>NC_037091.1:32658611-35058611 GCF_002994745.2 Rosa chinensis | reverse complement strand
AAACTGGAAGAATGGCATACATAACCTAGCTACTTAGCATTATGATTTAAGTTACTTACAAATCATTTTCAAACTATAGGATACCCGGTATACCATTCCATGTATACGTTGTATAGATGGAAAAATTTGATGATCCTTTCTTTCATAGACATGTTGCAGGTCTGCTTTATTCTTTTCTGCTTCAGTCTCCAATGAAATTCTTATAATTCACTAAATAAAATTTCCAAACACTATAAAGTTACACTCTCAATGACAAAATTCAAGTTTCTCAACTGATTGTGTTTATGTTGATAACAGCGGCAAGTTTATGGGGTTTGATAGCTCTTTGGCTAGCAGATGCAGAGTTTTTGCCTTTTGATTATACATCCTATGTGGTGGAGCTACATATAACTATCTTTCAGGTAACCACTGCATGCAATACTGAAATAATTAAATGTGTTGGTTACATTCAGTCAACCTGAATATAGTTCTATACTATCGAATCCTTGATTGACAAAAATACATGAAGGAATTGGAAGTCTAGATCTCGGATAAGAACATAAACCTAACTCCTCTGTTCAAGTCCATCGAGGAGCTCAAAACTCAAAAAAGCAACCACAATAACCAACAACTAGAGAAAGGTATCGATCCTGTTTCCTAAGAATCTTAATTGTTGAGAATATATACATCCCACATGGGAAAAATGGGACCTTGTCTATGGGTTTATAAGGGTTTGGGCCACTCCATCCATTGCCAATTGGTTTTGGATGTGAACCCCAGATTACTTTATCATGGTATCAGAGCAATCTGCCTAATAGCTCTTGATCCTGTGAACTCCAAAACTCTCCCTGGGTGTATGGAGAAAAATTTCTCCATAACCGATTGTAGCACTCTGAATCCTTCTTCTTAGTTCAGTTTTCAATTCAAGTCAGTTTCCTTTCTTCTTCACACTCTTGTTATCTTTTCTAGCACCATGTTTCAATTCCCCACTGTATCCCAACATCCCTTCTCCTCCATAGCTTCCTTCCAATTAAGCTTAGATTTTTGTTTGGAGAATAGCAACCATCTTCTTGAGAATATATATATCCCACATGGGAAAAATGGGACCTTGCCTATGAGTTTATAAGGGTTTGGGTCACTCCATCCATTGTTAATTGGTTTTGGATGTGAACCCCAGACTACTTTATCATGGTATCAGAGCGGGTTACCCACGTGTGCATGCTTAACGGCCGCACGGGCTCCACGTCACCCAAAAGTTGTCCACGTGTATGGCTTGAAAATTCGCCACACTTGCGAGGGCGTGTTGAGAATATATACATCCCACATGGGAAAAATGGGACCTTGCCTATGGGTTTATAAGGGTTTAGGCCACTCCATCCATTGCCAATTGGTTTTGGATGTGAACCCCAGACCACTTTATCATTTATTAACACTTAATTTCACGAATGTTTTAATTTGGAATCTTAACTGTATAGGAAATAGAACAAAACAAAGGTTGGCCTTCAAAATGGAAGAAAGATCATTATCATTCTTCTTCTTAAGAAAGCCAAGAATAAAGATATGATTTTCATTATTATTCTTTCTGTTTTGTGTAGAATAGCTGTAAATCTTATGTAATTATGATTCTTATTTATTTAGGTTATCATGTAATTATAGGAATGATTGTTTCCTATTAGGGTTAGACTACTCCTCTTGTCCTTGTATATATACCCCTTTGTGGGATGAATAGAATATTATTGAAAACCCCAAAATCAAAGTATTCTTTTCTACTTGGTATCAGAGCAGGTTCAATCCTTTGAACTTGCCTGCATCGTTTGAATCCTGAATCCTGAATCCCAAAGCACACCACAAACCGCTGCGTACCACCACCATTAAAATCAAGCCACCCTGAATTTTTTGAAACCCTAGAAAAACCAAACCTGAAAAAAAAAAAAAACAAACAAACCCCAAATTCCTCAATGGCCGGACCTGCAATTGAAGGCTAACAGTCAAATCCCGAGAAGACAATGGTGTCATCCTCACCGATCATCCATCACCACTACACCACCCAACAAGACAACTCTGCTTTTCCCCACAAGTGTTGTCTTGAATGAATCCAACTACACCATATGGGCTCCTCTTATGAGAATGCGCATTGGAGCACAAGGGAAGGTTGGTTATCTGACCGGAGTAAAGGCTGAATCCGCCATGAATTCTGCAGAGTATGAAGCTTGGGCCACGGACAATGAAAAGGTGAAAAGTTGGCTAATTGACTCCATGGAATCCTCTCTCATGAACCGGTATATTCGTCTTCCAACTGCGAAAGATATTTAGGAAGTTGTAGAGAAAACCTTTTATGATGATTCTGATGAAACCCGAATCTTTGAGTTGAATAAAAAGTGTTTTGAAGCAAAGCAGAATGGAAGGCCCATTCCGACCTACTACAATGAGTTAGTGGCAATGTTCCAGGAGATTGATCAAAGGGTGGCCTCTCAACATGATAATGTTGCAGCTGTCGTTCAAGAAACTTCAGCAATGTCCCGGATGCGTGTTCACTTGTTTTTGAGTAGACTTGACCCAGAG
Source organism: Rosa chinensis (assembly GCF_002994745.2). Lineage (NCBI taxonomy): Eukaryota > Viridiplantae > Streptophyta > Magnoliopsida > Rosales > Rosaceae > Rosa > Rosa chinensis. The sequence continues at coordinate 35,056,070 of NC_037091.1, read as the reverse complement.
TATGATCAGGTGCGTGGAGAAATCCTATGCAAGGAGCCTAAATTCTCCTTGGAGCAGAGCTATGCTTACATTCGCAAGGTGCAATCAGAGAAACAAGCTATGGGGCGTTCGGTACCTACCGAATCTTCTGTTATGGCCGTTCAACGCCGACCAGGTCCTCCTCCAGGCTTCTCAGGTCCTTCTCCACGCCGTCCTCATGACAAACCAAACCCATACGCCAACAAAAAATGTGTTGTCTGTGCGGAAGTAGGTCATACCAAGGAGCGGTGCTATGAAGTGATTGGCTACCCTGATTGGTGGGACTTCACCAGGAAACCTCGAAAGAATCCGAGCAAGGCGGCTATTGCTACTACAGAGGAAGAGCATCTCAACAATGCCTCCGCTAATGTAGCGCAGTCAGGTATGAAGGGTAAGGCTACTTTGAATAATACATGGATAATTGATACAGGTGCATCTGATCATATGACCAATGACCCAAGTCTTGTGAAAAACCTTAGACGTTCCTCTTAAAATATTGTCTCTACTGCTGATGGTACTCCAACTCTGGTCACCGGAGAAGGTTCTATTGTTGTATCTGATACCTTAACCCTTGAATCTGTCCTAGTTGTTCCCTCACTAGCTTATAATCTCCTATCTGTTGGTCAGATTATTTTAGCACTTGCATGTATTGTGACCTTCTATCCATCTTTCTGTGTGTTTCAGGACATTCTGACTCGACGGATTCTTGGTTATGGTGTTAGAAGGGGAAAATTATACTACCTGGATTGACAAAGACTGGAGAAAACCAGAAGCATCTTTTGGGGCAAGCTAATCAGATTAATGGGGTAGAGAATGCAAAGGAAGCAGTATGGTTATGGCATCGCCGTTTAGGTCATCTATCTTTTAGTTATCTTAAGAAGCTGCAACCTCATTTGTTTTCGGTTGTCAGTGATTTGGATTTCCATTGTAACATTTGTGAACTGGCCAAGAGCCACCGTATTTCATATTCACCAAGTCTTAATAAAAGTCCTGTTCCTTTTATGAAAATTCACTCTGATGTCTGGGGTCCTGCAAAGATTCCTTCTCTTTCTGGAGCTCGGTATTTTGTAACGTTTATTGATGATTGCACTCGCATGACATGGGTGTCATTACTGAAGAATAAGAGTGATGTATTTGGAATGTTTATCGAATTTCACAAAATGGTGGCAACTCAGTATCAACAATCCATCAGAGTGTTCAGTCTGACAATGGTAGAGAGTTTGTGAATGGCCCTATGATTGAGTTTTGCCGGTCACATGGAATTCATCATCAAACCTCCAATTCTTATACTCCTCAACAGAATGGGTTAGCAGAATGGAAGAACAGGCAGTTGATGGAAGTTGTTCGTGCTTCCTTATTTGGCATGAATGTAGCTCGGTCCTATTGGGGAGAAGCAGTAAAATCTGCAGCATATCTTATCAACCATACTCCTTCACGGGTGATTGAGTTTCAGAACCCTCATCAGAAGCTTCATACATTTTTGACCATCCCTTCTATGCCTAATTTGGAGCCCCGGGTGTTTGGGTGCACAGCCTATGTTCATATTCCCAAGCCTCAACGCAGCAAGCTTGATCCCCGTGCCTGTAAGTGTATCTTTGTTGGTTATGCTGACTTCCAGAAGGGTTATCGATGTTATGATCCCCTTACTGACACTTTACATGTCTCTCTTGATGTTGCTTTTCGTGAATCCGAGCCTTATTACTCAGGGGGAGCTTCTCAGTCTTCCCTTCAGGGGGAGAGAGGTTGTGAATGGAATCCTCGTTCTATTATTGATTTTGATGTCTTTGAAGACTTGGAAAATTTGGATGATACATTTGAGGGTAGAAATTTGGAAATAGAAAATGCAGTTGCCGAACAGAGCATTGTGAATTCCGAAACAGAAAATGCGACTGCCGAACATAGTGTTGTGAATTCCGAGACAGAAGAGACGACTTTTCTGGATAGTTTGAATCAAAATCAAGACGTATCTGAAGTTCACACACAAGATATTCCCCCTTCTGCATCACCAACTGAAGATCCCGGTCAGAATGATCCTCCTCAGGTACCCCTAAACTTTAATGAATCTTCTGGGTTAGAAAGTGTCGAACCTAGGAAATCACAAAGGGTTACCAAGGGAATTCCTAAGAAACAATATGAACCAGATATCAAAGCCAAAGCTAAATACCCTATAGCTAATTTTATGTCTAACCATAGGATTTCTGGGTCACATGCACTTGTTATTGATCAATTATCTACTGTATCTATTCCTAGTAACGTGCAGGATGCATTGACGGATCCAAAATGGACAAAGGCGATGAATGAAGAATTGGAAGCTCTTCAAAAGAATGCAACATGGGAACTAGTACCTATGCCGGTTGGAAAGAAGACTGTAGGGTGTCGTTGGGTATTTACTGTGAAGCTTAATGCAGATGGAACTATTAATAGATACGAGGTGAGGTTGGTTGCCAAAGGATACACACAACGGTATGGGATTGATTATGAGGAGACTTTTGCACCTGTGGCAAAGATCAATACTGTTCGGATTCTAATCTCACTTGCAGCAAACAAAGATTGGCCCTTGCACCAGTTTGATGTGAAGAATGCGTTTCTTAATGGGAATTTGGAAGAAGAAGTGTACATGGATGTGCCCCCAGGTGTTAAGAATTACCCAAGTGAAGTTGGCAAGGTGTGTAAATTGAAGAAGTCTTTGTATGGCCTGAAGCAATCTCCAAGAGCCTGGTTTGGGAGATTTTCAAAGTCCATGAGAGCCTTTGGGTACAGACAGAGCAATTCTGACCATACCTTGTTTATCAAGCGCAAGAATGGTAAGATTACAGCTCTTATTGTGTATGTTGATCACATGATTGTTACAGGGGATGATCCGAAAGAGATGAATGAGTTACAAAAGTATCTGTCAAAGGAGTTTGAAATGAAGGATATGGGGCAACTGAAGTATTTTCTGGGTATTGAAGTTGCGAGGTCTAAGAAGGGAATTTCACTGTCACAAAGGAAGTATGTTCTTGACTTACTTACTAAAACGGAGATGCTGGACTGCAGTCCAATTGAGACACCCATTGAGATGAATCACAAACTTGCCATTTATCCTGATCAAATTCCAACTGATAAAGGAAGGTATCAACGTCTTGTAGGAAGGCTGATTTATCTTTCACATACTAGACCTGATATTGCTTATGCTGTGAGTGTTGTCAGTCAGTTTATGCATTGTCCTAGTGAAGAACATATGGATGCAGTTTTTCAGATTTTGAGGTATTTGAAGATGGCGCCAGGTAAAGGATTACTGTTTGAGAAAAAGGATGAATTGGAAGTTGGGGGATACACAGATGCAGATTGGGCTGGTGATAAAACTGACAGGCGTTCTACATCTAGGTACTTCACTTTTGTAGGAGGGAACCTTGTCACTTGGTGTAGCAAGAAACAGAAAGTTGTGGCCAGATCAAGTGCAGAAGCTGAATTTCGAGGTATGGCACATGGAGTCTGTGAAATGTTATGGATTCGTAATGGCCTGAAAGATCTAGGTTACAAGCTTAGACAACCTATAGATTTGCATTGTGATAATAAAGTTGCAATTGAGATTGCACATAATCCAGTTCAACATGATAGGACAAAGCATGTGGAGGTTGACCGTCATTTTATTAAAGAAAATCTTGACAGAAAGGTTATTCGTTTTCCATTTGTAAACTCAGAAGAGCAGTTAGCTGATGTTCTTACTAAAGGAGTGTCCAGGAAGATATTTGACAACTCAGTTGACAAGTTGGGCATGATAGATATCTATGCACCAACTTGAGGGGGAGCGTAGAATAGCTGTAAATCTTATGTAATTATGATTCTTATTTATTTAGGTTATCATGTAATTATAGGAATGATTGTTTCCTATTAGGGTTAGACTACTCCTCTTGTCCTTGTATATATACCCCTTTGTGGGATGAATAGAATATTATTGAAAACCCTAAAATCAAAGTATTCTTTTCTACAAGGAAAGATCCCACATTGGAAAAGTGACAAATAAAATATAACTTATAAGTGGGTGGGTCACACCCAATTGTACCGAGGCCTTTTGTGATTAAACCCAACACCTATCAGGTGGTTAAGTTGGGATAGTATCGGTACAATGGTGGGCCACGGGCCACGCTTGTCGCTGTTTAACATGGTATCAGAGCGGGTCCTTCTCCAATTGCGTCTCCACGTAGGCACGTATCATGAGCCCAAATTGGGGTTCCCTGTATTGCCATCGAAATTACCAAGTGTCCAATGTAGGCCTTGGATTGTATTGACCAAGTCTCTGATATGAGGCTTGTGTCCCAATTTCCAATGTGAAATTGGATTAATTAATTTCACGTGCAGACCTAAAATAGGTTGCACGTGAGGGGGCGTGTTGGAGAGGAAAGATCCCACATTGGAAAAGTGACAAATAAAATATAACTTATAAGTGGGTGGGTCACACCCAATTGTACCGAGGCTTTTTGTGATTAAAACCCAACACCTATCAGGTGGTTAAGTTGGGATAGTATCGGTACAATGGTGGGCCACGGGCCACGCTTGTCGCTGTTTAACATTTTGGTACAATAATGAACGTTGTAGGGGTTTTGGAACAATAATGAACATTGTAGGTCCAGAATTTGATTGAAAGGTGTCTGCAGTTGTATATGAACAGAGATGAAGTTGTCAATATCCTCTTAAATTGTGATAGGATTGAGCCTGAGTTTACAAACTTTGGTACGGCACTATACTACCCCACATAATTTACATTGCATAAGAATAAAACCTAATCGATGCCTTTGATATAACATCTTTACTCTTATTTATTGTTCTAATGATGAAGAGGAGCTTTTCAAATCAGTGCCGAGCTAGCAAGAAACAAAAGAGGTAAGCAACATACTAAAAATAAGTACATATACATATATATTTTTTATGTATACTAAACAATGTTATTCCTACTCTTTAGTGCTTTAAAATACCAGTTCACATGAAGATAGCAAAGGCACCTCAAAATACAACAATCCCATGCCAAGCAAGATTAACAATCCAAGGATCATCTTTGCAACAATGAAAATAGAAGACTGATCAAGCCATGAAGATATCTTTTTGCATCCTACGTGGCAGTGTGTTGAATCACATCAACCATTTAAACAATGGTTTGTACACTTTTGAACAATGTAAGTGGAAGACTAATGAAGGCATGAAGAAATTTTTTGTTCCCAGCATGGCAATCTTTTGTAATGCAATCACATCAACCATTCTTTGATGGGATAATGGTTTGTATATATGTTGAATACACAATGCAGCTCCTAGAACAAGGTTGACACAATAATGCAACTCAACTAATAAACAATTCTGAACTACTTCATTTCGCATATCTCTCATTTCATTTAGTCATGGGTTAATTATTCTTTGTTAGTCAAACCACTGAACACTACAACTTTTTGCCCCGCAGCATCGCGTGGGATCTTTTCTAGTATACACTATATGCTAATTAATATAGCAATACACCGATCAAAGATATATGGTGCTCTGGGAGTTCAATGAAATATTGGTATGATATTATGACTTATCAAATCTGGAGACCCATTAATTACGGTTTTGGCATTTAATTCCTGTTGTAGTTTCTTGGTTTCTTATATTATATACTATATGCTAATTAATTCCTGTTGTAGTTTCTTGGTTCTGTTTGCACTAACGTGGCAAACAGGTGGTTCGGGCTCAAAAGACATTTCCTAGGACGGCGGTTGAATAACCTCGGCTAGCGAATAACCGCGGATAAATGGCCGTGGCATACAAAAGGACCCTGGTTGAATGATACGCCCAAAAATAGACGCTCAATTTAACCATGCACTGATGTAGTGGTCAGTAGTAAAGGATAAGCAAGGATCATTCGATGCCAGAGATTGAGGGTAACTATATTAATCACACAAAACTAAACTAAACTAACATTAAAGAAAACGTCACACAACAAAAAGAAAAGAGAGAAAGATGGAGGGACAGAGAGGAGGATTGAAGAGGGCACTGCAATCCTGAAACGAACTGAACTGGGGGTTTTTGGTTTTTAACTAAAATAAATAGAAAACGAGGAAAAGAAACCTATTTTGAATTTAGGGGTTTGAAAGATAATGATGAAGATGTTAGGAACTTGGAAATCCACCACCAAAACATTCTTGAGACAAATTTATCATCCAAGTTTCAATTACTAAGTCGTGAAAAAGGTTTCAATCAAGAACAAACCATGAACGCATGCATAAGTTCTTATTACTTCCCTAGATTACTTAAGTAAGATGAACACACCATTACTAAGCCTTTAGAATACACAATCAAGGTATAGAACGCTGCTATCCTATCAACAATTTATTCTAAGCATTAATCACATGTGGAAGTTTGATCAAAACAAGTATGCAAAACTAGTGTGGAATGCCTACCTAGCATGCAATCCTTATTATTTGGTTTCACCTATTGTCCTATAGGTTTTACTACCATTGAAACAAGCATTATTAATCATTTAGGAGATTAAAATACCTATTTCTAGCCCCACTCACATGATCATAATATTTTATGTGCGCATTCATAGAACATAAACATGCAAGAGTTATCTGTAAACCAAAACCAAATAAAAAATTTCACAACAAAGTAATCACGAAACTAGGAATCAAAATATTGTCAAAAAAATGTCTTAGGGGCTTCAAACCTCGCCCCTAACAAAAGTAGATTAGCCACACATCGTCTTAAAATTCACAACTAAAAACATATGAGTTTGATTTACAAGAAAGTAAAAACCGTAAAGGGAAGAAGATGAGAGCCATGAATTCACTTTTAGGCAGCCTTTGATGCAAGAACTCCTTCAAGATGAAGAACACGGCAAAGCTTGATGAAGGTGGATGATGGTGTGCCCGGCTTTTGCTTCTTGAAGTTGAGGAATTTAGGACTTTGTGAAATAGGGTTTGGGGGTGGAAGAAGGCGCTGTAGGGTGGTTTTTTTCACGTTGCAGAATCCCTATGTGTATGAGGAGCACAACCCAAGTTTCCTTTTCCAATTATGCTTTGAAAGCCTCCCCTAGTTGCTTAAGGATTCCTCTAATTGGTGCAGAATTTAATGATTTTCAAGCCTTAGTAATCTTCCCACAATCTTGAGGAATTATTCTAGGGCTCTCCCTGATATTTTCAGCATCAAAACCTTCCAAAAATGTACCCAAAATCCAACCATAGAAGATTTCTGCCAAACTGTCCTGTTTTGACTAGGATTCAATTTATGTCTTTGAAGCTTCTTTCTTGGACAAGGAACGCCTTTCTCTTGCCACTTTTCTGGATGGTTCTTGATTCCTATATGTTCTATGACATAACATCTTGTATAATGATCAATTTTGAAAAACTCCAAGAAAGTCGCCCGAAAAGATCTCCCAAAAAGCTTCGTGAAAAGCTAACAGTTTCTGCCTTATCGGGAAGCCTGCTTTGACTTTGATTTCCTACTCCCTCGTCAACGGTTTTTACCAGTTCTTTGGCTCTTGTTAAAGTATAACATCATGTCTTGAAGGATCACGGGCCCTTTCTGCAAAGTTACAGCTGGAAGAATGCGAGAATTGCTCCTCAACACCGTTCCTAGAAAGCTGATTCTGAAACTGCAGTTTTCTGCTTTGCATCAACTGTTTTGCACAACTTTTTCCGTGGACTTTCCTTTAATTTCTGGCCAAAAGGTTGATCAAACTTAGTCTTCTGCATCAGTACTTCATGATCCATGGTTTCGTTGCTCCCTTTAAGCTCCTATTTCTCTTGAACTACTTCACGAACTAACTAAAGAGAAAACAAAGTTAAAACTAACTTTTTAAAGAAAATAGCTAGGGAAAGTGTAAAGGTTGCGCATTATATTTGTCACATTTATATGCTCCTGTCATTGAATGAAGAAGTATATTGAACCGTGGTTAAATGACAATGGAGTAATAAGCTTGAAAATGTGCCAGACATTGAGAGATGTCAGCAACATTAGGCAAAAAGAAAATAGAGTGTACCTTTCTAATAAGCCCGTAACATTGACCTTTAGTCTCTTAACCACTCGGCATCTATACTGAAGCTCAAGGGATAGGAGGGGCTCTGTTTGAACTTAAGTTTGGCAATGCCAAAGTGACAGACAAGTGAGTCTGGCCTACAAAGTATTTTTACTTATGTGGCGCATATCATAGCTATTTATATGAATTCAATAAATGAAGCGCGTTGGGACGGCAGTTGAATGGCTGCGGCATAATGAATGATCGCGGTTGAATAGCCGCGACACATAATGGATGACTGTTATGGAGATGATTGTATGCACCGACAGTGCAAGGCACTGACGGTTATTTTAATCTCTAAAAAAATAACAGCCACTCATCTAATCCACTCCTTTATATATTTTAATATCAAAAAAATTACATCCATTCATTTTACAAGTACCCATGCACTGACAGTGCATGGAATACACTCCCCTGTTATTGAATGCCTGCGGCATAATGAATAACTACTATTGAATGGTGTTAGTCAAAGTTCATAAAGACCATTAAATGCAGGCGTTAAAATGATTCAGGATATTTAAAAGCCACAGAAATTAAATGCATAGCTATGAGTTTTAAGTCCCAAGTTAGCAGTTAGGCATTCAAATGCACGTAACAGCACATTGATTCTCAAATGATAGCTATTGAATGCCTGCAACGTAATGAATGGCCGCAATTGAATGTGTTAGTCAAGTTCACAAAGGCATATGCAGGCGTTTAAATGATTCAGGATATTTAAAAGCCGCGAAAATTAAATGCGCGGTTATGAGTTTTTAGTCCCAAGTTAGCAGTTATTGCATTCAAATGCATGTAACTGCGCATTGACTCTCAACTTTGAATTCATGCAATTAATACGGTCTTGATCGATACTTACAACCAAGATTGTATCTTTTCCTTTAGGTATCTTTGTTAGTGGTCTCGAACCAAACGCTAAGCACGATTACTACAATTTTTATCTCAATACATTTCAACACAACTATCAGTCTTTAGGTGTTTTATCTTATCGCTTTTCTTTACTGGTCTTCATTTATCTTTCCAGCACTTTAAATTATCGTTGTTTACAATTCTGTTATTTATCTTATTGCTTTTATCTTTCTGCTTGTTATTCCAGCACTTTTACGTTCATGTTCTTTATCTTGCCTGCACTTTCTTTTATGCCAATTTTTTGTTGTTGTTTACTTTACGTTATTTATTTAATCCAAATATTAGAAAAATTATAAAAAACAATTATCACTTTACTTTCACATCAATCACTGAGTTACACAGCACGAAGACTGCGGCTTAATCATGAGAGGAAAATAATGAGAGGAGGTTGTTTCTATGCAATTATAACAAGGATTAAAGAGAAAAGAAACCAGAAAATTACAATTAAATATGAAACTGCATGTAACGCCCCAAACTGCACCTCACTAGCTTAAGCTCATCACAGTGCCGCGAGCCTCTAAAACATAAACCGAACGCTCGATTTACATTCTAGAGAACCGCTAGGCATTTTGTTTGAAAACTTTTTGTATAAACACAGCTGAAGCTACAAATATTTTTTTAGGTGAAAAATCCTTGAGTTGCTAAAATTTATTTCATTCGTCTAGAACTTGAAAGGAATTCTCACACACGAGGTACGAACTTCAAGGAAATGAGAACTCAACCAAAATTGACACAAGGCTAACTATCAACAAGTCTCGAAATACGAAGTTCGAGAAATAGAATTTAGAACAAGGTCTAAACGACAAAATTTATCGAACTTGTTCCGCACACCCAGCTCCGTCCGCTATTGTCCCGTCACTAGTGCACGAAACCTGCATCCACACTGTTGTAGGGGTGAGCTTTCGTCCTCGCTGCTCTTACAGGAACTCTACCACGACTAGGTTTGAAACCACTAAATATATATTTGGGATCCCAGTATTAAAAATGCTTAAACCAAATATTTTAAAAGAAACGACAAACTTTAAGGGCTTTCAACATGAAAACTGATGCATGATGCTTAAATAAATACGGCGCCAAATCCAAATATTACCTGATGGCCGGTCTCATAGACCCACTACACGACCTTACCTTAAATTAATTTATCACCAGGTAAGCGTAGCGAGAGCGTCTACTACCTAGTTACACACACGGATCGGGTCGTCATTACGATCGCTCACCTTCCGACCGGTGTAACTAACCCTCCGGAGGTTTTGGGGATCGAACCCAAGGAAGTCAGAGCCGCCCTTCGCTCTCAAGCCATCACATTTCTCACATGGTTTGGTTAGTATGCATTGCATTTGAACATGACCAAACCATACCCACTAACATGCATCATTTAATAACTATATAAGAAAATCACTAACCGAGGAGAGTCCTGAATCCCTACCTGGATTCCGATGCTTTCTCTCACGTACTCCAAGAGTCGCGAACCTTCTGTTCCTCGGGTAACTGGAGTCCTAGATTCCGATATAATAATCGTTAATAATTTGTTAAACACTTATCTACAATCTCAACGATCATCTAGTCGTCCTACCAACCTTTCCTGGTTTGACCAGGATTGACCAAAGTTTGACCAAGTTGACCAATCACAAAATTAACCATTTTGACTTCCTTTCATTTTTTATTTAAGTGTGCCCAAAACTGCTAAGGGCACCCATTAACTCCGGATTCTTACCGGAAACAGTACTTATACCATTTTCTTCAAATCCCGGGTTGGGCATTTCCTTAATAATACCCATCTCTTTTTTATTTGTTACATGTGGTGTCTTCCCGGACAAATTTCTTAAGTAGTTACAAGAACAACTTCACCATTCAAAACTAACACAGGCAAGGATTAAATCTATAGTTCAATCCCAGCAACCATCACAGCATGTACTTGGTCCAAAATCACAATCACAATATCATTCAATTCCCCGCCAACACATAAGTATAAACCAATTCTAAATCAAACATCCAATTCAACTCCCATCCAACCATTCGGCAATAATTCACCAAAAGCACAGTTTCACCCCCAAGAACTCGAATTTTACCTTTAACAATTTAGAGTAGCTTAATCTGAGCTAACAGACATCGTGAGCAAGCAAACTTGCAGGCACTGTGCTTGATGAATTTCGAACAGAGGGCAGAGCGCATCCCATTCCTCTCCCTCAGTCCGAAGTGCAGCAAGGACCCGAGCATTATTGGACGCCAAAATTAGCTTCCCCGAACCTCAAATGGTGCTCCAAGACATAGGAAACAAACCCAGAAGCTTGAAATCGTTGCCATGGTCTGGGGTCTCAGAGGAGGTCGATGGCATCCAAAACATCAATCCGTCAAAACCCAACCAAAATCGAAAAATAAATATACCCATACGTAGAGCTCACAGAGAGGATTACATTTCATACCTCAGACGACCTAAACAATGCCGGAGTCGCCGGCAAAGCCGAGGAACACCGAAAAAGCTTTAAGCTTCCAAGCTTCGAATCTCTCTCCACGGTCGGTGCATGGACGATCCGTGGAAAGAGGCACGTCGGCGTCGTCCAGACGAAGCAAACGACGGTGGTCCGCCGCCGTGAAATGACCGGAAACGGAAGTTCCAGTCGGGTCGTCGATTTCGGGTCACTGGTCTCCTTCGCGGGTCGAGAGGCCTGGTTTCTTCTCGATTCTTCTGAATCGTTTGTTCTGATCAAAGGCTATTTATAGCCAAACCCAACTTAAATCTGAGGGCTGAGATTAAGCGATGGAGAATTGGAGGGCTGAGATAGCTCCACGTGATTTCTTGTTTTCCTTTAATAATTTCTTTATTCCAAAACTTCCAAAATCCATAAAAATTAGCTCGGTATTCGAAAAATTCTCTGAAAATTCTCACGAACTCGTCATGTCGTGTATTTTATTATCCAACTCTTAGATTGAGGATTTCACTTTATGAAAATTTCTGAAAAATTCCTCGAGCATCTTGACATTTATCGAGATCATTGAATAATTTCGCATACGATCTCCATTAAGCTCGGTACATTTTTCTGGGGCTCACACTGCATATGATCAGCACAGTGCTTGCACATATTGAATTGAAATTTGAATTGCAATTTTCCCAAAGAAAAATGGTTACAAACTTACAATTAAGATACAACATGCCAGAGAAATATTATTCCCATCACTCACTAAATTAAAATGGTCATTTGAAACCTTCACCAAGGCAATTTATTCTGACAAGATAATGCGGAAATGAAAAAGATTTCAAGAGGGTGTTGCCTAGTTCTTCTGGATTTCAAAGTAGTAACTAGCATCCAAATAGCATTTTCCATCATCATCCAGATACTGAAACAAGAAGAAAACCAATGTTAATGAAAAAAAGCCAAGCTAGCCTTTTGTTTTTTGGGTATAAGTAACTAACAAAAGCTCTTTGATTAGGTAGGTCTAATAAATATCCTTACTTTTGTTTTCACAAAATACCTACCCCTGGCAAACATGCCTGAAGGGGTAGTTTCTTCTTCAGTTTCATACGTATAAGGATCTGGTCGAGGACTAAAGGTTCCAAGCGTTCTTTTTGAACTGTGCACTGTCCAAATATCAGGGAAGGAATATTAGTTTGAGTAGAATATACTTATATGAGTGAATGTCAGTTTAAATATTTCACCTTTGACACCAGTCTTCCAGACTGAGGCGGTGGACATGAGGCCTGAGACAATGTTTTTTGAGACAGTGAATGTGAATTTGGTCCGGAACTTGCTTCCTCCTTTGAGTGTGAAAAGATTGCTCTTTGGTTTATTGGTGAATGGAATCGACAGCACAAGTTCAGGCTGCTCCTGGAACATCAATGTCATACTTAAAATCCTCACTTCTGCTTCTTTACTCTCTGCATGATCATTAGTTTCAAACATCAATGGTGGTCACTAACTAGCATTGTTAAATTTCAATACATTTTGAAGTTAATTACAAGTCAAACATTAAGTATATCTACCTCCAACAGCTAGTGCAGAGAGATTAACATTCCCAGGAAGTTGCTGCTTCCATTTCCTCAAGCTCTTATCATCCTTGGAAGAATAGATCATGTCAACAACATCAATAAATGAAATTGAAAACTGAAAATTTATCAAGTATAAAGGCCACTTACTTTATCCTTCTCAAGCTGCTCCTTGAAAGAAAACTTAGGGCCAAGAACCAATTCTTTGTCACATTTGAATGTGGCAAGCTCATCCTCTTCATCTGGATCAACCTCATGTTTAAGCTCATCATTTTCGTCACGTTGATGCAGGCTTGGTTCACCACCTGCATCCTTGTTGTTGTTCTTATCATTCTTAAACTCCACTTCCTGAACTTGAGAACTGAAACCAACATCTTTGGTTACAGACATAGCTTCCATGGCAGCCGATATATTCACCAAGAGAAAGAAAATGTATGAGGGTTGAAGGAAACTAAAGATGAAGAAGGCAAAACTAGGTTGGTTATGTAGCCTTTTTCCAACTTGTACTAAATTTAGAGGCTATTTGCAAGATTTGGATGCTTCACTAGTTTTCTATCTGTGTTGGTAAGAGATGGAGGTTCACAAATTGAGAAAGAGAACTATGGTTTATGTTGGAGTGTGGAAGATATGAAGAGGTTGTGCAACAAATGGACGCCAGTCAAGGGTATATATATGAAACAGATTTGGGATTTGTAATAGTACTAACCACTAAATTTTGAGAGGTGACTAGCTTGTTAATTGAGGTAATAATTGCTAAAATGCTAGCTGACATATCAACTGTATTTCCCCTTTCTACTACCGTGTTCCCTCACAAGTCATAAGCCCTCCCCAGGATTAGTTACATTGGTCAATTTGTAGTTTAGTACAAATTAAATAAAGAAACAAGGAGAATAAAAAAATACATCAAAATCACATAGTTGTATAGTTTAGGACCTTTAGGGGATTACCGATGAGCCCCAAATTTGTAGTTTAGTACAAATTAAATAAAGAAACAAGGAGAATAAAAAAATACATCAAAATCACATAGTTGTATAGTTTAGGACCTTTAGGGGATTACCGATGAGCCCCAAACTTCACACTTATTAAGATGGTGTGGTGGTAAAGCCACTTTGCTTCTTACTTCTTGCTTAAGTTCTTGAGAAGTCAAAAATGGTGACGAGAAGTCAAAAATGGTGGCTTACTTCTTGCTTAAGTTCTTGAGAAGTTAAAAATGGTGGCTGTTTTTCAGCATATGATAGTTGTAATGCTACAAATACAGCTCACCTATAGCTAAGATTCTTAGGCTTTAAGAGGCTAGTTGTAACCACCTCTATCCTGTATAAATTGAGGACCTATGTTATAGAGTGGGGATTACATGTTGTGAGTAAAAACATAGAAAAAGAGAGAGAGGAGTTTAGAGAGAAAATAGAGATTTCTCTTAAAACTCAATTGTCATTCCTTTGTTAGAGTGTATTTCTTCATGTTATAAGAGAGAGGGTATTGCCAATTATGCTTTCCTTATTGTATCATTCTGCTATAGTAAAAATCCTTCTACAATTTGCTTATCATCTTATGCTCCACTCGTTTTTATAGTTTCTATTTCAGTTGTAATTGGGTGCCCCATACACAACATCTTAACAGAAGGAAATGAACACTCATTTGAGTACGCCCATTCTTAGAGTAAAGATGAAATCCCATTCGCAAACCTACCTATGTCAACTGATAATGAATTGTCAATTCCAAAGTTCAATCTAATGACAAAACACCAAGGGCAAATTACTGTTCACACCCTGGACTTTGGGTGCATCGACAGTTCAGTCCCTAACATTCCAATTTTAATAAATAACTCCTCAGACATTCAAATTTCACAAAATTTGGTCCAAAATGACCATTTGACCCCTCACTGCCTTCTTTTTTTTTTTTTTTTTTTATATATAATTCTTCTCTCTGTTTTTTGTTTTTGTTTTTTTTTTCTGCTTCCCTCTCACTCTCTCTCTCGGCTCAGAAAGACGGCATTGTCTTTCCTCTCTCCTCTCTCTCTCTCTCTCTCTCTCTCTCTCTCTCTCTCTCTCTCTCTCTCTCTCTCTCTCTCTCTCTCTCTCAACAACCACACCAGAACCTTCACTGAACCAACAATGGCGTCTTCTTCTTCCTACTGCACCCGCTGGCATGCCATACTCTACTCCACCATGGCTGTCATCCTCGCCGCCATCGCAATCTCAATGACCCTCCGCACCGACCCCACCGCCCAAACCCCTAAATCCACCGCACCCATCAGCCACGTCATCTCTCTCAGCGCCTCAGGAACTCTCCAGGCCTCCGGCTTCACCGTCACGGCGACACTCAACCAAATCTAGCCAGAACTCTTCCTCTCCTCGCTGAACTCCACCATCTTCACAATCGCTGACTCCCACATCTCCAACGCCTCTCTCCTCCTCTCCTCCTCAGAGACCTCCTCAAATACTACACCTTTCTAGTTAGGGTTTCAATCAAAGACCTGATGTAGAAGCCTCAAGGTTCTTGCTTGCCAACTCTGTACCGGAAAAGAGCCTCGTGATCACGAGAATTGATCAGAAGAATCAGACTGTCCAGATTAACTAGGTTTGGGTCTCGCACCCGAATATGTTTGTGGAAGGATCCATTTAGATTCACGGCGTTCTTGGCCCCTTCGCGGCTATGGATCCCAATTATGATGTCATTCACGCGCCTGTGTGCGAGTCCAATTCGAGTGTCGTTTTTGGTTCTGGTGGATTGAAGAAGAAGAAGAGCAATATGGAATGGGGTCGGATTGTTTGGTTGCTGAGCTCAAAGGGGTTTGTGCCGTTTGCAATTGGACCGCATTCTGTTCTTGATGGGATTCTTAAAGATGAGAGAAATGTGAGCTCTGTGACTATTTTTGTGGCACCAAGCTTGGAGCTTGGAGCTCATCATCATCCTCGGGCTTTGCTTGAGAAGATTGTGAGGTATCACATTGTGCCTCAGAGGCTTAGACACAGGGAGCTTTCGGCCTTGCCTGCAAGGACTCTGCTCAGGACTATGGTTCTTGGTGATCAGCCTCTGGAAGTCACTGGGTTTATGAGTTTCATGCCGGAATTGGTCTTCAATGGAGTGAGTATCGTGGCGCCTGACATCTATTCTTCAAACCCCGAGCTTTCGAGGTGAATGACCTGCCTAATACCCAATAAAGAGTAGATGTACTTCTGGAGTAGTATTAGGGTGTTGATCATGTTAGATTTGTTGTTTTGAAAATGTTGGGGGGGGGGGGGGGGGAGAGGGGGAGATAGGAAAGATGGTGCCGTTCTGAGCCGAGAGAGAGAGTGAGAGGGAAGCAAAAAAAATAACAAAAAAAAAAAGAGGAAGTGAGGGGTAAAATGGTCATTTTGGACCAAATTGTGTGAAATTTAATGTCTGGGGAGTTAATTGTTAAAATTGGAATGTTAGGGACTGAACTGTCGACGTACCCAAAGTACAGGGTGTGACCAGTAATTTGCCCTTTTATTTATTTATTCAAATGCACAACCATTCCCTAATAATATGCAACCAGAAACTAGATTAGATTCTCTTAACCGAAAGAAGTCAAACGACTACCTTTGTTTTGTATTAGCTAGCATTTGGATTAATAACACTTAATGGTTACGAGACAAAGATGTACTCCGTTGGCTTATGAATAAAATTTCGAGTTCTTTTCATTATGACTCCATTTTGATTTTGAGCATATTACTTTGTGACTTTGATGGCTGGGCCATCAGTATCAATTCAAGGACATGGAATAGCCCAAGTTCCCCTTGCCAAATGGCACCTTGATTATTGTCACAAAAACTCTCTAGGCTCCTAGGGCAAATCGCACCTATGAATAGCCAACGGATTCCATGCATAAACGTATGTAGAGAACGAAAATGAGTTCCTTTGCAATACCTCTAATGATTGCATTTTAGAGAAGTTTATGTGTCTCTCTAGTGGACTCACTACTAGAAATCTGTTCATTTACATCGCATGTTTTAAATCGGTCAGACTTGCCCACGATGTAAAAAAGTAATTTAACATCGTTTTACGAAAATACCGATTTAAATGTATATCATTAACATCGGTTCTTAAAATGACCGGTGTTAAAAGTTTTGTTTGAAAATTTGCGGGAACCTAAACGCGCTAAGTCTTTTAAGTGAAATGAAGAAGCGGGTACTAAAACTCAAAACTTTCACACTTAGAAAAAAATTTGCGCCCGACCCCAAAACCCTAGCGAGACTCTTCATTCTGAACTCACCCCAAACTGGATCTCCTCCTAAACTCGATCTCCATTCTGGACCCTAAGCTCACTCGAACTCACCGCCATTCTAGAGCTTCTCATTGCTTCCTTCATCTACGTCCTTGGCTTCTTCGGCATAGACTCCGTCCAGTCCGTCATCTTACGCGCCTCCCACTACGACGGTGACGACGTCCTCATCAACTCCCGCTGCTGCCCTCCCCCGGCCAAACTGAAATTCAATTTCTTCTGCTTGAGGGATTCGAGTTGATTTTGCTTCTACCAAAACCCTTTTCAACTCTTCACAGTTCGCCCTCGAAAGCGTTTCGCTGAGCTCGTTGAAGGACAAGGTTTATAGGATCTTCTGCAGGGAAAAGCGTAAGCTCTCTGGTAGAAAGGGTAAGCTTCGTGATCCTTCACTTTTCTTTTAAGCTCTATCGTGAACTGGATCTTTTGATTTCTGATTTCAGATTTGTTTGGAATCATTCGGTCGTAGGGAAACTGTATTAGAGGGATAGGTAGCTAAGTTTCTTATTTGTGGATCGTACTTGGAGATTTTAGTAGCTGAAATGGTATGCATTCAGATTCTTTTTTCCGATGGATCTACATCTGGTGAATGAAGCTTGGGCTTTGAGTTGTCAGTTCTAATTTCTAAGAAAAGAATAAAATTTGCTAAAGCTTTGGTTTGGTACTGGAAAAAGGTTGGATTGTTTTTTCGTTTTTATTTTTTTTCATGTGTGTTGCTATTTTGATTGTTTACTTGTAAATTTCTTAAGTAGAACTGAAAATGAAAATGAACCTTTTGCTTGCTTAGAAAATCCAAAACAGAGTTTTTGGTTGGGGAACAGGGAGAGTGGAGTTTGTGGAAGGTGGTGATTTGGGAATGACGAGAATGAATCTAGGGATTAGTTGTGAGGAATCGGGGTCTGTGTTTCAGATTATTTAGGGAAAACTTTAGCTGCTTTAGATCTATCCACGTTGTTTATATTTTATTTTTCTGTCCTACTAAGTAATAAAGTCTGTTACTTCACTTCACTTCTATTTTGTGTAATGAAGATGGAACTATGTCTAAATGTGAATCCCAACTCAGTTGCTTACATTTCTGACAGTACATGGTGACATGCATATTCTAGACATTGCTGTGGATTTGCCTTCTGTGACTGAAATTTTCGGGTCAAAATATTCAACTACTCTTCTCTGCACTCGATTATGTTGTCAGGTATGGTTTCTGGTTCAACAGATGTATCTTTTTTGGAGAAAAGTTGATGGTATTCGGGGCTATATCTGTTAGAAACCCAAAAACATTGAAGCATTTTAAATAGAGAATTGATGGCAGCAAGTGTCACAAAGTTGATTCCTTTCTTTGTTTTTGTGCTCTTGGCAGATCAACAGACCGGCCTCCGATCACTTTATCTATTCTCTGTTGGTTCTTCTTGCTTGGTCTACTTGGGTCAGTTGATATTTTCGTTTGTGATGAAATCCCATGTTGGACATTCAATCAAAGATTGTAGCTTTGGGGTTGGTGGTGGATTGTGTTTGGTGGGTTTGATTTGAAATGTGTTTTTACAGGTGTATAGCTTGTTGGAGAGGAAAGATCTCACATTGGAAAAGTGACAAATAAAATATAACTTATAAGTGGGTGGATCTCACCCAATTGTACCGAGGCCTTTTGTGATTAAAACCCAACACCTATCGGGTGGTTAAGTTGGGACATTATCGGTACAATGGTGGGCCACGGGCCACGCTTGTCGCTGTTTAACATGGTATCAGAGCGGGTCTCTCTCCAATTGCGTCTCCAATTATCATGAGCCCGAATTTGGGTTCCTTATATTGCCATCGGAAAATTCCGATTGGATTGTTACCAAGTGTCCGATGTGGGCCTTGGATTGTTATATTGGCCAAGTCTCATATTTGTGTCCCAATTTCTAATGTGGGAATTGGATTGTTAATTAATTTCACGTGCAGACCTAGAGTTAGGTTGCACGTGAGGGGGCGTGTTGGAGAGGAAAGATCCCACATTGGAAAAGTGATAAATAAAATGTAACTTATAAGTGGGTGGATCTCAGCCAATTGTACCGAGGCCTTTTGTGATTAAAACCCAACACCTATCGGGTGGTTAAGTTGGGACAGTATCGGTACAATGGTGGGCCACGGGCCATGCTTGTCACTGTTTAACATAGCTCAGTTGATTGGGTATGCTGGGATTAATTACAGTTCTCCTACTCTTGGCACGGCTATGTCAACCTTATTCCAGCTTTCACTTTTGTACTTGCAGTTATATTCAGGTTTTGCCCTCCTCTTATGGCTTTGGTGTAAAATGTTGTAGCTTGCTTTTCTATTCTGTTAGGAAAATTGAGCATACATTGGAAGAAACCTTCATGGAGATTGAGAATCAGGGTTATTTTCTTGTTTTGGAATGTGATCATCACAGTTGTTTTATCTTGTTAATGTGTTTTAGATTAGTTTTATGGAAGATTTGGTTTTAGTGTGTTGTATGCATGACATTTCGGACATTGTAGTATGCTCTTAAATTTTTGTTTAGAAGAACTAGTGTAAATACGAAATAGTTCAGTTATCTTGTTATATTGTAGTATGCTGATGAGCTTTCTCTCATTCCAGATAAGAGTTCTGCAATGCATTTTTGAGTCACTTTCATAGTGCCATCCAATTCTAAATAATTCAATTGGGTGATTTCAGAATGGAAAAAATTGATCGGAGAAGCTGCAGTACCCTAGCTAAAACCTTGGGAACAATAGTTTCAATATCAGGGGCTTTCATTGTGACTCTTTACAAGGGACCCCCACAACTGATGACAGCCTCAGTTGATTTATTGTCTCACAATAAACTTTTCTTGCCACAGTCGAATTGGGTCATTGGAGGAATGCTCCTTGGGTTTTATTGTGTGGTGGCTGCAGCATTTCTTATCGTACAGGTGAAATCTGTAAAAGTTGATACCCTCACGAAACTGTCGAAGTTGAAGAATTATGATTATTTACTATACGTTTTCTGTATTTAGTATTAAAAAAATACCCAGTAGAGCTCATTATAGTCTTTTACTATTGCTTCTTTGTGGCTATTAATCTGTAGTGGTGTTGTGGTTTGTGGAAAGAGACTCAAGTGCTTGGGCCTTAAACCCTAAGTTAAGGTTGTTTGCGGTTTTATACTCAGTAAGTAGATAAGCTAAATTGACGACAATATGATGCTCACTTTGAAACTTACTCAAACTCTCAGTGATACTATTGCAGGGAGTTTTTGGCTCAGCATTCCAGGTTGGACTTTTTAGTCTTGTTCCGCTTCGCAAGGTAACTACTTCCACTGTGGTTTGTTCAATCTTCCAACAATGTTGGGTGTTTTGTTCTTCTATGTTGTAGTTGCTGTGTTCCTATTAGTTGCTTGTTAGCTTCCATGGTTCTACTTTTCGCAATGTCTTTTTAGTTTGCGATAGATGTGGCTGTTCAATTTATATACCTAAGTAATTATGTTAACCTTTCAGAGGAACTGTTGTCTCTTATTTTGTAAGGCATTGGCCACGCCATTTTTAAGACTCTTAAAGTTTGACATGCCTGTTGGCCACCATGATTGGCATTCGTTGTAGTTGAAAGCATCCTCACTTGTATATGCTTCTGAAATCAGGTTATGGTTATGGATTACAAACTTACATACCCCAATGGGACTGCCACAACAATGTTGATCAATAGCTTTCACACTAAAAGTGGTGCAGAGCTTTCCGGGTAAACTCTATGTCTCAACTTCATGAAATGCCACCACTAAAACTGGTCATTCTTTCCCCTTCAAAAAAAAAGATTTAATATCCTAAGCCCTTTCTATCTGTTTTCATTCAAATAGAGGCCTGAGTTCAAAATGAATCATTTTTTTTTAAATTTTTTTGCACTGAATATATATGTACTCTTTTTATTCCAGGAAGCAAGTGCAATGTCATGGAAAGTATCTAAGCATGAGTTTAATTTGGAGCTGCTTTAAGTGGTTCTTCAGTGGTATTGGAGATTCATGTGGGTTTGACAACTTTCCTAGCCTTGGATTGATACTTTTTAAGAACACGTAAGTAACTTCTTTGTTTCTTTGTCTGATTCTTTTATTGAGTCTAATTCCCTTCCCTTTTCATCCCCTCCCTTCACCCCCCTGCAACACCATTTTCACCCCACTTAATTATAAGTTGAGGTAGCTAACACTACTTTGGTGGAGTCACTGGCGGTAGTTGGTGATCAGAAACAAAGGACTTTGTTTATGAATTAGAAGTAAAGCTGTCCGTATTTACATGTTTCGCTATGTGCAGGTTTTATTTCGACTCTAGTCCTACTTATGTCGGATGTGGTCTTATTTGCCCTCACATAGTCAACTGCTCAGTACTTCTTGGGGCTATCATATCATGGGGTTTCCTTTGGCCTCTCATATCCCAACATGCTGGGCACTGGTATCCAGTTGACCTTGGTAGCAATGATTTCAAAGGTCTTTATGGATATAAGGTATTGTGGAATCATTTTTGTTGGAGGCAACAAGGTGGTCATTATAGCAATAATCTTGATTATATTTGAGGTTTGGCTCAATCCGTAATGTTTGTTTACATGTCTTCATAGCTATTGCCCTTATTTTGGGGGATGGTCCATACAATTTGATCAAGATTATAGCCATTACTATCAAGGAAATATGCAATAAAAGTAGTAAACAGAGCAATCTTCCTTTGGTTAAACAAAAGTTGGGTGAGTATTCATATGATGTCTAATATTCATGGATAATTTATTTGACACCCTTTAGTTCTTCACATTGAATCATATACGGAAGGCATTAGTTCAGTGTTGAACTCCCCCCCCCCCCCCCCCCCCCCCTTAGCTTGTAGTAGTTATCTAGTAATCTGGATTGAGTTGTGACGTAAGAGCATAACTGGCTTAAACATCATTGTCATTTAATATTGTTGTTGTAATTAGGAATGCTAAAGTAAATTATTTGACTTAAGAGTAGCACTCTATAGGTATTTACTGCATAGGCATACTGTGTGGTTTATTTTGCTAGATATAGATAAAGAGAACTTAAATTGAGTTCTGATAGTTGAGCCAAAACTAATTTTAATTTTAGGTCCTGAGTCAAGTTAATTGTTCAAGGCAGCTTTCATTTGTTAAATTATCTGATTAGTATCTTCTGAACTCTACATTTATTGTCTAGTTATTCTTTGTGGGAATGAATATGTTTTCTGCTGATGATTAATAGTTGTTATGTGCTTAGCAGATGGTGAGAGTTCTGAAGTAACCCTGGAACAAAAAAAGAGGGATGAGGTATTTCTCAAGGATAGATTACCAAACTGGGTTGCTGGTTCTGGATATGTGGCCTTGGTTCGACAAACTACCTAAAGTAAAACCGCTTCCGGTAAGGCTTATACATGTGTTTAATTGGACATCTAGTATGTCGATATATGCCTTAATTCAATACTTTGAATAAATAGGGCGTACGTAAACAACCGGGTGAGGTTGAGTGTGGCTATTATGTTATGCGATACATAAAGGAAATTATATAGGATGAGACACTTTCATTTCCAACCAAGGTACATATATGCATTATTATGAAGAACATTTTGGTTTAATTAAGTATTAGCTTGTTTAGCCCCATTGTGACTTATATGTTTTTTAATACATTTCTAGTGGGCGGTAAAGACACGCAAATCATATAGCCAAGCTCAAATTGACGAGGTGCGCATTGAAGTGGCTGATTATATACAGAGTTGGGTGTAGGACTTGTGGCTATGAAGAAATTTTTGAGTAAGGCTAGCTAGTTTTTGCTTTGAAGGAAAGTTTGGTGTATATATGTAGAACTGATATAGTTGGTTGCTATTATGTTTATGGGCTAGCCTTTGTAGGTTTTGGGGTTTTGGTTTGTGAATTATGTAGAATCATGAATGAAGATGGGAAAATGAATGGAATGCCTCAATTTTTGGATGATATATGAGAAATGTATTTCTAGATCTTTTCCAACCACCAGCAGCTAGATGATTATTTGCACATCATTCTTATATATATGAACTGATGTATATAAATGGGAAACAAAACACTAATGTCAAAGAAAACGATATCAATTCAGAGATTACAAATCAGTACCTAAAACTGGACTGATGTCTCATGATTATGAACATATCGAAATGTCACCCAAAAATCGATGTACACAAAATCAATGCACATCAATATCTAAACACCAAACCGATATCTATTGTCAACGCACAAATCAGCTGTTATAAAGTAAACCGATTTACCATGAAATACAGAACATCGGTTTTGTAAAATAGAAATGATGTCTACAAAACTACTAGACATCGTTTCAACTAACGAAAAGCGATGTTCCTAGTAACATAAAACATCATTCTTAATAGATTAACTGATGTTGCCTAAAGGTACATACATCGTTTTGAGGAGAATAAGGCGTCAAGATGCACGTAAAAATGGACACGAACATCTAGTATTTTTTGGAGACTGATGTCTACGAGTGTATTAGACATCATTTCTGAAATTGTAATCGATTTAAATGTTCACTTAGGTATTGTTCAAGATATACTTTATTAAGCATAAAATGTGAAAATATGAAGAATTAAATATAGTTAACATATAAGATTATGATGATTATAATGATTACGATTTGTTTTTTAGAATCGATGTTGGTTGTTGTCTGGGACATCGGTTAGAAACGCGCTTATACTGATGTCTATATCTTTTACATCAGCCACAAAAACATCGGTTAGAATTTAGTTTTACATCGGTTCTGGACTGATGTAAATGAACAAAATTCTAGTAGTGACTCTATGTCACTATTCGATCTATTAAATCCAATAAAGTCATGAGAGAAGATCTCTTGGATTTAGACACATATTAGCTTTGTCATGATAGAATAGGTCATCCTGGTCATGATATGATGATCCGTCTACTAAAGACCTCACACAGACATCCATTCTCTCGAGCAAAATGAAGGATGAATCAAATGTTGATTCCCGGACTAAGTGTGACCGCCGCCGCCTCTGGCACAGCCGCTGTCCACCACCAGTCTAGGGCTGACACAATCCCTATCCATGATGCCATGGATGGCGTCTATCATGGTGATGGGGCCCTAGGTGATGCTGTAATAACCAACTTTGCTTCAAATAGCGTTTCAGACGCTCAGGCCCAACCAAAATCCTCATTAGTTGCTTCTAAAGCCGCTCGCTCGTTTTGCAAAGCCTGTTCCTTAGGGAAGTTAGGATTGCGACCGTCCTATGCAAAGGATATGAAAATACTCATTCTGTTCATACATAGAATCCATGGGGATTTTGTGGACTGATTCAACCAACTTGTGGACGTTTAAATATTTCATGATGTTGGTTGACACACAAACACGCTGGTCACGTGGTGTGCCATTGTCTACTTGTAAATGCTTCTTATACTACACTCCTAGCACATATCATATGACAACGGGCTCACTCCCTAGATCATCCTATTCAGTCAATTGGACTTGACAACGCTAAAGAGTTTACATCGAAGACTTTCGATGATTATTGCATTGGGACTAATGTTGGACATAATATTCCCATGAACACATCTAAATGGTCTCTTGGAAACGACTACGATGGTAGCCCGAATATTGTTAATGCACACCAATCTCCTTATATCCACTTAGGGTGATGAAATATCGCATGCAGCTATGCTAATTCGTCTACGACCCAGCGTTACTCAATCTATCTATGTGTTACAGCTAGTGACTGGGTACCAGTATCGTACTTACGTATATTTGAGTATGCCATTTTATGTGCCAATTACGCCGCCACAACGCACTATGATGGGTCCTTACAAACGAATTGGCAACTAAGTTGGATTTAAGACTCCAACAATCGTCTGCCAATTAATGCCCTTGCAAGGCGATCTCCTTACCGCTATTTGCGGATTGTCACTGTGATGAGACAATCTTTCCATCTCGATCCCTACTAAAGTGATGAGATCACACATATATGCTGCAAACATGCCTGCAAGGATGGACGTCCTTACGAGAGGACGTAGCGCCACCCTACAAGGAGGTAAGCATGGTGCCAACGCCATAGAGAGTGGCACTCTGGTGTTATAGGCCATTGCCCCAGCTAGGATGCGTGGGAGGCCCGTGGGTTCGAATGATACTTTGGTACAAACCAATCCTTGTATCATCGACACTCAAAATCTGTCTCATGAGAATCTTTCGGATTATAGTTATTGTTGGGGACCTTCAACGTTAGAACATATTCCTGAGAATATAGAGCTCTATGAAAATTACACTAGACGTGGGATAGAAACTCCATTATAATTGATGATGTAGTTGTGCATTTTGTTGCGCATGAGTTTGTTGAGTCCGATGATATCGAACCATGCTCCGTCGATGAATGAATGCCAATGTAGAGAAATTTGGCCTAAATGGAAAGATGTGATCTAGGTTAAGTTGGATTCTCTAACGAAGAGGAAGGTTTTTTGAGCTAGTAATGCCAACACCTCTTAACATAAAACCTATTGACTAATGGGTCTTCGTTAGAAAGCGTGTTGAGAAAAAAGAGATGGTAATCTCGCCTTATGGCACAGGGCTTCTCACAAAAAGCCTTGGAATCTACTACGATGAGACATATTCTCTCGTAATGGATATCATTGCACTCCACTACCCTGTCAGTTTGGTAGTTTCTGAATAACTAAACATGTAGCTTACAAATGTGGTTACTACGTATCTCTATGGGGATCTAGATACGGAATGTACATGAAGGTTCATGGTGAACTTCATTTACCCAAGTCAAGTGGCTCTAGACCACGGAGCGCGTTTACAATAAGGTTGAAATGCTCGCTAAAGTGACTACTTGATTGAGAATGGATATGCCCGCGCATTTCCATAACAAGTTTCAAATTCTATCGCGGTTCATGTTGGACATGATCTTCATTGAAAGCCTTTAAAGAGTTAAGGGAAACCACTGAAAACTTGAAATCCGAGTTTGAGATGAAGGATTTTGGGAGAACATGATTATATCTTGATCTGGAACTTGAGCGTCGTGTTGATAGATGCTTAGGCATTTTGACAAAGTCAAGCCTTCAAGCACCCCCATGATCGTCCGTAGTCTTGATCCTGAAAATGATCCTCTTCATCCAAAGGATGATGATGAAGATGTGCTAAAGGCAAAAGTGCCATGCTTAAGTACAATAGGCGCATTATTGTACTTAGCTCAATGTGCAAGACCGAACATCTCATTTGTAGTGAACTTATTAGCTAGATATAGCTTTGTGCCAACGGCCATTGGATTGGTGTAAAAAATATCTGTTGGTACTAGAGATGTACGATTGATATGGGCTTATTCTATCCCTACAGAGAGACAATGGATTCGGACCCATCACACACCAGAAACGTCGCCAATACTGGCTTGTGTCCTCTATCCCTATCCCAAAACAACATGTGTTTTGGAAGGTTTTGCTGATGTTGGGTATGTCTCTGACCCACACAAAAGTCTTCCTAAACTGGTTAAGTGTTCACCATGAGTAAAGACCGTGATATCTTAGAGGTCTACAGAGTAGACCTTAGTCGCTATATCTTTAAACAATGCAGAGATTATTGCTCTTCACGATGTGGTTCATGAATGTATATGGATTGGATCCATAATTATGCATGTTTGAACAATTGTGGTTTGAAGTTTACCACAGATGAGCATATAAGCATTTAGGATAATGCTGCTTGTTTTGAACAAATGAAGCAAGGCTACATCAAAATCGACAACACCAAGTATAATCATCAACAACAGACTCTTCTCAAGATTAAAGTGAACTAGGTTTGATCTGAGGACAGTGTGACAGACTTGCTCACTAAGTCATTGCCTAAATATCAACTTTCGAGAAACATGTTGGTAGCATCGTTTGCGGAAGTTATCCGAACTCCCATGACCGTTGTCATCAGGGGAGATGCAGACATCAAGGGGAGATGTCTGCATGTATGGTCTCGAAACATGAAGGGTGTGTTGTGCTCTTTTTCCCCTTCGACCGAGGTTATTTTTGTCTCATTGGGTTTTTGTTACTCAGCAAGGTTTTAATGAGGCAACGAGAGGAGCACCGACCACGTTTGGGCGACACAAGACGGAGTGTTCAAGTAAATCCAGAATATGTATCTGACACAAACTCTAGGTTAAAGAGACCCCTATTATCAATGAAAGTACGGCTCAATTCTCTCCCAATTCAGTTTTCGATTCCTTAAACAAAAATAACAATTAATGTTCAAATTCTCACCCCATGTGCTCTCTATCCTTCCTTTCAAGTTTAATGGGGCAAGTTCTTTTGTTGTGTTCCTCAGATCCACAAACTCTACAACTCATGGTCACAATGTCACATATCTATGCTGGACATTGTTGTTGGTCTTTCCTTGATTATTTTCAGGTGGTTCCTCACCCTCTTCTCTGTGAATCACCATCTTTGGTCTCATAGCTAGGATTGGCTTCTATATGGTAGAGGCTGCACTGTATCTCCAGTGATCTTCCACATGTCAGTGAACGGAACTAGATTGATGGCATGCGAATATGCATCAACGGAAGCCTTTATAACAATGATGCACGTATGCAATAAGGTCATCACAGAGCCGGCCCTGGGATTTCAGGGGCTCTAGGTGAAAAAAAAAAATTGGGGCTCCCTCAGTCTCATTCTCATTCACATTCTCAGTCTCATTCTCATGTACTTGTTCACTATGTGCATTAAAGTACTTGCGTAGAGACCCAGCTTGAAGCTTGACTAATGCACTCTTTTTTGTTTCTCTTTTCTTTTTTTAGCCCCAGAAGGATACTTACTCATTGGAGCCATGATAACAACCTGCAAAAGATAAAACACATAGAATTTTTAATTGAAACATATTGCCATATAATACAATTACCAATGTATCAAACCGACAAAACCATTTTCAATTCAAACTTACTGCCATACAAATGATACAAACTATTATCCTAAAATTAAACCCAAATGATGGTCAACAAAGTAGAACAATTTTCAATTGATACAACTATACAAGACCATTATCCTAATATTAAACCCACTTTCAATTGATAGTCAGCAAAGCAAAACAATTTTCAATTGATAGTGAACTAGTCAAGTTGATTGTTGATTAGTTCATTGTTTTGTAGTTTCAGTAGCACGGTAACACAAACAATCAATTTGAGATTAAAGAATAAAGGAGAACCAGAGACTTGTGTTCTTCCTCTCCTATAGTCCTACCAAGTAGTCGAGTACCGACCTACCATCCTACCCAAACACAAATTAAAGAACTCATCTCCCTCTCCCAGTGACCCACAGACCCAGACACGAAAATTAAAGAAGAACTGAAGAACAAGATTAAGTCTTAACATAAAATTATCATCACCCAGAATCCCAGATACAGAAGATAAAATAAGACTGCAATAATGGATGAAGAACAACAGGCCTTCGACCTTTTGTTTCTACCCAATTCAAGAAGAACTCGTTTCCTTCTTCCTCCTCGACAAGAGGAAGAGTCGAAGAGGCATGAAATTTGAGCAAGAGAGAATTACCTGGACAAGTTTCGTCTGAAAAGTGAGAAGGAGAGAGATCTAGAGACGGCAGTTCGGCGCAAGACAAGCTTCGTTGTTAAGGTGACAAGAACTGAAAAACAGAAGTCGTTTAGATGCGATCAAACAATCAAATAAGTATCAGACAATTTTTTTTTTTTTTTTTACATATATATAAAGGAGCTTTTTTTTTTTGGGGCCCATGAAACTGGGGGCCCTAGGCCTGTGCCTATTGGGCCTATGCCCAGGGCCGGCTCTGGGTCATCAGCATTGACCCATATTGCTGGTATTGCATGAGGGCATGGCAAAGCAGACAATGGCCGTCTCCTACATGTGCATGTTAGCTTTGGCCAAATCAACTGAATGCTGCACTGACAGAATGCTTGCACCCCTCCTATGTATTTCAATCACAGTCACTGGACATTAATGCTTCATATATATTCTCTTACGCTAACAGAATTCTTGTTCATGATTTTCCGAATCCTTGGCCCAATATCAGTTTTCCAATTCAAACCTGCTACACAGCCCACGCTCCTATTGTTCAACCTTATCAGCATCATATTTTGCCTCAACCATTCAAACATTACTAAAGTAGACTAGTCTCTACACTCTAGAATGACTTTGTTCCACCATTCACGTACATTGTTCAATAGCATGTCACACTCACAATGCTCACTAAAGTGTGATTTACTCCAGTGTTCTGGTCCATCATGGTCTGCTAACCATTGTACAGCAGCCTCAATCTGAAGCTTCTAATAGCATGTCATCCATATGCTTGTTGAACCAGACTATTGTAGTGTCCCTTGAAGCTGCCCAAAGTAAGTTCTTCAACAATTCCAAGTTTCCTACCAAAGCTCCTCATTCAGCCCAGCATGGATCATCACAAATGATTAATCTTGCTGCATCCGTGAGAGGAAGAATACAAGCTTCAATAGAAAACCTAATGCCCACTTTCAGTGCCATAAGTTCTGTTGCCAAAGGAGAGAAAAGACCTGTTTGCTTAGAAGACAATCCCATAATGCATGGAAAGCCACTCCTCATGCGCACCACGTCTTGTACATCTGAGCATTGTTACCTACTTTTCTTCTAAATAGGCTATAGCGTGCCATATGAACAGCTTCATTCTGCTTGGAATGCCCAGTCCCCAAACTCTGTTCCAAAACTTCTTCTTCCTATCCGCCCCTGACCCACCACTACGCAAAGCTACCTTATATCCAGAGCACACCGAGTATTTTCCATCTTTCTCGTAGAACTATCTAAGGCAGTCTTCACTCCTTCCATCTCCAAGAGGGGATACTTGCAATAATGTTAGCTTCAGCTTGGTTGAATGAGCATTAGAACAAGGGGGGCTTCCAGCCACCATTTGGATACAAAAGCTCACTTACTTGTGCATCGTTGTGCAAAGTTATAAGACTCTGCAGACCTTAAAGAGTGAGGAGGGTTTTGTATCATTTGTCTTCATATATGCTCGTCACTCGGTGTTTTTGCTATATCATAATTCCTGGAGTTTATGAAAATGAAAACACCTCTAATCTCTATGGTTCCAAACTTCCAAAGTTGCAGTCCAGCAATGTTATTATGAGATTATAAAAGCTCATGGAGTTCCTGGAGTTTATAAAAGCTCCCACATCAAAAGGTTAAATAAATAATAAAACAGAGTAGACTGTCATATCCAAATTATGATATATATATATATATATATACACACACAACCTTGCTCAGGTGCAGATATCCGCACCTAAGCAAAAAGGTACGGATTTCTCATTTTTACCCACACTTTCCGATCATATTTTCACATCTTAACCGTTCAATTTTTAGATCCTAATGTATAGATCATCTCTACAAAATTTCAGCCAATTTGATGATCGTTAAGGCATCCAAAACTGCAATTTCTATATCATTGTAGTCCAGCAGCCGACATTCCAGCCAAGTCTTCAACATTAGCACTTGAACGAACAATTAGCCGTGCATTTCCTGGAAATATTTTAGCTATTCTATCAATGATATCTTTGGAGGGCTGTAGAGAAGAGATCAGTTCCTGAAGCTGACCACATACTTGGTCAAGTTCTCCACTTTCCGGCTTCAATGTTTCTATCTTATTTAGAAAGGACGTGAATGATTCAATGGATTTGCTTTTCTCTAATGCCAGTTCCATAGAGCCAAATGGTATCACTGCTCCAGCAGGGACATTAAAGGAAGCTGGTACCCCTTGGTCACTAAAAACTGCAAATGGAAAAACCACAAGTAAGTAAATGTAGAGGAACACCAATATATGCAGGAAAATAGCAGATAGTGCTTTTAGGGAATCCACATCACCCTTAGTCCATAGATATAAGTATGCACCAAATTTCTACAGTACACTAATGCACTCCAATGAAAAACTAACCCTTCTAGTGCACCCCAATGACAATGATGTTCATGCATCCAATAGGAACAAAAGAGGATATTTAAGACATAAACACAGGAAATACGGTTGTTAAAGAAAATAAGAGTTCTAAAAGGGATTAGTGAGTTAATCCTTGGAAAGAAAAGTTGCAGTCCTAACCAAAATTGGATATTACCTTTATCAGATGCTTTTGCCAAAGAAGCTAAATGACCACAAGCAGCGGCTTTTGCACCTGAATTCAGTGCTTCTGCATCAGCAAGTAGTAAAACTCCACCGGCAGATACCCCCTAGATGAAAATACAATTTGTGATGATGAAAACCAACATCAGTGAACCAAAATTTCTTGAGATTTTACTCATGTGTGAAGTATAGTTTGACTTGGAGCAATTCCAAGTGTGTTTCATGTGATGAAAAAGGCCGGTGTGATCATGGAATATTTTATGTTCTCTCTAGGAGTGATGACTGCTACTTGATTAGAACCCTACTGGTGTAATGCTGGTACTTTCTATCCCTCTATTTTGCTTGATTTGTTCAGGAACAAAATTGTACCTGATTGGAATCTGGGGTTTAGCAGCAGACCAGGAAGGGTCAGGAGTTCCACAGGAATCAACTTTTGGTGCAAAATTGCCAGAAAGATTTTTCACTGCAAAATTGCCATTGCTGTTTTCTGATTAAGGATATATTTCAACACTGGATGAGGATGCTTCTAACCTGCAAAATTCATGGATGCCAAAAAAAAATATTATATCAAATTTACAAATAAAAATGTCCTAGCACCATTTTATTTTTTTCATTGCTACTGTTCCTTTGGCTCCTCTCACTCGACTTTTTCTATCTTTACAATTTTTTTTTTAATTTTCAAAATTGGACAAAAATTGGGAAAGGGAGGAAAGCAAGAGTGAGTCTAGCCTTGAATGTGGGGTGTAACTAATACCATTAGAGCTATAAGGCCCACCAGGCATCAATTGAGTGATGCACTTTTATAATGATAAGAGAATTTTCAGAAAATGATGAATTTCGAAACTCTTTAGAGATGTCCAGAAAATTAACCTTCACATATTTTTCCTTATGTTTTTGTATATCAGCAACTTTGTCATCGTCTTCACATGTCACGAACACAACCTTCTCCTGTAGATCACCATCATAGTTTATTGGTTAAAGTTATGCAGTTATATCAAAACCTTTCAATGACTGTCACATTTGGATGGACAAGACGTACTTGTCGAGCCCTGACATTTCAATGACTGTCACATTTGGATAGAGAAGACATATTTGTTGAGCCCTGACACCAAGATGAGACAAGTGAGGAAGCCAGAAGAACAACTCCCACAATGTTATTCCCAGCCGCTGTTAGCTGCCAGATGTAAGTAACTATAAGAGAACTATTGTAACTGGATTGTTTATACCATTACTATGGCCTGAGTGAAAGCACAAACCTCTTCATCTCCATCAGCTTTGTTGACAACGAGAACAACAGGTCCCTCTACAGTTGATGGTATTGATCCAGGGACAATCCTCTCAACCTGAAGTTAATTATAGGTTTATACTGTTATGAGAAACTGTGAATTAAACATTGCAACAAGCCAAACAGTACTAGACTGCTAGCCTATGACATCCTATGAGGGATATACGAAGTAGAGATTATATATTTCAAAGAACAGAAAAAAGTTAATTAATCTATGAAAGAATGTATACATATAGAAAAATAAAAATATAAAGAGAAAAAGAAAAACTTAATCATGAAACATAATGACCATAAGAAACAATCCTTAATCTCCTCCTCAGAAAAAGCTACACCACACCTGCAGTACACCCACCCTCCCTCAGTAAAAAAAAAAAAACCCCCCAGTTTGTCTGTACACGTAAACCTATAACTTTAGAAGTATCTATTTGATCAAATGTATACATAAACACATTATGCTGGGTACTTAACCTATTTTTTTGTACCCGTAAACATATACAATATCTTCAATCCAACATTACTTTAGAAGTCTCTATTTGACCTAATGTATATCTACCAACTTTCTTAATGTTTTGAAAATAAAGCAATTAATCTACTTCCATTTCTTTCTTTCTTTTTTGTCAATGTTCTTGAATATTTTGAACTTCGCATGGACTTCAATTAAGCATATCAACCATTGCCCTCTAAACTGTACTCAGCTTATACATAACTTTGAACTTCCAAAAAAAAACATGTAACCGGAAGGATTATAAAGATACCTGAACTAATGTTCCCATAGCAGCTCCCGGCACAATAACATCCCAACGTAGAGAAGCAATGGTAGTTCTAACTGCTTTCAAAAGTAGGGTACACAATTTTGAAACCTGAAATATTACACTGCATAGCATTTGTAGGTCGAAAGTCAGACAACGATAGTGTCTCTATATCATCAACACTGCAATTAAATAATCCATATAACTATAAACAGTATTACTCTCAAAAATCATTGTCAAATGCATGTTAAAAATTTTAAGAAATACCCAGCACGAATTTCAGCTTCAGCGTATGTCCTCACACTGTTTTCAGGTATTCCAAAAGCTTTTCCTAATACCTGCAAGAATTGTTCAAGTTCAAGTTTACATTCCGAACTTTTAGCAATTATGCTTATGAATTAACTAATATCAGTAGATAAGATTCAGAAAGGAATATATCCTACAGTATCACAATGACCATGAAAGAAATATAGTATAAATTCCCCATGTTGGACTCTAATGATGAAAAAGACCCACATATGAGGCGGAGTTTTAGAGAATACTAACAACTTATAACCAAAAAGGAAATTGAAGCGTACACACAGAATCATTACCCAATGAAATCCCATAGAGATCTACAAGTCTTTTGTATAGTAGATCATCATCCTCATCAACAAGTGCTTCTTTTTTGAAAAAGAATAAGGAACAAAAGATACCTGGACATTTTGGGGAAATATTTGAAGAAGTGCTTCAGAATATTCTTCAGTTAACCTCCTGGCTCTATCGAGAGTAGCTTTATGCCCTAATCCCCAGATTATTTTGCCATCTTCACTCGCTTCATGAATAAAACAGGAGGAAGGTTGTAAGATGATTGGGCCCTGGAAGCAAGCTATCAACAATTTTCCAGCTAAGTGATGCAAAACTGTTGCAAAGACAAAAGGACGAATTACCTTCTGTTTCAGAAAGACCTCTTGATTTCCAGGCAAGGAGCTCGTTTTCAATAGCAGCACATTCTTCAGGCTTCCAACGAGATAACCTTAGCTGATGAACACCAACTATAAGGGCACCAAGTGGATCATTCCAAGAGCTTAGATCCTTTGATTTCGCATCTTGTGCCAACCAATGAGCCCCTCCCATAGCTTCAAGCTCATTAGCGAATCTAACCAAGTCAATGATTGTCAACAATGGACAGCCAAAATATTACTAACAATGGTAAGATTATATCTCTAGATAATGGAAGTTAAAAAGTTTAACAGTGGGGTCATGACTGCTACATGGTAGCCTGAACAGGTTGCAGTATACAATGTCATTCACAATAATTCCTCTAGTTGCCCAATGTCATGCACAAATCATAGAACCAGGATATTTCTCAATTAATGTTATGATCAACTGTTCTTATATCATAAAACATCGTAGTACATTTTAATAGAGTGTTCGGTTTGAAGCATCAACATCATTTATTGTATTTTAATATTTTATGCATGAAGACTGGACAGAAAAAGCCTCAGATATATAAAAGCAATCTTTTCTTTAATAATAACAATAAACTTTATGACCCTTGAAAACTTTAACTTTCAGCAACTTTCTACAGAAACCTTCTACAACCAAAAAGGAGGAGAAAGGAACACCAAATAGAACTCCAGCGAAAAATAAATAATTGTTGCAATCCAAATATTCTGAATGTGCTTTTACTGCCAAGGATTATATTGTTGGATTGAAAAAGGATGGGAATAGGAAATCTGGAAATGCAGAGTGTTTATTGAGACAAAGGAATTTTGGTTTATGAGTTGCTACTGCAGAGCTCTTGAACTGCTATTGATTTTTTTATGAGAAGCATTACACCAGCAATGCTTAATTTATAGCATCTTAGGACTCTAGACATTTCTATCTGCTGTTACAACAACCAAATACTTCAAAAATTTAAATCAAGAGCTAAACAGAAAACTCTAGAGTTAAGGAGAAAGTACATTAATTCCAACATATATTCCTACCTGCTTAGAAGAATGAATGAATGGTCCTCAAGTCCAATCTCGCAAAGACGCCACTGTATTCACAGTGATGAAGAAAGAATATCAACAATTAAAAGAAACATTCTCAAATTCTGAATCAATTCAATATGTTGTTTCACCTTAAACTTTTACAAAATAATTACAAAGCATTTTGTTCTCACCTTTTGGAGCATAGCTATTGCAGCATCAGAGGCATCATTTCTAAGGCCACTTTCAAGACCCTTCGCAATTATTTCTCTCGGAGCACTCAAGGATTGCATGGTCTTGAACAACAAATCAGATCCCAGAACTTTACTTGATTCTGCTGAAGCATCCAAACCCTGTAAGAAAGAAAAAAATTAAAAACAAAATTCCTCTTAACAGCCATCAAAACTGAAAAACACACAAGAGAGAAAAAAAAGGCTCAAAGTGGCAATATCAACAGAATTGTTATGTGAGGAGAAAGTGGGTAGGTTGGGTATTATTATTAATTCAAGGGTCAATACTGAGGTACAGTTAACTTCTCTTGACATTATGACCAAAAAAAAAAAAACACATCTCCTCAGATGACACCTTGACAGCGAGTTCTCCCCTAATAATAGTGTTAAATGTTAATTTCATTTCTTGAATCACCGCTCTCTTAGACTCAAATGTTGTAGCATATGTAATGAAAATTGAATCACCATCCAATTTGATCATGAAACTCGCACTACCACAATAAGCAACTATGAGGATGCAAGATTAATTATGCCTAATAACTGCAAGCATTAAATTCTGCATCACTAGAACATTGGCCCCAAATGAACATCACATATTCGGATCCGAAGGGTTTCATATGCCTAGCCTGCTTTAAATATAAAACATGAATTGAAAAAAAGAAATAATGAAGGTTCACCTTTTTGCACTCAAAGAACAATGTAAGAGCTGAACGGCCTTTATCATCAATGGATTCTTTGATGGATTCAAGTTTTTCGGCAAGGCTACAATAAAGGTTAATCAAAACCAAAGGTCACATCAACCACACTAATTCCATTTACGATCAAAGTGTATTTGCTGAAAGATTAACTGCACTGCTCATATACAAGTGGATGAAGTTTATCATAAACAACAGGGAAAGATTTTGATTAATGCAGAAGCAAATACTAATGATGGTTGCATTTCAAGTTGAATAAACTCTTTTATTTCACCCAAAAAAAAAAAACTCGAGGTAATTGAACCCTCTTACCTATCCTAGTCCTAACCCACTACCCCATACTCCAGAAAGATTATGATTGTGTAAACTGGTTAACAAATTAACAGAATCCTCGAGAAAGAAAAGCACCCTAGTGTGAATTCTACACAGCATGGAGAAGCCTATAAATTATTTATGTTTATGTAATAGTACCACATTAATTCCCACCAACCCTCCCCTTCCCCCTGGGTCTTACATCCAATATCTTCAAGATGATCTCACTAGTACAAAAAGTTAATCACACAACACTAATCACACAACGGAACACAAATCATCTGTTGTGTGTTGAAGTCAGTTTTATTATACAACGGTGCTGGTTATATTCTGTTATGTGAATGCCAACAAAGTGATAACTTTTTTATCGGAACTACATTGCACAACGGAATTAAGCATGGCCCGTCGTCTGAGCCTTAAAAATTGAGCGGCAGATTTCCCTCCACTCTCGAGTCTTGGTTGCCTCTTTAAATCTGAAATTTGGGCTACTTGATACAACGATGCTTGAGGTTTCCGTTGTGTGATTGAAAACTGGATGCCAAATTTTGAGGAATCTTGCTTGAATGTCTTCCACAAGGTAAACCTAGTGCAAGTTGTAGAAATTAGACAACAGAAGTTATACTTTTCTGTTGTGTGAAGTTGGAATATAGGCGGCAACATTTTGAGCTAAAATGCTATGGGCGCGGTATATTTCCCTTCATGTTTTGGCATTTTGATTTTTGTAGTGCACTCTTACAACATTTTGTTAGGTTTGTGTTGTGTGAGTCACTTTAGAATTTATTTGAAGTTTAATTATGCCTCCCACACTCTTGACACTCTCTCGACAAAACAAAATGAAACTCCCAGTCAGTCCTCTCACACACACCCTAAATCTCAGTCCTCTTTCAATCCTCTCTCACAAACCCTAAAGCGGCCCATTTGGATCTCTCTCACCATCCTCTCTCTCTATCTCTGCGTGAAACCCCAATCTCTCGTGAAAGCTCTCTCAATCTCGATCTGCAACTATGGCC
Organism: Rosa chinensis; assembly: GCF_002994745.2. Classification (NCBI taxonomy): domain Eukaryota; kingdom Viridiplantae; phylum Streptophyta; class Magnoliopsida; order Rosales; family Rosaceae; genus Rosa; species Rosa chinensis. Next base: position 35,018,599 of record NC_037091.1, on the reverse strand, counting down.
TTCATCTCAATCCATCGCATAAAACCATGGGCTTCATCGTTTCAGCCGTCAAGCAATAAATCCACAAAATCTCCTACAGTTGAATCCATCTACATGGCCATCTTTTCCGTTTGAGTCGAGACCAGCGATGGCCAAGCTCTCAACGACCTCTTCTCTCGTCTCCGATGTCTTCATTGTCCTCCTCCGCTCTCTCGTCATCCTCGGCCTCCTCTTCCGCCAAATGAACATCTCATCAATTTCCCATTTTGTCCTCCACTGAGTTGCTTTTCTTTCTGATGATTTTGGTTTCGTTGGTGACTTGGGTTTTTGGGAAATTAGGGTAATTGGTATGAATTGGGGTTTTGGGTTGGTTGTTTCTGATTCTATTTTGAAATGATGATGAGAAATTTGGGTTTGGGTTTAATACCATGATTTTGATGAAATGAGTTTGGGTGCTGTTTTGATGTTTTCCCTTACTTTCTTCCATTTTGTTATGTTTCTGTGTGATCTGAATTGAAGCAATTGTCTTAGAGGTTCCTCTCGTACAATGAACTATGCTTATGTTTTGTTATCTGCTGTATGCTTACTTTTGTGACCTCAGTTAGTAGCCAGGGTTCTGTTATTTCTAATGGTAGAAAAGGCTCAGCTGACAGAAATTTCAATAATGAAAGGGTAAGTTTGGTTATGCACTTCATTCTATGGATACATATAATCTGCAACGTGTTTCCTAATTAACAAATCAATGAAAAAAGTAGGGGTTGAAGGCCCAGAGTGAGTTGGATATGTGCGCTGAGGGGTTAGAGATGAATAGCCTGAGTAGGCTGATGGGTTCGGAGGCTGTGAATTACACTTGTGTGGAGTGGAGGAGTTGTATGAGAAGATGCTTGTGAAGATTGAGGGCTTGGCCAATGGCCAACCAAGTTGAGAATAGCTCTGCGAAGATTCGAGAGGAGGTAAAGCTTAAACTTGAATGATCATGATTGTGAATTTAGCAACTTTTTTTGGAGGATAGGATAGTGTGTAAAATGAATATGGGGTTTAGTTGAGCTAGTCAAATAGTTACTAAATTTGTTCAATGTCGGGTTTGTATGTCATGATTCGTTAAGTTATTGGATTTGCGCATATAAGCATTACTAAAAGAAGATGATATTGATCATGAGAGTGTAGTTATTTTTTGGAAGATAGTGTGTAAAATTGGATGGGGTTTAGGTAAGGCAGTGAAATAGTTACTAAATTTATGCAGTGCTGGGTTTGAATGTGTCAATTCTATTTTTTGTTTTGAATGCTCTATAGGAAGATCACAATAGGAAGTTGCGATACAAAGCTGCTAGGACTGCTAGATTGTAAAAATTGCTAAACTCTTGGGCGTTTTATGCTTATGTAAGGTAACTTTCTTTTCCTTCTTCTTCTCCCTTTACTATATATAGTTTCAATCCATGAACTTTATTTATGGTAGTTTTATAGTAAAAACAGGATATCAGATGGCCCCATCTTGAATATCAACGCCGCTAGTAATATTGAATAACTTATATCCATAGAACTCCAAGTAAGTTAATGCCCAGTTGTGTACATCTTTGAACAATGAACCAACTCCAATTGTCTGATATAGGTAGAGTTGTATTTGATCTGATATAGGTAAAGCATGCTCATTTAAGTTTTTTTTTTTTTTTCCCTTTCCAAGTGTTAAGAATCTCACTCAAATTCCATCCAAGGGTGTGAAAGAGACTAGTGAAAATGTGCATACTAGAGCACTTCCTCCTCGGTTTGCAGCAGATGAAGAAAGTCAGCTTAGTATTCCACTACAACCAGTTTCTAGTACCCTTCATCTGTCAAACAAGTCAGGGAAGTCCAATAAATTAAACCCAAAATTAGTGGGAAAGAGACTAGAAAAGAATTTGAGTTGGAGAAACATAATTTAGTTAAGGTTGAAAGTCAATCTGAGATGTCAATCAAGATATAGCCTTACGTCATCAAAAGGATGGTGAGTTCCATGTTCCCACTTACTGTGTCTGCTTGTTGATGATGGAAAGTTTAAGATTTCTAAAGCTAGTTTCCTCTTTGATTGGTAGGATTTCTCTTTTCCTACTTAAAAGTTACATTTTGTTGACATCTTTCCCCCTTCCTTGTGCAGTTTCAACCTTTAGAGCGATCTAGGACATGGTAACAGAGGTGATCTCTCTCTCTCTCTCTCTCTCTCTCTCTCTCTCTCTCTCTCTCTCTCTCGGTAAGACAATTTATTTATAAGCTGCTGTGACTGTATATGCATCTTTATTTTAGTTTCTGGTGAACTTTCACTGCAGGCTTGGTTTGATTTTCCTCTCATTGCTTGCGTTAGATATTGGCAGCCACTGGATGCAGATGTACAAGTTAATTTCCATTATTCTCTTCCTTTAATTGAGTGGATGATTTTGGTTATTGAATTCTCAACAAATTATATTATGTTGCTTCAATATGTTTCTTTGCAGTACTTTCCTATTAGGCTAGCAAGTCTAGTCACAAAGATGTGAAAGACAATACATATTAATTGGCTTTTTAAAGATGTTTATGGCCTATTATTGTGTGGCATGTGAGGTAATTCTAACTTAATTTGAATATCAACCCTTTATTTTTAATTTTTTTTTCCAATGGATGCAGTTGCCACTCCTCTTCTTTTGATTGTTTACTCTGCAAGTGCTTTATATAGTTCTCTTTCTTCTTGCACATAATGAAACTAAAAATTTGATTGAAGTAGTGTAGTTAAGGCAATGAAATAGTTACTGAATTTATGCAGTGAAATGACAGCATTACCTCTCCAATTGAATCATTTAGTTGCCTTCATTTCATTACTGTCGGATTGTATGTGGTCTAAAGTGACAGTAAAGAAACAATACAGTGAAGTGATTTGATGATTGTGAGCCTTTATTTTATTGTTTTGTGCTTAAAATCTATGAAATGCAAACACAACGCACATATGACAGACTCCTAAGGCTGAGGCATTTTCTTATGTGTTTCCTTTCATGCAGTGAACTGGTGCGGGTGAATAATTATGTGATTGTGAGTTGATGATTTTTCTGAAGACACACATTTGGGAGAACCACTGTGCAGGTGAGCTAATTGAAAATTGCTCAAGGGTGTTTTCTGAACTCCCACTCAATGCTTTACCTTCTTTCTCATGTTTGTTAATTATATTAGGCTTTAAATTTCTTTTTCTTCAGTAAACTCATCAATCTACTCGGAATATGTGCTTGTGTATTATCAAATACAGCGAACACTCCTGAAGTAAGTTCCCTTACATTTCTTTTGAGCATATTTAGTTGGTCTCTTTTCTAGTAGCTATGTTTTCCAACATATTTCAGTTGTTAATTTCTTTGGTAACCTGCTAGGTACTCATTCAGAACTTGTGTTCAATAGCAGCAAGCAATTAATGGCAGTTTAAATGCATGGCCACAAGAAACTAATGTAAAAAATTATTATAACCTGCATGGTTGTAGACGTGCAAATATATGGGTAGAGTGGCACTGTGGGCAGAACATTTAGGACTTGTTGAAGAATGTTTCAATCAGCTAGAGAGTCTTCAATGTGCTCAAAGGGTAAGGTCTTTGGGTGAGCAGAACTAGAGTCAATACTAGAGCTTCTGCAAGGTCCTTGTCCATCATGTGTAGGATCGATGAAGTAAGAGATCGAGAGGGTACTTATCATCTTTGCCTACAAGAGAGCTTCGGCAAGAACAAATGAAGGTGCATTAAAGGAAAGCACCAGTAATCTATGTATTTTAGGTCTTCCTAGCTAGAACATTTTACAAGTACATACTCAATTTTCTATGTTTTCTGAATGGTTTATCATGCTCACACAATAGTTAATAAAAATAATATGTTGTCTGAGTTCTTCTCACACAATTTGTTAAGGCAATCCAAGTTGTCCAAGGTTAAGTCATACAACACAAGACAAAACCATGTGTTGTATGATGATAAAAGAGTTCAAAATTGAGGCTTCTCCTACAACAGTCACTGGTTGGTACCCAATTTGATTACAATATTCACACAACGGATAACGAAATATAGTTGTTGTGTGAACTAACAACCAACAACAAAAGAAAACAAAATTCTGTTGTGTGAGATTCATAACACACAACAGAAATAAAATGATCACTGTTGTCTAAGTAATCAACAGACAAGGGAGATAATTTTACTTCAGTTGTGTGTTACTTACATCGATCAGACAACAAATATTAAGTTATATCCGTTGTCTGTTATTAGTCTCAGACAACAAAGAATGAGTTATATCCGTTGTCTGTTATGAATATCGGACAACAAAGAATGAGTTATATCCGTTGTGTGTTATGAATCTCATACAACAAAGAATGAGCTATATCCGTTGTGTGTTATGAATCTCAGACAACGGCAAATTTCCTTTTCTGTTGTCTGACTGTGCCACGGCATCCCCGCGAATGCCATGCTAGTCACATGCCTACGCAGAATTCACACAACGGAAACTAGTATTCTGTTGAGCAAAGTACTATCACACAACGATGAAATCACCATTGTCTGATGTTTCAATCACACAACACTCACTTAGACCATAGTGAGCTTGGTCATCACACAACACAAATCCACCGTCGTCTGATGACCTTTTTGTAGTAGTGGATCTAGTCTAGTCAAAGTTTTAGGGACTGCATATTTAAGTGCCTGACATTTTTATGCTTTCTTTCACTGATTCTACCATTTATCCAAATGGATATTACTGATCTGTTAAGAAGGTCATTTCCTGTAAACTCAGGGTAAGGCTCTAAACAACTTTCCTATACATTAACTGTAATGACCTCCATTTTTTTTATCTAAACATAACTGCAGTGCCTTACTTTACATAATTGTAATGCTTTACCTTCCATGATTAAGCATAATTAGTAGGGTTGCGGCTTTTCGTTATTGACCACACCGTTAGTTGATTGATAGCAGCTTAATTATTAGAAACTCTCTCTCTCTCTCTCTCTCTCTCTCTCTCTCTCTCTCTCTCTCTCTCTCTCTCTCTCTCTCTCTCTCTCTCTCGACCGAAACAAAGCCAAAAAAAAAAACAGAGCAAAGCTCTCCGTTCTCTCTCTCGCTCCACCGGCGACCAATCAGCACTAGACCACCTCCCACAGCTTCAACTCGATCTTACACAGCTTCCAGTGGCAGCCTTGCACCGCAACACGGCCGACAGTGGCAGCGGAAGACACGGTTCCTTTTTTAGCTCGTTTTGGTTCGATCTCGATATCTTGAGCTACAGGCCACAAATTCTCTTGATTTTTGGCTCATTGGACTCGCCTCAACTTTCTGAACAAGCACCAAGAAGGACCAGACCTGGGTAGAACGATTTCACGTTCGTCGGAGCTCGCCTCGGTTTAGATCGAAAATCACCTTTCGATCCGTGTATCTCGAGTTGCAAACCACCTCTTCCTGTGATTCTTGGCTTGGTGAGTTCGCCTTGAGTTTCTGAACAAGTTTCCAGAAGATATCGAGGCGTGTGGTTAAAGTTTTTACGTCGAACTAGGAGCTCGCCGGTTTCTGGGTATTTTCCGGCCACCTCGACTGGTTCTAGGTAATTTTGATCCCTTCCCGTCATTTTCAGCTTACATACTAGTTAGGAAAGTTATTAGGCTTGATGAGACGAAGCAGATCAGCCCGGCCCCGACACCATTGGTGGTGGTCGGCGGCGGCTCTGCCATTAACTCCGGCGGGAATTTCCGGCCACCTCCGGGGGTCACAAGGATAGTTTCTGTGCATTTTTAGATTCTTTACTTCAATACGATCATTTCAATATATTATACTCAATTTTTCGATATCGTATGATTAAGTTATGAATTTTTACGTTTCGATCGTTCGATTTGTGATCTGTGAAGATCAGACCGTCTGATGGACTTGTAGTTTTAATATGTTGATCATATGACTGTCCCGATGACCTTGTGTGGTCATGGGCGAAGATCCGACAGTTGGATCTTCGTATAATTGTGAAATAGTGATTTGGAAGGACGATTCAGGAAGATCCGACCGTTGGATCTTCGTGATAATTTTGGAGGATGATCCTAAGGGCGATCCGTGAGGATCCGACCGTTGGATGTTCATTTAATTACGATCCGACCGTTGGATCATCATTAAATTAGAATCCGACCGTTGGATTGTCGTATATGTGTGGTTTATGAATGATTTGCTAAGTTAAGATTGTATCTGACTAGGTGATTGACGGTTTGAGTTGGTGGACGATTGTGAATCGTATTTTGAGCTGTTAAGAAGACGCAGCGGGATTAGAGGTGAGTAAATCGCACATGGTTCATTTACGAACCGAAGTTCCAAAGATTTATGTTTAATTGTGGAAATTGTTTAAGAAATAAATAATTGTTTCGAAAAATATGAACTCGATCGACTACTGTTCATAGGGCTACGGCTCACAGGTAACAAAATGAATTTAAGTTTTAAAATGAATTTATTGTTTTATTGCATGAGAACTATAGTTGGTATTAATAGGCATTCTTGTGTGAATGTCTATGTACACATATTATTTACATGAAAAATATATATGTATTGATGGATTTTGTTGAGGAAACCATATAGTAAGGTGTTGAGTTTTATTGTTTGAGAAACAATAAATTGTTTGATCTGTGGAGATGTATTGATCTGTGGAGATCAATAAGTCACGGGGTGACCATGGCATACTATCAGTGAACCACGCTCTTGTACCAGGTTGGTGGTTACTAATAGCATTAAATCGTGAACCACGCTCTCGCGCCAGGTAGGTGGAAACGATCAGTTAGAGCTCTAGTCTGTCTGCCAAATGTTGAGTGATCTTATGAGGGTAACATGGAGTTACTTGAGACTCATAAGTATATATATATGTATATATATATATATATATATATGAGAGTGAGAAAGGGAGTTGTTTTTGTGGTGGTCACACTACAACAAATCTGGGTATTAATGACCACTACATTAGTCACTGAAAGTAACAAATTTGGTCACTAAATATAATTAGTGACCAAAGTTAGGTGGTCACAAGGTGGTCACTATAGGTCCGTCACTAATTCTATTTAGTAACCAACAAATGTAAGTTGGTCACTAATACAAGTTGTCTTTAGTGACCACGATTTTACAGTCACTAATTCAAAATGTCTTTAGTGACCACAATCTTATGGTCACAAATAGTAATGGCATTAGTGACCTATGAATCATTACTAAAGGTGTTACCAATGGTCACTGAATAGCAAAATTTGGTCATTAAAAACCATTCTCTAACATGCTTTTAGTGACCATATTGTTAGATCATTGGTTTGGTAACTGAATCGGCAATTTTTCCTGATTGCTAATACAAATTTGATCACTTAGTGCGTCAATACAAATCAAAGTAGCCTTCAATACTCCAACACCACAAAATGAAATGTACTCAAAAACCAGTTATCAATATTAAACTACTCAATTCCAATACAAAATAAGACACGTATCTCTATTACATTTACATATCCAAAATAAACAAATGTCAATATCCATCCTTAATAGCAATTTCAAAATAAATTGGAATACATACAAGTCTTTCTAGAAGTTCCATAAGCCTTCAATGACAGTTTGCAAGATGTACTTTTTTGAAGCTTAGACCAATCTGCAATATAACAAAACATATACAACAAGTTATAATTTTCATCCTAATGTAGGTAAGAGCTGTATCTAAGAAAGGCCTAGTATTCACTATATACAGTTATACACTAATTATATTTCCTTGATATAATATAATTACAACAGCACAAATGAATCATGTATGCATACCATCAGTTTTGGGAGGATAACACATCAATTTAAGTAAAAGTATGTCAGTATGATTTTGTCTTGCCTTTAGTGCCTCCAAACTCTTCATTTTGTGCAGTGGCTTTAGCCTTCACTGCCTCTAACTCTTCATTTTGCTGAGCTGCACCAGCTTTGACGATTTCTAACTCCTCGTTGCTGAGCTGCAGTAGACTTTGCAGCCATCAACTCGCTCTGCAAGTTGCATTTCTTGTCTTTCTGCTTGATCTGCCTTGATTTGCCTCCCTCACTTGAGCAAGATTTGCTGTATATGTAAAATGAATCAGATTAAAAGTAATTAGACAGTATCTGAGCTTGCACACAAAAAAAGAGTGGGAAAGAAAAGTATCATAATAACTATAGAAGACCATGGGCTAAGATCACTAAGTCATAAATCTGAATAAGATAATAATTTTTTTGGTTAAGAAAATATGATACTTAAGTTAAAACTCTTATATAGGGAAGGACAGTATTCACATCTCTAGTAGCCTTATGTATAAGGGGGAAGTACACAATGACACCTCCAAACAACTCAGCTCACAAACTTGAAAGACAAAATAAAATTTTCATCTAAGCCAGTAATATGCATAATCATACCCTCTGTCGACGCAAGCCAAACGTCTCCCAGGTCTGTCAAATGCTACTCCTATAAGCAAGGAGGATAAGCAAATTTAGACAACTATTGTTTGTATTTAACACACAAGATATACTGAAATTAATAAGAAAATAGGAAAGGAACTTTTACCTGGTAAGAGGAACAAATCAACTTGATCACTTGCCTGTAAAACTGCACAAAGAGAGATCCTCAATCAGTTTAACCCAATCATATCTACAATTGTTACATATATTTAAATCTATGAAGCCAATCCTGCATTCTTTTTGGAAAGAGTTTATTTACACCGAAATGCCCTATAAGAAAAAGTAAGACATTAAAAACAAACAAGATGCCATGACTAAGGCTTTCTTGAAAAGAAATGCCAGACTGGACTACATCTGAGTGAAAAATGAGAAATATGTCATGATTTTTTAGGAAAATGAAACACTAAAGGATGTCCACACCTTCTAACTGAGAAACTACCCAGTTTTATAACACTCTGATGTCTAAACCTGGGTAAATTGATAGATTGCCTTTCAAGAACTAGAATCACCGTCAAATATTGTTCACATCCTAACATGGTTTTAGACAATCAGACATCCAAATAAGGAGTCACATAACTAGGCAGCCACATAGTCAAGATATGGTAGCCTGAAATAAAAGTATGCAATGAGTAGCTACAAGAAAAATGGCTTTTGGCAAGGAATTTTTTCCTTGTATAAAAACAGGAAATTCCTTGCATTAACCCAATAAAAGCTAGCATTTATAAGCAATAGAGAAATAATAATGACAAGAAAATAGAAAGCTAATGAATGCCCTGTTAATTGTGTGTTTTGTACTTAAGAAATTGAAAAGTAAATAATAACTCCTGTACTGATACACGTACTCAGACCTATAGGAAATAACACATCATTTACGACCAAATAGGGGTGTTACCTGTCCATATACAACATCAACTCCATAAACAAAAGTTACACCATACTGAAGTAAGCAGTTGATAAATCCGTTGATTGATAACCCTGAGTCAAGAGCTACTTTGCAGAAACATTGATACCTAGTTGTTCAATGGCGGCTTGTAACTTGTGTCCTGCTCTGGATATACAAAATAGAAGAACAAATTAGCATAACAGGTCTTACCAAAGTTCGAGTATAAATGACTCTCGTTTAATGAACTGTAGATTGGTTTGTTAAAATGAAGTAATCACCTACATCAAATTTGGAGTATCGCCTTTGTTGACCACCTTCGCATCCACTACTACTTTACCTACACCACCAAACATGAATAACTAAGTTAACTCCTATCACTGGTCTACTTTATGTAATAGCTTTTGTACAAACAATGCATGGGAGTATCACATTTGAAGGCAAAATAAAACTCACCGTGGCACACGTCATCCAATCTCTTCTTCCTAAACATGTCATTAACTAAATAGAATAGTTAATATATAAGTATAAATAGGGTTCTAGGACAAACACTTAACACTAGCTGAAAATGGGTAAAATCAATTGGTTTTAAGGGGCATAAAATCTCACTTCTTTGGTGCTTGATCCTTTGATAATTTCACAGCAGCAAAGCTTGTACCTGGACTATGCAAGCCATAATCCAGGTTAAGTAGGACATTACACAGTAACAAACCGGAACCACGAAGCAATTCGATCCATGATTAAATTGGTTATTACCAGTAAAGAAATAGGCACATATATCATATCAACTTCATGAATCTAAATCAAGCTTTAAACTTTCCAAGGCAAAATAAACATAAATATCTAGCCTTGAACAAATCTCAATATGGGTTTCAGCCCTTCTGCAATCAAATACACTCAAAATATATAAAATTCCAACTCATAACCCAAGAACATACCCAATTCTGTGTCACTAGTTTAATCAAATTACTGGGCTTCTCACAGATATCAAATTCAATGAGAAACAAACCAAGCACAGATTCACAGAAATGAGTGTGAATTAAGAGAGAAAGAGGGATTGGGTGACCTTATTGAGGAAGCATTCTCGCAATGAATTCATGAGGCGGAACTTGTCTTGGTCATATGGAGATTGAGCGATGCTATTGAGCAGATCCAGAGCATCCTGACAAGTTAATAAATTAATAATTCAGAATACAATTTAATCGCAAAATCAACTGCCAAACTTCCTAAAATCCACAATATATAGAAGTGACAATACAAAAGAACACAAACATAGAGAGTCAAGTTATATGAGAAAAAAAAAATCAAACTACTGGCAACTTCTTACCAGACCCAGAAATACAAAAACCCAATCGTTTATCTATCGATCCTTCTTCGTTGTCTCCAGCTAATCCTTGCACTGGATATATGAAAAGCAACCTGATCAATAAAATTTAGAAATAAGGAAAATCAAACCAAATCAAAACCGAAACATTCATATCAAAACAAAGCACACAAATGTTACTGAAAATCGTATATCTCTCCTCTAATCACAATGATACTCAAATTTGATTTTCTTTACAACAACATACAAATGAAACACAAAGAAGTGAACGATCAAACCGAGCGAGTGGGTAGTGAAAAAATTACAAGAATCTGACCGAAACAATTTTACATCAGAAAAACTTGTTATACTGGCTAGTGAGAGAATCCTTCAGATTTGAATACAGACCATAAAGGGAGTACTGACCAAGGTTCTGTGCTTCATACCATGAGTTCAGAACGGATAGGTGCTTATCCGTCCCAGAAAATGCCAATTGGATCCTGAGACTGCAATCCACAGTGCCTCCATGGGTTTTGTAGATGTTTGTCTTGATTGCACAGTCCCGATTGTGCAGGCAAATGAACCTGGAGCTCCCAGAACATTTGACGCACCCATCCCTTTTCCAATGCAGGTGCTGCAGCCTGCCCTCGGTGAACTCAAGCACCTGCATAAATCAAAACACATTCACTATATAACCTAAACCACAAACCACGAATGACATTAACGAATTCAAACTCCAAATCCAATTGCAATTTCCTTGCTCACTTACAAGAGTAAAGCTGGTGACAGTGTAGGTACTATTGGCAACAAAAGCCGCAGTAGACCTTGCAGCATATTTATGCCCAGCAAAAGCAACCATATATGCCCCATAATTATCCTGCAAATTCAAAATCACAAACCACAATAGAACGATGGAATTCAAAACAAGCCAACATTAACTTAACTACAATCTGATACTTTCAGTGCCAAGCTTACAAAACTGAGACGAACATTTTGCAATTATCAATATCAAAATCAACATTAACCCTAAACCCATCAAATCCCCGTAGCGATTCACAAAATTAAAGGATCACCAAAACGAAATGCAACTGTTTAGAGAGAGAGAGAGAGAGAGAGAGAGAGAGAGAGAGAACGGACCGGAGCGAAAGAGGAGTTGACGGAGAGGGCGAGAGTCTAGTGTCGCACGGAGACAACTGGGAGGTGGAGTTAGCGCCGTAACGGGAGGCGAAAGCAATCCCGAAGCTGAAGCCGTCGGACCTGGCGACCTTGGTGTCGGAGCACGGGAGTAGATTTAAATCAACATCATCTTTCCGAAAGAAAATCTCAATAGCTCGAAATTCAAATAACTTGATGAATTAATAGGAGCAGAGGAGAAGATCTGAGTCAGAGTCGATGGGTATGAGTCAGAGAATATTTGAGTCAGAGTCGGAGTGAGAGAAGAACAAGATGGGTATCACAATATCCATCTTTCATTCACAATTTGGGAATTGGGAGCGCGCCTATAATTTTTTGGAGACCACGAAGTTGCCGCTTGAAAATTCACCAAGGAAAAATGTAAAATAACCTGGTCACTATTAATTATAGATTTGGTCACTAAAATAAAATAATTAGGCGGGAGTTGGAAAAAATTTAGTGCTGACTACTTTAGTGACCAATGGGTAATGTTGGTCATTAATTCTATTCTTTTAGTGACCAATTATAAGTTGGTCACTATGATTTGGTCACTAATGTCTATATTTGTTGTAGTGTCATTGTGGGATGTGATATTACTACAATTTCTATGCTTGAGTTGAAATTGTTAATTAAAATTTGTGCAATCCTTAAGTTTACTCATACTGGCTGTCAAAAGCTTACCGGGTTTTGTGTTGTTGCAATCCCGATACACTATTCAAACGGTGTAGCGGATAATCCTGCAGGTCAGGAGAACCAGGGTGGTGATCGGCCTGCTTAGGGCAGTGGCATTTGAGTCACAACATTATTGTGAGTTTCGTTATGTTCATTTCAATCTTTACAATTTGGAATTTGTGAGAGTGTGCTGTAATAAGAAAATTGAGGAGTTGGATTATGTAATATTGAGTGGTGTGAGGTGTGTTACTCTGAAAGAAAATTTTAGATTGGTATTTGTATTTGTGATTATTCATGTTTCGGATTTGAATTGGTTATTCAAAATTTGGGGCGTGACATTAACTTTTTCAATTAACCAAGTAGGAATTCCAAGTCCAAAACATTATGTATTTGATGTCAGTTTAGAAAGAATTAACAATGAATTTACCCAAAAGAAAAGGCAAGAAACTAAATACAAACAGCAGTGAAATATCATTTTCTCATCATCTTGTAGAAAAATTTATGTCAATGTAACACACTAAGAAGTCATTTAAAAGTTAACTTCTACAAGGGGAAAAAAAACATAGCAAGTATAACTTTAGAATGTCTTTGTTGTCCAAATTACCTTCCAGCATTGAAGAAGTCTTTTGAGTTCATGATGGAATATCTTGAACTGCTCCACAAATGCTTCATTATATTGCCCAGCGTTCTTGGTTATTCTTGCAAGCATGGCTTCTGCAGCAACTAGATCTTCAGGACCAGCATTGCGGTGAAGTTTGTTTTGTATTGTAGCTTAATTTCTTGCTCATATTTATACATTTGTTCAATAGTTAAAACATCATTAGTTAGATTAGAAATAAGAAAAATGATACTATATCTCCCATCCTTTTTTCTTTCTATCAAATTACATGGCACAAAATGATACTTACTGTGGGATTTATCATAGTATGTTATTGCATTAAATAAGGCAATAAATGCAATGCAAAGTACACCTTAAGGTCATGAGGGATATCATTCCGATGAGCAATGTCCCTGATTCGTGTTAAGGGGACAGATGCAGTAAACTCTGCCTTGAAAGACAGCAGACAGGGATGAATTTTGCGAATAACGAGTATTTCCTGAACAACAAACATAAATTTTTGAACTGAGGAAATAAAAAAACAAAGATAAAAATTAAATGAAGAACTTTAAAGTTGAAGAAAAAACAGAACAGTTCATATAGTTTCAAAAACACATTCACAAACAAAGATATACGAACCAAGTTTTGTAGTGTGCTGAAATAGCCAGGAAATTTTAGTTGGAAAGCAAAGTAGGATTTTTAACAGCAAGGGGGTGGAAGTGAATTCAAGTGGAATAGAGTTGGGGATTTTGGCATTGGTGAGCACTTTAAATAAAGAAATACTCCATCATTTGATCTTGAGTTGGACTATATACAGGGGCAGCTGTGCTTCAAGTCGTTTGGGGTGTTAGTTCTTATTACTATTTTATATTTGAAAAGAAACAGATTTAGTAATCAAAACTATCAAAGCTGGATCCTCTAAGTAATTTTCATTGAGGAGAAAACCACAAAAACCAATGACAGTTCCCAACTCATATCAAACAAAACAAAACAGAAAAACAGAAAACAAAAATAAAACCGACCTGGGGTGAAGTATCTTTCCTGCAGGAAATTCTTTCCAGTTCTTGAAATATGACCCTGGAAATCTCAACATGCCGGTTTGGTCGATGATGACCTCCATCTTCAAAGCAAGGAATATGGCCTGTGTTAATCCACTGCATTAAGAAGAAGATATAAGTAATGCAATAAGGGGATAAATAATCATTTACCCAAATTTAGGGTTAGTTAACCCCACTTACCCAAATACTCTAAGAGTTTGACCATTAAATAACAAGTTACATTTTTTAAACCCAATTGCCCAACTCTGCCAAACCAGGCCTGTTTTCTTCAAAATTTCTGACCGTTTTGCCCTTTTATAACTGTCAAGCTTTCAAAATCTTAATAGAATGAGATTTAGAGAGAGAAGCTCCCCAATTTTAGAGAGAGAGGATCGGCGCTATTTCTAGAGAGAGAAGCTCCCTGGTTTTTTTAGAGAGAAGCTCTGTCATTTTAGAGAAAGAGAGGAGCTGTGCGATTTCTAGAGAGAGGATCCGAGCTCTGCGATTTCTAGTGACAGAAGCTCTGCGATTTCTAGAGAGAGAAGCTCTTTTGCGATTATCACATGGAGCGAGATCGAGCTCTTGTTTGTGTTCCTCCATCGCGGTTTGATTCTTTTCTTCATCGATCTCTAATTGTTTTATTTTAGGTCTGTTTAATCTATTTGATTTGAATTTCTAGGTCTTTTTGTGTACAAATTGCTATGTTAATTTCGAACTTATTTTGGAGAATCTGAGCTTCGCGTTAACTTTGAACTGGTTGTGAAGTGTTTTTGTAGTTCTGATTTGAATTTCTAAGTCTTTTTGTGTACATTGTGTTACTTTTGAATTACTGTGTTAACTTTGAACTAATTTTGGTGAATCTTAGCTTCGTGTTAACTTTGAGCTGGTTATGAAGTGTTTTTGTAGTTTTGACTATATTATTGAGGGGCAATAATATGTCTATTGGGGGGCAATAATGTGTTTTAATTGTTATCTAGTCTCTATAATTGTTGGTTAGTGATCTTTTCCTCTGTGTTCAGAGCAATTTGTTACAGTTTCTGAAGTGTTTTGGTAGTTCTGACTACATTATTGTGGGGCAATAATATGTTTATTAGGGGCAGTAATCTGTCTTAATGTTATGAAGTCTATATAATTGTTGTCTAGTGATCTTTTCCTTTGTGTTCATAGTAATTTGGTACAGCTTCTGATGTGTTTTGGTAGTTCTGATTATATTATTGGGGGCAATAATAGCTTTGTTTTGTTATTTTGCAGGAATATGGCTGATCCTTTGGTTGCTAGGTACATTTATTCTGGAAAAGGTTATATGATTCCTCTGAATCAATGTATGAGCTATTCTGACTTGTGTGAAGACATTTTTTGTACGGTCTAGTTTTTACCAAGTGATGTTATTAAGCTTCAGTATTCAATTCCTGGTTGTGAAGTACTTTCCTGTGTGATATGTACAAGAAGAGCTACAGTTTTCCTATTTGGCCGATAACCAATGTTGATATGTCTTCTTTTGAATCTGCTACTGACTTTATATTACCTCCCCTTGCAAAGAGGCAACCCGGGAAGCCTAGGGTGAAGCGATTCAAGTCTAATGGAGAGGTTGAAAATAAACAAAATTCGTTGTGGCCGTTGAGGCAAAATTGGCAGTCATAACAAGTTGAGCTGCACAGAACCTCTTGTTAAGCAATTGTACATGTTTATGTAAAGGATTGTTACGTTTTACAGTTTCTTTTTTTTGGGGGGGGGGGGGGGGGGGGGGGGCAGTAATAGGTTTTTTGGGAGGCAATAATTGTTTATATTCAGGCTAATTGAACCATTTCTCTGTTGAGGATGATTGATATTAACTTTTAATTTGATTTCTGTTGCTTTTAGAGAAATGGATTCAATTTTGAACAGGTTTGAGTTTGCAATGACTACTTACAAGTGGTTTGGGGGGGGGGGGGCAATAATCTGTCTATTGCCCCCCAATAAACCTAATTATTTGGTGACATTAGTTCATCTTGTGACTTGAACCCCAACTATACTTTTGCAAACTAACTTAAAACCCAACTGAGTTACTTCTAACCATCTTTATAAATATTATTGGGGGGCAATAAACTTTTTATGAACCCCCAGTTTAGGACTTGTAATGATTTTGTGGATTGAATCTATTAGCAATGATTTGAAGGGACTTGTAATGATTTGAAGGCATAGAAGTATTTCATATCATCTAAATCATGTCATTTCACCCTAATTTGAAAATAAGTTTAATACGACAATTTACAATCCCTATTTTTGGAATCCCTAGGTTAAATTCCTACTTTCAAAATGAAGATCCTACTTTACAATACATTATATATCATGTTCAGGACTTCAGTCTTCACTTTCTCCAAGCTCCATCAAGGGTCATGATTCTCTCTAGCATTCTTTTCCTCATGCTGTCCCCAGGTTCCTCTCCCTTTATTATGCTGTCCATGAAATGAAGCATAAAAGGTCTGCAATTGCTGTTGATCTTTTGTTCTACGAGCAAAACAAAACCAAAATGATCATTTTATAATCAAACATCCTAACATTACTAACCCTCAATAAAGACATTATTGGAGGGCAATAATTTGTCTATTGCCCCCTAATTGACCACAAAAAAAATCACCACTTTCTCTCATTCACAGAATATTGCACTTTAATAAACACAAAACAACAGAAAACTTTTCAAAGCCCCAATTACAATGATTAATGAACCTGTCACGGCCCAATTTTTATACAACATTAAAAATCAATATATAATCCCATAATTATACAAGTGTGATGGTTCACTTATCAATACAAAATACCTGAAAAACTTTTCCCTTTTAAACCAAGTACATACTGATGCCTTGAACCCACTATGTCATAATATACTCGCTCCGTAGAGTCATATATTACATAAGTTTATGAATTAAATTGTCACAGTAAAATAATAAGTAAACGCTCCTCAGAGCTTACTACAAAGCGGAAGTCTTAACAACAGTATAGTCACAAAATTGGCTTCCTATCGTAAAGCTGTCAATCCAACGTCCCAGCTTCAGCCACGATTTCTCTGGCCTGCAAGATTAACCCCTACATCATCGAATAATGTACCGGGTTGCTACACAACTGACCTGGTAAGCTTACGAAAGCTTGTATGAGTAAACTCAAAGACCACAAAGCAGAAACACATTCTTAAGTCACCTCAACCTAAACAACAATAAGCACAGCTCACAACTACAACCCTCAATTTCATAACCTTCCATATCATGCTTATGTAAGTCAACTCGTGACTAAAACTACATGCTCAGATTCTCAACCTAGATTCCAATTACACAATTTTTTAGTCAAACAAAACCTCCTCAAGTAATGTTTAGAACCATTTTATCGCACTATGGCGAATTACAAAATCACACTCCTTTCCTCCCTACCGGAAGTCTTTGTCATCAACGTGACATCAAAGGTCAAAACAATGAAATCACTTTCTTATCCTCCCCACACGGAACACTCGTCGCCACTATGGTCCCTCAAATCATTCAAACCCTCAATGGTAAAACAAGAAGAAAGCAAGGCAATCCTAATTCAAACAAAGGTAAATCAATTCATAGTAACCCCTACATATAGTTTTAGTTCAGGAGGTTACATTAAAACAAACAATTCAAATCATAGAAATCATTACACTGATCATCACATAGATTTCACGAGTCATCACTCAGATATTTCCACATTCTTCACACAGAAATCATCACACTGATTTCACCAAATCATTACACATATATTCCTATACAAGCTTTACACAAAAATCATCAGAAGAAATTCATTACACTGATTTCACCGATCATTACACAAATATTCCTACACAAGCTTTACATAACAATCATCAGAAGGATTTATCACACTGATTTTGCCGATCATTACACAGATATTCTTACACAAGCTTTACACAACAATCATCACAAGGATTCATCACATTGATCTCACCGATCATTACACAGATAGTCCTACACAAGCTACCATATCTTAAATCACAAGTTAAGATAGTCATACTAGACCCATGGTATCTCAACAAATGAAATTCTATGATCACAACTCAATACTCAATTTCACTATTTCCAAACGATAATGAACTCAATACGTCATATGGTGCCCATATCACAATAATTGCACCAATACATATATATTTCACATAAATATATACACACACACACACACGCACACACATAGTCATCCACTCAGGAATGCCACTAATACCAACTATAGTCACAGTTAAACAATAACTCCAAGACAATATGGTAACTTATTCATAATGAATATTGTGAGATTTACTCATCTCTGAATCCTGCTGCATCTTCACATGCTAACCAAGACAAGCACAAATACCGCAATCCGCTCAACACAAGTCTGACAAGTACCTAAACACATACGGTCTTGATTCAGTGCACGAATCACAAAGTGATTAAAGTTCAAAACCCCTGTTTGAACTAAAACCCTGAAAGTAACACCAATCAAGGTGGAACTTCGTCCGAGACCACCCAAAGTCTCCGGAATACTTCTACGATCATTATGTCAAAGCCAAAAGTCGATTTCACAGTTGGATCCTCACGGATCCAAAACCGAGCTAATCGAAAATGGTAAAAACTCTAACAAAATCATACGATCTCCAAAAATTACGTATTATATATCAAAATGCTCGTATCGACAAGTAGATATAAAAAAATGAAACCAGAATCTGTCCCTGACATGGCAGGAAATCGACACACGCGGTGGCACACCGCCGCCGGCCAAACTCAAAACCACAACAATCCAACCGTCCAAAATGTCAAGAATACCAAGTAGAGCAACTTTAATACATGGGGTTCAAGCCTAGTAAGTCTAGATTGCCGCTGATCGCAGTCACAAGCCAGGAAAATAATGTTCACTTTGAGTTGACTCTCATTAGGTGTTAATCATCCAAAACCACCACTAAGGGTCGAAGGAGGAAGCTCCTACAAGAAGAATAAGCCCAGTTTGAAGCCCTGCCATCGTCGGAGTTGAAAATTTCGGTCGGATCTCTGAGCTCCAAGCTTTCTCAGCTTTGGTCCGCCCTCTGGGGTGGTTGTCGAAGGAAAAGAAGGGCACCAGGACGACGACGACTTCTGTCTAAGTCGAATAGGGCCACAGCCTTGTGGCCAGAGTAGATAGATGCAGTTGGGTGGGACCGCAGGGTCGGGTTGGGTCGGGTCGGGTCGGCAGGATTGCAAAGAAAGAATAGGTTATGGAAATTTCTGGAAAAGTGACGGAAATGGAAATCACTTTCCACTTTCCATTTCTGGAAATCCTCTATTTATAGTAAATTTCTGAAAATAGTAGGTTTTTCCACTGACCATAACTTTTTCATCAAAATTCCGATTTCCGCGTTCTACATGTCCACAAACTCGTATCGACGCGCTCTATGACTCTCATGAATGAAGTTTTCAAAGAGACCCAATGTATAAAAATTCAACCTTTGCGCCCCCTAAAATGACGCTTCCTGAATAATTATTCGTCCAAAAATAATTCCACTCTATTCCCAAACAACGTACTCGCACCAACAACCACTGAATTAATTTTGAAAAATCCTCGGAAAATAATTACGAATTCCTAGGGTATTACACTTTTGCTCCTGTTTTCGCTCCCTGTTTGCTTTGTGTAGGTATGTGAGTGCCATCTCTAACTTGGCTGCTAGGTCCTATATATGTTGGCATCTGGCAGCTTGTGCCAGTTTGGTTTTCCACCACTGACTGGGTGTGAGGACTCAGAGGGGTTGTTTGGGGTTCACCAGCGATGTCAACTAGGGTGGTGAACAATACACGGTTAATGGTGAATGCAGAATTGGTGGGATGGGGGTTGGCGGATTGATCCACTTGATCATCAGCGCCTTCCCCGCTACCGTTAGTCATTGTTGATTATAAGGGTGACTTTTTTTCTCTAAAATTTCCACAGATGGCGCCAATGTTAATGCTCGTGATTCAGCTGCAGCCGAATCCTATTTAACGCTGGTCCTACCTCAGACAGCTAACTGAGATGAATGTGGTGCTAGCGTCACCTGTCAAGTAAGATACACACACCATCAGAGGGGGAGACTGCAGTTAGCGGCCTTCTCAGCTCCAATACCTAAGTCAGTTTATGCATTTGTATTGACAGAGTAACGTTAGGTAAGATAATTATCGTGTGTTTAATGAGGAGAGAGATGGACCTTTTATAGATGGAGAGGAGACTGATCTTTTCCTTGCTTTCAATGTGGGACTGATGTGCATCAGGTCTCAACTTCTGATGCTTCAGTGAGAAGGTTTTGGAGCGGTGCGTGGGGGCCCGTCAATGGTGATCTTGGTTTGAGCCTAATCTCTGGTGATAGCCTGCCTGGTGGTGTTCTCGGAGGCATCACCCATGGCGGTGTTAGTGCCGCTGGCGGCTTCATGGGCATGACCCATGTTAGCTAATTATGCTTAGGCAAATGCCTATGTAAGTGTGTGTGTGTGTGTGTGTGTGTGTGTGTAACGTGTTGCCAAAATACTGAATTCTAAATTAAAAGTTGGTTATTGGCCCCTAATAAACGCTTATTGCCCCCTACTAAAAGGTTTTGAATTGATGTAATCTCCTCATCTTCTTCCTCAATCAAAATTTTATTTGTCTAATTTTAGGGAGATTAGTTCCCCTTTTCCCTACCCTAATAAACTTTTATTGCCTCACAAAAAACATTTATTGAGGGAAAATAAAGGTTTATCTCCCAATAAACATTTATTGGGGGCAAAAAACCTCTCTGGCGACCTATGAAATCTCCAGCGACCTCTTTGGGGACCTCTGGTGAGGTTTCACAAACTTTTATTGCCCCCCCCCCCCCCCCCAATAAATATTTATTGGCAATAAAAGTTTATTGGGGGTAATAAATGTTTACTAGGGAGGCAATAAACCTCTCCGGTGACGTATGATATCTCCGACGATTTCTTTGGGGACTTCTAGCAAGGTTTTTAGAGAAGTTCAGCGGCCGGCGATCTATGACCGGCGATCGGAATCCGGAAAGTCTCCTATGGATTCTCTCTTCAATTTTCTCTCTCTATGTGACAAAGGGGTGAGGGCAAAATAGTCTCAAAAATAAATTTAAAAAAAAAAAAACAAAACTTACTTGGGTATTAGGAAACAATTTATTAGAGTCATTATGGGTAAGTGAGAAAAAAAAAATAAGTGAGTGGTATAAAGGGAAAAAAAAAAAAAGTCCCTAGTATTAGGGTTAATGGTCAAAACCCCATTTAAATATTAGGGTAAATAATACTCTTGCCTTATAATCCACCATTGATGGGGCTCGAACAAATGACCTCCTTCCACTTTCAAATAGAAAATATTTGTCTTACCATCCCGCCAAACATACGCACCCGGATACTCAGACAAGTTATAAAATTCAATTTTTAATACAGAATTTTTTATTGTTTCAAGGACATACATTAAACATATTACTCTGGTGACTCCATAAAGTCATAAACTACCAAGTCTTTGAACAAAAATACAGATTCACCAAATTCTCAAGGCACAAAGAGGCATTATTGTGACATAACTCGGAGAATCAAGGCACACACTTATGTGGCTTTCCATGAAGACAGTGGTGGAGTGTCAGAGTCCCTCCAAGTACTGATGCCAGTCTGATATCTGTCGCCCTTAACAGCATCTGCAGAAGCAAAAGATTCAAGCTCAGCCATTTCTTCTGGTGTCAGTTTCACAGACAGAGCCTTAATGTTCTCGTTAAAATTCTCAATCTTGGTGGTTCCGGGTATAGGGCACACATCATTTCCTTGGTGATGAACCCAGGCCAGAGCTAGTTGAGATGGGGTGCAACCCTTCCTTGCTGCAAGATCACTTACTCGCTCAAATATTGTTTTATTATGCTCTAGGTTTTCAGCTTGGAACCTGGGCATATTCTGCAACCAACGCAATACATATTTGAGCATCAAGAAATATAGCTTTATCAAACAAAACGATATCCAAAGGCACTAATATGCAAATTGAACATAACTCGTACATAATACGAAAAATAATTTGGGCTTCTTCCACATCAACTGCCATATTTTCTTAGCACTGAAAGATATTTGAGAATTGTAGTAAGAATTATAATGAGCTTTTTATGATTACGATCATAGCATGGTACTCCTTTTGTTGGGTAAGCATGACGGTGCACTTTGACTTGTCAAATAATCAATTAGTGGGGGTGAACCCAAAACTACAGTTACGCTGTGCCGTGAGAGCCTGCTGGGCTACCTGACTTATCAATAATATTTCTACTATCTCAAAAGTGTCGGAGTTGAAATCAAAAGGGCAAAAAATGATTTGTCCTATATGAAATTTGCAATACCTCCTCTCAGAAACCGCAGCTCAAAACATATTATGAGTACTTATGAAATTTAATCACGTAGTGATCCTCTTGAGAGTGATACATTAAGGCTTGAATACTGGAATTACAAAAGACTACTGAATAAAGTCAACCAGGACGCACAAACACAGATTACTAAAGGTCAACTACAAACATAAGATTCAAGAACTTTCAAGGAGATAGAAGGATGAGACATGCATGGGATCAGCTACATAATTTTATTATCTAATGCACATGCATGTCACAAGTAATATTTGTGTAACCAACCTTTCGAGCATCATCATTGGGAAGATTTTCGATGAAATTTGCCCCTGATGATAAGAATCCTCTTCCTAGAGGACTATATGCAACAATGCCAATGCCAAGTTCCCTGAGAAATTTGGGAAGTAATATCAATGAATTGCTAGCAACGTACTTTATAATAATCTAGGTAGCTCCGTCTAGCCTTACCGACAAGTAGGGATTATTTCTTCCTCTACGTCTCTTGACCACAAGGACCACTCCAGCTGCACAGCAGTTATTGGATGAACAGCATGGGCTCTTCTTATTGTTGAAGCTGACGCCTCAGACAGACCAATGTACTTTATTTTACCCTCTTCAATTAGCTTCTTCAGCTCCCCCACCTTGTAAAAGACAAAATAAAGGAGTTTAAGAAAATCAGAGCTTTCTTAAAATAACGACCTACGCATCACAGTAACAAAAGATTAATAGTCTAGCAGGGAAAGATGCATAAGCTACAAGATAATACAGAACATCATGTGACTTAACAAATTTGGACACGATAATCACTGAAAATGATGATAGAATGTAGTGGCTCTTGTGCTTGACAAATGGTAGTTCACAAAATCTTTTCCATGATTAAAGATTATAAATTTCTGGACTGTACTGTAGACCTGTAGTATAATCCCAACTAAAGGATGCAACTCTAATCAACATGTACTTCTATTCATAGATGTCATGTCATAATGTAAATTTCCCTTATACATAGGGCATAACATAAGTCATATACATATGGAGATCATAACACAAGCAACTAGACATATGAATAAGATAACAGAAGCAAACTAGATATATGCCCAAGATAGCACAAACATAGCAAATGGAAGCTCAAAAACAGTGCACATTTGATTTAAAATTCAGAATTGAAAATGATCTGCAGTTTAGTCATAATCTCAACTAAAAGAGGCAATCACATTAATCATCAATCTCCTACCTGAAGCCATAATGCAAATTTTCCCCTTATAGATAGTGCATAAATCATACATGAGGAAGAAGGTGTCACTAAGAAGATTTACTTGCAGACATGGATCCTTTCTTTTTCTTTCGGATCCTTGGTTTTCAAACTAATATAATTTTAACATTACTTGTAACACTCCTTACACAAACCGAGTGATAATTACTTGAAACAGAAAGTGCTGGGACCAAATATTGCTCATCAAACAAAATTTGTTGAATGATAATTTTGTCATTACTGCTTTAAAATATTCACTGCACAGTCAAGTTCATCAATTAGTTTTCCATTGTACAATTTTTTTCTTCACAATGTTCAAAGTAAAAGCCTCTCCTTCATATGATATGATCAGAACTTATATTGCCAACAAGAAGACTAATAGAAAATAGAATCAAATTTATAGAATCAATCCCTTGGATACTAAAAGCAACTTTACATCAACAACAAAAAAATTTGGCAGCCTAGAGATGATTTGTAAATCACTGATTGTCAAGATAAGAGAGAACCACACATCCTTACACAAACCGAGTGTAAAGATTTGAAAAGGATGGGACTATTTCCTCATCACTTGACGCAATGCAACTAAAACAAGATTTGTAAAAGCCCATTTACACTCATCACTTCACTGACAACCTCTTCAAACTTGATCAATTCAATACGAAGCAGCTGAGGCTAAAAAAACAATATCTAGTAGTGGTCAAGCCCTCAGTTCCACTAGGAAAACCACAAACTAGAGGATATTGAGGGAACTAATACATCTGTGAATTAAAATGACTGCATGCAGTGAAATCAAATTGAAGAGGAAAAAGAAGAAATCAAACCGTGACTTCAGTGGGGACACGGGTGTCAATCCGATGCTGATAATAGAGATCAATAGAATCGACACCGAGCCGCTTCAAGCTTCCTTCACAAGCAGCTCTCACATATGCCGGCTCGCCTCGAATCTCCATTTTGTTGTCAGCAAACCTGCCACCGAATTTGGTGGCCAATTCAACCTTGTCTCTCAGCCCTCCACTCAAAGCCTGCCCCATCAATTAATTCA
Organism: Rosa chinensis; assembly: GCF_002994745.2. Lineage (NCBI taxonomy): Eukaryota > Viridiplantae > Streptophyta > Magnoliopsida > Rosales > Rosaceae > Rosa > Rosa chinensis. The sequence goes on along the minus strand of NC_037091.1, from coordinate 34,993,914 downwards.
ATGAATTCCAAACAATCCCGTATACAACGAGCAACAACTGTAATCGATTATCGACGACCTACCTTGCCGAGGAGAATTTCGTTGGTGTAGGGACCGTAGATGTCGGATGTGTCGAGGAAGGTGACGCCGGACTCGACAGCATGGTGGATGAGCTTGATCATGTCGGCTTCGGGCTTCGGGGGCCCATAGAAGGCTGACATGCCCATGCAGCCCAGTCCTTGAGCTGAGACCTCCAGGCCTTGTGACCCGAGCTTCATCCTCCTCATGCCCGCCATGTCTGTGTTAAATGTCTGTGAGTGAGTGAGTGAGTGAGCAGAAGCAGAAGCAGATAGTAGCAGAGAGAGAGAGAGAGAGAGTGATGGAGGGTGTTTGGGTGAGTTATATGTAAGTTTGTTTGGTGAATCGGAAACAGTTGGTGGTGTCGGCGTCAGCAGTGAGGTGGTGGGTGGCGAAGAAGAGTAGAATGGAACGAGGGGATGGCGTAAGAGCGTACGTTAGAGTGACCTACTGAGATGGACCATTGACCAAACGGAAGCCAAACACGTACAGCGGTCTCGGCATGGAAAAGAAACCAATCAGAGGACGCCACTTCCACTTAAACATAAATGGGCAGTAGCACTTGACACTGGAAAGCTTCACATCTGCAATGAAATATAAAAATCAACAAACGCAATCAACAAAATGAGTATATATATCAGAGAAAATACTTGAGCCCAGGGACCGGAATCGTCCATCTGAGCAGGGGCGGATCCAGGATTGAAACTTTGGACGGGCTGGGATTTCTTCAACAAAATATATATATATATATATATATATATATATAGAGGCCCGTTCTGAAGCGGACGTCCGCACTTTAGCGTAGTGCGGACGGCGATGCAGCGGAGGCGTTCCAGGCGGCGGCGGCGCGCGGCTTGCAGGAGGGAGGCCGGAGGCATCTTGGACTGTTCTGGGCAGTGTTCACGGTCGGAGGAGGTCGGGGTTGCAGGTTCTGGGCAGCAACCCGACCTGCAACTGCAGGTTTTCTGGGCAGCCCTCCAACGACGTCGCCGGCGACTCAACCTACTGCAGACGGCTCCGCCCGACCCCTGGCGTCCTTCCGGCAACCCTCGCCGCTCCGTCGCGCCCCGAGCCGAGCTGCAGCAGCGCCGTCCGCACTTTAACGAAAGTGCGGACGTCCTCTTTGGAACGCCTCCGTGTATATATATATATATATATATATATATATATATTATAGAGAATCTCGACGGTGCGAGAGAATTTTATTAATTTAAGAAAAATATACACCTAGTCAAGGGGGGATGTAGTGAGCCTTACCCTTCAAATGCATATCTATACAAAACTAAAAAACAAAATCAATAACAAAATAAACGTGCAATGCAATACAAGAACCTAAACTAACTAAATCTAACTCTACGAGTTCCACAAGCTTCAAACTCTTTGATCACCGATTCATTGTCAATAGATTCAGCATATTCCTTCTCAATATGAAGGACCATACAATCACCAAGAAACTCATCAGCCATGGATTATCCTTGAACCAAGAAAACTGAAATCTTCGTGGTTGACTCCCTTGTTCAATGAATGGAAATTCTAACTCAGGTTGAAATGGACCCAACAAAACATAGGCTTTTCGAATACTATCACGCTCATTCACTGGATATTTCCATATGGCACAACGCAATCCAGGATCACGTTCAAGACCGTTGATATTATTTTGTGGTTCAGGAATGGAAGGTTGAGGTTCAACATCAATATTTGGAGAGGATATGGAAGGTTCAGAAACTACATTTGAACTTGAAGACTCAACATTTGTTCTTTTAAACCATGAGTCAATGAATTTTGATCGCTGCTCATGATTTGACATGTTACTCTAACACCTATAAATTAAGAAATTAACTTTGAATCAACTACTTTTCATAATAACTAATTTAAGAAAAATAAAAAACCACAATACAAGTCACAATTATATGCACTGATGCACTGATGCACAATGAAACTATGAAAGGAAAAGAAAAAAGCAACTCAGATTTGTAGAACCGCTTGACAGTTAATCAATTAATCAACTTAATCACATCACATTTAACCCACAGTCCACAACAATTAAACAATAAAATGTTAAATTGCAGATTTGCATACCAGACGATGAGACGATGAGACGAAGATGAGTTCAATCCATGAAATCTTCATTCTTCAATGAGTTCAATCCATGAAATCTTCACCTGAATACAACCCAGGAACATGAATTTCACATCAATCCTTAAACCCTATAAATTGCCCCAAATTGGATTGATTCAATTAATTAAACAAAATCTTACATTGAATCATTGCCTCAAATTGATGTTGATGTCTTGGAGAAGCCGAGAATTCCAGAGCCTAGAGGCCAGAGCTGCAGATTTGCAGAAGTTTAGAAGAGGAGGAGGAGCCGAGGAGGAGGAGGCTGGGAGCCTGGGAGCGAAATCGAACTGATGACTGATGAGGACTGAGGAGGAGGAGGCTGGGAGCCTGGGAGCGAAATCGAACTGATGACTGATGAGGACTGAGGAGGAGGAGGCTGGGAGCCTGGGAGCGTAATCGAAGTGATGAGGAGCCGAGGAGGAGGAGGCTGGGAGCCTGGGAGCGAAATCGAATTATCGAAGTGATGACTGATGAGGACTGAGGAGGAGAGGGACTGACCAAGTGATGAAGGGCGAGTTAAGAAAAATACTCGAACGGGCTGGAATTATAGACAATACACTTATACCCAACTAAAATATATATATATACATCTAGGTTTTTTTTTTTGTCCAAAATCTTCGGACGGGCTATAGCCCGCCCCACGTACATACTAGATCCGCCCCTGCATCTGAGGCTGGAATGCATTTTCCGATTTGCACCACGTACGACGTAGAGATTAGCGAGCTGCAAGAGTGAGTTGGACGAAAAATTGAGCGGCCAAACGCTCACGGATGGTGATTTAAGCAGAAATTGAAGGACGAGTTATATGATTGATTTGAAACGACAGTGATAGAATTGGATCTAGTCGCTTATTTACCTGCTTCAAGTCTCTGAGAAATGGAGGCGGCAAGCTCCGCTGATCGAGTACAAAGCACGTACAGCTCTACCATTTCTTCTTAATCGCTCTCGAAAAAGCTAGCCCTGGTGTCAAGTTCTTCATCTTCTTCTCAATCAGTCTGGCGAGTATCAAATAGGCGGAAGAGCTCACTGGTTTGGCACTTTGGCGCTAAATGACTTCAGAGTTCAGAATTGGATTTTTTTTTTATTAGCTTATTAATTAGTATTATTTTTTTAATCATACCTAAAGCCGGGTGCCAATATACATATTCATCTAAAGCTAGAATAAACCACTACATACCCTTTCGCTGTCATTTACAGACAGACAAGAAGATAGTGGGAGTGTCCACAGTGGTACATAGAAATAGACTCATTCATTAGACATTTATGTACATAGACATAGCGGAAATCCTCTTTTGGTACTACTCCAGAGGTGTGATTACACACATTTCTATGCGCGTAATTGCAATTTATGTGGAAAAGGAATGCACATGCCCAGACCACATATACGCACATATACTCCAGAGGTGTTATTTTTTTGGAAAAGGAATTTTTTTTTTTCCCTTTCTTTCTTTCTATTTGAAAAAAAAAAGAATAATAAAAAAATAAATAAATAAAAAAAGAGAAAGGAATAAATTTATTAAAAAAAAAAGAACTGAGGGCATAATAGACATTTCACCGCGACTTTTAGACGGCAAGGACCTATTGGTCTGAAATTTTGAAGTATATGGACTAAACGTGTGAAATTAGAAGGTCAGAGACTGAAGTATTTTATGGTCAAAAGCTCAAGGACTAAATAGTATTTAGTATTTTTTTTTTTACCCTTGTTTCGACAGAATTCTCTACCCTTGTTTCGATAACATGGCTAAATTATGAGCATGCAAATGTTTAAATCCCATACCACCTTGCTCCTTTGGGAGACACATTCTCTCCCAAGACCACCAATGAATCTTTCTTTTATCGTCTGTACTTCCCCAAAAAAATTGGGAACAAAGCTGCTGAAGATCATCACAAAGAGACTTGGGTAGCGAATAGCAATTCATAACATAATTGGGTAAAGTTTGAGCAACAACTTCAATAAGCAGCTCTTTACCTCCTGCACTCAGAACCTTTGACCTCCAACTTACCAATTTTTTAGTGAGTCTCTCCTTCAAGTAAGCAAAAATAGCTGTTTTGTTATGACCAACATGTATAGGTAATCCCAAATACAAGCCATGCTCCTTAACACATTCGACACCAAGAATTTCAGCTAATTGATTCCTTAAAGGCAGCCCCACACTACCACTGAACACAACACTAGATTTTTGCAGATTAATATTTTGACCTGAAGCCCGAGCATAGATAGAGAGAATATTTTTATAAACTTGACATTCTCTAGCAGAAGCTTCCCCAAACAAAAAACAATCATCTGCAAACAACAAATGGTGAATAATAGGAGCAGAAGGTGACATAGCTAGGCCTTTGATACTCCCATTCTAGATAGAGGATGTAATCAGAGCAGAGAGACCCTCTGCACAGAGGATAAATAAGTAGGGGGATAGTGGATTCCCTTGTCTGATGCCCCTTGTAGGCCAAATGAATCCAGTAGGTATACCATTGATTAAGATAGAGTAGCTTACAGATTTAACAGTAGCCAAGACTACATCCACCCATGTTCTGCAGAATCCAAGTTTCACTAAAATAGCCTCCAAATACTACCACTCAAGTCTGTCATAGGCTTTGGAGATGTCAAGTTTCAAGGAAAAGAAACCATCAGCCTGTCGTTTAAGTTTCTTCATAAAATGAGCTACTTCTGTAGCCACTAAAGTATTATCAGAGATGAGTCATCCAGGGACAAAGGCACTTTGCAATGGAGAAATAATGTGGGGAAGTATCCTATTCAATCTGTTAGCCAAAACCTTAGAAGTAATTTTGTAAACCACATTGCATAGAGCTATCAGTCGTAGATCGGAGGCTAGTTGTGGCTCTTTAATCTTCGAGATTAAAGTAAGATGGGTGAAGTTTGACTCCTGTGAGATCTGCCCTGTGCGAAGTACTTCTCTAACTGCCCTACACATATCAAACTCTACCACCCCCCAACATTTCTGATAGAAACAGGGAGATATACCATCCGGTCCCTGGGATTTTGAGGGATGCATCTGGAATAAAGCTATTTTGATCTCTTCGTCTGATATGGGGCTAAGAGCTTGGAATTCATGTCCTCAGGAACTAGAGGTTGTAGACAATCAAGAATCATTGCCGTAGCCATTAGGTCAGAATGCTCATAACGAAATATGGACTCATAATACCTGACTAAAACATTAGCCACTTCATCCGGTTCAGAAGTCCATTGTCCATCTTCTTTTACCAATACCTTAACTCGGTTCCGACACCTTCTATTTGATGCTCTCCGGTGAAAGAAAGCAGTATTGCGGTCACCCTCTTTAAGCCATTGAATCTTTGAACGTTGCCGCCAATATGTCTCATTGATGGAAAGCATTTCATTCAACCTAAACTAAAGTGCCCTTTGCTCATCAAAATGGGAAGCCTCATAATTCTTCTTCATTAAATCATCCAACTTACCTTGAATGAGTGTCATCTCAACCTGCCTCTGCTAGAACACCCCTACATGCCAACTAAGGAATAAGTTACCAGTATGTTTTATCTTTCGGCCTACCTGTGCCATAGAATCACCGGTCATTGGCAATATCCAACCTTGTTGAACAACACTGGTGCAATCGGAATGGTGCAGCCACATTTCTTCAAATCGAAAAAGTCGAGGGATGCGGTGCAGTATAGGCATCTCTAGATCAACCTCAATAAGCAGAGGACAGTGATCCGATCTGCTCAGAGGTAGGGTGACAACCCGAGAAAAGGGATACATCTCTCTCCACTGGAAGACAGGCTCGGTCAAGCCTTTCTTTTGTAAAACGATTCGACTAGGTATACCGGGAACCAATAAAACCCATGTCCATCAACTCAAATCTATCAGGGCTTGATGAAATCTATTCATCTGAGTAAAACACCGAGCCGGGCCACCCAATTTATCTGCCAGATAAAGGATTTCATTAAAGTCTCCAGCAACTAACCAGGGGAGACGAATTTGAGCAGCTAGGGCTCGTAGCAAATTCCAAGTAACATTCCGATTTGAGAAGCCTGTTGTTCAAACTCTTCCGACAACAATGGCTGATCAACTCGTAAACAACGACCCACCCAAGAACTTGCGTGAGTATACTGCACTAACAACCTATGATGCTCCTTCATGCATTGCCTTGGCACCTATTGCACAACAATCTGAGATACATCCTGCAACAATCCAACTTCTTCCTACATTCTATGGGAAGGAGAATGAGAACCCCTATAATCATCTCAAAGGATTCTTTGCAATATGTTCAACGTTCAACTACCAAGGAGTCACCAAAGAGCAAATTTGACTTCGCATGTTCCCATTCTCTTTGAAAGATAAAGCACAAAGTTGGCTTGACTCTCTTACACAAGGCTCCATTGACTCTTGGGCAGAATTATCCAAGAAGTTCCTTAGTAAGTTCTTTCCAGCTCGCAAGACGAATGCATTGATCACCCAAATCATGACCTTTGCTCAAGAAGCCCATGAACCTTTTCATGATGCATGGGAGCACTACAAGGATTTTTTTTTGAAATGTCCTCATCATGGCTTTGAACTGTGGCAGAAAATCAATTACTTCTATAGAGGGCTTACATCTCAAACTAGAGCAATAGTCGATGCGACAGTGCGAGGGAGTCTAATGGAGAAAACAACAGAAGAAGCCATAGAAGCATTTGATAACATATGTGAAAATTCAAAGCATTGGGACTATAGTCCTAGGGATGTACGAGCACTAGCACAAACATCAAAAAGAGGAGGTATTTATGAAGTAAAAGCACCGGGGGGGGGGGAGGGGGGGACTAGAAGAAGAAGTTGCAGCTCTCAGAAAGCAATTACAAGGGCATACCCCACTTTTAAACAAGGTGAAGGGGGCATGTGCATTATGTTCAAGTGGTGCCCATGATATTGATGAGTACCCCTCAAATCCTATGCTTGAAGAAGTTCAACAAGTCAATGATTTCAATTCAAGACCGAGGAATGATCCATATTCTAATACATATAACTTGGGATGGAGAAATCATCCAAATTTTTCTTGGAGAAACAATCAAGATGCTGGACAATCACAAGGATCCTATCAACCATATCAAGGAGCACTGATCGAACCGCAAAAGTCCTCGCTTGAGGAAACCATGAAAGCCTTCATGTTAAGCCAACAACATCATGTTCAACACTTGTCTAATACTATCGATACTCTTGCAAGAAAAATGAACAACCATGGAGCCTGTATCTCTAAGCTTAAAACACAAGTAGGGCAGATAGTTGCCAAATTGAGTGAACAGGAACAAGGCAAATTTCCAAGTCAAGTAGAGATCAATCCGGTGAACCACAAGCCTGTGAATTCAGTTACAACTTTGAGGAGAACATGCAACAATAGAAATTTGCAGCTGACCCACCACAGAATCGTATGGCTGTATCAATCCCAGAAGAGTCCAAAGACCGTTCCAAAGACCAGAAACACCATGTTCATAAACATGTAGTTTCGTCTACTCCAAAGATATCTTCAACATCCACTCAAGAGCAGTTATATGTGCCTCCTATCCCCTATCCTCAATGCTTAATGAAGAAGAAGAATGACAAGCATATGATGGACATTTTGGAGATGTTCAAAAAGGTACATATTAACATTCCTCTCCCTGATGTAATAAAACAAATCCCTACATATGCAAAGTTCCTCAAAGATTTGTGCATGACTAAAAGGAAGTTTGAAGAGCATGAAAAGGTTATGTTGTCTAAGGAAGTGAGTGCAGTGCTATAAAGAAAGCTTCCTCCAAAATTGAAGGATCCTGGCAGCTTTCCAATCCCTTGCACTTTTGGGGATCATTCTTTCAAGAAAGCTCTGTTAGATTTGGGTGCAAGTGTAAACCTTATGCCGTACTCTATGTATGAACAATTGAACTTGGGTGAATTGCAAGCAACTACGGTGAAGTTACAGCTGCCAGATCGATCAGTCAAAATTCCTAGAGGAATCATTGAAGATGTATTGAAGAAGGTTGATCAACTCATTCTTCCAGCAAATTTCTTTATACTTTTGAGGTACCAATACCAGATCACGAAATCCCAATGCTTTTGGACAGACCATTCATGGCCATTGCAAGAACAATGATAGACGTAAAAAGAGGAAGACTTACAATGGAAGTGCAAGATATGATGGTAGAATTCAACATCTTTGATGCGGCTAAACATCCTTCTGAGGGTTACCATTGCTTTTCCCTTGAAGTTGTGGATCAAATTGTGCAACAAAGTTTCATTGAAAATCGTTCCCCAGACTTTTTGGAGACATGTATTACCCAAAGTGGAATGGAGTTTAACGAACCAGGGATTGAAGATGCAGTTGCAATCCTCGAAGCTACTCCTAAGTATTCTCCACAGTTTCAAACAAGTTTTGAGCCTCTTCCACCATCAAACAGCAAGATAGTTCCTTCTATTGTTGAAGCACCTAAATTGGAATTGAAACCACTCCCAGAACATCTTAAATATGCATATTTGGGTGATTCAGAAACTTTACCCATGATCGTTACGTCCAACTTAAGTGGGATTGAAGAAGAGAAATTGTTGAGAGTTCTTAAAGATCATATGACAGCTATTGGGTGGTCTATTGCAGATATTAAAGGTATAAGCCCCACAAAGTGCATGCATCATATTCTTTTGGAGGGGGAATCAAAGCCAAGTCGTAAGGCACAAAGGAGATTGAACTCGCATATGAAAGATATTGTGAGAGCTGAAGTTTTGAAGCTCCTTGATGTAGGAATTATTTATCCTATTTCAGATAGCAAGTGGGTGAATCCGGTCCAAGTTGTTCCAAAGAAATCCGGTATTACAGTCGTCAAGAATGATTCCCATGAATTGGCGCCTCAAAGAATGACTACGGGATGGAAAGTTTGCATCGATTATCGGAAGCTTAATGCATCTACATGCAAGGATCACTTTCCTCTACCATTTATAGATCAAATGCTTGAAAAATTTGCCGGTCATAGTCACTACTGTTTCTTGGATGGATATAGCGATTATAATCAGATTGCCATAGCACCGGAAGATCAAGAGAAAACAACTTTTACATGTCCCTTTGGCACTTATAAATACCAGAGGATGCCATTCGGTCTTTGTAATGCGCTGGCAACTTTTCAAAGGTGCATGCTAAGTATTTTCTCTGATATGGTGGAAAGATTCATCGAAGTATTCATGGACGACTTCAGTGTTTTTGGCGCTAGTTTTGATGAGTGTCTCCATCACTTGGAGCTAGTTCTCAAAAGATGTAAGGAATGAAACTTGGTTCTTAATTGGGAGAAATGCCATTTCATGGTGCAACAAGGTATTGTACTCAGCCATGTGGTTTCAAGTAGAGGTATTGAAGTCGACAAGGCAAAAATTGATTTAATTGCGAAGCTTCCTCCTCCTACAACAGTCAAAGGAATTAGGAGCTTTCTTGGACATGTTGGCTTTTATCGCAAGTTCATTAAGGATTTCTCACGCATATCCAAGCCTTTATGTGATCTTCTTTCTAAGGACACCATCTTTTCATTTGACGATGCATGTTTAAAGGCTTTCAACACACTTAAAGAGCTCTTAACAACAGCCCCCATCATTATGGCTCTAGATTGGAGTGTTCCCTTTGAATTAATGTGCGATGCATCCGACTATGCTATAGGAGCCGTTTTGGGGCAGTGGGTAAATAAGCTTCCTCATGTCATTTATTATGCAAGTCGGACACTCATTGACGCTCAGCTCAATTACTCAACGACAGAGAAGGAGTTACTTGCAGTGGTTTATGCATCGGAAAAGTTCCGGCCTTACCTTGTTGGTTCTAAGGTTATTGTCTTCATGGATCATGTGGCTCTACAGTACTTATTGTCAATAAAGGATGCCAAGCCAAGGCTAATTCGTTGGATTCTCTTGCTTCAAGAATTTGATTTAAAAATCCGAGATTAAAAGGGGACCGAGAATGTCGTGGCGGATCACTTGTCTCAATTGGTTAATGACGAAGAATGTGGTGGTGAGTTGCCTTTGAGAAAGTGCTTTCCTGATGAGCAACTTTTTATCCTTGATCAAGATCAAGAGGTTCCATGGTTAGCAGATATTATGAAATTCTTGGTAAGAGTAATAATTCCGGAAGATTTTGGCAAGCAAGAAGTCAAGAAATTTCTTTCAAAGGTTAAACATTATCTTTGGGATGATCCTTACCTCTTCAACCATTGCCCCGATCAAATCATAAGAAGGTGTGTTCTGGATAGTGAAGCAAGGAGTGTTCTCATGTTTTGTCATACATATGCATGTGGAGGGCACTTTGGCCCCAAGAAAACGGCATTGAAGGTTCTACAAAGTGGATTTTATTGGCCTACCTTGTTTTTGGATGCTCATACCTATTATGTGGCTTGTGATTGCTGCCAACAGACTGGAAATATATCTTCTAGGAATCAAATGCCACTCCAAAATATTCTGAAGTCGAAATCTTTGATGTTTGGGGGATAGACTTCATGGGACCATTCCCATCTTCCTATGGTTATATCTACATCTTGGTGGCTGTGGCTTATGTCTCGAAGTGGGTTGAAGCCATGCCTTACAAGACCAACGATCACAAAGTGGTGCTTAGTTTTCTCAAGGAGATGATTTTTACTTGCTTTGGCACATCTCGGGCAATTATTAGTGATGGAGAATCTCACTTTTACAACAAGCCTTGAAGCCCTTATGAAGAAGTACAATGTTACTCACAAGGTTTCAACTCCTTATCACCCTCAAACAAGTGGTCAAGTTGAGATTTCATTTAGAGAAATCAAGAGCATCCTCGAGAAAACTATGCAAACATCAAGAAAAGATTGGGGGATGAAGTTAAGTGATGCATTGTGGGCTTATAGAACTGCCTATAAAACTCCTATCGGGATGTCTCCATATCTCATTGTTTTTGGAAAAGCTTGTCACCTTCCGGTTGAGCTTGAACACAAGACTTATTGGGCAATCAAGAAGCTCAATTTTGACATAAAAACAATCGGCGACGCGAGGAAGCTTCAACTTAATGAATTGAGGAATGATGCTTACGAGAATACCAAGATTTACAAGGAAAGAACAAATCTTTATCATGATAGGCGAATTCTATGGAAGGAATTTTTCCCAAATCAAAAGGTGCTGTTGTACAACTCACGGTTGAGACTCTTTCCCGGCAAACTTCGTTCATGGTGGTACGGACCTTTCCTTATTACTCAAGTTTTTCCTCATGGAGCAGTGGAAATTCAAAACATCCAAACTGGGAATCTCTTCAAGGTTAATGGGCAGCGTTTAAAGCATTATTTGGAGCCAAATTACGATGCACAAAAGGGGGGTTTGAACTTTACTGACCCTTCTTCTTCAACTTAGTTCTCATGCTCCAAGGCTACGTCTGGTTGAAGACATAAAATTTAGCGGTTGTTGGGAGACAACCCAATCGCTTTCTCTATTCTTTTGTGTTAATTTTTGTTTCTCTTTAATGTTTTTGTGATTGTGCAGGTGCAAACATTAAGGAAGGATAGGAAATATACACTTTTCTGCTCGGAAACAGAGTACAGGCCAAGCAGTTAGCCAACTTTGGCTATTTGTACTTTGCATGCACAGAAAGGTCTGTGAGCCTAGTTTTCTGCGGTTTTTATAGAACTACATTTGGAGGTCATATGCGTTCCCAGTTCCATTTTGAGTACCGAACGGTCAGTCCAGAAAAGCAGAATCTGTGCAGTTCGGTCACATAAAAGGCCAAACAGGGAGTATTTCTGGGGGTCCAATGAGGGAAAATTTTATATGCACAGAAATCTTAAGATATCTACTTCAAAATTGTTTCATAGCAAGTTTTCCAATGGAGCGCCAGAACCTTTTGAAATTGAGGTTTGAATGGATAATGGTCCTTTTCTCAACTATTCTGTGAATTCTGTTTTTTTCTAACTTTGCAGGGCTGCCAATTTCGATCTACTTGGAGTTAGGACATGTGAAATATATTCATGGACATCTTGTAACACCAGCTTTCAGCTCCCAGTAGCAGCTTATCCATCGAGCATTCCCTGCAGAAGTTATAAGGGCTGGCAGTTGGCCTCATGACACATAATTGCGGAGTTCAAAAGTTTACTTTTCCTTTTTTCTCTCCTTCTCACCCCATCCTCACTTCTTTTGGAGTCTATATAGCAAGGAACTTACATTTTGGAAGTCAAGGCCTTGTGCCTTGAAGTTGGTGTCTAATTTCGTTCTTCTCCAAAGGTCGTGAGCATTGGGAGGTCGTCAAGGGGGAACTTTTCTATCACCTTTCTTATCTTCCTATGCCTTCTTTTGGATTTTCTTTCTCTACGCTCTAATATGCATTGTGATTTATATTGCCATACATTGAGGACAATGTTTGATTTTAGTGTAGGGGAGGGAAATATAAATTTGTCAATTTGTTAGTGAGTCACATTACAAAAACCCAAATATATATATATATATATATATATATTCATTGCCTTTGTTGAGTCAAATTGTTTTCAAATTGTCGTTTGTTTGTCTTGAATCATAGAAGCCCTTAACTAGTCTGTGACGAAACTATATCTTCTGAAATTATGGCTAGAAAAGGATCACAAGATTGAGATGATTTCAAAGGAATTTCTTTGGTTAATTTTGACATATGAAAAGCATATATGTGCGTGTAGTAGATGTGGAAAAGTTAACTTGGTACAGATTTTTGAGCATATTAAAGCGTTTGAGATTCAAAAACCTTTGTGTGAGATTTTGTGCCTATATTTGTGCTTTTCTGTCTAAGAGTTTCAAAGGAAATCAATCTTTCATTGGCTATTTGTTTGATAACCTCGTTATCCTTCTCGTTGATTGATTGCTTGCCATAGAATGTAATGGACTAGAGAAATTACTAGAACTTGCTCATGTGTTTTCCAAAGCTTGTAGTCATTTTATGCACCTGATTGGGGAAAGGATAAAGGCACCTAGGAACTTTCACCATAGCCTAAAATAGCTTGTGTCCCCATTTTTGTGTACACATGATGTGCACCCCTTAGTTTAGCCCTTTGAGCCTACGTTTTAACCTTTCGTTCATCACCCTCATAATCCTTAAACCTTAAACCTTAGTATAGTCGTATCCCTACCCTTGTTGTGAGATTTAGTAGAGCTTGTACATGAGACTTATACAAGATCAAGGAAGCGTCGTTATGTAGATGAAGAAGAATAAGTGTGGGGGAAACCAAGCCAAAATAGGTACCTCAGCCGTGAAAAAAAAAGAAAAAACAAACAAAAAAAGTCACGGCTAAGGAAGAAAAAAAAACAAAGAAAAAATTGTTGAGTTTGGTTCCTTGTTTGTTCCCAAAAGGAGTGGTTCTAACGTTGAAGATGCCTTGGTGGTTTCAAAGGTTCAAGAAGATAGTCTCCTAATATCAACATAAGCTCTACTAAGTTTGAGTACACTTTTTGTTGAAATCTCCTATCCTTTTCGTTTCTATAAACCCTTATACCTAGCCCCATTAATTGCAGCCTTAAATAAGACCTCTTTGATCCTCAAGATGGGCAGCCTTTGATCTGTGGAGATTAATCATATGAGTTGAGCATATGGTTTAGGTCCATTTGTGCAAGGAAATCGGTATCTTTCACGAGGTTTTATAAAAATTATTTCACAAAGTGCTCTTGTTTCTTAAATATGTGAGGTATTTGATTGCCTCAAAATATTATCTCTTACATATATATGGATGAATAAGCTTTTAAGCATTAGCCTTGATTCTGAGTGAAGAAAGAAAGTGTATCTTGGTGAGGATGAATCTTGAAATTGTTTGAAACATGTTGAGCTCCACCCACCACCATTGTTACATCTGTGTCTTACATATTTATACGTGGAATATATGTCGAAATTAACTCTCGAAATTTCTAAGTATTGAGTCTTAGTTAAGTGCTTATCTTGGTGTCATAAAAGTAGGAGATTGCTGAGACAACATGTTAAGGGCATTAGATTATTTACTTAGTGTTTTCGTTGATCTTGTTTTTGAGTCTTTTTGGTTTTAATTTTGCTAAGGGACTAGCAATATCTAAGTGTGGGGACATTTGATGTGCTCATATTTTCCTATATTTCTATGCCTCTTACTCTTGGTATATGTGTTTAGCTCTCCATATTTATGGTTCATTTACGTTAGTTTAGTGTTTTTGTAGGTGTGTTTCAAAGAAAGAAGAAAGGAGGCTAAGCTGAGCTAACTAACACAGAAACTGTTGTGCAGAAGACCTACCTTTGCTGAATACTGGGAACTTCTCGGATGGAATTAGGGGAAATTCTACGATACCTGTATGTATGTGATACATTCATTTACAGATCTGACAACAATTTTGTTGTTATTGTGGTAAATAGAGTTATGTTTTGGGTAATTTTAGTTCTATTACAGGTATTACTCCACCTACGATATTTTTACAAGTTGATGAACAAATTGTTGTCGATGTAGTAACTTAGTTCAATTATATGTAAATGTGTAAAATAAATGTGATAACTTTGTTGTCAATGTTGTAAATTTGGTTAAACTAAATTGTAATTTTGGTTCAGTTAGATGTAAATGAGTGTATGATAAACATCCAAGTACTCTAGACAACCCCTAGAATTAAGAGCTGTACCCTATATGCAAGGAAATCCCCATGTGCCTAGTTTCTGAGGAATTTTACGGTTTGCGATTCTGACTTTTCTGGAAGGAGTTATGGCTATTTAAGTGAAGGCAGTTCAGCTTGGACGGGAATCTGCAACATCTTTTACATGTTCATGTCTAGACGGCCCAACACATATATTTGGAAATCTTCAGTGTGCCACATCATCATTATTGAAGATCCAAGTCAAAGGAGGTTTAGGAATCCCTACTTGAATGAGGAGTCGAGCCATATAAAAAGAAAAAGACACAAAGCAAGAAAGGAGGATTGGGAGTGAAGATTCTGAGTTCGCGTGGAGTTAGAGGCTGCTTTCTTCGACTAGTTTCCTTCCTTTCTCTTTCACAAGTTTACTTTATGCTTTTCCTTAAGATCGTCGTTTCTGTTATGACTCTAAGTAGCTAAACTCTTTGCTAGGGTCACGATGGATCCTTAGCTTGACTATTCTATGTTTTTGGTTCGATGATTATTAGTTATGAATTCAATGTTGAGTTTTTAATCACCATAAGAATTGTTACTGATTTCAAAATTCTATTGATTAGCTACCTTTAGGATTTTGTTTCAAGTTATATGATGCAAGAGTAGGTAGATGCCCATGCCAAATCTTGAATGCTTCTTGTGATTAAAAACCATAAATTGGTCTAGTAGATGCCATGCTATATCGGTTTACGTGATTCCTTTTGTTCTATTTGTGCTTAAACAGGTTCCAAAGTAGATGCCATGTTTTAGGGATACATTGAATTCTATACTCTGCCATAAGATAGTTTCATACTTGGGAGAACCTATGCATATAAGTACTCTGCCATAAGGCTTATATGACGGAATCTTCAACATTGATTTGTTAATTAATGATCGGAAAAACTAGAAACATTAATAGGACTGCGAAGGTGAAGTTGGAAGCCCTAGTGTTTGCCATCGTTGTTCTTAAAACTCTTTCAAAAATAACATCGATTGCATTGCTTAATTTGTGTTGGTAACTAGTTTTATTTTTCTCTTGTTCATAAAAATCACAAAAACATTTGCGTGTCTTTTCTTGTTAATTGTTATCGTAATTTAGTCGATTTAGTTGGACGTAGGAGTTGGTTATCAATCCCCAGTTGGAATGACCTCGTACTTGCACAAGCTATACTACAACCGATTCGTGCACTTGCGAAGTTTATTTAAAATTTGACAATAGTTACATGTTGCTAAGAGAGAGAATCTCAGAGCTCTTCGTCAAACTTTTTCTTCTTCTTTATCACTGAACATGTTCTTGGTTCAATAGCAGCTTCATTTGCAGTAGCACGAGCAGGAGCAGGAGTAGTGGCAGTAGCAGGAGTAGGAGCAGTAGCATTAGCAATTAGATCTGTTCATCCATTAATGAAGTTGAGAACATAGAAAATCGCATTGTTCCCACAGCAAGATTACCAAACCAGTAGCAATTAGTAATAGTAATCAACATGACAAAACAAAATGGTTTTGTATAACAACGACCTCATTGAGGACTTTCATCAAACATCTAATGTGCATTAGTTCCTAACCCACGAAAACTACCATAGCCAAGAGATTGCTAAAGAGCAAGAAAAGACATAGATTAATCCTACACATCCAATTTGTATGCATCATGAAAGCACAACAATTTGACAAGCAAACCAACTAAAGAGATTGATCCTACACCTCCAAATCTAACAATTGAAACCATAAAGGGTTTGGCCCTGCCTGTTGAGAGCATAGACCACCTCATGCTAATCAAATTGTTGATAACCACCCCATGCTAACATGTTCCACTTGCAATTTCTAGAAACCGAAATGAACGTAAACGAAGGCAGCGAAAGAAGAGTAAGGGCTTAGCTTATCAACCTCCATTGAAGCCAGATTCGAGCTGAGCACGAAAGCACAAGAGAGAAAGACTCTGAGAGGGTTTAGGCTGCAAGGCCTAGCTACTACTACTTCGTTTGTAGATTTAGATTTGGGGTTTCGGGGTTTCTATTTTAGGGCATTCGTTTTGGGGTGTTGGGTATTGGGTCAGTGGCAATACGCGTAAATTTTGATGAAAACTAAGCATTTTGGTCATTTTCTATGAAAATTCGGAGTCAAACCTGCATCATTTGGTTTTTGGGCCTGGGCTTGTGTCCTTGTTTATATAAATCTAATTGAAGGTGAGTTTTTTGTATTTATATCTTTGGTCTTGTGCTACTGTATATTTTACATATTTACTATTAGATCGACCGTTGTTTGTAGAAAGTGAAATTTTCATTACCTATTTTACAATCGCCTCTTTCCATTTTTAGTAACTTAAATTTTGTATCCACTAGACGTCTTTCCAAGAATTACAACAAAAAATGGGAAGAAGCGCGGATTATAAAATGGGGAGAGTGTGGATTTCACTTCCCTTGTCTTTAAGCTTTTTTATCCACATGTATCAAGTCTCTAACACAAGTAAGAGTTAAAATGAGTCATGTAACATGATTTTTTTCTTTTTCTTTTTCTTTTTAAGGGAATTGAGTTTCAGTCTATTAAATGTTAAAGGGGGTAACAATATATAATGACCACTCTTGAAGGGCACGAAAAAATTATATCATTGTTTAGGTAACCCTAAAGCTACCCTAGATAGAAAGCTTCGAAATCAGTAGCTTAACACTACTAAGGTTGGCACTGAGTAATTCAAACTCCAACTCCAATTTATTCTTAAACCTTGGACAACCATACGTAAAGGGGGCTTCCCTAGGAATATCAGCTGCAGCTACAAACTTAACTTGATCCACAATCTACCCTTTATCAATAGCTTCTTGCTTTCCTTTTTGGGAAACTTGGACTCCTTCTAAAGTTTCATCATTCTGTACCTTGTTCTTGCTACCAATTGGTCGACCTAATTTCCATTTATTTGCAGGAGAAACTGCTATGGCCCGGTCTTTGAAGCTGAAGCTAAGGAAGGTTCAAAATCCAGTTGAACATGTGAGAAGGGAACTAGCTATTTCGAATTCTTGGCATAGGTGATCAAAGGTGCCAGAGTCGGGCTAACACTCGTAATGGAGTAGGATCACACACAATTATGCATTGACGATTATCACTGTCAAAAGCAACAAGAGTCGAAACACACTCAGAGCTGCCAGCGCAAAGGCAGAAACACTAAGAGAGAAAGCAAACCACCAAAAAAGAGGTTAGGGATCTGCATCATCTGCCGCTGCAGCTATCAACTGCTTCCTTGCATCCTAGAATTAGGGTTAGGGTTGGGACGCATACCAGAAGAAGCAGAACACAATCCGCCCCTCTCCTACTGGAAGAGAGGACTAGCACAGCCAAAAGATGGGCGCTCCAAAAGGCCATAAACCCGGAAAAAATCAACAAACTTCTAGTATTTACAACCAAGCACCACCGAAACTCGTGGAAAGAATTCAAACTTAAAAGGTGGATATGCCTGTCTCACTGACTCCTTAATTTTATGACACTACCAAATACTTACAGGTACCCGACCAGATCTCGGGCTTGTCAAGCTATAGCATAAGCCCTAAAGTGAAGGCAACCATTAAAGCCACCGCTATAACCAATGCTGGCGGAAGACCAAAAACTTCCACCGACACTAAAATAGAAGTTATTGAGGTTGACTTCATGTTGAAGAGGTCATTGTAAGGGGCCAAAGCAAGCAGGGACTTTCTGTAAAACTAGAGACCCCCATTAACAATGCGATCCCTCTCCTTCCCAGAGGCGATTCTTCAAATCCCAAATGGATGACATCGTTCCCATCAGAGCATTTGCATCAATTTTTTTGTGATGCCCCGGAAATTCGTATTTATTTTCCAAGGATTTTCTGGAATTTAAATTTTGGTTATTGGACGGTTTCGTGGCTCGTGGATGGAGCGGAAGTGTTTCGGACGAATTTTTATTTGGAAAATGTGGTTTTAGGGGGGTTGCCAAAGGTTGACTTTTTATACGTTGGGATTCTCCGAAAACTTCCTTCACGAAAGTCGTAGAGCGCATTGATACGAGTTCGTGGACATGCGGAACGCAGAAATCGGAGTTCGTATGAGAAAGTTATGAGCGTTTGAAAATTTAGAAAGTTACTATATGTAAGGGTTTCCCTTTTGGGAAAGTTACTATTTTCATTTTGGTAAGTTTCCATTTTTGGAAACTCTCTTTTCTCTCCGTTCTCTCTCCTGATTTTCGACTAACCCGACCCAGACCCGGTGAATCCAACCCAGATTTTCCTGCGAGCTCCAGCCACGGCAGACCATCAGACGAGCCCAAATCAGTTCGCCTCCTCCATGCGCTCCTCCCTGTGGTGCTGGTTTGCACGGTGGTTCACCGGAAGGTAGAGATCGGAGCAGCTATAGTCGACGCGATCGGGACTCGACCAGAAATCCACTTTTCCGGCGACGTCTCGGCCGATCCTTCTTGGTTTTGGAATCTCCTCCTCCTTCTGATTATCCTCATACCAGCCTTGAGGGACGATTTGGCGTGTGGAGTGGAAGATCAAGGGTTGAAGATCAGCGGTGCACAGTGAATCTGGAGCTTGATCAGACGGTAGCAATTGGTTGATCTTGTGAGCTTGATCTAGGACGATCTAAACCGATTTAGGCTTAGCTCCAAGTATGGAAGTTGCTCTACTCTTCATGACGATCATGTTTGTTGGCCTTGATTTTCCAGTGGTCGAGTTTGACCCGGCAGCGGCGTTCCGGCCATGTAAGGGATAGTTTCTGGTATTATATATCTTCTACTCGTCGATACGAGCGTTTCAATATATAATATGCAATTTTTGGAGATCGTATGATTAAGTTGTGATTTTTACGGTTTCGGACCGTTTGATTTTTCGATCCGTGACCATTTGAGCATCCGATCGACTTGTGATTTTGACATATTAATCGTATAAGTATTCCGGAGACATTGGGTGGTCTCAGATGTGGTTTCGCCTCATTTGGCGTCACCTTGAGAATTTTGGTTCGATTTAGGGTTTCGAACATTATTCCTTGTGATTCGTTGACTGAATCAGAGCTGTAATTCCTTAGGTACGTAACGAGGTATTCTTTAGACAGCTATTTTGGGTGGTTTGGCTGCCTTGTTCTGTATTGAAGACGCAGCGGGAGTTTCGAGGTGAGTAATCTCACAAGGTTCATTTACAAACGGAATTACCTTTATCGTTTTGAGAGTTATTGATTTAACTGCAAACTATAGTTGGTATTAGTAGGCATTCCTGAGCGGATGACTACGTATATATATATATTTACGTGAAATATATATGTTTGGTGGTTTGTGGATTTATGAAAACAATATGCATGAATTGATGAATTTTATTGTTTTGTGTTATGGCTTTTCGGAAAACAATGATTATGGAAATGTTGATTTCGATTGTTTTCAAAAGCGTTGAGATTTGTGTAACATTTTGGATCCAGTGCGACTCCTTTAATGTTTTGCTCCAAGGGGCTGTGCGGCCCCAGGACTGAAGGTCTATGACCTTGGGAAAAGTGTTGAGATTTCGGTATGAAAACAATATGCATGAATTGATGCTCTTTATTGTTTTGTGTTATGGCTTTTCGGAAAACAATGATTATGGAAATGTTGATTTCGATTGTTTTCAAAAGCGTTGCGATTTGTGTAATGTTTTTGAGTCCTATGCGACTTCTTAAATGCTTTGCTCCAAGGACTGAGAAGTCTGAGGAACGAAGATCTATGAACTTGGGTATAATGATTTGCTCCAAGGGACTGTGCGGCCTGAGGATCGAAGGTCTATGACCTTGGTCAGAATATCAGGTAATCACGTCTTTGGCCGGACGAGTGGTTACGTTTCAGTTAGAGCTCTAGTCTGTCTGCCATATAGGTAATTCATGGGGTAACTGGAATTGGTTATTGATAACTCATGACATTATGTGTTCTTAGGGAACAAGGTGTGAGTTGATTCCTTATTAACGGTTTTTAAGGGGACAAGGTGCAAGTTGTTTTCCTTATTAACGATTGATAGAAATCAAGGTGTGAGTTGCTTTCTATGGTACGATTATGGAACATTTGATAGAAATCAAGGGGTGAGTTGCTTTGTATGGTACGATTATGGTACAATTGATAGAATTCAAGGTGTGAGTTGTTTTCTATGTTTTATTGATAGAATTCAAGTGTGGGTTGTTTTCTATGGTACAATTTTGGTACAATTGATAGAAACCAAGGAGTGAGTTGTTTTCTATGTTTCGTTTTAAAAGAAAGCAAGGTGTAAGTTGCTTTCTTTTATTTCGATTTGAAAGGAAATTAAAGTGTGAGTTGTTCTCCTTTATTTCGTGTTTTTAAGGATCAAAGCGTGATTTGGCTTCTTGATTGAAACGTGAGGGGTTCATCCCGTGATTTTGGTGTGAGTTGTTTTGAGTTACTCATACGGGTTTGCAAAAGCTTACCGGGTTTGTTGTGTGACAACCCGGTGCACTATTCAAACGGTGTAGGGGTTAATCCTGCAGGTCAGGGTAATCGTGGCTGAAGCTGAGGTAGCTTGTTGGCAGCAGAACGGGTAGGAAGCAATTTTGATTGGCTTTGCCATTGTTATGACTTCCGCTATGTTATAAACTCTGATGAGCATTTACGGTTTATTTTGTTGTTGACAATTTAATTCGTAAGCTTATGTAATATATGACTCTGTGGGCGGGTCAATATTGACTTAGTGGGTTCAAGGCATCAATACGTATGTAGTTTAAAGGGAAAAAGTTTCCAGGTGCTTAGTATTGATGGTTGAACGATCACGCATATGTAATTATGGGATTATATATCGATTTTCATTTGTGTTAAAAATCAGGGGCGTGACATTTCTCTTTCGCGAAGATCACACTTTCGTTTAATTTTTTCTATCATTTTTTTTTTGAACAAAAGATATAATATCATTAAGACGATGCATCTGATCGTCCAGCAAGACTGGTTGCCCAGTCCGAGGGCACGCCTTCGCGGCGGGGTTATCAAACAGGCGAGAAAGGGCCATGTATCCGGTGGTGGTTAGCCTAGTCTGAGAGAAGGTTGCGGGATGGTGGTGTTACTTTCCAGAGGGGTTGGAGGGGGTTGGAGGAGTTAACGGCAATGGCCAGTGGCGAGTTTATGGTTGGAAGTCGGGGCCGGTGTCGCCTTGCCCTAGGGATGAGCATGGATGTCATGGTGGGTGTTTTGAGGAGGTTTTTCAAGATCGAAGGTCGCCTGAAGGTGGCATCATTGCAAATCACTGGACTTAAATCGGATCGGTTGGACCCGATTCAATTTGGGTGGTTTGGGTCTGATTTGGGGAAAGACGACGAGGCTAGCTGGTGGGAGGTTGGTGATGGTGTCATCGTTGCTGGTGGGGAGACGGTTTGGGAAGCGCGAGATCGATTGTGTCGTTGTGATCTCTGCACCCAGATACTCAAATTTGGGTCAATGGGCTTTGGGT
Source organism: Rosa chinensis (assembly GCF_002994745.2). Classification (NCBI taxonomy): domain Eukaryota; kingdom Viridiplantae; phylum Streptophyta; class Magnoliopsida; order Rosales; family Rosaceae; genus Rosa; species Rosa chinensis. The sequence goes on along the minus strand of NC_037091.1, from coordinate 34,971,793 downwards.
CTAGGCCTTGACCTTTTTGTTGGTTTGGGCTTTGACCCTTGACCCAGTTTATTTTTCTGTTTTTATTATTATTATTATTATTTACTTTTAGTAAAATGTGCTCTATGCCGGTAATAAGTCCCTACCACCTTTGGAAACGGCGACGTGGACTTTGTCCGGTATGCACACTTAGTGTGCCTTGTCTAGCCTAGCAAGGTGGCGAGCTATTTGCATGATCAAATGGAGGCAACCTCCTAGTGGCAGGATGAAACTGACTGTCGCCGGATTTATTTCCGTCGGCAACATAGTGGGAAAGTTGTGCTATTTGTAATGACGCTTCTTTGTAATAGAGTTATCTTTTCGGTATGTCACCGCTATGTCAAAGTAAATAGAGTAGCCATTCGTGCACTCTTTGCTATATGGTGCTTGTTAGAATACATAGATTTTGTGGAGAATCCTAATATTATTTCATGATGTTCTCTTTATGCTTATTGCAATATGGGGTTCAGGATCTACGTTCCCCTCTTATATTCTATAATTTCATTAATTAAGTCTTAAGGGCAGCCGCACAAGCTCATTTTCAAAAAAAAAAAAGATAATACCATCTAATTAAGGCTAGAAACGCCATATAAATTATGTTTCAGACAGACAAGCAAACAAAAGACTTGATAAATAAATTAAGTAACGAGGGATGACTTCATGAGAGTCTCAAGCTCCATGGTAGAACATGTACGTAATCATCTTCTAGGGATTTGGATCTATATACGACTTCATGAGAACATGTAATATCTTCTGAGGATTTGGATCTACTATACATCTCTAACAATTTAAGCACTTTTAACTAGAAAGAATTTCATAATTTTTGTTCGCCTTAGATAATTTGTCACTCCTGGATACTTGGACAATTTTAAAAAAAAAAAAAAAAAAAACCTAATTACACGCATTTCTATGCATGTGATTGTACCTAAAACACTAAAAATAAGTTAATCCTCAAGTCAATTATTATGTAATTAATCCACTGTTATTTATTTTGTAAGAAATAAACGGAATTGAGGAAACGAGATAAAATGACGTGAAATGGGAGCAAATAATTGAGAAAGGAAGAAAAGAAGAATTTCTATTAATTAATCATTGGTTTCATTAATTAATCAATGAATAATGATTAATTAATGATTGAAGTTTACCATCAGAGCCATCATCACATGCCAATGTGTAGCCCTTAAACATTTTGTTTAATTAAAGTAGCCAATTACATGATGACATGTGGCAGTCCATGAACTTACTATTATCTCATTCTTCATGAACGGTGGACCATTCTTTCTTTTCTTTGGGACAAATTATATGCTGACACCTCAACCATCACCTTATCTCTCCTCTACCTCTTCTAACAGTCCATGACCACAATTAAAAATGGGTCTTTCTAAATGTACCCGACAAATATCTAATTACACTCAGCAAACTTTTTACACCCAGTAAAATTATACAAATTCTAAGTACACCAAGCAAGTATTCCAATAATACCCTTTTTTTTTAATAAACCCAGCAAAACCTATATCGAGAATATTCAGGTCCTGCTAGTTGAAGCATCTGATTAGTGAACCATACAGATGCCTGACGAAGAACATCATTCAGAGGGCGCTGTGTATCTTGTATTTAGCAAGCAAGAAATATGCTTACAGTTGCAATTGTCTTCCAATCATTCATACCATTAGAATGACGCATGTAAAATCAGTGGGAAATTAAGAGAGAGAGCAAGCATTTAATTGAGAAAGACCCAGTAGGAAATTTGGGGATAGATTTAGCGGTTTAGTAATAGGATTCGACCAAAAAGAAACTGACTTTTTGGGAAAAGATTTGGAAAAATTTAGAAAAATGAATCAGCTGCTAAGAGGTTTTAGAGCAAAAGAGTATCATGGATGGAGATCAGAGTGGGTGAAGTGGGGGAGGAGGGTGCAGACAGCAACTGAATTCATTGCTGGGTACGTTTTGCAGATTTCCTAAATATGGGTAAAATCAACAAAAGAAAAATATATTTTAAAAGCTGGGTTCATTTAGATATTTGCTGGGTTCAAATAGCAAGACCCTTTAAAAGAGGAGACACCAGCAACCATCATTGATTCGACCCCTCTCCCTTCTCTACCTACAGTAGCTATAAGCACCCCATCTCCATCCTTTCTTTTCTTTCTTTACCGAGAACAAACCACCACCACGCCAACTTTCATATTTCCTTTTCTTCACTACACCATAAAGCTTCATCAATTCCACAAATTTCAAAGGGAAAACCCAAGCATCAAGAATTTAATAAATTTGGGTAAAAGTGGGGAGCCATAAATCAAGGCTATCTATAATTGCTCTATAGCAATTTGTGGCTTGTTCTTGTTACTCCTTACTTCTCTTCACTTTTTCCTCTTTAATTATGTATATTGATGTTAGTTTAATGATGGGTAGTGAGTAGTTCTATTATTGGAGGCTAGGGTTGTGTGCCCTAGTCCAAATCTTGTGTAAAAGATGCTTTTTTTAATGTAATGATGCAATTTTCATGTGATGGATGCTTATATCTATTTTTGTTGGGTTAAAATGCATGTCTAGGAGCCTAGTCAACTCTAGGGTGTGTATTTTGAGCATGTCTATGATGGAGTTAGAGGGTTGACCCCCTCTAATTCCTAAGCTAGAAACCTTCAATTTCGTATTCGAGAGGTTATAAACATGCCTGTTGAGTGAATGCGTGGGCGGGTCGCTTAGTAGTCTAATTCCTCCATTTGTAGGCCTCTTTATGTGAATTAGAGACCCTTGAACCGGCTCTAATTCATGTCAAGTGAGTTCCTACGACTCTTGAACCGGAGTAGGAATACCATGAAAGAGAATTTCGGTCCTTGAGCCTTGAACCGCCTTGGATATGATTACCACCAAAGTAGAAAATTTGCATCTACAATAACATTATATTAGCTTTCGACACATAAGATTTGGGTTAATGAGCCTCTCTAGCACCTGGCAGTCTCATTCATATTGTTTACACTTTTATTAATTTCTTTGCATTTTTAGTAATCGCTTTGCATTTTGTTACTTTTTGTTAAGTTCAAATCAACTCTTAAACATTGAATCCATCAACTCATTTGTATATACCCATCTTGAGGCTACAAGTTAGTGGCTTTGAATAGGCTTGTCGTGAACTAAGTCGAGCATTGCCAAGCCTTGGTGCCTGGATTGTTTATAGTTTTTATTTTATATTATATTTTTCTTGTGTGCTTTTAGTATCCTACCGCCGATTATCTTGGTTAAGTCCAACACCTAATTTCCGAGGTACAATAAACTAAAGTCCAAATATTTCCCTTACCTTACACAATTCGTACGCTTGCAAGAGTTTATGCATCAAGTCAAAATCCACCCTTGATGGGGTTCGAACACATAAGCTCCATCCACTTTCAAATAGAAAATCATTGTCTTACCATCTCACCAAACACACAAACCTAGATACTTGGACAAGTTATAAAATTCAAAGTTTAATACTTAACTTTTTATTGTTTCAAGGACAGACAGTGAACATATTACTCTAGTGACTCCATCATCTACCAAGTCTTTGAACAAAAATACGAATTCACCAAATTCTCAAGGCACAAAGAGGCATTATTGTGAAATAACTCGGAGAATCTAGGCACCTAGTTATGTGGCTTTCCATGAAGATAGTGGTGGAGTCTCAGAGTTCCTCCAAGTACTGACGCTAGTCTGATACCTGTCGCCCTTAACAACATCTGCGGAAGCAAAAGATTCAAGCTCAGCCATTTCTTCTAGTGTCAGTTTCACAGACAGAGCCTTAATGTTCTCGTTAAAATTCTCAATCTTGGTGGTTCCGGGTATAGGGCACACATCATTTCCTTGGTGATGAACCCAGGCCAGTGCTAGTTGAGATGGGATGCAACCCTTCCTTGCTGCAAGATCACTTACTCGCTCAAATATTGTTTTATTATGCTTTAGGTTTTCAGCTTGGAACCTGGGCATATACTGCAACCAACGCAGTACATATTTGAGCATCAAGAAATATAGCTTTATCAAACCAAATGATATCCAAAGCACTAATAAGCAGATTGAACATAACTCATACATAATACGAAAAATAATTTGGGCATCTTCCACATCAACTGCCGTATTTTCTTAGCACTGAAAGATATTTCAGAATTGTAATAAGCTTCTTATGATTACGATCATGGCATGGCACTCCTTTTGTTGAGTATGCATGACAGTACACTTTGACTTGTCAAATAATCAATTAGCGGGGGTGACTCCAAAACTATAGTTATGCTGTGCAGTGAGAGCTGCTGGGCTACCTGACTTATCAATAATATCTCTACTTTCTCAAAATGTCGGAGTTGAAATCGAAAGGGCAAAAAATGATTTGTCCTATATGAAATTTGCAATACCTCTTCTCAGAAACCGCAGCTCAAAACATATTATGAATATGTATGAAATTTAATCATGCAATGATCCTCTCGAGAGTGATACATTAAGGCTTGGATACTGGAATTTACAAAAGATTATTGAATAAATTCAACCAGTACGCACCAACACAGATTATCAAAGGCCAACTACAAACTTCTGATTTAAGAACTTTCAAGGAGATAGAAGGATGAGACATGGGATCAGCTACATAAGTTTATTATCTAATGCACGTGCACATGCACAACACAATTAATATTTGAGTAAAACCCACCACTAGGGTCAAAACTTTTCTCCACCGGACAAAATGATACCCAACTTTCAAAAGTGATCAAAATGATACCTAAATTTTTTAAAGTGATCAAAATGATACCTAAATTTTAAAAAACAAATCAACTTGATACCCAACTTTTAAAAGTGATCAAAATGATACCTAAAGTTTTAAAAACAAATCAATTTGATACCTCAGTTTATTTTTTTTAGGGCTAAATACTGGTTACTACTCTGTGGTTTAGGTCCAAAATCAATTCAGTCCATGGACTTCTAATTTCATCAAAAACACCCCTGTACTTTCAATTTTGATCTAATAAGTCAAATTCTTAGTTAAATCAAATAGTCAGTATTTAGCCCCCTTTTTTTTAACTACATTGTTAAATCAAATGCAAAATCAAGCACAAAAATTGAAGTGATTTGTGGTCAGAGGGCCATCAATCATCTATAACTCAATCTTCTTCTTCTATAGAATTAAAAATATATATATATATATTCCATTCAATTTCAATTCTACCATCAATCGTAGAAACAAATAAAGTTTGAATGTTTCCCAACTTCTAAAGAAACAAAGAAAAATGGGAAGAGAGAGAGAAGCAGAGATACAAGAAAAAGAGAATTAACAAAGTAAAATAAAAAATAATTGAAAAATAGTTTTTGTGTAAAATATTATTATAACGCCATAAAATACTGCACCACACGTGATCAATTTTAACAAAAAGTTACAAAAAATTAAACCGAGGTATCAAATTGAATTGTTTTTAAAACTTTAGGTATCATTTTGATCACTTTTGAAAGTTGGGTATCAAGTTGATTTGTTTTTTAAAACCTAAATATCATTTTGATCACTTTAAAAAATTTATGTATCATTTTGATCACGTTTGAAAGTTGGGTATCATTTTGTCCGGTGAAGAAAAGTTTTGACCCTATTGGTGGGTTTTACTCTTAATATTTGTGTAACCAACCTTTCGAACATCATCATTGGGAAGATTTTCGAAGAATTTTGCCCCCGATGATAAGAATCCTCTTCCCAGAGGACTGTATGCAACAATGCCAATGCCAAGTTCCCTGAGAAATTTGGGACAGTAATCTCAATGAATTGCTAGCAACGTACTCTATAATAATCAAGGTAGCTCCGTCAAGCCTTACCGACAAGTAGGGATTATTTCTTCCTCTACATCTCTTGACCACAAGGACCACTCCAGCTGCACAGCAGTTATTGGATGAACAGAATGGGCTCTTCTTATTGCTGAAGCTGATGCCTCAGACAAACCAATATACTTTATTTTACCCTCTTCAACTAGCTTCTTGAGCTCCCCCACCTTGTAAAAGACAAAATAATGGAATTTAAGAAAAGTAGAGCTTGCTCAAAATAACTGACTGACGCATCACAGTAACAAAAGATCATTAGTTAGTAGGGAAATATGCATAAGATACAAGATAATACAGAACATTATGTGATCAACAAATTTGGACATGATATTCACTGAAGAGGATGAGAGAATGTAGTGGCTTTTGAGCTTAGCAAAAGGTAGTTCACAAAATCTTTTCCATTAATTTAGATTCAAGATTATAAATTTCTGGACTGTACTATAGACCTGTAGTATCATCCCAACTAAAGGATGCAATCACTCTAATCAACATGTACTTCTATTCATAGATGTTGTGTCATAATGTAAATTTCCCTTATACATGGGCATAACATAAGTCATATACATATGGGGATGATAACACAAGCAACTAGACATATGAATAAGATAACAGAAGCAATCTAGATATATGCCCAAGATAGCACCAACATAGGAAATGGAAGCTCAAAAACAGTGCACATTTGATTTAAAATTCAGTATTGAAAATTATCTGCAGTTTAGTAGTAATCCCAACTAAAAGAGTCAATCACATTAATCACTATTCTCCTACTGACGTCATAATGCAAATTTTCCCCATATAAATAGTGCGTCAATCATACATGAGGAAGAAGGTATCAGTATCACAACCAAATAAACATATGAGAAAGGTGGTACAAGCACAAATATCAGTATCACAACCAAATAAACATATGAGAAAGGTAGTACACTAGGAAAACAGCTGAGGCTCAAAAAACAGTATCTAGTAGTGGTCAAGCCCTCAGTTCCACTAGGAAAACCACAAACTAGAGGATATTGAAGAACTAATACATCTGTGAATTAAAATGACTGCATGCAGCGAAATCAAATTGAAGAGGAAACAGAAGAAATCAAACCGTGACTTCAATGGGGACACGGGTGTCAATCCTATGCTGATAATAGAGATCAATAGAATCTACACCAAGTCGTTTCAAGCTTCCTTCACAAGAAGCTCTCACATATGCCGGCTCGCCTCGAATCTCCATTTTGTTGTCCGCAAACCTGGCACCGAATTTGGTGGCCAATTCAACCTTGTCTCTCACCCCTCCACTCAAAGCCTGCTCCATGAATTCAATGAATTGCAAACGATCTCATATAAATAGTGATCGATTACAAGAGTGAAGGACATACCTTGCCGAGGAGCATTTCGTTGGTGTGGGGACCGTACATGTCGGAGGTGTCGAGGAAGGTGACGCCGGAGTCGACGGCATGGTGGATGAGCTTGATCATGTCGGCTTCGGGCTTCGGGGGGCCATAGAAGGCTGACATGCCCATGCAGCCCAGTCCTTGAGCTGAGACCTCCAGGCCTTGTGACCCGAGCTTCATCCTCCTCACACCCGCCATGTCTATGTGTTAAATGTCTCTCTGTGAATGAGTGAGCAGAAGGAGATAGTAGCAGAGTGAGTAAAGGAAGGTGTTTGGGTGAGTTTTATATATAAGTTTGTTTGGTGAATCGGAAACAGTTGGTGGTGGTGATGGCGTCAGCAGTTAGGTCGTGGGTGAAGAAGAAGAGTAGAATGGAACGAGGGGATGGCGTAAGAGCGTACGTTAGAGATGGACCACTGACCAAAAGGAAGCCAAACTCAGCGGTCTCGGCCGCCAGTGCCGCTTTTACATAAATGGGTAGTTGCTGCTTTAACTAGGCCTCAGAGACTCTCAGACCCCTGAATCTTCAGCTCTAAAACGACATGTCAGTTTCAGACTCTCAGAGACAATAAATCAAACAAGTTCTGTGCATTGCGAATTGGCGTACCCGATCGGAACAAGGGACCAGATTATTTTTGAAGACGAAGCACAGGCCTATCCGGTCTAGGAGCGACTCCAATTAGCGAGAAAAACGCTCAGGGATGGTGATTTAAGCAGAAATTGAAGGACGAATTATATGATTGATTTGAAACGACAGTGTTAGAATTGGATTTACCACCTGCTTCAAGTCTCTGAGAAATGGAGGCGGCAAGGTCCGCAGATCGAGTACAAAGCACGTACAGCTCTACCATTTCTTCCTAATCGCTCTCGAAAAACCTAACACTGGCGACAAGTTCTTCAAAGCTCACTGGTTTAATACAATTCTGCCTCCTTCAAAATCGCAAGTTACAGTCGTCGGAAGAGGATGGGATCAGAGGCAGAGAAATTCATACACCGATCTGGAGAGAGAAGTTGAGATGAGAAGTTGTCCTAGATGAGATGAGAAACTAATTGATCTCGGTCGGAGGAGGAGAAAAGTGGAGAGGGAGCCCAGGTTTCTTCGAGCAGAGGAGCTGATCTGAGACGGAAGGAGGAGGACAAGGAGGGTCGGGTTCTGGTTGGAGCAGGAGAATGAAGACGAGGAGGGTTTTGGTCGAAGGCGGAGCACGAAGAGGAGGACAGGTAGGTTTGGTCGAATAGTGTTAGGGCAAGCCTTGGTCAATGTTAGTTCAAATATGGCTAAGTGTGGGAATGAGCTTTTCATGCCCTGCGTTTGTTTAAAATTTTTGAACTCAGCCCTGTAGTGTTTTTCTGAAAATTCAAATGAAAGTTTTGTCACCGGCTATTTTAAAAAGCGATGCCAGTTATGTTATATCATATATGCATACAAATCAGACTTTGAGGAATCGATGTTAATGATATTGTTTTACATCGCGTGTATTCCTCACCGATTTAATTGTCGTGATGTCTATGAGCATAATTTTAGTAGTGAGGGAAAGTTCCCGCCTATATGCAAATACTTTGACAATTTTGGTGCTAGGTTAGGCATTACTCATTCATACAACACAAATAAGTCATTTGGTTGTGGGATCATCAATTACCAAATATATTTTAATCAAAATTTATAGGTCTTGAGAGGGAATGAGTGCTATTTTGGGGCAAATATAGACATTTCCAAACCTTTCCCTCTTGATCGTACAACACAAAGTCAAAAATTGTTGTATGATATTTTGCACGCTACTCTCATACAACAGATATAACTATTCTGTTGTACTATGTAGTATCAATTTAAAGCTAAATTTGAGTCAAGCTAGGAGGAAAATCTGCCGCTATTTTTTTTTTTCATTCACACAATGAATTATTCTTGTAAGTGTTATGCAATGATCTTCTAGCTAAAAACTTCATAATTTTAACAGCCTTATACAACGTAAGTCTTGTAAACGTGTATGATTCACTTTCCCTCATCACACAACAATTTTTTTTTTTCGTTGTGTAAAAAGTGTTGTATGTTAAGGTTATTGGCCTAGTGTTATAAACTATTTCACATTTTTGTTTAATTTTTTTTGTTTTTTTTTTAATAAAAGAGATAATATCATCTAATTAAGGCCAAAACGGCATATAAAATATTTCACACTTTCGTTTAATTTTTTTTATCATTTTTTTTTAACAAAAGAGATAATATAATCTAATTAAGGTTAGAAACGCCATAGAAATTATGTCTCAGAGAGACAAGCAAACAAAAGACTTGATAAATAAGTCAAGTAACGAAGAATGACTTCATGAGAGTCTCAACCTCCATGGTAGAACATGCAATCATCTTGTAAGGATTTGGATGTACTATATATACATCCCTAACAATTTAAGCACTTTTAACTCAAAAGAATTTCAGAATTTTTGTTCGCCTTAGATATTTTGTAACTACTGGACACTCAGACAATTTTTTTTTTAAATTTTTTTTAACCCCATTTTTGATGAGGCTCGAACACATGAGTTTCAAATAGAAAATCATTATCTTACCATCCCACCAAACACACGAACTCGGATACTCAGGTAAGTTATAAAATTTAAATTTTAATACAGAACATTTTATTTTTTCAAAGACAAACATTAAACATATTACTCTGGTGACTTCATAAACCACCAAGTCTTTTAACAAAAATACAAATTCACCAAATTCTCAAGGCACAAAGAGACATTATTGTGACATAACTCGGAGAATCTAGGCACCTACTTATGTGGCTTTCCATGAAAACAGTGGTGGAGTTTCAGAGTTCATCCAAGTGCTGAAGCCAGACTGATATCTGTCGCCCTTAACAGCGTCTGCGGAAGCAAAAGATTCAAGCTCGGCCATTTCTTCTTGTGTCAGTTTCACAGACAGAGCCTTAATGTTCTCGTTAAAATTCTCAATCTTGGTGGTTCCGGGTATAGGGCACACATCATTTCCTTGGTGATGAACCCAGGCCAGTGCTAGTTGAGATGGGGTGCAACCCTTCCTTGCTGCAAGATCACTTGCTCGCTCAAATATTGTTTTATTATGCTCTAGGTTTTCAGCTTGGAACCTGGGCATATCCTGCAACCAACGCAGTACAGATTTGAGCATCAAGAAATATAGCTGTTTCAAACCAAATGATATCCAAAGGCACTAATATGCAGATTGAACATAACTCAAACATAATACGAAAAATAATCTGGGCTTCTTCCACATCAACCGCCGTATTTTCTTAGCACTGAAAGATATTTGAGAATTGTAGTAAGAATTATAATAAGATTCTTATGATTACGATCATAGCATGGCACTCCTTTTATTGGGTAAGCATGACAGTGCACTTTGACTTGTCAAATAATCAATTAGCGGGAGTGACGAGCTCCAAAACTATAGTTACGCTGTGCGGCGAGAGGGCAAAAATGATTTGTCCTAAATCAAATTTGCAATACCTCCTCTCAGAAACTACAGCTCAAAACATATTATGAATACTTATTAAATTTAATCACGTAGTGATCCTCTCGAGAGTGATACATTAAGGCTTGGATACTGGAATTACAACAGACTACTGAATGAAGTCAACCAGGACACACAAACACAGATTACTAAAGGTCAACTACAAACATAAGATTTACGAAATTTCAAGGAGATAGAAGGACGAGACATGAGATCAGCTCCATAAGTTTATTATCAAATGCACATGCACATCACAATTAATATTTGTGTAACCAACCTTTCGAGAATCATTATTGGAAAGATTTTCGATGATATTTGCCCCCGATGATAAGAATCCTCTTCCTAGAGGACTGTATGCAACAATGCCAATGCCAAGTTCCCTGAGAAATTTGGGACAGTAATATCAATGAATTGCTAGCAACGTACTCTATAATAATCTACGTAGCTCCGTCAAGCCTTACCGACAAGTAGGGATTATTTCTTCTTCTACATCTCTTGACCACAAGGACCACTCCAGCTGCACAGCAGTTATTGGATGAACAGCATGGGCTCTTTTTATTGTGGAAGCTGAGGCCTCAGACAGACCGATGTACTTTATTTTACCCTCTTCAATTAGCTTCTTGAGCTCCCCCACCTTGTAAAAGACAAAATAAAGGAATTTATGAAAACGAGATCTTTCTCAAAATAACTGACTGACACATCGCAGTAACAAAAGATTAATAGTCTGGTAGGGAAGATGCATAAGCTACAAGATAATACAGAACATTATGTGATTTAACAAATTTGGAAATGATATTCACTGAAAATGATGATAGAATGTAGTGGCTTTTGTGTTTAACAGATGGTAGTTCACAAAATCTTTCCATACAGATTAAAGATTATAAATTTCTGGCTGTACTGTAGACCTGTAGTACTAAAGGATGCAACTCTAATCAACATGTACTTCTCCTCATAGGTGTCGTGTCATAATGTAAATTTCGCTTATACATAGGGCATAAGTGCATAACATAAGTCATATACATATGGGGATGATAACACAAGCAACTAGACATATGGATAAGATAACAGAAGCAAACTAGTCAACTAGATATATGCCCAAAAACATAGCAAATGGAAGCTCAAAAACAGTGCACATTTGATTTAAATTCAGAATTGAAAATGATCTGCAGTTTAGTCATAATCGGCAATCACATTAATCACCAATCTCCTACCTGATGCCATAATGCTTTCATTTTCTTGGGGGTCCTTGGTTTTCAAACTAATATAATCTTAATCAATATTACTTATCACACTCCCTACACAAACCGAGTGATAACTACTTGTAACCGTAAGTGATGGGACCAAATATTGCTCAAAATGAGGATCATCAAACAATATTTGCTGAATGATAATTTTGTCATTACTGCTATAAATTATTCACTGCACAGTCAATTGTATCAATTAGTTTCCCATTGTAACAAAATTTTTCCTTCACAATGTTCGTAGAAAAAGCCTCTCTTTCATATAATCAAGACTTATATTGCCAACAAGAAGACTAATAAAACAATAGAATTAAATTTATAGAATCAAAGCCTTGGTACTAAAAGCAACTTAAAAAATTTGGCAGGCTAGAGATGATTTGTAAATCACTGATTATCAAGATAACAGAGAATGACACATCCTTACACAAACCGAGTGTAAAGATTTGAAAGACGGGACTATTTCCTCATCACTTGATGCAATGCAACTGAAGCAAGATTGTAAAGGGCCATTTACACTCATCATTGACAACCTCTTCAAACTTGATCAATTCAATACGAAGCAGCTGAGGCTAAAAAAACAGTATCTAGTAGTGGTCAAGCCCTCAGTTCCATTAGGAAAACCACAAACAAGAGGAAATTGAGTAATTAATAACATCTATGACTTAAAATGACTGCATGCAGCGATATTGAACAGAAAACAGAAGAGATCAAACCGTGACTTCAATGGGGACACGGGTGTCAATCCTATGCTGATAATAGAGATCAACAGAAGCAACACCAAGGCGTTTCAAGCTTCCTTCACAAGCAGCTCTCACATATGCCGGGTCGCCTTGAACCTCCATTTTGTTGTCCGCAAACCTGATACCGCATTTGGTGGCCAGTTCAACCTTGTCTCTCACCCCTCCACTCAAAGCCTGGTCCATCAATTCAATGAATTCCAAGCAATCTCATATAAATAGTAATCGATTACAAGAGTGAAGGACATACCTTGCCGAGGAGAATTTCGTTGGTGTGGGGACCGTAGACGTCAGAAGTGTCGAGGAAGGTGACGCCGGAGTCGACAGCATGGTGGATGAGCTTGACCATGTCGGCTTCGGGCTTCGGGGGGCCATAGAAGGCTGACATGCCCATGCAGCCCAGTCCTTGGGCTGAGACCTCCAGGCCTTGTGACCCGAGCTTCATCCTCCTCACACCCGCCATGTCTATGTGTTAAATGTCTCTCTGTGAGTGAGTGAGCAGAAGCAGGTAGTAGCAGAGTGAGTGAAGGAAGGTGCTTGGGTGAGTTATATATAAGTTTGTTCGGTGAATCGGAAACAGTTGGTGGTGGTGATGGCGTCAGCAGTGAGGTCAAAGAAGAGTAGAATGGAACGAGGGGATGGCGTAAGAACATACGTCAGAGTGACCAACAGAGATGGACCCCTGACCAAAAGGAAGCCAAACACAGCGGCCTCGGCCGCCAGTTGCCGGTAAACTAGACCGCATTTACATAAATGGGCAGTTGCCGCTTAACTAGACCGCTTTTACAGCGGTCTTCAGCTGTAAAACGACAAGTTCTGTGCATTGCGAATTGGCGTACCCGAACAGAACAAGTGATCGGATTAGTTTTGAAGACGAAGCACAGGCGTATCCGGTCTCGGAGCGACTCCGATTTGCACCACGACGTGGAGATTAGCGAGCAAAACGCTCAGGGATGGTGATTTAAGCAGAAATTGAAGGACGAATTATATGATTGATTTGAAACGACAGCGTTAGAATTGGATTTACCACCTGCTTCAAGTCTCTGAGAAATGGAGGCGGCAACCTCCGCAGATCGAGTACAAAGCACGTACTGCTCTACCACCATTTCTTCGTAATCGATCGCTCTCGAAAAAGCTAACACTGGCGACAAGTTCTTCATCTTCTTCTCAATCACCCTCGAGTATCAACTAGGCGGAAGAGCTCACTGGTTTGCTTGGCGCTTAATGACTTCAGAATTGAATTTATTTATTTATTATTAATTTTTTTAATTAGCTTATCACTGTTCTCCTCAGAATTGGCTTTATTGCACTTCAGAATTGGGATAAATAAATTTTTTTTTTTAAAAACAAAACAGACAAGTCTTTATTAAATAGAAATATTACAACCGATATATCCCTAGTCCTATGCACAAAATTTCACCACCATCCTGCCTCATCATAGAGCAGGAACGTAGTTGTCTTCTTCTTCTCCATATTAGTACAAACGACCATATCAAAATAGGTATCCATGTTCTCAATCTACTAATCGGCCAACAAGTAACATGTAACATCCTGAAATATCACTGCCCCCTGTCTAGTGACCTCCCTAGTCAGCCTAGATAGGCGAGTAGCAACAACTGCCTCAACAATAGGCGGAACAGGTTGCACCATCTACTTCTCATGATAGAACTCCTCCTAAGAGGTAACCATACCTCTACTCCTGGCCCTACCTCCTTGAGGATCCATTACCTAAGAAGCATAACAACACTTGGTTAACGCTTGTATAAAACTTAAACACAAGTATAAGTCACATATACAAGAACTGTATTAACCAAAACACTAATACAAGGAGGATACACTTCTGCAACAAAATCTTCTATCTCAAACAAGAGTTCTGTCTAGAGATTCTCATTCCTCAAAAGAATAAAACTCAAAAGACGCTACACAAATGCTCCTACACTTGACTTACAGAGACGACCTATGCTCTGACGACTCGACACTCTAGCACTCCCACATATATAATGACTATATCAATATCGAAGAGTATATGATGGGGATCCGCTGCAGACGGGCCATCACTCGAGTAGTATTGATTATCACCAAATATGTACCTTAAGCTCTTATACCAAACTGTCAAGCCCCAAATTTTGAATAAAGAAATTCAAAACTGAAACGCCATAAGCCGATAACTCAACAATTCACCCAAATTTGCATACTAACTTTTCCCATTTAATCTAAGCAAGAAAATAAACCAAGCCCACAAATGTCAATACCGAATCATGCTCTAGAGTCACATATTAAATTACCAAGTGTTTACATAAACTCGAAAGTATCAAAGTAAATGTAAATGCTCACAAGGAACATACCTACAAAAAGCAATAGATACACAAAATAGTTTCCAAACCTAACGTTGCTGCAACAACAAGCCACAATCTCAACCCTGGTTGCCCTGACCTGCAGGAATAACCCTTATACCATGGAATAGTGCACCGGGTTGCAACAAAAAATTCAGTAAGCTTTTCAAGCTTGTATGAGTAAAACTCAACTGAAATAACTCAAAACAACACATGCATATAATTTCCTCAACTTATGAATAAACTAAAGCTTATGAATAAGTTAAAGCAACAGCATTTAACTCCATAATACACAATCGAACTTACAATCACATAAGGTAAAAATCAATAATCCCCGCATAGAAAATTAGTTCAGGAGATCAGCTAAAATCACACAGTTCAAATCATAGCAACTCCTGCGTATAGTGTAGTTCACATGCATACATTAAAACCAAACAAGAAATCAATTAAGAAATCAAACAGCTCATGCTAAAGCCAAAAATCACCCTTTCAACTCTAGTGAACACACACATTTTAAATACAAAACCCATGTTCTTTTTGGACAATAAATGAAAGAATACACACCCGAAAGTCTCTTTTAAAAATGTATACTCATGAGTCGCAAGTAACTCCTTATTACCCCCATGCCATGACAAACAATGACAGATGACAGACTAGAGCTTTAACTGAATCGTAACCAATTACCTAGCCAAAGGCTTGGTATCCCGATATACTTGCCTTAGTCACTACTGTGACACCAGGTCCTCATACTGAAAACATTTAAAAAGTCTCACATGACTCAAAATGTTGTCCCACAATTTAAAGTATTCTTTACAATAATCGGTCTTTCAATTTAAAACCAAATCAAAATAATATAATTGACTGTAACAAAATATTGTTTTCATAACTCAATTTCAGTCTCAAAAATAATATAGAAATCAATTTCATAATATTATTTTCACACCTTAATACCCAACACTAACTTACACATACAACTCTCATATATGAAAGTCAATAAAATAATTATTGGCATCCAAAACTCATTTATTTTCTTAGAACATCAAATCACAAACAATAGCATGATCGAAATCACAAAACATACTAATTCTACCTCATACACAACTGCACCAATATATATTTCATGTACACACACACACACACAGAGTCATCCCCTCAACAATGCTACTAATACTAACTATAGTCCACAATCACAAAACTCGAGAAAATTATTTTTTATAATTAAAACTTCATTTGACTTATCTATGAACTGTAGACGATCAAGTTCATAAAATTTAAAACAAATATTTATTTTTGAAAACAATTTCACAGTTCAGCAAATAATTTCAAATAATAAGGTAATTTCATTCATAAATGAACCTTGTGAGATTTACTCACCTCTAAATCCCACTGCGTCTTCTTTTACAGCCGAGATAAAGTACATGACACTTTCCATCAATCACCTAAGTAAAATAAGGTCTTAACTTAGTACACGATTAAAACAAAAACAGTTACGGTTCGAGCCAACACTAGGCCAAAAACATCAACACACAACACTTGTTACACATCGAAAAAAAAATTTGTTGTGTGATGAGGGAAAGTGAATCATACAACACATTTAAAAAACTTACGTCGTATATGGCTGTTAAAATTCAGAAGTTTTTAGCTAGAAGGTCATTGCACAACACTTACAAGAATGGTTTGTTGTGTAAATGAAAAAAAAAATGAGTGGCAAATTTCCCTCCTACCATGACTCAAATTTGGCTCCGAACTTGTAGTACATTGTACAACATAATAGTTATATATGTTGTATGAGTGTAGCTTGCAAAATGTCATACAACCGTTTTTGTTTTTGTGTTGTATGATCAAGGAAAATATATTGGGAGGTTTAGATGTGCCCTCCAAATGCTACTCAGTCCCCCCCCCCCGTCAAGCCCCTGATTTTTAACATAAATAAAAATCGATATATAATCTCATAATTATACATGCGTGATCGTTCAGCCATCAATACAAAATACCTGGAAGTCTTTTTCCCTTTAAACCAAGTATATACTGATGCCCTGAACCCACTATGTCAATATACACTCGCTCTACAGAGTTTTATATTACACAAGCTTACGAATTAAATTATTAACAACAAAATAAAACGTAAATGCTCATCAGAATTTATAATAACGGAAGTCTTAATAACGGTAAAGTCACAAAATTGGCTTCCTACCGTTAAGCTGAAAGTAAGCTACCTCAACTTCAGCCATGATTATCCTGACCTGCAGGATTAACCCCTACACTATTGAATAGTGCACCGGGTTGCCACACAACAAACCCGGTAAGCTTGTGAAAGCTCGTATGAGTAACTCAAAACCACCACAAATCAACTCACACCAAAACTAAGGAAAACAACTCACTCCTTGATTCCTTAATTAAACACCAACTAAAGAAAGCAACTCACACCTTATTTTCTTTCAATCCATGAAATAAGGAAAACAACTCACACCTTGATTTCCTAAAAATCGTATATAAGGAAAGCAACTCATACCTTGATTTCCTTAAAACACAAATTCATGAGTTAGATATAACCTTGCAACGTTACCCCATGAATTACATTGGTAGACAGACTAGAGCTCTAACTGAAATCGTAACCACTCGTCCGGCCAAAGACGTGATTACTCGATATACTGCCTAAGGTCACCCTGTAACCTTAATTCCTCGGGCCTCACAGTCCCTCTGAATAAAACATTTAAAGGAGTTGCTCAGGACCCAAAATGTTACACAAATTTCAATGCTTTTCAAAACAATAGAAATGATCAACATTTCCACAATCATTTGTTTTTCGAAAAGCCACACCCAAAACAATAAAAAACATCATTCATGCATATTGTTTTCATAAATCAACGAAATCCAACAACACATATATATTTCATGTACATATATATATATATATATATATATATATATATACACACACACGTAGTCATCCGCTCAGGAATGCCTAGTAACACCAACTATAGTTTGCAGTTAATAAATAATTCCCAAAACGATAAAGGTATTTCGTTTGTAAATGAACCTTGTGAGATTACTCACCTTGAAATTCCCGCTACGTCTTCACACCACTAGACAGCTTATAGAACGTGCTCTGTCAAGCACCTAAGGAAGTACAGCAATTTAGTCAACGAATCACAATTAAATAAAGTTCGAATCTCCAAATTGAACTAAAATCTCAAAGTAACGCCAATTGAGGCGAAACCACTTCCGAGACCTCCCAAAGTCTCCGGAATACTTCCACGATCGATATGTCCAAACCACATGTCGATCGAACGCTCGGATCCTCACAGATCGAATAAATCAAACGGTCCGAAACCGTAAAAATCATAACAAATTCATACGAACTCCAAAAATTGCGTATTATATATCGAAACGCTCGTATCGACGAGTATAAGATATATAATACCTGAAACAATCCCTTAAAAGTCCGAAACGCCTCCAGAACTCCACCACAAGCGGTGGAGCACCGCCGCTGGCCAAAACTCACTATTTCTCAAAACTCCCAACATCAAAGATCTTCATCTCAGCATGCTTATGAACTTTCATAACTAGCCTCGAGTCATAATCTAAGTAAAAATGGTCTAAAACTACCTCACAAACAGTGAATCACTATTCAATCCTAGTTGAACCAATTTCCACTTAAATCGATCTAAACAACCACCACATATTTATCAAGGAGGCTCCTATGAACTCACAAAAGGAAGCATGAAGCCACGATGTTGCCAGAATTGCGTTTTTCCGACCGGGTCCTAATACACTAAATTTCGCCACCTTGCTGTGCCGTTGCCGTTGAGAATTGAGGCTAAAGGATGCCACAGGGAGAAGCACACGGAGGAGGCGAGCTGATCTGGAAAGTTTCGCTGTCGGAAAAGTCAAGTTGGAACACCGGGTCCAGGTCTGGTCAGTCGTGGGTGAGGAGAGAGAACGGTCTGATTTCCGGAAATGGAAAGTGAGAAAATGAAAATAGTAAGTTTCCAAAAATGGAAACTCCTATTTATATAACTTTCTCAAAACTTCCGCAGACCATAACTTTCTCATACGAACTCTGATTGACATGTACCACATGTTCACAAACTCGTACCGACACAGTCTACAACTTTCGTGAAGGAAGTTTTTGGAGAATCTCAATATATAAAAAGTCAACGTTGAAACCCGCCCCCCCCCCGGTATCCACACTTTTTCGAATAAATAATTGTCCGAAACAATTTCACTTCACAACGACATACGAATAAAGCACAATAACAATAATTCGTACAACTGGTCCATATTAATTACCAAAATTAAATAACGAAAATCTAGGTCATCACACCCCCCTCCTAAAAACCTACAAATTTTGATTGATTGTAAGCACCTACAACATATATGACTTATTTGTGTTGCATGAATGAGAAATGTTTATTCCGGCGCCAAAACTAAAACTTTGATTGCACACACCTCAGCTCAAATTAATGTGTGCAGAATCAGACAACGTAATTTCATTTATGTGTTGTCTGAGCCATGAATAGAAAATAAAAAGAGCCAACTACTCACGCATTTGACAGCTTAATTAGGTTATTTCCAACACTTCAACAAAATACCATGGGAAAGAGTTTTTCTATTGAAACCTCTATATTTGCTTATTTGACCTCTCAGGTTTTTACACCTCCTATTTGCTTTTTAAAAAATAAAATTTGCTAAGTAAACCTCTTTCATATACCTAACTTAACCTTACTCATAAAAGAAAATCCAAAAAGTATTAAAGATGAGTTAGTGCTCCCATAATTATTTATTTACCACAAAATAAACTTGACATTGCTCAAAAAAAAAAAATCTGAAATAATTATTGAAAAAAATAGTGTAACTAATCAACATAAATTTATCAAGGGTTTTTCAAGCCTACTATTTCATGCTTAATTATGTATTTTCAGAGTTTAGTTTTTATGGTTTATGGTTGCATGCTGGAATTTACATAGGTTGCAAAAGTAAATTTGTTCACGCTCTTCTTTTATTATTTATTTTTGTCTTATATGTCGCTTCAAAAACTTATTTGGTTAGTTTACATGAGAGCTCTCTATCCCCCCCTTTCATGATCCTTAAGAAAAACACCTTTGTATCATAGTTTTATTTTTATATAATTTGCCAAGTAATTTTGAATGCATTTTCTCTTGATTTTTTCTTTTTAAAAAGCTTTTATAAACAAATAAAATGAGAAATATGAAATGAGAACTAAA
Source organism: Rosa chinensis (assembly GCF_002994745.2). Classification (NCBI taxonomy): domain Eukaryota; kingdom Viridiplantae; phylum Streptophyta; class Magnoliopsida; order Rosales; family Rosaceae; genus Rosa; species Rosa chinensis. Next base: position 34,951,565 of record NC_037091.1, on the reverse strand, counting down.
ATAGAAATGAATAATTAAAGTACTGTAAATGTGTTTCCATTACTATAAATCTTTGCAGAGAAACAAAATATTTTCCTTATTAGTTTGCTGTCTTTAACGGTCTTTTTGTATAAGGATACATATGTCATTGAATAATGAAAAATTGATGGAGGTCTAGTGAGTAGATTAAGAGGTTCCAATAGAAACTCTCCATAGGAAAACAATTTCTTCATCGGTTTTCTTCTCTCCCCGTAACACAAAAGTCACATTCTTCTTCATCCACAGCCAACCTCTGTGTCTGACTCAAAAGCAAATCCACTCCAATCAAAGTGTCCAGTGGAGTTCACCCTCTCTCCATTGAAACCTGCATCCCTCAGATCCCTAATCATCAACCCCTTAACTCCAGACCCCAAAATTTCTTCAATCGTTGAAACCCTAACTCGCTCTCTCCAACTTATTCGTGACCCCCTCGTACTCCTGCTCCACCACAATTCCTGCTTTGTGGCCTTAGCACAAAGAACCGAAGAAGTAGTTAGTGAGCATAGGAAGATAGATGAGAGGAAGTAGTTAGCGATCATCTCTTTCTCATGGATGAGTTCTTCATCTCTCTAATCGTAGTCCCATGCCACGTCGCGTTTCGGTTCCAGTAGACGTAGATTTGCCTCTCGGATTTCCAATCCGGTGTACCGTTTCTGGTTTGAGATATCGCTCGGGTCTTCGATTCAATTGATATGAGTGATGCGGATTGGGAGTTCATTGCTGAGGAGGACGAACGATGTGGTATAGTTCTCGTTTTCTCTTTGGCTTAGAGGATTCTGAGTTAGGTTTCTGATTTTACATTTAGTTTTTAAGAATCGTTTAGTGTTTAATTTAATTATGGTTCATGATTATAGGTTAAGGTTTCCTATAATTTCCTTACAAGGGCTAGATGCCCATAATTGGGGAGCTGTCACTGGTAAACATCAAATATCGGTGATTTGGGTATGGTCAAGGCTTCATCCCTTTTTCTTTTCAACATTACAAGAAATCATGAGTGTATGTGTATTTTATGGTTATATTTAGTAGCTTTACTGGCTGCTTTTGGTTGCTCAAAACTTGTGAATGTGTTTGTTGATGATCATTGTTTCTTACATTTAAAACAGAGATAGAATTGAGTTGGGTGCTCTCAGTTTGTTTACTACTTCGTGGAGTTGCATATACGGATTTGGAATAGTCAATTGTTCTTGATTTGCATAGTTTGTGAATTTGGCTTCCCAGTTCCCACTATATATATAATTGGCAATTGCATAACTCTCAGTATGTGAGAGAGATTCTCTACATCAAACAGAAATAAATTAAAACTTGTTTATGGTCATGAAAGTTGAAAACTTTGGTACTAAACTATGTGAACTCTTGTTTATGTTACTTCCCCATTTCATTGAGAGCTTAGCCTAGGATTGTGGGTATAGTCCCTAATGCAATCTGGTTTGTATAGAAGAATTTTTTTTTCCTTAATCAGTACAGCGTAAGGTTCTGGGTAGGGTAAAGAAAGCGAAACCTCTATGGGGTTGATTGTAACTCGCTGTTTGTGGTGCGGTTATTTGGTTAGAATAAAATAGCAGGACTCTTGAAGATTACAAATGGGCAGTAGTGGAGGTGCTTTGAGAAAGAATCAGATTCTGCTTCACTATTTGGACTTTGGTTTCTATAGATTTGAGGATTTTCTTTTCCTGCTATATGTTATGAACTGCAAGCTACTATCAATTTATGTTTAAATGGGTGGTTCCTAGCTTCTATTAAGAGTGGAAACTAGCTGTGTTGATCTTTAGTAGTTTCTTCCACTGCATAAAATGCAGTTTGATTTTGTGTGTGTGTGTGTGTGTGATTTTTTTTTTTTTTGAATAAATTTGATTTTGTGTTTAGGTTTATGTAGACTAGTAATGGAGTTTCAAATTGCAATTTAGAGTACATTTTTAGTTCCCTGTGGAGTAGTGTAATACTGCAATATATATAATTAGTGAAAGTCTTTATTCAAATGATGTGGAACGTGATATGTGCAAGTTAAGGAACACCCTTACTGATGTTTTTTAAAAGGACCATCCTTGGCTAATTAAAATGTTTGTAATAGTATGGCAAAAACTCGGTTGATGAACCATGTGAACTCTTGTTTATGTTACTTCCCCATTTCATTGAGAGCTTAGCCTAGATTTATGTGGAACTTGGTTTCTGGGTTCATTAGTTCCATGAATTATTGCCTAACTAGCTTTTTGTAATAGAATTTGGGTAGAGGCATTTTGTGTGTGCGCACAATTGTCAAAGACTCAAAGGTGTGTGTGACTGTTTACCCTTTGTTACTTGTTCCAGATTACTCCAAGGGATCATTGTGGTCTTTCATTGTAATACTTGGGCTGGTAAAGTCCATGGTTTGCATGTTGTCAGGTTCGAATATGGTGACAGCTTCAGATATCTTTTAATTGGTCAATTGTTCAATTGATTCTATAAAAACTCTTAATTGATTGTCATATTCAACTTTCATGTTCGTTGCGGTGAAAATTTCTTCTACGTGTTAGGATTTAAATAACAAATGACTTGAATTTTTCATATATTTTATTCTAATGCGTGTGTATGATTGATAATAGTAGCAAAAGCAATAAAGAGAATGGTTAAACTTGAATTTTAAGCCACCAAGATGGTGAGTTATGCTAGGAGCTTGCGTTGTGAGGATGTTGAGTTAAGCCACTGTCATGTTCTTACTTCATTGTCTCCCAGCAATAAAGAAAATATAATGGTTGATGGCTTACTTTCTTACTTGTGTGCAAGCTGATAAATCACTTCTTCAGTTACTGAATGTCTCAATTTTGTTATTTGTTTGTGGTTTATTATTATTCATATTGTACCTGCCATTGGAAGATATAGTTTATAATTTAGTTATGGGCCAGAAACTAGATAATGTATATGAGCAGCAAGGTGAGACTTATTTTCTGGCAAAATAAGGGAACGTGGAAAATGTTTTGCTGCTGAAAATTGTAAATTGAGATTGGACAGTCACCATTTTCAACTCTGCCATTAACTTGAGCAAAGGTTTATTTTTGTAAATTTGCATTTGTTCTACATACTTTCTGTTAATTTTTAACATGTCTAAATCATTGTACTGATTATGTAAAGGATAAAGTTGATTCTGGCTACTAGTTTTTGATCATTGAGATAACTTGATGAACATGTGTGTTTCATTGTACTATGTTCTACATTGTCCAGGACTATATAGACTTTCATGAGACAACTAAGCATGCTATTCAGAGGTTTAAATCTTGTGCTTTTGTTCTGTTCTTGTGAACAATTATGAAATAAGGAAGTTAATCATGCTATTATCTTTTTTGGGTACCTGTGCAGTTGCTCACATTGAAGTAATATGGTTATTGTGGCTTTCTTTATTTCTTGGTTTGAAATCTACCATAATGAAATATATAAAGAATTGGTAAAAACATATGTGTATTTTCTTATTACTTGAGTTCATGTGTAGAACCAAAAGAATTGGTAGATTCAGTGACAGGGAAACAGGGTCTCCGCTGAATTTCTATAGAAACAAAGGGCTATTTCCTACCACACCAGTGTTCTCCTCTGAGAATCAAGTAAGAATTGTTTCTGATCATTGATACTTTGTAAAAGCTGAGGCATAATTACTAATTTTCTTGTCAATTTGAAAGCACATTCAGGCTTAATTACATATTTTATCTTACATGCAGGTTTGGTGGCAGATTAAATATAGCATTGAAGAAAATAACAAGATTTACTTTTCTTGGTTACTGTTTGATACTATAGACGATGAGGTAGGTAAACTGCAAATAGTTTTGGATATTAGTTTATGCCTTCTTTCATTGCTTGGATTATATATAATTGAAACGGTGAATAACTGAATCAATGTATTGTGTAGGTTGGAGCTGCATTTTCCATGGTTTACATATTTGGAGCTCCATTTGTTGGGTGTGGTCAGTGCTACACACACCTCAAAAAGTTGAATGTGAAATCAATTGTGAAGACTCCTTTGGTTAGAATGCTTTTGTTCTTTTAATGTTGGTTTGGATGATTGGGAAATGCTTCTTTTTTACAATTGAAGTTTATAGTATGAGTTCGATTAATCATTGATGTTTGCAATCAGTTTTGTTTCTAATTGATCACTGTTCATTAGGTAAAACTGAGCATTAATAATGCACAAAATTCAGGAAATGGAAATGATCATACGACCAATTTTAATAAATGGCAATCCAATGTTGTCTCAATACACACGATTTGGGTATGTAGTATATAATGCATTTTTATATATCACACAATGGTTTTACAAAAACTATGTCTTCTCATTTACAATCACACAACTGTAAAAACTGAACTACATTGTCCAAAGCTAAGTCACACAACTACCATACTCTACAACTAAAGTGTGAGTAGAAATCAGAAGACAGTGAAATTCGAAAAAATGTTGTTTGACTAAGCTTTCCAACAACAGTTTGGAAACAAGTTCTATTGTATGAAGCATACACCTGCCATGAGCAGCATGGCTGCATGGCAGCTGTGCTTGGAATTTGCCGAGGGAAGGCACAACGCTAATAACAAAAAAATGTTGAGTGCTTGTAAGTCTTACAACAGTGCAGAACTGTTGAGTCAGTTTTTATCACACAACACGCCGATACACAACGGACATTGTCCATATCCCACAACGAAAAATGTCTATCATCTGTTTCATTTTTTGGCTAGTGCAAGCACTTGAACCAAAAACTGAAGATTTCGTCAATCGAGACAAAACTTTCTTCCAAACCTCCCAAGGTCTCCGAAATACTTCTGGGGTAAAAATTTTAAATTATACGACTATCCAACGATCAGATCCTCATGAATCGCAAACCAAGAAAACCGAAACTACGTTAAACCTATCATACATCAAATGATCAGAACATGACCCTATAATATATCAGCATGCTCGAATCGACGAGTAGAAGCCAACAAAAAAAACAGAAGCATAACAAGGGGATCAAACTTAACCTTAATATATCAGCATAAAACATAAACAACATGACCCCATAATATATCAGCATGCTCGAATCGACGTGCCGCAACCTTAACCTTCAAACCTGCACAATCCAACAGCCCAGAATGTAGTGCATAACAAGGGGATCAAACTTAACCTTAATATATCAGCATAAAACAGAAACAACATGACCCCATAATATATTAACATGCTCGAATCGACGTGCTGCCACCTTAACCTTCAAACCTACACAATCCAACAGCCCAGAATGTAGTGCATAACAAGGGGATCAAACTTAACCTTAATATATCAGCATAAAACAGAAACAACATGACCCCATAATATATCAACATGCTCAAATCGACGTGCCGCCACCTTAACCTTCAAACCTGCACAATCCAACAGCCCAGAATGTAGTGCATAACAAGAGGATCAAACTTTATACCTGAAGCTAAGGTCGATTCGGCCTTGATTGGCTGGGATCAAGCTCGAAAGCAGATCAACACATAATCGTTGTTGAACTTCAAATCCAAATTTCGGTCAAACCACGGGGAATCGTGTTGCAAGGCAGGTATAGATATGATAAGAAGGAGGAGAGCTTCAAAACCATGAATGGTATGAGCCCTATCCTTTTCGGTCCTTGCTGCCCTGTGCACGGTGGTTTCTGGGGTGCGTGAGGGGTCGGGGTCAGTAGAGGAGAGAGAGGGAAAGAGAATGGTGGTGGTGGCGGCGTCACCAGAGGTCGTCAGACGACGTTAGAATCTCCGAGTTTGTCAACCGGGTCCGAGCCGGCAGCTGAGAGAGAGAGAGAGAGAGAGAGAGAGAGAGAGAGAGAGAGATAGAAGGATTTTCGGGGTTTCTGAATTTGGAAACCTAGGGTTTTCTGATTTTTTCCTATTTATACTAAATTTTCAAAAAAGAAATAACTTTCGCTGACCATAACTTTTGTCATACAAACTCCGATTTATGCGTGTTGTATGTCCATGAAGTCGTATCGATGCGCTCTCCAAATTTTGTGAAGGAAGTTTTCAGAGGATCCCAACGAATAAAAAGTCAACCTTTTGACCCTCGAAAATAATACGTTTCGAGCAATTATTCGTCCGAAACACTTTCGCTCTACCCCTCGAACTACGTAATCGTACTAGTGAAAAACTTAATAATTTCTGCAAAAATATCATAAATTAATCACTAATTTTTGGGTATTACAACCACGTTGTCCCATCTGGACACCCCATCCGCATAGCAGCCGACGTTGGCAACCCGGTCAACACCCCATCTCCTGTCACCGATTTGACCGCCCCCGTCGAAGCCACCAAACAGACAGCCGCCGAGATAATGTGCCACACCAGCAGAGAAGATCCGTGACCGCTACTTCCGTCGAGGCCATCAGTCCTCAAGACCAAAACCAGGCCTTAATCAGCATTGAAGAAAGAAGCTTCTAGCAGACCACCACAAACCCATCTTCCGACGCCTCTTTTCCAACAGATCGCCACTAGCTTAGGATCGAGGACGATCCTCCCAAAACCAAGGCCAGAGCCCAGCTGCAGCCCTTGAAAACTAGAAGAGAACGACGAGGAAAAAACCCCATCCCTTCAGCTTCCCTTTAACCAGAGCGGGAGAAATCCCCACCTTTTCAGGTCAAAATGCCGGTCCCGCTGTCAAACCCTAGCGAGACCCAACTTCTCAGAGGGAGTGTTAAAATAATATAATAAAAAAATTGGAAAATGCTTGAGATACCAAATATTTATACAAAAATTGAGTACCAAATGATGTGGCATACAACACTTCATCAATATCATTCCATAAATTTCGATGACATGGATTTATTTATTTTCAATTTAAAAACATAATGTTTTTGAGAAAATATTTTATATATTATCAAAACCCTAATGTTTTACAAAAATCAAAGCAATTACAAATATAATTACACTGCTTCTCGTGAACAGCAGCCAATGTTATTAGTTAATTGGCTTCATCTTGCTTAAATGGGGAAAATGATGAAGAATAAAATGGATAGAAAGACCAATATTGATTCTTATCCAATTCTTTATTTAAAGTCTATTATCCATCAGCATTCTCAATTTATGGACAAGCTAGTTGATCTCATCCCTGCTCAGTTCTATTTATCCAATGACGATTGGAATAAGCCGTGGTTTCAAGGCCTCATTAACCTTCAAAAGCTTTAGGTAAGAAAGAAATAAAGAAAGACATTAAGAAAACTCGCAGAGATCGATTCAAAACTCAAACATCAAAGACCCAGTTATAATCTTTCATGTGGGAATTGCTTTTTTTTTCTTTCTTTCTAATATATATTTTGATCTAGGTATCAAGGTTGTAGAGAGCTAGATTGATATAACAACTGCATCTATTCATTTTCTAAATTAATTTGGTATTTTGTTAGATTGTGACTTTTATTTAATATCAGTTTTCTTAATTCTTAAAAAAACATGAAATTTATTTTTGGGAAAAATTCACCAACGGTGTCTGGACACTTTGGTGACTTTCAGAATGATACCTGAACTCTGAATGTTATCAATGTGATACCTAGACTTTACTTTTCGTATTATCGTCGTACCTCTGGCGAACTTCCGTCACGTCTCCGTCAACTGTGAGCACGTGTGACTCACGTGAGCCTAAAAATGAGGGCAAAAAAGACATTCTGCTCTCAGATTGTTTTAGGAAAAAATTCACCAACGGTGTCTGGACACTTAGGGGACTTTCAGAATGATACCTGAACTTACAAAGCTATCAATGTGATACCTGTACTCATTTCTTCATATCAACGTCGTACCTACGACCAATTTCCATCACGGAGCTGTTAAATTTTGCACGTGAGTAACTTAATGAAGACAAAAAAACCGATTTACCCTCAAAAGTTTTTTTTTTTCTTTTATTTCTTTCTTTCTTTCTTTCTTTATTCTTCTTTCTTTCTTTCTTCTTCTTTTTTTTTGGTTTCTTCTTCCCCTGATTTGAATCATCAAGATTCAAATCATCTTGCTCGTCCGATTCCCACCGCCGATTGCCGATCAAACACCGCCGCTGTGTCTCAATCCACCTTCATTCACCGCAGATGTTTATGGTTCGCCCCACTTCAAATCCTACAGCAAATTGAAATTGCACTGAGGCTTCGCCGCTCACTCAGAGTTCATCCCCGCCGCCGCCGCGGACGACTTAGCCACCACCACTCTTGTTCTCTCCTCCGACCCCCTTTTATACACCATTGATCAGAAACTCAGACCCTGCCAGCCCTCCACTCTCAAATCACAGCTTCAATCCCACCCTGCCATCCTCTCCGTCGTACCTGACATGCAACACCACCTCCACACCATCCTCACCTGCAACTTCATCGGTCTAGCAGACAACTTCGGCCTCTAGCCAAACTTCGATCAGAAGCAATTGTAGGCAGCCAAAGATTAACAACTTGGGCCTCCACACCATCCTCACCTGCAGAAAATTCGAGCTGTTCTGATTCACCAGCTCCGCCACTCCGCTGCTACCCACCATTGTGCCTCGCCGATTAGCAGACAAAGAACTCGGAGCCTCCACCATTGAGAAATAGAGGCTCGCGTTCTGTGTGTCCTGTGCGGCGGATATCGGCACCGTCGGAGAAGATGTTTTCTGAACAGAAATTGAGTTCGGGTACCACGGCGGCAGCTCGTCAAGCTTGTCGATTGCGGCCTTGGCTTTCTTGATGACCCAATCGAAGGCCTTGCTGGCCCGGTCGTATCCGAGCCGGTCTTGCACGTCATAGAATTGAATGGCGGTGTGGGCGGCGAGCCAGACGCGATGGTCCCTGGGGCCTTTGGCGGTGTAGACCTTGCTGTGGCGATCCTTCCGGTCGATGGCCCTTAGAATGTCGCCTCGAGCCTCCACAATTTCGCTAGCGGTGGAGGAAGAAGCAGTCCTTATACCTAAACCCAATCGAGAAGCAGCGGAGGACGACGTCATTGCGTGTTGGTGGAGGTTGTTGTGGCTCTCCCCCATTTTTCTTCCTGGATATTCCATGGTGGGTTCTCCGAAAGCAGTGGTGTTGGCAAGGAGAGAAGGAGAAAATAAAGAAACCGAAAAAGAAGAAGAAGAAGAATAAATAAAGAAAGAAAGAAATGAAAAGGAAAGAAAAAACTTTTGAGGGTAAATCAATCCTTTTGTCTTTATTAAGTGACTCACGTGCATCGCAAGTGCAAAATTTAACGGCTCCGTGACGGAAATTGGTCGTAGGTACGATGTTGATATGAAAAAATGAGTCCAGGTATCACATTGATAATATTGAAAGTTCAGGTATCATTCTGAATGTCCTCTAAGTGTCCAGACACCGTTGGTGAATTTTTCTCGAGGGTAAATTGGTCTTTTTGTCTTCATTAAGTGACTCACGTGCATTGCACGTGCAAAATTTAACGGCTCCGTGATGGAAATTGGTAGTAGGTACGACGTTGATATGAAAAAATGAGTCCAGGTATCACATTGATAACTTTGTAAGTTCAGATATCATTCTGAAAGTCCCTTAAGTGTCCAGACATCGTTGGTGAATTTTTCCCTTTATTTTATATCCAACAAGAAATCCATGTCAACAGAAATTCCAAAGAAATTGATGATATGGCATGTGCCAGGTCATTTGGTAAGTAATTTTGGTACAAACTTTTGGGATCCCTAGCACTACTAAAAAAAATATATTAATCAGGATACAATTGTAAACTAATAAAAAAATAATGAAAAATTTCAACATTTTTCGTAAAATATGGAAATGTTCCCTCAAACACAGGAGTGAGAAACACTATAAAATCATTGTACGTTTTCAATTTTTTTTTTGATCAAATACAATAACTAGTCTATTATGAGTCAAACTCTCGACCTCCTACTAATAAAATGGAGACTTATGACACTAGACCAAATGGTACTAGACATTTTTTATTTTATTTTGTATAAATGCAAAAGTCCATTGAGTGTATCAAAATTTCAAAAGGTTTCGTTCAATTTTTTTTAAAATTTTTGTTATTAGAAAAATAATTGCAACCTTTTCTTGACTTTAAGGATCCAGAACTACACGAGCCGATGGTAGTAAAATCCACTTTCTTTTTCCTTTGAATGTATTGTTTTTTCGTTGGCCAATTGATATATATTAGGCACGTCCTGGGACCAAATGCCCTAATCAATTTCATTGCCTCTATTGCCTTCACACTTCTTTTCTTAAGGCTTTTCCTTCATCTATGTTGATCAGAGCCTAATGGTTGCTTGAATTGCAATCATCTAATGGAACAGTTTGATTCTATTCAACTCAAGCACATACATAAAGAAGCCAATATGGTGGCTGATATCTTCGCTACGGAAAGTACTTAGCACTCTAATGGTACTTGTCTTCAACTCCCATTAGAAAAGCTATAAATGATCCTTGTGTTTTGGGGTAATGCTTAATATTAATTTGTGGTTTGAAAATGTTTAATATTACCTTTGTAATTTGCCAAGTTGATCAAAATTGGTCCAAAAGTTAATTTTGACAAAAACTTTTTCATGTGAGCAATAAAAAAATATGGAAGATAATTAAATTAAAAATTTTATGAAAAATAATCTAAAAAAAAAATAAAAAATTGTTCACCATGACAAATTACAAACCATAAGAAATTGAAGAATTGAAGAAGAAATGACTTGATGCAGAGAGATCAAATTGGAAAAGAAAACAAACCCTGACTTCAATGGGGACACGGGTGTCAATCCGATGCTAATAATAGAGATCTGTATTTACATGAGCATTTGCCAAACATAATTAGCTATAATGAGCCATGCTCATGCTACCGGCGGTTGTACCAACTCCCACCAACGGAGTGACCTACTGACTTGGATACACATTTACGCAAGCGTACGTATCATTGTCAAGATAGGGAAACATTATGCCCAAAGTTTATCGTACCCCGGGGATTAGTGGCTAACCCACAATCCTTGGGTAATCGGAAATAAAGACACTTCGCAAACAAAGAAAAGAAAAAGAAAATAAATAAAAATGTTAATCTAAGGCACCAAGCCCTAGAAATGCTCGGTTTTGGTTCTCACCAAAGCCTAATCACAACTAAGAGCCTAGTGATGATTATCTACAATGAGTCGAAATTCAATATTTTGAGGGATGATTTTAGATTAACAAAATGTAAAGCAATTAATAAAAGTGTAACCAAATAAATGGGAATGTCGGGTGTTAGGGAGGTTCCTTCACCCAAATCTCATGTGTCGGAAGCTAATCTAATGTAGATGCATATTTCTTACTTTGGCGGTAGTCGTATCCAAGGCGGTTCAAGGCTCAAGGACCGAAATTCCCTTTCATGGTATTCCTACTCCGGTTCAAGGGCCGTAGGGACTCACTTGGCATGAATTAGAGCCAGTTCAAGGGTCACTAATTCACATCAAGAGGCGTAGAGATCGAGGAATTAGACTACTAAGCGACCCGCCCACGCAATCACGCAACGGGTGTAAATCGCCATGCTTATAACCCCTCGAATACGAAATTGAAGGTTTCTAGCTTAGGAATTAGAGGGGGTCAAGCCTCTAACTCCGTCCTAGACATGCTCAAAATACACACCCTAGAGTTGACTAGGCTCCTAGACATGCATTTTAACCCAACAAAAATAGATATAAACATCCATCATATGAAAATTGCATCATTATATTAAATTAAACATCTTTTACACAAAATTTGGGTTAGGGACACAACCCTAAAACCCAACAAGAAAATTACTCACAACTCATAATTATAGACATCAAAACTACAAAATTCAAATAGAAAAGAGTAGAGAAGTGTAGGAGAAAATAAGAAAAATCATAAATAGCTAAAAAGCTAGCATGACTAGTCTTGAATTACAACTCCCACAAAATACCCAAATATTGAATCTTGTAGAGGTTGAGCCATTTGATAGATTCTTGAAGCTTTGGGTGAGTAAATCCTTGAAATCCCTAAAATAAAACTAAAGAAAAGAGAAAAAATGGAAAAATGGAGGAAGGATGGGGAAGAGAGAGAGCAGCCCAAAAGGGCTGCCTCTGTTTTTGGTGTGGCTACGGCTACTGTTATCTGCTTCACAAAGATGAGATATGAGGATATATATATATGTGGTGGCTATCTGGGTCTTCGTAAAGGACAGAGAGTAGTGTGAGTAAATGGATGGATGGATGATTGCCAGAGGGAGAAGAAACGGAATCGTGGCTGTTCAAAAAGAAGTAGAGGAATTAAATGGCACGTGGTGGTCTGTGAGGTAGAATGGATTAGGCTCAATCATGATTAATCAAACCATTGATTAATTTATGGTTTAATTAATCATCATGCTGTTGATTCTCTTTGCTTCCTTACGTGCCCACCATTGTTAATTAAACATTTTGTTTAATTAACACTTCTTTGCTTCTTTTATTTTATTATTTTTTTCTTTTCTCCTTCTTCTTCTCTCTTCTCAATGCATTTCCGCATATATTATCGGAGGTAATTGGATTCCGCTCCTTTGATAGCGTTGACTACGGTTGACCCCCATTGACTATTTCGTCTCTTTCTCGAAAACTCCAACTAGCTCCAATTTTACATCATTTCCTCACGTTTCCGCAATTCCGCTTATTTCCTACACAATAAATAAAAATGGATTAATTACATATTAATTGACACGGGGATTAACTTATTTATAGTGCTTTAGATATAATTACACGCATATAAATGCGTATAATCACCTACAGATACACAGCCAAGCAGGCTACCGCCTGAGCCTCGGCTCACCCCCAGACTACCTTTGACGCGCCGCCACGCACCGCGCCAAGATAGCATCAGAAGCTCCAGAAGCTGGGAACTGAAGCATATTAGTTCAACATCGAAAACATGGAAGAGGTCAGCCTCTCCCCCACCTATAAAAGGTTCTCTCCTCTCTCCTAATTAATTACGCATTTACTACTTACCTACTGTCATTCTGTCAATATAAATACATTGACTAACTTAGGCATCGGAAAGAGAAGACCACCCAGCACGGTCTCCCTTTGACGCCTTTTGTATTTTGCTTGACAGGCAGCGGAAATATTGATTACATCACAAGTAGCGGTTCACCCATCGTACCAACGTTAACCAAGGTTTAGCCACCGCTAAATCTTAGACATTAACAAGATCAATAGAATCTACACCAAGGCATTTCAAGCTTCCTTCACAAGCAGCTCTCACATATGACAGCAGACCTTGAATCTCCATTTGGTTGTCCTCAAAGCTGATACTGAATTTGGTGGTCAATTCAACCTTGTCTCTCACTACTCCTTCACTCAAAGGCTGAATGATTTATTCTTATCAAGAATCCAAATAAGCTAGCTCATAGTAGCTACATGCAAGAACAATAGTACTTTATTACCTTGCTGAGAAGAAGTTTGTTGGTGAAGAGACCGTAAACATCAGCGGTATAGAGGAAGGTGACGCCGGCGTTGGTGGCGTAGTGGATGAGTTTGATCATGTTTGGTTTGGGCTTCGAGGGGCCATAGAAGACGGACATGCCCATGCAACCCAGTCCTTGAGTGGAGACCTCCATGCCTTGTGACCCTAGGCCCCAACTTTATCCTCCTCACGTTGGCCATGTGTTTATGTTAATTTGTGAAGCAGATAGTCAGATAGTAGCAGAGTGAGTGAGGGAAGAAGAGAAGACAGAGTGAAGGACCGCGGCCATTGTTGGTGCCAAGTGTCATTCTTAGACTCATACTCCAGTTTGGAAGCATAACTTTCTACCTTCCAAGATTTACTATTAACACTAGTTTCTAAGCCGTTTTTTTTAGCACAAGTTTGAAATCTTTGACACAAGTCATAGTCAAAGTGAGTCGTGTGAGTAGAATAGTCAAATCTCGAATTTAATTGATCCTGTCAAATCATCAGTTTTTCAATTAATTATTTTGTAAATTGAAATCATAGCTTTAATGGGCTTCCTTATTTGATGATGATTCATTAATGTGGGATACAAAATTATATCATATATGATCAGAGTTTTAAAGTATATGACACGATAGTTGACAAAAAAAAAAAACTAAGAATCAGACAGATAGTCTAGTAGGAAAAGATAGATAGCAACCAGAAAATAGAGCAGATTATGTGAACTAACAAATTTGGATATGATATGCAGTGAAAAGCATGATAGAATCTAGTAGTCAATTGTGTTTAACAAATAGTAGTTATTTACATGTCAAAGCACACTCGATTCAAGATTAAGAATTTTGGGACTATAGTCATAATCCCAACTAAAGGATGCAATAACAATAATCACCACACTTCTATTGCATATCACTCATATATCGTAATGTAAATGTCTCCATATACATATGAGAATGATGGCGGAAAGAAATAGACATATGAGGAAGATAACACAAGCACATAGACCGATGCAAATGAGAACAAAAACACAAATAAATGGAAGTTCACAAACTATCACTTGATCCAAAATTGACAAATATAAGGGCTTTAGTTGTAATCTCTTAATAGATGCAAATTAATCACCATACTGTGCCATACCAATTTTTCTCCTCATACAAGGCACATAAATCTTATAAAAATTAGGAAGGTAGCTCAAGCACAGACATAGTACCCCAAGATAACACAAACACCTACCCCCCAGGCCTAGGACCCCATTTTTCCCTTTCTCTTTTCTTCCATCCTTCTACTAGGCTAGGGAAAAGAGAAAAGAGAAAGGGAAAAATGGGGTCAATCAAAGATGAATTGGCTTGTTTGTTATTCAGTAAGAAGATTCACAGAGATATAGATCATTTACATTCTTGGTGATCCTCAGTTTCTAAACGGGGTCCATTAGTAAAATTAGGTGATAGTATAATTTCAAATTCTACTTTTACAACTCAAACAAGATGAAAGAACAATGGTGAGGGCAACAGTCCAAAACTGAGTTCAAGCAAAGCTTGACTTGTGGTCAAGCACTCACTTCCACTGGGAAAAACACAAACGACAAGAAATTGAAGAATTGAGAGATCAAATTGAAGAAGAAAACAAACTGTGACTTCAATGGGGACACGGGTGTCAATCCGATGCTGATAATAGAGATCAATAGAATCTACACCAAGTCATTTCAAGCTTCCTTCACAAGAAACTCTCACATATGCTGGCTCGCCACGAATAATCTCTCTCTTGTCGTCCTCAAAGTTGATAGCAAATTTGGTGGCCAGTTCAACCTTGTCTCTTTCTCCTCCAATCAAAGCCTGAACGATTTATCCTAAGTCAACAATTCAAATAAGCTAACTCAAAGTAGCTATATGCAAAGAACAACAGTGCTTGATTACCTTGTCAAGAAGAAGTTTGTTGGTGAAGGGACCATAAACGTCAACGGTATCAAGGAAGATGATGCCAACGTCGACGGCGTGGTGGATGAGATTGATCATGTTGGGTTCAGGCTTTAGGGGGACGGACATGCCCATGCAACCCAGTCCTTGAGCCGAGACCTCCAGGCCTTGTGACCGGAGCTTTATCCTCTTGATGATGTTGGCCATGTGTTTGTGTTAATTTGTGAAGCAGATAATAGCAGAGTGAGTGAAGGAAGAAGAGAAGACAGAGTGAGGGACTACGGCCATCATCAGTGCCAAGTGTCGTTCATAGACTCATGATCCAGTTTGGAAGCACGACTTTCTACCTCCCAATATTTACTATTAACAAATTACATATAAGTTATTGATAAAAAATGACTTAACAGATGCATCCGTTAAAGATTGAATTAAACATATAAGGACTAAATCTTACAAATAAGGACAATATTTCCCTATTGCCACGTGTCATGAGTTAATTTACTCTTTTACCCTTAACTACTTCTTTTGACTTCTAATCCCTTTATGTTACTTCTCAAAGAAAAAAAAATCCCTTTCTGTTATTGATGTCCTCATATTTTCCTATATTTCTATGCCTTTTACTCTTTGTATATATGTTTAGCTCTCCTTATTTATGGTTCATTTACGTTAGTTTAGTGTTTTTGTAGGTGTGTTTCAAAGAAAGAAGAAAAAAAGCTAAGCTAAGCTAACTAACACAGAAACTGTTGTGCAGAACACCTAACTTCGCTGAATTACTAGGAACTTCTTGGATGGAATTAGGAGCTGTATATGCATGAAAAGCCCGTGTGCCTAGTTTTTGAGGAATTTTATGGTTTACGATTCCGACTTTTTGGAAGGAGTTATGGCTATTTAAGTGAAGGCAGTTCAACTTGGATGGGAATCTGCAACAATTTTTACAGGTTCATGTCTAGAAGGCCCAACACATATATTTGGAAATCTTCAGTGTGCCACATCATTATTATTGAAGATCCAAGTCAAAGGAGGTTTAGGAATCCCTACTTGAATAAGGATTTGAGCCATATAAAAAGAAAAAGACGCATAGCAAGAAAGGAGGATTGGGAGTGAAGATTCTAAGTTCGCGTGGAGTTGGAGGCTGCTTTCTTCTACCAGTTTCCTTCCTTTCTCTTTCACAATTTTACTTTATGCTTTTCCTTAAGATCATCGTTTCTGTTATGACTCTAAGTAGCTAAACTCTTTGCTAGGGTCCCGATGGATCCTTAGCTTGACTATTCTATGTTTTTGGTTTGATGATTATTAGTTATGAATTCAATGTTGAATTATTAGTTATGAATTCAATGTTGAATTTTTAATCACCATAAGAATTGTTACTGATTTCAAAATTCTATTGATTAGCTACCATTAGGATTTTGTTTCAAGTTATATGATGAAAGAGTACGTAGATGCCCATGCCAAATCTTGAATGCTTCTTGTGATTAAAAACCATTAATTGGTCTAGTAGATGCCATGCTATATCGGTTTACATGATTCCTTTTGTTCTATTTGTGCTTAAACAGGTTCCTAACCAAATGCCATGTTTTAGGGATACATTGAATTCTATACTTTGCCATAAGATAGTTTCATACTTGGGAGAACCTATGCATATAAGTACTTTGTTTTTAATTTCCTTTCTTTCTTTTGAACATATGGGTTTGGTGGCCATAATTCTAGTTCATCCCACAATAGATAGTTAAAAGACTGTTGTAAGAGATAAAATGATATGTGCCAAAAGGAGGGAAATTTGCTGCTGCCTAGGTTTGGTGGGAGGATTTCAAATCAATTTGAGCCAAAATGAAAACATTGTTGCCGTCTATGTTCCTCATTCAAACAGTAGAATGACAATACCTGTTGTACAAGATTTTTCATCTTGCCCTATGTATACGTAGTATAAATTGTCAAATTGTCATACAACGGAAACAACTAGACTGTCGTACCATGCAACACATTTCCACAACAGAATATGCATAATTCTATTGTGTGATAAAATTGGTGAACTTGTCTTGGGAGTGAATTTTGAGTTTAGTGATGGCGGGATATCTACCTCTAAATTTTGTGTCATTCATACAACAGAACATGCATAATTCTGTTGTCTAATAGAACTCTAAAGAAAAAGTTCTCAATTTGGTGGCATATATTCCCACAACAGATCTTCATTAACACCGTTGTACAATTGAGTTCACGTTGTTACACGACGGTCAACTTTTATTTTCTTGTCTGATGGGTGTTGTGTGATGCACTTTTTGTAGTAGTGTTGGGAGAACCTTGCTTTATCGATTGCATTGCTTAATTTGTGTTGGTAACTAGTTTTATTTTTCTCTTGTTTACAAAAATCATAAAAATATTTGCGTGTCTTTTCTTGTGTCAATTTAGTTAGACGTAGGAGTTGGTAATCAAACCCCAATTGGAACGACCTTACACTTGCACAAGTTATACTACAACCGATTTGTGTACTTGCGGATTAGTTTATTTAAATTTTGACAACAAGTTTTTGGGGCCATCGGTCGGGATCAAAAAATTGACTTTTGGTTCTAACCAAATTGCTAGATTCTATTTCCTTGGCTAACCTAGTTTTTTTTTTTTTAGTTTTTTTTTCTTGTTAGTTTTTAGTGTTGCTGGAACAAGTCAAAAACGTCTCTACTTGTAAATAGTTTAGGATTTGCTTTTTCCCTTTAAACTTAGGAATAGGTCTTTATGTTCTTTTTATTATCAAACTGTGTGCCTATATAACTAAGCTTCTGTTTATTTTGTAGGCACAATTATCTCTTAAGCTCTACACACCAACATTGATGCAAGGACAACACTCTCGCAGCCCAGACCTAGAACCTTTTGATCCATAACCTGAGAGAACTTTTCGGCAAAATCGTCAACACAACAAGAAGCCTGTTGTTCAAACTCTTCAGACAACAATGGCTGATCAACTAGTAAACAACGACCCACCTATGAAGTTGTGTGAGTATACTGCATCAACAACCTTTGATGCTCCTTCATGCATTGTCTTGGCACCTATTGCACAACAATTTGAGATACGTCTTGCAACAATCCAACTTAATTCTTCCTACATTCTATGGGAAGGAGAATGAGAACCTCTATAATCATCTCAAATGATTCTTTGCAATATGTTTGACGTTCAACTACAAAGGAGTCACCAAAGAGCAAATTCGACTTCGCATGTTCGCATTCTCTTTGAAAGAAAAAGCACAAAGTTGGCTTGACTCTCTTGCACAAGGCTCCATTGACTCTTGGGTAGAATTATACAAAACGTTCCTTAGTAAGTTCTTTCCAGCTCACAAGACGAAAGCATTGATCACCCAAATCATAACCTTTGCTCAAGAAGCCGATGAACCTTTTCATGATGCATGGGAGTGCTACAATGATTTGTTTTGCAATGTCCTCATCATGGCTTCGACCCATGGCAGAAAATCAATTACTTCTATAGAGGGCTTACATCTGAATCTAGAGAAACAGTCGATGCGATAGTGGGAGGGAGTCTAATGGAGAAAATAGCAGAAGAAGCATAGAAGCATTTGATAACATATGTGAAAATTCACAACATTGGGACTATAGTGATGTACGAGCACTAGCACAAACAACAAAAAGAGAAGGTATTTATGAATTAAAAGCACGGGGAGGACTAGAAGAAGAAGTTGCAGCTCTCAGAAAGCAATTACAAGGGCTTACCCCACTTTTAAACAGGGTGGAGGAGAGATGTGCTTTATGTTCAAGTGTTGCCCATGATATTGATGAGTATCCCTCAAATCCTATGCTTGAAGACCGAGAAATTATCCATATTCTAATACATATAACTCAGGATGGAGAAATCATCCAAATTTTTCTTGGAGAAACAATCAAGGTGCTAGACCATCACAAAGATCCTATCAACCATATCAAGGAGCACCGATCGAACCACAAAAGTCCTCGCTTGAGGAAATCTTGAAAGCCTTCATGTTAAGCCAACAACAACATGCTCAACACTTGTCTAATACTATCGATACTCTTGCAAGCAAAGTGAATAACCATGGAGCCTCTATCTCTAAGCTTGAAACACAAGTAGGGCAGGTAGCTGCCAAATTGAGTGAATGGGAACAAGGCAAATTTCCAAGTCAAGCAGAGATCAATCCGGTGAACCACAAGCCTGTGAATTCAATTACAACTTTGAGAAGTGGTAAAGTGATTGATAATAACGTGGGAATTCATGAGGAGAATGTGCAACAAGAGAAATTTACAGCTGACACACCACAAGATCGTAAGGCTGTATCAATCCCAGAAGAGTCTGTCATAGCAGAGGATTCCAAAGACGGTTCCAATCTCCAGAAACATCTTATTCATAAACAAGTAGTTTCGTCTACTCCAAAGATATCCTCGACATCCACTCAAGAGTAGTTACATGTGCCTCCTATCCCCTATCCACAACGCTTAATGAAGAAGAAGAATGACAAGCATATGATGGACATTTTGGAGATGTTCAAAAAGGTACATATTAACATTCCACTCCTTGATGCAATAAACCAAATCCCTACATATGCAAAGTTCCTCAAAGATTTGTGCACGAATAAAAGGAAGTTTGAAGAGCATGAAAAGATTATGTTGTCTGAGGAAGTGAGTGCAGTGCTACAAAGAAAGCTTCCTCCAAAATTGTAGGATCCTGGCAGCTTTTCAATCCCTGGCACTATTGTGGATCATTCTTTCAAGAAAGCTCTGTTATATTTTGGTGCAAGTGTATACCTTATGCCATATTCTATGTATGAGCAATTGAACTTGGGTGAATTGCAAGCAACTACGATGAAGTTCCAACTGGCAGATTGATCAGCTAAAATTCCTAGAGGAATCATTGAAGATGTATTGGTAAAGCTTGATTAACTCATTCTTCCAGCAAATTTCTTTGTACTTGATATGGAAGAGGTACCAATACCAAATCATGAAATCCTAATGCTTTTGGACAGACCATTCATGGCCATTGCAGGAACAATGATAGACGTAAAAAGAGGAAGACTTACAATGGAAGTGCAAGATATGATGGTGGAATTAAACATCTTTGATATGGCTAAACATCCTTCTGAGGGTTACCATTGCTTTTCCCTTGAAGTTGTGGATCAAATTGTGCAGCAAGGTTTCATTGAAAATCGTTTCCCAGGCTTTTTGGAGACGTGTCTTACCCAAAGTGGAATGGAGTTTAACGAACCAGGGACTGAAGATGCAGTTGCAATCGTCGAAGTTGTTCCTAAGTATTCTCCACGGTTTCAACCAAGTTTTGAGCCTCTTCTACCATCAAACAGCAAGATAATTCCTTCTATTGTTGAAGCACCTAAATTGGAATTGAAACCACTTGCAAAACATCTTAAAATATGCATATTTGGGTGATTCAGAAACTTTACCCGTGATCGTTGCTTCCAACTTAAGTGGGATTGAAGAAGAGAAATTATTGAGAGTTCTTAAAGATCATAAGACAACTATTGGGTGGTCTATTGCAGATACTAAAGGTATAAGCCCCATAAAGTGCATGCATCGTATTCTTTTGGAGGGGGAATCGAAGCCAAGTCGTGAGGCACAAAGGAGATTGACCTGCATATGAAAGATGTTGTGAGAGTTGAAGTTTTGAAGCTTCTTGACATAGGAATAATTTATCCTATTTCAGATGGCACGTGGGTGAGTCCAGTCTAAGTTGTTCCAAAGAAATCCAGTATTACGATAGTCAAGAATGATTCCAATGAATTGGTGCCTCAAAGAATGACTACGGGATGGAGAGTTTGCATCGATGATCGGCAGCTTAATGCATCTATACACAAGGATCACTTTCCTCTACCATTTAATCGATCAAATGCTTGAAAGACGCCGGTCATAGTCAGTACCGTTTCTTGGATGGATACAATGGTTATAATCAGATTGCCATAGCACCAGAAGATCAAGAGAAAACGACTTTTACATGTCCCTTTGGCACCTACGGATACCGGAGGATGTTGTATTTACATGAGCATTTGCCAAGCATAATTAGCTATAATGAGCCACGCTTATACTACCGCCAGTAGTACCGATAACCATCGAGGGTGTGACCTACGGAAACAGAGCCAAATACACTATCACATGAACCCCGGCTCACCCCGAGATCATCGTTGACATGCCGCAACACGCCGCGCTAAGATCACCTCGCTGAAGCATCAGAAGCTAAAAACTGAAGCATATCAGTCCCATATCGAAAACAAAGAAGAGATCAGTCCCTTCCCCAAGTATAAAAGGTCCACTCCTCTCTCCTCATTGTTGATGCATTTATTACTTACCTACCGTTATTCTGTCAACATAAATACATTGACTAATTTAGGCATCGGAGAAGAGAAGACCACCAACCGCGGTCTCTCTCTAACGCTCTTTGTGTTTCATTTGATAGGTAGCGGAAGCAATGACAACCATATCACAAGTAGCGGCCCCTCGAACCCTTGAACAACCGAGGCTTAGCTACCGCTGAATCTTCGACATTAACATTGGCGCTGTCTGTGGGAACCCTTGAACAAAAGGTCATCCCATCATAACAATCACCATGACTAACGGTAGCAGGGGAGTCGCTGAAGAGCAAGTGGACCAGTCCGTCAACCCCAATCCACCAACCCCGCGACTAACGTTAACCCAGAGGCTAATGTTAACTGCGTCTTATTCAGCATACCAGTCAATCCCAACATGGAACCCCAAGCCACCCCCAGATCCAACAAACTGAAGCTACAACGGAAGCTCATCCAGGCAGCAGTAGCCACCCGCAGGGCTAGGATCTCGCCGCTATGTATGAGATGGCATTGGCGGACCTCCACAAGGCGAATAGGGAGCGTGAGCAAGAGAGCAAGGAAAAGTCTGAGGCCTAGAAACAAGTGGCCACGCTAATGTCAAGGTTCAACGAACTGAAGAAGGCACTGGAAGGGAATGCTAACCTAGCATAGAGTGAGCAATCGCAGAGTACCAGACGTAGTCGACCCAACGCCAGAGGACTAGTGCCCGTACCAGTCATACAGATGCAAGTCCCGCTGAACCCATCTGAGCTATTGGGAATGGGCCATCCACCTCCACCACGATTGATGTTAGAACAAGAAGCAGAATCACAACCACGCAGCAACCAGAGCTAGAACTGAGGGCAACCCGCCTGCCCGTAAGCGGGAGTTCAATTAGCAGAACCTTCAGGCAGGACCCGCTGGCTACGCAACCGCCCAAATCTTGGAAAGGATGCAGCAACTGGAATAGAGATTGATTCGGACCTAGGCAGGAGCCCTAGTGCCAATTCAAAATCCGCTCTTTGCCTCAAGATCAGGACCATTCACTGCCAGGATCCTATAGGCAGTCAGGCCAGCACATGCAAAAACACCAAAGATGCCACAGTATAGCGGCCTCACTAACCCTTTCATCCATATGGACACCTTCAAGAAAGTTACCAACAACAAAGGATTCGATGACGCCACCCTTTGCCACTTGTCCAATGAAACGTTAGATAGTGAGGCAATGAGCTGGTTCTTTGAGTGCCTGCCGGGATCCATTGACTCATTCCACGCACTATCAAACGCTTTCATGTCGCAGTTCATCCTATTGGCCGCCGGACATCACAACACAAGCCAGTTGTTCGGCGTTAAGCAGGGCACAGAGGAAACGTTGAAGACATTTGTCACCAAGTGGAGAGCAACGACATCTCGGTGCTACGATCTTGATAAAACAATGGCACTGGCAACCTTTAAGTAAAGACTCATAAAGGCCGTGTATGACCATGTCATGAGCGAGGCCGTCCTCCACGTGCGGGCAGAATTCATCACATACGGAGAAACCTCACCATCTCCTCCAACGCCAGCGAAATCCACTCAGCCTTCCTCCTGTCAGCAGGAGACCGCTAGTAAAACCTCTGCTATGCTGTTGATTGACAAAAAGAGGGAGTGGCAACAAGGAAACTACTAAAGCAAGCGGCAAAAGGACTAGCATTACCACAAGGGCAACCTCTCGTCCCATGGGGACAACAGTAACAAGCAGACGGAATCCTCCCAACTGTACGTAGTATTCACAGTCCTCACAGCCTTGTAGGAAGAAATATACGATCAATGCAAGGACCAGATACCACCACCACCAAGGAAATACCCAAGGGTGGGCAAACCAAGGAACACCGGCAAGTGGTGCAAGTACCAAGAACACAGCGGTCACAACACCAACAACTGTAACGCTCTTAAGACGGCAATAGAAACTTTGTATCGTGATGGCAAGTTGGAATAGTTCAAAGTGTGGCAGCCACTGCCGGTGGTCGCAGCCACTGCCGGTGGTCGCTAATATCAAACCCATGCGCCGTATCAACACCATTGACGGCGGCGCTCCTATCACCAACATGTCTCATAGGGCAAGAAAACGTTATGCGCGCCCCAACCACCCCAAAGAAGTTTGCAACATCCGCTATAAGAGATCCTTTAAACTACCAAAATCTGGGTGGAAACCCATTACCTTCTCTGAGGAAGAAGAGCGCGGAGTACATCTCCCCCACGACGATCCATTCTTGATCGACGCCATGCTCGATAAATGGTCCGTGGGAAGGGTCCTCGTTGACAGCGGATCCGCTGTCAATGTCATCTTCAATGGCTGCTACAATCAACTCCTACGGAACAGAAAATTACTTCAAGATCACGAACCCTTGCTCAGCTTCTCCGGCGATGTCACACAACCACTGGGTTCAGATTACATGCGCCTGGCCATCGGCGTTAGTCCATGCACATCGGAGGTACATATAGAATTTATTATGGTCGATTGCTTCAGTTCTTACAATGCCGTCTTTGGTAGACCAGCGCTCAACAAGCTAAAGTGCATCATTGTCGGATATATGATTCTCATAAAGTTCCCTACACCCAACGTCATAGGCTGTGTGAAGGGAAGCCAACAATTAGCACGAGAGTGCTACTCAATAACTGTAGCACGATCAACATGCCACCATGAGATCCTAACAGTGGGAAATCAGGTACCGTTGACGGATGCAATTGAAGACCCTAGGGACGGCAAGGAGAAGTATGTAAAAAAGGAACCTGTCAACAGAAAAACATCCCTACAGGTCGTCAGTATCTCGGATGAGCACCCTGAGCGGACGGTCCTGATCGGCGCTCAGCTCTCCCTCTAGATAGCGGCGAAACTCACACAGTTTCTACGAGACAACGCCGCCGTCTTTGTATGGTCCTACACTGACATGCCGGGCATCTCCCCTGAAATCATCACGCACAAGTTGAGCATCAATTCGTCTTTCTATCTGATCAAACAGAAGCGAAGGGCCTTTGACGAAGAAAGATATTGTGTAATAGGGGAAGAAGTCGTCAAGCTACTGGGCATCGAGTTCATCCGCCAAGTCAATTATCCCCAATGGATTTCCAATGTGGTCATGGTGAAGAAGCCTAGCGGCAAGTGGCGGATATGCGTAGACTTCAAGGGTCTCAACAAGGCATGCCCCAAGGATAGTTTCCCGTTACCCCGCATTGACCAACTGGTCGACGCAACAGCGGGATATAATTTGCTCTGTATGATGGACATCTTATCCGGATACAATCAAATCAAGATGCACCCCGGCGACCAAGAATGTACTACCTTCACAACCGACAAAGGCCTATATTGCTACAATGTCATGCCTTTCAGATTAAAGAACGCTGGGGCAACATACCAGCGGTTAATGAACGCCATGTTCGTGGAACACCATGGTAAAATAATAGAGGTCTACGTGGACGACATGCTAGTCAAGAGCATCAAGGCCAGCAGACACGTGGCAAACCTCCACATCATATTCGCCATTGTCCTTGCCTATGGTATGCGCCTCAACCTCGAGAAATGCTTTTTCGGCATCATCGCTAGCAAATTTTTAGGCTACATTGTCAGTGAACAAGGCATAAAGGCTAAACCTAACAAGGTGCAAGCCATTCTTAACATGAAGTCCTCGGTGTGGAAAGTGCACGTTCAAAGCCTCCAAGGTAAGCTCACCGCCTTCTCTCGTTTCATCTCCAAGCTTACTGACAGATGTCTCCCATTCTTTAAAGCCATGAAGAGGACCCACAAGAAAGAAATTGACTGGACACCAGACTGTGAGGTGGCATTCCAGAGTCTGAAGGAGTATTTAGCGGCAGTCCCACTTTTCTCCATACCTATACAGGGTGAGATACTTTACATATATCTAGCGGTATCCCCATCAGTGGTAAGCTGTGCCATTGTACTGCGAGAGGGACAGGACAAGCTCCCAGTATTCTACGCTGGCAGAGGCATGAATGGGGCGGAGACAAGATATACCCCTTTGGAGCAGCTCGCTCTCGCACTAACTGTCGCCCCT
Organism: Rosa chinensis; assembly: GCF_002994745.2. Classification (NCBI taxonomy): domain Eukaryota; kingdom Viridiplantae; phylum Streptophyta; class Magnoliopsida; order Rosales; family Rosaceae; genus Rosa; species Rosa chinensis. Next base: position 34,925,988 of record NC_037091.1, on the reverse strand, counting down.
AGACGTCTATACCAATACTTCCAAGTCTATACAATCCATGTTTTGAGAATCAACCATTGAGGCAGGTTATGCAGAACCCTGAGCACTCGGGACGCCTCAGCGAGTTCGACATTGACTATAAGCCTCAAACTACTATGAAAGGCCTAGTGGTGGCCAACTTCATTATTGAGCTCACGGAGCGACATGATGAGCCCATCCCAAGGCCAAAACAAGGTGACACGGCCATGACAACCGCTGAGGAACCAGCACCCAAGCAATAGTCAGACTGGAACCTCCATGTGGTGCCGGCGTTATCTTCACAGGGCCAGGGGAACTGAACGTGGAATACGCATTGAAATTCAACTTCACAGCCTCAAACAACATGGTGGAGTATGAAGTGCTCATTGCAGGCTTGCTCCTAACCATCAACTCAAGTGCTGACAGCATCAACATATTCAACGACTCCCAGTTAGTCGTTAACCAAGTCAACGATAGCTTCCAAGCCAAAGACAAACAGTTAGTGGCATACTTGGGATACGTCAAAACGCTCCTCAGGAAATTCAAATTCCACACCATCATACAGATCCCCAGAGAAAAGAACGCCAAAGTAGTCTCTCTGGCAAGGTTAGCAACCGCTCAACCACACCAAAGTCTAGCGAACACAAGGGTCGAATGCCTTGATAAACCAAGCATCACCAAAACACTAGCAGAAATTTTCAACATTGAAGTGAACCCCAGCTGGATGGGTGAAATAAATCGAATACAAGAGAAATGGAACGCTGCAAAACGACAAGGTCGAAGCACGGCAACTTAAGCGAAGGGCAATCCGTTATAACATCCAGAATGGCAAGCTTTACTGCCTAGGGTTCACCCATCCCAACCTCCGGTGTCTAAGCCTAGAGCAAGGAAAAGTTATTTTGGCAATGATACACGTCGAAGAATGTGGAAACCACTTAGGCACCAGATCTTTAGCCAATCGTACCATGCGACAAGGGTACTTTTGCCCCATGCTCGGCGACGACGCCAGAGGTTTCCAAGTCCTACCACAAGTGTCAGCAATACGCTGACCTCCCTCATGCCCTGGCAGAGCCACTCTCGATAATCATCGGCCCATGGATTCACTCCACTTGGGGCCTCGACCTAGTTGGCAAATTACCAACCACTAGGGGAAAATTCAAGTACATCATAGTCGCCATCAACTACAATAGTAAGTGGATAGAAGCAGAACCGCTGACGGCAATCACTACCGCTAAGGTAACCACTTCCTTTGGAAGAACATCTATTGCAGGTACGGCATCCCCCAGACCATCATCACAGACAACGGAGCACAGTTCAATAACAAGGAGATCATATCTTTTACCGCCAATCTGGGCACCAAGATGAGCTTTGCATCTGTGGCTCACCCCAAACCAACGGACAGGTTGAAGCGGCAAATGAGATAATCAAGAAACTGCTAAAAAACAAACTCTATGACGCCAAAGGGTTTGTGGGCGGAGAAACTCCCGGAAGTTCTGTGGGCCATCAGGACAACTCCAACATCTGCTAACGGTGAAACACCGTTTTGCATGATGTTTGGGACTGAGGCTAGGGGTGGGCATAAACCGAACCGGGAGTCGAAAATCAGACGAACCGGGCCGGAAAAACAGTCCGGTGATCGAACTGGATGAAAAAAGCATTGAAAAACTCATCAGCCGAACCGGACCGAATCTTTCCGGTTCGGGACCTGTTTAGCCCTTCAAACCGGCCGAAGTATATATTTCTTTAATTTGGTGTCGCTTTCTTATTGGATGATTTTTGTTTATGTTGCACCTTACCACACACAATCACAATCCCCTTATATAAATTCTCATAACCCTAAATCCCTAACGATAGCAGCCTCATTCTCTCACTATGATCTCTCTCTCACCATCTCTCATTCTCTCTCTCAAGTCTTACCATCTTCCACAAAAACTTAGGCCGCAACTAAATTAGGCCATGTCCTTTTAGAATAGATGAGGCCTTCATCAGATCCATCCACCACGTCGTCCACTGCGGCTAATCGACGGACTATCCCCCAAAGCAAGGTCGCCGTTCTCGGTGTTCTCCATCATCAGGTGATCTTCTTCATTGCAGGTCATATTCTATTCGATTTGAGTTAGGTGTTAGATTAGTTGTTCAATTTTATTCTCTTTTTAGGTTGAGATCAGATTGGGTTTATATAAGATATGATTATGATTATGGTTTATGATTTTTGAATTATGTATTGCAGGATATGGAATCATAGATCTGGAAGGGATGGATGAGATGAAGCCGGAATTTTTTCTTTTTTGATGTGATATGGGAATTGAAAGCTATGTTTAAAGCTTTGATATTTTTTTGTTATTAATTTTTTTTCTTATGAACTTTGGCACATTGATTATAGCAAACCCAGATCAGTATGTTTGCTGAGATTAGTACTAAGCTTCAGAGTTTGATTTTGGATTGTTTGCTGAAATTAGTATGTTTGTTTTTGTGTTGTTTTCTCTTGTTAACAGTATGTACGATTAGATCTATCATCTATGCATGCAAAGCAAAGATTATATGTTTATGTTTAAGTTCATCCCCATAAAAAAAAAAAATTTTTAAAAAAAAAAAAGTTTACATGAAGAAGCTTTGATCTGGAACTTGAAGCCCAAAAAATGGGTTATATTGTTCATCAGACATAATAAATGGATCAATTGGTTAAGAATATGAATGAAGAAAAAAAAATATGGATTAAAAAGATGAGAGTAAAGCCCATAAAAACTTTTAGTTGTCAAAGAAAAAGCCCATTAAAATTGAAAAAAAAAGCCCATCTAAAACCGACCCCGAACCGGGCCGAACTGAAAATTTGGTAACCCGAAGTTTTCGGCCGAGCCAATCTTTTTCGGTTCTCGGTCCAGATTTTGGCCCAACCGATAAGTCTGGGTCGGACTCGGTTTGGGCCCAGAACCGAACAGAGCCGACCCGCGCCCACCCCTAACTGAGGCCGTCCTACCAACCTCCACAAAGATCTCCTCAAGGAAAACTGCCACAAGGCCCACTTGCACAATCTGCAAAACAAACAGTGGGTATCGCTTTTCTACAACGCCAAAGTCAAAGCCCAGAACCTCCAACTTGGGGACTGGGTAATGAAGGAAGTCATTCCACCGCCAACGGAACTCCGTCCCACTTGGGGAAGGACCATATAAAATAGTAAAAGTCGTCAACCCCGACAATGGACAAGGATGCGTCACAATGACCCACTCTTGGAATACTGAACACCTCCAATATTACTATAAGTAGCTATACCGCTGCCCAAGAGCATCTTGACTTAGCTAAATTTTTGTACAATATTTAGCTAAGGCACCAAACATTGACATGCACAAAATTAGTGCTCAATTTAAAACCCTATCAATGTAGTAAGAATAAGTAGGGATCGTTCTCAACCGGGGATTAGGGTCTAATTAATTCCTAAAAAATAAAACGTTAGTAAAACAAAAATATATATTATAAACAATATTTACGAAAAGTACATGTAAGGGGATTTAGGATTTATTTTCTAATTTAACAACTAAGTATGGATGTAACGAAATTAGATAGGATTAACTACTACTAACACGTTGGCACAGTTTCAAACATCAAATCACGAATCAAAATATGTCAAAGCATAGAATCAATCAAGAACAAAGATGAACCCATACAAAGTTCTTTTTACTTCCCTTAATTAAATTAACTAGATGAACAAACCATAGTTATTAAAGCCTAGAATGCTAGCACCTTAATATGGATTCAATTACATGTTTATCAACCTAAGTATGCATCCAAAAATCAATTAATACATAAAAGATGGGATTGAAGCTCAAAATTAACAATCATGCAAGAACATATAGAAATCGCAACTTTTCAATTTGAAAACCTAAAACATGCTTCATAGTATTCGAAAATCACATAACTAAAACCAACACTTAAGCATCCATAGAAATCACAAATCATAAAACCAAGAAAGAAAACCAAATCGCAATTTATTCAAAAACCTGAAATAGTTTACAATCCAAAACCGAAAACAAAAATAGAGTTTCATGGTTACACTTTTTGATGTTTAAGGATGCAAGAAGCTTCAAAAGGTGGTGGAATGGATGATAGTTACGGTAAGGATGCTTGAATGGAGAGGTGGATACTTCACGGCCTTGAACTTTGAATTCCTTGAGATTGCCGAAACATGGAAGAGAAGGGGAAGTGTTTGTGGCTTTTGATAATGAATTTTGTGGTGTGTAAAAGAGCTTTACAAACCTCCATTATATAGTGAACGGCAAGAGCTAGGGTTCCCTTGAATTTCTCCTCTTGTGACATCATTCAACCAATATGAAAATTTCTTGAGAAGTGGAGAACAAGTCACCTTTGTAATTGCCGAATTCTTATATGTATGTAGACCATATTTCGGCCTCCTTGGAATTAGGAATCATATTTCAATATTTATTCCTTTATTTTCTTCTCCAAAATTCCATAGAAATCCAAGAATAATCCAAAAATATATTTGCCGAAATTCCTTGATATTCTTCTATATATGTCACGGAAAAAAGCAACAACAATGACCCATGGACTCCTCAAAACATCAAGAAGGTTCTAGAGACTCATGTGCAAGTCACATGCTTCAATCTTGGGCCAGACTGCTCCAAATTAATCCAATTCAAAAGCCCACTACATGATTGCCGAAATTCTTCTATAATCTAGAACATTCTTGAACTATCTTGAGTCATCGTCAAGACACAGCATCTCCTAGCCTCATAAGGTATTCTAGCAGCATCAGGACTCCTAGTGTCATTAGGCTGCCTCGTCTAATTGGCACTCTGTCATTTCTTCATTTTCGATCATCATTTTTCCGAGCTCATTCCTAGTTGCAGTAAGATTCCTACTTCAACTGGGAGTCCTTTTCCTGGTAGAACTGGGAAAACTTTATTTCTCCACTTCTTCTCATTTCTGCACATATAACTCCTTGCCTTTCATTTCCAAACTCAAAACTATCTAAAAACATAAAACAAGTTAGAACTGACATTATTAAGGAAATAACTAAGCAAAATGTGAGAGAAATGTAGTCGAAATTAGTCTCAAGGCATACCTACTGTGTGGCTTGTGATCGCTGCCAACGGACTGGAAATATCTCTTCGAGGAATCAAATGCCCCTCCAAAATATTCTTGAAGTCGAAATCTTTGATGTTTGGGGGATAGACTTCATGGGACCATTCCCATCTTTCTATGGTTATATCTACATCTTGATGGCTGTGGATTATGTCTCTAAGTGGGTTGAAGCCATGCCTTACAAGACCAACGATCACAAAGTGGTGCTTAGTTTTCTCAAGGAGATGATTTTTACTTGTTTCGGCACACCTCGGGCAATTATTGGTGATAGAGGATCTCACTTTTGCAACAAGCCTTTTGAAGCCCTTATGGAGAAGTATAATGTTACTCACAAGGTTGCAACTCCTTATCACCCTCAAACAAGTGGTCAAGTTGAGATTTCAAATAGAGAAATCAAGAGCATCCTCGAGAAAACCGTGCAAACATCAAGAAAAGATTGAGCAATGAAATTAAGCGATGCATTATGGGCTTATAGCCTATAAAACTCCTATCGGGATGTCTTCATATTGCATTATTTTTGGAAAAGCTTGTCACCTTCTTGTTGAGCTTAAACACAAGGCTTATTGGGCAATCAAGAAGCTCAATTTTGACAAAAAAAAACAGCCGGCGACGCGAGGAACTTCAACTTAATGAATTGGATGAATTGAGGAATCATGCTTACGAGAATGCCAATATTTACAAGAAAAGAACAAAGCTTTATCATGATAGGCGAATTCTACGGAAGGAACTTTTCCCAAATCCAAAGGTGTTGCTGTACAACTCATGGTTGAGACTCTTTCCCTGGCAAACTTCGTTCACGGTGGTACGGACCTTTCCTTGTTACTCAAGTTTTTCCTCATGGAGCGGTAGAAATTCAAAACATGCAAATCGGGAATCTCTTCAAGGTTAATGAGCAGCGTTTAAAGCATTATTTGGAGCCGAATTACAATGCACAAAAGGGGGGTTTGAACTTTACTGACCCTTCCTCTTCAACTTAGTTCTCAGGCTCCAAGGCTATGTCCGGCTGAAGACATAAAATTTAGCGCTTGTTAGGAGACAACCCAATCGCTTTCCCTATTTATTTTTTTTCAATTTTTCTTTCTCTTTAATGTTTTTGTGACCGTGCAGGTGCAAACATTAAGAAAGGATAGGAAATATACATTTCTCTACTCAGAAATAGAGTACAGGCCACGCAGTCAGCCAACTTTGGCTAGCTGTAGATTTCAGCTCAAATGGAATTATAATATGTACTATGCATGGTCTGTGAGGCTAGTTTTCTGTGGTTTTTATAGAACTAGATTTGGAGGTCATATGCATTTCCAGTTCCATTTTGAGTATCGAACAGTCAGTCCAGAAAAGCAAAATTTGTGCAGTTGGGTCACATAAAAGGCCAAATAGGGAGTACTTCTGAGGGTCCAATGAGGGAAAATTTTATATGCACAGAAAGCTTAAGATGTCTACTTCAAAATTTTTCTAGAGCAAGTTTTCCATTGGAGCACCAGAACCTTTCAAAATTGAGGTTTGAATGGGTAATGGTCCTTTTCTAAGCTTTTCTGTAAATTCTCTTTTTTCTAACTTTGCACGGCTGCCAATTTCGATCTACTTGGAGTTAGGAGGCGTGCCATATATGCACGGACATCTTGTAACACCAGCTTTGAGCTCCCAGTAGTAGCTTATCCATCGAGCAATCCCTGCAGAAGTTATAAGGGCTAGCAATTGGCCTCATGACACATAATTGCGGAGTTCAAAAGTGTACGTACTTTTCCATTCTTCTCTCCTTCTCACCCTATCATCACTTCTTTTAGAGTCTATATAGCAAGGAGTTTACATTTTGGAAGTCAAGGCCTTGTGCCTTGAAGTTGGTGTTGAATTTCGATCTTCTCCAAAGGTCGTGAGCATTGAGAGGTCGTCAAGGGGGAGCTTTTCTATCATCTTTCTTATCTTCCTACTTACCTTCTTTTGGATTTTCTTTCTCTACGCTCTAATATGCATTGTGATTTGTATTGCCATACATTAAGGACAATGTTTGATTTTAGTGTGGGGGAGGGAAACACAAATTTGTCAATTTGTTTGAGTCATATTACAAAAACCCAATATATATATATATATATATATATACAGCCCTTCTTGGCTGCGGATATCCGCACCAAAGCAAAAGGTGCGGATTTTCAGTGTTTTTCCCCACTTTCCGACCATATTTTCACATCTTAACCATTCAGTTTTTAGATCCTAATGTATAGATCACTTTTGCAAATTTTCAGTTAATTTGATGATCATTAAGGCATCCAAAAATGCAATTTACCATTATAAACACGAACGGTTCCAGTTCGACAGATTCTGTTCGTTCGTGTAAATTGCAGTTTTGGATGCCTTAACGATTATCAAATTGGCTGAAATTTTGTAAAGATGATCTATACATTAGGATCTAAAAACTGAATAGTTAAGACATGAAAATATGATCGGAAAGTGGGTAAAAATGGGAAATCCGTACGTTTTGCTTAGGTGTGGATATCCGCACCTGAGCAAGGTTGTATATATATCTATATTTTCGTTGCCTTTGTTGAGTCAAATTGTTTTCAAATTGTACGTCGTTTGTTTGTCTTGAGTCGTAGGAGCCCTTAACTAGTCTGTGACGAAACTATATCTTCTGAAAAATATGGCTAGAAAAGGATCACAAGATTGGGATGATTTCAAAGGAATTTCTTTGGTTAATTTTGACGTATGAAAAGCATATATGTGTGTAGTAGATGTGAAAAAGTTAATTTGGTACAGATTTTTGAGCATGTTAAAGCGTTTTGAGATTCAAAAACCTTTGTGTGAGATTTTGTGCCTATATGATGCAGAACAGATGGCAGTCCAATTTGAAGAGCAATTGGATCGTGCTAAAGGTGGAAAACGAAAAGTGACTAGTAGACGTGAAATGGGCTTCCGGAATCCGATTGGGACGCACCTTACCTTTCCGGAAAGGGAATCGCGCCAGAAATCAAACTCGTCGCTTTGCCACAACCTGTGACCTTTTTTCGGGCTTTCGGGGTCGTTTAGGGCCTCAAAACGGCATTTTTCTATTTTTCGAAGTTTTGGTTTTTTTAGTTATTTTTGGGTTGTTTTCGTTTTTACCCATGGGCTTTAGGGTTCCATTGTTAGTCGCCCTAGGGTTTATTTTCTTATAAATAAGCCGCCTTATGGCTGCAGAATGATCTTATCATCTTTTATCAATAAAATTGAGATTATTCTCTTTTATCTCTGGTGGACTCCATAATCCTTTGCTTAGGTTTATTGCTGGTAAACCTAGTTATCAATCCGACTGCGTCAGGTGGTATCAGAGCAGGTCTTCCCTGTCTCTCCTATTTACCTTGGTAGCAAAGGGTGAAGTTACAAAATCAGATATCGAAGCTCTCACGGCAGCGTTTACCGCTGCCATCAACACCATGAACAATCGGATGGAGCAGCAGATTGGAGAAATTCGTGGGATGTTGGGAGAGAGAAACAACCACAACAACAACGATCAGAATAGAGGCAGGGAAGGAGGCCAGCGAGTTAGGGCTCCACGTAGAAAGGTTGTTGTTCATACTTCAGAATCTGAGTCTGAAGAAGAGATCGTGCAAGATGAACCTCAAGGACAAGCTAACCAAGATTACAAAGTCAAGACCGAAATTCCTTTCTTTTCGGGCAACTTGGGTGTAGAAGATTATCTAGATTGGCAGCTTCAGGTGGACAGGTTCTTTGAGATTATGGAAGTTCCTGAACACAAGTAGGTTAAGCATGTTGCATGGCGATTGAAGAGTACTGCTGCAGTTTGGTGGGATAAATTGCAGAACACTCGAAAGAAGCAGAGGAAGCAGGGTGTTAAAACATGGCGAAGAATGAAGCAGTTGATGATGGAGAGGTTCTTGCCGGACGATTATGAGCAGATTTTGTATAGGTTGTATATTGAATGTGTCCAGGGAACTAGGACAGTGGCTGATTACACCGCTGAGTTCTTACGCTACTCAGAGCGTAATGAATTAGGAGAAACTGAGGGGCAGAAGGTGGCTCGATATGTCAGTGGGCTGAAGCCTTCCATTCAGGAGAAAATCGGGTTGCAAACTGTTCATACTATGGCAGAAGCTTCAAACCTAGCCTTGAAGGAAGAGTTGTTAGAGAAGCCTTCACGAGCTTCTTCTTTCCAGAGATATAACTACCAAAGGAGCACAGATTTAGTAAACGTCTCAACTGACAAGGGTAAACCCACACTGCAGAGAACAGAACTGCAGAAAACAGAAGGTGCTTTTAGAGCTTCCAATCCTCCTTTTAAAGGGGCTGGCAGTTCCAATGGTGCTCAAAACAGGGCCCCGAACCAGAGGTTTAATAATCCCTATGCTAGGCCTACAACAGAAGTTTGTTATCGATGCAACAAGCCTGGTCATAGATCTAATGTATGCCCTGGGAGGAGAACTGCTTATAGATGATTATGATGAGGAAGAAGAAGAAGTGGGAAGAGATGGCGATTATGATGGGGCTGAGTTTGCAGAGGAGGAATCTCCTGAGAAGGTTAATATTGTATTGCAGCGGGTTCTACTATGTCCTAAAGAAGAGGGGCAGCGGCGCAATATTTTCAGGTCACTTTGTTCTATTAATAACAAAGTGTGCAATTTAATTGTGGATAATGGAAGCTGCGAAAATTTTGTAGCCAAGAAACTGGTGGAGTATTTGCAGTTACCTACGCAGCCTCATGAGACACCTTATTCCCTCGGGTGGGTCAAGAAAGGTCCACAAGTTCGAGTTGTGGAGTCCTGCAAAGTACCGGTATCCATTGGTAAGCATTATAAAGATGAAGTTTTGTGCGACATTATTGATATGGATGCTTGTCATATTTTGTTTGGACGACCTTGGAAATATGATGTGGATGTGACTTATAAAGGCAGGGACAATGTGATGTTGTTTATGTGGAATAACCATAAAATTGCTATGGCTCTTGTGTGTCAATTTGAGAAATCTGGTGTGAAGAAAGGGGAGAGTTTCCTGACCTTGTCTAGCAGTGAACTTGAGATGGAGAGGGCCTTTAAAGAATCTGAGGTTTTCTGTCCAGTGGTGATAAAGGGGTTGTTGTCTGCAGAAAAGGAAGAAGTGGTGATCCCTAAGGAAGTGCAGGATATGTTGGGGGAATTTGAAGAGCTGATCTCGGACGAGTTGCCCAACGAGCTGCCACCTATGAGAGACATTCAACATCAGATTGATTTGGTGCCTGGAGCTAGTTTGCCCAATCTGCCACATTACCGAATGAGTCCCAAGGAGAACGAGATTTTGAGAGAGCAGATTGAAGACTTGTTGAAAAAGGGGTTCATTCGAGAGAGTATGAGTCCTTGTGTAGTTCCAGTCCTCCTTGTTCCTAAGAAGGGCAATCAATGGCGGATGTGTGTTGATAGCAGGGCCGTTAATAAGATAACTGTGAAGTACAAGTTCCCTATTCCTCGTTTGGAAGACATGCTTGATGAACTAAAGGGTTCTAAAGTGTTTACCAAGATAGACCTTCGAAGTGGATATCACCAGATTCGAATCAAGCCAGGAGATGAATGGAAGACAGCTTTTAAGAGCAAGGATGGCTTGTATGAGTGGATGGTTATGCCATTCGGATTGTCTAATGCACCCAGCACTTTTATGAGGCTTATGAACCAGGTTCTTCGCCCTTTCATAGGTTCCTTTGTAGTAGTGTATTTTGATGATATACTGATATATAGCAGGACCAAAGAAGAACATCTGGTGCACTTGAAGCGGGTTTTGGGAGCTTTACAGGAGAATAAACTGTACATCAACCTAAAAAAATGTACATTCTGCACCAGCAAGCTATTATTTCTGGGATTTGTGGTTGGAGAAGAAGGCATTCAGGTTGATGAAGAGAAGGTACGAGCTATAAGAGAATGGCCAGCTCCAAAAACAGCTTCTGAGGTACGGAGCTTTCATGGTTTAGCTACCTTCTACAGGAGGTTTGTAAAGAACTTCAGTACCATTACTGCCCCTATTACTGAATGTTTGAAGAAAGGCAAATTCCAGTGGGGAGAGGAACAAGAGAAGAGTTTTGCCTTGATCAAGGAGAAGCTTTGTACTGCACCAGTTCTCGCTCTTCCTAATTTTGATAAGGTTTTTGAGGTTGAATGTGATGCTAGTGGCGTGGGAGTAGGTGCTGTGCTGTCACAAGAGAAGAAACCAGTAGCATTCTTTAGTGAAAAGCTGAGTGAAGCTCGCCAGAAGTGGAGTACTTATGATCAAGAATTTTATGCAGTGTTCCGAGCATTGAGACAATGGGAGCACTACCTGATTCAGAGAGAATTTGTACTGTTCACGGATCATCAAGCCTTGAAGTACCTTAATAGTCAGAAAACTGTGAATAAGATGCATGCAAGGTGGGTGAGATTTCTGCAGAAATTTCCTTTTGTGATTCAACATAAATCTGGTACTCTTAATAGGGTGGCAGATGCTTTGAGTAGGAGGGCTTCCTTGCTGGTCGCCTTAGCTCAGGAGATTGTGGGGTTTGAGCTCTTGAAGGAGTTGTATGAGGCAGATACCGATTTTAAGGAGATCTGGACCAAGTGCAGCAGCAATAATGCAGTTGCAGATTTTTATGTGAATGAAGGATATTTATTCAAAGGCAATCGTCTATGTATCCCTAGTTCTTCATTGCGAGAAAAACTGATTCGAGATCTGCATGAAGGGGGTTTGAGTGGACACTTGGGCCGAGACAAAACTATTGCTAGCCTTGAGGAGAGGTATTTCTGGCCACAGTTGAAAAATGATGCAGGAACTATCGTGAGGAAGTGCTACACCGGCCAGGTTTCTAAGGGTCAGTCCCAAAACACAGGACTTTATCTTCCTTTACCTATTCCTAATGATATTTGGCAGGATCTTGCTATGGATTTTGTGCTGGGATTACCCCGTACCCAAAGAGGTGCGGATTCTGTGTTTGTGGTAGTTGACAGGTTCTCTAAGATGGCGCACTTTATAGCTTGTAAGAAAACTGCTGATGCGTCCAATATAGCCAAACTATTTTTCAGGGAGGTGGTTCGTTTGCATGGAGTGCCCAAGTCCATCACCTCTGATAGAGACACGAAATTCCTTAGTCACTTTTGGCTTACGTTGTGGAGAATGTTTGGCACAACCTTGAACCGTAGCAGCACAGCTCATCCTCAAACTGATGGACAGACAGAGGTTACTAATAGAACTTTGGGTAACATGGTTCGGAGTGTTTGTGGAGATAGGCCCAAACAATGGGATTATGCTTTGCCACAGGTGGAGTTTGCTTATAACACTCCGGTGCATAGTGCAACAGGGAAGTCCCCATTCTCCTTAGTTTATACTGCTGTTCCTCGACATGTGGTGGATTTGGTAAAGCTTCCTAAAGTTCCTGGTGTTAGTGTTGCTGCTGAAAGCATGGCCAAGGATGTGCAGTTTGTTAGAGAATCAGTTAAGGCCAAGTTGGAACAAACTAATGCAAAGTATAAAGCTGCAGCTGACAAGCATCGGCGAGTTAAAGTGTTCCAGGAAGGTGATGACGTGATGGTGTTCCTGAGGAAGGAGAGATTTCCTGTTGGTACCTATAACAAGTTGAAGCCCAGAAAATATGGTCCTTTTAAGGTGGTGAAGAAGAACAATGATAATGCTTATGTTGTTGCACTTCCAGGTTCAATGGGCATTTCTAATACTTTCAATTTTGCTGATCTGCATGAGTTTCGTGACGATGAGGCTCTTTATCCTGAAGAGAACTCGGGGTCGAGTTCTTCGGAGGTGGAGGAGACTGATGTAGAACAGATGGCAGTCCAATTTGAAGAGCAATTGGATCGTGCTAAAGGTGGAAAACGAAAAGTGACTAGTAGACGTGAAATGGGCTTCCGGAGTCCGATTGGGACGCACCTTACCTTTCCGGAAAGGGAATCGCGCCAGAAATCAAACTCGTCGCTTTGCCACGACCTGTGACCTTTTTCGGGCTTTCGGGGTCGTTTAGGGCTTCAAAACGGCATTTTTCTATTTTTCGAAGTTTTGGTTTTTCTAGTTATTTTCTGGTTGTTTTCGTTTTTACCCATGGGCTTTAGGGTTCCATTGTTAGTCGCCCTAGGGTTTATTTTCTTATAAATAAGCCGCCTTATGGCTGCAGAATGAATCTTATCATCTTTTATCAATAAAATTGAGATTATTCTCTTTTATCTCTGGTGGACTCCAGAATCCTTTGCTGAGGTTTATTGCTGGTAAACCTAGTTATCAATCCGACTGCGTCACTATATTTGTGCTTTTCTTTCTGAGAGTTTCAAAGGAAATCAATCTTTCATTGGCTATTTGTTTGACAACCTCATTATCCTTCTCGTTGATTAATGATTGCTCGCCATAGAATGTAATGGACTAGAGAAATTACTAGAACTTGCTCATGTGGTTTTTCAAAGCTTGTAGTCATTTTATGCACCTGATTGGGGAAAGGATAAAGGCACCTAGGAACTTTCACCATAGCCTAAAATATCTTGTGTCCCCATTTTTGTGTACACATGATGTGCACCCCTTAGTTTAGCCCTTTGAGCCAACGTTTTAGCCTTTCGTTCATCACCCTCATAATCCTTAAACCTTAAACCTTAGTATAGTCGAATCCCCACCCTTGTTCTGAGATTTAGTAGAGCTTGTACATGAGACTTATACAAGATCAAGGAAGCATCGTTATGAAGATGAAGAAGAATAAGTGTGGGGGAAACCGAGCCAAAAGAGGTACCTCAACAGTGAAAAAAAAAAAAGAAACAAAAAAAAAAGTCACGGCTAAGGAAGAAAAAAAAAACAGAGAAAAATTGTTGAGTTTGGTTCCTTGTTTGTTCCCAAAAGGAGTGGTTCTAACATTGAAGATGCGTTGGTGGTTTCAAAGGTTCAAGAAGATAGTCTCCTAATATCAACATAAGCTCTACTAGGTTTGAGGACACTTTTTATTGAAATCTCCTATCCTTTTCGTTTCTATAAACCCTTAAACCTAGCCCTATTGCAGCCTTAAATAAGACCTCTTTGATACTCAAGATGGGCAGCTTTTGATAAGTGGAGATTAATCACATGAGTTAAGAATATGGTTTAGGTCCATTTATGCAAGTATTCGTTATCTTTCACGAGGTTTTATAAAAATTATTTCACAAAGTGCTCTTGTTTCTTAAATATGTGAGCTATTTGATTGCCTCAAAATATGATCTCTCACATATATATGGATGAATAAGCTTTTAAGCATTAGCCTTGATTCTGAGTGAAGAAAGAGAGTGTATCTTGGTGAGGATGAATCTTGAAATTGTTTGAAACATGTTGAGCTCCACCCACCACCATTGTTACATCCGTGTCTTACATATTTATATGTGGAATATATGTTGAAATTAACTCTCGAAATTTCTAAGTATTGAGTCTTAGTTAAGTACTAATCTTGGTGTCATGAAAGTAGGAGATTGCTGAGACAACATGTTAAGGGCATTAGAGTATGTACTTAGTGTTTTCGTTGATCTTGTTTTTGAGTCTTTTTGGTTTTAATTTTGCTAAGGGACTAGCAATATCTAAGTGTGGGGGTATTTGATGTGCTCATATTTTCCTATATTTCTATGCCTCTTACTCTTGGTATATATGTTTAGCTCTCCTTATTTATGATTCATTTACGTTAGTTTAGTGTTTTTGTAGGTGTGTTTCAAAGAAAGAAGAAAAGATGCTAAGCTGAGCTAACTAACATAGAAACTGTTGTGCAGAACACCTAACTTTTCTGAATTACTCGGAACTTCTCTGATGGAATTAGGAGCCGTACCCTATATTCACGGAAAGCTCCATGTGCCTAGTTTCTGAGGAATTTTACAGTTTGCGATTCTGACTTTTCTGGAAGGAGTTATGGCTATTTAAGTGAAGGCAGCTCAGCTTGGACGAGAATCTGCAACATCTTTTACAAGTTCATGTCTAGAAGGCCCAGCACATATATTTGAAAATCTTCAGTGTGCCACATCATTATTATTGAAGATCCAAGTCAAAGGAGGTTTAGGAATCACTACTTGAATGAGGATTTGAGCCATAAAAAAAGAAAAAGACGCAAAGCAAGAAAGGAGGATTGGGAGTGAAGATTCTAAGTTCGTGTGGAGTTGGAGGCTGCTTTCTTCAACCAGTTTCCTTCCTTTCTCTTTCACAAGTTTACTTTATGCTTTTCCTTAAGATCATCGTTTCTGTTATGACTCTAATAGCTAAACTCATTGCTAGGGTCACGATGGATCCTTAGCTTAACTATTCTATGTTTTTGGTTTGATGATTATTAGTTATGAATTCAATGTTAAGTTTTTAATCACCATAAGAATTGTTACTGATTTCAAAATTCTATTGATTAGCTACCATTAGGATTTTGTTTCAAGTTATATGATACAAGAGTAGGTAGATGCCCATGCCAAATCTTGAATGCTTCTTGTGATTAAAAACCATAAATTGGTCTAGTAGATGCCATGCTATATATATCGGTTTACGTAATTCCTTTTGTTCTATTTGTGCTTGAACAGGTTCCTAAGTAAATGCCATGTTTTAGGGATACATTGAATTCTATACTCTGCCATAAGATAGTTTCATACTTGGGAGAACCTATGCATGTAAGTACTCTACCATAAGGCTTATATGACGGAATCTTCAACATTGATTTGTTAATTAATGATCGGAAAAACTAGAAACATTAATAATAGGATTGCAACGGTGAAGTTGCTGGAAACCCTAGTGTTTGTCATCGTTGTTCTTAAAACTCTTTCAGAAATCACATCGATTGCATTGCTTAATTTGTGTTGGTAACTAGTTTTATTTTTCTCTTGTTTACAAATATCACAAAAACATTTGCATGTCTTTTCTTGTTAATTGTTAGTGTAATTTAGTCAATTTAGTTAGACGTAGGAGTTGGTTATCAATCCCCAGTTAGAACGACCTCGTACTTGCACAAGCTATACTACAACCGATTCATGCACTTGCGAAGTTTATTTAAAATTTTACAATAGTTACACGTTGCTAAGAAAGAGAATCTCAAAGCTCTTCGTCAAACTTCTTCTTCTTCTTTATCGCTGAACGTGTTCTTGGTTCAATAGTAGCTTCATTTGCAGTAGCAGTAGCAGGAGCAGTGGTAATAGCAGGAGTAGGAGCAGTAGCAGTATCAATTAGATCTGTCAATGCATGAATGAAATTGAGAATATAGAAAATCGCATTATTCCCACAGCAAGATTACCAAACTAGTAGCAATTAGTAATAGTAATCAACATGCCAAAACAAAATGGTTTTGTATAACAACAACCTCATTGAGGACTTTCATCAAACACCTGATGTGCATGAGGTCCTAACCCACGAAAACTACCATAGCCAAGAGATTGCTAAAGAGCAAGAAAAGACATAGATTAATCCTATACATCCAATTTGTATACATCATGAAAGCACAACAATTTGACAAGCAAACCAACTAAAGAGATTGATCCCACACATCCAAATCTAACAACCGAAACCATAAAGGGTTCGGCCCTGCCTATTGAGAGCATAGAGCACCTCATGCTAATCAAATTGTTGATAACCACCTCATGCTAACATGTTCCTCTTGCAATTTCTAGAAACCGAAATGAACATAAATGAAGGTAGCGAAAGAAGAGTAAGGGCTTACCTTATCAACCTCCATTGAAGCCAAATTCGAGCTGAGCACGCAAGCGCTAGAGAGAGAGAGACTCTGAGAGGGTTTGGACGGCAAGGCCTAGCTGCTACTGCTTCGTTTGCAGATTTAGATTTAGGGTTTCGTGGTTTCTATTTGGGGCTTTCGTTTTGGGGTGTTAGGTATTGGGTCAGTGGCAATGCGTGTAAATTTTGATGAAAACTAAGCATTTTGGTCATTTTCTATGAAAATTCGGAGTCAACCCTGCATCATTTGGTTTTTGAGCCTGGGCTCGTGTCCTTATTTATATAAATCTAATTAAAGGTGGATTTTTTGTATTTATATCTTTGGTCTTGTGCTACTGTATATTTTCACTACGCCAATAATGGCATTAGACAACATGCTTCAGACAACTACGAAATTTTTAACTCTCATCTGATTCTTTAGGACGACATCAAGAGTAATTCTATTGTGTATGATAGAATCAGACAATACTTCTTGTAGGGTAAGTGTGATGTTGTCCCAATTTTGTGAAGGCATGACAGAATTACACATTGCTGTTGTCCAACTAACTAGTTTCAGACAACAGTTATTACTCTAATGTTGTGCCACTTTAGTTCAAACAATGGATGAAGATTGGTGTTGTCTGATTAAAACTACTCAAACAACAGGTAATACATTAATATTGTGTGATTTATATTCACACAATTCTGTTAATTTGATGTTGTTTGATTAATTTTAGTTCAGACAACTGTAGTTATGTGTCTGTTGTATGATTTTATTTCAGACAATTACATTTAATTTTATGTTGTCTGATTAATTTAAGTTTAGACAACTGTTGTTCTCTGTCTATTGTATGACTTTGTTTCAGACAATTACCTATAATTTTATGTTGTCTAAGTTTTATGAATTAAAATGTATCTGTATGTTCCCCCTGCAGGTTGTACTTCCCACACTTAGTGAAAGCTCAATTTTTCAAACTCCCTTCATCGACCAACATGACTCACACTCGATCAGCGCCCACTCAAAATTTTGTCCAAAATTTAAATTTCTCCCACCAATTGGTTTAATTGTTTGATGTAATGCCTGAAAGAGTTTCTGCATTATCAAAACTCGTGTTATTAGCTGGAATTAGCTTGAATATTGTAGACTCTATAAACATTTCCCCCACACTGCTCTAATCCATATATTAATTTTGGGGAAAAAAATGCAAACAGTACCCGACCTTTAGCCCATTAGTAACTTTAGTACCTGAAAAAAAATATATATCAATTTGGTACCTGAAGTTCGGACCACGACCCAACATTAGTACCTAGAACACTGTTGGCCGTTACGGCGTTTGTCAATTGATAAATAATAAAGGGTAAATAGGTAATTTGAGTTACTAATATTATTTGTGTTTTTTTTCCCTCCACTTTCTGGTTCAAAAATAATCTGGGCACCCAGAAATTTGCTATGGGCACCCATCTCACCCTTCTTCACGCTTCTTCGCCGGCTTCCTCATTGCAGCCACTTTCCTTCTATGAGGGGTGGGTTGGAGTTTGTTACATATATGAGACCAGACCCCATTTAACTATGATATAAACCACAAAGAGCTCCACCAACAATTCCATGACAACCCAACTAAAAAACACACACAGAGTCACCACCAGCAATTCCTAGTTGCATTTGCAGGAACATAAGATGCATTTGCAAAGAACCTTATCAATTGTATGTACACTTACCAGGTTCAAGTAATGGAGATGACAAGAATTATCAAAGGAGGGCAAGATAGCAACATTCAAAACTTGTTTCGGTGAAGCAAACCAAGCAAGCCCATGCTCAAATCATCGTCTCCGGCCTCACCGCCAACACCCAACTCATGGCTCACCTCCTCTGCTCCCTTGCTCTTTCCTCATCAACCCCATTTCACTATTATCTCTCTCTTTACCACTCCATCACACCCCCACTGTTCTCTCTCTCTCTCTCTCTCTCTCTCTCTCTCTCTCTCTGTAATAACTCCGACGTACCTCAAATTTTGATTAGGGCTTCAAGCTCGAGCAAATTGGGCTGCTGGAGAAGATTTCCCGAGAAGCAACACAGAGCTGTTTGATTTCGGACTCAAAGAGCTGGACTCGACGTCTAAAGCCGAAAGGGGACGAAGAAGAAGAAAGAAAGATTGAGACTTTAATACCCACCAAAGAAAGAAAGAAAGCTGGACCCAGCAAAGAATGGTTCTTCTCCTTGTACTTACTTCCATACCCATTTCAATTCTCTGACTCAACATGAAGAAACTCCTATTCCTTTGCGGCCAAGACGAGGCTATTGCCATTGAAGCCCAATCATACCTCCTATGTTCACTTCCCGATCTGCTTGCTTAGTCTCTGTTACACCCTTTGAGAATTTACTCAAGGTCTCTTTGATTTGGACAAAACCTTCAAGGGAGAAACTGGGAGAGTTGGGAGGAAGAAGAAGACCAAGAGAGAGTGAGGAAGACTGGAAGAAGAAGACCAAGAGTGAAGGGACCATAATACCCTTCAAAGTTTGCCAGGTGGCTAACGCCGTAACGGCCAACAGTGTTCTAGGTACTAATGTTGGGTCGTGGTCCGAACTTCAGGTACCAAATTGATATATATTTTTTTCAGGTACTAAAGTTACTAATGGGCCAAAGGTCAGGTACTGTTTGCATTTTTTTCCCTTTTATTTTTGTTCCACCATATGGATGGTAAGGGTTCCATATCCATTCCAATGAGGGCGACTAGATTTTAATGCTAGAGATACTTTTGCAATTATATAGCCGCTGCTTTTGTTGCCATAATTGAAGTAAAAATTAGAGAGCTGATTCTTATTTAGTTTACTGTGTCATATAACCCAACTAATTATGTTTGAAAGACACAACTGATTCCAATTATGTTTCAGATTATACCATATATGCTACAATACATGTTTATAATCTTAGAAGTATACATTGTATATACTATATATTTAATATAGAGATTGGGATTACTAATTGAAGCTACTTATTAAGGTTCTTCTTTCCTTTCTTCCCTCCTTTTTGTTTTAAACTTAACTGGAAAAACAGACTAGTGTTCTATCACATTTGAGTTATATAGTGCAAGCTAAAACAAGCATGAAACAAAGATACTAGATATATTTTTGATGTGGTACATAATGAGTTTGCTCTATTTGTGTTTTGACTGTTTTCAGATTTGGTCAACAACCTTGGTACCATTGCAAGGTCTAGCATCAAGGACTTCATGAAAGCCTTGCCTGCTAGAGTTGATGTTAGCTTGATGGTGGTCAGTTTGGTGTTGGGTTCGACTTTTGCATATCTTGTTGCTAAGAAGGAAGAGGATGTTTATGAGGAGAAGGAAGTGGACAAGTAAAATATGTTTTTGGCCTTTATGTTTAGGCAGGGTTTGTATGTTGACGTTGGGATGATGATAGAATGAATTGGTTTTGGATGTTTAATTAAGGGGGGTGAAATTTGCACATCCTAATTTACATTCTACACATCCTTTCTAATATTTTAATATTTTCGGATGTCCTCTCATATTTACCCTTCTCCTCCACAAGTTAATCCTCTTCTCTATCACCTAGAACGATCTCACAGACTATAGAACACCACTGACTTCTCACATCTAAAAAAATTGAACAGTTGTTTATATTGATTTAATTGATGTAAATCTTTTATCAAGATTTCTTTTTCCTTTTGGATTGAACCACAATCAAGCAAACCCAAAAATCTCAAAGACAAAAAAGAACAAAAGAAACCCAGAAATCAATTCTGTAAATGAAAACATGAATTTTCAGAAACAGAGAATAGGAGAAGATTTTGGGAGATCAGTACCAAAGTAATGTCAACCCAGAAAAAAGAAAAAGAAGAAAGAAACAAACACTCTTCTACGTCAAGATTCATCTGTGAGATGCGACTGTGGAAGCATTCCCTTAAGCCCACCACGACCACATCGTCTTCATCGACGCCGCCACGGGCTGTCACCTCACCGCTGCCCAACTTTGGCGCGCCGTCAATTCTGTCTCTTTGTCTCTTTCTGACATGGGCATCTGAAAGGAAACATCATCATCCTCCTCTTCCCCAACTCAATCTTCTTGACCGTCGTCTGCCTGGCCGTAATGTCCCTCGGTGCCATCACAAGTTCATAACCACCACCAACCCCTCAATACCAGGTTAGAGATCAGAAACTAGAGAAGAATTGATTACGAATGAGCTCCTGAGAATTGAAATGAGCGTGAAGGAGCGTGAGGATTTAAAAGAATTCACTTGCATACCAAAAAAATCAACAAAGTAGTGAGCTTCAACAAAGTTTCTCTGATATTTTAATTGGGTAAAGTATAAAGCAGTGAATTCTGAGTTGAATTTATATGCTATAATCGTCGAATACATATATACACTCCTAGAATTGCTAATACCCATTTGATTTTCTAGACTGTGAAGACATGTTTCGCATTCCAGACCTGCAATTTCGAAATCCCAACTCAAATCTTCACCGGAATTTTGAAATCTGAATTATGAGGAGTAGAGGGAAGGTACGGAATTGTGGCTTGGCAGATTCTATAAAAAATTTTGAAGCTTCATGTCTCCAACACATACAATCTGAGCATGATTTTGGGTATCTCAAATCGTTCTTCATTGTATCTATGGGCAATGAATTTGGGTATTCTTTTGATTGACTGATATGATTTTGGAGAATAGGTGGGTGATTATTGGTATTCACAGCTCAGTGCCTCAGTTCAACAATCAAAATCTTCTACGAAATTTTCTTATATGTTTTGCCATAACTTTCCTTGAGAAATTATGAAGTTCAGCTACTTAGAAAGAAACTCTTGGTTAGGGGGAGAGGGGGAGAGGGAGGGGGAGAGAGAGAGAGAGAGAGAGGGGGGAAACGGGTTTTGAGAGGATGAGATGCAGTTTTTTGAAGTTGGTTGGAGGAGAAGGGTAATATGGGAAACATATATGAGAGGACATCATAAAATATTAAAATATTAGAAAGGGTGTGCAGAATGTAAATTGGGGTGTGTAAATTTCACCCCCGCCCCTTAATTAATGGATGTGTTTTTGGCTGTGTTGATCTATTGGTTTTGGTTAGATGCCATATGCAGAATGCATGTATTGTGACTCTTTACATAGTTCATACCATTTCATTCCCAATACAACCTGTTGTCTAACAATTGTCTAACAATGGAATACCATAAAATGGAATTCAAAAACTATTGTATGAACAATCTAAGTACAATACTTTTCAAACGATTTCAATTGCCTAACTAGAGAAAACATAACAAGAGAACCATTGTTCCACCATAATTAAAAACATCAGTTATTTAGAGAAACCTATATTAAATATAAGCTGACAATGCTTTCTTCATTTTTCTATTTTCTTGTGTAAATCCACTCAATAGTTAACAACTATTTCTTGACGTTGAAGATTCATAAAGACAAAACTTTTTCTAAAAGCGATGTTCTCTGACTTGTTCTCACAAGTCTCCAGTCTTCATCTTTTGTTGACTTAATTTGCTTTGCACAACTGCAATGGTTTTCTACTATTGTCTCTTTTGGTGTTCGGACAACAGGAATTTCGACATCTGCTCTTGTACTATCTTTCTTCAGACGACAATTTTGTGCTGTTGTCTGACCACCCCCATCAGACGGCACATGCTTTAACAACAACACCCAACCTCATCAGATGATAGTCCAAAACTGTAGTCTGATGCCATTATTGACGTAGTGTTTAAAGATTTACTATTAGATCGACCGTTGTTTGTAGAAAGTGAAATTTTCATTACCTATTTTACAATCCACATTCCCTCTTTCCATTTTTAGTAACTTAAATTTTGTATCCACTAGACGTCTTTCAAAGAATTACAACAAAAAATGGGAAGAAGCGTGGATTATATAATGGAGAGAGTGTGGATTTCACTTCCCTTGTCTTTAAGTTTTTTTTTTTTTTTTTAAAAAGGGTTTGGAACCTAGCCTAGTTGGGAGGCTCAGCCCCACGCCCGGTTCCATTTATTGAATTAAAATTTTGCACCGGGGGGGGGGGGGGGGGGGACATATAACCTGAATCCCGAGCTACATAAAAAATATTACAAAGATCCTCATAGAGAACGTCCTGAATAATAACAGGTGTCTCCTCTAACGAAAACTCATCTAAATTACCACATCTAGCAAGGTGGGCTAATCTATTGGCCACACCATTTGCTTCGCGACTTATATGTTGAAATGAAACAAAGTAAAAGCATTGACATACCTTCTACAATCATCTAAGATCCTTCCAATGATTGAAAAATCTTCATCAGTTGCATGTAATGCACTCACCAAGTTCATGCAGTCACTTTCAACTTCAATTTCCTTCCAATCCTGTTGAATTGCAATCAACAATCCCGCCCTTAGAGCTTCAGCTTCCATATGAATGGCTGACTGTGCAGAGTGAAAAGGTAGTGAAAAACTAGCTATGCACGCTCCCTCAAAGTCTCTGACCACAACCCCCACACCTCCTCCACCAGTTTCAACACAAAAACTTCCATCTATTTTAATTTTCAACCTTCCTCTTGGTGGACAAGTCCACTTGGTGAGCGGTCTCTTGGCCTTGCCTCCTTGATGTTTATGTAATTGCTTATATTCATCAAGAAAAGACGTAGCCCATGCATGCATGTTATTGTTGTTGAAAACTGACCCTTTCCAAACCATATTGTTTCGCTCCATCCAAATCACCCACAGGGCCATCAAGAGATATTCCAACTTCTCACCATTAAGTGCATCAATCATATCCCAAAACCAAATATCAAGAACCATAGAAGAGTGCTTACCGGGTTGTAACTCCAGCGAACTATGCCTCTAGAAAGCTCTCAAAGCATCACAGTTTTTGAACAAGTGTAAGCTATCTTCTATCCCATTAGCACAGTACACACATTTCACGTCTGAGAGCTGGGCCCCCTTAATTAGGGCAGCTCGAGTGGGTAATGTTCCCTTGACCAGACACCATGCATGCATACGTACCTAAGCTTTTTTATCCATAGGTGTCAAGTGTCTAAGACAAGCAAGAGTTAAAATGAGTCATGTAACTGGATTTTTCTTTTTTCTTTTTAAAGGAATTGAGTATCAATCTATTAATTGTAAAAGTGGGTAACAATATATAATGACCACTCATGAAGAGCACAAACAAATTATATCATTGTTTAGGTAACCCTAAAACTACCCTAGGTAGAAAGCTCCGAAATCAGCTGCTTAACACTACTAAGGTTGGCACCAAGTAATTCAAAATCCAACCCCAATTTATTCTTAAACCTTGGACAACCATACGCAGAGGGGGCTTCCCCAGGAATATCAGCTGCACCTACAAACTTAACTTGATCCACAACCTACCCTTTATCAATAGTTTCTTCCTTTCCTTTTTGGGAAACTAGGACTCTTTCAGAAGTTTCATCATTCTATACCTTGTTCTTGCTACCAATTGTCGACCAAATTTCCATTTCTTTGCAGGAGAAACTGCTATGGCCCAATCTTTGAAGCTAAAGCTAAGGAAGGTTCAAAATCCAGTTGAATAGGTTAGAAGGGAACTAGCTATTTCGAATTCTTGGCATAGGTGATCAAAGGTGCCGGAGTCAGGCTAACACTTGTGATGGAGTAGGATCGCACACAATCATGTCATTGACGATTATCACTATCAGCAGTAACAAGAGTCCAAACACACTCAGAGCTGCTAGCGCAAAGGCAGAAACACTGAGAGAGAAAGCAAACCACCAAAAAAGGGGCTAGGGATCGACATCATCTGCTGCTGCAACTATCAACTACTTCCCTGCATCCTAGAATTAGGGTTAGAGTTGGGACGCATACCAGAAGAAGCAAAACACAATCCGCGCTTCTGCTACTGGAAGAGAGGACTAACGCAGCCAGAAGATGGGTTCTCCAAAAGGCCACAAACCCGGTAAAAACCTACAAACTTCTAGTATTTACAATGGAGCACCACCGAAACTCGCGGAAAGAATTCAATCTTAAAAGGGGGATATGCCTGTCTCACTGACGCCTCAATTTCATGACGCAACCAAATACTTACAGTTTACAGGTACCCGGCCAGATCTCGGGCTTGTTAAGCTATAGCATAAGCCCTAAAGTGGAGGCAACCATTAAAGCCGCCTCTATAACCAATGATGGCGGAAGACCAAAAACTTCCACCAACACTGAAATAGAAGTGATCGAGGCTGACTTCATGTTGAAGAGGCCATTGTAAGGGGCCAAAGCAAGCAAGGACTTTCTGTAAAACTAGGGACCCCCATTAACAATGCGATCCCTCTCCTTCCGAGAAGCGATTCTTCAAATCCCAAATGGATGAAATCGTTCCCATCAGAGCCTTTGCATCAATTTTCTTCTTTGCCAAAATCACACTTTCATTTAATTTTTTCTATCAGTTTTTTTTTTGAATAAAAGAGATAATATCATTAAGAGGACGCACCTAATCGTCCAGCAAGACTGGCTGCCCAGTCTGACAGCACGCCCTCGCGGCGGGGTTATCAGACAGGCTAGAAAGGGCCATGTATCGGGTGGTCATTGGCCTGGTCTAAGAGAAGGTTGCAGGATGGTGGTGTTACTTTCCAAAGGGGTTGGAAGAGTTAACGGCAATGGGCAGCGGCGAGTTTATGGCTGGAAGTCGGGGCCGGTGTCGCCTTGCCCTAGGGAGGAGCGTGGATGTCATGGTGGGTGTTTTGAGGAGGTGTTGCAGGATTAGAGATCGCTTAAAGGTGGCATCGCTGCAAATCACTAGACTTAGATCAGATCGGACCCAATTCGATTTGAGTGGTTTGGGTTTGATTTGGGGAAAGACGACGAGGCTAGCTGGTGGGAGGTTGGTGATGGTGCCATTGCTGCTGGTGGGGAGACGGTTTGGGAAGCGTGAGTTGGATGGTGCAGTTGTGATCTCTACACCCAGATACTCAGATTTGTGTCTGATGGGCTTTGGGTCTGGACCTTGATCTTTTTGTTGGTTTGGACTTTGATCCTTGACCCAGTTTATTTTTATGTTTTGTTTTATTATTATTATTTACTTTTAGTAAAATGTGCTCTATGCCGATAATAAGTCCCTACCACCCTTGGATACGGTGACGTGGACTTTTTCCCGGTATGCACACTTATTGTGCCTTATCTGGCCTAGCAAGGCGACGAGCTATATTTGCTTGATCAAATGGAGGCAGCCTCCTAGTGGCATGATGAAATTGACTGTCGCTGGATTTATTTCCGTCGGCAACATAGTGGGAAAGCTGTGTTAATTGTAATGAGGCTTCTTTGTAATAGAGTTATCTTTTCGGTATGTCACTGCTATGTCAAAGCAAATAAAGTAGCTATTCGTGCACTCTTTGTTATTTAATGGATATTAGAATACATAGATTTTGTGGAGAATCATATTATTTCAGGATGTTCTCCATTCAGGATCTACATCACCCCTGTATTATGCAATTTCATTAATTAAGTCTTGAAGGCAGCCACACAAGCCCTTTTTTTTAAAAAAAAGAAGATAATATCTAATTAAGGCCAGAAACGCCATATAAATTATGTCTCAGAGAGACAAGCAAACAAAAGACTTGATAAATAAATCAAGTAACGAGGGATGACTTCATGAGAGTCTCAACCTCCATGTTAGAACATGTATGTAATCATCTTCTAAGGATTTGGATCTATATACGACTTCATGAGAGTCTCAACCTCCATGGTAGAACATGTAATCATCTTCTGAGGATTTGGATCTACTATACATCTCTAATAATTTAAGCACTTTTAACTAGAAAGAATTTCAGAATTTTTTGTTCTCCTTAGATAATTTGTCAACCCTGGATACTTGGACAATTTTTATTTTATTTTTAAAACCCACCCTTGATGGGGCTCGAACCACTGTGCCAAAAAGTTAATCAGACGACAGAAGCCTAATTTTCTGTTGTCTGAGTTTTTTAGACGACATAAAAATCTAACTCTGTTGTCTGAATACGCACTGAAACACACTTTTTTCATTTTGAATAAAAGGGAGGCATTCAGACAACATATTAACGTTGTTAGCTCAAGATATAAATATACCTATAATTTTCATTCATCTAAGCCTAAAAGGTAGTCATATTCAGACAACAGTGATTTGAGAAATCTATTGTCTGAATATAAATGGTTGAAATTTTGAAATTCTCCCTCCATGTTATGTTGACCATTTCCCTCTCAAAATGGTTAAACCCTAGCTGAGTCAAAACAAGGGTAACATTCAGATAACAGATGTAAGAAAATTGTGTTGTCTGAATATATTAAAGTCAATTTTTTTAATTTTTATCTTTTCTTTTCCCTTTGAAAGCCTACAGTCCTTGAGCCCGAGACTTCATTCATTCGGTCTAAAACTCTCAACTCTCTCAAGACTCGAGCAGTTCACCCCTTCTCTATCACTCTTCCGCTCTCTACCTGTTTCTTTCCCTCATCAGATCTATGAATCCAAAAGCCCCAATTACATTTTGTTTCTCTTTACTCTCTAGGTCACCCGTTCGTCCAACCCCAAAATCGTAGAAAACTAGAGCAGTTCCAGCCATTGGTAAATCCCCCAACAAAATTTCCACCGGCTGCAACAACAATACCCAGGTTCCTATATAAACTTCAAAGCCGCCGACAAAAAATTCGCAAACTTCCTCAGCACCTTGGGAAAAACCAAAAACCTGACTCCGTTTCAAATTTTGTATGGTATCCAAAAACGCGACTCCTCCCGTCGGCCTGTACTTGGATCCGAACGAAATGGCATTACCCGGACTCGGGCCTTTCGCCTCAGTCACTACGGCGGCGACCACCACGGTGTCGACGACGTCATCGGCGGAGGATCTGAGCAAAAAGATTCGGAAGCCCCACACTATTACCAAGTCCAGAGAGAGCTGGACTGAGCCCGAGCACGGTAAGTTCCTCGAAGCTCTTCAGCTGTAAGTTTTCAGTTCTATTACTTAGGGTTTGAATTTCAGTTCTGAATTGGAGTTTTCTGGTTTATTTTGCTCAATTGTGTTGAGTTGCGATATTTCGAATGAAGTAGGGTTTGAATTTCAGTTCTGAATTGGAATTTTCTGGTTTTTTTTTTGCTCAAATTGCGTTCAATTGCAATATTTCAAACGGAGAAAGACAGCATTTGCACCACATATGGAAATGAAGAGAATTTTAGTGTTTGATAATGTGATTATGAATGAAATTGCTGATAGTGTAATGGAATGAAGGTTTTACTGGCGAATTGAGTTGAAAAGGGGATAATTGTGTTATTATATGCAATGAGGTTGATGTAGTTTGAGTACATTTTTTGTGTTGTTGAATGTCCTAATTTGCTTGTTTCCGATCTGGTATATTTAGCTTTGGCTGTGATTGGAATAAGATTGAAGCTTTTATCGAGTCGAAGACAGTTATACAGGTTAGCAAATGGGTGCTATTGCTTATTGTTTGTTGATGAAGATTGGATTTGGGTTTTTTTTCGTTATGAGCTTATGAGCAATGTCTTGGTTGGAAATGCATTATTGTTTCATGCATTGGACCGATTCGAACAAGACTATGAACCTAAGCAGTTTGAGAAGAATATTTCATCTTCCACTGACAAAGGCGATGAAATGCTATTCTTATTGTATAGAAAATGTTTGTACAAGTTGAATGGTAGTAGAACTAACTCAATGATATACGGTATATGATTGTTTCAAGTACTGAGGGCCACTTCTAAAGGCATTTTGTACATAGTTAATAAAATGGCTAAAATACTGCACTGGCATAATATGTTGAGCAAAGAGCTTAGCCACAGTGTTTCAGATGATTTTACTGTAACTGGAAGATTTCCTGTGTTTCCTAATCATGTTTGTAATTAAAATCAGGTTGACAAAACTCTCCCAGAAACCTTGATATTTAGGTTTTGATGACAGTTAATAAGAGCATGTTTGTGTTGTTGGTCTGTGAATGAAACAATGCAATCATGCAATTGCTTTTCTGATATGTTTTTGATCAATTTCTTTTGCTTCTGTAGAAATTAGGGAAGGGTAGGAGACTTGGAAAGGTACCAAGAATATGCTAATTTAACTTTTGATTCTTCTTCATAGAATCTAGAATCTTATTACATTGTACATATTTTCAAACTCATTTATTTTAATGAGGGAGTTTACTTTCTGGTAATTTGTTTTAGTGATCAGAAAGTAATAGGTATTAGCTTTGTATGAATATAACTAGTTTCCAAGACATTTAGTAATAATGGCAGTGCTAAACCATATGGACTGAAAATAATGTTTTGTTATACCATGATCTTGAGTTGTGTAACATTGGGACAGAAAAATTTAAGAGAGGAAATATGTGAGCTTTCTACATGTTAATTAGACATCAATGCATGACTTATTTTTCTTCTTTCTTCGTTCTTGCAGAAGCTGCTTAATCTTGCGAAGTTATTCTAGACACTGTTGAATCTTCATTACCAGGCGGTTTACCTCAAAATGGAAGAGAGAGTGAAGGAGGGAAGTAAAAACATAGGGGAACATGATCTTCTTGGATGGATTTTGAAGCATTCAAATCTTTCAAAGGAGCAAATTCTTGACTTGATATTGAAGCTGCTCTTCTGAAACTTCATCAGTATCTATGGCTTTAGTCATATATTTCTTGCCTGGCTGTCCTAATGCAATTAAACACTTAGCGGTAAGAATATATTTCATTACTCAGAATATCTAATATATAGATAGATATAATAACTTCATTGATATGTTAGCCACCTGCATTTATTTTTTGGTGCACTGGTTGTGTGGGAATCCTGAGATGCTCTAATACTTCGCCTATATACGATATTGAGGGAGTAAAATGCAGAAATAGAACCGAAAACAAAAGAGAATCAGGAATAAATTCATATGAAATACAGTGGGCTAAGTAGTAGAAAATATTATGCTTTGGTGGAGAGTTTGTGTAGCATCAATGGGTCAGAACAATTGTACAACTTTTTGTGACCTTACAAGTCATACTTCATTAGTTAGAAAAATTGTCTGCTTGCTTGGTTTGAGTTTGAAGTTGAGAATGCATCAGGTTTCATTCAAATTTATCCCCATAGAAACTTTGTATTCTGGCCTGATTCTTAAATTAAATTAGTTACATTTCATAGGACTATTTGTATGCCAAATCTTATCTTTTGCTTGATTGCATCTGTTAGTAAAAACTGCTAAAGAAATTTAATTTTGTACTTTGGGTTGATATGTACCTGTACCCACCCAGAGATGTTTAACACAGAAGAATCAGGCTGCTATGTGTGGACAACTATTTAGTTGGACTCTATATATGATTATGTAGGTCTGTTATACTGTAACTTAATGAGTATATGATTATGTAGGTCTGTTATACTGTAACTTAATGAGCATAGCCATCGTTTTCTGTTTATTCCCAAGTTTTTGCATTATCTATGTGGATGTATCTCATATTTCTTTCCATTCAGTTACCCATCTTGAGATTCTGTGTGAGATATTCTTTTACTGATAATTTTTGGGGATATCATTTTATAGCTCAATAAGTGATGTGTTTTTGTCATTACATCTCATGCTTTATATATGGACATAGTATTGAATATTTCAAGTATAGTTTTTATTGATGCAGTTTGTGGCAAGATGAACTACGGACATAGTTGAAACATATCGAATTTGCAATCCACATTTTTAAGTATTCAGAAAAACTAAATTCAAAGAGATATTTGACCAGCCCATCAATTGGAGTACTCAATGAAGGCAACAATAATGTTGTTAACTCGGATTACTTTAAACTTTGTCAAACTTACTTATATAATGTATCCAATGTTTGTAATTGCTATTATATTAAGCTCGATATAAAATTCCGGCATTTAAAAGACCCGCAGGATCACGCGGGCTTCCTATTGCCTAGGTAAACGAAAACCATATCCTGTATGAGGGCTAGTTCTGCAGTCCTCAAATAAGCATATTTTAAATAATTATTTTTACATCATCACTAACAATTGGTTTCTTTGTCCTCTACCATACAGTAATATTGATGGCATTATTAGATCCGGTGAAGAAGACTCGGTCAGTGCTCAGCTTCATGAAGTATGCTATTCAGTTGGTTAAGTGTCGTGAAAATATGGTACTTTGTTCTACTTTCTTTGCGTTAGCCTTTTTCTCTATGCCTCCTCACAGAGTTTAGTTTCATGCTGCAGTTAAAGTAGAAATTTTGACAGTTATGGCTTGTTGCAGTCTTGGGCTTAGCTTGAATACTAGTAATTTTAGTATGAAGAATCCCCTTGTAAACTCATTACCAACTAGGGCTTTGGAGGCTTCCCTATGTTTGATTCTAAAAGCATCAGCATTGTTCAAAAGGAAAGGTATGGTGCTTGGACCCCAAATAGACTAAATAGTTTATTTGAATGGAAATTAATCTGTCTTTGTTTTCATGATTAGAAATCTTATTTGTTTTTCCTTTGAGCTAATAGAAGCGTTTTGTTTTATTTTGTTTTTGGGTTCTTTCATTTCATGCAAAGTTTCTGGTACCCTGAATTCTAATTATATTGATTGGAGATGCCTTATTTAATTTCAGATTATTCTGCTTTGTGTGTGAATTAATCACTAGCTTGATGCTTCTTTCTTCATATGTATTGAGTAGTTTCTGGTCCAAAATCAAGTATTTACAGTTCCACATATTAGAATATAAAACATAAATTACACAGAGCTTGGTATGGTATGAAATTTTGGGCACATCAGGTTATCAAAGTATGGTTATGATGTTAGTTTGCTTCTATGTATATGCAACTGCTCTCTTTGTCATAAGTTGACAAGTTTTGATCAGAGGCTGTGCATAATGAAACTGTATTGTCATGTCTTTTAAGCCCAAGGCCTTGATTATGGCTGAAATTCAAGGTTCACAAACCACATTGAGAGCTGATAGACAATATTGGGTCTTAGTGCTCAAAACATTTGATTCCTCGGATCTATCTTGTACTTATATATAGTTATCCTGCTGGAACATTCTTGAGATATGAAAACATTTAACTGGGGTCTTTATAGTTTTTGCATTTCTTTTATCTTCTAAGTGTATCTGCAATCCTTGATAGATGCTAACTTCATTGGCTTCAATAATTGCACAAGCATCATCTACTATAGCTGTGGAGGTATTTAACAGATTTAATTTATACTTTGTCATTCTTGAGTATTAATTTTTTGAAACCCCATTTTTTCTGTGCCTTTTATGTTGAAAATAGGATGATAAGCCGGATGAAAGCCTCCATCACAACATGTAATTATACTTTAAATTTGTTCTTCATTTGCTTATGTAAATATCTGGTTAGATTTCTCTGTCATGGAACAATAATTGCTGCAATGTTTGGTTTTCATTCAAAAATGCATCAAGCATGCCCATGTTTTGTTCTTTTGATGATATCATTAGGCCGATAATTGTTTGGGTTTTGCTTTATACTATGCAAACTCTGAAGGCAAGTGATTCGCATCTTGAAGGAGCAAGGAGCATGTAATATATTCTAGAGCCAAGCCACTGGAGGAGAACAAAAAACAAATGTCCAAGCTATAGATTACATTGTAAATTATTTTGCTAGTCAGCTTCAATAGTTAGGTCATGGAACAATTAATGACTATTGTAGATGTATTTTGGTGGCTGTAATGACATTGGAGTTTTCAGAATGAATGAGAACATCAAAGAAGGGCAAAAGCAAACTTATATGTGTCATTTG
This sequence comes from Rosa chinensis, assembly GCF_002994745.2. Lineage (NCBI taxonomy): Eukaryota > Viridiplantae > Streptophyta > Magnoliopsida > Rosales > Rosaceae > Rosa > Rosa chinensis. Next base: position 34,893,612 of record NC_037091.1, on the reverse strand, counting down.
AAATACAAGGCAACAACAAATTGAAAAACAATATGTTGTTGGAACAGCTGAGAAACAATATAATAGAATTGCAAATAACTATCATCTGATATTGATTAAGACAACGGATAATTGTCGCTCAAATGTACATAGAACCACAAGTAACTATCATCCTATATTGGTTAAAACAACAAATAGTTGTCGCTCAAAGGTACATGGAACCACAAATAACTATCCTCCTATATCGGTTAAGGCAACAAAAAACTGTAATCTTAACTGAACAACGACTTCAAGTATCTGTTATTTTTAATAGACATAGACAACAGAATAGTTGTATTATTTATTGTTTGATACTCATTTAGACAACATAAAAAAGATTTATAAATGTAGCTACAACAACAAGTAACTGATGTTTCTTATCTTTTCAGACTACAGTTACATGTAATTGAAACATACTTAATACCACAATTATCTGTAGTTGATAACCATTACAGACAACAAATAAGTTCTCAACACTTAATATTCAATTCATTCATACCACAGAAATATCATGAATACTGTCTTTGAAATGGTCATTAAACAATAGAAGATAAAGATTGTTGATGTCTGTTTATATATAAGGTAACACATTTCTGTCGTCTGAAATCTTCATAACACACACCTATACATGTGAGGAATCAATCAGACAACAGAAGATCAAAAACATGTCTGTCGTCTGAGTGCAATCAGACGACAGAGTTTATCTGTTGTTTGATTGTACAAGAGACGGCAGCGCCTCAGACGACAGAAAATCATGCAATCAGACGACAGAGATGATCTGTCGTCTGATTAACTTTTTGGCATAGTGAACACATGAGCTCCATCCAGTTTTAAATAGAAAATCATTGTCTTACCATCTCACCAAACACACGAACCTGGATACTCGGACAAGTTATAAAATTCAACTTTTAATACAGAACTTTTTATTGTTTCAAGGACAGACATTGAACATATTACTCTAGTGAGTCCATCATCTACCGAGTCTTTGAACAAAAATACAAATTCACCAAATTCTCAAGGCACAAAGAGGCATTATTGTGACATAACTCGGAGAATCTAGGCACCTACTTATGTGGCTTTCCATGAAGACAGTGGTGGAGTTTCAGAGTTCATCCAAGTAATGATGCCAGTCTGATACCTGTCGCCCTTAACAGCATCTGCGGAAGCAAAAGATTCAAGCTCAGCCATTTCTTCTGGTGTCAGTTTCACAGACAGAGCCTTAATGTTCTGGTTAAAATTCTCAATCTTGGTGGTTCCGGGTATAGGGCACACATCATTTCCTTGGTGATGAACCCAGGCCAGTGCTAGTTGAGATGGGGTGCAACCCTTCCTTGCTGCAAGATCACTTACTCGCTCAAATATTGTTTTATTATGCTCTAGGTTTTCAGCTTGGAACCTGGGCATATTCTGCAACCAACGCAGTACATATTTGAGCATCAAGAAATATATATAGCGCTAGCTTTATCAAACCAAATGATATCCAAAGGCACTAATAAGCAGATTGAACATAACTCGTACATAATACGAAAAATAATTTGGGCATCTTCCACATCAACTGCCGTATTTTCTTAGCACTGAAAGATATTTGACAATTGAAATAAGCTTCTTATGATTACGATCATGGCATGGCACTCCTTTTGTTGAGTATGCATGACAGTGCACTTTGACTTGGTCAAATAATCAATTAGCGGGGGTGACCGCAAAACTATAGTTACGTTGTGCAGTGAGAGCTGCTGGGCTACCTGACTTATCAATAATATCTTTACTTTCTCAAAATGTCGGAGTTGAAATCGAAAGGGCAAAAAATGATTTGACCTATATGAAATTTGCAATACCTCCTCTCAGAAACCGCAGCTCAAAACATATTATGAATACATATGAAATTTAATCATGCAGTGATCCTCTAGAGAGTGATTGATACATTAAGGCTTGGATACTGGAATTTACAAAAGACTACTGAATAAGTCAACCAGGAGTCCAGGACGCACCAACACACATTATTAAAGGCCAACAATAAACTTAAGATTTAAGAACTTTCAAGGAGATAGAAGGACGAGACATGGGATCAGCTACATAAGTTTATTATCTAATGCACATGCACAACACAATTAATATTTGTGTAACCAACCTTTCGAAAATCATCATTGGGAAGATTTTCGATGAATTTTGCCCCCGATGAAAAGAATCCTCTTCCTAGAGGACTATATGCAACAATGCCAATGCCAAGTTCCCTGAGAAATTTGGGACAGTAATATCAATGAAATGCTAACTCTATAATAATCTAGGGTAGCTCCGTCAAGCCTTACCGACAAGTAGGAATTATTTCTTCTTCTACATCTCTTGACCACAAGGACCACTCCAGCTGCACAGCAGTTATTGGATGAACAGCATGGGCTCTTCTTATTGCTGAAGCTGATGCCTCAGACAATCCAATATACTTTATTTTACCCTCTTCAACTAGCTTCTTGAGCTCCCCCACCTTGTAAAAGACAAAATAATAGAATTTAAGAAAAGAGAGCTTGCTCAAAATAACTGACTTACGCATCACAGTAAAAAAAGATCATTAGTTAGTAGGGAAAGATGCATAAGCTACAAGATAATACAGAACATTATGTGATTAACAATACTGAAGAGGATGATAGAACTTTGTGCTTAGCAAATGGTAGTTCACAAAATCTTTTCCATTAATTTTGACTCAAGATTATAAATTTCTGGACTGTCCTTCAGTATCATCCCAAGTAAAGGATGCAATCACTCTAATCAACATGTACTTCTATTCATAGATGTCGTGTCATAATGTAAATTTCCCTTATACATGGGCATAACATAGGAGAAATCTGGAATACGCAGGTTGTAAGATACGCAGCCAACGACGTTAAGATGGAGGGGCTTTTATGGCAATTCCATGACAGGGTAAAAAAATGTTTTACCACTCTCCTCGTTGGCGATTAGCCACCACAATCCAGTTTAGATTCATCTACTCCCTCCTCCTGGTTGGCCTATTCATCTCCTCGTTAACAAACCTTTTCTCCATAACCACACTATCGTTCGTCCTTGTCCTCTTTGGGCTATCAACAACCACAAAGCAATTTCTGCAACCGCATGAAAACTGATTAAAGGTGTCCGCAAAGATTTAAATCTATTTGGCATCGATTTGTTGTTTTAAGTAGTAATCACAGGATTTAGTATTCCGTGGAGGCTGTCGGACCTAAATACAGGTTAATAGGCGCCGTAAACGGCGGCAACGAGCAACAGGCACGATCGAGGCAAGAGTTCGTGATGCGACCCGAGCAAAAGCGGAAGTTTTATGCAGTTCAGACGAGTAAGTAATTTACATCAAAGGACATTGTTTTTGTATCAAAAACTGCAACGGCTAAGCCTTCGACCGCAACCTTCACTCTTGAATCTTAATATCGTTTCTGCAAAGGCTAGAGTGAAAGCAAAGTTGCAATGATGGCCCTCTCAGCCGCTTTGGAGTTCCTTCAATCAGTCATCTCTCCATCTGTTCACCCAGCTCATCCCGTCCCCGTATCGGGTCCGCAGACTCCTCCTTCTTGGTCTCCTCCTCCACCCTTCTCAATCAAAATTAACGCAGATGCCTCTTGGCATGCCCCGTCTCTTTCTGCCGGAATCGCTGTGATTGTGAGAGATCATACGGGCTGTGTTGTGGATGGTTTTGCAGGTTCTTCTCTAGCTTTATCGCCCCTCGCTGCAGAGCTAATAGCCCTCTGCGAAGGCTTGACTCTTGCTACAAGGCTCCCTCCAGGCCCGGTGATCTTTGCTTCAGATTCACAGACCCTCGTCCAAGCGTTAAGATCAGGAACTCCTCCTTCAGATTGGAAAGTGAAAAACCTCTTTGCAAAAGCCCGGTACCTATCCCTAACCTGGCAAATCAGCTAGCTTTGGACCAGCAGGACGGCTAATCAAGCAGCAGATCACGTTGCTTCCTTAGCTATCAGAGGAATGTGTCCATCGGACTGGGTGCTTCACCCTCCTTCCTCTCTTCTTAGTGTTTTATTGTATGACGGTTTACCCTGCCCTCCTAGGCCCACTTAGTTTGGTTTCTGCAGGGGTCCTCTGTTTTCTGCTTTCTGGTGCTTTTCTGGTCTTATTGTAATCTCTTTGCCACAAAAAAAAAAAAAAAAGGCTAGAATGAAACAACGGAGCCTCCTGGTGTTGGTTTTGTGATACATGGTGAATAGTCTACAAACTCCCTCGTTTTATGGTATTACCATAACGGCTCAAAATTTTACAACTAACGGTCCGTTTGTGTGAAATTACACTATGCCCCCAGTTTGAAATAACGTGTGGATATTCCTTGCTCCACGTATACTGGTTTGACTGGCTGTAACTTCCAGCCTGCGCATTCCAGCCTCCTCCCATAACATAAGTACATATGGGGATGATAACACAAGCAACTAGACATATGAATAAGATAACAGAAGCAATCTAGATATATGCCCAAGATAGCGCCAACATAGCAAATGGAAGCTCAAAAACAGTGCACATTTGATTCAAAATTCAGTATTGAAAATTATCTGCAGTTTAGTCGTAATCCCAACTAAAAGAGTCAATCACATTGATCACCATTCTCCTACTGCCGCCATAAAAAGAGTGCGTCATGAGGAAGAAGGTATCAGTATCACAACCAAATAAACATATGAGAAAGGTAGAACAAGCACACAGATATAGGCCCTCCCCAAGAGAACACAACCACGTACCCCCAGACCTAGGGGTGGAAGCCTCTTCAAACTTGGTCAATTCAATACGAAGCAGCTGAGGCTAAAAAAACAGTATCTAGTAGTGGTCAAGCCCTCAGTTCCACTAGGAAAACCACAAACTAGAGGGTATTGAAGAACTAATACATCTGTGAATTAAAATGACTGCATGCAGCGAAATCAAATTGAAGAGGAAACAGAAGAAATCAAACCGTGACTTCAATGGGGACACGGGTGTCAATCCTATGCTGATAATAGAGATCAATAGAATCTACACCAAGTCGTTTCAAGCTTCCTTCACACGCAGCTCTCACATATGCCGGCTCGCCTCGAATCTCCATTTTGTTGTCCACAAACCAGGCACCGAATTTGGTGGCCAATTCAACCTTGTCTCTCACCCCTCCACTCAAAGCCTGCTCCATGAATTCAATGAATTGCAAACGATCTCATATAAATAGTGATCGATTACAAGAGTGAAGGACATACCTTGCCGAGGAGCATTTCGTTCGTATGGGGACCGTAGACGTCGGAGGTGTCGAGGAAGGTGACGCCGGAGTCGACGGCATGGTGGATGAGCTTGATCATGTCGGCTTCGGGCTTCGGGGGGCCATAGAAGGCTGACATGCCCATGCAGCCCAGTCCTTGAGCTGAGACCTCCAGGCCTTGTGACCCGAGCTTCATCCTCCTCACACCCGCCATGTCTATGTTTTAAATGTCTCACTGTGAATGAGTGAGCAGAAGGAGATAGTAGCAGAGTGAGTAAGGAAGGTGTTTGGGTGAGTTTATATATAAGTTTGTTTGGTGAATCGGAAACAGTTGGTGCTGGTGGTGGTGATGGTGTCAGCAGTTAGGTCGTGGGTGAAGAAGAAAAGTAGAATGGAACGAGGGGATGGCGTAAGAGCGTAGGTTAGAGTGACCAGCAGAGATGGACCACTGACCAAAAGGAAGCCAAACTCAGTGGTCTCGGCCGCCAGTGCCGCTTTTACATAAATGGGCGGTTGCTGCTTTAACTAGGCCTCAGAGACACTCTCAGACCCCTGAATCTTCAGCTCTAAAACGACATGTCAGTTTCAGACTCTCAGAGACAATAAATCAAACAAGTTCTGTGCATTGCGAATTGGCGTACCCGATCGGAACAAGGGACCAGATTATTTTAGAAGACGAAGCACAGGCCTATCCGGTCTAGGAGCAACTCCGATTAGCGAGCAAAACGCTCAGGGGTGGTGATTTAAGCAGAAATTGAAGGACGAATTATATGATTGATTTGAAACGACAGTGTTAGAATTGGATTTACCTGCTTCAAGTCTCTGAGAAATGGAGGCGGCAAGTTCCGCAGATCGAGTACAAAGCAGGTACAGCTGTACCATTTCTTCCTAATCGCTCTCGAAAAACCTAACACCGCCGACAGTTCTTCATCTTCTTCGCTTGGCGCTAAATGACTACGGAATTGGATTTTTTTTTATTAGCTTATTAATTTTATTATTATTATTCTCCTCAGAATTGGCTTTATTCCACTTCAGAGTTCGAATAAAAAAAATTATTAATCAGGATACAATTGTAAACTAATAAAAGAAAGATTACAATATCTTCCACAAAATATGGAGAAGTTCTCTCAAACATATAGCGAGAAACACTATATAATCATTGTTTTCAATTTTTTATTTTTTTTATTTTATAAATACAAAAGTCTATTAACATATGCTCAGAGGCTAGTATATAAAAATTTCAAAAAGTTTTGTGTGTAGAAGTAAATGGGAATTGGTCTACTCATTTGATTTGATAGTCCCTTTCTATAGGGAGAGAATTACAATGGAAATATTAATTACAATAATAACAGTAAATGCTGATTGAGTTGTAATCGCTAATTCCTTAATTCCCTCTTCGTCAGTTACTTTGACAAAGGCACATAATATGTTTTTCCTTTAACACTCCCCCTTGTGTCAAGTCAAAGACGAGATGGTGAATAAATTATTGCCTCACTAAAAACATTGCCAAATAAAAAACAAAAACCCTATAGGAAAAAAAAAAAAAAAACACTTTGGTTGAAGAAAAAGAGCACAACTTACCTATTACATTTGATGATGACATGTGTGTGTTAGACTTTCCCTTATGTTTACACCTCCCCCTGATCCTTACATTAGTCAAGGGAGCTTGGAAAGTCTTTGCATTCCTATGTTTGTCACATGTCTCTCAAATATGGCCTTAGGCAATGATTTGGTAAACAAATCTGCCACATTCTCCTCAAACCTTACTTGATTCACTTGAATCTTGAGGAGAGCCTGTTATTGCTGATTGTAGAAAAACTTTGGCGATATGTGTTTTCTATTAGCACCCTTGATATAACCTAGCTTCATCTGTTCGATGCAAGCTGCATTATCTTCATAAATGCAAGTAGGCTCTTCAATGGTAGAACTCAAACCATTAGTCCCTCGAATATGTGTAACGATAGCTCTTAACCATATACACTCACGCACTGCCTCATGTAGATCAATGATCTCTGAGTGGTTCGAGAAGGTAGCCACAAGGGTTTTCTTGGTTGATCTCCAAGATATCACCGTGTTGCCAATGGTAAATACATAACCAGTTTGGGAACGAGCTTTGTGTGGGTTAGAGAGGTACCCAACATCAGCAAAACCAACCAAAACATTATTTGAGGTTTCGGTGTAGTGGATGGCGCTTTTTCCATCAACATTTCTTTTACGGATTGCAGTTCCATCTAAGGTCCCTCTTATCTCTCTGTAGGGAATAAACAGTCCCAAGTCAATGGTTCCTTTTAGGTATCGAAAAATGTTCTTGATACCATTCCAGTGACGCTGCGATGACGCTGAGCTAAATCTAGCTAACAAGTTCACTGAGAATGCAATGTCTTGTCAAGCACTGGGCCTAATACAATAATGCACCTATTGCACTTAGATAGGGAATTTCAGCTCCCAACACCTCTTCGTCATCTTCCTTTGGACGAAATGGATCTTTCTTTGTATCCAAACTTCAATCGATCATGGGAGTGCTAGCAGGATGCGCTTTGTCCATGTTAAATCACCTGAGCATCTTTTGGAGATACGTAGACTGGTGGATTAGTATTCCACAAACTCGGTGTTCTAGTTCAAGGCATAGACATAATTGAGTTTTCCCAAGATCCTTCATCTCAAATTCGGATTTCAGGTAGCTCGCGGTTTCTCTTATTTCATCAAGAGTACCTATTATGTTCATATCATCGACATATACAGCTACAATTGCAAATCCGGAACTTGATTTCTTTATGAATACACAGGGGCATAATTCATCGTTCTTATATCCCTTCCCAATCAAGTAGTCACTTAGATAGGTATACCACATCCGCCCGGATTGTTTCAATCCGTAAAGTGAGCGTTTCAACCTAATTGCAAACGCACTCTGTGGTTTAGAGTCACTTGATTTGAGTAATGTAAGACCATCAGGCACTTTCATATATAACTTTGAATCGAGATCCCCATAGAGATATGCAGTAACCACATCCATGAGCTGCATTTCCAGTCCTTTGGAAACTACCAAGCTAACTAAGTAGCGGAACGTTATAACGTCCAGTCTATTACAGAAGAGTATGTCTCCTCATAGTCAATTCCAGGGCGTTATGAGAAACCTTGTGTTAATGTTTAAGATTGAGCGTTGGCCCAAGTCTTTGTTAACGCTGATTCGATGGGGGACCGCTACTTGCAATGTTCTCAGAGCTTCCGCTACCTATCAAATGAAATACAAAGTGGCGTCAAAGGGAGACCGCGCTGGGCGGTCTTCTATTCTCCGATGCCTAAGCTAGTCAATGTATTTATGTTGACAGAATAACAGTAGGTAAGTAGTGATCAATGTGTAATTAATGAGAAGAGAGGAGAGAAATTTTTATAGGTGGGGAAGAGGCCGTGCTCTTCCATGTTTTCGATGTGGGACTGATGTGCTTCAGTTCCCCGCTTCTGAAGCTTCTAATGCTATCTAGACGCAGAGCGTGACGGCGCGTCAGCTGTGATCTGGGGGTGAGCCGGGGCTCAGGCGGTAGCCTACTTGGCTGTGTTTCCATAGGTCACACAGTTGGAGGTAGTTGGTACCGCTGGCGGTATCATGAGCATGGCTCATTATAGCTAATTATGCTTGCAAATGCTCATGTAAGTAAAAGTCCCCAAAGTCCCCAGTCAAGGAGGGCAATTTTGATTGGGGAGTTGCCTAGTGGTTCGAAGTGTTACTTCCGCTAGACTTTGGAAAAGCATAATTAGCGTTAGTGCGTTGTCAACCATGGACTTACTAAGCAAACTCTTTGTACCCTTTTGGGTGGGCCCCAACTAGGCCCCCCAGAGAGTCCCCCACTCCCCAGCTAAGATAGACCTCTGTTTGGTCGGTATATTGTTTGTTGAGGGGAGCTGCACTGAGCAGAGGGTGTTGGGTAGCGAGCCCAATCTTTGGTACCCGAATGGCGGGAGTCAACGTGCCTGATCAGGGCAGTTGTAGACTGTTGAAGTATCCCAGGGTCCCGGAGGGACGTAGCCTGACTGTACCACCGCGTGGCGGTCGTCGTCAAGACGAGGCGTTGCCTCGGGAATCGCCTTTGGCGAAAATCCCTCCGCTGATAGTAAGGGTCAAAAGGTGTCGCGGGGACCTGCTTGGTGGTAGACCAATGAGCGGTGTTTGGCTCATTGGAAACTGCCTTGCGAGATGAAAGGTGAAGTTCCGCTAACGGTGTGGCGCTTAGCGGAGACTTCTGCTTGCAAGATGAATTGAGAAGTTCCGCTAGCAGTGTGGCTTAGCGGAGACTTCTTGCAAGATGAAGGGAGAAGTTCCGCTAGCGGTGTGGCGCTTAGCGGAGACTTCCGAGGATTGGTGACCCTTGATGGTTACTTCGGCTAGACGCTTCATCTGACGGCGTCTGACAAGTGGCCAACATGTATTGGGATAGCTTGTGGAATAACGTCCCCGCAGCATGCCCTCGTCCTCGCCATTAATGCGAGTAATTATTGATTTTGTAACCGAGGCGACACCTTGGTTAATCTGGAGAGTAAGTGCGATCGTGGGGCACGTGTACTGCTGTCGTGCGATGTCGTTTTTTAGCAGACAGCCTGGATTGGTTTGATGTTGACATAAAAGATAGAGAAACCACAGTGGTTTTGACATCTTCCTCACTTCAAACTCTGAGTCGTCGTGTTCAAGCTTTGTTTCTGAGAGCCGAGAAGATTATGCAATTCCGTGAAGTTATCGACCTTTGGAGGGCGAAGACCTCTCGAAGCGGAGACGAGCACCCTTAAGCTCACCAAAGTTCCCATCTTTGAGGTTGGTAACCTGAATCTCGTCCCTGCTTTATTTGGTTTTTGTTTGTTTCTGCCAGTTTCTGTTTTTGGTATTTGGAGCGAGTTCTGTTATTCCCAGATGTGTTTGAGGGTCTAGAATGGGTTCTGGGGATGGGTGAAATTGTTTGATAGGGCACTGGGGTTTAGGGATTAACAAGGCTGTCGAATCTGTGTTTTGGATATGTATGCGCTGTGTTCTTGTTTTGGCACTTTTTGGGTTTTATGGGTTTGGTTGTGCTTGATGTTCTTGGCTAAAATCTGACATAGGTATAGTTTAGATCGGTTTTGGAACTAACTGACCTGGGTTTTAGGGTTTGTGATGGCTAGCGTCATAGAGATCTCGAGCAATGAGGATTCCGGGTCTGATGTGTCGCTCAGCGTGGCGGATAGGATGTTTATTGACTCGTTGCGTCCGTCTGCCCCTGCAGGAACCTCACTATCTGAACCGCTCGACATCGAACCGCTACAGACCATACCAGGGAAGTTGCAATGGGTCGTGCCGGTCGTCCAGAAAGTTATAGGGCAAGGGAGGACGTTGCCGCCCGCAAAAGGCGTGAGGAGAGGCTAGCGAGCAATTGCGCCGCTAGCGGTTCTGCTGACGGGGGCGTGGTTGGCGGCGAAGAAATAGAGTCTGCCAGGTTTTTAATTGACGATACCGCAGTAAATGAGGCTTGGGACCGATGACTGTGGCAGCCGTCAACTGTCTGAAGCGGGTGTTCCACCTGCCCGGAGTGGTGAAGTTGCGTCCACCAACTGCTGATGAGAAGGCTTCCATTCTGTCGGTGGGGTATGCTACCGTTCACAAGGCCATCTTCCGCCAAGGTATCACCTTTTCGCTACTCCCCAATCTCCAGATCATGGTGTGCGAGTTTGGCCTCTCCTTTGGGCAGATTTTCCCTAACATGTGGTGGTTGCTGATGGCGTTGAACTCGCTTTAGCGCTTGTCGGGATGTGAAGGGCCTACCGTGGAGGAAGTACTTCACTTCTACGAGTTGGTGTATGTGAAGAGCCAAGGTTACAGCGGGCAAGTGAGCTAGAATTTGAAGGATTCCATGTCCCCCTGGCGGGGAACCTTTTGTATTGCTACCTCGAGGTAGGAATATTAAGTGGGGACAAATGAGGGGGCGCCGACATTTAGGATTAAGTCGGAGTTCCAACCGATCCGAGGTTATTGCTGGACTCCGCTGCACAAAGTTTGCGGTTTTGTTTGTACGATAACTCCTCCATTTTGTTCTAACGAGTACTTCGTTGTTTTTTTTTTTGTAGCGGGCTTGCGTTATAACCTGACGCGCGAGGAAGAGTGTCGCTTGGCAGGGATTAGAGGTTGTTGGTAGAATCGTAACCTGCTTGACCTCCGTCTTCACCCTGGTTGGGAGCTGTTGGTCGATCAACAGTTGACTCGCGTCCCTGGTAAGTAACTTCAGCTGTTCAGTGCCCTAGTTTAGTTTGTATCAGGCTAACCTGTTGCCTTTAGTGTAGATTCTCCGCCTGGTAACAAAGAGAGTCGCGACGCATTTGCCAAAGCCATGGACTGCGCAGAGATCAACAATTTTTTGGAGAGTATGTATGCTTCTGGGCTGGCGGCCCAGCAAACCTTCTTTAACCCTCAGACACTGGCGGTGAGCCAGTCTGAGACTCCTGTGGTGCTGCCGATGTCGCAACACTCTCGTCTCGCCGCCGATGGTTCTCCCGTGGTTCAGGTGGGTACTGGAGGAGATCGCGGTGCTGCCGGTGGGAGCAGGGTACAGGCTGCTCCTGAGAAGGTGAGGGAGAAAGCGCTCGCCACCCGCCGTGGGCCCTATAGGGACCGGGTGGTAGGGGAGAGGGAACCCGTTACCGCTGCGGTCTTGGAGCCCTAGGTGTCCTGGAGGCCTGTCGTCGTCTGTGCCACACGGGAGGTTCTGCAGAGGAAGCGGCGACAGAACGACGCTGATGAAGAAGGGGAGGAAGACGACACGGAAACCATCGGGGCATTTCAGCAGAAGAGGGAAAAACAGGCCCCGCCGAAGGGGACAGTGGCTGCTGTAGGGGAGGTGCAAGCGAGCAGCCTAGACTCCTTCGTGTCCTATGCAGAGTTTCTGACCGACTCTGAGCGGGAGTTCCTGTTCCACCTCTGTGAAAGGCTCGGGTTCGGCGGGCTGGATGGGACCGTGCGTCCGACGGCCGTCCAACAGTCGGCTTTCAATTCGGCCTTCGGGCATCTGTCAGTGGGGCTCCATGAGTTGTTCTTGGCGATGTCACGCCAACCTCAAGTTGAGCGACAACTGAAGGAGGAAATCGAAGGTCTCCAGAGGGAGCTGCAGGAGACCAAAGATAAGCTGGCAGATGTTGAGCGACGCCTGACCAAGGCAGAGTGCGACACTATGGATGCCCGTGGCAAGCTGAATGTCACCATTGAGCAGAACCTCGAGCGGAACGACCCCGTCTCCAAACTAGAGCAGGACATAGCTTTGCTGAAGGATCAAGTGGCGGCAAACGCTAAGAAAGTTGAGATTCTTCAACCGGAGTCTGCCGCCAAATCTGCGAGGTGAAAAGGTTGGAGGGCGAGGTTGCCCGGCTAGAGGCTGAGAAGAGCCGCTCTGAGGCTGCCGCCGTGGAGGCATTTAAATAGTCTACGGAGTATAAGCGAGCCATGATGGAGATGACGAAGGCTGGTGCTGCCGCCAATTTGGACATGCTGAAGAAGAAGGGCACCATCGACTGGGTGAAAGTGTCCCAACCTGCCAGGTCATCTGGTCAAAGGGAGCCTGAGAGTAGTGTGGTTCCTACGCAAGCAGAGGGTGCCCGCTTAGGTAGTGGAGAGAGTAGTGAACGTCCGGCGGACGATTCTCAGCGAACTCCAACTCCTACCCAATCCGAAGTCTCCCGTGCTGACTTCATGGCCGCTCACACCCGAGCGGATGGAACCATGGTGATGTCGAGCACCACCGCTCCTGGATCTGACCAGACGAGCAGCATTGGCGCCCAACAGCCGCCAGTGATCAATGAAGAGGTCGTCGCTGCTCCCGAGAACTAGTGATGAATGCTCCATAACTTTTGTAATGTCGCTGAGGCTTCTATATTTTTTGTAATGTGACTACTTTTTGGCGGGGAGTCCCGATCCTGAATATATGAAGTATTTTCCTTTGAAATATTCCAAGTGTGGGATTCCTTTCGATGATTGTTGTTTGAATGTTGTTTTACCGCTAGAGTTTTGACTTGTGCGTTTACTAATCAACAAAACATTAAAGGAATTAAAATTGTTCCAAGTGCACGATGTAGCGAACGTGGTCTGCTGAATATTGTTAGCGTTGCCAGTTAACTCTTGTGCTTGGACTTGGAGACAATGGTTTGAATAATTCCTCGTTTCATTGATAACTGATAGATCAACGTTTACAAAAGCGGGGTTGAACCCATTAGGTAGCTTCCCTTAGCTAAATATTGAACAAAAATTTAGCTAAGTCAAGATGCTCTTAGGTAGCGGCATGACTATTTGTAGTAATACCGAAGGTGTTCGGTATTCCAAGGGTGGTCCATTAAGTAGAAGGTGCCGGGGCTAACGACTTCTACTATTTTGTATGGTCCTTCCCAAGTTGGGCGGAGTGCCGTTGGCGGTGGAATGACTTCCTTCATTACCCAGTCCCCCAGTTGGAGGTTCCGGGCTTTGACTCTGGCGTTGTAGAAACGTGATACATGTTGCTTGTTTTGCAAGTTATGCAAATGGGCCTTGTGTCGTTTCTCCTCGAGGAGGTCTTTGTCGAGGCTGATGCCTTCGCCGTTGGTCTCAGAGCAGTAGCCCTCGACCCTAGCGGTAGGTTGAGTGACCTCAATAGGTAGGACGGCCTCAGTTCCAAACATCATGCAGAATGGTGTTTCACCAGTGGTGGAAGTTGGGGTGGTCCTGATGGCCCACAGCACTTCCGGGAGTTTCTCCACCCATAAACCCTTGGCATCGTCGAGCTTCTTTTTTAGTAGCTTCTTGATTATCTTGTTTGTTGCTTCGACTTGGTCGTTGGTTTGTTGGTGAGCAACAGATGCAAAACTCATCTTGGTGCCAAGATTAGCGGTGAAAGATATGAGTTCCTTGTTGTTGAATTGTGTGCCGTTGTCTGTGAAGATTGTGTGGGGGACGCCGTAGCGACAGCAGATGTTTTTCCAGAGGAAGTAAGTTACCTTGGCGGTAGTTATTACCGTTAGCGGTTCTGCCTCAATCCATTTACTGTGCTAGTCGATGGCGACAATGATGTACTTCAACTGGCCCTTGGCGGTTGGGAATTTCCCCAGCCAGTCCAGCCCCCACGTGGAGTGGATCCATGGGCCAATGATGATCGATAAGGGCTCCGTCGAGGCATGGGGAAGGTCAGCGTATTGTTGACACTTGTGGCAGGACCTGGAGACCTTCCTGGCGTTGTCACCGAGCGTGGGCCAAAAGTAGCCCTATCGCATTGTGCGATTGGCTAGAGACCTGGTGCCCGAGTGATTTCCACATTCCCCAGCTTGTATCATGGCAAGAACAACCTTTCCCTCCTCTGGGGTTGGACACCGGGAGGTTGGGATGGGTGAACCCTTGGCGGTAAAGCTTGCCATTCTGGATGTTATAGCGGGTTGCCCTCCGCTTAAGTTGCCTTGCCTCGATCTTATCAGTGGGCAGTGTTCCATTGCGCTTGTACTCTATGATTCCATCCATCCAGTTGGGATTGACCTCAATATTGAAGATTTCCGCCAGGGTTTTGGTGATGCTTGGCTTGTCAAGGCATTCCACCCTTGTGTCCGCTGGACTTTGGTGTGGTTGGGCGGTTGCTAGTCTTACCAATAAGTCAGCCTTGGCATTCTTTTCCCAGGGAATCTATGTGATGGTGTGAAATTTGAATTTTTTGAGTAGTGTCTTGATGTACCCCAAGTATGCCTCTAACTGCTAGTCCTTGGCCTGGAAGCTGTCGTTGACCTGGTCAGCGACTAGTTGAGAGTCGCTGAATATGTTGACTGTGATATCCCGCACCCGACTTTGAAGCTTATTTGTGTTTTTGACTTTGAGTTACTTATTTTTCTTTTAATTTATTATTGCTTTATGACTTTTGTGATTTGTATCTTTGGTTAAACCTTTCTATCATATATATATATATATATATATATATATATATAGATATAGAAAATTGTCATTTTTGTTTTGACTAATAATTGTTAAGAGATAAGTTTTTGGTTGTTGACGGTGCGTGAGAGAAAGGAAAGAGAAAGTGAGAAACCAGAAAGAAGAGGAGGAAGACGGGAAAATAAAAGGGGGAAGAGGGAGATGAAAAGAGGAAGAAGAAACAAAATAGAGGGGAGGGGAACGCGACTAATTGAAAAAGAAAGAAGAACGACAAGTAGAAAGGGAGAGATGGAGAGATGTAGAGGGAATGAGGAGAGAATTGGAAAGTTTGGGGCTTTTCTTAAATGCTGCGACTTTTGGGTATTTCTAAATTGGAGGAGAGTGAAGCTATAGAATTTTGTGGGTATTCAAGCAAAGAAGGAGGATGAACGAATGCGAATGAGAGTGATTGTCCTACTCTTGAAACTGAATGGTGGGAAGGCAAGGGAAGAAGTTTTCAGAAGTGAAGGGGTTTCGGTCGGGTTGTTTCGTATCTTTAGTTGTCTCGCTATGTGAGTGACTTCTGAAATTGTGTTTCTTTTCTTGATTTTATGTTCTTGTTGTACTATGGGATTGATTTATTATTGTTTTATGAACTGGTGTTCTTGATATGATATTCTTGTTGTTCATACTTCGATTGATAGCACGGTCTTTTTAGTTGTGAGGTTTCTTGTCAGATAGTTATGTGTTTCAATTGTATTAGTTTTCTATCTATAACTTTCACTTTGTTATTGCCTGATGTCTGAAGTGAGTGACTTTTATTTGACTTCTGCATATCAATTGCTTTTATTGTTAGTTGATTTTCTTTACGCAGTCCAAGAACAAGGTTTGGTAAATTTGTATTTTTTCCTTTTTGTGAAGTCGGAACGGTTTTTTTTAAGTAAATTAGTTCTTAGAGTACTAATGATTTTTTGATGGTTTATGCCATCGATGTTTGTTTTCTTTTGGGAAGGTTGAAAGCTTGTATGTGTTATGGGTTTCTTTGATTTGGAATGTTTGTTATCATGATTAATATGCTACTTGTGATTATTTATTTTTGGGTGTCATTTATGGCTGCTCACTGCCAACTTTAACCCTTTTTTTGTGTAAAGATTGTGTGGTTGACTTGTGTCCTGACTTCGATGTGTTTGTGGTGGTGTGAATTCTTTTTGAATTCTCGATTTGTGTGGTGGGAGCAAAAAAACTATATACTATTTAGAATCCTCTAGCCAGTAGGAGAGTGGTACTGGCAATGTGCACATTACTACTATGATGTGACCATGTGTGGCACAATCATTTGGGTTGTGGTAACCCATTTTAGCTAACAGGTTTGCAGTGGCATTCCTAATAGTATTTTAGTTAACAGGTTTGCAGCGGCATTCCCATATGTTAAACAGTGAGCTTGCAGTGGCAGCTTGGTTCCTTTCGGCAAATGGTTTTGATCATTGTGTTGATCATGCTTCAAGTGGGAGTGTTTGGTTACTAACCGGTTATAGTTCGGTGTTATGTTGTGGGATGGTTTTTTTTTTTTTTCTGATAAAAGTGCGTACTTGGAAAGTGTGTGAATTTTGTGGCTACATTTGACACTGAGATTACTTCTTTATTATTTGAGTCATTCACTGAGCGTGTTTTTGCTCACTACTCATTTATTTGTGGTTGCAGGTCATATTAGATTTCTATTGAGAAGAGTTTGGGCTGAGTATAGTCAAGAGCAGGATTTCTTTATCGTTTTCTTTTTTTGTAAAAACAAAAGTATATTGTTTTGGATTGTAATTACTATTTGGAGTACTTTTCGTGGTTTGGTCGGTAATCTTGTTACCGTAAACTTCTTACTTGCTTTATTAGTAGTTAATGATGTTTTGGTTCAAGTTTTGGGCCGGGTCCTTACATTGACACTGTCAGCTCCTAAGTCAATGGCGAGGAGTAAGCCGACAATGAGCGCTTCATACTCCGCCATGTTGTTTGAGGCTTTGCAATTGAATTTTAACGCGTATTCCACGTTTAGTCCCCCTGGCCTAGTCAAGATGACTCCGGTGTCGCAAGCCTTGGCGCATGCGGAGTCGTCTACATGGAGGTTCTAGTCTGACTGCTGTTGGGGGGCTGGTTCCTCAGTGGTTACCATTTCTGTGCTGGCCTCTTGTGCCACTAGATTGGGTTCATCCTGACGTTCGGTGAGCTCAGCAATGAAATCTGCCACTGCCTGGCCTTTCATGGAGGTCCTTGGCTTGTAGTCAATGTCGAACTTGCTGAGCTCTATGGCCCACTTGCTGAGGCGCCCAGAGTGTTCAGGGTTTTGTATTACCTGCTTCAGCGGTTGGTTTGTTAAGACATGAATGGTGTGGGCTTGAAAGTATTAGCGGAGGCGTCTAGCGGAGACAATAAGTGCGAGAGCGAGCTACTCTAGGGGGTATATCTTGTCTCCGCCCCATTCATGCCTCTGCCGACGTAGAATATGGGGAGCTCCTCTTGGCCCTCTCGTCACACAATGGCGCAACTTACCGCTAATGGGGATACCGCCAAGTAGATGTACAGTACCTCCCCTGATACAGGAATGGAAAGAAGTGGGACTGATGCCAAGTATTCCTTCAAGCTCTGGAATGCCGCCTCACAATCTAGCGTCCAGTCAATTACCTTCTTGTGGGTCCTCTTCATAACTTTGAAAAATGGGAGGCACCTGTCAGTGAGTCTGGAGATGAACTGAGAGAGGGCGGTTAGTTTGGCATGGAGGATCTGAACTTGCACCTTCCATTTCGGAGCCTTCATGTTGAGGATGGCCTGCACCTTGTCAAGATTGGCCTATATGCCCCTTTCACTGACGATGTAGCCCAGACATTTGCTAGCGGTGACGCCAAAGAAACATTTTTCTGGGTTGAGGCGCATGCCATAAGCCAAGAGAATGGCGAATATGATTATGAGGTTTGCCACATGTCTGCTGGCCTTGATGCTTTTGACTAACATGTCGTCCACGTATACCTCTATTATCTTGCCGAGATGCTCAGCGAACATGGCATTCATCAACCGCTGATAAGTTGCACCGGCGTTCTTCAAACCGAAAGATATGACATTGTAGCAGTATAGGCCCTGGTCCGAAGTGAAGGTGGTGCATTCCTGGTAGCCGGGGTGCATCTTTATCTAATTATAGCCGAAGAAGGCGTCCATCATGCTAAGCAGCTCGTGTTCAGCGGTTGCATCCACCAGTTGATCAATGCGGGGTAGCGGGAAGCTATCCTTTGGGCATGCCTTGTTAAGACCCTTGAAGTCGACACACATCCACCACTTTCCGCTAGGCTTCTTGACCATGACCAAGTTGGAAATCCACTGAGGGTAATTAACTTGGCTGATGCACCCAATGTTTTGAAGTTTGGCGACCTCTTCCCCTATTGCACGATATCTCTCTTCATCGAAGGCCCTTCGTCGCTGCTTGACAGGATAGAAAGACGCTTTTATGCTCAACTTGTGTATGGTAATCTCAGGGGAGATGCTCGGCATATCAGCGTAGGACCATGCAAAGACGGCGGCGTTGTCACATAGAAACTGGGTGAGTTCAGCTGCTATCTCTGGGGCTAGTTGAGTGCCGATGCGGACTGTCTGCTCAGGGTGTTTGTCGGAGAAGCCGATAACCTTCAAGGATGTTTCTAGGTTGACAGGCTCCTTTTGGACATACTTCTCCTCATCATCCCTAGGATCCTCGAAAATACTTTCCAACGGTGCTCCGTTTCCTACCGTTAGGATCTCATAGTGCGTCGACCGTGCCACAGTCGTTGAGTAGCACTCTCGTGCCAGCTGCTGACTTCCTTTCACATATCCCGTCCCATTGGGTGTGGGGAACTTCATGAGAAGCATGTATCCGGCTATGATGCACTTGAGCTTGTTGAGTGCCGGTCGACCGATGATGGCATTATAGGAACTGGAGCAATCGACAATGATGAACTCCGTATGTATCTCTGCTGTGCATGGTCAGAACCGAGTGGTTGTGTGACGTCACTGGAGAAGCTGAGCAGCGGCTAATGATCTTGGAGTAATTTTATGTTCCGCTAGAGTTTGTTGTAGTAGCCATTAAAGATGACATTGACAGCGGACCCGCTGTCAACAAGGACCCTTCCCACTGACCATTTGTCGAGTATGGTGTCGATCAAGAAAATATATACTCCGCTCTCCTCCTCCTCCGAGAAGGTAATGGGTTCCCAACCAGACCTTAGGAGCTTAGCGGATCTCTCACAGCGGATGTTGCAAACCTCTTTGGGGTGGTTAGCGCATGCATAGCGCTTTTTCGCCCTATGAGACATGTTGGTTATTGGGGCACCGCCGTCGATGGTGTTGATGCGGTGCATGGGTTCGATGTTGGCGACCACGAATGGCGGTTGGCGCACCTTGAATTTTCCATCTTACCATCACGATATAGAGTCTCAATAGCTGTTTTGAGAGCATTCCAGTTGTTGGTGTTTTGACCGATGTCCTCGTGGTATTTGCACCACTTGCCAGTGTTCTTGGACTTCCCCACCCTTGGGTATTTTCTTGGGGGTGGTGGCAGAATCTAGTCCTTGCACTTGTCGTATATCTCCTCATATGAGGCTGTGAGGATTGTAAACACTGCGTACCGTTGAGAGGATTCCGTCTGTTTGTTACGGTTATCGCTGTGGGATGAGCGGTTGCCCTTGTTGTATTGCTGGTCCTTCTGCCGGTTGCTGTGGTAGTTGCCCTATTGCCACTCTCTCTTCCTATCAGTTGGCGGCGTAGCAGAGGTTTTGTTAGCGGTCTCCTGATGGCTAGAGGATGGTTGAGAGGACTTTGCCGGTGTTGGCGGTGATGGTGGGGTTTCCCCATATGTGATGAATTCTGCCTGTACATGGATGACTGCCTCGCCCATGACGTGGTCATACGTGGCATTTGCGTGATTGTAATTGAGGTGGTAGAGAAATGGCCCCTTGAGGAGTCCTTGCTTGAAGGCTGCTAACGCCATTGTTTTGTCAAGATCACGGCACTGAGATGCTGCCGCCCGCCACCTGGTGACAAATGCCTTCAATGTTTCCTCGGCGCCCTATTTGACATTGAACAACTGACTTGTGTTGTGATGTCCGGTGGCTAGCAGGATGAACCGAGAGAGGAAAGCATTTGATAGTGCATGGAATGAGTCGATGGATCCCGGCGGGCACACAAAGAACCAACTCATCGCCTCACTATCTAATGTTTCGCTGAACAAGTGGCAAAGGGTGGCGTCATCAAATCCCTTATTGTTAGTGACTTTTTTGAAGGTGTCCATGTGGACGAAGGGTTCGGTCATGCCGTTGTAATGTGACATCTTTGGTGTCTTTGCATATGCTGGTCTAACGGCTTGCAAGATCCTAGAGGTGAATGGTCCTAGTCTGGACGCAAAGAACGGATTTGGGATTGGCGCTGGGGTGCCTGCCTCTGCCCGGATTAGCCTTTGCTCTAATTGCTGCATCCTCTCTAGGATTAGGGTGGTTGTCTCGCCAACGGGCCCTACCTGGAAATTTCGCTGAACCAGCTCCCACTTGGGGACAGGTGGATTGCCCTCAGTCTTGGCCCTAGCCGCCGAGCGGTTGGTGTGCGGCTGTGACTCCGCTTCGTATTCCATCATTATAGGCGGGGCAGGGGAGGTGGGCCCATTCCCAATAGTTTTGGTCGGTTCGGCAGTACCTGCATCTGTATGATTGGTACGGGTACCTATCCGCCGATATTGGGTCGACTATGTCTGGTGCTCTGCAATTGCTGGCTCTGCGCTGGGTTAGCGTTTGCCTCCAGCGCCCTTTTCAGTTCATTGAATTTTGACATCAGCGTGGCCACCTGCTTTTGGGCCTCGGCCTTCTCTCTGCGCTTTTGTTCGCGCTCCCTATTTTCCTTGTGGAGGTCCGCTAATGCCAGCTCATACATAGCGGCAAGATCCTGGCCTGGTGGGAGACTGTTGCCTGGTCGTGCTTCCGTTGCAGTCTAGGTTAGTGGGACCTGGGATGAGCCCTGGGGTTCCACGCTAGGGTTGACCGGAGTGCTGTATAATGCTCGATTAACGTTAACTGCTAGGTTAATTTTAGCCGTGGGGTTGGTGGGATGGGGGTTGGCAGATTGATCCGCTTGCTCCTCAGCGTTTCCCCCACTACCGTTAGTCATGGTGATTGTTGTGGTGGGACGGCCTTTTGTTCAAGGATTCCCACAAACGGCACCAATGTTAATGTTTAAGATTGAGCGGTGGCCCAAGTCTTTGTTAACGCTGATCCGATGGGCGGACCGCTACTTGCAATGTTCTCAGAGCTTCCTCTACCTGTCAAGTGAAATACAAAGCGGCGTCAGAGGGAGACCGCACTGGGCGGTCTTCTCTTCTCCGATGCCTAAGTTAGTCAATGTATTTATGTTGATAGAATAACAGTAGGTAAGTAGTGAATGCGTAATTAATGAGGAGAGAAGAGAAAACCTTTTATAGGTGGGGAAGAGGCCGAGCTCTTCCATGTTTTCGATGTGGGACTGATGTGCTTCAGTTCCCAGCTTCTGGAGCTTCTAATGCTATCTTAGAGCGACGCGTGGAGGCGCGTCAGTGGTGATCTGGGGGTGAGCCGGGGCTCAGGCGGTAGCCTGCTTGGCTGTGTTTCCGTATGTCACACAGTTGGCGGTAGTTGGTACCGCTGGCGGTATCATGAGCATGGCTCATTATAGCTAATTATGCTTGCAAATGCTCATGTAAGTACACCTTGTGACACAATGCTAGCCTTGTACCTCAGGACTTCATTTTTCTCATTACGCTTTATGACAAAAACCCATTTATGTCCTGCAGGCTTTACACTTGGTGAGGTTAGCACAATCGGACTAAATACCTATCTCTTTGTCAGAGAATCTAGTTCTGTCTGGATTCTTTCTTTCCATTTAGGCCTATCTACTCTTTGTTGACATTCTGCAACAGAGCGCGGTTCGATATCATCGTGCTCTATGATTTCTTGAGCGACAGTGTATGCTAATATATCATCAATGTGTATGGAAGATCTTTCCATCAACTCATACACACTCTCAGAATCCATTGAGATTTCTTTGTTCTCTGGAATCATTTCAAACATCGGAACGTCCTCCAATATTGATTCATGGACATAACTATAATTACAGATAATCTCATGAGAGAGATTCTCTACTTTGATGATTAATGGATCGGTTTGTGCCTTACTCGCCCTCTTCTTCCTTGGGTGAGTGTCAGTCGAACCAAGTGGCCACCCCCTCTTCCTTTAGGGAGCCACAGCCTCAACCACACCTCCACTAATTAAGTGTGGTTGCAGCGCCTCTATCTGCAGCACCATGCCCCTTGTTGGGGACTTCTAACCTTGCAATCACATTTGCAGTTGGTATATGTGATCTCGTCACTTTTGTGATATCAGTAAACGCATCAGGCATTGAATCTGCTACGTTATGAAGATCGATTATTCTTTTCACTTCACTTTCACATTGTGAAGTGCGGGGATCAAAATGAGACAGAGTAGGGACAAACCACGATAATTTCTGTCATTACCTTGGAAAATCCTTTTTTCTATCTCTCCCTAACGACGGGAAGACTGTTTCATCAAAGTGACAATCCGCAAATCTAGCGGTAAAGAGATCGCCCGTCAAGGGTTCCAAATAGTATATAATTGTTGGAGATTCGTATCCAACATAAATACCTAATTGTCTCTGAGGACCCATTTTGGTATGTTGTGAGGGCGCAATAGGCACATATACTGCACAACCAAATATGCGTAAGTGTGAAATGTCAGGTTCATATCCAATTACCAACTGGTAGCAAAAAATAGTTGGCTAGCTGTAGGTTTGAAACGAATTCGATAAGTAAAGCTGCGTGCAATATTACATAACCTCAGACAGATATAGGCAGGTTGGTGTGCATAACCAGTGCCCTAGCCACCATCTGTAGCCTTTTAATGGTGGCTTCTACGAGGCCATTTTGTGTATATACATGGGGTACAGGATGCTCTACATTGATCCCAATAGACATGCAATAATCATCAAATGCGTTTGATGTAAACTCTCTAGCATTATCAAGCCTTATAGACTTGATAGGGTGATCAGAGTGGTGAGCCCTTAAACGTATAATCTGTACTAGGAGTTTTACAAATGCATCATTTCTTGTGGACAATAATGCGACATGTGACCAGCGTGTCGAAGCATCCACCAGAACCATAAAGTACTTGAATGGTCCGTATTCTGGATGGATAGGTCCACAGATATCTCCTTATATCCTTTGTAAGAATGGAATGTTTTGTTTTGTATCTTTAGCATAGGAAGGTCTTGATCCAGTTTTTGCTAAAGAGCAGGCTTTGCAAAACCAGTGATGTGCCTGCAAGGTGGTGGATTTTTGTCATATTTTAGTTTTCACTCGAAATAAGGGACATCCGTGTGAGTTCTTGAAAATACGGATCATCATGTCACGACCAGGATGCCCTAGGCGGTCGTGCCAAAGCCTGTATGAGTCAATGTCCCGCATTTCATTGTTAGTGACGGCATAGGATTCAATGATCCGAATAGTAGAGAGGTATAGTCCACTTGATTGACTCATTGGTTTCTCTAAAATGAGTTTCCTTCCACATTCATTAGAGGTAATATAAAAGTATTCGGTTCCATTCTCACAGTAGGTTTCTATATGATAACCGTTGGCACGAATATCTTTGAAACTTAACAAGGTTCGATTAGCTCTTGGTGCATACAGAGCATCTGTGACTTTAAATATTGTGCCGTTAGGCAACAAAAAATTTGCAATTCCTCGCCCTTTTATTACTTGTGATGATCCAATCATTGTAATCACATAGGAATTATACGCTATTAATTCAACGAATATTGCCTATTCCTTAATATTGAGCTTCTTGTCCTTCAGACTCCCTATACCTCATGTAAGTGGCTGCTACTCTGTTGCTTGATTGGCAGTTCTTGTACTAATGCCCAATAACTCCACACCAATAACTCTTTCCTTTTTGACTGAAAGGTTCTTAGCTGTCTTTTGCACCATGTTTCCATTACCACTAGGGCCAGCACCACCATCTCTACGACATACATTGGGAAGGCCTCCACAGCCTATACCACAACCCCCAGGCTCCTTTCCACATGGTGCATTGTTTCCACGTGGGTAGGGATCAACACGTATAACCCCCTTTGCATTGAGGTTCTTTCCATCTTTCACTTTGCCATAATTAGCCTCGGGAATTTTCTCTGTCCCAACGGGCCTGACATTGTTGTTTAAAAGAACCTCATTATGCCTCTCAGCCACTTGTAGTAGGTTGATCAGCTTATTGAACGTTGTGATTCTTTTGTTGTCATACTCCAACCAATACTGGTTCGCTAGTATAAGTGCTGAAGTAGGAAAAGTGGAAAGAGTCTTCTAGATCATATCATCTTCTGTGAGTTCATTTCCACAGAAATTGAGACATGCGTTTAGGTGCAACATGTCATTGTTGAAGTCATTGACTCTTTTGTAGTTAAGCAAGCGGATTTCATTCCACTGAATGGTCAGTTCTGGGAGGAAAGTGTCATGAATGTTCCCAAAACGTCCCTTAAGGGCATCCACAGTTCTTTAGGTGTCTTCAACTAAAGGTACTCCCAGTGTAGGCTAGGATCAATATGTCGCATTAGAAAGATTAAGGCACTTGCTTTCACCTTGTTAGACGATCCATCGTCTTTAGGGTCGGTGGGAGTTTGGTTGCTGGCAGTGTAGTCTTTTGCCACAAAGGCGGTTTCCACATCAGAAACCCAACGATGGTACTTAAGTCTTTCTGAGTCCAAAATGTCAAATTCAGGTCGAGTTGGATCAGCCATCTACATAAATAAGAGAGAAGAAATATAATTTATGCAGTCATAAAGACATCTACGTGAATTATTTTCCAAGGATATGAATTAGATTTCAAGACCAAGATTCGTAATGGTCACATTTTTTCATGCTCTATGAAAAATACTTTATCACGGTAATTATGTATTTATAATGCGCATGAATTTTCATTATCAAGGCAAAATTCAATTTATATATAGCATACTAAATAAGGAATAGCTATAGCAAGTTTAATAATGAATAAAACATACCATATAAAATTCACAATTATATAGGACAGTAAACAATAGTAAAACTTGCCAAAACATGCTTTAGAATTCCATATTAATATCAATTACAGGACATGCTCAAATTTCACAAATAATATATAACTGTTTTATGGAATCAGAAATTGAGAGAAAATTGTTGTGTATTCTCATTGATAATAGGGGTCTCTTTATATAGAGGATTACAATGCATAGAATCTAAATCATACAAGGAAAGGTAATCATACATTGAATAGGAATATCTAGATCATTCTAAACCCTATTACCACTAGGTCAAGTAACCTAGAGTTTGGGTTAAACACAAAATAGAGATTTACTTAAACACTCCCCCTTGTGTTGCCCAAACGCGGTGCTTTTCTCGTTGCCTCGCTAAAAACCTTGCCGAGTAACAAAAATCTAGTGGGACAAAAATAACCTCGGTCGAAGGGGAAAAAGAGCACCCTTCACGTTTCGAGACCATACATGTAGACATCTCCCCCTAATGACTACGGTCATGAGAGTTAGGATAACTTCCGCAAACGATGCTACCAACATGTTCATCGAAAGTGAAATTTAGGCAATGACTTAGTGAGCAAGCCAACCACACTATCCTCAGTTTGAACCTAGTTCACTTTGATCTTGAGGAGAGTTTGTTGTTGCTGATTATCCTTGGTGTTGTCGCTTTTGATGTAGCCTTGCTTTATTTGTTCAAAACAAGTAGCATTATCCTAAATGCTCGTAGGCTCATCTGTGGTAGACTTCAAACCACAATTTTTCGAACATGTATAATTATGTATCCAATCCATATACATTCACGAACCACTTCGTGAAGAGCAATGATCTCTGCATTGTTTGAAGATATAGCAACTAGGGTCTGTTCTGTAGACCTCCAAGATATCATGGTCTTTACTCATGGTGAACACTTAACCAGTTTGGGAATGACCTTTGTGTGGGTCAGAGAGATACCCAACATCAGCAAAACCTTCCAAAACGCTTATCGTTTTGGGATGGGGATAGTGGACACAGGCCAGTGTTGACTGCATACCTAGTGTGTGATGGGTCCGAATCCATCATCTCTCTGTAGGGATAGAACAAGCCTATATCAATCGTACATCTCAAGTACTGAAAGATATCTTTTACACCAATCCAATGACGTCGCGTTGGAGCAGAGCTATACCTTACCTAACAAGTTCACTGCAAATGAGATGTCCGGTCTTGTGCATTGACCTAAGTACAACAATGTGCCTATTATACTTAAGTAAGGCACTTCTGCTTTTAGCACGTCTTTGTCATCATCCTTTGGACGAAGAGGATCCTTTTTAGGATCAAGACTACAGACGATCATGGAGGTGCTTGAAGGCTTGACCTTGTCAAAATGCCTAAGCATCTATCAAAACGATGCTCAAGTTCCAAATCGAGACATAATCATGTTCTCCCAAAAATCCTTCATGTCAAACTTGGATTTCAGGTGTTTAGCGGTTTCCCTTAACTCTTTAAGGGCTTCCAATGAAGATCATGTCCAACAAGAACCGCGATAGAACCCGAAACTTGTTATGAAAACACGTGGGCATATCCTTTCCCAATCAAGTAGTCACTTTAGTGAGCGTTTCAACCTTTGTAAAACTCGCTCCGTGGTCTAGAGCCACTTGACTTGGGTAAATGAAGTTCACCAGGAACCTTCATGTATATTTCGTATCTAGATCCCCATAGAGATACGAAGTGACCACATTTGTAAGCTACATGTTCAGTTATTCGGAAACTACCAAACTGACAGGGTAGCGGAGTGCAATGCCACCCATTATGAGAGAATATGTCTCATCGTAGTCGATTCCATGACGTTTTGTGAGAAGCCTTACGCCATAAGGCGACATTGCCATCTCTTTTTCGCATCAAGATTTCTAACAGAGTCCTATTAGTCAATAGGTTTTATGTTAGGAGGTGTTGGCATCACTGACTCGAAAACCTTCCTCTTCGTTAGAGAATTCAACTTAACTTGGATCGCATCTTTCCATTTAGGCCAAATTTCTCTACGTTGGCATTCATTCATCAACGGAGTGTGGTTCAATATCATCTGACTCAACAAACTCATGCACAACTACATCATTAATTATGATGGAGTTTCTAACTTCTTTCGGTAATTCCAAAATAAATGTGACCAGGAGAGTAGAGAGATGTCGGTGGAGCAAGGCTCGCTTAAGTACCACTAATCTCAAAACTTCCTAGACATCACACTTACTTTGGGTGAGCCTACTTTGAAGAAATACTAAACCATTGGCATCTACTACAAAAATATATTGCAATTGCCTATTACATCTCTTGGAAAATAAAAAGACTTAATCAAAATCGCCAGTCTCTGGATCTTGGCCTTTGAAGTCTTCAACCCTTAGAGCGAGATCGTCATCTTAATCTTCCTGCTCCATGTAATTTGCTTCCCTTGCTTCACGATACGTCTTGTACACGTTAGCAACATTCTGGGGCTCATTACATGCTTTAGCCCATTGTCCGGACGTTCCACACCGAAGACAAGCATCATCATGGTCAGGCTCCCTTGATCAAGGAGTGCCTAGAGCGCATTGGGGACGGCTATGATCCTTGGTGGCCCCATCACCATAGCCGGAGGTTCTACCACTCTCTCTCTTCACACGTTGACCTCTACGGTTCAGTGTACGCCTATCTTGGAGGTTTCCTTCTGCTTTGGAGCGAGAATATGGCCCAGAACGTCCAGAATAATCCCTTTCCTTAGGGTTTCACTCCTAGCGCCCTCCTTTACGGGCGCGACTATAATTAGACTCCGGAATTGGCTTTTCTCCCATGGGCCTAGAGTTATAGTTCTTCACAAGTATGTTGTTGTGCTTTTCAGCTACGTTCATGGCTCCAATATGCTCATGAAATCTTGTGATGCGTCTCGCATTGACATCAATCCAATAGTTCTTGGCTATCATTAATGCAAAGACGGGGAAGGTAGACAGAGTCTTCTCGATCAACATCGTATCAGTGATTTTGTGCCCACAGAATTCCATCAAAGACTTGATACGAAGTGCTTCCGAATTGTAGTAAAGTACAGACTTGAAATCACAGAAGCGGAGGCTATGCCATCTCACTTCTAAGTCTGGAAGCAGGGAGTCACGAATGTTACCAAAACGCTGCTCGAGTTCTACCCACAGTTTTCCTGGGTCTTCCTCATTGAGGAACTCATTCTGGAGCGTGTCATTCATGTGCCGTGTCATGAGAATTATGGCTTTAGCTTCATTGGCCTCTCTCGTAGCTCTATTTACTTCAAAAACGGTAGCTTGTTGAGGAGCAAGCACGTTCTGACTTGGCTCTTGGATCGTACTTAGGATCCCATTAGCCTTAAGATGTTGGCGCACATCACGGACCCACTTGTGGTATCCTGCGCCTATTGTCTCTAGTGGAGCGAAGCTCAACTTGTTCAGGTTACTCATCCTGAAAAACAACAAAAATTAGGGTTAGTTTCGGAGCGAAAAGGCTACCACGAAAACAATAAAAATTTATGGGGGTAGTCGCTTCCAAGAAATTAGGAATTTCCGAGCGTAGTCGCATCCAAGAAATTCGATTTCAAGAGGAGTTGGATAAGATCGAAACAATGATGTTTGTGGTTGATCGTTTTATCTCAACAAACTCTAAGTTTGGAGGACTCTACAAGCTCCAAGCTTGGAGTGAGCACAGACCCCCACAGTTCGGCTTAATTTGGTCTCCCCTATGATGAAGAAAGGGGGGGTAGAAGAAGGGAGGTTGCAAGTCCCCAAGAAAAGAAGAAAAGAATGAAAAACTTCAAAAACAGTAACTTTTAGAAAAGTTTACCTTGAAAATTAGCCGAAAATCTTGACTGGAAAAGTCGCCAGAAAAATCTGCCGGAGTTGGCCGGAATTCGGCGGTGGTTGCTAGCCGAAGCTGATGCGGGGCTGCTGTGCAGTGCTTGCAGGGTTGCTGCGAGGCCTGTGCGAGAGCTGTCAACAGCTAGCAAGGCTAGTTGCGGGGAGCTGCTCGCAGGACTCGACAGGGGCTGCAGGGGTTGTCGGTAGATGAGCGTGGGGCTGTCGAGCGTAGGGGGGCGCGGGCCTGTGTGGTGGTTGTCGAGGGCTAGGGCAGGATCTGTCAACAGTTATTGACAGGGGCTCGGCAGATGCGCGCAGCTTCTCGGCAGGGCTTGCAGGGGGCAGGCACATGGCAGGGGCCGATTCGGATTTTCCGACGGCCAGTTCAGGTGGATTCCGGCCAGTTCAGGTGGTTCCGCCGCAGGTTCTGGGCTCCTTGGGACTAGGGCTTCGATATGTGGGGCGGTGGGTGTAGGATTTTGAGGGTTACGAAATTAGGGTTTTCAGGGTTAGGACTTCGTGCTGATAACGTATTTTAGGGAATCAGAAATTGAGAGAAAATTGCGATGTCTTCTCATTGATAATAGAGGCCTCTTTATATAGAGGATTACAATGCATAGAATCTGAATCATACAAGGAAAGGTAATCATACATTGAATAGGAATATCTAGATCCTTCTAAACCCTATTACCACTAGGTCAAGTAACCTAGAGTTTGGGCTAAACACAAAATAGAGATTTACTTAAACAACAAAATATATGCTACCTATAATAATAGCAATAATATATCATGCACAAATGGCGACGAATAATAAAACATAAATAAAATAACAAGGCATGCTAAAATGATCAATATTATCTAACCATACGGGCTCAAATTTTCTAATTTTACATAAGGACAATAAAAAATATACGGCATGCTCAAAATAAAATATAAACAATAGTTTAATATAAAGGCATGCTTAGGAATAATTATATAAGCGTAAATGAAATTCACAAAACATGCTCAAAATTTCATAATAAAAACATAAACAATAACATATTTAAAGCATGCTTAAACATAATTATGTAAAATTCACAAGGTATGCTGATTCCACAATTTACCGAAGTATGAAATTAAATAAATAAAAGAGAACATACTTGATTTCGAGAAAACAAAATGATCCTAGCACACGCGCGTGCTGATGCAGGCGTGCGTAACGATCCGAGGAGCCGATGCAGATCTGGTGGTTCTATGCTTTGAGCTAGGCCGTGCGGCTCGGCTTGATAGATTTGGTTTTTTTTTTTTTTTCTGGTTTTGTTTTCTTTTGGTGTCGATGGAAAAAAGAAAAAAAAATCTAGGGTTTTTTTATCTTTTTTCTTGGCTATTGGCTCTGAGCTTGCTGATAATGTGTAAAAGTCAATGGAAATTGGCCTACTCATTACATTTGATAGTCCCTTTATATAGAGAGAGAATTACAATGGAAATATCAATAACAATAATGACAGTAAATGCTGATTGACTTGTAATCGCTAATTCCTTAATTCCCTCTTCGTCAGTTACTTTGACGCATGCACATAATGTGTTTTTCCTTTAACATTGTACCATTTTTTGAAATTTTTTTAATAGAAAAATAATTGCAACTTTTTCTTGACCTTTAAGGATCCAGAACCAGGATTTCAAAAAAAAAAAAAAAGAATAAAGATCCAGAACTAGACGAACCGAAGGTAATAAATCCAGTTTCTTTTTTCTTTGATTGTATTATTTTTTTGTTGACCAAGTGATATATATTAGGCACATCCTGATCCTGGGACCAAATGCCCTAATCAGTTTCATTGCTCTTACTGCCTTCAGACCTCTTTTCTTAAGGCTCTTCCTCTATCTGTGTTAATCAGAGGCTAATGGTTGCCTAAGTGGCAAACTTGCAATCATCTAATGGAACAGTTTGATTCTATTCAACTTAAGCACATACACAAAGAATCCAATATGGTGGTTGATATCGTTGTCTTCAACTCCCGTTGCAAAAGTTATAAATGATCTATGTATTTTGGGGTAACGCCTAATATTAATATGTGGTTTCAGAATGTTTAATATTACCTTTTCGTGATTTGCTAAGTTGATAAAAGTTGGTCCAAAAGTTAATTTTGACAAAAACTTTTTCATGTGCAAGGATAAGTTTGTCATCGCAATAAAAAAATTGAAAGATAATTAAGTTCAAAAAAATATTGGAAAATGAAGTTTAAAAATAAAAAAACAAAAAAACACAAACCACAAAAAATTGAAGAATTGAAGAAGAAATGACCTGATGCAGAGAGTTCAAATTGAAGAAGAAAATAGATCGTGACTTCAATGGGGACACGGGTGTCAATCCGATGCTGATAATAGAGACTAATAGAGTCTACACCAAGGCGTTTCAAGATTCCTTCACTAGCAGCTCTCATATATGCCGGCTCCCCTCGAATAATCTCTCTCTTATTGTCCTTAAAGCTGATACCAAATTTGGTGGCCAATTCAAGCTTGTCTCTCACCCCTCCACTCAAAGGCTGAATGATTTATTCAAGTCAACAATCCAAATAAGCTAACCCATAATGGCTACATGCAAAGAATAACAGTGCTTGATTACCTTACCGAGAAGAAGTTCATTGATGAAGGGATCGTAAAGGTCAGCGGTATCAAGGAAGGTGACCCCGATGTCAGTGGCATGGTAGATGAGTTTGATCATGTCTGGTTCGGGCTTCAGAGGGCCAAAGAAGACGAACATCCCGATGCAACCCAGTCCTTGAGCTGAGACCTCGCTCAAGGTCTTGTGAACCCAGCTTCATCCTCCTCATGCTGGCCATGCGTTTGTGTTGTGAAGTAGATAGACTATCTAAGATAGTAGCAGAGTGACTGAGGGAAGAAGAGAAGACGAGGTGAGGGACGGTGGCCATCTTTGGTGCCAAGTGTCGTTTTTAGATTCATGCTCCAGTTTGGAAGCACAACTTTCTAACTCCCAAGATTTTCTATTAGGCAGTTGTTTTTGGAAAGTGAAATTAGACTACCTATTTTACAGGGAGCCCTTCTAATAAAGACCATTAAAATGAGGACTAGTTGAGGACTTTTGTATTAGACTCACTTTTCGATCATATTTATGCAAATCAACCATTAGATGTTTAGATATTTATGTGTCGATATCATTTTCTAAATTTTACAACCAAATTGAAAACCGTTAAAACATTCATAATTTTGATTTATGAGTTATGAACATGTACAGTTCATGTTTGACAGATATGGTTCGTCCATAAATTTGATGTAGTTTGATACATTAACGATTAACAATTTGTGACTTGATACACATTTACGCAAACGTACGTATCATTGTCAAGTTAGTGAAGTATTATGCCCAAAGTTATCGTACCACGGGGATTAGTGGCTAACCCACAATCCTTGGGTAATCGGAAATAAAGACACTTAGCAAATAAAAGAAAACGAAAAATAAAAGAAAATAAAAATGCTACTCTAAGGCACCAAGCTTTAGCAATGCTCGGCTTTGGTTCTAATCAAAGCCTAATCAAAACTAAGAGCCTGGTTGTGGTTATTTACAATGAGTCGAAATTGTCATCGATAATTGTAATTTAAATTTCTAATAACTAAATTGCAAGAATTTAAATGAAAACTTTAACTAACAACTAAACTAGATGAAGAAAGCAAAGTAGGAAATGATATAAATATGGGATTGGTAGTTAGGGATGATTCCTAACCCTAATTCAATGTTCTAGATGCTAATTTAATTGACATGCAATTTACTAAAAATGGTAGAGGCCGCACCCAAGGCTTTTCAAGGCTCAAGGGCCGAAATTCCCTTTCATGGTATTCCTACTCCGGTTCAAGGGTTGTAGGAACTCACTCAGCATGAATTAGAGCCAGTTTAATGGTCATTAATTCACATCAAGAGTCTTAGAAATTCAGGAATTAGGCAACCAAGCTCACCATAACCGCAATCAAGCTAATCATGTAGTGAACCATGCTTGTACTTCCCACAATTATTAAATCGGGGTTCTAGCTCTAAAATCTAAGGATGTCATCCCCTAAATTTCAATCTAGAAATATTAAAACACATACCCAAGAATTGACAATTCCTAAGCACGCATTCTAATCAATTATCACAAAACACAAACATCCAATAATTAACAGATTCCATTTATAAATTAAATTAAGCATCCATTACATCAAATTTCGGTTAGGGCACACAATCCTAACACCCAACAAAATTTCTACTCCATAAATATATACATCATCAATTCCATCAATTTAATACAAATAAAAGACGGAAAGGTATGGAAGAGGGAGAACAACCGAGACAAGCTACCAATGCTAAAAAGCATACATAACAAGTCTTGGGATTATACTCTCTCTCTTTTACCCAAGTGGTGATTAAACCCCTTATGCTTGAAGTATTTTTCCTTGAATTTTGTGAAATTGATGAGAAGATGGAATTTTGGTGAGGTGGATCTTGGTGAGGAAGTGTGGATTTTGGTGAGGAGAAGAAAAGATAAGAAGAAGGAATTTTAGTGAGGTGGGGTGATTCTTGGCAAGAAGGAACAAATGGAGAAGGAAGGTTTGGGCTGCTCTGTTTTGGTGGTTTTTGGTGCGGCTACTGTTGGAGAGAGGGGATATATATATATATATATATATATATATATATATATATATATAGAGGTGTGCAGCTGTAGGGTATAAGAGCAACTCCAACAGATTCCCTATATTTTTATTTTTCTCTACTTTAGGGAAAAATGAGGCTCTTTTGCTCCAACAGATTCCCTATAACTATCTTTATTTTAGGGAAAGTGAGGAGATAGAAAACCAAATTCCCTATATTTACAGCAAACTCTAAAATTTTAAAGAAGAATATGGAGATTTTATAGATTACTGTAAACTAGGGAATCTGTTGGAGTTGGAGAAGAAAAATAGGCTAAAGGTTTGACTTTTGTTTCTCTATAATACAAAAATTATAGGGAAACTGTTGGAGTTACTCTAAAAGAGAAGAATGGCTCTCATTTATTTTGTGGTCAAGAAGAGAAAACGAGATAAGGGTGGCATGTGAGTGAAGGATAAAGGGCACGTGATGGTTATTCTCCTTGGCTGAGAGATAATGCCAGAATGAAACAATGAAAGGAAATGATGCTAGGGATGACACGTGGCAAAACCAAATTGGTCTTGGAGGTAGAATGATTAACTAATTCATAGTTTAATTGATTAATCAAACCATTAATTGATGGTTTGATTACCCCACGTGCTGCTGCTCAAAGGCTTAATGAACCAATTAGGCTTAATTGAGTAAATGATCATTTACCCAATTTCAACAACAAAATTATCCACTTGCTCCACTAACAGTTTTTTAACCTCATTTACCCAAAACACTCTAAGAGATTATTTCCCTACTACCCAATTAATTCTTTTTTTATTCTTTTTATTTATTTTTGGGACTTTTTTGCCCTCTCCTTCTTTCTCACTTAGACAGAAAAGTCATCCTCCACCTTGCGGACTCAGGCGACCGGTGACTGAATCCGGCTACAGGACTGGTGACCGGATTCTGGCGTCTGAATTTATTGCCCCTAATAATACCTAGTAACCATATTACTGCCTCCCAGTAATCATATTATTGCCTCCCATAATCATATTATTGGCCTCCAGTGAATTGCATAAACTCCCAAAACCAAAATGAATACACTACAGGCACAATTGATCAATTTATATGCATATTATTGCCCCGCAATAGACATGTATAACTACTCAATAAAACTTTTTTTTTCATTCTTCTTTCTTCTTTCCTTATAAGCCTTCTGCCAAATTTACCAAAAAAATAATAATAATAGTTGCCGCAATGGATAGAAAGAGAGCCATGAAAATAATACTTGCATAGTTGCTATGACTACTATGATTACTCCTCTGACCGCCACGTCATCATTCTCCTTCTTCTTCATCATCGTCTCTTTCAACATCTCCGTCTCCATCTCTCTCTCTCTTCCATTTTCAAACCCCACCAGAATCCCCCAACCCTAGAGCCCAACACGACCCTAGATCCTCGTCCCCAAAACTATGTCGTCCGATTCGTCGAGTACAAGAAGTGGGAGGATCTAAAATCGAGTGCGTATGCGGAGGGATCGGATTGGATCGATAGGAACAATCTGGCCAAGGATTACCAGACGGATTTCAGACTGGTCCGGATTGACCGCGCCTGTGAGACGCCTGGAGGTGGCTGGACGACCTGGAGGAGGCTTTTCTAAGTGGAGAGAGAGAGTCTGGCAGTCGGCCGGAGGTAGAGAGAGAGAGAGAGAGAGAGAGAGAGAGAGAGAGAGAGAGAGAGAGAGAGAGAGAGAGAGAGAGAGAGAGAGAGAGAGTCTGAGAGATGAGTTTCAATTTAATTAATAGGGGCAAAACTGTCAGCAGATGTTAGAGTGGGTAAATGGGGTTAAAAAACTCTTAGTGGAGTAAGTGGGCAATTTTTAAGCTGAAATTGGGTAAGTGGTCACGGCCCCTTAAGCTTAATTAAGCAATTAACAAATCTCCAATTTCGTCTTTTTGCCGAAAACTCAAATCTTCACCATTTTTGCGACATTTTATCTCGTTTCCACAACTCTGCTTATTTTCTACAAAATAAATAAAAATGGATTAATTACATAATAATTAACTTGAGGATTAACTAATTTATCGTGTTTTAGATACAATTACTTGCATAGAAATGTGTGTAATCAATTTGGAAGAAAATTTTCAAAAGTGATCTACTCATGCATACATAAACATCTAACGGTTGATTTGTCGTAATATAATCAAAAAGTGGGTCTCCCAAATATTTGATAAGAAAATCCTCAACTAGTCATTATTTTAGTGATCCTCATTAGAGGGGCTCTCCTATTTTACAATCCGCATTTCCTATTTCCATTTTTTATAACTTAAATTTTGTATCTTTCTAAGAATTACAACCAAAAATAAAAATAATGAGTGTGGATTTATAAAATGAGGAGTGGAGTTTCACTTCTCTTGTCTTTACTTTTTTTTTATCCACAATTGTCAAATCTCTAACAAAAGTCGTAGTCAAAATGAGTCATGTAACTAGAATCTTTTTTTGTTTTTAATAAAATTGGGTGTTAATCTATTAAACGTAAAATAGGGTAATAATACCTAATGACCACTCTTGGAGCACACGACAGAATTATATCATTGTTTAGGTAACTCTAAAGCTACCCTAGATAGAAAGATTTGAAATCAATAACTTGACAATACTAAGGTTGGTGCCAAGCAATTCAAACTCCAACCCCAATTTATTCTTAAACCTAGGACTACTATACACAGAGGGGGTTTCCCCAGGAATATCAACTGCAGCTACAAACTCAACTTGATCCGCAACCTACTCTTTATCAACAACTTCTTCCATTGCTTTTTGGGAAAATTGGAGTCCTTCAGAAGTTTCATCTTTTTAGGCTGCAGCTTATCAATCTGGACCTTGCTCTTGCTGCGAATTGGTCGACCAAATTTCCATTTCTTTGCAAGAGAAACTGCTATAGCCCCAGTCTTCAAAGCTAAAGCCAAGGAAGGTTCAAAATCTAGTTGAACAGGTGAAAAGGGAACCAGCTATTTCAATTTCTTGGCATAGGTGATCAAAGGTGCCGGAGTCGGGATAACACTCGTGATCGGAGCAAGATCACACACAGTCATGCATTGATGATTATCAATGTGAGTAGCAGCAAAAGTCAGAACACGAAAATATGTTACCTGAGCTACCAACGCAAAGGTAGAAACAGTGAGAGAGCAAGCAAAACACCAGAAAAGAGGTTAAGGATCGACATCATTTGCCGATGCAGCTATCAACTGCTTCCCTGCATCCTAGAATTAGGGTTAGGGTTGGGACACATACCAAAAGAAGTAGAACACAATCCACCATTCTCCTACTGGAAGGGAGGACTAGTCCAGCCAGAAGATGGGTGCTCCAAAAAGCCACAAACCCGGCAAAAACTGACAAACTTCTCGTATTTACAATGGAACACCACCGAGACTCACGAAAAGAATTCAAACTTAAAAGGGGATATGCCTATCTCACTGACGCAACCAAATACTTACAGGTACCCTGCTAGATCTCGGGCTTGTCAAGCTATAGCACAAACCCTAAAGTGGAGCCAACCATTAAAGCCGCCTTTATAACCAATGCTAGCAGAAGACCAAACACTTCCATCCACACTGAAATAGAAGTGATCGAGGCTGACTTCATGTTGAAGAGGCCATTGTAAGGTCAAAGCAAGCAGAGACTTTGTACAAAGCCAGGGATCCCCATTAACAATGTGATCCCTCTTCTTTCGAGAGGCGATTCTTCAAACCCCAAATGGATGGGACATCATTCCTATCAGAGCCTTTGCATCAATTTTATTCTTCACCGAAATTAGACGCCCAATTGTGCAGTGATGTCGGAAAATTATAGAGTTGCAACAGCCCCCAAAGATGATTTTCCCATTCTCCGAAATGGCAAGCGACGCCATGAATCAGGTAGAGACATTGTCCACAATTATGGAAAATGATGACGTTGGTGAGAGTAGCTTTCTGGTGTTAGTGAAAGTTGCTTTTGTTGTTGGTGAGAGTAACTTTCTGGTGTTGGTGAGAGTAGTAGCCTTTGGTGTTAGTGAGAATAACTTTTGGTGTTGGTGACAATAGCTTTTGGTGGTGGTGAGAGTAGCCGGATGTGGTCAGAGACCTCGCCGGAGAGGAGAAAAGAGAGAATTATTGATGATTTTTTACTCTAGTGACATTTTCGTAAGTATGTTGATTTTTGATATCTAAAATTTAAACAATTTTAAATCTAGTTGGTTAACGAAGAAAAAAAATGTTAGTGGCATGTTGGCTAACATAATATTCAAAAATAGCCCTATATGTAATTGGTCAGTAAATATATTGGTGTATATCCATATCTTATAAACTATTTCAAGGCATATAAAATATTTCACACTTTCGTTTAATTTTTTTATCAATTTTTTTTAACAAAAGAGATAATATAATCTAATTAAGGCTAGAAACGCCATATAAATTATGTCTCAGAGAGACAAGCAAACAAAAGACTTGATAAATAAGTCATGTAACGAGGGATGACTTCATGAGAATCTAAACCTCCATGGTAGAACATGTAATCATTTCTGAGGATTTGGATGTACTATACATCTCTAACAATTTAAGCACTTTTAACTTGAAAGAATTTCAGAATTTTTGTTCGCCTTAGATATTTAGTTACTCTTGGATACTCACTAGGCCAATAACCTCAACATACAACAGTTTTTACACAACGAAAAAAAAAAAGATGTTGTGTGATGATGGAAAATCAATCATACAACACGATTAAGAACCTCACGTTGTAGAAGACCATAAAATTTTTGATGTTTTTATGTAGAAGGTGATTGCATAACACTGATAAGAATATTTTGTTGTGTGAATGATAAAAAAAAATAGCGGCAGATTTCCCTCCTACTTTCACTCAAATTTGGCTCCAAATTCTACCTCACATGCACTAATTTTTACTACATAGTACAACAGTTTGCTTGTTTCTGTTGTATGAGTGTAACTTGTAAAATGTCATACAACAGTGTTTAGCCTTGTGTTGTCCAAGTGAGGGAAATGTAGGCGGCAAGATTTGGATGTGCCCCAAAATGACAAAATTTTGCTTGAAATGTTGGTTACTTGTGTGATAATTTTAGGTTCTTACAACTAATGATATATTTATGTTGTCTGAATGAGTAAGGATAAGCATCTACGCAAAAACTGATTTTGTGATTGTACATAGGCGGGAGTTTTCTCTCTCAGACTCTCAACTCAAATTTTATATGTAGATAATCCGACAACAGAATTTGATTTATCTGTTGTATGAGTCATAAGTAAAAAAGATAAAAAAAATCTATATGTGTCCCAGAAGAAAGAGAGATAGAAGCACCCCCAACCAATATTCATTTTTCGTCTTCGACACTTCGTCAAAATATAGCAAAACTTCTTCTCATCCCTCCTGTCTCACTCTCGTCTTCTCTTCATTCTCTTCTCTCCCAGAAATCTCAACTATATCCTTCAACATCGCGCTTTGGGAATTTCTCTCTCTCCAGAGTCCAGTTCTCATTGTCCCTAATTTCACTTCTCTCTCTGCAAATCAACCCTAAATCTTCCCTCTCTAAACCCTCAATGGATCCGACACCTTCTTCTACCGAATCCAATCACAGCCACCAAAACCTAACCAAAACCCCATAACCCAGCCATCAACTCCAGTTCTTAAAAGCCTACCCGTCACCAAACCCCGAGTCAACCCTAAAAGAATCTCCGTTGGAGCACCCGGACGAATTCTTCGCTCAAATCCAAGACTAGAAGCTAAAGAAGAAGGCCTCCACGTTCCTCTTGGCCCTAGTTGATGCCTCTAGAGAGAGCCTCCTCACGGCTCATCGATTACTCAGTACGTCTCTTTCTCGAAATGGATTAATTTGGTTGTTTGTTTTGACAGTGGATGATACGAATCAGTGTTGTTATCAGGTATTGCGCTATGGAAGACCGGAGTTCATTCGTTGCTTTTCAAGCTAATACCAATGTTGTTATCAGGTATATTGTTCATATCCCAAGTTTCTTCCTTACAATTTCAATTTCTGTATTAACGGGTTCTATATTATCTTCTTTGCAACTTTATATGATTTCTAATTATTTTCTGACAGTATGTTAGGAGATTAGTTAGATATAGTATGTTTGGGATATTTCATAAGTCATCGAATACATGCCTTGGGTTGGGATGCCCTATACACCTATTGTTTTTCAGCTTTTCACAAAGTTAAGTATGTGTATGTGCCATTGTTGATGTCTCTCTGACAAGTTAACCCAAATTTTATCATTAGTTCAAAAATTCTCACCAGAGGTATTGGTTAGTTCAGTTTAGGGCATGCATATTCCTTTCTTTCTGGATTTTTTGAAATAAATGGCCCTTTTTCTTTTGGTGATCTTGTAAGACCTACAACCCTCAGCAAAGCATGATTGTATTTCTACTCTTTTAATATAATCTATTACAAATGGAAGTGAAGATATAGTATAACCGATTCCTAATGAATCTTAGTCAGAGGACAAATTAAGTGGCATTTAGATTTACATGTAAATACTGTTATTGTCATATCAATTGCTTCAAGTTATAATACAACCCTTTAGTCCCTTCTCCATGGTTATAACTTGAAATTATATAACCTGGAATGTAGTAATCAGATTCACATCAAGATTATATAATTTCATCTTAAGCTGTGTATAAATGTTGCTGGCCTATATATATATATATATATATATATATATATATATATATATATATATATATAACACAAGTGCTAAATTTGTTAATGTTCTGCTGGCTCTTTTTATTTCTAACTTTGAAGTATAGTTTCTGATGATAAGCAGATTGGTTTGGTTAATATATACATATAAAGAATGAATGTGGTTAATAAGACTACTTGGTGTGGTTTGCAGCTTGGTCTGAGATGCAGAACATGACGTTGCCAGGTTAAAGGCTGCATGCAGGTCATTCCTAACACCTATTGTCTATGAAACTGATACTTATACTACATAT
The DNA here is from genome assembly GCF_002994745.2 of Rosa chinensis. Taxonomy (NCBI): domain Eukaryota; kingdom Viridiplantae; phylum Streptophyta; class Magnoliopsida; order Rosales; family Rosaceae; genus Rosa; species Rosa chinensis. The sequence goes on along the minus strand of NC_037091.1, from coordinate 34,853,029 downwards.
CTATGGTTGTTGCACTAAAATCGAACTTTCTTCTATTCCAAAATTGGAATGCAGATAATCATAGTGTGCATGTCTTGACACGGTTTAGATCAAAGGCTGAGTTAATTGTTCCGGGTAAGAAGGTATTGCCTACTTATAGTTAATTAAATCCAATTTTGCAAACTCTTGGAGTAACTACTCATTAGAGAAAGGTTAATAGTTTGGAAGGATGCGAAATTGGTCTTACCCCTCCCAAGAAACCACAAAAAGCAATGGAAGAATACCTTTTCTTTTTCCTCTAAATTTGTTACAAACGGTTATAAATGTTCTAAATGTTCTAGTCCAACCCTCATATAGTGTGGTAAAGACTACTTAATTAAGTTGAAGATTTCTGATTAATTTGCATCATATATGATGGTTTTTGAATTTTAGGATCACTGACCAAAGGCTATGGCAACTTAGAGAAGTTACGATTATGTTTTCCTTCCAGTACTCAATAGTCATTGAGCCTACTACTAATTTGTTTCCCTTCCAAACAGTATGTGTTATTGTTTCATGCTTGACATGACATCTTTGGTTCTGTTTCTCATTAGTGTTAGTATAGAGCCTGGTTGTTCCTTAAGTTACTGGTTCTGGTAATTTCTGTTGCTCTCATATATGTCCTCATTGGGTTCAGTTTTGTGGGTGTACATGTTAGTGTCAGTGCATAGAGTTGAATTGCGCTTGATATGCATTCTGGAGTTGCTTACTAATAGCTTAAGGCTTTAGGCTTGGAAGGATCATAGACGAGTAACACAAACAATTTTCGATTGGAATTGGAATGTTGCTAATCTACCACACTATTATATAAGTACACAAATTAAAATTAACACCAAATTTAACTTCCAGAAAATTCTTGGTTTCTTTGGTAAATGTCACTGCTTTTATTTTTTTGGTAATATGAATCTAGTCTTGTCTGTAACTTCTTTTTAGATAATTTGGTTACATACGTGAATGTTTTCTTGCTATTTGTAGCTGGGAACTTTCCAGGAATCGTAATTGCAGAGGAGCCAGAGTGGAAAGATAGCATTCGAGGTTCAATTGGTGTTGTAAATTTGGCTGGAATGCCCATTAGTACAAGATGGACTTTTGTGGTTTACTACCTTTACCTTTCTTTTGGTTATCCTACCTGTCTTTTTACAGTAAATAGTGACAATATGAAAAGAAGTTCTCGATAACTCTTGTTTTGTTACTTTATAGTAAGCATACAGCAAGTACTCATTACAGATATAGAGATGGTAAAAGAAATTAGCCTGCGTACATCTTTGAGCTTGGGGATTTCCTTTTATCTATCTAAGGACCGCAAGCCACTATTCTACCAAGGCATTCTAGCTTCAAATGGGTCAGTTTGGTCTTACCAGTGGAAGATTTTTAGCTTTGCATCACATCTGCCTTGTTTTTATTTTTCTCTGACTTTGGGATCCATAGTATGGTAGGCCTCATGTGAGCTGTACCCGTCCCAAGCCTCCCAGAAAGGTCCCCAAGTCACCTCATGAGGTAATTTTTTTCCCAGATGTTTTACCTTTTTACTTTCGTGTTATGAATCTATGCATAGATTTGTGGAGAAAACCCATTAGGATTCACTAGGAATGCAAATAAGTTAATTTGTTTGTGTATATGAAGATCAAAGTAGCTAAATCCAAGGATCAAGTTTGTTCCTTTTGCACATTTTTATGGTGGAAACCCATTAGGAGTCACAAGGAATGAAAATAAGTTATTCTATTAGTTGAGCAAAGTAGCTGAATTAGCTGAATCTGAGGGTATAGTCATGTCTTTTTAGATGTAGTATCTGAGGAAACACACAGAGGGCAAGTAGTTTTGATTTGATTGCTCTTGAGTGGTTTTGTTTTCAGTTTAGGATTTTCATCAATTGGGCTTGTGCTTATTTTTTTTTAATACTATCAAGCAATTGGCAAGGGATTTGTAGTCCGGCATACTATGTTTACAGAGAATTACAGGCTTTACTTCCGCAGTCATTTTATCCAAGGGTGTGATTCCTGTTCTTTCTCTTCGCTCTTCTCTTTTTGACAAGTTGCACTATATAATGGTGAATTATGAAATTCTATATTGCTATAGCATCTGGGAAGGTTGGGAAGTAATAAAATTTGGCAGATATGTTGGGATATTTCTAATTTTTTACTTGCAAGTTAATTTATTCAAGTATAATCTCCCAGCAATGTTGTTTCACAACATAGACATGGTCAATTATCATGTGCAGTTTAGTGATATATTAAGAGATAATGCATTAAAAAAAAGGTATAATCCATAGTTTTCTTTGTTAGCAAAGAAATATGTGCTTCCTATAAAAGAAAATTGATTTGGAGGTTTTGTATGTGTACTGATCATTTATTTTCCTTCTGGTTTGCAGGTTAGAAGTAGTTCTTTTGTTCATAGTGTACCTTGCTTATGGATATGATGATGGCAGTGCTCTATCATACATTCTTCTTACAATGACCAGTTGGTTCATGGCACTTTCTTGGCTTTTTGCTCCCTATTTGTTCAACCCATGCCCATCTGGGTTTGAGTGGCAGAAGTAAGTGTCTTAAGAGGATTCCTACCATTTTAAGGGTTTCAAAAGAATCCCATTTTGGGCAGTTTGGTAATCAAATCTGGGAGTTAACACCGAGTACTAATGGAATTGATATATTTGTCTTAAGCTGAAAGATTGGTGGGCATTTGGGTGGAGTTTGCTTAGTCTACGTTACGTGTAAGTGATCTTCATCTTAGTTGGTGTTTGCTTTTCAATTACTGATCTTGGTTTATTGAATAGCCCCATGTATTTCTATATCTACAATTAAGCGTACATATATATACAATTTTACTCATTAGTTAATGATTCATTGTACTTGAAGGTAGTTCAATTCTGCTCTTTTGTTTGACTCTAAAGTTAGATGTTTACGGTGTATAGGAAACTAAAAGAACTTTTTGTTTCTGAGGAGCGCAAATGTTTCCAAAGATTGATTGGAATACTATTGCAGTTGAGATTATTGATTTGCTGGGTATTTGAAGATAGAGAGATAAAGTCATTTATATGAGATATTGAAAGCTTGGATGAAGTGAAGAAGAGGTTCAAGGAAGAGTAGCTGTTCAGCCTTGTGATATTGTTCTCAATGTTGTTCTTGTGTTTTAATGTATGAATGATTGAGAAATACTATGTTTATGGTACATTTGATGCTTTAATGTAAGGATTGGATGCTTTAATGTAAGGATTGGAGTACTTGAATTGATGAATTGCATTCAGATTTCTTTCTAATATGGATTGATACTATTATTTAGATAACAATGGAGTATTAATTATGCAAAATTCGGATTATTACATAATAAACAAGCAACAATTCACACAACAGACTTCTTATAACACACCAAAATTTAGTTGTGTGAAATTAAATCATACAACAGTCATAGTCTAAAAACTGAAGTGGGAGGAGCGATTACACAACAGTAAAATTCAAAGGCATGTTGTCTGACGAGCTTAACCAACAACAGTTTGAAAACAAGTTTTGTTGTCTGAAGCATGCACTTGCCACGCATAGCATGGCTGCGCAGCAGCTTTGCCTAGCATCTGTCGAGGGAAGACACAACACTTATAACAAAAATATGTTGACTGTTTTTATGTCATACAACGGTGCAGCACAGTTGTGTGATTTTTCATCACACAACGCTTCGATACACAACGGAGATCGTCCAAATCACACAACGATTTTGGTCCGTTGTCTGTTAGCTTTTTTGGCCTAGTGACTCGGACAATTTTTTTTTATTTTAACCCCATTTTTGATGGGGCTCGAACACATGACCTCCTTCCAGTTTCAAATAGAATGTCATTATCTTACCATCCCACCAAACACAAGAACCCGAATACTCAGACAAGTTATAAAATTCAAATTTTAATACAGAACTTTTTATTGTTTCAAGGACAGACATTAAACATATTACTCTGGTGGCTTCATAAATCACCAAGTCTTTGAACAAAAATACAAATTCACCAAATTCTCAAGGCACAAAGAGACATTGTTGTGAGATAACTTAGAGATTCTAGGCACCTACTTATATGGCTTTCCATGAAGACAGTGGTGGAGTGTCAGAGTTCATCCAAGTACTGTTGCAGCTAGTTGGATATCTGTCGCCCTTAACAGCATCTGCGGAAGCAAAAGATTCAAGCTCGGCCATTTCTTCTGGTGTCAGTTTCACAGACAGAGCCTTAATGTTCTGGTTAAAATTCTCAATCTTGGTGGTTCCGGGTATAGGGCACACATCATTTCCTTGGTGATGAACCCAGGCCAGTGCTAGTTGAGATGGGGTGCAACCCTTCCTTGCTGCAAGATCACTTACTCGCTCAAATATTGTTTTATTATGCTCTAGGTTTTCAGCTTGGAACCTGGGCATATTCTGCAACCAACACAATACATATTTAAGCATCAAGAAATATAGATTTATCAAACCAAATGATATCCAAAGGCACTAATATGCAGATTGAACATAACTCGTACATAATACGAAAAATAATTTGGGCTTCTTCCAGATCAACTGCCGTATTTTCTTAGCACTGAAAGATATTTAGGGTTCTTGACCCAAAGCACCAAAATGAGGCAAAATTATCTCACTTACCCCAACAACAAATTTTTATTCCCATTAACCCATTTTAAACTAAATTGACATTTTTACCCTCATCTTTATATAAAAACTACATCCATGCCATTGCCCCTCTCTCCCACCGGTCACGAGAAACTCTCTCTCTCTTTCTCTGCCTCCTTCACGCTGATGGCCCAGATCCTTAGTGCCCACTGATTAACCTTGTCGCCATCATTTCCGGTCATATTGGGGACCAGATCCTTCACTTCTCTCTCTCTCTCTCTCTCTCTCTCTCTCTCTCTCTGATCAGATTGGTGAGCAGTACTACCATCATCATCTTCTCTCTCCTCCCTCTGCTCCGCCGTGTTCTTCATCGTCGTGTGTGGCTCCGCTGAAGCCGGTGATGGCCACGAAGCCACAAACTAGGTAGGGGAAGGATGAGGTGAATCTGTCTACGTTTTTTGTTTTGGCTTGCTTTGTTTTCGAAATGGTTCTGTGGCTTGCTTTATTTTCGAAATGGTTCATGACAAAGCTCACCACTCGAAAGCTAGGCAGCCAGGCTTTGATTGGCGAATCATATGCAGTGGTTGCTGGGTATGTTGGATGCAAGGGTGCCCAAATCAGAAGGAATTTTTTTTTTTTTTTTTTAATGTAATGGGAAAGAAGGAAAGGAAAAAAAAATTGAATGTCTATTGGGTCAATAAACGTCAATTGGAGGGCAATAAATGTTTTGAATTAATATAATCTCTTCATTTTTTTCTTTAATCAAAGTTTTATTTGTCTAATTCTAGGAAGATTAGTTCTCATTCCGACGACCGAAAGTTCTATTGTGGGGGATAATAGACATTTATTGGTGGGCAATAGAGGTTTATTGACCTCTAGTGGGGGGCAATAGACATCTATTAGGGGGCAATAGAGGTTTTCAAAAAATTCCTATGGGCGGTGGTCGGTGACCGGAGTCCGGTCGAGGACTCCGACAAAAGTTGGCCGGAATCTGGCAAAGGTTGGCCGAATTCCCTCGACCGGTGACCGGAATACAGCGATCAGTAATCGGCTCTGGCGAAGTCTCCCTTGGTTTCTCTCTCTTCCATTTTTTTTCTCTCTCTCTCTAAGTAATAAAGGGGTAAGTGTAAAATGATATTAAAAAAAGGGTGATTCTAGTTGGACCTCCAAATTTGATATTTGGACCTCTCATACTTCGTACACCTCTAATTGACTTTTTAGAATACTTGAAAAGCTAAGTATACCTCCTTATTTTTACCAAAACACCCTTGAATATGAGATACAACAATTTGTTGCTCTACTTTTTATCTCTATCTTCAACCATGAGAAGAAAAATGAATTAAAATCACAAGATATTGCTATCTTATGAGTATGTCTCTCCTCCACCAAAATTAATCAAAGGTTGTCGATCTTGATATGTTGCTGAAATCTTTTTGAATTTTCTAAAAGAAGGATTTCAAGAGTTTTGGGTTGGAAAATCAAGTAATAACTATATCATAATATTCAATGATTTTCAACGGAAATCAAATTATTTTGAATTTATTTTTGTATTAAATGATGGGCCATGTATACAAATTATTATTTTTACTTCATTATTGTAGGTAAATTATAAAATTATATGGCAATATAAGGAAATTTCGGAAGAAATAAAAAAATAATTTAATTAAATGTATATTTAGGGAGGTAAGAAGAGTTTTTTTTTCCCCCATTTTTCTCTATTTGTCCTTATTTGTCTTTTCATATGACTTGACAAAGTTTATTAATAATTAAAAAAAGTTGGAGGTCAAACTAGAACCACCCTTAAAAAAATTAAAAAAGAAAAAAAATTAGGGAAGACCTCCTTAGAGTGTTTTGGATAAGAAGGAATTAAAAATAAAACTTAATGAGGTAAGTGAGAAAAAAATATCTGAAAATAAAGTAAATGGACAAAAACCCTAAGAATTATAATAAGCTTCTTATGATTACGATCATAGCATGGCACTCCTTTTGTTGGGTAAGCATGACAGTGCACTTTGACTTGTCAAATAATCAATTAGCGGGGTGACTCCAAAACTATAGTTACGCTGTGCGGTGAGAGCTACTAGGCTACCTGACTAATCAATAATATCTATACTTTCTCAAAAGTGTCGGAGTTAAAATTGAAAGGGCAAAAATGATTTGTCCTAAATCAAATTTGCAATACCCCCTCTCAGAAACCACAGCTCAAAACATATTATGAATACTTATTAAATTTAATCACGTAGTGATCCTCTCGAGAGTGATCGATACATTAAGACTTGGATACTGGAATTACAATAGACTACTGAATGAAGTCAACCAGGACACACAAACACAGATTACTAAAGGCCAACTACAAACATAGGATTTAAGAACTTTCATGGAGATAGAAGGACGAGACATGGGATCAGCTATATAATTAAGTTTATCATCTAATGCACATGCATATCACAAGTAATATTTGTGTAACCAACCTTTCGAGCATCATCATTGGGAAGATTTTCGATGAAATTTGCCCCCGATGATAAGAATCCTCTTCCTAGAGGACTGTATGCAACAATGCCAATGCCAAGTTCCCTGAGAAATTTGGGACAGTAATATCAATGAATTGCTAGCAACGTACTCTATAATAATCTAGGTAGCTCCGTCAAGCCTTACCGACAAGTAGGGATTATTTCTTCCTCTACATCTCTTGACCACAAGGACCACTCCAGCTGCACAGCAGTTATTGGATGAACAGCATGGGCTCTTCTTATTGTTGAAGCTGACGCCTCAGACAGACCGATGTACTTTATTTTACCCTCTTCAATTAGCTTCTTGAGCTCCCCCACCTACACAAAGACAAAATAAAGGAATAAAAGAAAATGAGAGCTTGCTCAAAATAACAGACTTACGTATCGCAATAACAAAAGATTAATATATAGTCTAGTAGGGAAGATGCATAAGCTACAAGATAATACAGAACATTATGTGATTTAAAAAATTTGGAAATGATATACACTGAAAATGATGACAGAATGTAGTGGCTTTTGTGTTTAACAAATGGTAGTTCACAAAATCTTTTCCATATAGATTAAAGATTATAAATTTCTGGACTAGTACTGTAGACTTGTACTAAAGGTTGCAACTCTAATCAACATATACTTCTATTCATAGGTGTCGTGTCATAATGTATTTAAATTTCCCTTATACATAGGGCATAACATAAGTCATATACATATGGGGATGATAACACAAGCGACTACACATATGAATAAGATAACAGAAGCAAACTAGGTATATGCCCAAGATAGCATGAACATAGCAAATGGAAGCTCAAAAACTGTGCACATTTGATTTAAAATTCAGAATTAAAAATGATCTGCAGTTTAGTCATAATCTCAACTAAAAGAGGCAATCACATTAATTACCATTCTCCTGCTGTATAATAGTGCATAAATCATATATACACGAGGAAGGAGGAGGAGCTTGGAGTAAATATGCATGGGTCAATCAAAGATGCAACGGTTTGATGGGCTCACTAAGAATATTTATAGAATCAATGCCTTGGATACTAAAAGCAACTTTTCATCAACCAAAAAAATTTGGCAGCCTAGAGATGATTTGTAAATCAGTGACTGTCAAGATAACAGAGAATCACACATCTTTACACAAACAGTGTGTAATGATTCGAAAGATGGGACTATTTCCTCATCACTTGACGGAATGCAACTAAAGCAAGATTTGTGAAGGCCCATTTACACTCAGCACTGACAACCTCTTCAAACTTGATCAATTCAATACGAAGCAGCTGAGGCTAATTAAAAAAAGAGTATCTAGTAGTGGTCAAGCCCCTAGTTCCATTAGGAAAACCACAAACTAGAGGAAATTAAGTAACTAATTACATCTATGAATTAAAATGACTGCATGCAGCGATATTGAACAGAAAACAGAAGAGATCAAACCGTGACTTCAATGGGGACACGGGTGTCAATCCTAATCTGATAACAGAGATCAACAGAAGCAACACCAAGGCGTTTCAAGCTTCCTTCACAAGCAGCTCTCACATATGCCGGGTCGCCTTGAACCTCCATTTTGTTGTCCGCAAACCTGATACCGAATTTGGTGGCCAGTTCAACCTTGTCTCTCACCCCTCCACTCAAAGCCTGGTCCATCAATTTAATGAAATCCAAACAATCTCATATAAATAGTAATCGATTACAAGAGTGAAGGACATACCTTGCCGAGGAGAATTTCGTTGGTGTGGGGACCGTACAGGTCGGCGGTGTCGAGGAAGGTGACGCCGGAGTCGATGGCGTGGTGGATGAGCTTGATCATGTCGGGTTCGGGCTTCGGGGAGCCATAGAAGGCAGACATGCCCATGCAGCCCAGTCCTTGTGCTGAGACCTCCAGGCCTTGTGACCCGAGCTTCATCCTCCTCATGCTCGCCATAAATGCTATGTGTTAATTGTCTCTGTGAGTGAGTGAGCAGAAGCAGAGAGTAGCAGAGCTAGTGAAGGAAGGTGCTTGGGTGAGTTAGATATAAGTTTGTTTGGTGGTGGTGGTGGTGGTGGTGTCAGCAGTGGGGTGATGGGTGAAGAAGAAGAAGAGCAGAATGGAGCGAGGGGATGGCGTAAGAGCGTACGTCAGAGTGACCAACAGAGATTCACCATTGACCAAACGGAAGCCAAACAAAGGACGCCAGTTGCGACTACCAGAAAAACCCCCATCACACACACGGATGATGGGGCCTTTGTTTTATAGCCATGTATATTGCCATTGCCCCAGGAATTTGGGAATCCAGGGATCTAGTTGGGATTACTATATCCAGACGGTGGCGACTATCCCCTCTTTCGGAAGATCTCAGCGTTCCTCTCTTTTGAAAAAGGTACTATACTATTACAAAAGAAAAAGGAAACAATCCTTGAGAATAATCCAACTTTTTCTGGTTGGGAATCCCTGGTGTTAAGTTTATACACAAACGAATGGCGGGGTTTTGGCAAAATGTCTCCGAGGAACAATTAATATATGGTCAGTACATGAACTTGTAAGACTAAACGGTTCGACGCTCGCGCGCGCATTTCGTAACTTCTTGTGTGATTTCTGGGAAATACATAATGAAAGACTTGGGTGGGTGCGCATTGCGTAACTTCTTGTGAGTCAAGTCATCACCAAAGTAATAACACAAAAAAAGTCATCACCAAAGTCTGCTAGCAATTTCCGCGTGGCAACGAAAGTTCTAATAGAAACTTTTGCAGAGGAATTGATTATGATGACGTGAGAGAGAAAGCAACTGGTGACGTTATAAAAAGGGAAGAAATTAGTGTGAATGAGCTAAAGGGTTTATATGTGTTGGGCAAAATTTCTATCATAAGATTATACATATACATATATATATATATATATATATATATATGTATGCACATATATATATATATATATATATATATATCTGTGTGTAGTTCTTCTCTGTTAAGGAGGTCCTTAAATATTAGATTTTCTTGATAAACTCTCTTTTTGATCACATATCCATATCTGGACTGTTCAATTTTTAGATCCTAACGTATAAATCACTTCTGAAAATTTTCAGCTAAATTGATGATTTTTAAGGTATCAAACCAGAGTAAATCAACAAACGAACCCAATCTGTCTAATTTGAACAGTTCGTGTTTATAATTGTAAATCGCAGTTATAAATGCCTTAACAATTATAAATTTAGCTTAAAATTTGCAGAAGTGATCCACTCATATAGACTTAAAAACTGAATGGTTGAGATGTGGATATGTGATAAAAAAAAAGTGAGTCTAATGAGCGCTCCCTTAAAATTGCCTAAAAAAAGAATCTCTCACTAGAATGGCTCTGCATGTGTATATTTTCCCTATTAATAAATTATCTCTTTCAGTTACACGGGAATAATTATTTAAAAAAGATGTGTGCCTTTGGTGTGGTGGAAAGACAGTGACTTCCTATTTCATGAATTCGAGCTGCATCAATGGTAGGAAATGGTGGGTTTAGGGATGACAAAAATCCCCAGCAGAGCGGAGCTCCATTGAATACCCGCCCCTAATGGGGGGTGAATTCAGGGACAAATGGGGAGTGGGGATGGGGCGGGGATGGTATTGTGATCCTCATCCCCAAACTCGCCCCAATAATATATACATATATTTAACATATATATATTTTAAATTTTTTTTGTAATATAAATCACAAATATATATATTTATTACTTTACTTTAACGGCTACACTTTTACTTTAATGGTGTTTTGATTTTTGCATCACTGAATTATGATTTATAAATTTAATTATGTTTTAAATTTATTTGTTGTAGATTTTGATTTTAAAAAAAACAATATGAGAAAAAAATTATTTTATTTATTAAATTCTTATTGGGGATTTAGGGCGGGTTTGGAGGCTTAGTTCCCAGTAGGGATGAGGTTGGGGAATCCCCAATATATTTTTATTGGGAATTGGGGCAGGGAATGAGGTAGAGAATGACCCCGAAGATGAGGATGGTATTGTGATCCCCATCCCCAACCCGCCTCATTGCCATCCCTAGGTGGGTTTAAAAAAATATCATTTAGGATTTTTTTTTGAATAAATCATTTAAGATTTTTTAGTAAATAAAATTATTTAAATAAGTATTTTCATCAAACTACTCTTGTATAGATTTAGGGATGGCAAAAACCCCGAGCAAGTTAATGGGCAGAGAAACGGGCCTAATCGGGTAAGGAAGATCATTTATTCCAGTCAAAATGATAATTTATTCGGTCAAATCTTCCGGCTAATAAAATGATATTCTTAACCTTAATTGTCATTTTTAACTAGATATTATATTTCGATACTTTTTTTGTTTTTGAATATTAAATTCATGTAATTGTTTGCCAGCGTGCCACGCGTTTTAGAAAAGTCTAGTATGGAATCAATCCACTTATACGTAGGGATGGCAATGGGGCGGGTTGGGGATGGGGATCACAATACCATCCCCATCCCCGAGGTCATTTTCTACCTCCATCCCCATCCCAATCCCCAATAAAAATATGTTGGGGATTCCCCATCTCCATCCCCATTGGGGACTAAGCCTCCAAACCCGCCCCAAATCCCCAATAAGAATTTAATAAATAAAATAATTTTTTCTCATATTGTCTTTTTTAAAATCAAAATCTACAACAAATAAATTTAAAATATGATTAAATTCATAAATCATAATTCAGTGAGTGCAAAAGTCAAAACACCATTAAAGTAAAACTGTAGCTATTAAAGTAAAGTAGTAAATGTATATATTTGTGATTTATATTATAAAAAATAAATTAAAATATATATAAGTTAAATATATGTATATATTATTGGGGCGGGTTTGGGGATGGGGATCACAATATCATCCCCGCCCCATCCCCAATCTTAGATAGCGGAGATTGGGGATCCCCATCCCCATTCCCCATTTGTCCCCGAATTCTCCCCCCATTAGGGGCGGGTATCCAATGGAGCTCCGCCCCGCTGGGGATTTTTGCCATCCCTACTTATACGGCAGTAGAACTTTCCGACATGCTTCTTCACCGTTTCTATCCTGATAGAATTTAATTTTTTTTTTTTTAATATATGAGAAAATCGATATAACAGCTACCACCAAAAGGGTAGCTGATATTTCTGTTACATCTCTTTGTAGGCATTACAATTTTGCATCCCGCAAATTATAAAGCAAATAATTTTCCTCTCTCTGTCCTCAAACTCTCAAAGGTACATTCTGATCTTCACTGTTTCTATTTCCTTACTCAGCAAAGTGATTTCAATTTCAATTTTTGGTGAATTTATATTTTGTTGTTCTGAATTTATCCCAAAATTATATTTTTCTGTTGTTATCCTTGTTGTGTGTGGATTTCATTTTCTTGATACAAGCATCCGTAGGTATTCCTTGTGTACTTGTGTGTTTGTCTCTTTAATTAGTTAATTAATTTAATTATGTGATGTTCCAACTTGTTTCAGCTTTTCGATAGAGTTGATGATTTACTAGATTGAAATCGTACGTAGTGATGGCAAATGGGGAAGATCATAGTAGTGCTAATCATACTTCGATTCTTATGGAAGAGAAATCGGACATTCTTAACACATTGAAAGCCACCATGAGTGCAAAGCTTCGTCCTGATTCACCCATGTTTCCAACAAGCTGCATCTTCAGAGTTCCCCAGCTGCTTCGGAGACATAACGAGGAGGCATATCAACCTTTTATAGTGTCAATTGGACCCCTTCACCGAGGAGGCGAACAATTTCAATCCATAGAAATTGTGAAACAATGGTATTTATATAACCTTCTCTCAAGCATGAATATAAGTTTGCAAATATTCATTGACCGTATTGATAAGTTTTTAGAACAAAGAAAAGAGGGCATTATTGATCGGTTTGAGCAACACGCGCGGAGTTTTTATGCAGAACCACTTCATCATATTAACCGGAATGACTTCATAGAAATGATGATCCTTGATGGTTGCTTCTTGATACAACTATTTCGGAATTTTATTCACGGTGAAATCAAGAAGGGTAAAATCCTCAAATGGTACCCGAACCATTACGAAATGCACTTTTTGGTACCTACAAATTTTCAGGGAGTCTAGTAGTACCTGTAGTATCTCACCGTTAACCCTTTCAGTACTTCCGTCAGTTATTCCGTTAAAGTAGGGATAAAATCGTAAAAACTATATTTTTTATATTTTTTTTTACAAATTTTTTATAAAACTAAATTAAACTTGGTTTAAAAAAAAAAAAAAAAAAGAGCTAGAATTGAATTTAATTAGTGAATATCTACATTTACCATTTACTTACTACTTCCATTGGTTAATCCTATTAATTGTTTGCGAAAAAATTATCTCATTAGTTGACCAAAATATTAATTTTTATAAAAAATAACTAAACACAAACAAAATACTTAAATTAATTACCCCAAGTAACCTGAGAATAGGGAAGAACGGATTGGGTATTATTTTTATTTTTTATGTGTCAAATTACTTTTTAATTATAGACCTTCAATATATTATAATACTATAATTCTAGATATGAATGAAAATACTATTTTACCCTTGTTATTTTACTCACATATTTCACCCTTGTTTAACGGAATAATGGACGGAGGTACCATAGGGGCTAACGGAGGAATAGTGCAGGTACCACTAGACTCTCTAAAAATTTATAGGTACTATAAAGTGCATTTCGCGATAATTCGGGTACCATTTGAGGATTTTACCCAATCAAGAATATTAACATTAATGACCCAATATTCAACATGGATTGCATGTTCCAACATATATGCCATGACCTTTTGCTGCTAGAAAATCAAATTCCTTGGTTTGTTCTCGAGTGTTTATATGCCATTACCCGCAAGAGTTACCCTCATGACCCCTCCCTCCAGATACTAATGCTCACCGTCTTCACCTCACAACCGCCATTAGCACATAGTTGCAAGTTCTATGCAGGCTATCTTCTTGATCGAAATGATCATGATGATGATGAGATGATTTTGCACATACTTGATCTGATAAGAACTTCCATAGTTTTCCCATTCAAAGAATTTGTACCTTCCGATACAAAATACAAGAAATGTCTCTGGATCAAGAAAAAACCAAACAAAAAATATGGGTCAGAAATTCCTCCTGCTGCTACTCTGTCACAGGCAGGAATTAAATTTGAAAGTGGCCTCCCTTGATAGCGAAAGCATGATGAACATACAATTCAAGCGCGGAGTTCTTACCATTCCACATCTAGAAATTGGAGAACTGACCGAGCCATTGTTCAGGAACCTTATTGCGTTTGAGGCTTTGAGCAATGCTACCAATCTATCATGGTCGTTCTCATCACATAACTTCTTATGCTGTCTTAATGGATAAACTCCTCGGTTCGAGCAGGGATATGGAGTTTCTTTGTGAGAAGAGAATAATAGGTAACTGGCTTAGCGCTGAGGATGGTTCTCAGTTTTTCAACAAGCTTCGCAATGACACCTTGCTTCTTCTATGATGAACTCTGTGCTGAAGTGAATAGATACTATGAAGTTACATGGAACAAGTGGCTAGAAAAGTTGAAGAGTGAGTATTTTGCTAACCCATGGACAGTTATTTCATTGATTGCAGCAAGTATCCTTCTCGGTCTCACCATAGTGCAGACTTTTGGAATTAATATCTACTTTTAGCTTAATGTCCTAAGTAGGACTGTCAATGGGTCATGTCGGGTTGGGTTCGTGTTGGGTCAAAGTATTTGTCGAGTCGCAAGAGACAAACCTAAACTCAATCCATTTAATAATCGTGTCAAAAATTTAAACTCAAACCCAACCTATTTATTAAACGGGTTACCCGTTTCCAACCCGCTTAACCTATTTAATAAATAGGTCATGTCGTGTTAGACAAAATGACCAATTTAAAGGTTAACAATGCGACCCATTTAACTAAATTCGCTAAAAACTCTACAAGACGAAGAATATAAATAATTATATATAATTCATAAATAATTAAATCCAACAATTATAAAGCAAAATATTTCAAATTGTCTAATCCTATGATCAAATACTCTCAATGTCCAAAATTTCAAGAAGAAGTATAGCATAATCGGGTTATACGGGTTCACTTTGTGTTGGCGGGTTGACCCGTGGTTGACCCATTTATTAAATGGGTCATGGCGGGTTGACCCACGACTGACCCGCCTTTTAATAGTGCGGGTTTCGAGTCATGTTATCGGGTTGTGTCGGAATTGACAGCTCTAGTCCTAAGTGTGTTACATTCTCCTGGTATTATTGTGTAACAAGCAAACAAAATCTAATTGTTTAGCATCATTAGTCCTTATGTTCAAACATGTTGTTGTTCTTTTTTTTTTTTTTTTTTTTTTTCCCTGCCCTCCCTGTTCTGAGGGCTCTTGGTATGGGTTGCCATTTTCTTTGTTCCTTTGTTGTTTTTGTTATGGAAGTTCTGTTGCCAAAAAAGAAAAAAGAAAAAAAACCTAAGTGTTAAAAAAAATTATTTTTTGAAATGGGGCTGATGCGGTTGCCCTCAAGCCTTGATTAATGAAATTACAGAATACAAGTGTTTAATTTTGTTGGTCACAAATTAAAGTATCAATTATTGATTCATGGCCTCATTTAGGCTTACTCCATTGCTTCCTTTTATCATTTTTATTCAAATACAGTACCTAAATTTCTTTAAACATATCTTTAGAGAATCAAATTTTGTAGCAGATGCCATAGTAAACCTAGATTATAAGATTAGTGTCAGTGCCTCTTGGATAGACAAGATTTCAAGTGAGGCCTCAAGTGCCTTGTTATTTGACAATGTAAAGTGTGGTTGTGGGAGATGGGTGGTTGATTCATGTATGAGCATTGATGAAGTAAGTCTAGAGACTTCTATCAATGCATGGTATAAATAGATGAAGCTTGTGTAGAGGCGAGCAAGGAGAGGTAAAGAGCAACTCTAAGGGTCTTCGTGTATAGAAGCAAAGTGAGTTGTGTTCAAGAGTGTGAATAGCTCCTGGGGTAGAGTGATCTTCTACGTTGAGAGAGGGTGTACAAAAGGTATCCTATTGGATACAAGGGCTTGGGTTGGGCATAAACTTGAGTGATATAATCTTGTATTTGTGAAATTATCTAATTAGTGAAGGTGAAACTCTCAGAGGACGTAGGCAAGGATATTGGTCGAACCTCGTTAAATCTTGTTGTCTTCTTGGCTTGGTTATTTCTTCTTTCTATCTCTATTTCTATTACTTGCGTGGCTTGGTTAAATTCCCTAACATTATCCACTTCATCCACAAGTTTCTGCACTGCAGCAAATGATGTACACAAAATTTGGAGTGCTCTACATAATATTGAATGCAATGAGTTGCAATCTTCATGTGGGGACAATATTATGTTCTACTAGCATAATATAGTAGAACAAATCATGTCTATAATCATAAGGCCATCATTATTAGGCTATTATAAAGTTCTATAGTTGCTCAATGGATTCAAATACACCAAACAATTTTAGTTAGAATCTTATCAAGAATGATGGATTTAAAGGGGTTTGAATGATCACTGAACTCATGTTTTTCTTCCATGTCTCCATTGCAAATTATCAGATGTAAAATTTTCCCCAAAGATGGATCTAAAGGTTCTTGTTCTGCCATGATTGAACTTCAAAGCATCACATTAGAGAGATAAAATGAATAAGCTAGAATGATTCCTGCATTTACTAACACATAAATGAATTGGAATGATTCCGGGTAAAAGTATTCCTATCACTACAAAAAAAAATTCAATTGGCCACGGCGCCAAACCGTCGCCAAAAGCCAAATTGCCGTCGCAAAAGACCAATGGCGACGGCTAGGCGACGGCAAAATTGCCAATGTCGTTGGTGGCGTCGCCATTGCTATTTGCGACGGCAATTACGTCGTTGCATGAATTTTGGCGACGGTATTTACGCCGTCGCATGATTTTTGGTGACGGCATAATGACGACGCCATTAGCAATTTTGCCGTCGCCAAAGGTCATTGGCGACAGCAACATTGTCGTCGCAAAAGTGCATATTTTTTATTAAAAAAAAAACCTGGCATGCAATTTTGCATACCAGATTTTCTTTTTTTGAGCAAAAGAAGCCATATAAATCATAAATTTCATATGTTTTTTCACATTATTTCTATACATTTCATACAACTTCACCAATCTTGAAAAATACAAAAACATTCAAAAATTGAAATACAGAATACTGATGCCCGATAGGCTAAGTATCATGACCTACATACTCTGAGCTATTGAGGTGATTGAAAAGCTTCTTTGCCTTGATGAGCCATATCCAATTGCTAACTCATAAACCTTGGATGTTGCAGCAGCCGATACTTGATAGGACTCATTGTTTTGACAAATCCCCTTGATTAATGCATCTTGTCCCAGAACATATCCCTTGGCAACCATTGTTTTGACAACTTCCGCAGCAACAATTACTGCCAGAGCTAGAAATGAACTAACTTGTGTGAATAGCCTGCAATTTTATGTAAATCATGTCAAGCTATAGAACATTGTACCACTAGGCAATAATCAGAATTCAAGCTAGATGATTGAATGTTCTTTCATGTTAAAGTTAATATAAGACAAACAGAAGAAAGCTTTAACACCTATCAGCAGTAACCATGGTTTGTATGTGATCCCCAAGCTCCCTTCAACTCATATGTCCTTCATAGACCATAAAATATTCCTGCACATTTTTGAAGAAACCAAAACAAAGTCAGCCAAGCAAAGCCAAATTACTCTCTTTAAGCTGACTTTACACCAAACATAATATCTAGAAAGAATAATTAAGTAAATAGCAGAGCTACACTTATGAAATACACTGGACAAAGTAAAGAGTTATAAGAAACTTTTTAAAGAATCTGACCACAAGTCTTAAGAGTAACTATTGCATCATAAAATGAAACAGAATTGAGCAGACAAACCAATCCTTTATGCCACAAATATATAACTAATTACAGAAGCCCTAATAAATAACCTAGTGGTTTATGATGGCCAATGATCATTGAAATCAAGGCACGAAGCAAAATTAAGGTAACACTTTGAAGTTGTAGTAATGTCCTTGTGATTCAGGATTATCATGAATCTCTGTTGTTCAATATAGACAGTGAATCAATCAGTGTTCATAGCTTTGGAATCGTAGATATTATTTCTATCAATAATAGTTTTATATAGGTTTCATTCAACTCTTTTGACTAGATAGTCCAATTACACAATTCACATAAAGAAATTCCAATGATAGCTTTTGGATTTGATCACACACATAACACTCTTGGTGGCATAGTTATGAAGCCATATAGCAAACTAATGCTAACATTTAATGCACAAGGCAAGCAAACTTGTAGTAGAAGCTGGACTCCCAGTACTGGTTATTTTGAAGGGTTAGTAGTATAGAGAACTAGCATAGTGCATAAAAATGAAAAAAAAATCAGCAAATACTCAAATAAAATGCAAAATGTAGTCATATCTTTCAGTAGCCCGTACATAGTACATATCTTTCAGTAGCCCGTACATAGTGCATTACCATTTACATTAAGATTCTCATCAAAGCATACTCAAATAAAATGCAAAGTGTAGTCATTAAACTACAACACCTATTTCAATTAGTGGGATGATCTCACACAGAGAGAGAGAGAGAGAGAGAGAGAGAGAGAGAGAGAGAGAGAGAGAGAGAGTAAGTACCTGTAACTCGTTGTAGAAAGTTATGGGTGATGAACTGGAGCATTTCTGATTGCGTCGCGATCTAATTTGAATTTGTACTTAAGGCACTGGTATTTCTCATAACCAAAAGAATAAGGAACTAGCAAAACACAGATTAACAAAAAAGTGAATACAAAAATCTAATGCAGATGGAGGGAGAGAGATATGAATTGCAAGATCAGAAGAACTTTAGATCTACCTGCCCAAAGAAACAACAGATTGGAATATAAGCAAAATAGCAAAGAATTTGCATTACAATTGAAAATATAATACACTCTCAGAACAAATTGGCACTGAGATAATATGCACTTGCCCAGAAGCTGCTAGCCCTAAATCAAATCGAAGCCATAGAAACCAATATATAAAACTATAAAAAAAGTAATAATAACAACAAAAATCAGAAAGCAAATCTAATGTCCAAATGTTGTACGCATAGGATTCTTCTAGTTAGGTAATTCCAGAAGAATAACATAGTTGCAATACAATTGGAGAGCTCCTCACAACCTAGTCCATATCCTAGGCTATTTTATGTTTATAGGTGAAGTACAAAAATTACAAATGAATATAATTGGAGAGCTCCTCCCAACCTAGTCCATCCTTCAGATTAATTTTAATCATCTTACGAAAACCATTGCAAAGGATTAAACCAATTAAGGGAGAGCAAAATTTGAACAGAAACCAAGTTGATTACAACCAGACCCTCTTCCGATTATCTGCACAAATCCTCAATACCCTAAAACAAATTGATTACAATTAATATTTCAACCTATAGAGACTTCGGTGCTTATACCCACTACCATTACCCAATTGAATATCAATCAAGGTTCAATAAGGCATAACCCAAATCCCTCAAACAGTCACCCAATTGATGATTGAACCCTAAAATAATCCTAAAATTCCAATAATCAAGCAAAAAACAAAACTGAAATTACAAGATACTTATAATATGCAATAGAAGATTCAAGCTGCAAAACTCCCAGGAGCCATTGCTACAAAATTAAGCTACCAAGTTAGCCAAAGCTGTAGAACTTTGACTAACATGGATCTGGGATTTAATTTGGAAACTAAAATGCACAACATTAATGGCAAAGTTGTAAAGTTCAACAACAAAGGCATGGAATCTAAATAAGAAATTACTGATAAAGAATTTATCTGGGCAAATTGAGATGTTGATTGAAAACTTTACCTTCGTTGCAGGAAGTTCATAATCTTGGATACCAATGCTCTGCAATGAGAATAGAAAAGTGCCCTTATTTGCATTTGACCTAAAGTAGGGTTGTATTTAGGACACGACAATTTCTGCCAGAGAAGAGAAGGCATAGATGAAAACAATATTGATCCAAAGAGCTACTACAAACAATTCTCCAGTATGAATGGTGACTCACCTGGTGATGTGGAAGGTTGTAGTGACTCACTTGCTGATCTGGGCAGTCCAACACTAGATAAAATATAAGCACCAAAAGAAACAAAGCCTACTGCAAAACAAGCCTGCTCTGAAACCAGACAAGCTCACAACCATTCTGAACTCTGAACTCTGGAGAGATACCTCAAGCCTCTATGCACCATGAGCAAAAGACAAAGACAAGGTCTGAGAAATTGTACAAGACAAACGTTGCACAATTGATAGCCACACAAGTGTCTCAAGCACATAATTCATACAAATTGCATGTATAGTAATAGCTACTGGGCTTTTCAGCTATCTAGCTAACTATATAAATAGCAGGACATCTGTAAATCAAAAACAAGAAATTAAATCAATGAAGAACGGTTTCCCTCATACTTCTTTACAGTTTTGATCATTTTATCATGGTATCGGATGCCATTGCCTAGCAGCCAAACATAATCAAATCTTCTTCTTTTATGTCCTGCTTCCTCTCCCACTTCAATTTTTCTTCTCAATCTTCCCCATCCTCTTTTATCTTTCTCCTCGTTCAAATTTCAATTACTCCAGTCTACAATCTGTTCTTCTTTGCCTTCCTTTCCTTTGGTTTATTTTCTCACACTACAATACTTGTTCCATCTCCCTTTTATAACCAACAATGGCAGATGATCAACGCACCCCAAACCCACCACAGCCACAAATCATTCAACTCTCACCTGAGGCCACAACTCAATTGCTCAACCCTTCAATTTCACCTCAGCAAATTGCTACACTGGTCCCTATCAAACTCATACCAGGAAACTATGTCCTTTGGCGTTCATTGCTTACTCCAGTCCTACAACAATACAATTTGTACGGCATAGTCACAGGCACTGAGCCCTGCCCTAATCTCTCCCTACCCAACTCAGTGGAAATCAACCCAGCATATACAGAATGGTTAAAAAGGGACCGTACCTGCCGGATGCAGTTCTCCCATTTCAGGTTGGTTCCATAACAGCCCACTCACTCTGGACTACCCTTGAGCGTCGTGTTGCTGCTATCACGCGCTCTCATGTACTGCAATTGAGACGTCGACTACAGACGCTTGAGAAAGGATCGTTGAGTATGTAGGCCTATCTCCAACAACTCAAGGAGATAACCGACTATACTAGCAGAGAACTTGGCATCTAGGAATGGGATTTTAGGGTTTCACGAAGAGAGATCGAAGAGCTCAAGCTTGGGTTAATTGCCAAAACCCGAGCAACATCTAACCTCAGCTAACGATAGATCGGGGCCTCGAGATTAAGCTGCTACAGATCAGATCTAGAATGAAAAAGAACAAAGCTGAAGGCTTCAAAGAGAGAGCGGCCACGGATCAGATCCAGAATGAAAAAGAACAAAGCTGAAGGCTTCAGAGAGAGAGAGAGAGTTTGTTTTTTTAAATTGGAGTGGATAAGTTTCACAACTGTGTAGTAACGCGACGGCACCTCCAGCAGTTGCAATTGACAAAAGACTTTGCGACAGCAAAGTTTTGCCGAAGCATAAATCATTTTTTCGCGACCACTACTACCACGGCATATTAACGCGGTGGCGAACTTTCAGTATCTTTGCGACGGCCCAATTTTGCCGTCACAAATAAGGAGCTATTGGCGACGACAACTGCTTGCTGACGCAAAGTAGTGAAGCCAATTGAATTATTTTTTGTAGTGTATGTTTACTAACACATGAAGGAATCGGAATGGGTGTAGGTCCCACCTCTTTATAAGGAATCGATTCCTGAATACTCAGGAATTTGATTTCGAATGGGGGAGATGAGTTTAGGAATCAACTCCTCCGAAATCAATACCAATTTCTTTCTTCTCCCATTCCAGTTGTCGCCGATTCATGATTATTTCCATTTCAAGTAAGTAAACGTGCCATAGGATTTGAGAATGATTGACTTGCCAAATAGAAAAAATAAATAAATAAATAAACATAATTATAAGAAGGGTAGTTAGGGTAATTTATAAAAAATTTAAATTATTGAAAAATAAAGGGGTATGTGAATAACACCACCCTTTATGAAAGCACTTTTGTCATTTTGGAAAGTGTTTTTGAACATTTCAAAAGCAATACCAAATGAGGATAAATGATTAATCACTATTTAGGAAAGAGCCCATATGACTGCTCTCAAGTTGACGATTAATGAAATGACAAATACGATGATATTTGGGGACCTATACCTATTGTAATTGTAGTCTGGGGTTAATCTAAAACTTAAGTTGATAAAATAGAATTCTGAAAGTCAGTTTTTTGAGTTGAAAAGGTCAATCCTTGTATAAATTTCAGCAAGCAGTACAATAACGGTTTGCCCAAAGGGCCGTCAGAAGAAGCCATTACATAGAGCACACTACACTAGCACACTCCTCACACAAGCATACTACTCAGAACACTACGTACCTATGGGTGTTAGCTCAGTGGTTAGAGCACCCACTACCTATGTACGAAGTCATGGGTTTGAGTCACCATGGGGATAGGAGTGAAACCCTTTGATCCTCTTTTGAAAACTAAAAAAAAAAAAAAATACTACTCAGAACACTCCTAGCACACCCACCTTTTTTAATCAAGCGCAAACAAAGATAATTCAGAGCTCCAAAGAATAATAAAAAAACAACGGAGCCCAAAACTACCTTTGCGATCTTTCCCACTCAACCCAATAAAAAAATAGACCCATCCTCTCTTTGAATAAAAAGAGAAAGGCCTACTAAATTAAACAACGAAACTATACGCTCGAGGACCCAGAGCCCAGCCAAAAATGACCATAACCCTAGAGCCCAACAAGCCCATTGAAGAGAAACCCTAGCCTCCTGTATGATTATGCTGATGCCGTCCTCGTGGAAGCCGCCGCCGTCACCATAGAAACTACCACCCCCAACTCGACCACCATTGCCACCATAGCAAACACCGCCGCACTGATAGAAGCCTTGTAAAACCTTGCCCACCATCTGCATAATCACTATCATGGACAGACCGCATAATTTGATCCGAACCACAGTAACATAGACCCGCCAACGAGCAAGACCGATCCACCATCACCCCCAGTAGAGCCATGCGATCCTAGTAGAGACAACTTGAAGAATCAATGCGGCGATCACCAAAGATGCGATCACCACCACAAGCCACAGGTCGTACACCAATACCCACCCTTGCATCTATCCTCCCCAGAGAATCCACAGCGCTAGTGCTCCGATCCAAACTCATATTGGCCCCAGACCCACCATCACCACAGCTAGCACCAACGACGAGGAGAATTAGGCAACAACCTAGGAGCAAGGAGCCTCGTCGAGTAGCCCCGCCGCCCCGCCAACACCACCAAGAAAGAGACTAGAGAGAGGTGAAAGGACACCCGACGCAGTAAGCAATACAAGACCGCCACCACCCGAAAATAGCCGTCGTCAAGAAACCTCCCTTGCGGGAGTCAGAGACAAGAGCATCGCCATTTAAATTTTCCAGTGTGATTATCATTACATTAAAACACGTGCAAGAATTATTCATTGGAGATGGAGAAGACCTATGTACATGACTATGTTTCTAGCTTGTTTTTGGTTTAGGGAAATTGATTTTGATAATAGCCATCCCCTGAAAGTCAGTTAAACACTGTTTAGTCCCTCCCAGGCTCCCACCAATAAATATGTTCAAAATTGATGTGGATGAAGATGTGGAAGAGAGGTTTAGGTGCTATTGTTCGTAATCACGAAGGACATTCAATGGCTGTTGTCTAGACCAACTTAGGGGTCATCATGGGCCGGCCCTACCCTAAATTTTAGGGCTTAGGGTCGGGCTGGGCCGGGCCTAGTCAAAGTCAACAAAATTTAGGGCCGGGTAGGGTTGGACTGGGGCTTAAATATGTTAACCCTTACCCGCCCGAAAAGCCCGATTCGTTAGGGCCAAAAGGGCAGGGTAGGGCCGGCTTCGGAATAGGGCCGAAATGGGCCGAAAAGGGCCTTATTTTGTATAACCAAAAAAAAAAAATACATTGTATTTTTTCCTCAAAATGTGGCTAAATGTTTATATAGGTAATACAAAACTCATTTGTTGATCATATTTAATACAAAACTCAAAATTAACTTATAACATTTATTAATTTAGTTAAGGTGGTTATATTCAATTAACTATCTCTCTAAATCTATCAATATTAATTGTTGTGTAACAAGGAAAATAATAGTTAAAGAAAACAAAGCCTATGTAATAGAAAATAATAAAAATAATGTATAAATTTTAGGATAGGGCCGAGTAGGGCTTTTAGGGCCGGACCGTAGGGCAGGGCCGGGCTTCACTTGCATGACCCTTACCCTACCCTATTTGAGAAAGGGTAGGGCCGGCCCGCCCTAATGTAAGGGCCGGGTGGGTTTAGAGCGGCCTTAGGGTCAAAGGGCTAAATGATGAGGCCTGGACCAACTTGTGGTTTCTTCCCGGCTTTTGTAATTATCGATCAATTGCAAGTGAAAACATTTGAAGCTAAGCCAAATAATCTGCACCACTACATAAAAGAATTTGAACATTTTCCTGCCCCAGATAATTTGTTACTCTATAATAACGTGATTAAACTTGCACACAAAATGCTTAATGTCTCAAAGTCACGCATTACATATCACTCGGCAAAACTATTTATTGTGAGAAGAGCAAGGCGAAGTACGTGAGGTAGAAAGAGGCATTACAATGACATGACGCGAGGCAGAGACTTAGGTGGCCTTCCATGAAGACAGTGGTGGAGTTTCGGAGTTCTTCCAAGTACTGAAGTCATTCTGATATCGGTCACCCTTAACAGCATCCACAGAAGCAAAGGATTCAAGCTCAGCCAATTCCTCTGGTGTCAGTTTCACAGACAAAGCTCCAATATTCTGGTTAAAATTCTCAATCTTGGTGGTTCCGGGTATGGGGCACACATCATTTCCTTGGTGATGAACCCAAGCCAGTGCTAGTTGAGATGGGGTGCACCTCTTTCTTGCTGCAAGATCACTAACCCGCTCGAATATTGTTTGATTATGCTCTAGGTTTTCAGCTTGGAACCTGGGTAGATACTGCAACCAATTGAATCCATATATGAGAATTCAAACAAACTACTTGATCAAAAACGGCAAGAATTAGAGGCAACACAATCCATAATGCATATTGAACATGACACTTTCTTTCCATAGCATATAAAGATGAGAATGCCTTCTTTTATTCAGTTTTATCACTTACCACAAAACTTCGGTCAATGTCTGGTAAGTAGGGAGAAGCGATATCTACATGGCCTTGGTCTAATAAAGCGAGGGAGTTACTCCGGATATTTCTTATCTTTAAACATTATAAAACTCTGAGCATCTAAGAAAATTAATCATGCAGTGCCCTGGACAGCAAATAGATTAGGGCTACTTGGACACCAGAATTGCAAAACTGATTTTGTGACTTCCATATTTTCGCTGGAATGCAGACTACTGAGTGAAGACAATGCGATGGCACTAGGAGAGATTACTTTGCAAGGTTAATTACAAACAATCAAGGAGATAGAACTTCAGGACATTCATGCTACGACAATAATGATGCTACATATGTTTTCCTTATTGAATGCACATGCACTTTAGAATTAATATTTGGGTGACATATCAACAAACCTTTCGGAAATCATCGTTGGCAAGATTTTCAACGAACTTAGCCCCAGATGACAGGAATCCTCTTCCTAGAGGACTGTATGCAACAATACCGATGCCAAGTTCACTGAGAAATTTAAGACAATAGTATTAAAATCAAATAGTATTGGAATCACATGCTAGCTACTTTATGAAGAAAGTACTTAAGTTCCTTCAAGCCTCACCGACAAGTAGGAATAATTTCTTCCTCCGCATCTCTTGACCACAAGGACCACTCCAGTTGTACAGCTGTTATTGGATGAACAGCATGGGCTCTCCTTATTGTGGAAGCAGAAGCCTCAGAGAGACCAATGTACTTTATCTTACCTTCTTCAACGAGTTTCTTGAGCTCCCCCACCTAGTAAAAGACATAATAAAGTAATGTAAGGAATGACAAACATGCCGAAAAAACTGACTATGCATGTGCAGCGAGTAACAAAACATGAATAGGAAGAGAGACAACTACGAGATAATTAAACAGCAGGTCTTGGGATTATATAAATTTGATAGGATATCAATCAAACAATGATAGAACCTGGTAGTTAAACATGTTTAACAAATGCTAGTTCACGTGTCTGTGCACACTGGATTCAAGCCACATTCCTATTGGTAACGATAGTATGGCATGAAGAAGGAATTTAAGAAATGAAGATGTTCTTAAAATAACAGAATCACGATGCATCTCAGTAAAACAAAATTAATAGTCTTGTAGGACAATATACATGGCTAGAAGAAAATACATCACATGATATGTTTTTACAAATTTGGACATCATTAAAAAGGGATGATCTTATTTTCTGTTGCTGGGATCAAGCTACACAATTCCAAACCAATAATAGAACCATAATTTAATACCAATTTGCCATTTTGGCCTTAGACAGCTGAGGTCCCCCATTCACCAGAATAAGAAACTAGTGAATACTACTATACTAGTTTACTTGCTCGTAATTGCAAGCATTTTTCTTTCTCCTCATTTTTAGTTTGTTACTGGTCCTTGTTAATCTTTCTATATATTTGTTTAATTTTTGGTAAATCAATTTCTATTAATAAAAAGAGATCGCCCAAGCCCTGTACAAACTAAATCAAAGGAGTAAGCGAGAAAACAACCTAACTAGGAGAAAAAAAATATTCCCAAACCCAGAACCAAATTCAGCCCCAAAAAAGAGAAACTAAGAGTCCTAGGGAGCTATATCTCACGATTGACACTCTGGTTCTTAGAAATGTTTAAGTTTGCCAAGATAGAATTAAACCTGAAGGTGGCATACACTACAGCTAATAGTGGTTATGATAGACTTGAGAATTACAGTGAGGGGTTCCTTTTGTTGCTGAAACTTCGGTCATGCGTTCCAACGAGATGCTATTTACAGTGACAACTAAGCTAATCTTCAAAAGAGTTGCAGCAAGGGTTTTGCCCATCCAACGGTCTGCAGCCCATAGAATGAACGAAAGCCATGGATTGCGAAGCCAAGGAATGGCACTGCGCTGTAAAACTAGCTTAAACCCCATCACTATACTGATAAAAGTCAATAAAAAAGTGGTTCCCAGATTCCAAAACGATACTACATAAGACAGCAACTGGGTTAGCTTGTAGAGACAAGGTAATGATTCTATCCGTGGTGAGCATCTTACTTCTAATGGCCTTCCATGTAGAAAGAAACTTGCACAACCAGAGAAGCTAGATGAGAAGATAGAGGCCAACTCCACCTAATACCATCAGTAGCAGAATCCGCAAGAGCATAATCCCGGATTCCAGAAACTCAACCCTTACTAGTGTTGTTGGTAATCGTGCTGATACAGTTATATAAGTCCTGCCCTGAGTTCTTCATCACTAAACTAGTAAACTTGGACAGTGTGAAATTCTAGTTCTCTAAGTAAACTAGTGAATCCTGCTATTCTCTTGCTTAACCTCCACTCATTAGTAGCTTGTATGGTCCAAGTCCTGCTCCTGCTTCTGCCCCTCAAATATCACATGTGAGAACTCTCTATCTTTCCCTCTGACTTCTTTCTTATCTGTGTATACTTGGTTTTAACTTGTCATAATTAATGTAGGCCGCTATAGTCGTTTGTGCTAATGAAAATGACGGAGGAACACAGCTGGATAAACTAGGAGCAAGAACTAACCAAAAATAAAATTTTTGTACCGCCAGGTCTTCCAAAAGGCAAGCAGCTACTACAGCGCAAGTGCTGCTTAGGAATATCAATTACACAGCTTTCTCATCAACTAACTCAACGCAACTCTAAGACAAGCAGTTAAGCCACTACTAGAAAATCACAAACGAGAGGCAAGTGAGGAATAGTAACAGCATCGGCGACTTGAATAGGCCTACAGATTGATACTTGCCGATTTCTATTGATTCTCAAGTAACATTACTAGACACATGTCTTGTATTTTCTCAATGCAGTGGTAATGACAACATGTGACTGTAATTAAGGGGGATCAATGAAGAAACAAACCGTGACTTCAATGGGGAGACGAATGTCGATCCGATGCTGATAATAGAGATCCACACAATTAACACCGAGGCGTTTCAAGCTTCCTTCACAAGCAGACCTGACATAAGCCGGATCGCCCCGAACCTCTCTCTTGTTGTCCTCAAAGCTGATACCAAATTTCGTGGCCAATTCAACCTTGTCTCTCACCCCTCCTCTCACCCCTCCACTCAAAGCCTGCTCCATCAATTCAAATCAATTCCAAACAATCCCACAGCAACAAATCAATAGTAATCAATTACAAGAGTAGTGAAGGACATACTTCGCCGAGGAGAATTTCGTTGGTGTGCGGGCCGTAGATGTCGGAGGTGTCGAGGAAGGTGACACCGGAGTCGACGGCGTGGTGGATGAGCTTGATCATGTCGGCTTCGGGCTTCGGGGGCCCATAGAAGGAGGACATGCCCATGCAGCCGAGTCCTTGAGCTGAGACCTCCAGGCCCTGTGACCCGAGCTTGATCCTCCTCACGCCCGCCATGTCTAAGTGATCAGAAGTAGCAGATAGTAGCAGCAGAAAGAGACAGTGAAGGAAGAAGAGTGTTTGGTTGAGTTATATACAAGTTTGTTTGGTGAAAAGGAAACGGTTTGGTGGTGGTGGTGGTGGCGGTGGTGGCGTCAGCAGTGAGGTGGTAGGTGAAGACTGAAGAAGAGGACTAGAGGAGCTAGTGGAATGGAATGAGGGGATGGCGTAAGAGCGTACGTTACAGTGACCAATAGAGATGGACCGCTGACCAAATGGAAGGTTCTAATTATAACTATCCTAAAGCAGTGTTGTCCTTGCGAATAATGTGCCGACAGTTTTGTCCTTGTATTTATGTTTTACGGAATTGCACAGTCCACCTGTACGATTTCCATGGCAATGACGATGATGCTTTTTTTTTTTTGGGTCAGTTCAGCTTTGCTTTTTATTTGCACTTGATTTGAGTTGCTTTGGGTTGTTGGATTTTGTGATTGATTGTTGTTGTAATTGTCAGAGGTTTGGTCGCGCATTGGCCTTGATTTGGTTCTGCGTGTTTTCTCCAAAGAAGGACAGCGATGTATAGAGACAGTGTAAAGCTTTACAGCACAACCGTCACGTGTCCCCTAAACCCAATCGAATCATAGCCCTTCTCTTTCCGACTCTTCTCTATTCTCCCCACCAATCAATCATAAATGTATGTCTTGCAATTCAACGCTTTACAGTGCCTTGCATGTAGTCTTTGACTCTAAAGATAGGGTACTTTTTTCAAATGTTTCAGGAGATTGTTTGATTTGCAAAAGAATTTCAGTGCTTGCAATCTATTGGATTCCTATTTTTGTTGTTTGTACTTTGGGGTTCATCTTGGTTACCTTGATATTTACCATATTCTTATTTTTTTTATTTTTTTTACTTTTAGTAAATTAATATAGTGGAAACCTACTGAACTGGTCAACAGGTTACCCAATTAAATATCGACATGTGTTATTTTTAAAAATAAAATTTACCATATTAACAA
Organism: Rosa chinensis; assembly: GCF_002994745.2. Classification (NCBI taxonomy): domain Eukaryota; kingdom Viridiplantae; phylum Streptophyta; class Magnoliopsida; order Rosales; family Rosaceae; genus Rosa; species Rosa chinensis. The sequence goes on along the minus strand of NC_037091.1, from coordinate 34,823,283 downwards.
CACACTCTTTCTTGATATGTAACATTGTTAAAAATCATATAACAAGTATTGTCAAAATAATAAATTACACATAGTTGAACTACAATTACAACTTATGACAACAGTTGTTGTGGTTATTGTAATTGAGTGGTTAAAGATGTAAATATCATATTTGGACAACTTTTATGAAATTTAGAACCTTGATTATCAAGTGGAGAAGCTCCTTACAAACTGAGTTGTTACATATTTTTTGGTCTAATTTTAATTTTACCATGTTCACAACACAAATGTTGTCAGAATTGTAAAATGGTTGGTAATCTTGTAAATGATATAGTTTTTGAAGTAACTACTACAATCAGAACAAAAGTTATCGCTTTTACACCAATAGTTGCTAGTTATGGTAAAATATGTAGTCATTGAGTAATTATTCCATTAATGATAAAAATATAAAGATTTACCACTTTGACAACAAATTTGTTGTTGCACTTGTTAAATTGCCCATAAATTAGTACATTAGTTTAGGTTGAGTAATTACTATAAATAGGACAAAAGTTACCGCTTTTACATCAATTGTTGTGATTGTGGTAAAATGTGTAGTCATTGTAGTAATCATTTCATTAATGATAAAAACATAAAGATTTACCACTTTGACAACAAATTTGTTGTCATACTTGTTAAATTGTCTATAAATTAGTACATTAGTTTAGGTGGAGTAATTACTACAAATAGAACAAAAGTTACAGCTTTTACAAAGTGTTGTGGGTTGTAATAAAATGTGTAGTCATTGTAGTAATAATTTCACTAATGATAAAAACATAAAGATTCATACATGTTCTATTTTATATAGTATTTACCACTTTGAGGACTTATATAACTACTTTGAGGACACATGTGGTAATTAGAAAAAAAATCTGCATTAAAGTAAATAAGGTATTCGTTAGAGAAAAGTAGGTTCTCATTTGAGTAATTAAGTCCTAAAAGTGGTAATTGTAATAGGTTTTCATTAGAGTAAAGTAAATTCTCATTTGAGTAAATAAGTCCTAAAGTAGGTTCTCATTTGACTACATTTAAAACAAATATTATTTATTTTTACACTAATTGTTGTCATTGTCATAAAATGCATGTAAAAAGAATTATATTTGGTTAAGGAAACTACTAATAATATAATTAATTGGTAATAAAGATTACTTAACTAATACTAATTTTGCGAACTTAGGTTAGAAGGTTTTTGTTTTAAATAAGGAAAAAACGTAATTTTCAATTGTGTAATTTTCCATTAATAACAAGCATTAATCAAGCATTAATTCACTAATAATAAAATTAATTAGTAATATAGACTATTTAACTAAAAGTAATTCGGTGAACCTAGGATAGAAGGTTCTTTTAATTTTTTTTTTTAAAAAGGAAAAATCATAATTGTGAATTGTCAATTAATAATCAAACATTAATTGGCTTTATTGTTTTCACTATCTTTATTGTTTTCAATTCAATTAGTAGTTTGTGTTACCAAAAAAATTAGAAAGGGCTAAACAAGTTACCAATTTGTTAAATATTTTGAACCATTGGATATATTACTAATCCAATGGTCCAAAATATTTAACAAAATGAGGGTATGGCAAACACCAAAGTACCCGGTCGGCTTCTTAGTGGTGCCGGCAAAGATATTTTGATCAGGGTGGTGGCTCAATCTTTGCCTACATATGCTATGAGTTGTTTTCAATTAACAAAGAATTTTTGTGATGATCTTCAGCAGAAATGTGCAAGATTTTGGTGGGGGAGTTCTAATGAACAAAGAAAAATTCATTGGAAATCCTGGCAGTTCCTTTGTAGGCCAAGGAAAGAAGGAGGTTTAGGATTCCTAGATCTACATGCTTTTAATAGGGCTATGCTAGCTAAACAGGGCTGGGGAATTGTTCAATTTCCAAATTCATTGATTGCCAAGATGTATAAGGCTAAGTACTTTCCCGAAACTTCTTTTTGGGAGGCCGAACCTCATCCATCACCTTCATTTTCTTGGCGGACTATTTCTGAGGCTAGAAGTGTTCTAGTCAAAGGGGCACGTTGGCAAGTGGGAGATGGGAATGATGTATGGATTGGTGATCCATGGATACCTAGAGCTGCTCCATTTCGGTTATTACCTGTTCAGAGAGGTCGGGATGCTTCTTGGAAGGTCCGTAACTTGTTGAATAATGACGGCAGTTGGAATGCAACTTTAGTACAGCAGGTTTGTCATGTTGATGATATCCCCTTCATTTTGTCTATTCCTTTGAGTAGCCGAAGGGTCAAGGATCGTTGGGTGTGGCATTTTGATTCGAAACGGATGTTTTCAGTTAAGAGTGCTTATAGACTCTTAATGGAGGAGGAGATGTTGCAAGAGGTTCCCTTGCAAACACAAGATCTATGGACGAAGCTTTGGTCCACAAATGTTCCAGGTACGGCTAAAATTTTTCTATGGAAGGTGTTGAACAATTGTTTACCTACTATAGTTAGATTGATAGAGAAACAACTTCCTTTGGATATTCGGCCTTGTGTTCTTTGTGGAGTGGGGGATGAGACAATTGAACATCTTTGTAGGCTTTGTCCGTTTGTGAAGAGAGTGTTGGAGGCCGTGCCTGGGATAGAACACACTGCCTATTCTTCTAGTGCTAGGCAGTTGCAGTTTATTGAGTGGTTTTGGAGTTGTGCGTCTAACTTGCCTCCTAATTTATGGGCAGCTTTTATTTATAATTTGTGGGGTATTTGGAAGGAGAGAAATAATAGGGTGTGGGATAAGAAGACCATGGATGTGAACCAAGTGGTTTTGCTTTTGTCGGCTCGTCTCCAGGAGTACCAGAGACACCATGGTAAGGGCTAGGGTGGAGGAAGTCGGCGCGTAGTTCCTTGGAAACCTCCAAGTGCAGGGTGGGTGAAGATTAATGTTGATGGTGCCTTTTACAAAGAAACATGTACTGGGGGATTGGAGTCATTATTCATGATGAAATGGGGAGATGTTTAGGTGGTTATTATGCCTCAGTATCTCATGTTTCCTCTTCAGAACAGGTTGAAGCATTGGCAGGGAGGGAGGCAGTCTCACTTGCTATTCAGCGTGGCCTCTCTCTAGTTATTTTTTAGACTGATTCTCTTACTCTTTTTCATGCTACTAAGCAGAGAGTCATTCCCCATACTTCCTTCATTGGTCGTGTGTATGATGACATTACTTTTCATCTGCAGCAGATGCCGGGTTCTTATTTTACTCATGCTTATCGTCAAGCCAATGTTATGGCTCACACTTTAGCTCATTTTACTTGTTCTTCTTCTAGTTCTTTATTTTGGGGCCTAGAGTCTCCTGCTTGTATTGTTGATGTACTATCCAAGGAGTTTACCTCCTAATTTATTTACGTTGACAGTTTCTCAAAAAAAGAAAAAAAAGAAAAAAAACACCAAAGTACCCAAGAATTCTCCCTGTACTTTGTTCTTTTGAAATTACGAGTATAAAAAAGATTAGTGTGAAATCTGATGTATTATATGTGTAAATTTTTTTCATGGTTATTTTTATGGATTTTTCTTACTATTTATTATAATGGTTTATAAAATTAATCTATAAAGTTTTTTTCTTTCTTCAATAGTAATCTATAAAATTAATACATGTTACAGTTTGGTTTTGGATTTAACTATTCAGTGAAAATAATAGAAACTTATTAGATCATAAGTTTTGTTAAACAATGGGATTCAAAGGGGATGCAAAAATATTGTCTCAAGTAATGTCATTTCCAATACTCATGGTGCTTCTGTGATACTTTTATAGTTCTTGAATAGAAGATAAATAAATAAAAACCTGATGCAGCTGACATTTTGAGACACATGGCCAACGACTAGTTTATTGTTTATGACTCTATATAATCTCTATGTATGAGATATTCTTGAAGTTGCTGTGATTTCTAACCCTTCAGTTCTTAACTGATGGTCAATTTCGTTTCAATTTGAGTCTTTTTTCCGAGTTAAATCTTGAACTTCTAACTTCTCATCAATAGATGTGATAGATACATAGTTTGAAACCTTAATCCCATTTCTCACTACCAAGACATGGATTGCTTGTGGGTGTGTGTGTGTGTATTTTTTGTCCTGCTTCCCCATTGTCTGAAGCTCTTCAAGTCCTCTTTCTACAGTCTTCAACTAGGAGGATAGGAATGGTCCTATTCAATAAATGAAGGTTGTAGTTGTCGTAACCACGACTTCCCAACAACACTGCCCGCACTAGCAGAGCCACACTTAGGTGCACTAGGTTTTTGTGACCCAGTTAACTTTTCACCATATATATAATTAAGTTACTAGGCATTACAAATTGCTAGCATAGTGTAGTGGCTTGACATTGTTTTTGCTATATAAGAGGTCCCGGTTTCAAATAAGACTAACTTCAAAATTTTTTGTTTAAACTTTTTCCTAAGTTTAATTTCAGATTGCAACACTAATTATTATTAATATTATTATTTTTTCATGTGGCTTGCTATTATACACTTGACATAATTTTAACAATATTCTTATCTTAAAATAATCTTATTGCTAGATTATAATATTTCTATCAAGGTTTTTTTATCTAAATTTTCTTTAAAATTGTGATATATAATTTGAGTTCTAAATTTTTTTTCCTTTTCAATTTCTAAAGATCCTCACTTAGGATGAAGTTCTAGCTTCATCACTCAGTGTTACTTTTTTAGTGATTTGGAAAACTCTTATAAAATAGAAAAGCATAGTTGCAACATGTATTAACTCTCAGCTCAATCACAAAATTCTTGTTAATTTTCAAGATTTCTTTTTATGTTTTGATATTACTATTTTGTTTTTGTGCCCCAATAACCTAAGTTTCTAGCTCTAGATGTGTCTTAAAGAGAAGTTCCGTTGTTTAAGGTGAGGGTTATGGTCACATGATTCTTTTGTGAGCAAGTTTTTGTCTTGCTGCTGCTGCTGTTTTGTTGATTTGTTGAACACATTCATTAAGAGAATTGACAGTGGTCACCAATAGTCTTTCCTTATTGTCTTGTATATTTTTCGAGAGGAAACTACAATTACATAGTGTATCTTGTTCAGTATTTTAGCATCTTCAACGTCGAAGGCTTATTTTTTAATCACATTGGCCTGATAGCAGCGTACTTTATAAGTTGAATGCATGTTGGGTAATTTTAAATTCTTTCTGTGTTAGATCTCAAAGCAGGGTATAGTACAACTAAATTGTTCCATTATTCCCCGTTATGCAAATAAATAATTAAATATACTTATAAGTCAAGGACACATTGGAAATACTTAATGCAATTCCTGGGGCAGCAAGGATCGGACGCTCAAGTACAATGAAGTAACAAATTTCTGCAGTTTCATTTCATACACGTTATCAAAAATAATACACAAGAGAATTTGTTTCTATGAATCGTTTCAGTACGTACATGAAATAGTATACGTACAGAGGGAGAAATTGAAGGCAGCAAGTGTGAAGGGACTTCTGGTTCAGCAAAAAATTAATAGGGAGTCTTACTGCCTCTTTGCTTCAATATCTTTCTTGAAGTCAATGTTTGGCTCACAGTTAAGAACCAAAGCAGGAACCTGCTCATTGCAAAGAAAATAAGCTCTTTTCTTATGAAGATGAGATAACAAGATCAAAGTCAATGTAAAAAGAAAACAGTAAGACACCACCAGGGAGTAAATCTAAATATGAATAAGCTGTTCTATTTACATAGGTTCAGATCGCAGACATGAAACAACCTATCTTTAGGAACAAGTAACTTATATTAACTCCAATAGGATGGGAGCCGGTGTCATTGTCCATAGAATTGAGAGTCTAAATTTATGATTAGAGTATAAGACCGGTCTTTATTTGCTATATATCTATCATATCACTGACACTGCATTCTTTCCTTCGTAATTGAACTCACTGCTAACCACCAACTCCCATCTCGAATTTAAAATTACCCTTAATTTATAGCAAACTATGCCAAAACTGTGACAATTTATATGGAACCAGACCTCAGCAGCAATCGATCACTAGTGCACAATCCATATCAAAGAGAAAAAATTAATAAGTTGACAATACTACTTCCTATTCACATAAATTGGGTTATATATAAAGTATTCAAGCTTGTTAGCTTCAGTAGATTCCGAGACATTTCTATATGCCACTCGCATAGATGTACATGCATGAGCTACGTTTATGTAAAAGTAAAACTAATATGCCTTCATGTTACCTGTGACTCTGTGAGACATCAATTATCCACCTTTTTTTTTTTTGGATCAAATATGAACTTCATTAATAATGAACTGCTTACAACGAATTTTAGGCGACATCTCTAACCCAGAAATGACCACTAGACTTCACACTGGAACTCTATAATGACTGACTCTAAACTTGCACTACAACTGTATGGCAAAGACAATAAGTGCAGGAGCAGTGAATCCTTGACAGGTCACCTCTCGTCCAGCCAATAAGAACTCCAAAGCTGGACAACTCACTTGTGTCGACACTAACGCACCAACCAGAGTCCTCCTGACCAGCTTTTGATTGACCAAGCCAACACTCGTTGTGACCTAAACTCAATCAAAAGGATTGCCAGACAATCAGACCTGGGACTAAGGAAACCCAACACCATCTTATTGTCAACACCTGCAATCCACAACTACTCCAAATCGCCATCGTCTCCGACTCGAACCCAGACAGGAACGACCCACTAGAAGGCCAAGGATGATTGTCAATGCTACAGCCAGACAATTTCGCCATCGCTGCTGACCCAACTCTAGAACAGGAACGACCCTTTAGATGGCGAGATCGAAGATTGTCTCTGCCACACCCTTAGTAATGTCTTATTACCAACAACTGACCAACTGCCAAGCAAACAAAACTAAAAGCTTTAAAACAAAAACAACACCTAATGGACCTAGAGAAGTACCAGGCCCAATTACCGCCAGGCCCACCCCCTCTATCAGACCCTAACTACCATCAACAAGGCATCGTCGGCCAAGCCCCGACAGAATACAAGCCCCACCACCTCGCGTGAGCCTCATCACGGCCGCCTCCAATGACAGATCACCCATCGAGCACGACTCCGCATCCAAATCCACCTTTTTCCATATCTGATCCATGAAGAACCAGATCCGATCCGAACTACCCAATGCCGCCACGGATTCGAGGCCGCCAGTCAATCTCCTATATCATGCCGATCCAACTCGATCCAATCCACTCCACATCGATCCAATCCCCATTGATCTAAGCCAACAACCCCCCGCCGATCCACTCCTTCGACAAGTACTGCAAGTCTAGAACCAAAATCTACACCCAACTTAGCCTTCCTATTCCAAATAGCCACCTCGAACACACCAAACTCACACATAGTCGACAAAGCCCGTCCGACGACGGCGCAGGGCTCGCCGCCAGACAGGGACGAGAACGCTCACTTTTTCTCTCTCTAATTATCCACCTTCATATTAAAACCAGCCTCTTATATCCAATTAAATTGTATTGTTTTCATTTAGTGCCTTAATCAAACTCACTGCTAAATAATGCCTCTACTTAAGAAACGTTCTTTCAATGTCAAAAGAAGAATGATCCTTCCATTTATACCACAAGTCATTTCAGTCCATATACCTTGATTATCCTAAGAATATTTCCTGACTACTCTTCCTAGCTAGCAAATGCTCCATGCGGAGATGAGAATAAACAGACGACCAACAACACTGACATTCCTACCAAAAGAAGCATGGAATAAAACTCAAAGTTATAAACAAAATGCTCATGAAACATAAATAATACCTTGATTAAAATTGGATTAACCCTGTTTTCAAGCTCTTCAAGTGCATCCTTCAGCTCTGCCAGCAAACCAACCAGCTCTGGTGCAGTACTGTATGGCAAAAATGTTAATTATTCAGGCAGCAGATGAGACAATGTAAAACTAAAATAAATGCATATTTATCTCATCGTTCTTGCTTCAATTTCTATTTACATGGAGTTTCATTCCACAAGCCCTTGAGCATAGTGTAGAATAATGGCATGATGTTAGAATCGTGCCACAGTAAATACTCCAAAAGAATTGAAGAGGCCAGCGAAAACACTAGATTCTCGTTTAATTAACATAATCCATCAACAATAATCTGTGCATTGAAATAAGCCATGCCAAACAAAGGAAATTAATCTTTCAATAATCTGTCCATCAACAATAGTCTTTCAATGCTACACCATATTTACCACAACTACCTATAGTATATAAACAGTTCAAATAGGCTAGGGGAAACTCACATTTCAGTAGCATAGTCTGTCACTAAAGCTCAGAGTGTTTAAAGCTCAATTTGAATATAACCTAACAATAATTCGACCTTTCATTTTTAATGTACATACATGTAAAGTATATTTACACATATGATTTAAGTTTCTTTATTAGTTTTATAGAATAACCTGTTTTACTAATTTTACCAGTTTGCATTGCTTTTAATTTGAAAACTATGAACCAATCCTATTGCTTTTGCCAAGTACATAGAAATTGAAAACTATGAACCAATCCTATTGCTTTTGCCTAGTACATAGAAATTGAAAACTATGAACCAATCCTATTGCTGTATGTTTGTGTCTATCCATCATGGGAAATGTAGGCCATTTCTCCGTCCATGGCAATGCTCTGATATTCCACTGCAAGTTGTCAGTGGCCTAATATGGATCACCATGTATTAATCATTATACCTAATTCTGCTAGCTTTCTGCATGAAAGATGAAACGTAAGCATAGGAGCCTACCGCAATTTTTCAAGGAAGAAAATAGGATATGAGCCAGGTGAATTCACCTTTTTAGTGTGATAGTAATTGCAAAAAAAATTTGTCGCAAGTCTCGGCATTGTTAAATTTAGGTTTAGTTTAGGATTACTGTGCTGTGAGAAGAAGCATTTCCGAATTGTGAGATGAAACACTTCCGAACTTGCTGTGAGAAGAAGCAGCTGAAGTGTTTGGTAAACTGTTTTTAAAAGTGCTGTGAGAACGAAAAATAATTTCTAGGTGTTTGGTAAGTTGCAAGGAAAAAGTGCTTTGACTGAGTATAATTACCAAAATGGTCATACGTGCTAAGATATGCTACTAAAATACATAATTTTGTTTTTTAATTATGTAACCATACCAAATAAAAAAATTTCTCATGTATTATCATCCTTTTACCCTTGCTTGGACCGAACAAAAGATTTACTTTAAACCCTTCAATATGCATATTATGTTTTACTATTACACAAAATAAGTCTAGAATATTTGGATTAATTTCCCGATCATAGTTCAACAGGAACCATTATACAAAATATATTAAAGTCACTTGAAATTTGCAACTAAATGCTAAGTAGATGAATTCATTAGACTTTATAGTAATATAGCCATAAGCTCCAATCTTGGTGTACGGTTTCATGGCAGATTCATATAACTTCGTGGAAGTTGCAAGATTATCTTTTATCCATCAAATACAAAGTTTGGTTCCAATTGAATGCAAGGTATACGCGGTAAAGCAATAGAGCTGCGATAAACACAGAAAATGTTCAGAAATTTTTTGGTGAGAAAACCACATATCATAAGATAACTATGGAATTATACACCAAAAAATCTCAATTGAACTACAACGTAGTGTTATTATTGATGTGAGCAATTCATAGGGGTTAAAAATCTAGCTGATAATGAAATGATCGTTTATACAACCTCTAGTATGAGGGTTGCAGCTTTTTTAGGAACAAAACAGTCCACATTAACTACCAGTCTGCCACTATCCTTACCTATTGATTTAAGAGAAATCTCAACCACACTATGCCAAAAAACTTATCAGACGACAGACAGAAACTGTTGTCTGATTTGGAGTGCCACTGATGTAGAGCAAGCCGCTGTCTGTTGAAAATTCAGACAACGGTGGAATACAGTTGTCTGATAAACACACAGACAACGAGTATGTGTTATAACTATTGTGTGATGGCTCGGCAGATGCCATGCGCAGCTGCACAGCAGCTGCGGTGTTGCCTTCAGACAACAGAACTTGTTTAAGTCCGTTGTTTGTTAAGCTTTTCAGACAACGGAGCTCTAGTGTTTTATGTTGTGTGAGAGTTAATTAGAAGACTTTATTTTTTCAAAGAACCATTGTCTGATGTATGAGAAATCTGTTGTATGATCATTTAAACATCCATTTACCTAATGAACAATAGTGATCAAATGGAAATAAAATTTGATGCAAACCATCAAATGAACTAGCAGTACTTTAACCCATACTTTAAACTTCAAAATACATTGGATCCACCAAGATATATACATTCGTATTAGTCACTATTCCATAAAGTCATGAATCAGTGACAATTTATTGTCTTACATTACATCAGAGACAAAAACATAAGTGTGCTAGAAATGGATACAGTGATTATTTGACTATTTATGATTGCTTGCCCACTTCGCCCACTACTAATGCTTGCTCCTGCTACCCCTCTTTTCTTTCTTCTACTTCTGCCACCATTGATGTAATATGCTTGCTCCTGCTGCTCCTCTCTTCTTTCTTCTACTTCTGCCACCACTGATGTAATGTTAGTTAACAAGCCAAGGGAAGGAAACCTTTAAAAAATTGACTTGAGAGAATAAATTAACTTCTCTGCAATTGAATAATCTACAACCACAAACAAAAAACAACAACTTATTTCAAGAGGTAGCATGCAATATTCCCACATCAAAAGCCACACTGCACATGAGTTGCTACACGCAAGAAGTTGCAGAAAAAGAAAAAGACTTGCATCTACATCGATTCACCACAGCACAAATAATTTTCAACATTTGATTCACCACAGCACAAATGAAAGACCAAATCTGCCACTTATTCCACAGATTTCTATAGCATATCTGAAAACAAGTACACACCACACAGTTGCAAGTTTTCAGATCCTTTCTACCCTTGTAAATTTGTGATGCATATAGGATTTAAATAGTTTAACCAAAACTGTCAAAACCTAGTAACCTACTACTCTGAATTTGAAATGTAATGAAGTAATTGTTAGAGAGGGAAGTTTTACTCTGGTATCGTTGTCACAGATGATGACTTTGCGGTTGTTCATGTGAGCAATCTCAGGTACCAGAGGATCATATTTGTTTGGACCTTTTAGCAGTGATCATATGGATAGAAGGACCTGCAAGCGAGATAAACAACGCTTGCAACAAGATGACACTAAACAAAAAAAAACAAAAAAATTCATATAAATTAAGTCAGATTATTGCCTTGGAAATGGTTAAGGACTCGGCGGATAATTTGACCTCAAGGCAACTTGACAACTGCTCTGAAAGCCAATCTAAGCAGAATACAATGTTTGAACAAGGGCAAGTTGGGCCACAAAGAGATGCAATCTTAACAGTTCTACATCTGCAGAAGGAAAAGATGGGTCCTTTATTTGGCATAATTAACATAAATTGCAACTTTTTTCACGTGGATTCAATCATGGTTCTCTCTAATGCCTTCTAATCAAATCAAATAAAGAAATGAGCTGCACCAAGCAAAGATGAATAACAAAAATTTTCTTCAAAGACATAAGTAAAAAAAAGAGAATGACCCCACCTTCAATCTCCTCCAATGCAGATAGCATCTGAACCATGTTAGACTCTAGCATCCTTGAAACATCCAAACCAGAATCATAGGCCTTCATGAAATGGTCCTTAACATCTCTCAAAAGCTCCAACAACTCCCTCCCCACTATCTTTTCCTCACTTATTACTCCTTCACCCACATCTTCCGATGCAGGAATCCCTTCTTTATCTCTCACTGCCTTCAAGATTCACAGAAGAAAATGTAGTTAGAAATGGTGAAGATGGTGAGGAATGTCTTGCTACAAACAACCTTATGCCAGCTGCTACTAAGTAGAGTAAGTAAAAAACAGAACACTTGCGAATACTAAAGTTATAACTTCAGAAGATTGAAAAGAAAGTGAAAATAAATGAGAAGATAAAACCATATATAAAAAAAAACCAAATCAATCCATTTGAGAATCATAAAACCATAAGTACACATTCTATGTATATCTACATTTAGAGAGAGAGAGAGAGAGAGAGAGAGAGAGAGAGAGAGAGAGAGAGAGAGAGAGAGAGAGAGAGAGAGAGAGAGAGAGAGAGAGAGAGAGAGACTGAGTAATTGACATTACTTTCCGTAATTTTCTATTTACAAGAAAAAAAAAAGGGAATTATATATGTACCTGGAGCTGCTAACTTTGAACTGGTGAACATGGGCACCAATTTTTCTGAAGTCTACACTTGGTTGCACTTTGTGCAATGCAAACAAAAAAGGGAAAACCTCATGAACAACAAAATCGAAGTATCCAAAAGCAAAGCATCAGCACAAAACAAAGCAACCCAATCCAAAAGATATAAAGACAGATTGAACAAGAAAAATCTTGGGGCCTCACAGAGCTCTGGTGATATAATTGAGAAGCTTCTCAGAATCATCGAAGAATAGAGACACCGCTTCCACAACAAAATCTGGGTTGCTCTCATCTTAAAGCTGTTAAAGCTGCAAAACCTGGCCATTCAAAAGCCCCTTCTCTCCCAAAAACCCACCAAGAAACAAAAATGACCAAATAAAATCAAGAACACAACAAAAATCAAAACAAACCCATCTAAAAATTATTCATAAATCTCAACATTAATTTTCTGTTCCTTACATCCAGAATTGACAGAAGCTTGCAACTTCAACATACTCTTGTATCTGCAAAGATCCAAGCACAACTTGATAAGCAAAATAACTAGGACTCAGCATCCAAACCAATTGGAACTGACATAATGAAATCGAACCAACAGCAAGGTAGCAAGAGCAATTAGAACATTCATTTATTTAATCAAGAGTAAAGCAGCAACTTACCCAAGCTTGAAAATTTCTGAATTGAACCAAGTCTCCAAGAGCAAGATCAGTTGACCACAAGCCCTATTCTTCAACTGAAAACCAAGAAATTAATGAAAGGGTGAGACACAGATCGATTGTAAACCCAGAATAGATCGATTGAAAACGTTAAACCCAAAAATTCAATTCAACCCAAAAATTCATGAGAGACAGAGAGAGTAAGTCAAGGAGAGAGGTCATGCGGCTGTGCCGGAGTCCGCATAGAGAGAGAGAGAGAGAGAGAGCCGGGCTTCATGTTTTGGTTTAACCTAGAACCCATCTTCGATTTGGTTTAACCCAAAAAACCAAAAGAACTCATCTTCGATTTGAGTAGATTGGGTTTAAGTTTCAAGAGACAAGAGTTATAAAAATTAAAAAAAAAAAACTGAGACGCTCAGCACCCCCTAGGTGGCCGACTTTCTGCTCGGAAGAGAAGGAGGCGGTGGTGACCGTGAAAAGAGAGGAAGGAGGAAAGGTATAGGGTTTCAGGGAAGAGCTAGTTTGCTATGTATTGTTGAAGATGAAGTGAACAAGATAAAAGTGGGAAATCTGACTTAAGTGCTCGCGTATGTGAAAATTTTCAACTTAGTGTTTTCCGTGTTTTTTTAAATTTTGGAATCAAAATATAAACATTCAACAGTAACAACTGATGTTTATTATATAAATAGATGTTTATTACGTAAATTGGGTTACATATAGCATCCAAAGTTTCCCATATGCTAGTAATAAGTCAGTAAAAAGAGGGGTAAAAAGTTTGTCATGCTTAACCTGAAATGACAGAAATGCAAAGTCTTAAATTCGTTTGGGTAAAAACTACTCATCACATGATGATAAAAATCTATATTTCAAACATAACTTTATGTGTATTAATAGTAACCTCTGCAAATGTTCCACCAGCATGACTTCAAGAAGATCAACACATGCCATGCAGTCCTCAGTCAACAATTTTGAAGCCTGTGGTGCAAGCCATACATGTTCTCTATTAGGCGCTATTAATAGAAAAAAATAAAAAATTAAAAATAAACACCAGAGCTTTGAATGCCTACCAAGGATATTGGAAGAAGTGATGGCTCATTTTGAGATATCACATACCACATCTTTTCCTGCATCACGGTCTCCTTTGAGTATAAAAAGAGAGAAATGAGGAAGACATCAAGTTGAACATGTGCACTAGATGATAAGAACAGAATTCCAAAACTTTCTTAAAATTAAATGACTACTAAGGAGTCTAAACAAGAGTGAGACCTGCTTTGGTGTCAACTGCTGCATTTATACCAACTAATAGCAAGGCATATATACCATCCAAACGCTGAACTCCTTTAGTAAAACCAGTTTTGACAAGTTGAATGAGACTGAATAAAACCAGTTTTTTATAACTTTTTCACACAACGCATGTATGAAGTTAAGTTGTCTGATCATGTACATGTTAAATTTGAGTTAAGGGAGCAAGGAGGGAAAATTCCCGCCTATGTGCAATCAAAGTAGCAGTTTTGACGTTAGGGACATTCATTTCTCATTCAGACAACACAAATAAGCCATTCCGTTGTAGGACCTTAAATCGTGTACCAGCATTTCACTCAAATATTGGCCTTTTTGGGGCTACTCACTCACATTTTGGGGTACATGTGATTTTCTTCCAAACTTGCACAATGGAAACAAAAAAATCCATTGTATGTTATTTTGCAACTTACTCTCATACAACATATACAACAATACTATTGTGCAAGGTGAGTCAAAATTTCCACCCAAATTTGAGCAAGGTGAGGGGGAATTTTTTTTTTACATTCAGACAACAGACAAATCCTTAAAACTGTTGTACAATAATCTTGGACCCAAAAAAATTGATGTACGACCTCCTTATACAACGCCAATCTCATTAAACCTATTGTGTGAAGCAATTTCAGTGATCACACAACGGAAATTTTTTTTTCGTTGTCTAAAAAGTGTAGTGTGATGCAGTTTTTGGCATAGTGCGAGCACTATGAGAAAAGCTGAACGATTTCCTCCACAAGATGTTGCATCAGCTATTAACTCATGCCAGCCTCAAAGTGCATGACGGACATAGATATCACACCATTAGCCATATGCTCTAGAAGCCTTATCACAGCCACAACTGTGCAAGGTCAGATATGCCAATGGTTTGGTGCTTGACATACCTAACTTCAAAAATGCAACACTTATTTTCTTACTGGTGCAGAGTAGAAGTGGTTCCCAAAAGGCTCTTATACAATGAAAGGCAGGCGAGTCAGCAACACAGATTTTCTGCATATGTACGAGGCAAGACACTAGTTCAATTCCTTCCTACAACTCTTTGCGTCTATATGAGGCTATAGAGAGTATGCATCTCTTCCCGGTTAGTTGGAGCAATAGAAACAATGGAACTCGAGTCAAGTTCCTCTGGTGCTATGAATCAGGTACATGTCTGCTGCACAGTTAAAAAAACTAGAATCAAATTGGATTACATTAAAAACACAAATCTTTTTGCAAGGTTCGTACTTTGAATTCAACTACAAAGTCAGAGGTTACTGTTGACAAACTTGGGTTTATTAGAGCTTGTTCAATACAGTTAGGTATCAAAATCCTAGAAACTACATTGTGCGTCTAAACTACAATCCCTATAAGTGAGCATTTGAGGGCTGAAGCAGAGGTAAATCTCCAGGAAACTAATGTTAAATTCCAAACCATAATGGATGAAGGAAACCTTTATCTGCCTAAAGTCTAATTTCATAGAAGTAACTTAAAACTATTGAGAAGCTGTATTTATTCTTAACTGATAATCTAATAATACGAGATTATTATTTCATTAAATTGAAATGTGCAAAACTTACCTAAATTCCATAACAGTCAAATAAGAGCAAAAGAAAATGAATGAATGTTACCTCAAAGGCAGAAGCAGTGCAAATCTCTTTTTGATTAGGAAGGAAAGTAAGAACATGATTAGTAGAACAGTTCAGAAATGGTTGTCAACAAATTAGAATAAAATAAACATATGTACTTCCAACAATAGGATTGCTATTCCTATCTACTCAAAAGGAGATAGCAACGATCTGGGCATCTCAAAACTTAAACTTTTAGCTATAGATACTGGCCTGAGTTGGTATTTAGAGAATCTGAGATACCAATTGCAACAGATGCTCAACCCCAAAGTCCTCAATTAACAACAGAAGATGTCAATTGTAGCATTGCCATATCAATTTTAACAAAATTGAAGGGCCCTTTCAGAATCATTAATTCATTATACAAATTACTAACAAAGCAAAAACCATGCATTCATGAAATACTAACCCTGGGCTAACTCAAAACAGACATCAATTCCCAGCAGATATCAATTCCAAATGGCTCTGGCAATTGAATTTGGAGGAGACCTATGGGTTAATGAAATATTGACGACAAAGGAGAAGAAAGAAATCATCCAAAAATAGCAAAATACATATAGAATTGACGAAGAATGATGCATCTTGCTTTAAATTTTACACTTGGATCTGGAGGATGAGAGGCATACCTTTGACAATATGGGTTGGCTCCTTGCCAGTCAGAGAGAAGAAGCAGTGAGAGAGCCGAGGATGTGGACGTGAAAGAAGAAACAAGAAAACCATAAGGACAATTTAGCCAATATCAGAAATTTCATTAACACTTCCGCGTCTTCAACTTGATTCCCGTAGAAGCAGATTTCCAAAGCTAAGAAATTGAGCTTCCTGATTTCTGCGGTTCAAGGAAGCGTTTCCGGATGGAAGCTGATTCTACAGGTTTTACCAAACAGCCCAACTAAATTGTAAAAGCACTTTTGGTCCCAAAAGCAGCTCCAAAATCAATCCCAAACTGGGCCTTACAATGCTACATGGACTCATGGAGTAATCGGCTAGTACATTCTACTTGGGCCTAGTTTATTGAATGTAAAAGGAAAATTTGACCCACTTCCTTGGGCCTAGTTCATAAATCCTCACCCTCAGATATGTAAAGATGATTCAGAAAGTAAACCCAAGAAAAGATTTCACTCGTCACCTCCCTCCCTCCTTTGCACACCACCCAATATTACAACCATCTTGACAATTTTTCGGTCATATTCAGAAAGAATTGGCATACCATTCATATATTGGCTGAAACCAGTGTTTGGAGCGGTTGGCATGGAGGCTTGTGATTTCACCAATATATGACTAGTATGAAAGTTGCTTTTGGTTTGGGTTTTCTACTGGTGTCACAATGAAAACAAGAAGAAGAAGAAGAAACAAATGGGTTTGGAAGTAAGTTTTGTTTGCATTCGCTAGTTGGGTATTTTTGTACTAAAGCAACAATATGTTGTTGTTTTCAGCTCTCAGTTTTATTGAATAGGATAGTTTTTTGGTGTCTGCCCCCTGGGGTCAAGCTGTATGATATTGATGTTTTTGTGGTTATAATATAAGTAATCAATATGCATAAAAATCCCAGCTTCTCTTTCAAGCATCGACAAAGTGGACCAATATAAAGTCTACTACTTCTTTTATCGCCATGCATGATTCCAAACTCGCCATTTCTCCAGAAATTTCATATTGAAAATGCTGAGACAAAAGACAAATGATTAATGACTATTATGTATAATAATTCATAATGTGTTGTAAATATTTGTGGATAATTATGTAAATAGATGTTGAGTAATAGGTGTTTATCCCTATATATTGGTGATTGATAGGTTGTAATTGTAGGAGTGATTGAATTGTAATTGAGCATTACCTTTTTGTGTACACCATGTAGTCCTATATAAAGCTCCTCATGGTGAGATAAATAACACACATTCTATTCTTTGTGTCTAAACTCTCTCTCTCTCTCTCTCAAATTCTTTTACTATAGTTTTACAACACGTTTTCAACACGAATAGTTCTACCATTGAGAATAGTTGTTTTTTAGCACAAAAAGCTTTGAAATTGCTGATCAACCAAAGGAGGATCATCGCTGAAGCTGGTTTAGGATCTAAATCACAAATGGGCTCTTGGATTGGCTGAGAAGACAACATTCTCACTTCTGCACAAATAAGCTGAAGATTCATATGTTCTTCATCAAGTAATGTTTTCCAAAATCTAATTTATATTCATGCTTATTGAGCCTATTGATTGAATATGAAAAATCACCATAATGGATGAACCCTAGAAAATCCTACATGATTTATTTACTTGGTATACGTATTTGTATATATTTGTTCATGTGTTTTAGATTGTTTGATTGGAAAAGAAAGAAAAAAATTAGGTTTCTTTGGCTGTAGCTATTTCTAGCACTTGGTCCAGTAGCACCAATCACAACTAGAGAACGTCAATCAATCATGCAAAAAACAAAGTCTGCTATTTCTAGGATTTGAACCCAGCCACAACGTGTACCAGCCCAGCATGTTGTCCACTGTGCCATTATGGCCAGTTGGTAATTATCATAATCATTTAATATTAATACTGCCAGAAGCAGATTCTTTGGCGATTGATCAATTGATTCAATTCATGTTTTGGTTTTGATTGACATTTATCCAAAACAATTACCATAATAGTTTCACAATGTATCCTTTATTACTACATTTTAATAGTATATTACACGAATTATGGGCTTAATTTTTGGATACACAAATTTGAATGATGCCATTATAATTCCTTATGCTACAAGCATTATGGGCTAAATTATTATGCGATTATTACATAAGCATTTGTCCAATTTATTACCTATAAGAAATGCTAGAAGCATTAATGGGATTTGAACCCATTTTCTTAGGTATATAACTGCTGCATTAATTTATTTACATTATGATTTAATAACATATGTTGAATTTAGTTATGTTGTAATTGTGAATATTAAATGTGGCTGAGTCAGAAGCTCAAATGAAGCCCAAAGTCATAATAACAAACCCGAGCCAGAAGCTCAAGCCCAAGCTGCAAGGCCAGAACAGAAGCTCACCATGTGTTGCCATAACAAAGGTTATGAACCTTCTCAAAGTAGGCTCATCCATTTGGATGTGATGTCTAGGTAAGGTTCAGATGAGGCTGTGTACTTAAGTGAGCCTCACTCCACCTAAACCTCATTTTTCCTTACCTGGTCGTATTCAATTGGAGTTACCGAAAGGGTTGAGTAATAGCTTTTCATTCCTTGGCAGACCAGCCTGAGCCCAGTAGGCCCACTCTCCCTTCACAGGACCTAGCAGCCCAGCAGACCTCACATACTCTTTGAAAGTGCATGAAAACCTAGGTCACGAGCTATCATACTAAGCCCCGTAGGCTTCACTATCAAGCCCACTCCTTCTTTGATCCAATAGAATCAAAATAAAAAGGAAAAATGATTTGATATTGTAAATAGATTCACCATATCTAATATGTGTAATTAATTACCAAAAGCATTTATTCACATAATTGTGTGATAATTAATCTGTTATATTACTAGCATGCAATTAATATCTCAATTGATTTATGATTTTCATTTATCCAATTTGTGAGATTATTTCAATTTGCTCAATTCAATATTATTGTGTTGCTTGTCTAAATTTTCGCACTAGAATATATGTGTAGAAAATGCAGGTACCTAATGAACTAGAAGTTCTAAATGAACCTGTAGTTCATACATATAGCGAACTTGTACTTTCGATAATGCCATTTAAGAAACTTGAAGTTTCCTTCATAAATTCATCACACATGATAAAACCAGTAAATTTAACATGTCTAATCCGATTTTTCATACCATGTTATAGAACCTGAAGTTCTTATTAGTTGCTTAAGGATGGTATTACTCAAAGCACTAAGATTATTTGTTCCTGTCCTGTAAGGAATCTCAAATCTCACTAAACTTGACTTTGTTGCTTTGGAGGGTTCTTGAAGAAACTATCTAAAGTGGACTCAAGATGTGAAAATTCATCTGACTACAAAGAAGATGAGATAAACAATCAATACTGACAATGTCGTCACTGAGGCTTTTAAGGCAAGTGCCGTAATGTTCATAAAGAAACATATGGAGAAAGCACTCCAAGTTGAGTATCCGATGAAGAGGATCCACAGACTCTTTGGGTTGCTCTGGAAGAGTACTTTAACCATCAAATGACCAATTCTTTGCCTGAAGCAAGACATGATTTGTAGAACGAAATTAGCCCATATGATCGTCTGCCACTTGGTCAAGTCCCAAGAGGTCACGTAATTAGGCTCCACGTGGCCAAGGCCCACGTGGTAGGAACCATGTTATAGTGCCCTTGCCCAACAAGCCAAAGTGGAAAGGAACACTGGTTCGGCCAGTCGCCACCAAAATCAGCATGATCTTTATTATCGATGTGGAGGAATTGACTGTTGGTCCTACACCTGTTGTGTGATAGCCGAAGCAGTAGATGAGTATTATGCCGATCGCGTAACTCAAAATACCAACTTTATTAAAGGGTCATTTTCTATCGATTCCACACTAGATCATGGATTTTCAGGCGCTCGAAAACATGGGTATAATTAGCCCCTTGTGCCATATCTATTTCATCTTAATGAATGAAACATCTTCGGATTTTGGTGATTTATGTTTTCAATTATTTTGGATTATGGAAAAGTGGTTATGTTCGAATATATTTAATTCAATAAACTTATTTATACATGTGATTTATTGAATTAAATAAATGAATAGGCATATTCTATGGGGAAGTTTGTTGTCTGGTTAAAAGTGCTATTACGCACACCATACTCCCAGATCGGAGATATTTTTCAAACTTATTGTCTATTCGTACTTCTATGACAACCATATCAGGCCAATCCAACCTGATAGAAGGTTATGGCAAAACCCACTGTATGTTGTCCAATGGTACTGAACCTACCATTAATGAGGCCTTATAATCTCCACGTTCCAGAAGAACGTTTAAGGATATTCGAATCAACGATTATCACGTTGAAATCACTAAGAAAAATGAGTGTAATATCTTTGCATACCCTCCAAGTGTGCGGCCAGAAGCGTACATTGCAGAAATTGAAATCTATTAGCTAGAAGCTAACTAATTTAAGCAACTACTTGCTATGGCGTGACCGTTTGAGACACTCAGGTCAAAGTATGATGCATTGTATCCTCAACTCATCGCAGGTGCATCCCCTTCTGAATAAGGGTCTTGTATATAATGACACACTATGCCATACTCGTTAAGAATATTAAATACTAGACCATCATATGCAAAGACTAGTACATACACCACCATTTTTTTCTGCACAGAATGAAAGGGAAATTTGTGGAGATATATATCCAACCACCATGTGGACTAGTTAAATATTAATGGTTTTGGTTGATGTATCGACATAGTGATCACATGTTACACTATTGTCCATAAGAAAATGCTGCTTTTGCTAAATTCTCGCCCAAATCATGAAATTGAGGGCTCACCACTCGGATTATCCCATAAAGTCCATAAGACTTGATAATACCGGAGAGTTTACATCGGAGTCTTTCGATGATTATTGCATATCCTTTGGGATTGATGTTGCACATATAGTTCCCTATGTTCACACCCAAGATGGTCTCGTAAATAGAATATTGGTAATGCGCACCAAGCTTCTAATTTTTGCATGGGGCTATGCAATCTTGCATACAACTATGTTGGTCCCATTGAGGCCCACTGCTACCAACCTTACTCCGTGTTACAGCTGGTGATTGGGTACGAACCTGCTATTTCTCACTTATGCATATTTGGGTATACAGTCCACGTGTCAATTGTGTCGTCACAACGTACAAAATTGGGTCCTCAATAAAGGATGGGCATGTATGTCGATTATGAATACCATCCATTATGTGCTCTTTAGAGCCCTTGACAGGTGATCTCTTTACCACTAGATTTGTAGATTGTCACTTTAATGAGATAGTCTTCCCGCCGTTAGGGGAAGATAGGAATGTCGATCATCGTTCTTGATGAACGACGTGAATTAACATGAAATGTCCCCACAATGTCTCATCTTGATCCCCAAACAGCACGAAAATAGTGAAGTGTGGAAAATTCTAGATCTATAGAGTATAGAATACAATATGCCAAACACTTTTTTTGATCTAGCTAAAGTGATGAGATCATATATACCTGCTGCAAATGTGACTGCAAGGATAGACTTCCCTGTAGGATGTGTCATCCCAGATGGACGAGGTACGACTATGGCGGCTAACCAGTCATATGTCCCTGCCCAGAAGCGAGGTAGACTATTAGGTTCGAAAGATTCTTATCCCTAGAAGAGGGTAACCTTGGCACAAACGAATCCTCTTGACATCGCAATCTCAAACTGATTCATATCATGAAATAAATCTGGATTATGGGTCTATCCTAGAAGAGACGACATTGGGGAAAGCTCCAACCTCTAAACCCACTCCCAAGAATAGAGAAATCTCAGTAAATTTAGTGAGATTTGGAATTGGAATGAGATTATCATCAATAATGTGTTTGTATTTGTGGTGGCCACCGAAACTATAACAAGAGATGAAATCGAACCTTACTTTGTTGATCAATATCAACGAAGAGACGACTGGCCAAAAAGGAAATAAACAATCCATGTCGAATTAGGTTCCTTGACAAAGAGAAAGGTGTTTGGGCCTATTATTCCTACACTTCCACATGTTAAACCTGTAGGATTTAAATGGGTATTTGTATGAAAGCGTAATGAGAACAACGAGATTGTGATACACAAGGCTCGTCTAGTGGCTAGCATTGATTACGAGGAGACGTATTCTCCCGTAATGGACGTCATAACGTTCCGCTACCTTATCAGTTTGGTAGTTTCTGAAAAACTGAATATGCATCTTATGAATGTAGTCGCCGCTTATCTCTATGGGGATAATGATACAGAGATATACCTAGAAGTTCCTGAAGGACCTAATATACCTGATGCAAATAATTCTAGACCACGGAACACGCTCTCCATTGGTTTTGAGGAGTTCACTTTATAGATTGAAACAATCTAGACAGAAATGGTATAACTGTCTAAGTGAATATTTGATCGGGATGAGATATGTGAATAATAAACTATGCCCATGCGTGTTTATTAAGGAAACAAGTTTTGGGTTTGCAATTATGACGGTCTATGTCAAAGACATGAATTTGATTGATACTCCTGAAGAAATAAAGGAAACCGCAAAGCACCTGAAGTAGGAATTTGAGATGAAAGGCCTTGGGAAAACAAATTACTGTCTCGACCTGGAGCCCGAGGACAGTGAAGATGAAATTTTGGTCCATCAACCAAATAACATCTAGAAGATGTTAAGATGCTTTAATGAGGATAAAAGCAAGCACACCCATGGTCGTCCAAAGTCTAGAGAGAACAGTATCATCCTGCAGATGATAATGAGGAGTTATTGGTGCCAGAAGTCTCATATCTAAGTGCAATAGGCGTATTATTGTACTTGGCTCAATGCCGTAGACATGACATCTCATTCAATGTGAACTTGTTAGCTAGATATAGCTCTGCGCCAACATTCCGCCACTGGAATGGAATAAAAGACATTTTTCGCTACCTTAAAGGTACAGCGGATATAAGCTTATTCTATCCCTACGCATCCTCGGAATGGATCAAACCCCCTTGATCCTCGAAATGATGTTTGCCTTGTTAGATATGCGGATACAGACTATCTATCAGACCAGCACAAGGCGCGTTTCCAAACTGGTTATGTCTTTACCATTGGGAATACTGCAATTTCTTGGAGGTCTACGAAATAGACCCTTGTTGCTACTTCTTCGAATCATGCTGAGATACTAGCTCTTCATGAAGCAGTATGTGAATGTTCATCGCTAAGAGCCGTTACAAAGCATGATCGAAGAACATGTGGACTACATTCCATCACTGATGAACCGACCATTATTGACGAGGATAATGCTTCTTACATAGAGCATATAAAGACAAGTTTCATCAAAGGAGACAACACCAAACATATTTCACCGAAGTTCTCCTTCAATCAGCAACAACAGGAGCATCAGAAGATTGAAGTCAAGCAGATTTGATCTTAATAGAATCGTGCAGACATCTTCACCAAGTCACTACCAAAGTCTACATTCCATAAGCATGTCCAAGGTATTGGTCCACGTAAACTATCTGAATTACCTAACATGTAATTTTCAGGGGCAGTTGAAATCAGGGGGAGTATCCTGAAGCATACTCATTTGAGCATCGTGTACTCTTTTTGTCATTCATCCAGGGTTATTTTGTCTCACTGGGTTTTGTTACCTGGCAAGATTTTAATGAGGCACATCTTTAGCATGGTCACCCCACTTATACTACATCCTGAAGATGCTTTGATTCGACATTTATATGCATTTGCTCATCTTTTCCCTTCAACCACAGGTTTCTCCCACTGGGTTTACCGGGCAAGGTCTTAGTGT
Source organism: Rosa chinensis (assembly GCF_002994745.2). Taxonomy (NCBI): domain Eukaryota; kingdom Viridiplantae; phylum Streptophyta; class Magnoliopsida; order Rosales; family Rosaceae; genus Rosa; species Rosa chinensis. The sequence goes on along the minus strand of NC_037091.1, from coordinate 34,799,134 downwards.
AACAACTCTAATGCATCCCTCTCGTAGACATAGTACCTACTTATGGTGCTGATAAGAAGACTTCACCTATCTCTAATGCTGTGATACTGCTACTCCATACTCAAGTGCGTTGTGCTCTTTTTCTCCTTCAACCAAGGTTGTTTTTTCCCACATGGTTTTTATTACTTGGCAAGGTTTTTGACGAGGCAACTTAGAAACGCACAGCCTATGCAACACTATTGACATGGAATATCCAAGGGGGAGTGTTGTAAATATTTGTGGATAATCGACATGTAAATAGATGTTGAGGAATAGGTGTCTATCCCTATAGATTGGTGATTAATAAGTTGTAATTGTAGGAGTGATTGAATTGTAATTGAGCACTACCTTTTTGTGTACACCATGTAGTCCTATATAAAGCTCCTCATGGTGAGATGAATAACACACATCCTATTCTCTGTGTCAAAACTCTCTCTCTCTCTCTCTCTCTCTCTCTCTCTCTCAAATTCTTTTACTATAGTTTTACAACATAATGGACTATATGATATGTCATATGTGTTTTCCTTTTTCTTCTGGGATACGTCATATGATTGACTTAGAAAAAAGTAGAAGAAGAAGAAGAAGAAAAACAGTACAAGTAATATGTCTTACTAAGTGACAAAGGTGGTCTGTTTTTTTTTGTTTTTTTTGTACGTACTGATATGACGAGTATGATGATGGAGTACAATAGACTACTGATATGTGGAACCATGTATATAATTCCATACCATGATGCGAGGGCGGCTGCATTGCAATTCTTTAAGCAGAAGAATAGTGGACTTGAAATGGTAGTACCCAAATTACCTGACTGAACCTAATCAATGTCAGAGAAACTGAGCAAGGAGGACTAGAATGGTATTTCATTCAAGTTACAAGTATTATTGTTATAATTCTTTTGGATAGTTTTAATGTCTCACTATTTATGGGCCAACATGATTTGTCTCTCTGCCATTTGTAAGTTGTAGGTTGATTGCTCGTTTTTAAAGCAATGCTTGAATGAAAATACAATAAGTTCATCGATCCATTTCCAGAGAAGAGGTAAACCTGATTGCTCAGTAGTCCTTGAAAAACAACAGAGACAGATTTTCAGGAAGTGATGATTGTTGTATTGATCTGTATATCATATATACAAGAATACAGCTTGATTCTAGGATACACAAAAGGAAAACTATTCATGGCCTATGAAACCTAATTACATAGAATTAATTTTGATGATACAGAATGAATGTGTTGAATGTTGACAGCTATACCAAGCTAATTTTGCTCTACTTTCTAACACTCCCTCTCAAGTTGGAGAGTAGATATCCTGCACGCCCCACTTGCGAATCATAAGCATGAAGTCTTCCTTGCCAAGAGCTTTAGTCAGAACATCAGCCAATTGATTTCTAGAACTCACAAACCGTGTCTCCACCGAACCATCTTGGATCTTATCCCTTATAAAGTGACAATCCATCTCTATATGTCTTGTACGTTCATGAAACACTGGATTAGCTGCTATATGTAAAGCAGCCTTGTTGTCACAATAAAGCAATGTCGTTTCCTGGTGTAAAATCCCCAAGTCTTGAAGTAAATAACGTAGCCAAGTCAACTCACAACAAGCTCTTGTCATAGCACGATACTCTGCTTCAGCTGAAGAAAGAGAGACTGTCTTCTGACGTTTCGACCTCCATGAGATTAAAGAAGGTCCTAAGAACACAAAATACCCTGTAGTAGACCTTCTTGTAAGTGGACACCCAGCCCAATCTGAGTCACAAAAAGCTCGTAGCCGAAGATTACTATTTGAGGAAAAGAATAAGCCTTGACCAGGAGCTGACTTGAGGTAGCGTACCACTCGCAAAGCTGTCTCCCAATGGGCTTTTCGAGGCTAATGCATAAACCTGCTTAATATATGAACAGGATATGTAATATCTGGCCTTGACACTGTGAGATAGATCAATCTTCCAACCAAACTCCTTTACTTCTCTGGATCTTTGAGTAACTCAGTCTTATCTGACAACTTTAAACCAGGTTCCATGGGTGTACCAACAGACACTGCATTCACACCAATTGTTTGTGATTTGGTGGTAATCCTAGAGATCATTCACACCAATTGTTTGTGTTCTTGAATTATTCTTGATACCTTACAGGCTTAACGTGGATTAAGGCTGAATTAGGAGATAAAGAATGGCGAGCCGACTTGGCACTGGGTTTGAAGTGGATTGCAGGCCAGCAGTGGCTAGGTGAATCGATGTCGGCTTTGAATTGGTGTGATAAAGTCGTCCACCGTACTGTGACTGTGATCAAAGGATTCCAGTCCCATGGAGCGGCGGCAGCAGACACTACTCTTCAATCGGAGCGTAACGTGGCGAGGTCGGTGATGGCGGAGGTTACAATAGTCGTCGGTGAGAGGATCCCTACTTCTGGTGGGGTGTCCAAATCATTTGGGTGGCCCATTTCGTGTGGGTGGCCTAAATCAAACAGGCCAGCTGTTTCCTTAATAGGTGGGCATTTTGTTTGGTTTTGGACCCAAGTGTGGCCCAAATTGATAAGCTTGGGTCCTTTAGGGTTTCGTATTTGGCACCCCGGAGAATTCTATCAATTCATGAATGGGCTCGGGTTCTTCAGGGTTTCGTCTGTGGAATCTAGGAGAATCGACTCAGAAAGTCACTTTTACGGTCTTTCCAAGCCTCCTAGCCAAATGTTAAGGGCAAGGAGGAAATTTAAGTTTAATTTTTACTTTCTGAACTTTGCCTATTTACTATGTTTTGTTTTCATAGTTCTTAGACTCGCTTTAAAATAAGTGAGCACTGATTGTCTAATGAGTGGTGCTAGCATACCACGTCCTAAACTTAGTTGGCAAGGGAAGGTATGTTTTCGTATCATTCTGACTTGTGATGAATGAAATGAATTCCCTTGGTTAAAAAAAAAAAACTAGTATTTGATATGGAGAAATTACACACGAACTTCAATAGATATAGACCATTATATACAATATATATCCTCCATCTATTGAGTAGATAAAGACACTGGCAATAAATTTCCGCATAATCTATTAACAGTGGATAGCAGAATCTTCGGACATTCATAGGCACCTATAAATCAAACACTCAAAAGATCCTTAAAGGTGATGTGACAAGGCTAACACCAAAAAGTACATTAAGTTTATTAATAAATAAGAGATCGATTGATCAAGTATTGCATAAACTATTACTAGAGCATGCATTCTGAAGGACAAACTTCTGTTCTTTCACAGTTTATAGATAAGTAAGAGATCGATTGATCAATTATTGCATAAACTATTACCAGGTTATACATTTTTAAGGACAAACTTCAGTTATATCACAGTTTCAAGTCTTCTAGCCCGGAGACCTCATCTAGTTCCCATTTCTTGTAGTGGCACATAACATAATCTTTCACTGTTGTTTCCTGATAAATTGGAGGTTTTTCTTCTGATGTTAACTCCTTGATTGGCCCATATAATGTTGAGGAGTTTTCAAGGGAAGGTCTAAAAAAACATGCCACCGAAATTCTTGGACCTTCATTTTTAGCCAATACTCTGTGATTGACGCTTATAAACTTATTGTTTGAGATTAGCTGTATCAATGCACCCATTAATCAGATAATCACACTAATGAATTGATTTATGATTGCTAGAGAAATAGAAATCGACAATGGATTAAAGTTCAAACATTGTGAAAGTTCAAAAATGCAACAGAACCATCCCTTTTAAAAAGTCTCTAAAATAATTCATGAGTGGTACGGTGTTTAAAATAACAAAGAAGATAACTTAAAAAGAGAATGTCCGATGTAATTGAGTCGTGATGGCCTACTTATTGGAAACTTTTGTAGTGAACGACATAAGGAGTTGGACACAATTAATCAATAAACATACATCGAAAATGTTCACCTGGTCAGTTATTGACCAAGAAAATAATGCTCAACCACCCTTAGATGTAAATCCAATGGCAGAGAGAATTATTATTAAGTTGAGGTGTTTTGTTTTCCACCCTTGGATGTAAATCTAAGGGTTATTGAGCATAAATTCTTTGGTCAGCAACTGACCAGGTGAACACCACTGAAACATACATACACAGTCACGTGCGCGTGGACACACGCATACATGTAAGACCGTTTCACCTGGAATGCACTGGAAGTATTAGTTTTTTATTTTTTATCTCACTATCCTCAAATCATTAAGTTAAAGTCAACAAAGAATATGGCCAAGTAATAACCAGGTGAAGAAATGAAAATGAACTTATTTATACTAGTAATAAATCAATGGATTGAAAAGTCCATGTGAAAAAGGTTGTATGTACGTTCGAAGTCATGGGTTCGAGTCACTATGGGGGTAGGAGTGAAATCCTTTAATCATCTTTAAAAAAAAAAAGAAAAAAAAATGTTGTATGTACGTTAACTGCAAATTCCTGCTCTATCTATATCTAAATTTTCCGAATTGACAACGTATATATTGCCGGTTTATCTCTAGAATGACAACGTATGTATTGCCGATTTGTTTCTTGAATGACAACGTATGAAAATCATATTATTCACAAGTACATCTCCTATGCTATGTGAAAAGAAAAAGTTACGTACAAGATGCAATTTAGTTACTCGTATATAACTCCAATATGTAGTGAAACAATAGCAAACAACCTTTATGAATATATATGATCGATATATATAGAAAACTTGCCTGTAAGAAATCTCCGATATTCACCACTAGAGCTCTAGGTACAGGAAGAACATCAATCCACTGATTTTGGTACAAAACTTGAAGTCCACCAATTTGATCTTGAAGTAGGATGGTCATAAAATCAGGATCTGAGTGTTCGACAGTGCCAATAGCCACTTCAGGCTCAGGGCATGGTGGATAGTAATGACTAAGAATCATATGCCCCTTTGTGATATCCAAGTTTTTGAGGTGATTAGGTTTGAGCCCAAGCGCCTCAGATATAAATTCAAACAAAGTGACACCTAATTTGTGAACGTGCTTAGAGTACTCCATAGTTATATCTCTAGAGATTACACAAAGGAAACCAAATTAATTAACATGTCTAAGTAGATATATGATATCATATCATGCTTGATTAAATAAATAAAGCAGTGATTATGACTAACAATGTATGAAAATGATAGGTATAAATTTATATCGGTTGTGATTATTATCATGCTTAATAACAAAATTTTCTTGTTGGTCATCACATATGTAGATGATGTGATCCGAGACAAATCAATCTCGGACGGACATATATACCTGCAAACGAGAGGAATTTCTTGAGGATCAAACTGCTCATCACCTACGATACACTGCAAAGTGTCCTTCCAATCAGCAAACATCAAATCATACATGGTACTGCTAGCATAGTACTTGACCTTCATCCCCATCTCCCTACTATAGTACTCCGCCTTCTCCTCCCTTGGCAGCTCGTGAAACACACGGGCCGCCTCCATCATCTCCTCCATCACTCTCTGGGGAATCCCATGGTTCACCACCTGGAAGAACCCATAGCTCTCTGAGGCCATCCGGACTTGGTCGATCACCTCAGCACGCCTTCCGTTATATTCAGCCAGATCCACCATTGGGATAGTGAAATGACCTGAAACCGTACGGTATCCAACGACGGAGGGATCTTTCTTTGGACGGACGAAAATTGGTGGGAGTTTGGTGATTCCGGCATCTACAATCCCTTTGACACCAGCTTTGGAGTTGTCGAAGGCCTTCAGCTGCTGCAGACGCTCTGGGTCGCTTGATTTCCCGGTGACCATTTTTATGAAATCTGATCAATGACTCGGACTCAGACTGACTGGAGAGTTCGGAAATGAGGATCCGTTTCTTCTTCGCTCAAGGAGTTGGACATGCAAAACCACGCGGTTTCAGTGCAGTGTGAATGTAATTTGAGTTTGACACGTACAAGTACAGATGGACCTTTCTTTCTTTTATTTTAACCTCTGGTGACTTCAATTCAAAAGACGTTATACCCACCAACCACCATTTTTTATGTCTGCCATTAACACCTTTAACATATTTACTTTTCCGATTCTAATCCAAATTGCTTGCCAGAAATAAATCTAATTCAAATTAAGGACTAGAAAAATGGTAGATTTTTACAATTTAATATTTCAATTTATTAGATTTGCAGAAATTTAATCTAAATTCAAAAAAAAAAAGTGTGACATTTTGTATACACTACGTATCACCCCCACATGATGCTGCGGGTATACATTTTTTTTTTCCCCGCAAATTGTGTATGTAATACAGTTGTAATCACAACCGAAGAAACATCAACTTAAAATGCTTTATCTATAATTTTGATGATCATTTGTAGATGATACTCACCGAAGAAAGAGGCTTCACTAAGATAGCAATCTCAATTTACACTAAACATTTCCAATAACAGTAGCTCATTGTTCGAAACAGAACACCTCCCAGTCTTAATATAGGAAAAGAGAAACCCAAGCATGAAACAATCAATTTCAAGAGATTAAACGAAAAATAGACACGATTATGTCGATCATAGCACAAAACCCCTCACCTGGTTGGTCTAGCACGATTATCTTCAAAACCCAAGCACGATTGGTTTAGTTGTAGCAGATCACCTACCCAAACACGATTATCCTAAAGCCGAAGAGAAACCAAACTGTTAAAAACTCATTGTTGGAAAACAGAACAACCCAAGCACGAAACAATCAAATCGAAGAGATTAAAAGAAAAATAGACATGATTATCTCAATCTCTTCCACTTAACAAAAAACCAGCAAATAACTCAGTTTCCGACAAAAATCAATTCAATTTCAAGCAGAAGAGCATTACCGTAAGACTATAGATCAGTACCAGAGCAATCTATTTCTGCACCAGCAGCACACAAACGAACACAGCAACGCAACGTCAGATTGTAGCCTGAGACTGTGAGTGAAGAGCAAGGGCAAGATACGGTCGATACACAGCAAAACAAAAAAGGAAAATCTCAAAGGAGGGCATAACGGTCTTTTCTGGATACACTATTCACTCCCTTTGTCGCTTGCGAAATGAACAGGAAAACTATAGTTTGCCTTTAGTATATTTAGAATTAAGGCCCAGTTTGCTATTGATTCCTAAACTGCTTTTGAGTCAAGAAGTGCTTTTGAATTTAGATTGGGCTGTTTGGTAAAATTCTTTAAAGCTGATTTTAGTCTAAAGCGCTTCTCCTAACCTGTGTTTTTGAGAAGCTACAAATCGTAGCTTTTGAAATTTGCTTTTGCGGAACCAATTGGAAAAACATGGAGGTCGTTTAATGAATTATTTCAAACTACCTATTCTATCCTCATCTTTTTGTGAAAATTACATTGAACAGGTCTTTCATCTTCATCTGGGCGAGACGAACACATCGCGTTCTCCTCCTCCTCTATTTTCCGTCAAGTACATATCATTCATCCTAATCGGAACAAATGGGGAGAGAGGGCCTCCACTTCTTCTCCTTCTCTGTCTCTGAGAAGCATCATCGTTCTCATCGGAAACACGTGAAAGGATCCCTATTTCTGATTGTCTTCTCCTCCTTCTCTTTCTACGATCATTGAACAGTTCAAGCATTAATCGTCTCCAGATTCTAAAAGATAAATCCTCAATCTGTTTGCTAGATTTTGGTCTAGATTCACAAAGAGATTCCATTGGTAGAAAATAAAATCTAGTCCATTTTTTTCTTTCTGCAATCATTTATCAGTTGTTTGGCAAGAATCCGAGGAAACTACAATTTGAGGCAGATATGAACCGCCTTTTCCTATATACCAAGTTGGTGTCACATTACCATCTTTCAATATGAACCTATTATCCAATCCCAAAGCTAACTGCATGTATATCGGGTTAATAGATGATTTATTACTCATGTGCAAATCTTGGACCAAACGGTTATTAGTAGAGAGTCTGACCATCTAGTTACTTGATACAATTTTAGCCTACTTGTATTTCAATAGGGGAATAATGTAATTACAATCCTTCATAACAAAAGGAAATCAAATGTTTACCCCAAAAAGAGTTGCTAGTTTCTCATCGGTTCAGTTCTTTATTTTCATTGCATGCTGTACAGGATTAGCAGCCATGACTAATAGATCTATCTCTATTTATCTATACCACATTTGCTGCTCCTCATTCCTCATGTTCTAACTAATTCACTAACTAATTGTGTCTTAAGAAGGAAGTCAGCATAATACTAAAGTTCAAATGCTTAAGCATAACACTTGATGACTTGAACCACCACTACAAACTTTTGCACCATTGAGTCCTTTTTCTCTTGCAAAATATTAATCTTAGATTTCGAATAGTTTAAAGCACAGAACAATTTGTTGTTTAAATATATCACATATGTTCTTTATATTAACTTCCAAAATGCTCCTGCATGTGAATTGGTGTTACCATTCTCATATATATAGTTTGCATGCTGCATTATCTGTTGTTTTGAATATCATGAACGTTAATTATGGAAGACTCGTATATCCAGCTACAATGGGAAAGGACGCTGATGAGGCAGAGATGTAGACGAGATTATTGGCATGGCTAATAAAGCCTCTGTTGATGATCAACAGAAACAAGTCCAGGAGATAAACATCCTGGTGAGTTTTTCTTTGCAACCTTTTTCATCAGCTCTCAGTAAACTGTTATACCAAGTTTGATTATGAGCTTAAACTTGCATTTGGACACTCTTGGCCTTGGGTGTAAGTGGGGCCCATATTAGGATCTTCAGTTATCTCCACAGGTTGATGATTGTCTTAACCACAGATGTGCCTGAGACAAGGCCATTAGAGCGTGCTGATGTATCTCATAAATTGAAAGATCTCATTGGCTACACTCTCGATATCAAACCTTCTCAGATACCCCATAAGGAAGCAGGCCAAGGTTTAAAGAATAGAGAAGAAAAAAGCTGAGCATATGCTCTTCTACTTGTTCTTGGCATAATATCTATGCAATTGATTGTGCCTATTGAATATGTAGTTCTGAGCTTTTTTCTTTTAATTTTCTTTCACATCACACAAAACAGATGGGAAAGAAGAATCCACTAGTGTTGAAACTGATGGTACTTTCTTTTGATTAATGATACTAGTACCTTGTGGAAACTGGTCTTTGTTACTAGATTGATTACTTGTGCTCGTTTGTCGATATTAATATCATTTATATGTTCAAATTTAATGAGATAGTAATACATTACAGGTTTGTTATCTAAAGTATGGACACTTCATAGATTAGCGAGATAGAGGACAATGCCGATGAAGGAGATGGTCCGGGAAGACGAGAAACTGACTCTTTGATTGTTCAAAGGTAGCTTACTGGTACTGACAGAGCCAATATTTCTCTGCTTGGCCGAGTTTATGATGATTTGAAGATACTGATAGCCAATATGCCTAATGTCCGCATATGCCATGTGCGTAGGGAAGCCAATACTGCTGCACATATGTTGGTAGCTCACTCTAGTAGTGTTGGCCATTGTTTTAAGTTCTCTTCAGTTCCTCCTTTTCTTACATATGTAATAGCTCTTCAATAAAGTTTTGACCTCTTTCATCTCAAAAAGAAAATTTAGAAGTACTTCTTCTCTTCAGTTCCTTCTTCTCACAGCAAATCCAGAAGTACTTCTTCTCACAGCAAATTTATAAGTGCTTCTTCTCACAACACAGCAATCCCAAACTAAGCCTAAAGCATCTTGAATCAATTTGTCCATGGTCGTTCTTTCCCACTCAGACAAAACCAAGTGGGTTACATCTACATGATCTACATGGGTTGTCATTCACTATGTGATGCCCTTCTCCATCTTCTAAACCTATATAGCAATCAATCCTGAACAAAGGCAAATCTAATGTTTACCTTGGTCATTCGGCAATGGTGAGACGTCCTCTTATCTATTCTCTTTTGGGTATTCCTTTTGGAGAATTGCCTTTCTCTTACTTAGAAGTTCCAATCTTTCATGGGCAACCTAAGCGTAATTTCTTTCAAGGCATTGCTGATAAAGTCAAGATTCTCTCAATCGGAGGACGCCCTATTATGTTCTGTTCTTGACTAGGGGTTAACGAAAAAAGGTATATAAGGTATAAATGGTATATTAAGTAAAAGTCAATTACTCATTCAATCGAATTAATATTGATTGAATGCCGGAGTACTCAAAGGCTTTGATGAATATGTATACAAAGTATCTTCTGGACTTTCCACAACTAAAAACGGAATTTGATTGCCGTCTTGCTATCCAATCTAATTCAAAACCCGGTCTGTAGACACTCCGTTAGTAATGGAATGACTATCACGATTTATTAGTTTCCTCCGTTTGCTTCCGCCGGAAAAATTTCCCAAATTTTATCAACAAAACATAAGAAGGTATGTCAATTAATGATACATATTCATTAGCAAATTTCCATAATTTATATGGGAATCGAGCATATATGTAAGGTCATACACTTTACAGTGCCTGGATCGGACACCTGATTTGTCTATTAATTCTCAGTTCGTCTCCTGATTGTTTTCTCACTTTGGTTTTACTATATATATATATATATATTAGCCTATCTATTTTTATCTCAACTTTTCTTTCTTTTATTTTACCAAATTTATTTTCTATTTTAATCAATTTTACAAAAGGAAAAAAAAAACCCAAATTTTTACAACATAAATTAGCGAGGACGGACTTTGAATACTCGGTGGTTGATAGAAACACTACTAGAATTATGGCCTCAGACATCGGCCAAAAACCGATGAGAAAAAGAATTCTGACCGATGTCTTAGTGGGTGATGAGAAAGATCTGGAAAATGCAGACCTCGGTTTTTAGCCGATGTCTGGTATAATTATATACATCGGTTCTTCATTATAAATCGATGTAAATACGTTTAAATTCTGACAAATTTGTATGTTTATATATTGTTAAACCCTCATATTTTTGGCTTTAATGCTTATAGAAATATAGATCCTACAGCCCAACTATACATTTTAACATCGTTATTTACTTAAAATGATGACTGATATTGTTTCACACATCAGTTACCATGAACGTTTTTTGTTGTTCATGATTTAGACGTGTAATTTGGCTCATATCCTACCATTCCTAATTCAATATACACAGTTGAATATTATATTAACCGATTTATTTACTTACATTAACATCAGATTCTAGGGAAAAAACGATGTTAATCATCTTATACTACATCGATTCCAGTAAAAGAACGATGTCTAATGCTATGTAATATATCGAATCACTAAAAAAAACGATGTTCATATATTTTCATAACATCGGTTTTCTTGTCCTCATCGATGGCAATACTTATATTGGACATCGATCTTTGTCTAAAGACGATGTGTAGTAGCTTATGGCACATCGATTCCAACATAATACTTCGATTTCCTGTGGTTAATGGGACATCGATTTGGATTGTGGAACTGATGTATCTCTCTTATTGGACATCAGTTCTTATAGCTATAACTTATTTAAACTTTATACATAGACATCAGTTTAAAATAAGAGGATTGATGTCCACAAAATATGTAGCTGCTGCTATACAATATTGCAATATCCACAGTTGACCAAAGTGATTTCAATATATATTGGGGTATTTTGTCCAAAATCATCATCATTGACAGTTCACAAAATAGGCAAAACAAAACCCCAATTAACCTACTATAAGGCTAGCCTAATAATGCCTATATATAGCAATTTTGTTCATAATTGCTGCATTCACTTCATCTACCACAAAAAAAGTGAACCAAAAGCTATCTAGCCTTACTCAAAATCCTCATCCTAGTCAGAATCTACAACAAGGTCTGTAAGTAGTCAAAGTGAACCAAAAGCTATCTAGCCTTACTCAAAATCCCCATCCTAGTCAGAATCTACAACAAGGTCTGCAAGTAGTCGGCCACCTCCATGTGCACCTCGTCAAGTTGTTGTTGGGTATATCCTTTCCGAGTCTTTACTGCCCACTACAAATACACACACACACACACACACACAACAAACATATATCAATGTAAGTCATAATGAAATGCGCTAATATTTAAACCAAAGTTTCTGTTAATTCCTAATACGTATACCTTGGTCGAAAAGGAAAGTGTGTCATCATTAATAATATCCTTCATGTACCGCATAACATAGTAGACACACTCAATTCCGCCCGGTTGTTTAGGTACGCCCTATTTATTCACGTTATTAAATTCGAAAGACTTTATCACTCTAAATCAAATATTATAACTCAATCAACCACATATACAATGCTTACCGGGAGTAGTCTTAATTTAGGCACTTTGTTAGCCCTCCCCTTTTCAGCATTGTAACTTTTAACCGCACTGCATGCACCACCAAGTGTGTCAAGTTTCAGCAGAAATGTTACTTAGTGAAAAATAAGTTAAAATGAAGAAGCATAACATTGCTTACTTCATCACTGCAGTTTCCCATGCTGTGTAATGGACCGGTTTTGGCAAAGGGTCTAAGATGTAGACTTCATCCTCCCAAATGATTGTCAAAATCCAATGTTCCCTACATTATTTCATAGCCCACAAGATGCAACTAACCAAGCAGAATGCAGCTGACCACTAAAAGTATAAAAATAATACTTACCCCGGATTGTAGGGTATAAAGAATATACGATCAGTCTTTCCCTCTTTCAACCGATCCACTAAGTAAGGACCAAATCCCGATCTCTCATAGTTATATGTGGCTGCAGGATCAATGAATGCAAAGGTGTCCAACTCATCTCTCTCAGTAAGAGTTTCATGTAGGTGCCTGTGTCAAAATAGACTAATTAAATTGCTGAAACTTGGGACATTTAAAATCAAAGTTTGGGTGTTGAGTAAGAAGGTTCTTACGCCATGTATGAAGCTCCTCATATAAAGAATACCGAAGACTAAGACAAACAAATGGAAAACCAACGAAAAGATCAATGACAATCTAACCTGACCATGGAAACGTCAACAAGTAATAGCCCTTCCCAAAACTAGTAACTATAATCTGCCCCAATGTCTCACTATCCAATTAATCCTAGAATAAACAATTCAACAAAGTACTTCAATACAAATAATGATACTAAAGTGGAATAAAATATTTTTGTATGATTAAAATAAACCATTAACAAAGCTCAAAGACATTTATATATCTGTTATTTTGAGCCAGAACAAGAGAACTCAAATTTAACTTTGCCTTCTTATAGAGATGGTAGTATTACCTATGGTTTCCGAGGAGGAAGAGGTGAACTTGTTCTACTGCTGTTTCAATTACCTCTCCTTGCTATTTATATGACCTGTTAAGTCATAATAACACTTTAGACTATGATGTAGTGCAGCCCACCATCCTCCATAAATTCTGGATATAGCAAAGTTACAGGGCCTATTTGGCTGATTTAAGTATGAAATAATTTGATCTTGCAAAACCACATACTGGCATGTATTTCAGACTGCAACTATGAAAAGAGAAGTTCAATGATATTAGGGTATGACATTACTTAGTATACCTTGTTGACGTACTTGATATCTATGCAATGAAAGCTTCTTTACTTTTCCCTTTTATCATATGCCTGCATAATTGTTCACACATATATAAATTTCCAAATGACTAGTAATTGTCTCAATCCACACATATATAAACTTAATCTGCCTTACAGAAAACAAGTAAACAAATCGAAGTCAAATTGCTCAATTGCTGCTGATGTAGAAAAGAAAGAAGTCCTGGACATTCGTAGTAATATTGTCAACATGTTGTTCGGAACTAATAACATAAAGCCATAAAGAGAATAGCTATATATGCAGCTCTTGCTTGCAAATATAGGTATAGGAATACTGGTCTTTTCCCTTTTCAGAATCGAAAAGATCATCACAAAAACATGTAAAAACGTTATCTTAGGGCATCAACATGTGGCAATCATGTTATCTTATTCTATCCTTCTTAATGAACATTTGAAAACTAATAGACATGTCAAAGAATCCAAATGGAGCTTGTGTAAGATTAACAACAGCATGTCCATGTCAGAAGGGAAATGAAATATTGGTTTGTACCTGGCAAACTCAGTACAGTTAGCAGAAGGCAATGATCAGTGGCATGTTCTGCCTTTCCCAAAGTATTTAGCTCAGCTCTGTATCTCTTTAAGGCCAGGTTACCCCAACAAACATTCTCACAACTCTACCTACTATAAAATCACCAAATAAAAGATTGCTTCAACAACCAAACAGTTTCTCCTGCAGAATTAAACCGACAAAATAGCAATGATCAGTAAGAAATTGAAAGATAAACAAGAAACAAAGCAAACATCAATCCATTGCTCTATGTGATCAAAGAAAGCTGTGGGGAAAAAAGATACTTAACAGGTTATTTATTTAAAAGGAACCATTTCACTTGAGAGAAGTTTTTGTTTGATTTGTAACAAAAGAAACTTTTCATAAACACCAAAAGAAAAAAAAATATAGTTACAGTGCTGTTAACAATATTGCAGAGCATATAAATGGAAAATGAGATGTAGGAGCTAAATGGGTATCCCAGTTTCAATATTTACATCAATTTCTACACCTTATAATCTGAATTGACAAAGGCATGGCCAACTCATTAAACATACTATACAACAGAGAAGGTGTAGTCTCACCGAGTGAATACAATTACGGTATGGCGCGGAACAACACCACCAAACAACACAGTTCCTGTTTCACGGCTTTTTGATTTTACTTTTTTGATTCCAAATTAATAGGTCCTAGCCTTCAAACTCCCCACTAACAACAAAAACAAAGGACGAAAACAAAGTTAATCAAACCTTATAAACCATTTACATCTCAAGTCAGCTAGCAGAATATATAACACAGATAAGGACAGTAGCTTGGATAATGAAACAAATACAAAGAAACCACAAAACTTGAACAATCAAAGACATTTCACGATGTCAATCTGGCAAAAGCAAAGCCCTTTATTAAACTGATTAACTGAGATTAATTCATTAATCTAAGCACCATAGTTCCAACAGAACCCAAATTCATGAGACCAAATTAACGAATCTAAGCACCATAGTTTCAACAAAAAAACCCAAATTCATGAGACCAAACCAAGCAATCTAAGCACCATAGTTTCAACAGATAAGCCAAATTCATGAGACCAAACCAAGCAATCTAAGCACCATAGGTTCAACAGCAAAACCCAAATTCATGAGACCAAACTAAGAACTAAAAGTTTCAAAAATAAAATATAATCCACATGAACAGCTCAAAAGATCAAAAACAAAAACATTCAAAGCATTTAGAGCTTTAAGCCATTCAAAAACAAACCCAACTGAAACACACAAGAATTAAACAAAAAAGACCCAAACTTCATATCAAAACTGGCCAGAAAACCAGCAAAGACCCAAACTTTAGATCAAAACCGGCCAGAAAACCAGCACTGGTGGTGAAGAGAAGAGAGAGAGTGGACCTACGATGGTGGCGATCGGAGAACTACCTTGAGCCGGCTCAGGTCGGACAATGACGAGCTTAGGTGGGAGAATGAGTTCGTGGTCAGGTCATTGAAGGAGCTTGCTGAAGGAGTTCGTGGTCGTGGTCGATCGAGGCGGTTCTGGGTCGGTGAAGGAGTTGGAAGGTGGCTCGGATCGTTGAAGGACGAGGTCGGGTCGGAGAACAAGCTCAGGTCGTAGAAAGTGGTCGGAGGAGCTCGCTGAAGGAGTTCGTGGTCATGGTCGATCGAGGCAGTTCTGGGTCGGTGAAGGAGCTGAAGGTGGCTCGGGTCGTTGAAGGACAAGGTCGGGTCGGAGAACGAGCTCAGGTCGTAGAACGAGGTAGGGGAGAACGAGGTTGGCCAAGGTGAAGGAACTGTGCGAAGTCAAAGTGGGAGTCTCTTTAGCTAGGGTTGGAGAGTTTTTTGTCTGAAAATACCAAGTGTTGAGGGGAATGAAAATTTGGTCCCCGCGCCTCTCAAATATTTTAAGTTAGTCCCTCCGCGTTTTTTCAAAATTTTGAACAAGACTTTACACATCAGTTAATTTAACGATCGATGTTTATAATCACAATAGAAATCGATTTTTCACAAACTGATGTTAGGATGTATTTTTTACATCGCGTGCAATTCCGACTGATTTAATAGTGGTGATGTCTGATGGCATAATTCTAGTAGTGAAAACTTTTCAATTCATTGAGAATATTCAATAAAATGTATAACCAAGTAACTTGATCGAGGTGATCCTTAATCCTTTCGAAACTTATTGCGAAGATTCATGGAGAAAAATGTTGATACAGTTAATTCACCCTTCAACTTCTCGTGGTAAAGGATTTTCAATCTAGTACTACCCTTTCAGCTATACTTTAAAAAGCTCATAGTGATTAATAATGCATAGACACTAGGTTTAACTCATCCATCAAATGTATTACCAAAGTTTAAACAATACAGAATCTTCAGTCACTTAATTTATGAATAATAGAAAAATAGATGGTAAACTATATCGAGTAGTATACTTCATAGTCCATTACAGCTTCATTACATTGTCCAGCTTAATGGTTCATTGCTATTTCAAGCTAGGTGGAGTAGTGCAGAGTGAATCCTCTAGGAGTAGCACTAAATACCTTTAGCAAGTTGATATATATATACCATTTGGAATGACGTATTTGATGAAAAAGGCCGAAAGTAAAAGAAAGGGAGACAAAATGGATTAAGGCATTTTGGTATTCTTGAAGATGGCCCCAGTTATATCCACATTGTCTCACATCTCCTGGAGAGTGGAGAGTGGAGCCTTTATGTCCACATCCACAAGAAATGACGGCGTCTCTTGATAAGTAGCACCGTATTGTGACCATTGTCACACCTCCAAGTGAGAAACAATACCTTAAAGATCAATCAACGGTTTTGTCCTATGCTCTCAAGTCAAATTGGCACAAGATAATCAGAATCTTGCTAATGTCCAGTTTCTGAGAATATGTTGTAGGCATTTTTCAGACAAGGTGATCGAGATGCAGTATTCAATCAACATGAAGCTTACCATGTAAAACACCAATTAGATATGCAAATAAATTAAACAGGATGTCACATTACTTAATAATGAATGGTCAATGGGGGTTGTTCACAAGGCAAATACAGCCATTATCTTATAGTAAACAGTTGGAAATTTTTAAATCTACAGTGAACCATGTAGAAACTTTCGTGTTGAACATTCAAGAATACTTATGCAGGCCAGGTTATTACAGAATGCAGACTGCAGTTGACGAGATTGACTGAAGAACATTGGCCAAATTGACCCGCAACATGCCAATCTTGAACTCAGCCATATATGAGTTGTGAAAAATGACAAATACTATACCCAAGAATCGTGCCGTTACTTTCCAGAAAGATGTAAAGCAACTTTAGGAATCAAAAGTTGCTTTTAAGTTGGCTCAAAAAACATTCTACAGATTATAATAGAGAAAAAAAGGGTGCGTCTGGGCTACGACGGGCGTACGCTACGCCTTTATGGGGTCAGCCTGGGTGGTTCTCGTCCATGTAATTTGAATAAGAAGGGCATTGATGTAATTGCGGAGATAACCAACGTTATCTGTTAAAAGCGTTGGCGTTACGATAAAAAGATAAGGGTAGTATCGTAATATGCTGAAGAGGTAAAAGCCTAGTTAAAATTCGACGAATCAAACCCAAGTTGCATATGGACAGGTTGCATTTGTCCGTATGCAACCTTTCTCCATCGAGTCGGAAAGGTGATCACTTCACTCTCCATCACAATCCAAAAATCCCAAATCAAAACTACAGCAAATTATAAAACAGAATATGCATGTGAACTACGCCTCCAAATTTGATAAGCGACGGAGCAATTGATAAGTCTGGGTATTTCCCACTTTCCGAATCTGGTGATCTCTTCCGGAATTGTCTGGGTCATCAGGTTTTGCTTGAAATCCGAGATCTGAAGCTAAGGAAGGCCTTGACTTTTTGTTGTTGATGCCGTTGGTTAGTGTAATGGAAGATGGAAGGTTCAGGCGAAAGGGGTATCTTTGATTTTCAGTTTATTCAAATAACGAAAAGCCAAGGGTTGAATGGAGTCAATGGACTAGATTTGTGGCTCAAATGGAAATAGTTGCATCAAGGTATCAGATAGTTTTCAAACAACTCACAATCTCAGATGGTGCATGTGCGAACAGACAAGCCTCTTGGCTAGACATAACCAAAAGTTCAAAAGCTCATTGTAGCTTAGCTTGATCCCTCTTGACCGCCTCGAAGAATTAAACCAAGATGGGTGGTAGTGCAAGTTTTAATAACGAGGCTTTGAACTTGTTCAAAGGTTCAAACGAGTCTTGGTGAGAGAAGGGAGTCAAAGGACCTGATTAGCTTGGTGGCAATGGTTTTTTTGGCTAGTATTATGATACAAGTCAATGAATAAATACAAAATGAAAGAAGCTTTAACTATCAACAAGCATTGATGTGGTGGTGACTGGTGAGGACGCGTACTTGTTATGGTGGCTTTTCCAGGTTCGAGCCACGTACCAGTTGACCAGTTGTTTTGGTTGGGCTTGTCTTTTTAGCAAAGTGTAATTTATTTATTTTTTTTATATTAAAAAAGTGTTTTTCGATCAAAAATGTTAAAAAAGTGTCATTTATTTGTTTAATAGTTTTTAATAGTTTTTTTTTTTTTTTTTTTTTTTTTTTTTTTTTTTTTTCGCAAAGTGAAGTACTACTCCCCCTTTGAATAATATGAAAACAAAGGGCGACAGGATTAGTTTTTTTACAGATACCTATTATTACGTGTTAGAGATATGGGTTATGCCAAATCTATCGATTTTCAATTTGTATTATTTGGATCACCCAAAAATCTTTATATGTCTACTAGTGTTATACAACATATATTGGTTGTAGAGAAAAATATACCTTTCAAGATGAGCAAGGTGAAAGAAATAGAATTTAACGAATTCGACCGTTGGATGTGATCAAGGTAGGGAAATATGGCTATGGTAAAAAATTGACATGTTTTTGTCATCTTTTCGGTCTCGATCCGCGTGGTCAACCCCAAATTCTAAATATTTATCAAACTAAAATGCTCATAACCACTCCCTTGCAATTCTTTTTCTCGATCTATCAGCTCTCACTCTCACGGGGATAAGGTGTATCAACCTATGTAAAAAATTCGGGACATTTATCTCCCCAAGATTCACCTCCCCTAGGGCAGCAAAAACGTATATTGGGTTGACATCTTTGACCAATATGAAAATGAAGGCCGATCGGATTAGTTTTTTTTACACGGTACCTATTAATAAGTGTTAAATATATGGGTAGTGCCAAATCTATCGATTTCCAATTTGTACTATCTGGATCGAACAAAATCTTTATATGCCTACTAGTGTTGTATAGCATGTTTATTGGTTGTAGAGAAAAATATACCTTTCAAGAT
The DNA here is from genome assembly GCF_002994745.2 of Rosa chinensis. Classification (NCBI taxonomy): domain Eukaryota; kingdom Viridiplantae; phylum Streptophyta; class Magnoliopsida; order Rosales; family Rosaceae; genus Rosa; species Rosa chinensis. Next base: position 34,779,816 of record NC_037091.1, on the reverse strand, counting down.
GAACAAGGTGAAAGAAATAGAATTTAACGAATTCGATCGTTGGATGTGATCAAGGTAGGGAAATATGGCTATGATAAAAAAATTGACATGTTTTTGTCATCATTTCAGTCTCGAGACGCGTGGTCAACCCTAAATTCTAAATATTCATCAAACTAAAACGCTCATAACCACTCCCTTGCAACTCCTTTTCTCGATCTATCAGCTCTAACACTCTCACGGGGATGAGGTGTATCAACCTATGTAAAAAATTCGGGACATTTATCACCCCAAGATTTGCCTCCCCTTAGGGAAGCATAATTGTATATTGCGTTGGCCTCCTTTGACCAATATGAAAACAAAGGCCGACTGTTAATTTTTGTTCACAATACCTATTAATACGTGTTAAATATATGGGTAATGCCAAATCTATCGATTTCCAATTTGTACTATCTGGATCGAACAAAATCTTTATATGCCTACTAGTGTTGTATAGCATGTTTATTGGTTGTAGAGAAAATTATACCTTCCAAGATGAACAAGGTGAAAGAAATAAAATTTGACAAATTCGACCGTTGGATGTGATCAAGGTAGGGAAATATGGCTATGGTAAAAAATTGACATGTTTTTGTCATCATTTCGGTCTTGATCCGCGTGGCCAACCCTAAATTCTAAATATTCATCAAACTAAAACTCTTGCAACTAGGCCTGGGCTAGGGTCGGGTCGGGCCCGAAATTTGGTGAAACCGAGACCAAGCCCGAAATAATCGGTTCAGGCCGGTTCGGGCTTTTTCAAAAGTGAAACCCGATAGAAACCGATCCCAAACGGGCCGGTTCGGTCTTCGGGCTTTTCGGGCCCAAATTCCCAACTTTGTCTGCAAGTTCAATAATGTGCAAAATATACTCAAAATTCGGTAAGAGGTGAGGTTTGAACCGCCAACCTCTAACACGAGAATCTTACCCCCAACCACTGGAGCACAAGACGCTCTTGACATTGTGCCTGCAAAGTTTGTATTTATTTCCTTCTAGGCAGCTTTTCTTGGTTGCGGAGACCAAGAAAGTGGAGACAACTTTCTTTTCTTTTCTTTCTTTTCTTTTCTTCTCCTCCCTTCCACCCGTCCTTTCTTTTCTTCTTCTCCTTGGTAGCTGCAGCAACTTTTCTTTTGTTTAATGCTTGGGAGGCAGCTTTTCTTGGTGGTGGGAGACAACTGACAACTTTTCTTTTCTTCTCCTCCACTTCCACCCGGTCCTTTCTTTTCTTAGCTGCAACAATTCCCATTATGCAGTTTCTATTTACCATATATTCATCAAATCAACACCATAGATCATCCTCACCGAAAACCCATAATCCCAGATTCTTTCTTCAGTTCCTTCCTCTTCCTCGTCTTTCATCAACTGCAAAATATTCTCCTCTTTCTTCCAGTTCATTCTTCATCAATCTACTTCGATCTACTTCAATTTCAAGCTCAGGAGGCCATCAGGAAAAGCCGGGGCGGCATGGGAGAGAAGAGGAGTGAGGATGAGATTGATGATCCTAAGCTTAAAGAGTTTTTGCAGGTGATCCAACCTAGGATAGCAGAAGAGGGAGCAGAGGAAGAAGGGGAATGAAGAAAGAGCAAAGCAGAAGGATGATTCGGTCCGTATCGGTCTTTCGGTCCCAAAAAATATCAAGCCCGAGACCGACCCGATAAATTGTAATTCGGGTCGGGCTTTGCACCGAACCGGTATTTTCCAATACAAAACCGAACCGAATCGGGCTTTTTTGATCGGTTCGGGCCGGGTTCTCGGGTTTTCGGGTCCAGAAGCCCAGCCCTACTTGCAACCACTCCCTTGCAACTCATTTTCTCCGATCTATCGGCGCTCACACTCTCGCGGGGACGAGGTGTATCAACCTATGTGAAAAATTTGGGACGTTTATCTCCCCGTAATTCAACTCCCCTTAGGGAAGCATAATTGTATATTGCGTTGGCCTCCTTTGACCAATATGGAAACAAAGGCCGACCGAGTTAATTTTTGTTCACAATGCCTATTAATGTGAGTTAAATACATGTGTAATGTCAAATCTATCAATTTTCAGTTTAATGTTTGCAAATCGCTAGAAATACCTATGTGTCGACTAGTATTGTATAACTTGTGTATTGTTTATATAGTGATGTAGACTTTTCAAAAACAACAAATAGGAGAAATTGCATTTTTTTAGACCGATTGTTGGATGTGATGATTGAAATATTTTATGTTTGTTATAAAAGAAATCAACCAATTTCTTCATTGTTTTGACTTCGATCTATATGATCAATCGTTGACAACTTAATAACAATATATTTATTTATTCAAAAATAATAATACCACTATATTTATTAATTACATTCCTCTAAAAATGTGAGATCTTAGAATTTCGGTTTTGTATTTTAAATAGAAAAAATAACTTCGAGCTATTTTTGCTTGATTTTCTCTTAATTACATTCCTCAAAAGTCTATAAGCTTTTGAGAATTATTTAAATTTTAAGTTTTCGAAAATTTGTCTTTCGAGTTTGTATGATTAAAATAGAGGTCGCTATGAGTTCGTAAGAATTTTTGGAGGATTTTTCAGACTCCCAAGCTATTTTTATTGATTTTTAGAAATTGGTATCATCCAATAATTAATTTAAAATAGGTTTACGAGGCGGTTTAATCTGGAGCGTCCATCTTAACCACTGCAAGACCTGGAGCGTCGGATTCAAATATGAATAAGCAGGATCAGCTTGAGAAGCACCAGATTGCAATCCCAGACCGACCCGTTTCATCGACCCATTTTGCAGCGATGCAACCCAACGATGTCTCCCTTCTCGGACTAGCAGTGACGTCGGCAGGAAGAAGCCCGAAAGCTTCTTGGGTTCTCTGACCTAGTTTCCGACTCCGGCCACAACTGCAAGTGAGACCAGTGGTAATAACTTCGTCTTGGCGAGGTGAAGAAGCCTGTGGTATCTTATTGTCCATCCATCAACTTGAGATAGAGATTCCAATGGGAGAAGTTTTCTGAGATTCCCGGTGAGTTCATGTTTTCCAGTTTGAATGGCTTCTAGTATCACTGCTCCCACCTTCATGAGAAGCTGCGTCGTAATTCGGGACCCATTATTCAGCGACACCATTTTGCTTCGGGTTGCACCCATTATACCCCAAATCTTGAAACCGCCGCCGCTGCCACCGTTATTTCCCTCAGATTTCTCTTGAGAAACAGAGAACCAAATGAACCACAGCCTCGAATCTCAGGGAAACACATGCAGAGACTCTTGAGCTTTCAGAGTTTTAGAGCTCTTCGAATCTCAACCTTCAGCCGTCATCATCGTCTTCAACCTCCGAACCTTCATCTTCTATCTCATTGCAAGCATCTATTCCTCATCCTCTGTCTTCTTCTAATCTATTATTTTTCTGGTACGTTCTCTATAGACTTCTCAATTGCTAAGATACTTGATCGCCGCCTGCTGCAACTTACCTTCAATTTTTGTGTGGATCGGGAGTTTCTGATGAGATACAGCTTCGACAACATGACTTGGTAGGTGAGAGGGATGACACCGAGTGGAATTTAATTAAATGACCACTTCGCCCCTCGTTGAGAGGGATGGGAGGGCAGTAAAGAGTTTTTTTTTCACCCACTCCATCCTGCTTGTCATTTGTGAAATGTTGAATGACCATATTGACCTTCTGTTAACGGCTATTACAGGCGTAACTTACACCCGGCGCAGCCAAGAATTGTCCAGAAAAAAAATAAGAAAAATTTCACCAGGAAAAATTACAGGCTGCTAATAAAATATGAGATTACGTACAAAAACCCGCAAAGTTGTTCCTCTGTTTTTATATTCTACTAAAGTAGGCCTCATCAAAAAGCTCGCGGATCAAGTGGGCCGATGGAGGCCCGCCAGCCTGGCCCTTTAAAAAGCCCGCAAAAGCCAGCCTCGGTGGGTAGAGGGTCGGCCCGTCAAAAAGCCCGCAAAAATCCTGCCCGACCTGTAAAAGCCCGTTAGGTCCGGCCCGTAAAATCCCCTAAACTATTATATATGTGTTATTTTTATATATATATATATATACATATATTTATAAACACACATATATCTATATAAGTATATATATATTCATAAACACACGCACACACACACACACATATATATATGTATGTGTATATATATATATATTATATATATCAATAAAAATATATTTATAAACACACACGCAATTTAAGTGAAGGCAGTTCAGCTTGAATAAGAATCTGCAACACTGAAACTGTTGTGCAGAACACCTGACTTCGCTGAATTACTGGGAACTGATCGGATGGAATTAAGAGCTGTACCCTATATGTACGGAAAGCCCGATGTGTCTAATTTCTAAGTGATTTTACAATTTGCGATTCTGATTTTTCTAGAAGGAGTTATGGTAATTTAAGTGAAGGCAGTTCAGCTTTTGAATGAGAATCTGCAACACAGAAACTGTTGTGCAGAAGACCTAATTTCGCTGAATTACTGGGAACTTCTCAGATGGAATTAAGAGTTGTACCCTATATGCACGGAAAACCCCATGTGTCTAGTTTTTGAGAAATTTTATGGTTTACAATTCTGACTTTTCTAGAAGGAGTTTTGGCAATTTAAGTGAAGGCAGTTCTGCTTGGACGGGAATCTGCAACATCTTTTACAAGTTCATGTCTAGAATCGAACTTGGCTGAATTACTGAGAACTGCTCGGATATAATTAGGAGATGTACCCTATATGCACGGAAATCCCCATGTGTCTAGTTTCTGAAGAATTTTACGGTTTGCGATTCCGACTTTTCTAGAAGGAGTTATGGCAATTTAAGTGAAGGCAGTTCAGCTTGGACGGAAATCTGCAACATCTTTTACAAGTTTATGTCTAGAAGGCCCAGCACATATATTTGGAAATCTTCAGTGTGCCACATCATCATTATATGTGTGTGTGTGTGTCTGTTTGTGTGAGTGTGAATTTGTTGTAATTTGGCTTATGGTGAAATTGGACGTTCTCATACTTTTATATAGAATATGTGCATATATATTTTAGGACTAAATACTGTTTAGTCCTTGAGCTTTTGACCATAAAACACTTCAGTCCCTGACCTTCTAATTTCACATGTTTAGTCCATGTACTTCAAAATTTCAGACCAATAGGTCCTTGCCGACTAAAGTCGCTGCGAAATGTCTATTATGCCCTCAGTTCTTTTTTTAAAATAAATTTATTCCTTTCTCTCTTTCTTATTTATTCTTTATTCTTTTTTTTATTCTTTTTTTTTCAAACAGAAAGAAAGAAAGGGAAAAAAAAAACAGAAAGAAAGGGTAAAAAAATTCCTTTTCCAAAAAAAATTTTTAATTAATTAATTAATTTTAAAAAAAAGAACTGAGGGCATAATAGACATTTCACCATGACTTTAAGACGGCAAGGACCTATTGGTCTGAAATTTTGAAGTACAGGAACTAAACATGTGAAATTAGAAGGTCAAGGACTGAAGTGTTTTATGGTTAAAAGCTCAAGGACTAAACAGTATTTAGTCCTATATTTTACATGTCATGACTACGGTTGACCGATTCGATCGGATTCGAAAATATGGTGAAATTAGCTAAATTTTTTACCACACTGATAATTTATTATAATAATCTCATCCAACGGTCTGTTTTTCTATTTTATTTGATAGAGGTTGCTTTTTGGAGTGTATGATATATAAATATAGGTTTATAAGAGTAACTTAGTTTGACCTAGCTGATCGAATTCAAAACGAGAACCAAATTGGCTGAATTTTCTACAACCACCATAAAACATTACAATCTCTCCATCGAGCAGTTGGTTTCTCCGAATTCATTTTCCATTTCATGGTTGTTTTAGAATGAACCTCAACAATTTAAATGCAATGTATAAGTCAATACAACTTTAGGAGGCAAATTGGTATAGGCTAATGTTTTTGTAATTAAAATTAAAGTTTTTATCTTATGTTCACGCACATCCATCGATGGAATATTTATAAACGTGATGTGAAAAAATAAGCACGTTTCGCGGTCGTCAAGCCATCGGTCAACTAAGAAGACATACAAGTGACGACGGTTGACCAATTCGATCGGATTCGAAAATATGGTGAAATTGGCTAAATTTTTTACCACACTCATAATTTATTGTAATAATCATATCTAACGGTTGGTTTTTCTATTTTCTTTGAATCGATAGAGGTTGCTCTTTAGAGTGTATGATATATAAATATAGGTTCATAAGAGTAACTAAGTTTGACCTAGTTGATCGAATTCGAAACGAGAACCAAATTGGCTGAAATTTTTACAACCACCATAAAACATTACAATCTCTCCATCAACCTGTTGGTTTCTCCAAATTCATTTTTCACTTCATGTTTGCTTTAGAATGAACCTCAACAATTTAAATGTAATGTATAAGTTATACAACTTTAGGAGGCAAATTGGTATAGACCAACGTATTTGTAATTAAAATTGAAATTTTTATCTTATGTCCACGCACATCCATCGATGAAATATTTACAAACGTGATGCAAAAAAATATGCACATTTCGCGGTCGTCATGCCATCAGTCAATCAAGAAAACATACAAATGACTACGGTTAACCAATCCAATCGGGTTCGAAACTATGGTGAAATTGACTAAATTTTTACCCACATGCATAATTTATTGTAATAATCACATCCAACAGTCGGTTTTCCCATTTTCTTTGAATTGATAGAGGTTGCTCTTTGGAATGTATGATATATAAATATAGATTTATAAAAAAAATTAGTGTCTTTAAATATTTATTATAAATAAAGCCCACAAGGCCAGCTTTATATGGACAGGCTTGGATCCTTCAATTTACAATAAAGCCCGGCCCAGCCCGCCATTATTTAAAAATATAGTAAAGCCTGGCCCGGCCCAAGCCCGACATGAATGGGCCGGACCAGGCCCAGCTCGGCCCGTTGATGAGGTCTATACTAAAGTTTCAACCTTTTCACAATGTAGATAAACCCAGAACCACCAAGCACCACAAAAGTATTAATCAAAAATTGAGAAATGAATCAGGACTAGAAAAAGAATCATCATGCATCTTGTTCTAGGGTTTAGGGTTTAGATGCCAAAAAATTAACAGTAAGCAACAGTAAAATTGGGGCTAGTCCGAAATTAAACAACTCCATGGAAAATGTAGGTTACCTCAAGCGGTGTGTAGAGAGGATAAACCCCTTGGGAGCAGTTAAAGAGCTCAACAGCGTCGTTTGAGTCTGCGTCCCTGTTGATGGGCCCCTCCCATTGCCTACTTGCCATCTTTCACGTTGGAAAAACACGCTCCCATCTCCGATAAGCCTCTCTCTCTCTCTCTCTCTCTCTCTCTCTCTCAATTTCAAAACCATAAATAATTTTCGGCGAAGCTTCAGTGAATATTTTACCGAGACCAAAGAGTTGGCAAAACCCTCTTTGCTTCAACTTCTCAGTATCAAAACTAAAAATGGGTCAATCAAAACGCAGATAAATTTTTTTTTTTTTCGAGAAATCGTTGCGAAAATAAGTAATTTAACTATTATTATTAATTGGGTCCAATATGTCACGAAACTAGTGATGCAGTAGGTAGTGGGTGATCTGCTAATGCCATATAGAGTAAAATTTGGTGAGACGTTAATAGGAGAAAGGTGTATTATTTTGTGGTTCTATACTACCATGTGGCACTGTCATGTGGTGATCTAAGCCAATAACATAACTCGTGAGGACCAAGCCAGGGGTGAAAAAATAAAAGATAAATTAAATTAAAAGACCAATAAGAAACAAGCACATCAATCCGGATCACCAAGTGTACTATAGTCCGAGACCACCTAATAATTTCTCTTATTTTATGGTCTTGAGTTACTATGAAGCACTACCATGTGGTGGTCTAACTGTCTAAGTTAATAATATTACTCGAATGACTATAAATGAGTTGCGGATGGTGTTTTTGTACTCAGAATAAGAGAGAAAAGTGTTGCGATTGTTATTATGTGACAACGAATGAGTATTGCGGTGGTTGAAACCATCGTGATACGTCCAATTTACTCAACCCCTTCAGGTTGTGTACGTGTTTATCATGAACTTGATTTTGTCCATTTTGGACTCTCCTCCATAAAATTCTTATTTTATTTCTTAAAGATAAAGACATTAAGTCATTAACAATAAGATGGAAGAGAGTTGATAAGGCATCTAATATACTTCCCAGCAATAGAACATAGAACATCAAGTCTTGTGCCTCGGTATATCTCATAGTCCAACATGAATGCTCAAATAAGAAAACTCCAAAGCATGAGTTTTTTATTGTAGTTGAAGTTGGCATTTTTTTCCATTGGGTAAAACCCGCGGGTAATATACCCACCCAGCAACCAAAATGGGTATTACCCATGATACCCATTACCTAGTTTATATTTCGCGGGTATTTCCATACCCACCCATCGGGTAAATGGGTACCCAACTACCCATCTGGTTTCTTTAAAAAAAAAATTTCCCAAAGAAAAGAAAAAAAAAACCCATGATTCAACTATCTTGCACTGGGAATAGTACTGTATTCTCGACCAGGACAATAACCAGGTCCTTCAATTCTTCATCTCAACCCCAATTTCTAACCTCCTTCACCCAAAAAGCTTGAAGAGGACGACGCATGCTTCACCGTCGGAGACAAGAATGACCTTGACAAGCCTCCAATCCCATCGCCGATTGTTGTGACGTTGACGGCGTCGAAGCCATAGATGACAAAGATCAGGAGCTTAATTCAAAATCAAAGGAGGAAGAAAGTTGTCCATCAATGACGAAGATCGGGAGCCTAATTCGAAATTAAAGGAGGATGGAAGAGAGCTGTTGTATTGGTAATCCAATTCAAGAAGATGAAGATCTGAGATGAAATTGTAATCTAGAAAGATGAAGATATTATTGCCAGAATATATATATATATATATATATATATATATATATATATATTAACTTAATTCTGATTGAATATTGGAAATTGGAAAGGACAAAAAAAAAAAAAATTCTGTAGGATTGGATATAAAAAAAGATTAATAAGTTATCTGGGTATGGGTACCCGTGGATATACCCATACCCGAGCGGGTATCTAATACCCATTACCCATTTACCCATGGGTAATTTACTGCTACCCATACCCGAATATTTTTACCCAAATGGAACGGTACCCGTAAGTACCCATACCCATGGGTTTTTATGCCATCCCTAATTGTAGTCTTGAATTGAGGCTGACCAATACAAAAACCAACAGTAGGCATCTCATATAATCATGCAAACCATATATTAATTGAATAGCAAGGTAACGACAAGCCAAGTCATAAAGGTAGCTAACCATGAAAATAGCGGCAATAAACTCCAAACTGCATGAAGCTGTCAGTGTATACATCAAGTTGCTCGAAAATATGGAAGACGACTCAGGCCATCTCCAATCAAAAGGGCTAAAAATAGCCCCAGGGCTAAATTTTAGCCCTGAATTCTGTACTATTCATTTATCTGACAGCAACCATCTCCAACCTGTCAAGGCTAAATTATAGCCCTAAAATATATTTTAACATTTTGGATATGTTATATATATATATATATATATATATATATATATGTTCTTATTTTTTAAAGTCAATTGACTTATAGTAATTGAAATAATTTTTATGATAAAAATTATTTTTTCGGCTGTATATTTTTTTTAAAGAAAAATAAAAATATCTTTAGCTAATTTTGAAATGGAATAAAACTGAAATCATATTTTTAATATTTATTTTATTCATGACAAAAGCATTTAAAAAGGAACACAACAAAGTAAGAAAATGCAAACACTTGTCAGTGACAACCCTAACAATTTTTGTTGGACTTGGACCCAAAGACCATCTTCCGATTGACTTGTACCATTGACGAAATTTTGGGATACTTTCACGAAAGCAACGGTGAGTGCTTCATCTTCCAACAGTAACCTATTCACACTTTTTTTCGACGAACTAACCATTTTTGATAAAAGTAAAATAAATGAGAGATTAAGAATAGGGAGAAAATGAAAGATTTAGAATAGAGATATATATATATATATATATATATATATATATATAGAAGGAAGATGTGAAAAAGAAGGTTGAAGTCATATGTATTTATAGTGTAAAAGTTTTTTTTTTTTTTTTTAAACCCAACGGCTAGCTGACGTAATGCTTTTATCATATTCCACTCCCAGACGTGGGCCACAGCATTCTGATCTAATTTTTTTAAAGGGGCATGCTTGGGGCTAAAAATAACCCTTTAAACTCACCTATAGCCCTAATATTTAGCACTTTGGCCCTTAACTTGTTGGGTTGGAGTTGAATTGGGCTAAAAATTGCCCCCTTAGCACTTTGTCCAAGTGGGTTGGAGGTGGCCTCAGATCCCTCCGGAAAGAAATCTTAGCAAACTCAGGAAGTGAAGAGCACCAGAAACTCTACTGGAACATAAAGAAACGGGTCTCTTCAACAAACGCGGTTTTAATATTCTTGTAGAAATTTTCTAGGTTTACCATACATATTGCAAATTTAATTATTGTAACCGGTGGTCGAGTTGGTAACAACTTTTAGGTACCCCCGATCTATTTTAGGTGACTGGAGATAGGACTGTCAATTCTGACACAACCTGATAACACGACTCGAAATCCGCACAAAATAAAACTGGTTGAACCCAAACGATTAAAAAACTGATCGATTAGTTGCGGATCATCTCAGCATGACCAATTTAATAAATGGGTCAGCCGCAGGTTCACAAAGTGAACCTGCATAACCCAGTTATTAAATCAGTTTGGTTATATATTTTATATAATCCGTGTAGACGATCCATTTAAAAAAAAGAAGAAGTAATATTATATGTATATAAGGGTCGAATAAGTCTTTTCTTACTTTAAACTAGGATTATCATTTCACTGTATATATTATAAATTCTCAAGTGAATTATGTGATATGGATAAATTAATAATAATTTATTAATATTATAATTTTTAATTTAAAAGTGACTTGGAAATTATTTATTTGTATTTATGTTGTTAGAGCCCAAGTCACTTCTCGTAGGTAGTGAGTAATCTACCTATAGAGAGTGAAATTTGGTGAGAGTGAGACATATAATAGGTCAAAATTTGTTGACGTGGGCCTTCATTACTTTTACCTATTCCAGGCTAGCTATAGTACGTCTATTATATTTTACTTTTTTTTTGGTTAATGGATATGGACCGGCATGTGAATCGAAAGGACGAGAAGTGAGGAAAAACAGCAGCAATAATGACGTCTGTTTAGTTTTTTGCTACTTGTTTCTTTTTTCATTTGGAGTTTTTTCTCCTGCTCTTTGTAGTTTGTTGGTGTACCCTTGCTTTTGTCAGAGAGGAAAGATCGCACATTGGAAAAGTGACAAATAAAATATAACTTATAAGTGGGTGGATCACACCCAATTGTACTGAGGTCTTTTGTAATTAAAACCCAACACCTAACAGGTGGTTAAGTGGGGATAGTATCGGTACAATGGTCGGCCACGGGCCACGCTTGTTGCTATTTAACATGGTATCAAAGCGGGTCTCTCTCCAATTGCGTCTCCAATTGTCATGAGCCCAAATTTGAGTTCCTTATATTGCCATCGGAATATTCGGATTGGATTGTTACCAAGTGTTCAATGTGAGTCTTAGATTGTTATATTGACCAAATATCCAATATGAGACTTGTGTCATAATTTCCAATGTGGGAATTGGATTGTTAATTAATTTCACGTGCAGACCTAGAGCTAGGTTGCACGTGAGGGGGGGGGGTGTTGGAGAGGAAAGATCCCACATTGAAAAAGTGAAAAAAAAAATATAACTTATAAGTGGGTGGATCACACCCAATTGAACCGAGGTTTTTTGTAATTAAAACCCAACACCTAACAGGTGGTTAAGTTGGGACAGTATCGGTACAATGGTCGGCCATGAGCCATGCTTGTCACTGTTTAACATGTTGGAGATGAAAGATACCACATTGGAAAAGTGACAAATAAAATATAACTTATAAGTGGGTGGATTACACCCAATTGTACAGAGGCTTTTTGTAATTAAAACCCAACACCTAACAAGTGGTTAAGTTGGCACAATATCGGTACAATGGTCGGCTATGGGCCACGCTTGTCGCTGTTTAACATGGTATCAGAGTGGGTCTCTCTCTAATTGCGTCTCCAATTGCCATGGGTCCAAATTTGGGTTCCTTATATTGCCATCAGAATATTCTAATTGGATTGTTACCAAGTGTCCAATGTGTTTGAACCCAAAATGAGCATTTTGGCCTGACAAGGCGTGTCTTGGAGAAATTGAGCCAATGTCAGTGGCTCAAGCTATATATTGTCGACGAGTTCGAAATATATTATTTAGAGGCTAAATAAAGCCTATTTGCAGAATTATGGAAGATTATGTGAGCTGCAAGAAAAGGAAATGATGGAAGCATGAAAATGAAAAGTCAACTTTAGCACATTTTCCTACTTCGGCTAGGAGAAACCGAGCTAAATAAGGAAGGAGGGGCGGCAGATTAAACAAACGAAATCCAAATGAGATAAAACTTTCTAGATTTATTCTAGACATCCCAAGGATCATTTCTTATGAATAGTGCAAGAGGTAGTTTGGAGTGGAAAACCTTCAAACAATCAATCCAGTTTTCTAAAAGACAAAAATGGAAAACCGGACCTGCAAGGAGTCCAACAGCGTTTCCGGCCCAATCACATGGAAGTATAGCTCTGAAATTTTACCAGAATGATCTACACTCATGGTGGATCATTTGATATGAAGAAGTCAAAGGCCCATTCTGAATTCTTGGTGGAGATATAATTAAAGGAATAAAGAAGCAGAAAGTGACTCAAAACTCATCATTTTCAATTCCATTAGTGCTCCATTATCTCCATTCAGTGCTCCATCATGATTTGTTTAAGGCCAACCACTTTGGCATGGTAGCCTATATATAGAGGCTACAATGAAACAACACACAACACAATTCTCATCAACTAATCTCTACTAATCTCTTACCGATGATCACACTCCAGTCCTAGTCTTCTCAGGAGCTGACTGTCAGTGCCACCAAAGCCTCTGTCAATGTACTTCAGTCCTAGTCTTCTCAGGAGCCGACTGTCAGTGCCACCAAACCCTCTGTCAACGTGCTTCGGTCCTTGTCTCCTCGGCAGCCGACTGTAGTACCGCGACCACAATGGTTACATAACCAGCCAAGCAAGGGTAACGCCCTCGCAAACCAAACAACAACAAAATTCATCAACTAATCTCTACGATTATCCAAGCCTCTCCGAAGCAATCCCCCTCCTTCTCTTACCGGTGACCACACTCCAGTCCTAGTCTTCTCAGAAGCCGACTGTCAGTGCCACCAAACCCTCTGTCAACGTGCTTCGGTCCTAGTCTCCTTGGGAGCCGACTGTAGAACCGCGACCACAACGGTTAAGGAACCAGCCAAGCAAGGGTAACACCCTCGCAAACTAGCCAAGTTAAAGTCACGCTTTAGCAAGTTCTCCCCACTTCCCAGTGATTTTCGCTATGCTCGATCTACGACGTCAAGTATCGATTTGGTGATTTTGAAGAAGCTTAGTAAAAGTCCTCACCACGAGGCACAAAGAATCCCGCGACGAGGTTAGTGCTCTCCTTGTCCACAATCGCTCGAAAGAAGTAAGGTCAAGGGACACCCCCAACGATCGCACCCAAACGGTACTGGCACGCCCGCGCAGAAAAGAGACTATTGACCAGCTGCAACAAAACTGGAGCCAAACACAATGTGGGACTTGGATTGTTATATTGACCAAGTATCCAATATGAAACTTGTGTCCCAATTTCCAATGTGGGAATTGGATTGTTAATTAATTTCACTTGCAGACCTAGAGCTAGGTTGCACGTGAGGAGGCGTGTTGAAGAGGAAAGATCCCACATTGGAAAAATGACAAATAAAATATAACTTATAAGTGAGTGGATCACACCCAATTGTGCCAAGGCTTTTTGTAATTAAAACTCAACACCTAACATGTGGTTAGGTTGGGACAGTATTGGTACAATGGTGGGCCACATGCCACGCTTGTTGCTGTTTAACAGCTTTTGCTGGGTTCTAGCTCTTTTTTGTTTCTCCTTGTTCTTTTAATAAATTTGAACTTAAAAAAAAAAAATTAGATAACTGAACTTTCTTTTGCACCCTTTGTAGAGAGGGGGGAGAATGGTGAGTCAAGCAGAGGTGCAAGACCAAGCAGATGAAGCGGAAATGTTTCACAGTTGTGAGCAGAAAAGTATTCAATGCAATGTAGATCTGAGATTTGCAGTTCCACCACTGATAAATTTCACCCTCCGTGTTCTAACCTCTATATATAGGTGATTCTATAAAGCCCTGGGGTTCTGCTGTGGAAATTGATGAGTCTCAAAACAATCGGAATGATCATCAACCGTCTATGAATATGGCTGTTGTGTTCTTTGGTGGCCTTACCCTGCTGCTTATCCTCGTCACCTCTTTCAAAGTTCCTGTGGTCCTCCAACCAATCCATTTGAGAGCAGGAGAATTCTCAAGTTCTTTTTGTACTGTGTTGTTTGCCTCAATCTTTTTACCACCACGTTTCTTCTGGATTGCCTTTCTCATGGTTGCAATCCTAAGCCCCTGGTATCAATCACTGAAGCGCATGGTGAACTATGTTTATAACACCCTTCCAACGTATGCCAACTCTCCAATTCAGTTGCACCACCCAAAACCAAGGTTCTGGATCAACTGACAATGAAGAGGTCAGTGCTACGCAAGTTGAGCTTCCCAATTATCAAGTCTTGTTCAAGGTGCATCAGGGCTTCGTCCACCAATGCTCGAGAGTGTCATCATTGATGCTGCGACTCAGAAACTTCAGGAGTGACCATGCTAGGCGTTAAGATGCCTTGATGTGATATCGTATACACACTTTATGGCCCCACTGGTTACTGTGTATATACTTAGAAATTTGTCATTATATTATTCTCGATCTGTGAACTCTGAATCAATGACACTATGGATTTATTCGTTTGTTTATATCTAATTTTCTTTGTTTTAGCTCTTCTATAGTTCTATATCTATTTCTCTATTTTCTAATCCTATTTGGTAACATTTGCAGAACAGAGCATCATTTGGCATTTAGTATGGTACTACACATCCACCGTTGTGGAAGGTAGTGACCGATGGCAGTCCATCAAGAATAGATTACTGGGTTCCACCTCCGCCTATGTACCCACCTCTATCACTATATCCAGAGACTTTCTGGGTTGTAGGATTATCCCATTTACTCAAACCTTCACTTATCTGTACAACCCACATCCCAATTACTACTCATAAACCACAACATCCTCATTGCAATGGAGAACTACACTTGGCCTTTGATTCCTCATCTATGGTTTGAATATCTCGTGGGGTGAAAAGAGGATAGCTTGGCTGGAATGGATTCTTTCATTCATTATTCGTAGATGTAACTAATAGAGTATTAATTGTACAAGGAAACTATCTCTACAATTACGGAATACATATGGCAGCAAATAACTAAGGATAACTGCATCCCTAATATACAGGATATACAAGATTTACTTCCTAACACTCCCCCCCAAGTTTGAGAGTGGATATCTCGAACTCCCAACTTGCGAATCATAGGAAAGAAAATTTCATTTCCCAAAGCTTTTGTAAGAACATCAGCCAACTGATTTGAAGAACTTACAAGTTTTGTAATAAAGGAACCATCTTGAGTTTTGTCTCTAATGAAGTGACAATCCATCTCAATGTGCCTCGTTCTCTCATGAAAGACGAGATTAGCAGCAATATGTAATGCTGCCTTGTTGTCGCAATATAACAATGCAGGTTTCTGATGTAATACTGTTACACCCCACATCTGTTGTACCATTTTTACTGAGTTACACGAATTTCTATATGTTTACCGTTCGCGGTTATAATTTTAACGTTTAGGGGGTGGTTAAAAATTGACTTTTTATGGGTTAATAATTTGAGAAGATTTCCTTCATGAAAGTTGTAGAGGACGTTAAACCGAGCGCGTGCATATGTGGTACGTAAAAATCGGAGTTCGTATGCAAAAGTTATGAGTGAAATACGGAAGTTACTATTCATGGTAAAATTTGGATAAATATAGAAAGTTACCTCTTTCTCTCTCCTCTCCCCCGATTCTTCTCCCTTTCCCTTAGGGTTCTCTTCCTCCCTTCGATTCTCCACTTTCCGGCCACCAACCGGCGTGTAGCCGGTCACCACAGGGGCGCCTCAACCCTCTCTTGACACTAGCGACCTAGGATTTTGGAGTTTTGGTCGTGAAAGTCTGGTTCGAAGCAAGGATTGCTCCGGTTGCAGTTTTGGGATTTCACCGATTTCCGACCATTCCGGCCACCTCCGGCCACCAGGTTAGCATCGAAGGTTCGGTTTTTGATGGAGATCATTTCCCCTAAGGTAGTTCATTCCAATTTACATTGTAGAGGTCGAATTAACGATTTTTCATTTCTAGGGTTCTTGACGTTTCGGGGCTTTTCTTCACCGGTTTGATTCGACCACTTCGAGGTAAAATTGGATTATGTTGCAGTTGGGAAAAATTTTGGGCCTGTTGTGTAGATGCTAATGCCGGAATTTGGTGGTCATCGGAGGTAGTGGTCGCCGGCGCGTGGACCCCACGCGCTGCCACTGTAGGTGGCGCATGGTGGCGCGTAGAGCTGCATTTTAATTGTAGTTTTAGTTCCATATATTCTATAATGATTGTAGAATGTGATGTATGAAGTTTGGTGGAAATCGGAGGAATTACAAATTGAGTTTAATCGATTAATTATTGATTTTCGCGAATTCGATCGCTGAATTTCCTCGAATTCACTTTAGACCTTACATCGATGAATGGTTAATGTGGGAGTCTTAAGGATGGATTTTGTGGAGAGTTAAGGAGATGGATTTTTGGAAAGGGGGATGTTTTGAATTTCCAATTATAAGTATCGTAAAATTAAAATTCCGTCCTGTGAAATATTTATATTTATGAATGCTATTCGTACAGGACGAGAGGAGTCTCCATACGAGGAAAATCACGAGCGACGTCAGGATTGACCGCATATTGTGAGTGGATGTGACGTCTCGAACCCGAATTCACCGGGTTACTAGTCATTTGGACGGTAAACAACTTTTACTTTCACTTTTACTGTCGTTTCAATGCTTTTAGGGGGCCCTAAAAGTTGACTTTTTGTTTGGGTCAAAATTTGAGAAATTTTCCTTCATGAAGATTGTAGAGGACGTTAAACCGAGCGCGTGCATATGTGGTACGTAAAAATCGGACTTCGTATGTGAGAGTTATGGCCAAAAATGTGAAGTTACTGTTCATGGTAATTTTTGATTAAAATAGAAAGTTACCCCGGGTAGGTTTCCATTTCCGGAAACCCACCCTTCCTCTTTCTCTCTCCACCCCCCCGAGCTCTCTCTTCTCCGGTTCGGCGATTTTTCTCCTCCCACCGATTTCCGGCGATTCCGGCCACCAACCGGCGTGTCACCGGTCACCAGAGGAGCGCCTCCTCCCTCTGAGCACCCTAGCAACCTTGGTTTTCCACGATTTGGCCGGAAAACCACGGATCGAAGCCAAACCCCACCGGCTGCAGTTTGGAACTTTTGCCGATTTCCGGCGATTCCGGCCACCTCCGGTCCCCATTTTTCCGTCGAAGGTTCGGTTTTCATCACTGATCATTTCCCCTATGGCCTTGTATCACGATTTGTTGTGTAGATGCCGAATCGACGAATTGAAATTCTAGGGTTCTTGAGGATTTCTGGGTTTTTGTTCATTGATCGATTTCGGCCGTTTTTAATTGTTATTTGGGAATGTTGTAGTTGAGAAGTTGAATCAGTGTGTTGAGAAGGTGCTACTGTCAAATTTTGGTGGCCATCGGAGATGGTGGCGGCGGCGCCGCCACTGTGGGCGGCGGTAGCGGCGGCTAGGGTAGCTTATAAATTTCAATTTTTAGCTAGTTAAATTCTATAATTATCATAGAGCTTATATATGAAGTTTGGTGAATTTTGGAGGAGTTTGGAATTGTTTGTGAATTTTCAAAGTTTGGAGTTTTGTGGTGGAATTATGGGAAATCCGACGGCCGGATTTCCCTCGTTTTCATTATGGAATATGTAAATTGAGGAATTAGAATTGTGGAAGAGATTTGGGTTGAATTTGAGAAGTATTGGAGATAGGGATTTTCGGATTTCGTTTAAGTTCGTAATTATTTTATCGGATTGCCGTTTACGGAAATATAATTGTGTACAGGGCAATGTCGCGAGCTACGGTTAGATGAAGGAACTCGTTTGCGTGGTTGCCAATAGTACTGTGAGTGGACATTTGTTTTTAAACTAATTCCGCATGCAGTATTATTATTATTTTCTTCCAATTGAGATTTAATTATGTTTTGAATATTTGAGATTTAGTTTTATCGAGATTTATTTATGGATTACGAGATTAGTATTGAAATTCCTTCCCGAGGGCTTTTAGTAGATTTTTGAGATAGTCAATCATGAGTTATTGAATTGAGGAATGATTTTCGGGAAGTGACTGATTCAGAAAATATTATGAGGATTCACGAGTACGAATGTTTCATCGAATATTTGAGCATGATTGATTTATCGAGATTTATTGAGCTTTGAGCTCCGTACTTATCAGCTTTGAAGTTACATTGAGTTTTCTTCCGAAAGCATTTATTGATTTACAGAGTATTTGATTTTATGCTTTCGAGGATTTATTGAGATATTGAGGTTTGATTTAGTGAGTTAATCCTGAGTTATGCTTTCGGTGAATTATTATTGATTTATTGAAGTAATACCGAGTTTCTTTCCGAAAGCAAGTAATTGAAAGCGGTTATTTTCAGTTTCTTGAGGAGGCTATTCAGTTTATTAAGGAGGCCAGTTTTGGCGCATGCGTATCTTACCTAGTTGGCAGTCCCTTCTAGGTAATGGTCTGGTTGGCAGTCCCTTCCAGACTACAGCTTGGTTGGCAGTCCCATCCGATGCGTCACCTGGTTGGCAGTCCCTTCCAGATGACATGAGGTAGTTGGTCGGCAGTCCCGTCTACTACCTGTGGTTAGTCGGCAGTCCCGTCTACTACATGTGGCTAGTTGGCAGTCCCATCTATCCACCGCCTCCTATTCCGGTTGGCAGACCCTTCCGATGCGTCATCTGGGTGGCAGTCCCTCCTAGATGGCATGAGATGACTAGACAGCAGTCCTTTCTAGTCATCAAACGAGCCTCATGAAAATCATGTTTTTATAAGGATTGAGGATGAGATTTTAAGAGACTTCAAGATGTTCTTGTTACGCGATTGAGATTTCAGTAAAGAGGATGATTAAAAGTATTTCCAAGATTGTTACTGCATGCGAGGTTTTAGAGAATAACTTGGGAAAGCATTAAGTTTTACTTATTCATTTGAAATTACTTATTTTTCGTCCACTCACTCTAACGGATTTTAAATGTTTTCCCCTGGGCCCTTCGGTTTTAAATGCCCAGTTTGCAGGCCAGTTTAGCTTGAGGTCGAGCGTACTTGGGGTTGAGGCATAGCTGTCATAGCTTCCGCATTATATAAAGCATCGGTCATTTATCTGGCTTTCTATTCTCTTGTTCGCCTGTATATTAGATTGCTCTGATAACCTATGAGATTAATATTCTTAAATTCAGAATTGTTTATGAAATGAGATTTGTGAGATGTTGTGATATAGGGAGCAGGGTGGCTCCAGGAGAATAAGGATGGATGATTTAGAAGTGTGGATGTTTTTTTCTACAGGTGTTGGGTTGTCCATTTTTAGGGGAAATTCTGTCAAATTTTTGGTAGAATTCCTTCTAAAGTGGGCCCCGCAGGGCCTCTTCGGATTTCAGGGTGAAAACCGGGGCGGGTCCTGTCAGTTGGTATCAGAGCACTAGGTTGTAAGATTCTGTAGACTTGTTTCGATCTGGTTACCTTATATGCTTGATGTTACTCAGTACCTCCCGAGTGATGGCCCGACTGCAGCGGTTCCCCATCGTTTACTCTTCGGTGCTGAAGTATTCATCAATTATGTAAGGTACGTGGTTAGTTGATTTTCCTTCAGGTGCTATGCCTCTTATACGCCGACCTCATAGGGATCTGTCTGCATATCAGATTGTTTAAGTGTCTTGCACCTTTTCATGGTGATGGTGATGTTAGATTACTCTACAGGTTTGAGTTATGTTACGAAATGTGATCCGAGGGAATGTGGTGGTTATCTCTCCCTCGATGCCAACAAGTTTGTTGGGGCAAGGTTTAAGGTGCAAGACTGGAGTTCGATTTCATGTTTGATTGTTAGAGTTGAGTGGGCATAGATTTGGGTTGTCTCAGTTTACTATAAATTGCTTTAGAATCAGAATTTTTGATGGAAATGGAACTAGTAATATTAGTGGTTCTGACGTTGAACCAAGTTTCGGGAAAGATATTTTGTGATGTGATTGGTTGTTAAGTAGCATTTGAACATTATTGGAAGTTTTTTTGTGGTTCTTTGGGAACCTCAGTGTTGGAAACCATTTACAGAGAAAATTGAATAATTATTCTGGGTTGTTATGGCTAGAGTCTTTGTTTTCAAGTGACTTTGGTCACTGATGATGGCAAGTGAGAAGTAATGATAGTAATTGAGAGATATAAGTAGGACGAGATTTTTAGAAATTGTCATTTTGGGTCGTTGACCTAACCAAGGGGTATGAGCATAGTTTTGCTTGAAATAAAAGAGATTGATTTTTGATATCATGACTTATAGTTTTGTCTATCTGAGTCTTGTATGGTAGCGAGTAGGGAGATTAACAAGAGTGGGTTTTTGCAGTTATGTGCTTGAAGTGCAAGAATTGGAAGAATGCTTAAGGTTTTATATTAGAGTTACGGTTTTGGTCGGTAAATAATTGGGAGAGTTGGAATCAACTCTTCGTATGTGGTATTATGCAAATGGATTCTTTTGTTTATCCATTTATGAGTGAAACGGTTGTACGTAAATTTGGGGAATAGTGATAGTGATATAGTTGGGTGTTCTTAGAAGTTCAAACGGAATTACTTTGTGATACGGAATCTGATTCGAGTTTTGAATCTCAGAGCCTTGAAGGTTGAATTGTGATAAACTCTTAGTGGAAGTTTGTCGGACGAATGGGTTGTGTTATGATATTAGTGGATGGTGGAATAACTTTAAGGAAATAAGTTTTCAGTTGGCTCTGGAAATGTTTTAAGTTAAGGTTTGACCAGAATTCTTGTTATATGTGGGTCAGACGTAATGCGGTTTGTCTTGGCAGTGACGTATTTCAACAGTGATTAAATGGAGGAATTGGATCGCCAGGTGGTTGGAAAAATTTCAGATCCAGGTACCGCTTTGTGTGAAATGAGATGTTGGACGGGTGTCTGTTTTACATCAAGGTTGTTGTTCGAGGAAAGACTCTGTGAACGGTGTTTGTCATCTAGGAATTTTGGTGGTTGCTTGAGTTGCATACATATACTAACAGATTGCTTTGAAGGAATTAAGTGAATTTTACTACCTTGGTACCGTTACTGGTGGAATTGGTTAAACTGTTTGAGATTTAATTCACACTTTAATTGATATTTCTACCGTATGGTGGCCCATATTTGGAGAAGTACAGGAAGTTGTTAGTACGATTTATATTCGGTCACCATCACGGGTTTATAGGTACGTTGACTTAGCGGGATGTTGGAGTTGAGTTTGGAAATTACTTGTTTGGACCTTGGGTTTTATCAAGGGTTTCAATTTACTCTTGAAGTACTAAATTGTTGAGCGAGTATGGTTGAGTTGTGTTGTTGGATTTATGCTTAGCGAGATGAGGATTGAGAAATTTTGGTGCAATCTTAGTTAGCGCGGATTAGTTTTTGAAATTGTTGTTGTAGCTGGAATATTATTGAATAAGTGTGCTAGAGGGTGGATCTTCAGCTACTTTATCCGCAGTTTAGCGATGACAGCGTCGCTTGGGGATACCGGCTTTAAGCCATGTCAGGAGAGTTCGCTATACTCAAGTACTTGTCTGGTACAGAAATTTTGAACATGAACAGGTGTGCGAAATGTGTCGCCTTATGGCCAGCAAGGTATATATCGAAGAAGTTTCTCTAGTTAACTTAGATGTCATCTCAAGGCTTTGATCAATGTTTTAGTTGGGTATCAAAGTAGCGCAAAGTAGCGCAAAGGAAGTGTAGTGACCCGATAACGTACTTGATTAAGAACTTATAGGTTGGTTCGAAGCTACTCTTTGATATGTTTGACGACTATGGGATCTCTACGTGCATGACATTCGATCAGAAATCCAAGCACAAATAGACAAAGAGGAAGTGTGGTTTTTGTGGTTGCTAAGGAAATTGGTTGTTTCAGACATGTGGGTTATCAGTGAGCATCTTGTGGTGTTTTATTAACTGTTGGACCTTCCATAAAACCGTGTAGGAATTGAAATTGTATTAAGTGTGGGTAAATGTATTATCATCATGTTGTTGGTGAACAAAGTGGATCTTCACTGTACGAGTTATATGAAAAAGAGTATGAATGTTACTATTCAAACTGAATAGTTTGTGATATTGATACCATGAGTTATTTGGACTAGTATTTGACCTAAATTTCTTGACGTCGAAGTTGTGTACTTGTGAGTATGTACTACTATATAGTTAGGTAAGACAAGGGTATCCAACTTGGAACATTGATACATTTGGGGTTCTAAGTATATGTTTTTGGTTGCTTGTGTAATCGAGATTGTCGAGATTATTAGCTACTCCAGTCGTTGACTTAAGATTGCAAAGGGAAAACTTAATCCAAAGAAGATTTGATTTTCGTTATGCAGTTTCAAGGTGTAGTTCGTTCAAGTAACATCGACCTTGATTTAGCCTTGAGTTTTATTCTGGAAATTTTAGTAGGTGTTTCTGCTCATATAGTCGAACCATTTACAGGTTGCTTCAAACATAATGCTTTGACGATGTTCTCCCTTAGTTGTTAGGGACTGTCAGTAATGAGTGGAAGTAAATCTACCTACTAAAACACTGAATTTAGTAAGAACGCTGTGGGAATTATTCATATAGCAATAATTGGCTAGATTTCAGCTAGAGAATTGTTTCTTATAAGGGTTGATCTCCATGTTCTAATTGGTCAAGTTTTGGATCAGTTTTGAAGGTAATTTCTACATGATTTGAGCAGACTTGCACATCTTTTCTGTGCTTTATCATCGCCACGGCCGTACGATTGGTGTGCTATTCATCTTGTGACTGTTTACTATGGATTGGCGTGTGCACCCATCTCTACTTCAACAGTATGGAATTTCGAGGACGAAATTTTTATAAGGTGGGGAGATTGTGACGTCTCGAACCCGAATTCACCGGATTACTAGTCATTTGGACGGTAAACAACTTTTACTTTCACTTTTACTGTCGTTTCAATGCTTTTAGGGGGCCCTAAAAGTTGACTTTTTGTTTGGGTCAAAATTTGAGAAATTTTCCTTCATGAAGATTGTAGAGGACGTTAAACCGAGCACGTGCATATGTGGTACGTAAAAATCGGACTTCGTATGTGAGAGTTATGGCCAAAAATGTGAAGTTACTGTTCATGGTAATTTTTGATTAAAATAGAAAGTTACCCCGGGTAGGTTTCCATTTCCGGAAACCCACCCTTCCTCTTTCTCTCTCCACCCCCCCCGAGCTCTCTCTTCTCCGGTTCGGCGATTTTTCTCCTCCCACCGATTTCCGGCGATTCCGGCCACCAACCGGCGTGTCACCGGTCACCAGAGGAGCGCCTCCTCCCTCTGAGCACCCTAGCAACCTTGGTTTTCCACGATTTGGCCGGAAAACCACGGATCGAAGCCAAAACCCCACCGGCTGCAGTTTGGAACTTTTGCCGATTTCCGGCGATTCCGGCCACCTCCGGTCCCCATTTTTCCGTCGAAGGTTCGGTTTTCATCACTGATCATTTCCCCTATGGCCTTGTATCACGATTTGTTGTGTAGATGCCGAATCGACGAATTGAAATTCTAGGGTTCTTGAGGATTTCTGGGTTTTTGTTCATTGATCGATTTCGGCCGTTTTTAATTGTTATTTGGGAATGTTGTAGTTGAGAAGTTGAATCAGTGTGTTGAGAAGGTGCTACTGTCAAATTTTGGTGGCCATCGGAGATGGTGGCGGCGGCGCCGCCACTGTGGGCGGCGGTAGCGGCGGCTAGGGTAGCTTATAAATTTCAATTTTTAGCTAGTTAAATTCTATAATTATCATAGAGCTTATATATGAAGTTTGGTGAATTTTGGAGGAGTTTGGAATTGTTTGTGAATTTTCAAAGTTTGGAGTTTTGTGGTGGAATTATGGGAAATCCGACGGCCGGATTTCCCTCGTTTTCATTATGGAATATGTAAATTGAGGAATTAGAATTGTGGAAGAGATTTGGGTTGAATTTGAGAAGTATTGGAGATAGGGATTTTCGGATTTCGTTTAAGTTCGTAATTATTTTATCGGATTGCCGTTTACGGAAATATAATTGTGTACAGGGCAATGTCGCGAGCTACGGTTAGATGAAGGAACTCGTTTGCGTGGTTGCCAATAGTACTGTGAGTGGACATTTGTTTTTAAACTAATTCCGCATGCAGTATTATTATTATTTTCTTCCAATTGAGATTTAATTATGTTTTGAATATTTGAGATTTAGTTTTATCGAGATTTATTTATGGATTACGAGATTAGTATTGAAATTCCTTCCCGAGGGCTTTTAGTAGATTTTTGAGATAGTCAATCATGAGTTATTGAATTGAGGAATGATTTTCGAGAAGTGACTGATTCAGAAAATATTATGAGGATTCACGAGTACGAATGTTTCATCGAATATTTGAGCATGATTGATTTATCGAGATTTATTGAGCTTTGAGCTCCGTACTTATCAGCTTTGAAGTTACATTGAGTTTTCTTCCGAAAGCATTTATTGATTTACAGAGTATTTGATTTTATGCTTTCGAGGATTTATTGAGATATTGAGGTTTGATTTAGTGAGTTAATCCTGAGTTATGCTTTCGGTGAATTATTATTGATTTATTGAAGTAATACCGAGTTTCTTTCCGAAAGCAAGTAATTGAAAGCGGTTATTTTCAGTTTCTTGAGGAGGCTATTCAGTTTATTAAGGAGGCCAGTTTTGGCGCATGCGTATCTTACCTAGTTGGCAGTCCCTTCTAGGTAATGGTCTGGTTGGCAGTCCCTTCCAGACTACAGCTTGGTTGGCAGTCCCATCCGATGCGTCACCTGGTTGGCAGTCCCTTCCAGATGACATGAGGTAGTTGGTCGGCAGTCCCGTCTACTACCTGTGGTTAGTCGGCAGTCCCGTCTACTACATGTGGCTAGTTGGCAGTCCCATCTATCCACCGCCTCCTATTCCGGTTGGCAGACCCTTCCGATGCGTCATCTGGGTGGCAGTCCCTCCTAGATGGCATGAGATGACTAGACAGCAGTCCTTTCTAGTCATCAAACGAGCCTCATGAAAATCATGTTTTTATAAGGATTGAGGATGAGATTTTAAGAGACTTCAAGATGTTCTTGTTACGCGATTGAGATTTCAGTAAAGAGGATGATTAAAAGTATTTCCAAGATTGTTACTGCATGCGAGGTTTTAGAGAATAACTTGGGAAAGCATTAAGTTTTACTTATTCATTTGAAATTACTTATTTTTCGTCCACTCACTCTAACGGATTTTAAATGTTTTCCCCTGGGCCCTTCGGTTTTAAATGCCCAGTTTGCAGGCCAGTTTAGCTTGAGGTCGAGCGTACTTGGGGTTGAGGCATAGCTGTCATAGCTTCCGCATTATATAAAGCATCGGTCATTTATCTGGCTTTCTATTCTCTTGTTCGCCTGTATATTAGATTGCTCTGATAACCTATGAGATTAATATTCTTAAATTCAGAATTGTTTATGAAATGAGATTTGTGAGATGTTGTGATATAGGGAGCAGGGTGGCTCCAGGAGAATAAGGATGGATGATTTAGAAGTGTGGATGTTTTTTTCTACAGGTGTTGGGTTGTCCATTTTTAGGGGAAATTCTGTCAAATTTTTGGTAGAATTCCTTCTAAAGTGGGCCCCGCAGGGCCTCTTCGGATTTCAGGGTGAAAACCGGGGCGGGTCCTGTCAGTGGACTTTTGATTTTAATTGATGCATGCAAATTAAATTCCGCAAGTTTTGAGTTTATTGATTTATCAACTTAATTATCGAGCATTTTATTTTGGTTTGGATTATTGATTGATTTATTGGTTTGAACTTTTGAATTAAGATTCATTATGCTCGATTTGAGGATTTTGATTTATGCGGATTCAGAATTTATACCATTTATTTTATATTTATATTCGGCTAATTGAGATTATTATGAGATTTACGAAATGAGTTTTCGATGAAGTAAAACTTTATACTTATTTATACCTTATTTATTTTGAACTTGAGATGATCTTGGCGTGCGGGGTCACGTCTTTATACACTTGGATTCTTATTTCGTGAGATATGTGGGGAAACTATACAGATTTATTGGCTTTCGACGATCTTCTTCCTCACCATACGCGGGTCATGTGATTAGGTCTCCTCCTCACCTACTTTGTGTTGGTGAGTGGCAGTTGAGGTAGCTTATTCTCCTCCTCACCTACTTTGTGTTGGTGAGTGGCAGTAGAGGTGACGTATTCTCCTCCTCACGTGGGTGATAGTCGAGGTCATATTCTCCTCCTCACACAATCTATGTGTGAGTGGAAGTTGAGATTATTAGTTCTCCTCCTCGCACAATCTATGTGTGAGTGGCAGTCGAGGGTAGGTAGAGCCTGAGGGGCTCCATTCCCGTATGGTGAACTCTTTTCCCCGTATCCTTTTGTTGTTGTTCTTGACTAGCGGGGCTAGTCGGTTTTTCTTGAGCGGAGCTTCTCGTGGTTTTCTTAATTATTGCATGCATCGGGAGTTTTAATGATATAAATGTGGAAAAGTATAAACTCCTTTTTCCTTTCAATTATTTATTTTTGTCCACTCAGGCTAACGTTTTTATATACTTTTCCCTGGGCCCTTCGGTTTCAAATGCCCAGATTGCAGTACTGCTGCTTGATGTACGAGTGTGAGCCATAGTGACCACACCTGCTTCCGCCATCACATTCTGTAGGTTACCTGTTTAACCTACTGCACTCCTTGTCCATTTATATTCCTAGAATGCTCTGATTACTAAGGGATATGTGACCCAAACTTGTATGAATTATATTTGAGGTCTATGACCTAACTTTGGTGATTGTAGTAACTTTTACCTTTCGGAGATTATGTATGATGTTATTAGCTTTGAGATGGGATTGGTTGAATTTGGGAGCAGGGTGGCTCCAGGAGTTATGGTTGGATTATTAGAAGTGAATTTTTGGTTTTCCGCATGATTTTGGGTTATCCATTTTTAAGGGAGGTTATGCCGAAATTTTTGGTAAATCTCCTTTAAAGGTGGGTCCCGTAGGGCCACTTCGGATTCCAGGGTGGAATTCGGGGTGGATCTTGTCAAATACACCTAAGTCTGTCAGAAGAAATTGAAGCCATGTTAACTCACAACATGCTCCCGTCATCGCTCTATATTTTGCTTCTGCTGAAGAGAGTGATACAGTCTTTTACCTTTTTGAACTCCATGAAACCAGTGAAGGTCCAAGAAAAACACAATAACCTGTAGTGGACCTTCTAGTAATGGGGCAGTGTTGAGATATAAAATAAAAAAATAAAAAAATAAAAAAAAATCGGTAGCTACATGGTTGCCGCAAAAAAGAAAAAAAGAAATACACTTGCACATGGATAAGCTTGTTTTATCTTTGACCAAGTTCAAACAGCAAGAAAGGGGGGCTGTTCAAGTATTTGTCGAAGTCTTTTGGCTTTGAATAACGTCAAGGATAAGTTCTGCTAGCTTTGAACCTTTGACTATTCAAGTATTGATTAATATCTCAACCAATTCAAAGATAACAAGTGATAAGGATAGACTTGTTATTTAAATTCAAATACAAAATACAAGTAGTTATCCATCCGGTGACACCTATCCAATGACTACAATATATAGGCAGCAACACCGGAGATAACAAGAGGAGAGACACACGGAGAGAGAAGAGACACACGGAGAGAGGAGAGAGAAGAGAGAAATATTCAGTAAACAAGAGGCCAAGACTCAGCCAAAACAGAGAGCGAAATCAAAGCAACTCGAAGGAGAAGTTCAGGTATACACTGCACCATGCTGCTCTTGCTTGCTTCGGCAGGGAATTAACAGGTTTTCTTCAAGCAAAAGGGGGCTGTTCATGAACAACCAACACCCTTTTGAAACAACCATGGTCGTTCAAGAACGGCCGAGCAATCTTCTCTTGAATTAAGACTAACATGGTCGTTCATGAACGGCCGACGTCTTAATGCAACATGGCTGTTGGGGTTTTAAATATTGGAACATATGGTCGTTCATGAACGGCCGAGTTCCGATATCACAACCTATGCAGTACATTCTCTTCCTCCAAACGTAGCACCATCACATAAAAAGTTCCCTTGCTGCCTTGCTTTTCTCCTTCCACCGTATAAAAACTTTTCCACCACCACTTCCAAAAAGAAATACAAATCTTAAACCACCAATCCAAAATGCCAAGCAAAGAAATACAAAGCCTCACCCTTAATGTTTCGCCTCTGTAACCTGCATACAAAAAATAAATAAAAGAAGAAAGTTAGAAGGCAGAGTCGCAGACAAAGGAAGAGAAATAAAAGAAGTGAGTTAGCAGGACTGCTGGTTTTTGCAGTACTTACCACATTGAAATTGATCTCTGGAGCTTGGCGGTGTAGACTCAATTGACCCTACATATGCAGAAGCTTTCGTGTCAGTTTTTAGTTGAAAGGCAAAGTCATAATCAAATTCATCTATTTGTTCTTAGAATTAATGATTTTAATTGACAAAAGGACAAGCTAAAATGGGTGAGTGGCTTTTGCGCGCATTTGAAGCGGTGGTGCACAAGGGTGGCAATCAAAGCAAGATATGTGGCAGTTTAATTATGATCAGCTGCTATGGTCAGAAAGATGATGACAAACTTGAACATGCAGCAATAAAGCAAAAGGCTTTAAACATGCATTTGCTTTAAACATGTATTGCATAATTATATATAGCAAACGGTGGTGATGAACAAGAAAAGACAAAGGCCCAGGTTTGATTATTCAAACATGCAGAGACATGCCATGTCAAAAGCGACATGCAGAGTATAATTAATCAAATTTCTATGGCAGCAAGGTCAAGCGGTGGTGAACAAATAAATAAGCCTAAGTATTGATTGTGGAAAAGTGGTCAAGACCTGCAGATAATGACAAATAATTTTGATAATTGAATGAGAGTTTGTCAAATCTTTCAAATATATGTAATCAAGCAAGTGTGCTGCAGATCGGTGTTGAATACAAATCACAGCCCAAGAAACATGATGCTACGTGCTCGTTTCTCAGTCAAAAGAAAAATTAAAAGAAAGAAGATGCTCCAGCTTTAGATTTCGACTAAACCCAGGCGATTAATAATCAGAAATGAAGCAATTGATTATGGGTGCATAGAAGAGTCGTACCAGTCTATCACCAGAAGAAGAGTTGCACCTGCTTTTTGTTCCTGCACACGACCAATCGACCGCAGCAGCAGATCTGGGTAAGATTGACTAAGGTCAGTCAATGTGCGAATAATAAATTGGAGCTAACAAGGGAAAATATGGAGATCGAAGCTGTTACCTAATCGCAGACGCAAGAGACAGAATGCAAGAATGGGGTACAAGATCCAATCCATTTATCCAAGCCTCCGCGGTACAGCTTCTTCTCCGTCTTGGACTACATCTCCGACTCGACTTCTAAATTAGGCTCTGATGATCACGCCGTCAATCTTGTCGAGTCTCAAGTTTTTCTTTTTGTTTATGGACTGGGCTGCCTTCATTGGGCTGGGAGTTTCACACTTGTGCAAGACTAAATTGGGCTCAAACTGGTGTGTATATTAAATTAACGGTTCTCCAACCTATGGGGCTTGCTAAATTTGCCCATCCACAAATGTTGAGGCCCATTGCCAAACAGTTTATTCCGATGTTCGGGTCCGACGAAGTTTGTTTGTTGACAACATAAAGCCTATTCATACGGCCCAGTACAAGAATTCAACACATCGGGTACCCAAATTAAATTCCGACGTCTGCAGAAGAAATACATTCGATGGATTCAAAAATAAATATATATACATCCGTCGACACAAAAATTATCTCAACACTAGAAATACAAACTCAAGAACTACAACGGTTTGATCCCTCCTTGAGGGTATGTAGGCAATCTAGCGACCTACTAGATGCAACCGCAAGTCCAAATAAAAAACCTGACTCCCTGGTTCATCCAATTCGAATCTCTGACCTCATCAGTCAAATTCCACCAAACACCAGGAAACGTCATAGCCTCCCCAAACAATTCAGACACAAATCTAATCCCTGGTTCATTTACACCAAATTCGTCCAAACACTATTCACATTCCAAAAGCCATACCCTCCAATGGGTCATTCACCCATTGGAAATCTTGAACTACGAATGGCTTGATCCCTCTCCCAGGGTACGTAGGCAACCCATTCAGACATCCGGGTGCAGCCACAAAAATAAACAAACACACACATCCCTACAATTGATTTCTTCATAATATGAATCAAAGGGTGTTTCCCTGTAATGGGGATTGTAATTAAAAGACACATTCTGTCTTGAATGGGTCGAACCCGAATTAATTAAAACTCTATTCTTTTAATGAATACGAGTGAAATTATGTTGGGTGACATTTACGCTCACCGTGTGCAATTTTTGCTCAACAGGCAGCCAGCCCAGTCTGAATCACAATAAGCCCGTAAGCCCTGACTTGGTGCAATCTTAAGATAAATCACAATACGAAGGGCAGCTTCCATATGAGATTTTCGAGGCTCATGCATGAACCTGCTCAATACATGCACTGGATACGTGATATCAGGCCTAGAAACATTGAGGTAGATTAATCTCCCAACTAGCCTTCTATAACGAGATGGATCTTTTAACAAATCACCTTGATCAGACTATCTTAACCCTCGCTCCATAGGAGTCTCAACCCTGCTCTTTGTAGTTTGCTGGTGTACCCTTGCTTTTGCTGGGTTCCAGCTCTTTTTTGTTTCTCCATGTTCTTTTAATAATTTTGAACTCCCCGAAAAAAAAAAAAATTAGATAACTGAACTTTCTTTTGCACCCTTTGTTGGGGGGAGGGGGGGGGGGGGAGAATGGTGAGTCAAGCAGAGGTGCAAGACCGAGAGATGAAGGGGAAATGTTTCAGAGTTTTGAGCAGAAATATTTGCAATGTAATGTAGATCTGAGATTTGCAGTTCCACCACTGATAAATTTCACCTTCTATGTTCTGAGTTACATGCATCTTGCAACCAATTTGGTAATGAAATGATCCCTTCTGTTATACTTTCTAATAGAAGCTAGAGCACTCAAGAACAACATAATGACAACAAGATATATTTGAAATTAATTAACCAGAAAGGAACAAGTTGAGCACAAATATAAAAGAATCTGAAGCTTGAAGTTTCAATATTCATATGTCACTGCCTCATTACTGGTGACTCAGAGCAACTCAAACAACATTTATGTATTATAAGTAAGCAAAAGTCAAAGCTTTAGCCTCTTTTTCTTCTCCAACTCCAACATATTTCCTATTTTACAGCAATATCTAAAACCTCCATAATTCTTCCTTAAAATTTTAGAGATTGCTGTAAATTTAGAGCAACTCCAGCAACTTCCCTATATTTTGATTTTTCTCTATTTTAGGGAAAAAAAAAGGCTATTTTGCTCCAAACAGATTCCCTATAACTATCCCAATTTTAAAGATAGTTAGGAAAGAGAAAATCAAATTCCTTAAATTTACAGCAATCTCTAAAATTTTAAGGAAGAATTATGGAGATTTTAGAGATTGCTGTAAAATAAAGAATCTGTTGGAGTTTGAGAAGAAAAAAAAGGTTAAAGCTTTTACTTTTGCTTCCCTATAATACAGAAATTATAGGGAAGCTGTTAGAGTTGCTCTTAGGGAATTTTGTTTTCTCTTTCCTCACTATCCCTAAAATGGGGATAGATTATTATTTGAGCAAAAGAGGCTTATTTTTCCCTAAAATAGAGAAAATCAAAATATGAGGAAGCTGTTGGAGTTGCTCTCATACTGCTTCTAAGTTTGGCAGTTATGGTAGCACAAATGAATCAGTATTTTTATCCCAAGTTTTAACTAAATTTTAACGATGTTCAACATGTGCATGTGCGTGTATAATTAGGTTTTGTAGTCTGTAACAAAAAATAAAAACAAAAAGGAAACAAAAGCCGTATAGTGTCAGAGTACTCTGTACGCAAAAGTTAATTCAAAAGGTAAAAAGAGTGTGGTTGGTGAGAAATTACTATATAACCTAGCTAGGAGTACTCCGCACGATATCCGTCTTTATTTTATTCTTAATTGGTTCAGTTTTCTTAATTTCCTTTTCTCTTCTTTGAGAGATTCACTCTGTTAGAACACGTAATACTTCAAAACTATAGAATCATTATTTGTGGATGCAATTAATGCTATTTGTAACCGTCTTTTGGTGTAAAAGAGAATCCAATATAAGATTTACAAATATTCCTTGACCGAAAGAAACAGTCACAACCGTTTCCAATGGGTTCGTCTCGATCTGTATTTGTCTCTGTGGAATAAAAACGTTCATCAGCCAATGGATTAGTGATATATACAGAAGCATGATTCCTCTCGCTCGCTCGCTCGTCACCCTAGCAATGTCGTCATATATATTGTCATTATCCATAAACAGATAAACTATTAATCTTTTCCATCTATTTAAGTTTTGCTGGATACGTGCTCAATTCAGAATTTTCCATGACCAGTTCAGTCCTGCCAAGATTCAATTCTCAAGCTATCGATTCAACACTTGTCACGTGAATACTTTGCGAGTAAATTGTCTGAAAAATGCGTGAATGATGAGTGATGAGTGAAGAATCCAGGGTGGTCTGAATGATGAGTGAAGAATGGATTTGAGACATCAGATTTTGAATTATCTGATTTGCTGGGATTGGATGGTGATGGTGGGACATTATCACCAGCCATTGTGATTATGGCTTTGTGAATTTGATGTTGAGAAGACTAGAGAAGAGTCAGGATTATGCGTCCTGCTCTGATACCATGAAAAACAACAGAGACAGATTTTCAGGAAGTGATGATTGTTGTATTGATCTGTATATCATATATACAAGGATACAGCTTGATTCTAGGATACAAAAAGGAAAACTATTCATGGCCTATGAATGGCTAATTACATAGAATTAATTGTGATGATACAGAATGAATGTGTTGAATGTTGACAGCTATACCAAGCTAATTTTGCTCTACTTTCTAACAGTCCTTTGATCTATTCAGCACTCTATTGATATTTTACGTTTCCTGCAACTCTTTTAAGCTTGCATATATGGTGTCTGTTGTTATGTCTTCTCTTTTGTGTCCTTCTCTTTAGCATACGTAATTAGGTCTCTTGGTTATTTGCTCTTTGTGTTCATTTCAATCCTTGTTTCATATCATTTTCTCTCTTTTAATTTTAACTAGATTATCTTTTGTTTTGTCTTATGTTGCAGCTGTCATCTCATCACCCTTTTCTGAGGTGCTCTAAAAAATATGGCTGAATTGAATCCTTCGGATGGAGATGCATCCACCAAGCAAGACATTGCATCGAATAACCACTCAGCAGTGACAGCGGTTTCAAGAACATGAACAAGAGCAAGGAGGACGGAACAAATACAGTACCATATTACAATCTTTTCTCCTTTGCTGATTTTGTGGATTACATATTTACATGTTAATGTCTACTGGTCCAATCAGCGCTGTTGGAAATGGACTCTGTATGTCCCTAATGACCATAGTCATGGGAGATATGATTAATTCGTTTGGAGAAACTAGGAATAATAAAGTAGTGGCTAATGCAGTTTCCAAGGGAATGAGGCCTAGTGTGACTAAAGCATTTATAGTCATCATTGTTTTGCAATATTTGCATTTCTCTGCTTTCACCAGAATTTGTATCAACAAGTTTACTTTCAATGAAAAGGAAAAGAAGAAAAACAAATGCTATTTTGGTTCTCTTATTCTTGAAAATAGGATAAGTACTGCATTAAACAAGTCTATACTGTTCTCTTAATTCTCTATATGTATGTAACTGTTGCGAACTAATCTAATAAAAGCTAATTTGGGAATTCAATATCGTCAGGTGGCTCTGAATTAAGTTCTGTTGAAATTGATTTTCCTTGATCTGTATGTCTACAATTGTACAATTATATAGCTAAGATCTGCTCTACTGTTACCAACATAATTCAATGCTATAAATACAAATATTCAAAACTAATCTACAGTTACACAATCAGTTTTGATTGTGGAGAGGTTACACAATCAGTTTTGATTGTGGAGAGGTTACACATTCAGTTTTGATTGTGGAGAGGGAGGAAATCAATGTAGGAGAGTGATTTGCTCTAACACCCCCCTTCAAACTGGGCGGCTTAGGACGCACAAGTTTGGTACACAGGAGATTATGCCGCTGCTTGTGAAGTGGTTTAGTAAGAAGATCAGCTGGTTGATTGACGGAAGGGACAAAATGAACCTGATGACTCCCAAGTGCTACCTTTTCACGAACAAAGTGATAATCTAACTCGATGTGCTTGGTGCGAGCGTGAAAGACCGGATTAGAAGCCATGTATGTGGCACTTAGGTTATCACAGTAACGCCGAATGGGGTACTGAATATGGACACCAAGTTCATATAGTAAGAAGCCTAACCAAGTTGTCTCGGCACTGGAATGAGCAAGGGATCGATATTCAGATTCGGCACTGGAGCGAGCAATGGTAGGTTGCTTTTTGGAACACCAAGAGACAAGGGTATTGCCAAGGTAAATGAGATAGCCGGAAGTGGAACGGCGAGATTCTGGGCAGCCGGCCCAATCGGCATCAGAGTAAGCAGAAAGGTGGGCAGGTTGGCGTTGAGGACTAAAATGGAGACCATGGCCTAGTGTGCTTTTGACATAGCGGAGAATACGTTTGGCTGCAATGAGATGTGGAGCACGAGGTTGACTCATGAATTGTGACACAGAATTGACCGCAAAGGCGATGTCAGGGCGTGTAATGGTTAGGTACTGCAAGGAGCCAACCATCTCATGAAAGGCAGTTGGATTTTCAAGAAGATCACCATCATGTGTGGTGAGGACTGCCTTTGCCGACATTGGGGTGCTCACTGGTTGACTGAGTAATAGATCATGCTTCTTTAAAATATCATGAGCATACTTGAGTTGATTGATGTGAAGGTCGTTGGAATGAGGCTTGACCTATAAACCAAGGAAATAGTGAAGGGGACCAAGATCCTTAATGTCAAATCCACGGCCCAAGGCATCAATAAAACTTTGAAGAAGCTGATCACTGCTGCCCGTAATGACAATGTCATCAACATAGAGTAAAAAGAAAATTGTATGCAATCCATGTTGATAGATGAATAAAGATGAGTCAGCTTTACTAAGTCGAAAGCCAACAAAAGAGCTCATGCATTGAAACCAAGCACGGGGTGCTTGTTTGAGGCCATAAAGTGCCTTGTGAAGCTTACAGACATAGGAGGGCCGAGAGGAATTGATGAAGCCAGGAGGCTGAGTCATGTAAACGTCTTCCTGAAGATAGCCATGGAGGAATGCATTTTTGACATCCAGCTGACGGAGAGGCCAACCCCTAGACACAGCAACACAGAGAACGGTTCGAATGGTAGCGGGCTTGATAACAGGACTATAGGTTTCACCATAGTCGATCCCGCGCTGTTGATGGAATCCTTTGGCAACAAGGCGGGCCTTGTAACGCTCAACTGAGCCACTGGAATATTGGTGAGAGAGAGAGGATGACAGTGAGAACAGACACAAGATAAAGGAGAGACGCAGGAGGACAAGATTAAAGAACACAATGTGAGAAGAAGATGAGACACAGGTAAGGATCCTAGACCTAGGCTGATACCATGTTGAAATTGATTTTCCTTGATTTGTATGTCTACAATTGTACAATTATATAGCTAAGATCTGCTCTACTATTACCAACAGAATTCAATGCTATAAATACAAATATTCAAAACTAATCTACAGTTACACAATCAGTTTTGATTGTGGAGAGGTTACACAATCAGTTTTGATTGTGGAGAGGTTACACATTCAGTTTTGATTGTGGAGAGGGAGGAAATCAATGTAGGAGAGTGATTTGCTCTAACAAGTTCTTTTACTTGGCTCTGGGGGCTGCTGCTGCATCATTTCTACGTAAGTAAATTGTGTTCCCTGCTGAAACACTATTTGTGTTGCATTAATAAATATAGTATCGCTTATTAGAAACTGAAGTTCTTGGATTTGCTTTCTGCCAGAGATGTCTTGCTGGATGATCACTGGAGAGAGACAGGCTGCACGAATACGAAGTCTATACTTGAAAACCATATTGAGGCAAGATGTTGGGTTTTTTGATAAAGAAATCAACTCTGGAGAAATTGTTGGGAGGATGTCAGGTGATACTGTGCTTATTCAAGAGGCGATGGGCGAGAAGGTATGTAATTACATGCCAGAAAAAGGCCACAAGTTTTTGCGTTTCTCCTATAACTCTTTATATTATTCCTTTTCCTGATTGCAGGTAGGGAGTTTCATTCAGTTAGTTGCAACGTTCATTGGGGGCTTCGGAATAGCATTTACTAAGGGATGGCTTCTAACCCATGTCATGCTATCCTCTATTCCCCCTGTTGTCCTCACTACTGCTGTCCTGAACCATTTCATGGTGAAATTGGCGTCCCGCGGACAAGCTGCATATTCAGAAGGGGCTACTGTTGTAGAGGAGACAATTGATTCAATCAGAACTGTATGAATATTTATTTTATTTTTATTCCTTTTGTTTTTAATTTATTTTTTCCTCTGTATAGAACTACAACTGAGGATTATTCCTCATGCAGGTTGCATCATTCACAGGGGAGAAGCAGACAATATCTAACAACAATGCCTCCGTAACTAAAGCTTACAAGTTGGCTGTGCAAGAGGGTTGGGCGTCTGGTTTGGGTTTTGGTGCGGTTATGCTCATGGTA
This sequence comes from Rosa chinensis, assembly GCF_002994745.2. Classification (NCBI taxonomy): domain Eukaryota; kingdom Viridiplantae; phylum Streptophyta; class Magnoliopsida; order Rosales; family Rosaceae; genus Rosa; species Rosa chinensis. The sequence continues at coordinate 34,742,724 of NC_037091.1, read as the reverse complement.
TTCTGTACTTACGCTTTGGCTGTATGGTTTTGTTGGAATAATGATACTTGAAAAAGGATATAAAGGAGGAGATGTCATGAAAGTAATTGTTGCTGTCTTGATTGGTTGACTGACTACTCCCCCTTCACTCAGTTTGATATTTAATGCTACAGAAATTATGAGGTATGAAAATTTTTGCTGCTAAATTTTCAGGTCTCTTGGGAAAGCAACTCCGTGCATTAGGGCATTTGCTCCTGGACAAGCTGCAGCTTATAAGATGTTTGAGACAATTAAAAGAAAACCGGAGATAGATGCTTATGACACTAATGGATGAGTGTTACAAGATATTCGTGGAGACATAGAACTGAGGGATGTTGATTTTAGTTATCCCTCAAGACTGGATGAGCACATACTACATGGATGTTGTCTCTCAATACCTAGCGGTGCAACTGCTGCTTTGGTTGGACAGAGCGGAAGTGGTAAATCGACTATAATCTGTTTGATTGAGAGATTCTATGACCCCCGGGCTGGTGAGGTTCTTATTGATGGTGTTAATCTCAAAGAGTTCCAACTAAAATGGATCAGAGTCAGACAGAAAATACGCCTCGTGAGCCAGGAACCAGTTTTGTTTACTGGTAGCATTAAACATAACATTGCATATGGAAAGGATGATGCAACTACTGAAGAAATAAAGGCTGCTGCTGAGCTTGCCAATGCTGCAAAATTCATAGATTTACTGCCTCAGGTTTCAAAGTTTATGCTTTCTTTCAGTATTTTTTTTCTTGTCTCGTCGAATTCTTTATTTTTCATAACGATGGAAGCTTTCTGAGACCATCCAGTGACATATATTATGGTGAATACCCTTCTTGTTACATTTAACTATGAAATGTTAATGGAAGTTTTAATTTATTTCAATATATAGTTTACCACGATTCCGTTGTTCTGATTTGTGGTTTTTGTGAATTGTTAATTTAGGGAATCGACACAATGGTTGGTGAGCATGGAACTCAGCTATCTGGGGGACAAAAGCAAAGAGTTGCTATAGCTAGAGCAATTCTGAAGAACCCAAGAATCCTACTGTTAGATGAAGCCACGAGTGCTCTTGACACAAAATCTGAAAAAGTTGTGCAGGAGGCACTAGACAGAGTAATGAACTAATGATTAACCGTACTCCTGTCATAGTAGCCCACCGCTTGAGCACAGTGAGGAATGCTGACACCATTGCTGTAATACATCAAGGAACGATTGCTGAAAAAGGTAATGCATTTGTTATAATTTTCTTGTGTTAACATTTGAATGCCTCAGTTTCTTAATATTCTCAAGTCATGAATACCTAAGGTACTGATCTTTCTCAACTGAGCAGGACCGCATTGGGAGCTAATTAGGGATCCTGATGGAGCATATAGCCAGCTTATAAGGTTGCAAGAAACTCGCACTGTGTCAGCTTATAAGCTTGAGCTTCGAAAACTCATGGAATCTCCAGAATACCTGAAGACGGAAAAGGAGCTTTTTCGCTTCTACGGCCAGCAAAAGGCCATGGTGGAAGAGGTAGCCCTCTCTTAAAAGAGCTGGGCTACTGGGCCATCCTAATCTATCATCAGTTTCTTAATATTCTCAAGTCATGAATACCTAAGGTACTGATCTTTCTCAACTGAGAAGGACCGCATTGGGAGCTAATTAGGGATCCTGATGGAGCAAATAGCCAGCTTATAAGGTTGCAAGAAACTCGCACTGTGTCAATTCATAAATGCAGAATCTCCAAGAAGAAACAGTACGTAGATCATCTCCAAGATGAAATAGTAGTCCTATCTCATTCGCACTCTCATTTGGTATTCCCGCTGCAAGCAGTATGCTTGAAACCGCACCTATAGAACCTGATGTTCCAGCTTCAGCACTATCAAAAGGGACTCCCAAAGTCTCACTTCGACGACTGGCTTACCTGAACAAGCCAGAGATCCCAGTTATATTTCTAGGTACACTAGCTGCAGCAGTTAATGGGGTAATCTTCCCTATTTTGGGAAGTTTGATGGCGAGTGTAATCAAAACGTTCTTTTTAGGGTTAATTATATAGAAGTACATTTTTGAATGTTTTTTTAGCCAGTTTTTTTTTCTCTCATAAGACCACCAGATTAAAATTGATGTTAAATTTTAGATATAAAAGCCAACATATTTACGTCAATGACACTAAAGTAAAAAGTCAACAATCATTATCTCTGTTTTCTCCGGTGAGGTCTCCGGTCGACCCCTGACGAACTCCTGCAGATCTCCGGCAGCTTCCGACGAACTCCGGCGACCACAAAAGCTACTATCACTAACATTAAAAGCTACTGTCACCAGCAACAAAAGTTACTCTGGTGAGATTTTCGACAACCTCCGGCGAGGTCACGAAAGCTACTGTCACTAGAAACAAAAGCTACTCTGGTGAAATTTCCGGCGACCTCTGGCGCGGTGACAAAAGCTACTGTCACCAATAACAAAAGCTACTTTGGTGAAATTTCCGGTAACCTCCGGTGATGTCACAAAAGCTACTGTCACTAGCAAAAAAAACTACTATTACTAGCAACAAAAAATGTTATCTCCAACACTAAAAGTTACTCCCACCAACAACAAAAACTACTGTCATCAGCAACAAAAATTACTCTCTTCCAGCAACCTTCGGCGAGGTCACAAAAGCTACAGTCAATTGTAACAAACATTACTCTCACTAACAATAAAAACTACTCCTACCAACAGCAAATACTCCGTCACCAACATCAGAAAGTTGCTCTCACCAACAAAGCTACTATCACCAGCAATAAAAATTACTGTCACAAGTAACAAAAACTACTCTCACCAACATAAAAAAAGAACAAACTATTTTCACTAACATCAAAAAAGTTATTCTCACCAACACCAAAAACTACTCTAACCATCATTAAAAATTACTCTCACCAACACAAAAAACTACTACCAAGCAAAACAAAAAACTACTCGCAAAGACTGAAAAAGCTATTACTAGAGACTAACAAAACTACTATCACCGACAGAGAAAGCTATTACCAACCAACACAAAAGCCACTATGAAACATCAGAATAACTATAACTTTACAATGTCGAAGGCTTGCAATGCTCAAAATTGAATGTAATGCACATATCTTAATCCATCAACATAACTTGTAACCATGAGCATCATTCACTAGAGTAAGCCATAAAATCCATACGAATTACCAAAATCAAACCAAAGTTATCAAATTGAATGACAAATATCAACAAATGAGTTTCTACCTTTTCGAAAAACTGTAACAATACATAATTCTTGGTCTTGAACAGGTGTAAAATTTCCAGATCCAAGCAATTGAAAATTGCGATTGCATTGAGGACTCGAATTTCACCAATCTCATCATCGGAAAAAAGCCAAACGAAATCATGCTCCAGCTCGACCCGAACCAGACCATTGAAGACAACTTTCTAGGGGCTAAGGTTGGTGGCAAAGCGAAGCTAGTAAAAGTAGCGGTAATTGCTGGAATCTGGTGTTAAAGGTTCAGAAAGCCGAAAAGCGGCGGATTCTGCCGCCGTATTTGCAGTACATCCACATTGTCGCCGAAGAGCTGGAGCAACTGAAGCGAGATTTTAGGCTGTATATGAACGTGGATGGTTCCACCGCAGTCGCCGACAACTTTTGCAACGCTGTGAGGCCTGTGTTTTGACTAGCAACTCTCTAATTTGGGCATTACGCCGGTTAAGGCCGCAATATCCAAAATTAGAGAGTTGATTGTGGCCTTAACTGGCATAGTCAAAACACCGAAAGGATAATTGGTTTAGTAGCCTTAACCGGTACTAGATACAGGACTCGACACATATAGGAAATGCATGCATTTGTGAAATTGACATCGATATTTGCAAGATAGTTAGTGTGAATCACCCGACACTCCCAAGTTCTCATTAATTTGAAAATCCAAATTTAATTTCTTGCTTGATAATTAGTTGTTTGCTTTTATTTTAGTTTGCATTTAATTTACTTAATTCCCAATTCAAAACTGCCAAACAAAATTCTACCTTCCATTGTGCATAACTCATTTGGGCTATAAGTTAGTGGCTTTGATTAGGTTTAGTGTGAGCTAAGCCGAGCATTGCCGAGGCTTTGTGCCTTGTGAATATTATTTCTCTTTATTTTATTTTTATTTTTCATTGTATGCTTTTAAGTTACTCTACCGCCAATTACCTCGGTTAGGTCCAATGCCTAATCCCCGAGGTACGATAATCAAGGTTCAAATACTTCCCTTACTTGACAACGATTCGAACGCTTGCGAGAGTTTATGAATCAAGTCAATGGCGCCGTTGCCGGGGATTAGGGTTTAATAGCCTTAATCCCTTGGTGAATCGGTTCTTTCGGTCACTTTAGCATATTTTTGTTTCTTTGAAAAAAAAAAAAAAGATTAATATTTATTGATCTAAATAGTTTATTATGTTTTGTGTGGTTATTTTTCTTTTTTCTTTTTAAGTTTTGGTTACTTATCTCATTCTTGGGAATCCATAGGTACTTATTTTCTATTACATTGAGCTATGGATCGGTGGAACTATGGATGGGAAGACCCATGGGGATATGAGCAAGAAAGTTTATATGGTGGAGGTTATCAAGCTTATGAGCCTAGGAAGGAATTCATTGAAGGACTACTAACTCAATTACAAGCTTCTCAAGCTCTCTTGCAAGCCTCCCAAGCTCGATTGCAAGCTTCTCAAGAGATTCTTATACATTCCAATGAGCAACTTAAGGCTAGTCTTGCACAAGAGCCACCCTTCACCATTTATGAGCATGAATCTTTCTTTGACCAAATGGAGCCTAATTCAAGAGAAAAAGTATATTATGAGCATCATGAGCAAGAGTTGCCTATTCAAGATCGAGATGGTGATGTTCATGAACAAGAAAGTGAGCTTGCTTATGAAAGTTTCAATGCAAGTGGGGTGAGTGACTACACTTCGGAGGAATTGATGCAATATTGGAAATCTAAGCTTCCAAATGGAGGGGAGATGCTTGAAGATGATTCCTAAGAGGAAGATGTTTTGTCTAGTGAGGAGGATGCAGAATTTGAAGTTATACACCATAACCCCTTGTTCATTGAGGAGGATGCGGAGCTTGAAGTCATACACCATAATCCCTTATTTGTTGAGGTTGATATTCCCATGGAGGAAGAAAGTCCTTCAATACTTTGTGATGATGAAGAAATTGAAGAGCCAAGGACTTTCTTGCCTCCTACATCTAAGGAGATCTATCATGAGCTTCCCAAGGTGGAGAGTAGAACATTGAGCACTTATGTTCTTAATGCGAGGATTGGGATCAAGGTACTTTTACCTCTCAATCCACCATTAAGTGGTCAATGTTTCTACAATGAGGTGATGGATTGGAAAGGAAATGGAACACTTGCACTCACCCTTTCCCATCACTCTCAAGAGCTTCTACCACCTATTCTTCCTATGAGCATCATTTCTACACCACTTGAGAAGGAGAAGGCAAAGAGATTAATTCATAGAAGAAAAATCGAGAAGAAGGGGAATATTAAGAAGCTACACTTTTGGCCACCAAATGGAGTATTCTTATGTAGCTCTTGGTCTTGTCTCTATGACACATCGATGAGTCCCTTAGCCCCAAACAATAGGGTGGTCGCACTTGAGAAGTATCCACCTTGACAAAGATCATGTTCTATAGACCGGCTTGGGGTCTTTAAAAACAAGCGCTTCTAGGGAGGCAACCCTAAGTGGTTTTGAAATTTCCTGGTTTATTTTGCATCAATAAGGCTATTTAGCCATATTTTTGGGAGGATGGGAGGTGTTCGAAGTTGGAAGTGTGAAGAAAGCAAGAATGTAGTAGTGTACAGTTTCTGTCTAGACAGTTCAGTTGACTTTGGATAACAATATCTTCTGACTTACATGGTACTTTAAGCTGAAATTTTTTGGGGATATTCTCCTATATTTCTGCTATTGACTTTCAAAATTTATACCTCTTTGAGTCACTGGAACTCAAGTATTTACTGGTCAATGCAAGGAGGTCAGAATAGAGACAGCTGTTGTAGAGTGATTTTGAGAAGCTACACCCTCTACATATTAAGTTATTTGGAGCTCAAATTTTTCAGAGGTGTATCTTCACATGTCCTCTATATTATGGTATAACAGTTTTCCATTTGAGCCTCTCTAACTTCAGATATGGTGTTCCAACCAACAGGGGTCAGAAACAGGGGACAACAGAAACTGCAGAACAGATTAGTGATTTTGGAGGCCAACGATTTTTGACTCAGAATTTATTTTCTAGTGAAATTTTAATAGAAGGTATCTCTGTGAGTCTACTTTCATTTTCAGTTGGTCTCACCCTCTTTTCACCTCTGGAGCTTTAGAAATTGCAGTATTGGTGACTGAGGGTCTGCAGCAGACTTCATTACAAACCGGCAACTTTGACCAGCTATAGATTTCTTCTCAGTTGGATATAGGTGGCTCATTATAGTTGGATAGAAAGCTCTTTGAGTCCCCTTTCCATTTCATATAGTATCACTTAATTATCTCTTTCTGAGTTGGAGATATGGGCATCTGCAGACATAAAGGTCATTGCTGGAAGTTTTCTACACTCACTAGTTTTTGTTCACTCGGGTTGGTTGAACTTCTTGCACTTCAATTCTTCAATGGAGTTGTGATGCCCCAGAAATTCGTATTTATTTTCCGAGGATTTTCCGGAATTAATTTTATAACTATTGGACGGTTTCGTGGCTCGTGGATGGAGCGGAAGTGTTTCGGGCGAATAATTAATTGAAGAATATGGTTTTAGGGGGTTGCCAAAGGTTGACTTTTTATTCACAGGGATTCTCCGAAAACTTCCTTCACGAAAGTTGTAGAGCGCGTCGATACGAGTTCGTGGATATGTGGAACGTGAGAATCGGAGTTCGTATGAGAAAGTTATGGCCATTGGAAGAAATTTCCATTTTGGTATAAATAGAAGTTTCCCGAAGGAGAAACTTACTATTTTCATTTGTTTCCTTTTCTGGAAATCCTTTCTCTCTCTCTTCTCTCTCGTTCGCACCTTCAGAATCGAAATAATCCGGCTGACCCGACCCGGACCCGGTCGATCCGACCCGACTTTTCCGGCGAACTGCGGCGGTATCCGGCGACGAAACTTTCCAGATAGGATCGTCTCCTCCGTCTGGTCGTCCCTCTGGTGTCCTCTAGCGCCGATTCTCCTCCACGGCGGCGCTGCAAGGCGATGTAGGTTGGTGTTTTCGGACCCGGTCGGAAATCCTTATTCCGACGTCGGCAAGGCTTCGAGTTTCCTTGGTTGGGCTCAGAGCAGCCTCGCCGATCGATCCTTGGTGGTTGTTTGGATCGATTCACGTGAAACTTCGATCAACTCAGTTGGGATCACTGTTCACGGCTTGTGAGGTAGTTTTCGATCCCTTAGGCTTGTTTTCTGACTTCGATCCAGTTATGAGAATTCACAAGCATGCTTAGATGAAGCTTTTTGATGTTGGGAGTTTTGTGAAATAATGTGTTTTTGGCCGGCGGCGGTGCACCACCGTCTGTGGTGGTGTTCCGGCGGTGTTCCGGCCACTTAAGGAACTGTTTCTGTTATTATATATGTTCTACTCGTTGATGCGAGCGTTTCGATATATAATATGCAAGTTTTGGAGTTCGTTTGGAATTGTTATGATTTTTGCAGTTTCATACCGACCAATTTATGCTATCCGTGAGGATTTGAGCGTCCGATCGACTTGTGGTTTGGTCACATCGATCGTGGACGTATTCCAGAGACTTTGGGAGGTCTCGGATGTGGTTTCGCCTCGATTGGCGCCACTTTGGGGATTTTGGTTCAAAACAAGGGTTTCGGACTTAAATCATTTGTGAATCGTTACTAATTTGAGATCATTGGTGATTAGGTGCTTCTAAAGGTGAATTGGACGAGTTGTTGGTGATAGTGTTAGTTCGGTTCTGTATTGAAGACGCAGCGGGATTCTGAGGTGAGTAATCTCACGAAGTTCATATCACGAACGGGTTCACCATACTGTTTTGAGAGTTATTTAGTTAACTGCAAACTATAGATGGTATTAGTGGCTTTTCCGAGTAGATGACTATGTGTGTATATATATATATTATGGGATGTATATATATACATACGTATTCATGTATTAGTTGTGGATTTGTGAAACAATATGCATGAAACGATGCTTTTTATTGTTTTGGGTTGTGGCTTTTGGAAAACAATTGGTGGGAAATGGTATTTCTATTGTTTTGAAAAGTGTCTGAGGATTTGAGAGTCACAGGTTGTGATTTCTCCTTTTGAATTGATTTAACGTTTTGATCTGACGACCGGTGGTCTGAGGATTTGAGAGTCACAGGTTGTGATTTCTCCTTTTGATTTGATTTGACGTTTTGATCTGAGGGTCAGGTTGGCCTAAGGATCCGGGGTTGCAGGTTGCATCCTCATGGCAATATTATATCGTAAGATTGAACCTTGGCCGGGTGACAGGTTACGATTCAGTTAGAGCTCTAGTCTGTCTGCCATCGTACTTTAGGGATCTAAGTAGGTTACTTAAGACTCCTGGGTACATACTTTGTCCAGGTTGGACCGATTTGTTGCTTTGTCCAGGTTGGACCTATTTGTTGTTTTGTCCAGGTTGGACCGATTTGTTGTTTTGTCCAGGTTGGACCGATTTGTTGCTTTGTCCAGGTTGGACCTATTTGTTGTTTTGTCCAGGTTGGACCGATTTGTTGCTTTGTCCAGGTTGGACCTATTTGTTGTTTTGTCCAGGTTGGACTGATTTGTTGCTTTGTCCAGGTTGGACCTATTTGTTGTTTTGTCCAGGTTGGACCGATTTGTTGTTTTGTCCAGGTTGGACCGATTTGTTGCTTTGTCCAGGTTGGACCGATTTGTTGCTTTGTCCAGGTTGGACCTATTTGTTGTTTTGTCCAGGTTGGACCGATTTGTTGTTTTGTCCAGGTTGGACCGATTTGTTGTTTTGTCCAGGTTGGACCTATTTGTTGTTTTGTCCAGGTTGGATCGATTTGTTGTTTTATCCAGGTTGGATCGATTTATCATATTTGAATTGTTAGGTTAACGATTTATATGATTTTGTCACGGTGTGACTTTCGTTGTTTCTTTTGGGAAAAGAGTATTGTTTTTGGAGGCATGGTATGTTTCCCTTATTCGCGAGTTGAAAGGTTTTCCTCATTTTGGAGTGAGTTGTGCATGTGTGGTTTGAGTTACTCATACGGGCTTGCAAAAGCTTACCGGGTTTGTTGTGTGGCAACCCGGTACACTATTCAAACGGTGTAGGGGTTAATCCTGCAGGTTAGGATAATCGAGGTTGAGGCAGCGAGCTTGCAGCTTTACGGTAGGAAGCCATCTTTGTGACTTTACCTTTGATAAGGACTTCCGTTGTATAGTTACTCTGAGCAGCCTTTACGTGTTATTTTGTTGTTGACAATTTAATTCGTATGCTTGCGTAATATATAACTCTATGGATGAGTGTATATTAACTTTGAGGGTTCAGGGCATCAATATCTGTGTAAGTTAAAGGGAAAAAGATTCCAGGTATTTTGTATTGATGACTGGACGTTTCACGCATATATAATTATGGGGTTATATATATCGATTTTCATGTGTGTAAAATCAGGGGCGTGACAGGAGTTGATCTTTTCACGAGCACCTTGAGCTAGTATGGAGCATACGTAAAGGAAGTCAAGGCCTTGTGCCTTGAGGTTAGTGTCTCATATTTGTCTTCTCCGAAGGTTGTGAGCAATGGAGGTTCTACAAAGAGGGTTTTCCGTAACTTTTCTCCGCATTTAGATTTTTATTTTCATTGTTAATTTGTGTGCCTTCCCCCGGACTTCACTCTCATGCCTAAATCTGACACGGATTTTAGCTTTCGATCTCACTTTACAACATTGAGGACAATGTTGGTTTTAAGTGTGGGGGTGAGGGCTCGAGTGCCTTATTAAAATTTTTTTTTTAAATAGATAGCTTTTTGTAGTTATATTTAGTGGCTAATGCCTTTTCCAACCCCAATGACTAGTTATGGACTTAACTTGTTATGATTGTGGATAGATTGAGCATGATTTAGGACTTTGAATTTGTTTTGTGATTAAGTGTATATATGATCTATGCTTGATTATATGTGTGCACTTAGCCTGAGGTTAGGTTGGTTCATCATAATTAGAGAAGCATATAGGTGATTTGATTAACTTACATGCCTTATTTGTGAGCTTTTGAGCCTAATATCCATTGTGTATGCATTGTTCATTCACTTTTTCTTCATGTGTGTATAATTTCATGACATTGCGTATCTAGAACTTGCTTGAGACCTCTCGAGGCTACTTTTAGGTTATGACTGGATAGAAATGATTGAGGCATTTTAGGTTAATACCACCATGGCCAAAGAAGCATGTGCCCAAAGATATTTACCACTAGATTGCCACTTTGAGCCGATGTATATAGTTAGCCTTTTTGTTCATTCGCACAACAAATTCCTACCTAGCGTATACACTTTTATCCTACCCTTTCATGGTAGTTGGTGAAGCGATTTGAGAGAATGACTTTATGTTTGAGTGCTTCAAAAGAAAAGAAAAGTCAAAAGTGTAAGGTTACAAAAGAATAAGTGTGGGGGTGAGTGATTTGTATAGAAAAGAAAGTTCTCAAAAAAAAAAAAAAAAGAGGGTATAACATAGTTTAGTTAGCGGATTGTACATTGGGATTAGAATGAGTGATTTAGCATTCGAAAGCAAAAGTCTTAAATCTCTACAAGAGAGAGTTGCTTCACCGATTTCCATGGACTTTGTCTTTCCTTATCCTTCATTTCTATTAGCCACTTACCCTTAGCCCCATTACAACCAAATAAAAGACCTCTTGATCTTGAAAGTTGTGGGCTACCTAGCGGAGATGAGATCGAAGAGCAAGCTTATGGCGGCGCGTGTTGTGAAATTGCTTTTGAATGAAATACATGTAACCTCTAAACACTTGAGCGATAATATTTAGTGAACCTATGTGAGTTTAGTGGGTTATATCGGGTCTTCTATATGCATATTTGATTGTGGTGGATTGATTTGACACATGGTCAACACATGTATATACTTGAGCATTTCTCACATGTGCATCTTAATTGCCTTACAAATTCATAATTCCTATGTTATGTTTTGTCAACCTCATGATCATTTACATAATTAGTTCTCCGAGGGTTATGGTTGGAAAGGCTAATACTACACTATATTTATGTTTGAGTTGGTAGATTCTCGGATTATGTTTCATTTATTTTGCTTAGGGACAAGCAAAGTTCAAGTGTGGGGGTGTGATTACACGCATTTTTATACACGTAATTGCACTCTAAATACTAGAATTAAGCTAATCCTCAAATTAATTAATATGTAATTAACCCATTTTTATTTATTTGTAAAAAATAAGCGGAGTCACGGATATCGGAAGAAATTGGCGCGAAATCAAAGCAAATAATGAAGAAATGAAGAATTTCTGTTAATTAATTATTCTTTTCATTAATTAATCATTGGATAATGATTAATTAATAGAGGTTTAACCATCAGAGCATCATCACGTGCAGAAGCATGCAGCAATTAAACAATTATTTGTTTAATTAAGTTCAGCCACTCAGAAAATGACACGTGGCAGTCCGTAATCATCCTACTCTCTCACGCGCCAGTATGCCAGCCCTGTTGTCTTCTTTTCTTTGAAGCCAATCTGTTGCCGACACGGTAGCATGAACTTATCCCTTCTCCTTTTCGGGACGAAGCCGACCACACATTACCATATTCCCAGCCACATATATACCTCTCACCCTATTCTCTCACGGAGAACCCTAGAGACACCAACAGCCGCACCACAAAAACAGAGGCAGCCCCTTTAGGCTGCTCTCTTCCCACTCCTCCCCTTCCATTTCTCTTATTTTCTTTACTTTTCTTGTAGGTATTTGAAGGATTTCTCACTCAAGCTTCAAAGAATCATCATCAAGAGCACCACAACTCTATTTTGGGTAGTTGGGTGAAGAAATTACTTGGTTCATACTAGCTCATAGCTAGAAGTGACCAAGCTAACTCTCCCCTCTCTTCCTTATTATCTATTCCATAATTTTATTTGCTATTGATGATGTATTTGACTATGGATAGTGAGTAGTTCAATTTTGGGAGTTAGGGTTGTGAAGCCCTAACTCATCTTGTATAAATATTGATGCTTTAATTTTAATAAATGCAATTTCCATTGTGTATGCTTTAAATATGAATTTATTGGTCCTTAGAAGCTTGTTTCTAGGCTTTGTCACCCTTTGAAATTATGTTGTGGGCAATTGTGATGAGTAGATTGATAAATTGACAACTTATTAGTCTTGTGGCATCTAGGATTTGAGTGTGGTGACCATTAGCTAGCTTAATTGTAGCTAAGCTTGCTTGGGTCTCTATTATCTTGCTCTCTAGGCCTCTAATTTTGGATATTGCGGCCCTAACCGGCGTAATGCCCTAATTAGAGAGTTGATTGTGGCCCTAACCAGCATAGTCAATACACTGAATGGATAATTGGTTTAGTAGCCTTAACCGGTACTAGATACGGGACTCGACACATATAGGAAATGCATGCATTTGTGAAATTGGCATCGATATTTGCAAGATAGTTAGTGTGAATCACCCGACACTCCCATGTTCCCATTAATTTGAAAACCCAAATTTAATTTTCTAGTTCGTTAATTAGTTGTTTAGTTTTCTTTTCGGTCGCGTTTAATTTAGTTAATTCACAATTCAAAACTTCCTCCAATTTTCGACTCATTTGTACCAAGGATTGACTTGATACACAAAAATTGGAGGAAGTTTTGAATTGTGAATTAACTAAATTAAACGCGACCGAAAAGTAAACTAAACAACTAATTAACGAACTAGAAAATTAAATTTGGGTTTTCAAAATAATGGGAACATGGGAGTGTCGGGTGATTCACACTAACTATCTTGCAAATATCAATGCCAATTTCACAAATGCATGCATTTCCTATATATATCGAGTCCCGTATCTAGTACCGGTTAAGGCTACTAAACCAATTATCCTTTCAGTGTATTGACTATGCCGGTTAGGGCCACAGTCAACTCTCTAATTAGGGTATTACGCCGGTTAGGGCCGCAATATCCAAAATTAGAGGCCTAGAGAGCAAGATAATAGAGACCCAAGCAAGCTTAGGTACAATTAAGCTAGCTAATGGTCACCACACTCAAATCTTAGATGCCACAAGACTAATAAGTTGTCAATTTATCAATCTACTCATCACAATTGCCCATAACATAATTTCAAAGGGTGACAAAGCCTAGAAACATGCTTCTAAGGACCAATAAATTCGGATTTAAAGCATACACAATGGAAATTGCATTTATTAAAATTAAAGCATCAATATTTATACAAGATGAGTTAGGGCTTCACAACCCTAACTCCCAAAATTGAACTACTCACTATCCATAGTCAAATACATCATCAATAGCAAATAAAATTATGGAATAGATAATAAGGAAGAGAGGGGAGAGTTAGCTTGGTCACTTCTACCCAAAATAGAGTTGTGGTGCTCTTGATGATGATTCTTTGAAGATTGAGTGAGAAATCCTTCAAATACCTACAAGAAAAGTAAAGAAAATAAGAGAAATGGAAGGGGAGGAGTGGGAAGAGAGCAGCCCAAAGGGGCTGCCTCTGTTTTTGTGGTGCGGCTGTTGGTGTCTCTAGGGTTCTCCGTGAGAGAATAGGGTGAGAGGTATATATGTGGCTGGGAATATGGTAATGTGTGGTCGGCTTCGTCGCGAAAAGGAGAATGGATAAGTTCATGCTACCGTGTCGGCAACAGATTGGCTTCAAAGAAAAGAAGACAACAGGGCTGGCATACTGGCGCGTGAGAGAGTAGGATGATTACGGACTGCCACGTGTCATTTTCTGAGTGGCTAAACTTAATTAAACAAATAATTGTTTAATTGCTGCATGCTTCTGCACGTGATGATGCTCTGATGGTTAAACCTCTATTAATTAATCATTATCCAATGATTAATTAATGAAAAGAATAATTAATTAACAGAAATTCTTCATTTCTTCATTATTTGCTTCGATTTCGCGCCAATTTCTTCCGATATCCGTGACTCCGCTTATTTTTTACAAATAAATAAATGAGACTGTGACCACTTACTCATTTTCAGCTTAAAAATTGCCCACTTACTCTAATAAGAGTTTTTTAACCTCATTTACCTAATCTAACATCCATTGACAATTTTGCCCCTATTTTAATTAATAAATTACATCTCAACTCTCTCTCTCTCTCTCTCTCTCTCAAATTTTGGTTGTGGATCGGAGCTACAAAATGGCGGCATCGAGAAGGCTCCGGGACCTACAATCGCAGCCGGGAAACAAGATATGCGTGGACTGCTTGCAGAAGAATCCGCAATGGGCTTCGGTCTCCTACAGCGTCTTCATGTGCCTAGAGTGCTCCGGCAACCATCGCGGCCTCGGCGTCCACATCTCCTTCGTCAGATCGGTGACCAGTTCAAACATTTTTCAGAAATTCAATACAGACCTCAGTGATCTCGGCGCTGGTGTCTTCGTCCGGTGAAGCGGCTCTGTGGTTTTGGGCCAGAGCAATCGCCTGTGACTTCATCCCGGTCAATCCAATCTGGTGCCCAGAGCAATTTTTTTTTTGGTATACTTTGAGTTCCGAGAATGGGGAAGAAAAAAAAAAGTGAACTTATACAATTGAACATATAAATTGATCAATTGTGTCTGTGTCATTTTGGTCATTTCACTTTAGGGTAATAATATGATTATTGAGAGGCAATAATAATATTACTGGGGGGCAATAAAATGTTTATTAGGGCAATAATAAGATTATTGGGGGGCAATAATAAGATTATTTATTTGGATAAACCTACTAAAACATTCAAAATTTAAAACATATTCATTTTTCACTAATTATTGATCCCCAATGAACTTGTTACTGGGGGGCAATAACATGATTATTGGGGAGCAATAATATGATTATTGGGAGGTAATAAACTCAGACGCCGGAATCCTATCACCAGTCCAGGAGCCAAATTCCGGTCATCGGTTGCCGGATTCCTGTGACCGGTCGTTGGAGTCCCGTCACTGGTCACCGGAGCACAACAAAGTGGAGGATGACTTCTTTCTCTAAATGAGAAAGCAGGAGAGGGCAAAAAAGTCTAAAAAATAAATAAAAAGAATTAATTGGGTATTAGGGAAATAATCCCTTAAAGTGTTTTGGGTAAATGGGGTTAAAAAACTGTTGGTGGAGCAAGTAGACAATTTTTAAGGTGGAGCAAGTGGGCAATTTTTAAGCTGAAATTGGGTAAATGATCGTTTCCCCTAAATGAAAATGGGTTAATTACATATTAATTAACTTAAGGATTAACTTAATTCTAGTATTTAAATTGCAATTACGCGTATAAAAATGCGTGTAATTATATTTTCGTCTCTCTATGTTTTAAATAAATTATTATTTTATTTTTTTCACTAAACAACTATTTTCTTCTACGATGGAGGCCGTTTTGCTACCCACTCTTCTACGACAAACACCATTTTCTGAAGCACAAGTTTTTGCTCTCTATCTTCGTCTTCGTCAAATTCGATTTTAATATCTTTGGGTTTCTTAGGCTCTGCTACTTTTGCTTCTTTTCCTGCAGCTACTTGTCTTAATTACCAAGCTAAGCATCAACCAATCTGAGAGGACCAAAGCATTTTAGTCTCCCCATGTTGGTTGGATCGGATCAATTCTCGCAGAGGGGATTCTTTGGTCGAGTACGTTCTCCATCAAGTCGGGTTGGGATTGGAGATTGGAAAATTGGGGAGGTTTGGTTAAAATGGAAGCTGGAGAGAAGCAAAGGATGGTTTAGTGGAGAAACGACAGTTTTTGGTGGTTGGAAAATTAGTTGGGATTTGGGTTCTGAAATGTTGGGGGGTTTGGATTCTTGGAGAAATAAAGCAAGTAGTAGAAGAAAACGATGAAAAAGATGAGGAAGAAGAGGTAGATCAGAGAAAATGTGCCTGGCCGTGTGCGGAGGGAGGGAGGGAAAAATGCCAAGTAATCAGCATTTAATTGCTGAATTCCTGCCCTTGTTGTCTCCCTATGCCAAGTAATCAGCGCTTAATATCGATTGCATATTTCAACGAACTTTACGAGGCTGTGCTTGTGCAATTCTAAAGTTGTGGAGCAGATGATTGGGCTGCACGGTCAGTGAGAGGCATGATGTCTCTGCAGCGCATGTAACTCAAGAACTGTCCAGGCAGCTCTTCGAGAAGCGATTGAACTGCTGAAATGCGCCCACCTGTTAGAACCACAATGAATTGTTGTCTTAATTGCGAATAAATAGATTCTATCCATATTCAAACATGATGAATGTTTTGGAGAGTAAAAATAGAGATGTTTGGGACTTACTCTGCACTTCTCTCATAGGAACAAATTGTACGATGTCTCTGGTAGCCACACGGCCTGTTGAACTTGATAATCGCTGTCCATTGTCAGCATCGAGAATCTGCCAAATACAAGATTCAGACATGCATTCAGAACAAAGAAATCAAATTCTAGTTGTTGAAAATCCAACATATGTAGCATAAGGAGAAAGTGATGATTCGTAAAAAGAAACAAAAGCATACCTCCATTTGTTTGAAATCCGCACTTCCTACTCCAACTACTAGAATTGAGAGGGGAAGATCAGATGCCCTCACCAAAGCATCTGTTGTTTCCTGCAGGTCTGTAAGTATCCCATCCTATAAAAGGTGGCATCTATGTTATCACAATAACAAAGATCACATAAAACAAACACTTGCAAATAAAATTCATCCTTCTCTTACCGTTATGATCAGCAACACATAGTACTTATTGTTGTTGTGGAAAAGAGAATTGCCAGCAATCTCTGCAGCCCTATTAACCACTGGGCCAAACAAAGTGGGTCCTGATAAAGAAACATTGTGTAGGGCACTGGCATAAGCAGTCATTATGCCTTGAACTCCTTCAACCTAAATAAATGAAACATTCACCAAGATAAGAAAATACTGGTTAGCATATAAGTTTGCAAACCAGAGTAGAAAGCCCTATGCAAGGAACCAGACTCTTGATTTACCTCAAAGCCAGTTGCAGTTCCATCCAAGTTAAAACAGTGCGATACAGGTCCTCCAGCTGTCCTTCCTCCAAAGCCCCAAGCAGGAAAGCGTTTATCAGCATCATAAAACTGAATGACTTCCCCAACTTCCATTATTGCCTGCAAATAATATACTTGATTACATTTGTAGACCACACCACTCAACTACTCACAGAACAAACCTTCCAAGGTTATTTCATTAAATGAAGACACTAATGTATTGCATGTTATTAGAAACAATTCGTCAATCACTAAAAACATTACAAAAAATTTTAGTTATTAAAGCACCACAATTGCTAACCTGCTGGTAAGAATTCAACCGGCCATACGGATCAATGTAGTGCAACGAATCATGTTGTTGAGGGTTTCCATTTGAAGCTGTGAGAAAATTCAGTATCAAGTCATGCAAATACATTGGAAATGATAAACATTTCGAAAATACCACGCATTGCTTACCCGTAAAGTCAACAGCAACCATGAAGTTAAGCTCAAATCCACTGGAAATATAATCGAGAAAGCTGAACTGTTGCTTCTCATTAAATTGATCCACAAACAACTGACCCTTTGAAACCTAAAACACCATATTATAAAGAAACAGTGAGTAAATTGGCATGTAAGATACAAGTATATGAATTGGAATGCAAGCTTGAATAAACACCTTTTCATGACCATGAGAAGATGGAACGACGAAATTCACCCCACTTCTTTCTTTGTATAATCTCTCCAGGTCTGCCACCGATTTTTGAAGTTTCCTATATTGGACAAAGAGGTAAATTCAAAAAGGTTAGTCATCTTTCTGGTACAGGCAAAAATACAAAGTTGAGAAAAAAGTGTTTAAAAAAAAAAAAGAAAAAGAAAAAAGTAGAACCAATAATTTTAATAATTACCCAATAAGAACATGATTGCCATTGCTGTTGAAATCAAAGCACTCAATGACTAATGGATTATCCTGCACCAAATAAAAGTTTTATGAATTTTTCTATCTTATTTGTCAAACTAATAGCCGTATTTAACAGGCAAGCAGAATTGGCAAGCTTACCTTGCTTCCAAACTGCTGCATACTCAGGGATAGTGGTTTCCAAATTGGATTTAAATTGTTATCCACCACTTCAGTCTTGCAGATTGGAACAGAACCTCCACTCTCAACAATTCTAGATACTCTTAAGAAAGGATCCTATAGTAAAGAAGTTGAAAAGAAATATAAGAATCCCAAAAAAATTAAGAAGAACAAAAGAATGTATCATGTAAAAAGATCTTAAGACTTGGTTTCATAACACGTACACTTTTAGAGAAGAGGTCTTTGTTTTCCAATTGGGAACAATGGAATTTTATCTCAACAACACTCTTCGAAGCCATAGTTTCTTCAGCATGGACAGTGAGTGTTCCGAAATTTCTCAAACCTCTCCGCCCACTTCTGTTATGCAGATTCAAGGTTAACCTTCGACTTTGTTTGGTCACTATCTGCAATAGAAGAGAATGATGTTAAAACATTTTTGCAATATAAGATATAGAAATTGATAATAACAATGACAATATTGATCTTTACATCGTCTTCACACACACTGCACCAGCTCAGTGAAATAACCTAGCTATATCGATGAGCTCTCTTTATTTGAAGATAATTTACCTCTGAAAGAACGCAACTGCCTTCCCCAAGAAATTCTTGATCCTCCAACTTCAGCGTCTGCAATGCAACACAATGAGATGATTATGAAGCGAATTATGCCTTCAATAGAGTTTGCATACAGTTTTTATTACTTTTTATTCCCACCGTGATGCTAAATTTAAGGGTCAGTTACAGCAAAAGACAAAGAAGCTTTGAAGGCTTTGTTTATCTGTTGCTTCCATCTTGTCTGAAGTGCTAAGTTCCATGCTATTCCTAGGTTTTGCAAAATTGTCCACAATCCTAAGGCTATGCCAACCATATACAAATATATATATATATATATATATATATATCACTTCCTAAGGTTGTTTAATTACTATGTATATTTTTCGCATATTCATTTTATTCGAGCAATAAGCAATTTACTACACCTTCATGGTAAAAATTGTAGAGTTTAAAAAAATAGCCGAGTAGTGCATAACAATTCAGAATTGTGTTTATAGAAAGCCTTGATAGAAGACATGGTAATACCTTTACATTTACATTGTGATATTTTGTATCGACATCATAGATGTGGAATCTGGGTTGAACACAAAACAAGAAAAAAGGAAGGTCAGGCAAGCAGCCTAATCAAACCGATGCAATTGATATGCATCTAAGAAAAGAAATATGAGGAACTTACATCAATGGCTGCACAACCTCAAACTGATATGAAACTGTAATTTTCTCAATCCACACTGGATTCAAACTATTCAGTATTACTTCAGTTCTCCCTAGTTCCTCCAGCTTACCATGTCCTTTCTTCACATAAACCACAACCATGGGATCACTCTGAAATCAAAAAACAGTTCTTAAAAGAACAATATTCCTCACCATGACAGATTACCCATGTTAAATGTCATATAAGTACATAACATAGAACCATATCAAACAGAACAGGTTTTATTTTTTATTTTTTCTTGATTGATTAGAACTATGGTAGCCCTTCCATGTGTAAGGGTAGTAGTAGTAATAACAATTATTGACAAGCAATAGCAAGATAAACAGGTCATGCTCATGTAGTCACGTTTGCAGTATTTTTATTACTACGATAAAAAGCAGAGTGAAAAATGCTGTTTAAGATTTAGCTAATATTTCAATTACTGCTATATTTCAAGGTGACATAGATATATAAACTTACCTTTGACATAATGTCACGATCAAGCAAGTTAGTTGCTGACAGCGATAACTGTAACACAGATGAGAAATCCAACATTACATTCCAAAGAAGGAAACAGAAGGCCCAACTAGAAAAATATATGAAAATGAAGAGAATTACAAATAAGAGAACCATCCATGCACTTTAAAGCTCCTAGTGATTAAGAAAGCAGAGACACAAGATTTAACTCATCCATCACATGTATACCAAAGTTTAAACCATACATAATCTTCACACACTTAATTTATCAATTATAGAAGACCAGATGGTAAACTATATCGAGTAGTATACTTCATAGTCCATTAGAGCTTCATTACATTGTCCAGCTTAACGGTTCATTGCTGTTTCAAGCTAGGTGGAGTAGTGCAGAGTGAATCCTCTAGGAGTCGCATTAACCACCTTTAGCAAGTTGATATATATACCATTTGAAACGACAACGACGTATTTGATGAAAAAGGCAGATAGAAAAAGAAAGGAAGATAAAATGGATTAAGGCCTTTGGTATTCTTGAAGATGGCCCTAGTTATATCCACATTGTCTCACATCTCCTGGAGACCTTCATGTCCACATCCACAAGAAATGACGCCGTTTCTTGGTTAGTAGCACAGCATTGTGACTATTGCCACACCTCCAAGTGAGAAACAATACTTTAAGATCAATCAACGGTTTTGTCCTGTGCTCTCAAGTCAAATTGGCATAAGATAAACAGAATCTTGCTAATGTCCAGTTTCTGAGAATATGTTGTAGGCATTTTCCAGACAAGGTGATCAAGGTGCAGTATTTCAATCAACATGCAGCTTCAGATGCAACTCACGTAAAACACCCATTATATATGCAAATTACTTAATAATGGTCAATGGGGTCGTTCACAAGGCAAATACAGCCATTATCTTATAGTAAACAGTTGGAAATTTTTAAATCTATAGTGAACCATGTAGAAACTTTCGTGTTGAACATTCGAGAATACTTGCAGGCCAGGTTATTACAGATCGTGCAGATGGCAATTGACCAGATTGACCAAAAACATTGGCCAAATTGACCCGCAGCATGCCATCTTGAACTCAGCCATATGAGTTGTGAAAATAACAATACTATACCCAAGAATCGTGCAGTCTTCTACTTTC
Source organism: Rosa chinensis (assembly GCF_002994745.2). Taxonomy (NCBI): domain Eukaryota; kingdom Viridiplantae; phylum Streptophyta; class Magnoliopsida; order Rosales; family Rosaceae; genus Rosa; species Rosa chinensis. The sequence goes on along the minus strand of NC_037091.1, from coordinate 34,721,699 downwards.
CAGAAAGATGGAAAGCAACTTTAGGAATCAAAAGTAAAGTTGCTTTTAAGTTGGCTCAAAAAACATTCTACAGATTATAATAAAGAAAAAAATACGAAAAATTTCACCAGGAAAAATTATGGGCTGCTAATAAAATATGAGATTACTAGTACAAGAACAGTTCAACCAATTCAACCAAATCAGTGTTCTGGGCACCAAAGTTGTTCACCTGTTTTTTATATTCTACTAACCTTATTCGCATGCATGTTTCGATTTTTACACAAATCTAGATAAATCCAGAACCACCGAGCAGCACTGAAATACTAATATTATTAATTCTTCTAAAAAAAACAAAAATCGAGACAATTGAATCAGGATTAATAAACAAAAAGAAGCATCATGCATCATGTTCTAGGATTTTGTTTACATGCCAAAAAATTAACAATAAGCAACAGTAAAATTGGGGCTAGTCCGAAATTAAACAACTCCATGGCAAATGTAGGTTACCTCGAGCGAAGTGTGCAGTGGAAAAACGCCTCGGGAGCGGTTAAAGAGCTCAACGGCGTCGTTTGAGTCAGCGTCCCTGTTGATGGGCCTCTCTTGATGATGGGCCCCTCCCACGGCCTGCTTGCCACCTTTCACGTCGGAAAAACACCCTCCCATCTCTCAACCTTCTTCTTCTTCTTCTTGTTCTAGATTTCTCTCGTCTCTTTCCCACAAGATTCTAGTTTGGTTTCGCGCCTTTTAAATTTCTAGCTACCTTTAGAACCAGGGATTATATATAGAGAGTGCTATCTCGGTTCACGATTTCTTCGCCGAAGTTTACAGAGACCGGAAACTGGCCTCGTTCCACTACTCTACTGAAAAACAAAGGGTTTATAGAAAGAAACGCGGTTTTAATCTTCTTGGAGAATTTTCTAGGTCTTCCAAACTTATTTTGCTTAGAAATTGTTGCGAATTTAATTATTGTTTTCCAACAATCAATTGCTTAAAATTATTGTAACGGTGTAACCAGTACCCGTGTTCGAGTTGGTAACAGATTAAGGTATCCCGATCTATTTTTGGTGATCAGAGATAGGATTGTCAATTCCGACACAATTCGATAACACGACTCGAAACCAGCACGAAATAAAACAGGTTGAACCGACACAATTAAAAAATTGATTAGCCGCAGGTCAACCCACCATGACTCATTTAATAAACGGGTCAACTGCGAGTCAACCAGCCAATACGAAGTGAATCCGTACATTTACTAAATGAATTGGGGTATATGTTTTATATAATCCGTGTAGACGATCCATTTAAAAAAAAAATATTATATGTATATAAGGATCGAATAAGTCTTTTTCTCACTTTAAATTAGGGTTAACATTGACCGTTAACATTATAAATTCTCAAGTGAATTCTCAATTGTGTGATCTTGACAAAAATAAATTATTATTAATATTATAATTTTTGATTTAAAAGAAAATTACTTAATTAGACTTGAAAATTATTTATTTGTATTTATGTTTTTAGAGCCAAGTCACTTCTCGTAGGTAGTGGGTAATGGGTTATCTACAGTGGCGGAGCCAGAAAATAATCTCAACTGGGGCACTTAAAAGTTAAAAAAAAAATGAAACTTAAACTTAAAATATATCAAGATTGTAATAAAAATAATAATTAAAAAAGTAGGGGAACGATCAATATCTAGTTTTCTACTAAAAAAAGATCAATTTGATCTTTTTTTTAAATTACATATTTTATTAATAAAACTTATAGTTCATAGATTTTAGACAATTTTTCATAATGGAAATATAATTTATATTTGAACTTTGAAACTATATGAAATAATACTATTAATGTTTTTTTCTTGAGAAGAAATACTAGTATTAATGTTAGAAAAAAGAAAGAAATAAAAAAAATTAGAACATTGCTGCTACCAGCAATCGAAACAGGGACCAAATTAACATATGCATGTGCCTCAACCACTACGGCAAAGGCAGCACTCAGGTCAATTGTTGAACCAGATTGTATATATGCTTAAAATCTCACTGGGGCACGAGACCCACCATGCCCCAACGTGGCTCTGCCTCTGGTTATCTACCTATTGGTGAGACATATAATAGGTCAAAATTTATTAACGTGGGCGTTACTTCCGCCTATTTCAGTAACGGGGCAAAAAATTTACAGAAAAATTCATTAGTAGGGCAAACGTACTAGCCACGTGATACGCCCAGCCAATCACGTCTCTCTATTTTTTAATTATATTTCAAAACAACTCATGTTTAATTATAATGAAACACCCAAAATATCCCTTTATATAAGTAATGATTTGCTAAGCGTACCATCACGTGGCACGCCAGCCCTACCTAAAAATTTGACCGGTATGTGAATCAAAGGGACGAGGAAGTGAGGAAAAACGGAGGCAATAATGACGTCGGAATAAGAGGGGAAGATGTTGCGGTTGAGATTATATTTTATCGGTGAAGATATATTTCATTTCATTACAAATAGTGTGTTTCTGTATTTGGAACAAGAGGGGGAGGTGTTGCGATTGTTATACTATTTGACGATAAATTGGAACTTGCGGTGATCAGAACCATTCCCTTTTGGAAATCTCTTTTGAACTCTTACGATTCAAGTTATCATTTGAAGTTGTGTTTATCATGAACTTGAGTTTATCCATTTTGGACTTTCCTCCAAAAAAACTCTTATTTTATTGGAAGAGAGTTCAAGATGACTCGAGAATCAAACGAGGTGTCTAGCAAATCACTTTCTAGCCTTCTGTAGCCAAATTAGACTATTGTTCAATTGCTCTCTCTGGTAACTTGTGCAAATAAAAGGTCCTGTGTTGTGTTCGATTGTCATTGGCAAGAGTGAGGCGGAGAGCACCTTTTCAAGTCTTCAACAGCTTTTCTGGACTCTCCTCTTTTGAGAGGTTCTCCTTTCGCAAAAAGAGTGACTTTTATCCTTACCAAAAAAAAAAAAAAAAAAAAGAGTAACCTTTATGGCTGTTTGTACTCGAATCAATCGGAAACAGCTGACAGTACCGTGACTTGTACTTTTACATATCCACATTAGAGGAAAATTATAATATGATCCTGAATTATAGTATACGTGGTGATTTAGGGTGATATTATTGGCCCATGTGGCTAGTTGTGATTTCTGATAGGTTTTTTAAATTAATTTTTTTCTTCCTTTTTTAACCTCCCTGCATGGTCTCCACCACATTCGAATAAAATTATTGGTTGAGACCACCACATGGCAGTGCCACGTGATACTCTAAAATCACAGAATAATTCATTCCAGATGTCCTCCCAGATCCGAGTCTTCTTCCTTTCCCCAGGTAGTCTTTGTGGAAACTAGAAAGTACCTTCAACCAATAAACCAATGGACATAGGCATAAAGATTACTGTGCATATATCCTGGTTTGAGATGATCAAGGATTCGAGGCAATATATACACACACACACACTTATTGTAGATGTATAATATTTTTACTAGGTATTCTGAATTCTAGTTCTCGATGTTATTCGGTCATAAACTGAATATATACAACCAGTCTGATGGATATTAGTTCTCCACAACTGATTCAATTCCGTTTGGTTGTATACTCGTAGACTAATTCTATATATGGTGGTTTGTAACTTGTATACTTAAGCCACCCGTTCAAGAAGCTAGTCACTACTATAGAGCGCTTTCAATTTACTACCATCGTCATTTTCCCATTACTATTTGAGTTGCTCGGAAAATATATGCTTGCATAGTTGCATTGAAATACATGAATGAATAATGTTATCCATTAATTTACATTGAATATATATATATATATATATATATATATATATATATACACACAGCCGTTCTATACTAAGGATGTCCTTACCTTAGCTAAAGAATGGATTTCCATATTTTGACCACTTTTTTATCACATATTCACATCTTAACCGTTCAGTTTTTAGGTCCTAATGTATAGATCATCTCTACAAATTTTCAGCCAAATTGATGATCGTTAAGGCATTCAAAACTGCAATTTACAATTATGAACACGAACGGTTCCGGTTAGACAGATTCGGTTCGTTTATTGATTTAATCGAGTTCGATACCTTAACGATCATCAATTTGGATGAAAATTTGATGCCCTATACATTAGGACCCAAAAACTGAACGGCTAAGATGTGAATATGTGATCGAAAATGGGTCAAATTATGAAAATCTGTTCCTTAAGCTAAGGTAAGGATATCCTTAGTAGAGACTGTATATATATCTATACAGATCCTATCCAGAGTGGAGCTCCGCTTTGAAATTAACGTGTGAAGTTCGAGTTTTTGGTCACTTTTCTATCGCATATCTACATCTCGACCGTTCAGTTTTTAGGTACTAGTGTATAGATCATTTCTGCAAATTTTCAGCCAAAATGATAATCGTTAAGGCATTGATAATTGTCTTAAAGCTAGTACGGTTTAGGTTGACAGATTCAGTCTGTCCATCAGTTTAAGCGAGTTAGATACCTTAACGATAATCAATTTGGCTGAAAATTTGCAGAGATAATCTATACACTAGTACTCAAAAACTGAACGGTCGAGATGTGGATATGTGACCGAAAAGTGACCAAATACTCAAACTTTACACGTTAATTTCAAAGCGGAGCTCCACTCTGGATAAAATCTATACATATATATATATATATATATATATATATATATATAGGGCCCTTCCACTAAGGGATCCCTTTTTTAGGTCTTATATATATATATATATTTATATATATATATATATATATATATAAATATATAGGGCCCTTCCACTAAGGGATCCCTTTTTTAGGTCTTTTATAAGGATAGGGCATTAGACCAACTTTTCGATCACATTTCGGCATCTCAACCGTTCAGTTTTTAGGTCCTAATGTGTAGATCACTTATGAAAATTTTCAGCCAAATCGGTGATCGTTAAAATATCAAACTAGATTAAATCAATGGACGAACCAAATCTGTCAAACCTGAACCATTCATACTTATAATCTTAAATTGATATTTTGAATGCCTTAATGATAATCAATTTGGCTGAAATTTTGCAGAAGTGATATACGCATTAGGATCTAAAAACTGAACGGTTGAGATGCCTAAATGTGATCGAAAAATTGGTCTAATGTCATATCCTTATATAAGACCAAAAAAGTGATCCTCACTAGACGGGCCATATATATATATATATATATATATATATATATATATATATATATATAAGTGTTCCAACAAACTGGAATCCAATAACAAACAACATTTATATGACAGTATCATCCTTTCTAGTCAACATGATATGGTCTTTGGAGCCATGTTAATTTGAAATTGGCAGGAAATTCCCAGGTAAATTCTAAATTTTCCGTACAAGATTATCAGTAGTGTGGAATTACACGGGAATCCATGCAAGCATTGCATCGGAAACAAGTTGGATCGACGTGGACGTCAAAGTCAATCCAAGTAAGTCAGTCAACGAGATATCATTTCATTTCTCTCGATCCATCTGCACAGAAATTCGTATCCATTTCATAATCAGAGAGAGAAGAGAATAGTTTAGATCACTCATTTGTAATCAAAGCTCGTGCGTTTAAGTGAAAACTAGCGAGGACCGACTTTGAATACTCGGTGGTTGCTAGAAAATTTTCAATTCATTGAGAATATTCAAGAAAATGTATAACCGAGTAACTTGAGGTGATCCTTAATCCTTTCGAAACTTATTGCGAAGATTCATGGAGTAAAATGTCGATACAGTTACTTCACCCTTCAAATTCTCATGGTAAAGGATTTTCAATCCAGTACTTACCTTTCAGCTCTACAGAATAGAGAGCTAGGGAGAGAGAGCTCGAGAGAGGAAGATACAGCACCAACACTATAGTTGAATTTTCTAATTCTCCGTGCTGCCGGACACACTATTGGACTTTCCTACAAGGGACTTGGATCATGGATTACAACTCAGGCCTAAAATTACTCTTTTATTCAGACGACTCTGGTTTGTTGAGTGCTTCTGCCGGGCAGGGGATCATATGGCTGGATGACTCTGGAAATATGGATTATTCAAATTAAACTTCTGTAGGAATCTATTTCATTCCGCTTATTTGTTTCGGTATAGTTAACATGCATTGTGATCTATAGTCCCACTAATCAATCAGTTATGGCAGACAAACTTACATGCATCCTGCAACCAATTTGGTAATGAAATGATCCCTTTTGTTATACTTTCTAAAAGAAGAGCACTCGGGAACAACATAATGAGGACAAGATATATTTGAAATTAACAAGAAGGAACAAGTTGAGCACAAATATAAAAGAATCAGAAGCTTGAGTGCCTCATTACTTGTGAGTTGTGACTCAATAGTACTGGTTCCAAATTGGGCAGTACGTTATGGTAGCACAGGTAAATCAGTATATCTATCCCAAGTTTTAACTAAACTTTTAACGATGCTCAACATGTGCGTGCATCGGTAGGTTTTGTAGTCTGTAACATGAAACAAAAAAAAGGAAACGAAGGCTGTATAGTGTCGGAGTACTCCATACGCAAAAGTTATTGTTATTGTTCTTCTTAACTCAAAAGGTAAAAAGAGTTTGGTTGGTGAAAAATTACTATATAATCTAGGAGTGCTCCGCACGATATCCATCTCTGTTTTATGGAATATGAGGAGACAAGCTAGTGTACTGGTAGGTATGAGATACCCTCATTTACAACTATTTGAATAAAAATTTACAAGTATTTGAACCAAAATTACAACATTGAGAATAAAAATTACCATATTCATTTACACTATTTACATATAGTTAAACAAAAATTACAACATTGACAACGAATTTGTTCAAAAGCTTGTAAAAATGTCGTAAGATGTGTAATTACCATTATTAGAACTAAGATTACAACATTGACAATGAATTTGTTCAAAAACTTGTAAAATGTCGTAAGATATGTAATTACCATTATTCGAACTAAGATTACACAAAGTAGGACTCAAATTACAACTTTGACAATAAAATTTGTTTTCACTTTTGTAAATGTGGGTATGAGATACCCACCACTACATTATAATTTTCCTTCACTTTGTAGTTGAGACGACATGCACATAATACTTCAAAACAATAGAATCATTATTCGTTGATGGAATGGTATTTGTAACAACTTTTTGGTGTAAAGGAAAAGCCAATATAAGATTAAAAAATATTCCTTGACTGAAAAAGACAGTCTCAACCTTTTCCAATGGGTTCGTCTCGATCTGTATCTATCTCTGTGGAATAAAAACGTTCGCCACCCAATGGATTAGTGATATATACAGAAACATGATCCCTCTAGTTCGTCACCCTAGCAACGTCATATCTATTGTCATTATCCATAAACATATAAACTATTAATCTTATCCATCTATTTAAGTTTTGAGAGCAATTTAGATTTTGCCATGACCATATTCTCAATTTATCCATCTATATACAGAAACATGATCCCTCAATTAATCTATTAATCTTATCCATCTATTTAAGTTTTGCTCGATATTTCTCAATTTAGATTTTGCCATGACCAGTTCAGTCCGACCAAGATTGAATTTTCAAGCTATCGATCCAACACTTGTCCTGTGAACACTTACAAGTAAATTATCTGAAAAATGCGTCTGCATAATCGTACCAACTTACAGAAGTGCATAATATAAGTAACCTACATGCATGATTAATTCACTAACCCTATCCAATACTTTGACCATTGACTAGTCCCAGGCAATGGAATTTTTTTTTTCGATAAGGCCCAGGCAATGGATTGAAATTGATGAATTGTACGCAAAGAAAGATTAAATTGGCGGGAAAATGCCAAGTCAGTTCCACGTACCTGGATGAAGTTCCCATGCGTACATGCATGCCACACACGTGGAGGTTGGTCAAGTCAATCTTAGTCAGTCAATAAAAACTCATTGTTCAACGTAGAAAACCTGCACGAACAGCCCAGTACCAGTTGGTCTAGTGGCATAAATCTCTCATTTATAAGTGAGAGTTCGTGAGTCAAACTCACAATAGATTAGTTGTTGTATATGAGTTATTTATTTGATAAAAAAATAAAATTAAAAAAAACTGCACGAACATTTTCGATTTCTTTTCCTTCAGATATTATCTCATGACTACATGAACGCAGTACAGCTCTACAGACAGAGAAGAAAATCGGAATCAATTCTGCGCGACATTTGAAATCAAAACTTGTAGAAATTTCATTGTGAAAGTGAAACTTGCAGGAAAGTCTGTGAATTGGCTAGATCAGTGCTGATAGGCAGTTTGGGACGTTGTTCATAACTTCACCTTCAGATTCAGTCTTGAAGGCTTGAAGTTAATACCCATCGTCTTGAAGTTTCCAATTCTTTGGTGCAGCCAGAAAGCCAGACCGCTAATTTGTAAAAATGGATTTTGACTAAATTAAAAATATTTGAATGAACGATTACGGCCCGGCCAGTTCCCTCATTGCCTCAGTTCATTCATTGCTTTTCTAGAGCTCAACTGTTGTGAATCCAGTTGAATATTTATACGTACGTCGAAAGACTGATCATGAACTTGAGACTTCATTAATTATGATTGCACGAGGTTTCCCAGCATTCTTACTTTGATTATTTTCCCAGCATTTAATTATCAGATAAAAGCATAAACGAAAAAGAAGTATGAAGTTTATAATTTCAAATACAAAGAGCGTTTGTCAGAAATGAAGTGTTTTGTTGATGTCATAATTTGGTTTGACAAATACTTTTGACTTTTCAATCCATTCCACGCAGTACGCGTTGAAATGTCAAAGAGTCCAACGTGGACTCTTTGACATTTCAACGCACTTAAACCTTTCATTGAGAAAGAAAAGATAACCCTAAGATGGAAATAATCATGACTAGTGAGATGCCTCACTTTGGTACTCCAAGTCTTCAACCTTGGATCTCTACCTCTTAAGTCTTGGACGGTTACCTTGTGATTGACTCACCATCTTGGATGGCAAGGCAAAAGCATATCACGACCTCACTACTAGAATAGCACAGTCCAAAGGAACCAAGAGTCTCAACCCCCAAGACCAAGAGTTCGACTCCCAAGCTTAGAAGCCTCGACCTCTAAGGATCATGACCACGAGCTCCAAGGCTAAAACCTCGACCTCCAAGCTCACGCACATGTAATCGTCATGATAAGACATGGAGCACCAATCAAGAAGCAAATCTTACCTAATTGGACAAGTGTCACAATCCCATGACCAGCATGGCCACGAACGTGGGTTAAAGATGATGTGATTAGAAGAGACCATAAAATGGTGACATCTGTCACCCACTCTGCCACCCACTCAACCAAACCCATGCTGATGGCATGTCAGAAAAAGAGCTGACACCCTTATTTTCGGGGCCAAGCCCATACTCCAACAGTGTACCTCAACCACCTCCAAGCCCTATAAAGAGAAGGACTCTTCCTTCATTCAGGGTCTCGGAATCACTTTCCAAAAATACCAACAAAACTTCTCCTCCTTCTCACTTTCTGATTTGATCATCGGAGCCTGACGGGCCAGCACCATGTTGAATCGACCAGTCAACCCTATGGAGAGAAGATAAACCCCACATCCAAGATCTTACCCTACTACCCCACCTAGGACTTCAACTTTCTCTTCTCTCCGAAAGCTATGCCAAAATGCATAGTCCTTTCCATAGAGCTCCGCCAACTCGAGGTGGTGGAAGCCCAACATCAGGTGAAGGAAGTCCGAGACGAGACCATCAGTTTCACCCAACAAGGAGCTTGGGAGCCCAACATCAGGTGGAGGAAGCCCGACGTGAGGCCATCAGTTCCGCCCAAGAAAGGAGCTTGGAAGCCCAACATTAGGTGAAGGAAGTCCGAGACGAGACTATCAGTTTCACCCAACAAGGAGCTTGGGAGCCCAACATCAGGTGGAGGAAGCCCGACGTGAGGCCATCAGTTCCACCTAAGAAAGGAGCTTGGAAGCCCAACATCAGGTGGAGGAAGCCCAACATCAGGTGAAGGAAGCCCGAGACGAGACTATCAGTTTCACCCAACAAGGAGCTTGGGAGCGCAACATCAGGTGGAGGAAGCCCAACATCAGGTGAAAGAAGTCCAAGACGAGACTACCAGTTTCACCAAACAAGGTAGCTTGGAGACCCAACATCAGGTGAAGGAAGCCCGAGGCCATACCTTCAGTCACAAGTGCACGACCAGGGCTACTCACGTAGTCAAACTAATCGAAGGAAAAGATAGGCCCACTTGAAGAAAACAGCCCCACCACTTTACACTTGGATTTCAACTGAACTTCCGTTGACTCGTTGATGCCGAAATTGGCACCAACAAATGGCGCCGTCTGTGGGAACCTTGAACGCTTGGCGCGTGTTCACTGGTTTAGTTAAGAAGGAAGCGCGTAGTATACCGGAAAGACCTTCAATGTCTAGAGCCTTACGTACGACTACGAATGAAAGATGAAACAATGACAAATTGGGCAAGGGTGGACATCCACCTACGAGGAGGAGCACAAGGTCGAGTATACCGTGCTTGCAAGGAATAGAGGAGAAGTCCGCCAACCCTTGCCACTAAAAACCTCGGCTTCCACCTTCTACACCAACCGGAGGTTGGACACTCAATGTTCATATCTACAAATCTTTGTCCACATGTCTCCATTTGATGAAAGATAGCCCACTCCTGAGTATGATGTTGTCGTATGTGTACCCCCCCAACATGCCACTGATGAGGAGACCAAGGGTGACCAACGTCGCAAAGACAAACACTTTGATGGTTTGGCGAACACGGGGCAACCATCACCACCCAAGGTTGATGAACACAATTGATCCTCATATCACCCCTGCTAATCATTATTATCACTGGATGGTGACAAGCGAATTATCATCGTTGGAGCGCCATCACTAGAATTCAAGCCGGGAACTGATGATCAGACAAAGTCTGTAGATTTGATGAATGGTGTAGTCAAGAGATCCACACAAAGATCACACACGCTACCTGACACGGAGAATCTTTCTACTAGAAATCCAGCAACGGCCCTACCTTCAACATCCAGGTCATTAGATGATAGCTCACAAGGACGCGTAGGAACCTCCGACGCATAGTCAATGACGAGCAACTTCAATTCTTGTGACATTGTGCAACCACCACTCGATGAAGTAGCAGCCTTGGATCGAACTAGAGGCCTCTAACCTCCAACGCCTGGCAGCCCAGGACACCGGCGTAATAGGAGAGAGTTGTAAAAGCTTTGGAGTCGCTAGGAAAAGCGAAAAAGTTACCGCTAAATGCCTGACGACAAGACCACTTGTCCATCAAAGACGAAGGACTCAAATCCACTCATGCTAGAAGTCATTCACCGTTGTTGTCATAAAAAGTATCGAGATGCATGATAGGCGACGTCTCGCTATCCACAATCCACTACTCTGATTGACGTTGGTATTCAACAAGGTTAGAGCTCAATCGCCAATCACCACCATCATACGAAGGTGGGAGAAACTTTAGCTCACAGTTGTAACATGTAGCTAAAGGATGCACATGACCAATGCTTCATCAATGCTGATATGCTTGAACCACGATGCTCACATACCACGGAGATTCAATTAACTCTTAAGAACAGACGTGATTTGGCCTTACCCTCTACCTTTATTGGCAACTCAGGATCCACCGACTGATCATGTTTCAATGCTCGGATAATCTTGAAATTTGGAGTTGCTGGAGTACCGCCGCATGAGTCGAATTAATAGACGGGTTTACGAGTCTTGCATGCACGGCGACAATACCCATTCACCAATATGGCGAAAAATTGGTGGCTACGAGAGCCAACCCCAGAAGAAGGAAAAGCTTTCAACCCCACCATCTTATTGCCCTTAGACCTGTACTCCCATCGAAAAGGTCTCGACATGCCACTACTCAACCCTTTTGTTGCCAAAGGCCTGCATCAAGAAAATGGCCACATGGAGACACCGTCCGGAACAAGTCACATTCGAAGGAGCAAGCTACACCTCAAACGGTACACCCTACTCTAAATTACTTATTTGTCTTATCATAAAGTATGATCACATGCACCATTATATCCTCTTTAAAGATTTCCTTGATACGCCAAGAGTGATGAATCTTCGAACACCAATAGGAATATGTTAGCCCTAGAGAGCCGGGGGCTCAATTCTATTATGTATTGATTTTTACATCTTATATGGCGTTCTATGTATCTACTATATGTGTCTCTATACTATTCGCATGCTATAAATCATGTTGAGATCGGAATTTGCACAAATGAATTAGCTTGAAAATATATCCATCTATTCAACAATTCGGCAAAGACCCCCGTGCTAAGCATATGACTAATTAACTCTGGTTACATCAGCTCATTACTCAACCTGTGTCAATGCCCAGACGCGGACCAAGTGGGGTACCAGTTCCATAAATCTATCTATATACAAACTCCGAGAAGTTTATTGGAACACAAAGGTATAGCTATCTCAATAGAAGTCCATCTAAGATAAATATAGTAGTAGTTTGTATAATAGACATCCTTGGTATTCCAACAGCCCAAGGATTTGAGCCACCGGATGAAAGAGTCTCGCTGGCCAAGACCAATTCACAGAGCTAGTGCCTTCAAGGTCTAACCCACTTGAGCCACCGATGAAAGAGTCTCGCTAGCCGAGACCAATTCACAGAGTGCCCTCGAGGTCCAGCTCACTTAAGTCATAGGTGAGCAAGTCTTAAACAACTGAGACTAACACACATAGTGCACTCGAGGTCCAACTCACTTGAGTCGCCAGGTGAGAGAGTCTTAATGGCTGAAACTCGCAACGAACACTCGAGGTTGGTCGACTCTCAACTGCCACGACCACCAGTTATGAGACTTTTAGACCGAACAATAGTTAGAGGTCTTAGACTCCCTCAAAAATTATGCTAATATTTTAGTTATGGCAAAAGTAGGGACAATGCACTTATGTGCTAAATTAGAGCCAATAGTTAAAGCTCAGAGGGAAACAAAAGGAGGTCATTTAACCTATCCTCACCCTTGTCAAGAATGTTACCCTTCTCTCTATTGGAGATCAGCCACAATGAATTCAATCTCATACCGTGGACCTTCGTAGCTCGACCTTCAAACTACCATAGTAATGGCCTATCACATATAGAAACTCACCCCCACACAACGAGGTTCACTTTTTACATCCACTCTCGGTCTTTCACTAAGAACCACCAACTCAAGCCTAGATTCACCAAATTCTCCCTCATATTGAGTTCCCTACCCAACATAAGCCTTGCTTGGCCAGGGAACTGGGGGCTTGTTGATGTCATAATTTGGTTCGACAAATACTTTTGACTTTTCAACCCATTCCACGCGGTACGCGTTGAAATGTCAAAGAGTCCACGTAGGACTCTGACCTTTCAACACACTTAAACCTTTCATCGAGAAAGAAAAGATAACCCTAAGATGGAAATAATCATGACTAGTGAGATGCCTCACTTTGGTACTCCAAGTCTTCAACCTTGGATCTCTACCTCTTAAGTCTTGGACGGTCACCATGTGATTGACTCACCATCTTGGATGGCAAGGCAAAAGCATATCACCACCTCACTACTAGAATAGCACAATCCAAAGGAACCAAGAGTCTCAACCCCCAAGACCAAGAGTTCGACCCCCAAGCTTAGAAGCCTCGACCTCTAAGGATCATGACCACGAGCTCCAAGGCTAAAGCCTCGACCTCCAAGCTCACGCATATGTAATCGTCATGATAAGACATGGAGCACCAATCAAGAAGCAAATCTTACCTAATTGGACAAGTGTCACAATCCCATGACCAGCATGGCCACGAACGTGGGTTGAAGATGATGTGATTAGAAGAGACCATAAAATGGTGACATCTGTCACCCACTCTGCCACCCACTCAACCAAACCCATGCTGATGGCATGTCAGAAAAAGAGCTGACACCCTTATTTTCGGGGCCAAGCCCATACTCCAACAGTGTACCTCAACCACCTCCAAGCCCTATAAAAAGAAGGACTCTTCCTTCATTCGGGGTCTCGCAATCACTTTCCAAAAATACCAACAAGACTTCTCCTCCTTCTCACTTTCTGATTTGATCATCGGAGCCTGACGGGCCAGCACCATGTTGAATCGACCAGTCAACCCTATAGAGAGAAGATAAACCCCACATCCAAGATCTTACCCTACTACCCCACCTAGGACTTCAACTTTCTCTTCTCTCCGAAAGCTATGCCAAAATGGTCATTTCCATAGAGCTCCGCCAACTCGAGGTGGTGGAAGCCCAACATCAGGTGAAGGAAGTCCGAGACGAGACCATCAGTTTCACCCAACAAGGAGCTTGGGAGCCCAACATCAGGTGGAGGAAGCCCGACGTGAGGCCATCAGTTCCGCCCAAGAAAGGAGCTTGGAAGCCCAACATTAGGTGAAGGAAGTCCGAGATGAGACTATCAGTTTCACCCAACAAGGAGCTTGGGAGCCCAACATCAGGTGGAGGAAGCCCAACATCAGGTGAAGGAAGTCCGAGACGAGACTATTAGTTTCACCCAACAAGGAGCTTGGGAGCCCAACATCAGGTGGAGGAAGCCAGACGTGAGGCCATCAGTTCCACCTAAGAAAGGAGCTTGGAAGCCCAACATCAGATGGAGGAAGCCCAACATCAGGTGAAGGAAGTCCGAGACGAGACTATCAGTTTCACCCAACAAGGAGCTTGGGAGCCCAACATCAGGTGAAAGAAGTCCAAGACGAGACTACCAGTTTCACCAAACAAGGTAGCTTGGAGACCCAACATCAGGTGAAGGAAGCCCGAGGCCATACCTTCAGTCACAAGTGCACGACCAGGGCTACTCACGTAGTCAAACTAATCGAAGGAAAAGATAGGCCCACTTGAAGAAAACAGCCCCACCACTTTACACTTGGATTTCAACGGAACTTCCGTTGACTCGTTGATGCCGAAATTGGCACCAACATGTTTAATTTCAGCTAGCTAGCTATCCTTGTTGTTAAACTTGTTCAGTTCAATAGATAACTACATACACTACCAAATAAAATGAATAAAACAAGTCCAAATATTTGCCCTTGGATCTTCGTTCTCAAAGTTTAAATATTCGTCAGAGACTAGTTTTCACAACAAGAGACAGAAAAAAAAAAGAAATCGTGGGGGATATAAGCACCAACAAAAGCATAACTAGATGAAACTAGCGGCACGCAGAGAGCTGCAGTAGCAGCATTGGTTGAGCACTTGAGCATAAGCTTCTCTCACGAACCTAAAATATACTTCATCTAATTAGGTAGGCTTGGGCACGGTCCCAGCCCCACGTGATATTTGCAAGTCCCGGGACCGAGCCCGAATTGAACGGGCCGGGCTCAAATCACATTTTTCAGTCTTAAGAACCGGAAAGGTCCTGACCGTGAATGAACCGGCCGGTCCTCTCGGTTTTTCGGGCCCAAAAGTCCAGTTTGGCTTAGCTTCATCTTCTCCACAATTTCATCATGATCTGATTTTCTGGATTTAGAGCACAGCCTAACGCATCAGACAAATCACAAACTAACTACAAAACGAGGGATTAAGTAATAAAATTACAAAAGCACAGAGTCTTTTAAGTAATAAAATTACTGGAAATCATTTCGCCATTCTGAAATGGCAATGGAGTACTGCATGCCTTTAGACTTGGGCGTCCTGGAAACTTGGGGAGAACTACCTCTATGTGAGGGTTCAGTCAATGAAAACGCCAACTCCTGAGACATGTTAACATCACTACCATCTGTACTGGTTTTTATACCTTGCCTGGCCAGTGAAAAGTACTTTTTGCCGTTATCTTTATCATAAGAAGAAACCGGGACACAAGGAGTCCTTTTTTTAACAGCATGAGGCCTGATTCCTGAAACAAATTCCAAACACTAGGATATAAATCCAAACAAAAATAAGAAAACAACAAGAAGCTAGCAAAGAGCAGGGCAACTTCATGTCTAATCTCAATTCGAGATGCAGAACACTTGAATTCAATGACAGTGCTTTACTAATATAAAGAGTAATTCTCTTGTAAGCATAAAAAAGGTAAGTACAGCACGAAAAAGGCATTGAGTTGAGAATGCTGAATCTTCATGCAATTCTTTGCAATCCAGTGGCTGTGATTATTATGCTTAGGTATGCCCACATTTTCTTGTGCTTCCAAGTGATCTTCTATGGTAATTAAAGCCTGATAGTGCAGTCCTAATTCCAAATATTATTAATTAAACTATTCAAAATAAACCTAATTCTATCTTTGAACCTACATTATTTTCTTAGATCCACCCTCAATTTCTCTTTTCCAAGACAAGGGGTACATAAATAAACATGAAACCACAATTGACATTTTTTCACAAAGTTACACCAGAACTATACTGCAAGGAAATAAACAAAATTGCTTCTATAAATAGAAAGATTACAATCATTCCCCACTAGTAGACCTGTAAATGGACCGGATTTTGATCCGGACCTGCTCCAGATCCGTAGCTATTAAACGGGTTTGGATCGAACATTTTGATCCGTTGATCCGTTAATGATCCGAATCCGTTAACCCGTTTAATAAACGGATCGGATTTGGATTTAAGTCGATCCGATCCTTTAATAATCCGACCCGTTTTAGTAATAAAAAAATATTAATTTTTATTAATATATTATTATTTTTTTAAAATATAAAATATTAAATATATTAAAGATTTCTAATATTACTTTTGTGCAGAAATCTAAGAGGCGGTCTTCGTAATTTTATTTTTGGTGATACTCTTCATGTAGATCATGCTATTTTAATATTTTATTAATATCTTATGAGATATTATGATATAAATTTGTTGATACCCAAATTTCCACAAGTTCGAATTTGACTAAGTGACAGGCAAAAGGAACGAGTCATCAACCTCATTGGGTCTTCAAGCAAGCCCATTCTTCGGTGAGAGAATTCTTTATTCAACAAGCGATACGAGATGCCTAAACATTCAAACGATTGACAGGGGATTTCTAAATCGACCAACATGCTTATTTATCACGCGATACACGTAGGCCCAAGCTACGTTTGGGGCTCATATGGTGGGATATGGTGTGGAAGGTAACGGATCATGCGAGGCCCATCATTATGATAAGGCCCATCGGTAATTTTGGACTTGGGAACCAAAATTCACGCTTCGAGGGCCAATATCTTAATATGGGCTAGCAGAGAGATGAAAAACAAGCCCAACAAGACTTAGAGCCCACTAAAGCCATTCCTTACCCAAAGACCACAACATTAGAACCCATAGCCCGAGAAGGACGTTGGAGTCGTCTTCTCCAAATCAGGAATGTCGTTCCATCGAGTTGCTGCTGGGATCACTACTCCGTCCTTTTTCGGGTAAGAACCCCAAGTCTATACAAAAGTCTCTCAACTCTCATCCTCCAAAATCCTGCCCCAATTTCCGATAAAACTTAGATGTTTGCAATCACAATTTACAATAGCACAAATCAAGGGATTATGGCCTCTCAGAAATCACGGCAGCATGAAATCTGGGATTTCCATCGCCTCCCTGTACCTGCACCACCAGTCTTTACCCACATGACCAAAGCAGGTTTTCACTCTTTTGATTTCATAGGGAAAACAAGAGCTGAAGGTCTTAGAATGATCCCATCAAAATCAAGAATACCCTTTCAAAGCCTCTGGTTCTTGGTGCAAACCCTTCCTCTCGATCGCCGCTATAAAGGGCGGGTTTGTTGCCATAGAAAACCAAGCCACAACACCCAAAAAACATCAAGCAAGAGATCAAGCTTCATCTCTGATAATCTAACCATCAATATTCAAACAACCTCAACCCAAAACCCAGAATCATGTTGTTGCCGGAACTCTCTCTCTCTCTCTGCTAAACTCTCATGCATCTAGCTCCCACACCTTTCCTGCCTATAAGCCCTGTTCTTATGAGCTCAAGTCTAAATCGCTGCCAAGTAGCTGCTGTTATCATCAGGCCAAGTAGCTGCTGTTATCGTCAAGCCAAGTAGCTGCTGTTACATTTAACAGGTCACAACGAAGTTGTTCTTGGGACAACCATTGAACGACTTTGGGCATAGTCTCGCACAACTAGGAGGGTCTTGCTGCAAAAAGTCAAAGTCACAAATTCACCCTCACATTTTTGGCGACTTCACTGGGGACTAGGCTGTGACCTGTGAGATGGCTCCACCGCGAAGGAAGAGGAATAACAGCAGCATGCCTTCCCAAGAAGAAGAAGAGCATGTTGATTCTATTTCCAGGCATGAAGAGCAACAAGATCAAGAGGAGAGGCAAGAGGAGGAGGAAATCACTCCTACAGGCTTGGCACACATTCTCAGCGCTTTCGGTAGGGCTCAAAAGGAGATGGTCGACACTATGAAACAATTGGTCGACACAATCTCGGCAACAAAGCAGCTTGAGCAACCAAATGATGGAGAGCAACCACAGAAGGTTTCCCATGAGGACTCTGCCGCGAAAGCATCAGACAATCAGAAGGCACCTTCTTTTGTTACCCAAGATGATGTTGTTGCCATACTGGAAAAAGAGCTGCGTCGTGGCTCTGAAGACTGGAAGTATGCTCCTCAACCCCCTTATCCTTCAAGCATAATGCATTTATCCTACCCCAAAAATTATGAAACACCCACTTTTACTCTTTTCGATGGGAGAAAAGGCAGCCCAAAAGAGCATATTAGTCGATTTATCGACGCTCTTGGCCCTCACGCTAGCAATCATAATCTCAGGCTGAGGGAGTTCTCCAAAACCCTCACTGATCGTGCATATACTTGGTACACCACCCTGGCTCCCGGTTCTGTTAGAAACTGGGACGAAATGGCAGGCAAGTTCTGTAGGAAATACTTCCAATATGAGGAAAGGGTGACCATTGCACAACTAAACAACACTCGTCAAAGGACGGGAGAAAACCTGGTGGATTTTGTTCGTCACTTTCGTGATTTAGCTTTGGATTGCTATGATGAAAAGGATGAAGAATCATTGATGGAGTGATCAAGCCCGTGCAACGAGAAAAGCCTCCCACCAGGGAAGATAAGAAAAATCCACGCTACTGCCGTTATCACCAAATAGTGGGACATCCTACCCCTGCCTGTCAAACCTTGCGAAGGATCCTTCATGCAAAGATTGATGAAGGTACTCTCGAGCTCCCATCAAAGAAGCAAGCTATAGACGATGATCCATTGCCAAAACGGCATGGAAAAGGGGGCATGCTCTGTTGTCACTGGCGTAGGAGATGATACCACGCATCAGGATAATGGATCATGGGCATTGAGCAAATATCAAGGCCCCATGACAATCCGTGGTTCTCTCATGATAAGTGCAGCTTAACTATGGAGGGGCGAATGAGAACTAGTGATGGTCGGAGTTTTGTGAACACGATGGATCAGGTCTATCATGTTACTGAGGTAGAAGAGGATGTTGTGGAAACTGATGTGATGCAACGTACTAAGCCTACTGCTGCACAAGTTCTTCAGCAAAACCCCAAGTTCAAGTCACTCTTTGATCAGCTGGAGTATGGGCCCCAAGCTAGGCAAGCTGTTGCTGAAGCCCTGATGGACGTATCTGAAGCATTTGGCCCTCAATGTTTTGCTGCCGGGACTGAGACACAAAGGGGCAGGAGCTTACTAGAAGGTGACAATGCTATTGTGTTTACCGATAATGATATGGAGGTTTCTTATCCAGATCACCGGAGGCCACTCTATTTGGAAGCACAAGTCAATGGTGTATTCGTGAGAAGAGCCTTGGTAGACACAGGGTCTTCCTTGAACATTATATCTCTTCAAGTGCTCAATGCCGCTGGAATTTCTCTGACTAAAATTGTGAAGGCAAACATGGCAATTACCGGATTTGCAAATGGAAGTGAGCAGGCTGTAGGATACATACTACTAAACCTCAAGGTTGGACCAATTCAGTCTCTTACCAGATTCTATGTTGTTGATGCTGACACTAGTTACCACGCGCTACTGGGACGCCCGTGGTTGAACAAGCATAAGCTCGTACCTTCCACTTACCACCAGTGTGTTAAGGGGAGGATTGGACGCAAGCCTGTCAGGTTGCCAGGAAATCAAGTACTGTTCCACCGGTCAGAAAGTCATCACGCTGAGGCACAATTTTATGATGAACCACTGACTGGGTAAGAAGACAGATGCCTGGCCCCTCTAAGTTCGCAGCTCAGTGGGAGGGACCATTTGTCGTTAAGGAGTCTCACATCAGCGGTTATTACCTTCTTGTTCATGCTAATAGTGGTGAACTGACTGATCCCATCAATGGCAAATGGCTCAAGTCTTACTACTGCTAGACCTTAATACATGAGGGTCCCTATCTTATCATTTATTTTCCTTTCCAAGAAAATACCTCTATCAATCTCTGTAAGTCACTTGCAAGACGCATCTTCTGTTTTATCATTCAGAAGCTTTTGTAAGGTACGTCATCATGGTGATACCTAAATCTGTATTAAGAAGTTTGCAATGTGAAATGAAGAGGTGTTTCTGAATATATTCACCATTGCCTTACCTCATTTGCCAAAACCGAGATGCTCTAACTGAAGACTTCGTGAATCTATACAAGGGGGCTAGCGTGAGCCTAAAAAAAAAAAAAAAAAAAAAAAAAAAAGGGGTCAACGCTAGCCTGAAATCCCAGCAGCAAGGCAATAATACAATTCCGGCAGTAAACAAAATACTATTCAAGGTTTAGCTCCAACCTTTCCAAAACGAAAGAGAAAAAAAAAAGAATGACAAGCAAGACATGCAATATCATCAGAACAATCTTCAAAAATAAATAAAGATAGGTATTCATACATGCTGCGAAGTTTAGTCCTACTGAGTAAGCTTCCATACATGAACGCTCAATTTAAGCAAAAGCTGCATTCATACTACAAAGCAGTATAAACCCAAATCCTAATATAAATAATGAAAGAAGTGATTGTCATCCTTCCAAGAAGATTCTAGTACACACTCCATAGCAGGCACAGGAACGTCACGCAAACTGAAACTCAGATCATCTTGAGCCTTGCGCAACTCTCCTTGAAGATGTGCAAGCTCCTTCTTGGTTTGCGAAACCATCTCCTGCAGACCTTGAACTTTAACATACTGGTTCTCTGATCCTTCAGACCTCATCATATAACCAAAGAAATGCTTTGCACCTTGTTTTAAGGAATCCAACAGGAAGCCAACATTAAGACCTGCCCCCATGAAATCACGACAGGCGTCTCTCCAAATGAGGAATACTTCTCCATCTTTTATCTGGCAAACTTCCATGCTGTACAACATCATGCCAAGTTCCTTAATCAACTCACACTTCTTCCTTGAAGTATAGTCTCGATCAATTAAGCTAAAGATATCTCCACCGCTATATCTCTCAGCAAATCTAGCCAAGGGACCCACTAACTCTGAAGGAATTTTCATACCCGCAAAAACAGCGGTGTCTCCGCTCAACACTGGTGTAACGTCAGCCATGCTTAGAGCAGACTCCTCTTCAGAAGCAAATCGAATCATAAAGTTGTCCATATGGGTCGCCCACTCACTAGTTGACCCTTTAGCAGGCAAGCTTGGGCCAAGGCTTTGAGTTTGAATGACAGTCACCTTATCAACCCCCGGAGTGTGCTTATCAGACTCAACTAAGGCATGTACTGCCGTGTCATGACCAACCTCGTCATTACTCTTACCAACATCCGAAGGATGACCCTGCTCCTAAAAAAAAAGGGGGAGGGAGGAAGTCGTAAGAAAAGGAAAATATATGATTCTGCAAAATGTTACATGCCTTTCACATTTCACATCATCAAAGGGGCAAAACTCATGTAACAGCAGCAGTATTAAAAGCAGTATTATCACGAACTACAGCGGCTGGAAAGCATAAATACTTCAATATCATGCTGCATGATTATAAAAAAAAATCTGTCCTTAATATTCAAGCACACTTCGCAAGCAAGATAAAAAAAAAACAGACGCATGAGTAATACAACATACCTCAAGAGAAGGAAGTGATTTCCTGATCTGTTACTCCAAGCAAATAATCAGAATCATAGCAAAAGGTGCATCTCATTCCAATTTTGCTCTCTTTCTTTTCTATTTTATTACATATGCATTATTCTACCTAAAAACTTACTCATCCTACTTGCAAATTTATTTAGTACTCATGACTTTTCGTACCACATTTTATTTCTTTTACTTTCTCACGAATACTACTCCTACTGCTGTTCCCGGCAGCAAATAACCCCTTTGAGCTTTCAATTATACGTTTCCCCTATTCTTTTCATCACTCTTATGTCATTTTTCACACAAAGCTGCAGGCATTTTATCATCATTCTTAACACAAAAGTCATGCTTACTACACTACATGACACACACTTCACATAACTAATACACACGTTATCAATTTGTATATTACGTTTCATTTAGTTTTACTGCTGTTAATTGTTTGACTACATGATCTCCTTATTTTGTTTCACGAATAATTTAGCAAACAAACACGGTACTTCCACTCTCCAGTTATAGTAACCAAACATTGATTTTGAATCACCAAGCATTTCATTCCATTCAAATACCCTTTTTTGTTGTTTAGTAAACATGCTTATGCATACTACAATACAGATACACGCACATCAACCTATTTAACTATCCGATCTCCATGTTAATATTACTCACTTATCTACTCTTTCATACTATTGTCTTAAGCTAAAGATCTAATAAACATGCATGAAAGTGGCAGCAGGCAGATGAAAAGCTCCGATTCAAAAAAAAAACACAACAGCATGCTAATGCAAAAAATTTTTAGTTCCAAATGAGCAAGCTACCTGATCATTATTCTCACTTTCACTCGGACTATGTTGCAAAGGCTCAAATCCCGCATCAACCTAAGAGGAATGTACTTTGTGAGCCAAAGAATCTCCATGCATGTGACAAACACAATAAAGAGGAAAAGGAATAGCTGGGACATACCTGGTTGTCATTGCTCACACTGCCGTTTTTAAAGGCCTGCAGGAAAGGAACGTCATCAAAAAAAAAAAAAGAGAGACCATCTGGACAAAAAAAAAAGAGAGAAAGAGAGCAGTAGATAAGCAAAAGGGATGTTGCACACTTGGTTATCACCATCACTCATGCCTTCATCTTCGACGACCTTATCACCATCACTCATGCCTTCATCTTCGATAACCTACAAAAGAGAAGCAGTTTGAGCTCCCTAAAAAAAAAAAAAAATATATATATATATATATATATATAGATATAATGATAATGAGGGAGAAGTCGTTACAAAAAAAAAGAGAGGGAAAGGAAGAAAAAGAAACAACCTGATTGTCACTATCTTGGCTAATCATGGGAGGCACTTCAGGCAGATGATCAGATGCCCCTTTTGAAGGATTAGTATGATCTTCTTTAGAAGAATCAGTTGGACCCCCTTGAGAACCCTCTCCGTGATCAGAATCAGATAACTCAAGATAAGCTGGAGGACCACGAGGCGAAGGAGAACTCTTGGATTTCACACGGTTGCTTCGACGAAGAGGGACATCAAAATCTGCACCAGCCTCCCTCTTTACCCTTTTCTTCACTTCGAAATTGGTAGCATTTGCTTGCTTTGTATGGGAAGTACCACCTGCTCGGGGTGTTGAAGATCTTTTCTTCTTGACCTCCTTGTTCTTTTGAAGCGGCACGCTTGGGGGGATCATCAGTTTGACTCCGTGTTGGGTCGTATGCATAAACTTGTCAAAATCCACCTTGGGCTTGAAACGCCGAACAGGCTTCTGAGTGTTGTGCTCCCTCGTATCACCTTTATCACCTATCTTCTTATCGCACTTCTTTTCCTCTCCCTTCACCCTCTTAGCTTCAGAACCCTTTAAATAGCCGACAACCTTTCTAGTGCCATCGCTGTACACTTCGGTATACGTGAGGTTATGCTTTTCGGCATAAGTCAGTACAGCCTTGGGGCTAGCCAACCTACTGCTGGTAATAGGTCCTAACTGTAGCTGAGGACCGCCGGCTTCCAAAAAAAAGCCTGAACCTGCACAACACTCCCCTCCAATAACAACTATAAGCAGGGGAGGCGTTAGCATTCGCGGCATTCCCTGGCAACTGAGATGGGAAGTCCGCAATTCTGCCAGAAAAGTCAAGTACACATCTACGCTCCATATGAGAAAAGCTTGTGATCTTAGAGTTAAGAGAGCGAGGTGGAGGTGAGGGAACGTCCTGAAGGCAACCAAGTTGCCGCATCACTCTGTCAGGAGAATAAACAACAGGGAAGATATCCAAGTCTTCCTTATCCTCACTGATGGATGGGATAAAATTTGGGCAAACAGTCATGTATAGCTCAACCCGACCGAGAGCTGTAGCACACTGCTCTTCTCTACCAGAAAACGAAAAGGTCTCAAACTCAGAAGGCTGGAGATAGGGTTGCCAGATGAAATTATTTACATCATCTAACATGCTCGGAGCAAACACAGTCTTATCTTGTCTCCTTTTGAACCAACGACACAGCAGAGGGAGTACCGGCGGCAAATATTCAGTCTGTGCTTGCTTGCTGCCTTCCTTGTCGTTATTGTACAATTCCAAAGAAAGACTCATGGTCAGGGGCTCCATCTTTAATCCTTTGAACCGTTCCCAGATAAATACTTGCAGAAAGGTGGTAGAAACCAATGTAGTGACTCCACACCGACCAACGCTCTCCAACTCGTCAACAACAATATGGTCAAGCAGACGATAAACGTGACCAAGGAACATTGGCCCCAAAGGAAACCTACTGCCGGCTGCTATTGCAATTGCCAGGGGAAACAGGAGCTCTTCAACATACTCATAAGAGAACTCAATGAAGACAAATTTCGTCAGCCACAGGGATAACATCGCTTCCAGACAGTAACCAGAATCAAAGCCTTTACCTGGGACAAATACCCCATTTTCGGTAACACCCCAAAAATGCTTCACCCAATTCGAGAAACGGCGCTTACTTCCTTTGACACTGGAGGCCCCTTCTACAAGAACCTGCAACTTCTCTGAGTCAAAATCAAAGCCAAGAGGATTGACTGAACCAGTAATGGGAAGCCTCATAATGTTCAAGACATCCTCCAAGGTAGGGGTAAACTCTCCCCACTCGCAAACAAAGGTATGCGTGTGAGGATTCCATCTTCGAACTACATGACGAAGAGACTCCACATCCCTGTTGATATCACAACGGGCAGAGATGAATACGGAAGAAAGAACAGCAGCCTCTGAAAGTCTGATTCTCGTGGCCTCATCTTTTAGTTCATGGTCAACCCATTGTGGCCATCCCGTAACTAAACCACAGGGATACTCAAAGTTTATGGGAACTGCCGGATAATCCCCCCTCTCAATCAGTAGCCTTGAAATCTGCTCAAGACTGACATCTCTGGAAGTTTCATAATTGCCTCTAAACTCCTTCTTAAGACCATCCTCAAGCACGAAATGGTGATCAACTAAACTACACACCTCAGGAGCCATGATGCGACTAGAAAGATACAGGGATCTGCACATACAATGAGGTATTTCTTAACAAAAGAAAGAAAGGCCAAGCCATTGAATCACAGCACGCTATTCACAAACAATCGACTTTGAATCAACTAACTATTACATGTTAAGTAAGAGGCCAAGCAAAAAAAAAAAATGAATGAAAGACACAAAGCCAACGCATTCAATCCAAGCTAACAGGCGCAATTTATGTGATAAACTAAACTATGCGATACCAGGCTACATCATACTCCATTGCAACCACAGCAGTAAGACTCCACGCATAATGCGCATAATGCAAAAAAAAAAAAAAACAACAACAACAACAACAATCCACGCCACTCCATGCTCAGCCAATTCATAATCACACACCAAGCGAAGGGCTAAGCTAAAGTTAAAACTATTGAATCCACATAGCCCCAACCAAGATAATAAGCACGTTTTACATGATGAACCAGGCAAACTAACAACAAGCCCCATCATGTTTAAAGGCAATCACAGCAATAAAAAAAAAACCTCCACGCATAAAGCAAAAGATCAAGCCACTCATGCTGAAACAATCTATCATTACATCAGGAAGAGAACCAATAAAAAAATGATAATAATAAATTACTGAGTGCATGCAGCCAAAGCCAAGCCAAGAAGAAAAAAGTATATAAGCAAATCAGGATGTGGAATAGGAAGAAATACTTACAGATTGCGTGCCCTTCAGAACACGCGGTGACAGATCAAGCACAATATGATCCCGACAGCAGATCAATCACAACAGCAGATTAATATAGCCAAAGCCACAAGCCATCGCGATAGCAGAATTGATAACACCAGAATAGAACATGCAACGAATCGATCACGGCAGCGAATCAACAATATCACACCAGCAATAGGCAATCGCATTTGCAACCTGATATCGCATTGGCCAAATATGAGATTACAGCAACGGTGGGTTTTGAAACAAAAGGAGGAAGTAGAGAAGAGAGAAGAAAAGAGACAAAGATAGCATAGGATGGAGATGGCCGAGCAAAAGAGGATGCAATCTGTTAGGCTTACCAAGCGTAGAGGAGAATCGCAAATTGGCTACGTAACGAGTTCGGTGCGCCCGCTCTGTTTCTTGAGAGAGTAAAGGAGCAGGAACGGAGGCTCTCAAGCCAAATATGTTTAAAAGGAGATAAAGTTCTTTCCTTCGATCGAGGGTCCGACTCTTCGAGGAAAGCGTCTCGTGCAAATCGAAATATGGGAGAAAACGAGGAGAAACGGAAACGACTCTACACGCCAATGCTGTTTTCCTAGAAGAAAAAGCAGCTGAAAAGTAGGATTCTTCTCTTCTAACTAGGAGTCCAATGACGGTGAAGGTCTGTTGCCACGTGGAAAGCCTAATAAGTCGTGGATTCTATCAATGAGATACACAGGCCAACTCAACTCAAAAAAAAAAAAAAAAAGAGAGAGAGGAGGTTATGTATAATCACTCGGTAAGTCTCCAAATTTTGATTATGTAGCCCGTAACATGGTCACACGAGCTACAAAATCAAGGGGGCTAATGTTGATACCCAAATTTCCACAAGTTCGAATTTGACTAAGTGACAGGCAAAAGGAACGAGTCATCAACCTCATTGGGTCTTCAAGCAAGCCCATTCTTCGGTGAGAGAATTCTTTATTCAACAAGCGATACGAGATGCCTAAACATTCAAACGATTGACAGGGGATTTCTAAATCGACCAACATGCTTATTTATCACGCGATACACGTAGGCCCAAGCTACGTTTGGGGCTCATATGGTGGGATATGGTGTGGAAGGTAACGGATCATGCGAGGCCCATCATTATGATAAGGCCCATCGGTAATTTTGGACTTGGGAACCAAAATTCACGCTTCGAGGGCCAATATCTTAATATGGGCTAGCAGAGAGATGAAAAACAAGCCCAACAAGACTTAGAGCCCACTAAAGCCATTCCTTACCCAAAGACCACAACATTAGAACCCATAGCCCGAGAAGGACGTTGGAGTCGTCTTCTCCAAATCAGGAATGTCGTTCCATCGAGTTGCTGCTGGGATCACTACTCCGTCCTTTTTCGGGTAAGAACCCCAAGTCTATACAAAAGTCTCTCAACTCTCATCCTCCAAAATCCTGCCCCAATTTCCGATAAAACTTAGATGTTTGCAATCACAGTTTACAATAGCACAAATCAAGGGATTATGGCCTCTCAGAAATCACGGCAGCATGAAATCTGGGATTTCCATCGCCTCCCTGTACCTGCACCACCAGTCTTTACCCACATGACCAAAGCAGGTTTTCACTCTTTTGATTTCATAGGGAAAACAAGAGCTGAAGGTCTTAGAATGATCCCATCAAAATCAAGAATACCCTTTCAAAGCCTCTGGTTCTTGGTGCAAACCCTTCCTCTCGATCGCCGCTATAAAGGGCGGGTTTGTTGCCATAGAAAACCAAGCCACAACACCCAAAAAACATCAAGCAAGAGATCAAGCTTCATCTCTGATAATCTAACCATCAATATTCAAACAACCTCAACCCAAAACCCAGAATCATGTTGTTGCCGGAACTCTCTCTCTCTCTCTGCTAAACTCTCATGCATCTAGCTCCCACACCTTTCCTGCCTATAAGCCCTGTTCTTATGAGCTCAAGTCTAAATCGCTGCCAAGTAGCTGCTGTTATCATCAGGCCAAGTAGCTGCTGTTATCGTCAAGCCAAGTAGCTGCTGTTATCGTCAAGCCAAGTAGCTGCTGTTACATTTAACAGGTCACAACGAAGTTGTTCTTGGGACAACCATTGAACGACTTTGGGCCTAGTCTCGCACAACTAGGAGGGTCTTGCTGCAAAAAGTCAAAGTCACAAATTCACCCTCACAAAATTTAATATTACTATTTAAAATTTAAAAATATTTGAAATTATAAACGGATCAGATTAGCGGATCGGCTATCCGTTAATCCGACGGATACGAATTTAGATCAAGGTATCAATGATCCTCCGGGTTAACGGAGCGGGTTTGGATCGATTTTTTTTTTTTAGTAAATGGATTTAGATTTAGGTCGATCCGATCCGAACCCGGTCCATTTACAAGCCTACCACCAGTGCGCCTATTTTTCAACAGTGACAAGCAGCCATCTGATGCAATTGAACGGGACTGAGAAATATCTGGAATATGTCCATCCAATCCTTTTGAGGCGTCATTCCGTAATTTCGCCCTTGCAAGCTTTCGAGGCTTTCTGGAGGTTCCTGCATCGTCAATGCTTTCTTGTTCACTGTCACTTCTTTCCTGCCTGATACATTAGCCCAACTGATGATATCAAGAGAAAGGATTTTTTTTTTTTTTTGGGAGCTATAGACAGAAGAGTCTAGATCATTATTACAGTCATTGATAACTTCCCTTATTAAAATTGATAAACATGATACGCACACACACTTACACTCAATATAAATGAATAAAAAACTCAACATTTTATATTGCATGACATGACAATAACCAAAAAGAAAAAGTACAGATAACCTTGCATAAAGCAGTAACTAGAAAGTTGCAAAAGATTCAGTTCCTAATGAACGTAGCAAGCCACTGAAATTCCTTAGAAAGGAACTGCATTACTGTTTTATTTTAGCAATATTAATGCCAGGTTCCAATTGTCCTTAGGCTATGTTTAGTTGGTGGAAAGGAAAGGAATCAATTTCCTTTCTCATGGGAAAGTGAATCCGGAGGGGAGGGGAGGGAATGAATTTCCTCCACTTTTTCCCTTCATTTGGGAAACACTTTCCCTTCCAATGGCTGTCCCAAACACAGGAAAGGAAAGTGTTTCCTTTCCCAATGCCAATTTTCCGGGAAACAAACATGGCCTTAGAGTTTGTACTAACTATTGACAGCAAAGAAGCCACCCCTCAGTCAATGGGAGACAGAACTACAAAATCAAACGAGTGAACCGATAGAGTAATAGTCACACATCATTGCTGTTAGGCCAATCACAGAAGCAGTGCCCTCGGGAAGAGATAAGTACGCCTGCAAATAATAAATTCATGAGTCCCCAAAAGCAAGAAAAGGGATTATCATCAAGAAAAAAATATTTAACAGGAAAAGCATAGACATATGTTTTTCATCTCGGATAAAAGAAACATAAAAAATGGTGGAATAATCTAAGTTGGTAAAAATTGTAATCAACAAACGTGATGTGTTTTAAGGTATGCTGATAGAAGTCCTCTTTTATATTTTCATATTAACGTGAAAAGCTAAAATAAATAAATAAATAAAACAAAAGAAAACTTGAGTATACAATCTTTGTCGAAAAAAATACTGGAGTATACCATTACAGTTTTCTCAACAACCTACAACCAATTGGTGGACTTGTAGCAACTTGTACAGTTTTAAAGTAACCGAGTTTTCAGAGAACCAACAAGCAATTGGTGGACTTCTAGCAATATGGAAACATCAGAACTTGAGAAGTAAAGGCAAACCGTACACTGTTCATAGAACTGCAAAGCCTCACGTCAGAGGGTGAAAGAATAAAATACCAGGACAATTGAAAATATTCAGATATAAAGTATGATGCATATGATTAAGATAATGTTACACTGTATAGCACACATACCCTATTCATAGTGTAAAGGGCCTCAGATCGGTGACGTACTACCAAAGCAACCTAAAACACAAATATAACTAAACTAGAAAAAGCCCCCGCGCGATGCTGCGGGTTTATTTTTTCCTTGTCTCAAATGATTTTTTTGAGAGAAGGAAAATCTACCCGCGCTTTGCTGCGGGAATAGTTAATGAATGTCAATGTTTAATGAAGCATAAAAGCTATACTCACTTATTTTGTGTTTTTAGTTTCAATAGTCACAAAATAAGGATTGGCAAGCATCATAGGAATGTGGTTAGGAGATTGTTCGTCTTTATCACGAGTGATCGGAGAGGTACACAGAGAAAGAAGTGGGAGAGGGATTTGGGTTTTGATTACAGTCCCAAATTCCCAATTGTTAGTTTTTTTTTTCTTTTGAACCTTGATTTTGTTGTTTCAATTTTGAATTGTTCTCTTATTCTGATGTGGGATATGTATTGGATTTGAATTTGCAGGTTTTTATTGGGTGGTTTGTATCAAATCTTCTCAGCTTTCATCACCGACCCTAAAAACTTGGGTTCGTCATCAGCAAGGTAATTAGGTGAGCGGGTTCTGGATTTTGACCGACGATCTACCCATAAAATAAGGATTGGCGAGCACGGGTTTTTCTGGCCTTTAGACAGCAGAATTTCAGGAGCCATGTATTCAGTGGTTCTACACATTGAACTCGATCGTCTGATACAGCCTAAAAGAGCAATGAACTTCACAGGCAGGTAAAAATGACAATATTAATTGTCAAAGGAACTTCAAGATAAGTGTCAATAAGGTATACAACATATCAAGAAGAAATGACAACTTGTTCTATGGCAGACATGTACAAAGACATTCTTTTTGTCTTTATTTGAAGGGAGGGTGGGTTATGAATAATGACAAATGCTGATCACGAACCCAAGTTTTTAAGGTTGGTGATGAAACTGAGAAGAGATTTGATGACGAACCCAAGTTTTTAGGTGGCCCCCTATTCTTTGTCTGCCTCAGACCAGTCTAGCGACGAAGAAGCTGACTTTTCTCTCTTTCTCACTTTCTGTCCAACCGAAGCATCAAAGAATCAAAGATAGAACAATAGAACAGATTAAAAGGGAAAAGCAGATGATTGATTATTACCTTTTATGGGTAGATCGTCGGTCAAAATCCAGAACCCGCTCACCTAATTACCTTGCTGATGACGAACCCAAGTTTTTAGGGTCGGTGATGAAAGCTGAGAAGATTTGATACAAACCACCCAATAAAAACCTGCAAATTCAAATCCAATACATATCCCACATCAGAATAAGAGAACAATTCAAAATTGAAACAACAAAATCAAGGTTCAAAAGAAAAAAAAAAAAAACTAACAATTGGGAATTTGGGACTGTAATCAAAACCCAAATCCCTCTCCCACTTCTTTCTCTGTGTACCTCTCCAATCACTCGTGATAAAGAGCAACTAGCCTCGTGCTGAGATGATGAGGTGAGAATTTCCCTCCGATCTCTCTCTCTATCTCTTCGTGCAAAGCAAAGAAACACACCTTATTTATCTCTCTCTCTCGATCGTTCTTGATAATTGATCTCTCTCTGAATTGTTTTGGCAGCAATCGAATGAGAAAGAAGGTTATAGAAGGATGGCGGGCTGTAATTGAGGGAAAAGAGCAAGGCAAAAGCGTCACTCCACTTTGTGTACAGTAATGAACAGTGATGAACAGTACCCGGGGCAACTGAGCTTTAGTATATTGTATAATAAGCAAGTCCCTAGGGATGGGGAGTGACATGTTAGTCAAGTGAAGAGTATCATAACATTTGTACACATTAACCTTCTTCCAGTCTCTACCATACTTGCGATATCCTCCATAGAAGTGCTTTAACTCTTCAGTTGTAATGCCCCATACCTTAAAAGTTTTACTATTTATATCTTCATCGTTATTGACCGAGGAGTTGACTTTTTCCTTGTTCGTTGTGTTAAGAAAATTCTTTGAGAATGTTGTAGTATACGGAAAATTGAGTTCATGGACACGAAGTTTGTTTAAATCGGAATTTTTACGAGAAAGTTGTGACTTAAAATATGAGTTACTATTTTTAGCTTGGGTTTTATTTAAGAGGTTTCCATTTAGGGAAGAGAGAGGAAGTGACAGATTGGAAAAAACGGGACAAGCCCGAGCTTCCCCTTCTCTTTTTCTTTCTCTTTCGCCGCCGGCTTTCTTCCACAAAAATCGACGCCGTCCGGCCACTTCTGTGCGCACCCCTCACAATGGCATGATCCTCCCTCCCTCCTTTACCTAGATATGTAAGTTTTTCACCTTGGGTATCTTTAGTTTTTGAGTTTTGAAGAGAATTGCATAAATGGGGAAAACCGGAGTTTGGCTCCGATATCAGTTTTCCGGCGGTTTCCGGTCGAATTTCTTTGGGTTTTGGTTGTTGGTAAGTTGCTGAACGTGTTCCTAACCTTGTTGCAGCTTGTTTTGGGCTGTGGAGGAAGAATTGAAGGTGTTTGGGGACGTGAACAGTAGCGTGAACAGTTCCATCCGAGTTCTTGAGTTTGGGTTTGGAATTCCGGCTTTTTCTGCTTGTTTTGGTTGTGATTGCAGGTATAGAATTGTTGGGGGTGTTGTGGAGATAATTTTGAGCTAAATAGGTTGACCGGAATTGGATTTCACCTTTGAGTTTTGTGTTAAACTTGAGGATTGTTTGGTTTGAGTTTTTTTGAAATTTTGGTGTAGTTATTGTTATTTTGGATATTATGGATTATAAATTTTATGGGTAAATCTCTTGTTAATTTACTATTAAGGTTATTGTGGAATTGTTCTATTTTGTGGAGGAGTTTGGAGTGGAGATTGTGTTTTGGAAAACAAAATTTAGAGAGGAGTTGAAATTTAGAGATGGAATTGTGAGTGAGAAATAAGGAAAGCTAGGAAAGAATTTGGAAATTTTGGAAAGGATATTATATTAGAATTTGGTGATTTATTATGGTTAAGGAATTGTAATTTAATTGGCTAAGTTATCGGAGCGATCCTTGTGAAGGTTAAAGATTTAATGAGGGCGTTGAGTTGTAAAGAGATTTCCGTATTCGAGAATTTAATCCCAAATTGAAGTGTGGGAGTTTTATAACAATTTATGAATAACGGATGCTTATTCCGAGGGGAATGAGTTGATTTTGAGAGTATTTCCTTATTATGGTTAATTATATCCTATTCAATTGTGACAGGACGTACTGAGCCCTCGAGCGAGGAGGACACGGGTAGGTAGCAGGATTAGCTGCGGGACTCACTAGTGAGTTTAAATAATGCATGCAGCATGGAAATAAGTTTTCAGTTGGTTTATTATTTGAGAAAATGTGACTCGGTGGAAACTAAAAGATTTAAAAAGAAAGCAGTTGACAAGGAGGCTAGTTTTGGCGCATGCGTATCTTACCTAGTTGGCAGTCCCTTCTAGGTAATAGTCTGGTCGGCAGTCCCGTCCAGACTACAGCCGGTTGGCAGTCCCATCCGATGCGTCATCTGGTTGGCAGTCCCTTCTAGATGACATGAGGTAGTTAGTCGGCAGTCTCGTCTATTACTTGTGGCTAGTTGGCAGTCCCATCTAACCAACGCCTCCTATTCCGGTTGGCAGTCCCTTACCGATGCGTCATCTGGGTGGCAGTCCCTTCCAGATGGCATGAGATGCCTAGGAAGCAGTCCTTCCTAGTCATCAAATGAGTTTCTGGAAAAAGGATTGAGTTGGATTTTTATGGAGTCTCGCTGCATGTTTGTTTTGTTGAAAAGAGAAATGGGGAAGCATACCATAAATTGTTCTGATTCTTGTTTCGGTTTTGTCCACTCACTCTAATGGATTTTATATGTTTTCCCCTGGGCCCTTCGTTTTCAAATGCCCAGATTTCAGATTAGCCGAAATCGCGTCCAGGAACTTGGGGCTTTGGAGTCGGCACTTCCGTTTTGTCTGTAGGTTATTACTTAACCTACCCTGTATGATATCGGCTTAGTTATGTAATACTGCTCTGATAACCTTTTAATTTGGTGAATGCTAACACTTGAGAACTTGTTATGGTACTGATGTTAAGGTGGATTTTGTACTGTCTGAATGTAATTTATTCACTTAGAATGTAGATACTGGAATGTATAGTTGAATGGAAGGTAAATGTTTAGTTATGTCCAGGTTCTTTGTAAATTTTGGGTAGCCTATTTTAGGGGAGGTTCTGCCGATTTTTCGGTAGGATCTCACTTAAAGTGGGCCCCACAGACTCGTATCCTGGTTTCGGAGTGAAACTTGGGTCGGGTTCTGTCATCAGTTGTCCATTGAGGCCCTAACATGTCAGACAACTTTCTCTTCTGCACATAACAAGAGAGGGAAAGCGTACCCAGAACTAGTTAACACTGGCAATTTAATTTTTTCAATACTTCATGAAAATACCCAATCTGATAACTTTCGGAGCCCTAGATGTATGTGTTCGCGCGCGCGCGTATGACAGACAATACTGATCACATAGTAACTTTCTAAACCTAGAATGTCAATGTGATGTTGATGCCTCAGGGTAAAAAAAAGAAAAGAAGAGGATATAATGATTTCAAATTTGGTTTTAATTGAGAAATTATACAATAAGGAGTGCAGTTTTCCAATTTTTTTTTTTTTGTTTTTTTAAGGGTACAACTGGATAAATAAAACCATGACACATAACCCAGATATCAAAACCGTAATATGGTCATCATGTGAAGCAATATAAGATACTTAATAACATTTAAAAATTAAACATAGTAGCTTCAAAACATCAATAACTAAAGAAAATTGAAATATACCCCCTACCACTGGAAAAATTATTGAAAGAACAAAATGGGAAGCAAAGAAAACCAAAAATAAGGAAGCAAGGTACTCTAATAATTAAGGTTCAATCTTCATATATAACAATAAGAAATGATTGCAGAGATATATAAAATCGCTAGAACATTATCAGATAATAATCATTCTCATAACAAGCCAGGGTCAGTACTCACATTCTGCTTGTTCTTGTTAGCATCAGCTCCATATTTACTAGAAGCAACCTCATTGATATAAGGAAACCTCTTATTCACACCCCTTGTTTTCCTCACCGGGCCCATGAATAACTTCCTTAATGATCTGAAATGAAACAAGAAGTCAGCAAACTAAAATCCAATGGCGATAAAGTCATTTTTGCCAATATCTACTACTAAATATACAAGTCATATGCGGTTGCCTCAGCTGGATACTCCAAATCGTTTTTCTAAGATTACAGATTATAAACCATGCTTCCCTATCTTCCAACTTTTGTGACTATGATGGAAAGTACAAGCTATTTAATGAGTAGTTTGGAGAGTATATCCCTTTCAAATATCTACGACAAAGTTCTAGTTCTGGTTCATTCAAGGATGTACCAAAACTGACACCGGCCCCATAACAAGACCAGTAAATCTAAAGTTTAACGATCAAGGCCAAGGGCAAGAGAACAAAACGAAAGCAAATTCTAATTCTAAAAAGGAAACACAAAATTCACAATTCCCTAGGTTTTAGTAATGTATTAAAAAGGCGCACCTCCTGAGGCTCACTACAAGAAAAAATGAAAAATGTGACGAATGGAATTCCTCACAAAAAGTCTAAATTCCTCACTCATAATCATCAGTGAGGAAATTGAGTCGTCGCAAATTTTCCTTGCTTAAACCCCCTCACGGATTATTATATGTGAGGACTTTCGGTTTCCTCACAAATGAAAAATTGTGAGGAATGCATATTCCTCGTAAATTAAAAATTGTGAGGAATGTATATTCCTTGCAGATTGAAAATTACAAGGAATGTATATTCCTCTCAAACTAATATTTATGAGATACTTGTATCCTCACATTTAAGAATATGTGAGGCTATTGTTGCTCATTTCACAAATCTTTTTTCTTTTAATATGCTTTTATTTCATTTTTTTGAAGATAAACCACTGATATAAGACATAACTCAACAATTGATCAATAATACTTTCAGACTTACATTAAATAAAGAGTAGTTATTACATAATATATAGTTCCTCAATTGCAAAAATAAAAGGATTAATTTCAGCTTAGTACCCTGTGGTTTGGGGGTAACATCATGTCAGTCCCTGTTCTTTCAATTTGATCAGCAACACCCCTGTGCTTTCAATGTCAATCAGCCGTGCCCAAATTTTACTGTTCCGTCCAAATTTTACTTTGTCAATCCAGTCAAAGTTAACGTTCAAATTGGACGGAACAGTAAAATTTGGGCACGGCTAATTGAAATTGAAAGCACAGGGGTGTTGCTGATCAAATTGAAAAAGCAGGGACCGACATGATGTTACCCCCAAACCACAGGGTACTAAACTGAAATTTATCCAAAATAAAATATCTTAGAAGATATTTAGTTCCTTAATTACATGTAAAGAAGATACTTCCTAGCTAAGTGGTGGTCCATGACAATCAAGGTATCAATCTAAGTCTTTCATACAAGAACACTTGGGAAGTCATCAATGCCTTCAATGTGCATTGCCCAGGTGCTAGCCTCTGTTGGGGTTTAGAGGGTCTTGCATGAGAAGCTTGAGATGGTTTAGGAACTAGTGTGTGTGGGTCAAGATGCCGATGTTGGTTGAGGAGCTAGAATTATATCTGAGTGTGGAGACAATTTGAACTTAGTCTTTTTCCCGTTGAGGTTTCATCTGCATGCACTGTGAAATCACAAAAAATAAGAATACAATTAAACATTATGACCAACCAAAATGTTTGTGTGTGTGTGTGTGTGTATTACTTAAATAATCCAAGTAGGTACAAGTCTACAACAACTAAACTCATACCTTGTTCATCAATTCAGAAACATGATCATTTTTTTTTCTATCGTCTCTGTATTCATCTACTTAACTCCAATTTCTTTTGCAAGAGTACCAATAAACTGCTTCAAAATAATATGTCACTTCCTAGCTTTCCACACTATAGACTCAATGTCTCAGGATTTCCAGCCCTCTCCTTCCCTTGTAGCAAGATTGAACTTGAACCTCCCATCACCTTGCAATGGATTTGACTTCCTTCATCAGAAACCAGCACAGAAATGACCTCAAACATATATATATATATATATATATATATATATATAAATAAATAAAATAAAAAACCTTTATTGTGCAGAATTAGTCATTAGCATACCAAAACATAGTAAAGTTCAGTGACCTTCTAGCATCACTACAAGTAATTAACACATAAGAAGTCATCATAATCAAGGTCAAAAATACAAAATACTTGAACATGAGAAGCTTCATTAAAGTTCTTTCAAACTGATCTCATTTCATTGGAAACAAAATTTCAAATATAGTGGACAAAGTTCTGGCTAATAGATGATTTATGCAACTTCTTGATTTACCGTATATCAATTCCATAATATGAAGTGATTGACAATTGCAAACCTGAGATAGTTGGGCTTATACTCCCACAGATGCAGCTCCCTTTTTAATCTCTTCATCCAGCTTCTTGAAATGTCCATACATAGAATAGTAACTACAACATGCATTAAGGAGCGAGTGTTTCGTTTTTTTCACAAGTGCAAAACAGAAGAAATGATAACCAATGCAGAAGCAAATCCATAAACACTAAAAGCCAATTAAAATGCATATCTACACATACTGATATAGATTTTTTTTTTAATCAATTCAAAGTTCTTGTTCTGCACAAATCAGATGGTTTAGTTTGGACTTGGCTAGAGAATAAAGTAAGAAAACTAGTAATGTGAGGTCTAGTCCTCCACTAGCGACCACGAAAACCAACATATATAACCTTTATCATCACCAGAAAGCAAATCAAAAATAGAAATCGAACATACCTCTCAATCCATTATGTGTACTGCACCAGCAATCCAAACACATAAGCAAAGCCAAAATAAAGCACCAACTGACTGAAAGCCAAACTAAATCCTAAAGAACTTCAAGTCTGAGACAACTTACAAATTTTGGGACTTGCTTGTGTATAGTGAAACTTAATGCTTTATACTTACTTTCATTTTTAAAATATAGATGAGAAACTGTGCCAAAATAAGTCCAAAAGTATATTCAAAATCAATATGGAACACATAAATTGAATAGCAAAGTAAATAAAAGAATGCAACCAAATAAACTGAACAAACAGAAGGAACAAAGAAAAAGACATTTCTTATTCCTGTAAATGAGAAAACCTGAAACAAAATCAGTGACGTAGTTGAAGAATGGCGGTTGAGTCTGACCTACAATCAAAATTTGAAGCAAATGTACTTTTAGAATAGCATGCTAGAGTATAAAGGCTTTAACTCCAGTTTACTAGAGTATCATATCTTACACACTTTGAAGCAAATGCATTATGGATGCAGGATCACATTTTACTAGAGTATAATGGCCTGTGGGATACTTCTCGCTAGCTAGCTCTAGTCACCTATCAAGCTGATCAATTAACCTCATAATCCAAAACCTCTCATCCTCTTTGATTTCTTCATTTTGCCATCCTAAAATCATAGAAAAAGTTACATTCTTGAACTTAGAGTTCGATGCTTAAACCAAGAAAACTCATAATCTCAGGGGATATTTACCAATTACCTGCGTCAAGCTATATGAAAACAAAGATAGAATGTACAGCGACAAATATGGCCTATGAAATCAAGGCCACACCAGGATAGAGGCGTATT
The DNA here is from genome assembly GCF_002994745.2 of Rosa chinensis. Classification (NCBI taxonomy): domain Eukaryota; kingdom Viridiplantae; phylum Streptophyta; class Magnoliopsida; order Rosales; family Rosaceae; genus Rosa; species Rosa chinensis. Next base: position 34,683,061 of record NC_037091.1, on the reverse strand, counting down.
GCAATAAAAGTGCTAGTTAATCAGAAAGTTAATGAAGTTATTTTAAGGCATTTTTTCAAACCCAGTAAGGATCAGCCTCTTGAACTATAACCTAGACCTTTAAACAACAACAAATAACAAAAAACCAAAATTTTTTTTTGGCTAATTCATATAATTCACTACTTACAGAACACATTAAACATAGAGCAGAAAGCATATATCTACACTTTACATACCTACAACTTTGAGTTCAACAAAACTAAGAATCAATGTTTCAAAGTCTCAGCAACTTTAAGTGCATTTAGCTCTAAATTTTACCATTCTGACTAAACAGAGACAAAGAGTTGACATTTTTCTCCTTGAATGCATTCACCCGGTTCAAATAAACATAAGATACTGCGATAGAATGATAGAAATTAGCAAACTGACCATACCCAAACACCAAAATTCACGGACCAGTAAAAAGATTGAAACTTTAACCATAGCAACTGATATATACCTTGATTTCTCCGAGTTCGACTTGAAAGGTGGAAGCTTCCTCTCTCTAGGTGGAGGCTAAGTTGGTATGGAATATAGGGAAAGAGAGGAAATTCGAAAGAAATGAAACAGGCGGGTCATCTTTTCGGGTCCTCCATCGCGAAACCAACCAGGGAGAAATATGATGAATACGAAAATTTTAGGCTACGATGCGGGTCATCTTTTTTGGTCCTCAATCTCAGTCAATTCACATCCTTAGTTTGGCTGAACGATTTCGATGGCCTCAGGAAGCACCTTCAAACATAGGATTCAATTCAGATCGAATTGATGCTTGGTTTCGAAGAAGATCACATCCATCCACAAAATGCAGTAAAGCAAATAAAAGAAAAAATACCTCAAAACTTAGACTGTGAATAACCTCAAAATGATCTAAGTGTCTGGGTGATTCTTCTTCTTCTTTTTCAGGTTATGATTCGGTGCCTAAGCACAGATTGTCAGATTGGAGACCTGACGGATTGAAATTGGACGATCGATTGAAGAGGGGTATTAATGCATCGGTGGTCATCGATTATCGATGGTGGTCGCTGGAGATAGATGGTGAACACCAGTAATCATTGGCGGTCGCTGGCAATCGGAGAAGGTTGGTGGTGGAGCGGTTCAGATGGCGGGGAGATGAACCGGATGAGTAAGAGAGAGAACACGGGTGTAGAGTTCAATCGTGCAGGGTGTTTTATTGTTTAGGTGACATATATTTTAGGGGTTTTGAGGGAGGAATCTCCGTCTTTCCTTGTAAAAAATTTCAAAGTGGCGCCCTCTAAATCCGCCAAAATTTTGTGATGAATTGAAATTGAAATTGTGAGGAATTGTCGGCGTATAATCGAGGAATCATAAAACTTCTCGCTGAAAATGAGAATTGGTGAGGGATATTTCCTCGCATACACTACTAGAATTATAGCCCCAGACATCGGTCAAAAACCGATGAGAAACAAAAACCCAACCGATGTCTTTGTGGGTGATGAGAAAGATCCGGAAAATGCAGACATCGGTTTTTAGCCGATGTCTAGTATTCGGGTAGACATCGGTTTCTTATTACAAACCGATGTAAATAGGTTTAAATGATAACAAACTTGCATGCTTTACTATTGTTAAACCCACATTTTATTGTATTTAAAGCTTAAAGAAATATAGATTATATAACACAAGTTTGAGTTTTAACATCGTTATTGATTTAAGAACCGATGAGTAATATTGTTACAGACATCGGTTCCCATAAACATTTCTTGTTCTTAATGATTTTGAAGCATAATCTGCCACATATACCGATATATTTACTTATATTAACATCAGTGTGTAACGAAAAAACAATGTTAATAATCTATTGCACATCGTTTCTATTCAAAAATCGATGTCTGGATATTTTAGTAACATCGGTTTTAATTTCGGAACTGATGTCTGGCACTCTGTAGTATATCGTTTCTGACAATGAACCGATGTCTGGATATTTTAGTAACATCGGTTTTCATTTCGGAAATGATGTCTGGCACTCGGTAGTATATCGTTTCTGACAATGAACCGATGTCTGGATATTTTAGTAACATCGGTTTTCATTTCGGAACTGATGTCTGGCACTCGGTAGTATATCCTTTCTGACAATAAACCGATGTCTGGATATTTTAGTAACATCGGTTTTCATTTCGGAACTGATGTCTGGCACTCGGTAGTATATCGTTTCTGAAAATGAACCGATGTCTGGATATTTTAGTAACATCGGTTTTCATTTCGGAACTGATGTCTGGCACTCGGTAGTATATCGTTTCTGACAATGAACCGATGTCTGGATATTTTAGTAACATCGGTTTTCATTTTGGAACTGATGTATCTGTATTACTGGACATCAGTTTTTATGGCTAAAACTGATTTCAACTTTATATCTAAACATCACATTCTATAAAGAGGATGATGTCCACAAAATAGAATTGTGATTATAAATTGCAAATTGGGGTATTATAACCGACATTCATCATCCTTAACAGTTTACAAAATGGGCAAAATAAAACCCCAATTCATGCACCTATATACTACAAGGCTAGCCTAGCAATTAGTATTCTTGTTTGTTCATAATTGCTACAAAAAAGTTAATTAAAAGCTAGTCTAACTCAAAATCAAGAAACTGGTCAGAACCTACAGCAGAGTCTGTAAGTAGTCGGCTACTTCAATGCGGACTTCGTCAAGTTGTTGTTGGGTATACCCTTTCCGATCCTTTACCGCCCACTACAAATACATATAACAATGTATGTCATAATGATACACCAATATTTAAAACATAGTTTTTTGTCAAATTACAATGCTTATACCTTGGTTGAAAACGAAAGCGTGTCGTCATTAATAATATCCTTCATGTACCGCATAACATAATAGCCACACTCAACTCCACCCGGCTGCTTAGGTGCGCCCTATTTATTCATGTTATTGAATTAGAAAGAGAATTATCATAGTAAAACATATATTGTAACTCGATTACCACAAATACTATGCTTACCGGAAGTAATTTTAACTTAGGCACTTTGTTAACCCTCCCCTTTTCAGCGTTGTAAGTTTTAACTGCACTGCATACATCACCACCAAGGAAATATTCAGCAAAAATATTACTTGGTGCACAAAGACAGTGAATTAACAAACCATAATCAAGCTTACTTTATCACTGCATTTTCCCATGGTTTGTAATGCACTGGTTTGGGCAAAGGGTCGACAATATAAATCTCATCTTCCCAAATGATTGTCAATATCCAATGTTCCCTACATTAATACATAACCCACATGATAATCGGTTAACTAAGCACCATGCTATCCATGACTAAAAGTATATAATGAAAACTTACCCCGGATTGTAGGTCATAAAAAATATATGATCAGCCTTGCCCTCTTTCAACCGATTCACTAAGTAAGGGACAAATTCAGATCTCTCACACATATATGTGGCTGCCGGATCAATGAAGCCAAAAGTATCTAACTCATCTCTCTCACGGAGAGTCTCATGTACACTACAACAGAAAGGCTTTTTAGCGACTAAGTTTTTTGCGAGGAATTTATTTTCCTCAGTAAAGGTCACTTTTTACGAGGAATATTTCGATTCCTCACTAAATGTCATTAGGTTTTCTGCGAGAAACATATTTTCCTCACTATACACCACTTTCTACGACGAATATTTTAGTTCATCACTAAAGGTGACCATAATTTGGTCTTCTAAATCATCATGTTATTGGCGAGGAAATATGAAACTTGGGTGAGGAATGTTTTCATCGCGAAAACAATATTCAACGAGGAAATAACGATTTCGTCGTTATTTGTTTGGCGGAAAATTATGTAAAACCCGCCAAATTCAAGGGCGACAAAAGTATGGTTTCCTCGCTAAAAGTTCATATTTTACGAGGAACTATTTCCTCGTCAAAAGAAGCAATTAGGGAGGAAATAACGATTTCGTCGTTATTTGTTTGGCGGAAAATTATGTAAAACCCTCCAAATTCAAGGGTGACAAAAGTATGGTTTCCTCGCTAAAAGTCCGTCTTTTACGATGAACTATTTCCTTGTCAAAAGAAGCAATTAGGGAGGAAATAACGATTTCGTCGTTATTTGTTTGGAGGAAAATTATGTAAAACCCGCCAAATTCAAGGGTGACAAAAGTATGTTTTCCTTGCTAAAAGTTCGTATTTTACGAGGAACTATTTCCTCGTCAAAAGAAGTAATTAGGGAGGAAATAATGATTTCATCGTTATTTGTTTGGCGGAAAATTATGTAAAACCCACCAAATTCAAGAGCGACAAAAGTATGGTTTCCTCGCTAAAAGTCTGTATTTTACGAGGAAGTATTTCCTCGTCAAAAGAAGCAATTAGGGAGGAAATAACAATTTCATCGTTATTTGTTTGGCGGAAAATTATGTAAAACCCGCCAAATTCAAGGGCGACAAAAGTGTGGTTTCCTCGCTAACAGTCCGTCTTTTACAAGGAACTATTTCCTCGTCAAAAGAAATAATTAGGGAGGAAATAACGATTTTGTCATTATTTGTTTGGCGGAAAATTATGTAAATCCCTCCAAATTCAATGGCGACAAAAGTATAGTTTCCTCACAAAAAATCTGTCTTTTACGAGGAACTATTTCCTCGTCAAAAAGAAACCATTAGGGAGGAAATAATGATTTCATTGTTGTAGATTTTGGTGGGAAAAAAATTATAATTAAGGGGGGAAATTGGCTGTACTAAAAAAAAACCTACCATATTCTTTTTTGGCTTGGCACAAAAAAAAAAAAAAAAACCAATATTATAAATAGATGACGGCCAAACCCTAACTAACATAAGGTTTCTCTCACAGCAGCTCTCTCTAGAACTCTCCTCTGTGGGTAAACATCTTACATCCTATTGTTCTCTTTTTCTTCTATTCAATCACAGTTTGTTTTGTTAAATTCAAATTTGATATTATTTTGCTTTTGGCTTTTCTGTTTCTCAATGTCAATTGAAGTTTTCCTTTATATCATATCCATTACACAATATCTCTCTCCTAGTATAACATTGATTCGTTGTGGAAGTTCGAGTCTGGGTATGGATCCAATTGATGTATATTGATTGCATGCATATCATGGTTTCATTAAACAAAGAAGTCACGGTACCTTTTTTGCTTAGTTGAATATTGATTATGCAATACTAGCTATCTAGCTAGTTAGTTCCTTTATATTCAGCCAAATCTTCATGAACTTTTATAAAGGAGGCTAACCTTTCTTTGTAGTTTCATGAAGAGACTGTAGTTAGATTAAATATGTTATCTCCAAGAATCTATGGGTTAAGTTTCATATGTAGTTTGTTTATAAAGATTATTTAAAAAAAAATCGTAGAGATTCTCATATTAATATTCATGATCCATATATGATCGATTGAGAAATTTTGTCATAATCTGGATTGCTATTGAGATACATACTTGTATTTTATGTTTGTTGGCATCATGCCTGTATGATGTTTAGCAATTGCTATTGATTCATTCATTTATTTTTATTTTTTTAAAAGTTATTGATTCATTTATATATTTAAAGTCCTCTGTACAATTTCCTAACTTTTTTTTATTATAAGGTATTAAGCTTATGTATATGCTTGGTTCATTACAAGGTTTGATAGGTTCCCTAATTTTTGTAATATATGCTTGGTCGGTTTGATAGGTTCAAGTCCTCTGTAGCACTTTATGCATGTGCTTGGTTCAGTGCTTTAATTTATAGATTTATCTAAAAAATAATACAACCAATAATGACAATATTTTGTTGTGTACTTATTTAGCACTTATAACAACAGGTGTGATAATGTGTCTTCATTATCAAACTCTTCACAAGCCGTTGACCATTGCTACAACTGATGAGTTAAATGATATTATAACGTCAGTGAATATTCAAAGGTCTACTATAGGTACGCATAGTATTATATTTGTTAATTACAGAACAAGCTAGTTATGTGATCGACTAATTAAAACTTGTGTTAAAGGTCTAGAAAGAGAAGTGCGGCGAAAGACAAGACGGTTGAATTCTGAGAAGCTGCATTCTCAGCTTAATGTTAAAATACCGGTCACTTTGATACAACATAATGAAAGGCCCACAGGTCCATATGCAAAATTGTTCGTGAATGATATTAGCTTAATAGTTAGGAACTTTGCACCTATAAATGTGGAAAAATGGAATGACATTGAACCAGCTTGTGTGACTAAGATGATTGAAAGAATAACCGTAAGTGACAATTTCTTATTTCTTATTTCTTACAAATTTTACATTTCTTATACTGTTAAAATATTGTGTTTGACATGAATTTACTAATACATATGCAGAGTAAGTTCGACATTAACGTGTCTCTTCCTTGGGTCAAGAGATACGTAAACAAGATGTGTATGGCGGCATTTTGTAAATTCCGTTATAGGCTAAAGAAGTATTTTGAGAAATACTCAACAGTGGACGAAGCACGAGAAAACAAGCCTGAAGCAGTTAAAACTCAAGCAGAATGGGATTTTCTTTGTATTCGTTTTTCTAGAGAAGAGTTACAGGTATCTTAGTTAGCAATTATTTCTAATGGCAACTTGATTGGTTTTTAGATTGTACACCAATTTGTTCTTATATTTTTCTTAGTTTTGATTAATAAGAGAGACTGAAGAGAAGTATCCAAAAATAATCATTTAATTTGTTATACTTTTTAGATCAATACACAGAATGCTGACAAGAAGTTGCATTTGACATATCACCACAATGCTTGGTCGAAGTATTTCATATCCCATGAAGATGAGATTGTAAGATCTGAAGAACTGAAGGAGCATGCCAAAATATTTGAAGAACTGAAGGAGGATGCCAAAAGAATGCAAGAATTGATTGCAAAATTTCCAGCTTAACACCAATAGTGTAGCTTCTTTTATGTTAACCAAACAAGATTTCTTGATTGTTTGGAGTTAGTACTGATGGTTTATTTCTAGATTGTTTCGAGTTAGAAATGATGATTTATTTCTAGAACATTTCGAGTCAGCAATAATTTTACATTACTTTAAAAAGATAATGTTAGTACGATTGATTTATCTCTTGATCAATAGCAAATACTTTTTTTCTTATCCAAAAGATAATATTGGTATGATTGATTTAATCGTAGATGGTATGATTGATTTAATCGTAGAAACTTATGAAAAAGCAGATAAGAAAAAGCCAAAAAAAAGACGAAAAAACAGTAAAAGTAATTAAAAAAAAAAGGGTACCATTTTATATTAAGATTTATGAATGAAAAAATTACCAAAAAAAAAAAACATAGAATAAGTCAATTGAGACAGAAAAGAAAAAAAAAATAGAGAATGAAAAAAAAATCAAGATCTCCTCGGGGATTCGAAGACTGAAAAATTGTGCAACGGTCTTGCTAATTGAAGTAGCAATCTATCGTTATACATAGCTTCTAACAGACACACAGACACACAGACACACAGACACACAGACACACACACACACACACACACACACACACACACACACACACACACACACACACACACACACACACACACACACACACACACACACACACACACACACACACACACACACACACACACACACACACACACACACACACACACACACACACACACTTGTTTGGAGGCCACTGATTTCAAATAGATATAGCTCAGTGGTTAGAGCACCCACTACCTAAGATCCAGGTTATGGCTTCGAGTCACCATGAGGATAAGAGTGAAATCCTTTGATCCTCTTTTCAAAGTAATGAAGAAAAAAAAAAATATATATATATATATATATATACATATCCTATCTAGAGTGGAGCTCCGATTTAAAATTAAGGTGTGAAGTTCGAGTTTTGGATCACTTTTACATCGCATATCCATATCTCGACCGTTCAGTTTTTAGGTACTAGTGTATTGATCATCTCTGCAAATTTTCAGCCAAATTGATGATCGTTAAGGTATCTAACACTCTTAAACCAATGGACAGACTGAATCTGTCTACCCTGAATCGTACTAGCTTTAAGGCAGTTATCAATGCCTTAACGATCATCATTTTGGCTGAAAATTTGCAGAGATGATCTATACACTAGTACCTAAAAACTGAACGGTTGAGATGTGGATATGAGACCGAAAAGTGACCCAAAACTCGAACTTCACACGTTAATTTCAAAGCGGAGCTCCGCTCTGGATAGGATCTGTACATTTGGGTCACTTGAGACAAAAAAAAAAATAGAGAATGGAAAAAAATCAGGAAGGTCTCCTCAAGGATTTGAGGACTCCCTGAAAAATTATGCAACGGTCTTGTTAATTGATCTAGCAAAGTAGCAATGCAATTGTTATACATGACTTCTAACATATACATTTATACACACACACACACACACTTGTTTGGAGGTCTCCGATTTCAAATACACACATATACATATACATATACATATACATATACATATATATATATATATATGTGTGTGTGTGTGTGTGTGTGTGTGTGTGTGTGTGTCTATATAGTTATACACACACACACACACACACACACACACATTTAAATGCAATATACAAGTCATACAACTTTAGGAGGCAAATTGATATAGGCTAACGTCTTTGTAATTAAAATTGAAAATTTTATCTTATGTACACTCACATCCATCAATGGGATATTTACAGACGTGATGTGAAAAAATAAGCACGTTTCGCAGTCGTCAAGACATCGGTCAACCAAGAAGACATACAAGTGACGACGGTTGATCAATTAGATCGGATTCGAAAATATGATGAAATTGGCTAAATTTTTTACCACACTCATAATTTATTGTAATAATCCCATCCAACGGTCGGTTTTTCCATTTTGTTTGAATTGATAGGGGTTGCTCTTTGGAGTGTATGATATATTAATATAGGTTTATAAGAGCAACAAAGTTTGACCTAGTTGATCGAATTTGAAACGAGAACCAAATTGGCTGGATTTTTTACAACCGCTAACTGATTCTGCCTCATTCCAATCCACTCGAGAGAATTATTGTTTGAAGGGATTATGTCTCAAACCAATTTTATCTCAAAGAGATTGTACCTCATTCGGATTTTTCCTTGAGCAAATCTCTCGTCACTCAAATCCTTCTTAAAGAGTTTCATCCTATCGAGATCCTTCTCTACAAATTATTTCCTCCTTCATTAGATATTCACCCCTTGACTGAATATTTCCACCTTGATTAGATATTCCCACCTCAACTAAGATATTTTCACCTCGACTAGATTTTTTAGCCTCGAGCGAATATTTCCACCTCGATTAAATATTTCCGCCTTAACGAGATATCTCCATCTTAACAGGATATCTCCTCTAAACAAGATATCTTCTTATTGAGAATATAGCAAAACACGTTAAGATAATTGCAATAAAGATACCCTAAACCCATTTTTATTTTTATAAACCCATTTTTATTTTTATAAATGACATATTGAAAAAAAAAAAAAAAAGCGGGATGTTTTGGTTTCATTTACCGAAGGCGGGGAGAGGGGAAAGAAAAAGAAAACAAAGCGCTATTATATAAAGGAAAAACAAAGCGATAAAACCTAAGGAGAAGGAAAACTCTTTACTTCTCTATCTCTGACGGTGCAGTAGTCCTAAATTATATGTATAATGACAGGGGTCAGAATTAGTTCACGTCTTCAGCATCAAACTGCTAATGATCAGCTATTGATAAATGTTACAACTGAAGAGCAAAATGATAATGTGATGTCAGCCAGTAATCAAGACCCTCCTACAGGTATATACAATATTATATATATATATATATATATTGTTATATTTTGAGAACTAAATATATTTGTGTACATTAATTAAGAATTATGTTAAAGGTCCAACAAAAAAGGTGCGGGGAAAGACAAGAGGAGTGAATGCAGATAAAGTGCTTTCTCAATTGAATGCTAAAATACCTGTCACTCTGACTGAACAAATTGGTAGGCCTACAGGCCCATATGCTGAAATGTTGGCCAATGAAATTGGTTTCACAGTTCGAAACCATGCCCCACTAAATGTGGAAAAATGGAAGAAGATTCCGAAAATTGACGTGGATAAGTTGGTTAAAAGAATAACGGTGAGTGATGGTTTGTTTTTCTAAAATGTAAGTTTACATTGATTACTTTGATTAAATGTTTTGTTTGACATGAAATTATTTATATGCATAACAAGTTTGACATTGACATGTCTCTCCTTTGGGTCGAGAGATATGTAATTACAACATGTCAGACTGTATTTTGTAATTTTCGTTATAAGTTGAAGAAACATTTTGAGAAATTTTCAACAATCGAGGAAGCAATTGAAAACAAACACGATGATGTCAAGACTCAGGAAGAATGGGAGTTTCTCTGTGCTCGTTTTTCTAGTGAAAAGTTTCAGGTACAATATTGTTTATTTTTTTAACTATTTTTCAACACAGTTCACTTTTTTGTTATCTTAGTTTTCATTTTTATTCAGATTACAACTAACTGTTGGATATTTCATAATAATTTTCAGATTCGTTCAGAGAAGAATGCTATAAATAGGTCAAAGCTGACACATCACCACAAAGCTGGGTCAAAGTCATTTATGTCTCACCAAGAGCAAATTGTAAGATATTTATAAATTTTGTTAATAAATTTATAGCTTCAATATATATTTGTAGATGTTAAAAGAATATGTTTGAATGCAATAGGCAACACAGACTGGAGAGATGCAAGGTGCAATTGATCGCTTTGAAACAGAGTACAAAAGCACTAAAAAAGGTTGGGACTTGGGAGCAAAAGCAAAGTGGGTAAGTAAGTTGTTAATGATTCATACGTATGGAAAAAAGTTCTATAATGTATATATGTTGACCATGACCATAGGTGAAATTAATATAAATTCCCTAAATATGATTAAATTGATCAGGTTGTAATTGAGAAATTGCATATCATATCTAATTGTATATATTTTTTATTGTAGGATGAAATGATTAAGATGCGAACTGAGACAACTCAACCTGATGGAACTCGGACAATGACAGATGATGAAATTTGTGCAAAAGTCCTCGGAGTCAAATCAGGCTACATCAAGGGTTGTGGTTTTGGCCCTAGACCTCCACCATCAAGAGTCTCTCATTCGTCGATAAATGAAATGTCTGAAAAGAACAAAGAGTTGCAAGAACAGCTTCAAGAGACCCAACACCTTGTAGGGACTCAACAACAAAAGATTGATGCACAAAATGAGGTGATCCAAAGATTGGAGGAGCAAGCCAAAAAGTTTGAGGAGTTCATGGCTAACTTTTCTAGGCAACATCCATCAAGTTAGTATCTTTATTAGAGAACTTAAACATGGAGAAATAATTTTTTTAGATCATCTTGATTTTGTTATTGGTTTTAGACTTTTTTTTGTTACTCCTTATGTTAGGAAACACTTTGATTGTTACTTTGGTTTTATTATTATGAGATTTATTATTGGTTTGATTATTTCAATTAGTTTTAAATATTTTCATGTAATATGGTAGAGAATAATCAGTGACAAAAACCATATGTATTGTCAATATTTTCCTTGCAATAAGCAATCAATTGTAACGAAAAAGAATTTCCTCACTATAGGCTATAGAATGTATAACGACGAAAATAAATTTCATCGCTATACAATACACTACTTATGACGATAAAAATAAATTTCCTCGTTAAAGATTATAATATGTACGACGATGAAAATAAATTTCATCGCTATAGGTTATACAACTTACAACGACAAAAAGTAAATTTACTCGCTACAGAATATAGTATCTATCGCGATGAAAGTAAATTTTCTCGTTATAGACTATACAACCTACAACGACAAAAGTAAGATTCCTCGCTATAGACTATACAACCTACAACGACAAAAGTAAAATTTCTCGCTATACACTATACAACCTACAACGTCAAAAGTAAATTTCCTCGCTATAGACTATACAACATATAACGACAAAAGTAAAATTTCTCGCTATAGACTATATAACCTACAACGACAAAAGATAAATTTCCTCGCTATAGACTATACAACTTACAACGACAAAAGTAAATTTCCTCGCTATAGCAAATACACCCTACAACGACAAAAGTAAATTTTCTCACTATAAACCTTATAACCTATATCGACAAATGTAAAGATCCTCGTCATTGAGTATCTTTGGCGAGGAATACACCATATAACCTATATCGACAAATGTAAATTTCCTCGTCATTGAGTACCTTTGGTGAGGAATATTTTTTCAAAATTTTTTATTATTTATAATTTCTAAATTATTTACATATCATTAGCGAGGAAATAATACTTTAGCGATGAAATTTATTTTATCGGGAAATATATTTAACGACTATTTTCTGGCCTTCAGAAATTTTTAGTGAGAAAAAAATATGAGTTTAGGCGAGGAAAAAAATTGTAGCTAAAGAATAACGCAGAGAAAAAAATATATTCATCGCGAAAAGGGATTGGCGAGGAAATAGTATTTTTCTCGTGGAAACTTTTCTTGACCACCCTACCGCGAGGAACTGGTGACAAAAATATTTTCCTCGCGAAAACACTACGGCGAGGAAATCTCAATTTTCAGCGACAAAATTGTTCCTCGCAAATTAGCATTTCTGTTGTAGTGGTAGGTTCCTGTGTCAAGATATATAAGCATGAAATTGCTGAAACTTGGGAAGGAGAAAAAAAAAATCAAGCTTTTGGTGTCGAGTAAGGTGTTTACGCCATATATGCTGCTATCACTCCTTGGCCAATCTTATTCATTTCTAAGAGATCAATGACATTCTCAGTCAATATGAAGAGCTGTTTCTGTACCCCAAAGACACTATCATCCAACACTGTGCTTATCGACTCATTGGTTTGGCTCATAATAGTCTTGGCATGCTTGTACAACAACTTACAACGCTTGGGCACAAACGGGTTTAGCTCAGCTTTGTCAAACAGTTGTTTGACAAAATCCATCTTTCTTTTCTTTTTCTGTCAGCATAGAAATTAAATCACATCATTCTTTAATCAAAACTGACTTCAATTTGCACATCCTACAGTGGCAAAATCAAACTCAACACTCACTTCAAACAACAATATATATGCAAATCAGTTTTAAGTCTTTACTTTATTCACTGTTCAAATAACAGTCCTACTAAATAAACACATTCAATAACTCAACACTCACTTCAAACCATAATATGCAAATCACATCTTTCTTTAATCAAAACTGACTTCAATTTGCACATCCTACAGTGGCAATATCAAACTCAACACTCACTTCAAACAACAATATATATGCAAATCAGTTTTAAGTCTTTACTTTATTCACTGTTCGAATAACAGTCCTACTAAATAAACACATTCAATAACTCAACACTCACTTCAAACCACAATATGCAAATCACATCTTTCTTTAATCAAAACTGACTTCAATTTGCACATCCTACAGTGGCAATATCAAACTCAACACTCACTTCAAACAACAATATATATGCAAATCAGATTTAGTTCTTGACTTTATTCACTGTTCGAATAACAAAGTCCTACTAAATAAACACATTCAATAACTCAACACTCACTTCAAACCACAATATGCAAATCACATCTTTCTTTAATCAAAACTGACTTCAATTTGCACATCCTACAGTGGCAATATCAAACTGATCCTACTAAATCAAACTCAACACTCATGCACATCCTACAGTGGCAAAATCAAGCTGATCCAATTTACGTCTTTACCTTATTCACTCTTCGAATAACAAGCTCCTCAGGCCAAGCAACATGACTTCCAACAGCTTGGCCAACCAATTCCATCTCATCACCCACTGGGAAAGGAAGTCGTGCTTTCTCTTGAATGGCACCATCCACAGACACCCCAACACACCCCTCCTTCATTGGAACTCCATGTATCACCCTACTGACATCCTCTTCATCAAAAACAGTACCAAATGCAACTATGTTGCTAATGGTGTCTACTGCTAACTCACATGTGCCACCCTACATGAAGAACCATACGCCAAAAATACCGAATAAAAATATATTACAGAAATTCAATAAAATGTAAAATACTGGAATTGCATCAGAAAATATATTTTTACCATTTCAATAGGGGGAGGAACAACCTCGCAGTCGTCAACCTCTTGTTTCACCTTCGGTTCATCAAGAATATTGGAGGTATTTCTTGTTTTATCTTGGAAACTCCCTTTATCCGATATAGGAGAAATTGTATTCTCTCCTACAACATGCACATTCAAAGGTGAAGTGTAAGGTGTCTTCCCTGTTATTAATGCTTCTAATTGAGCAATCCTTTTATGTAAACGCTCTTCTGTCCTTGCTTGTTGTGCAGCGAGCATTTTCTTTGTCTCTTCCAATTCACGATCACGCTCTCTATCACGTGCTAGTAATTCTGCCTTGGTAATTCTAATCCTTTTCTGCTTCGGCATCTTAAAGTAGGTTGAGGGATTGACAAAGCCTCCAACGCCTCTCACCCTACCCGAATGTTCAGGAGTTTCTAATGCTTGAGAAAGAACATCACTACTCCCTGAGATCTCAAGCTCACCCTTACTTTTCTTTTCCAACAAATCATCCTAATAGGATACCACAAAAAATATAAGCTACACGAGGTAATAAACTAAAAATTTGAACAACTTACTAGAATTCATTCTAATAATCAGCAGCTATGTTAAAAAAACCATGGAGGAAAATACTTACTATCTCTCACAGCTCTAGCCTCCTCATCTATGTCCCCATCTTTTCGTTGACGGGCTTTCTTCCACATAATTGCACGATCAATGACCTCTCCTTCGGGCAACGTCTTTCTCTGTGATTAAGGTTGACCAATGTGAAACCAAACTCATCTTGTTTAATTCCTTTTTCATTTTCTGCCCATCGACACAAAAACAAAGGGGCTTTGAAATCATGATAATCGAGCTCCCAAATCTCTTCAATAAACCCATAAAAAGTCATATCACTCTCCACCGGATTTTTATCCTTGGCACTCGATAGCTGCATTGTCTTAGCCACCAAGGACACCCCACTATTTTGGACAGCTCTAGCGTTGTCCCGCTGCTTTGTGAAGTATTTAACTCCATTATATCGATAGGCTTCATAAGTAAAAACTGTAAAACTCGGTTTTCCAGCCAGCCACCTCACTGTTTGAGTAACATTGTTAGGTTTTTCCTTAAGTTCAGCAGACACCTTGGATTGAAACCAATCAGCAAAGGTACGATTGTGCTCACTTTGTAGCCACTTTTTGCTCTTCTTCTTCCCTCCCCAAAGCTGCTCCACAATCTCCTTATGTGCGCTACAACAAGAGTTATAAAATCAAAAATGTGCTTATAAAAATATTCGAAGATGCGAGAGAAAACATACTTGGCTGAAAGTACTTACTTTCTATATGGATCCACCTCAGCATTATTGAACAACACATGAAGATGTGCCTGGTATCTGACTTCTTCATCTACTGACTTCAGCTTCGCACCCGAAAGTGGGCCAGAGAGCTTAGATGGACCCTTAGGAACACCAATTGAACTACATTGTTGTAAAAACTCCGAGCAAAACTCAACAGATTCTTCTCCAAGATAGCTCTCAGCTATGCAACCCTCAGGATGAAAACGATTGCGAACATAGCCCTTTAGTACTTTCATAAATCGTTCAAATGGGTACATCCATCTATAATAAACAGGGCCACATAATCGAACTTCTCTAACTAGGTGCACAGTGAGATGTACCATTATATCGAAAAAGGACGGATTATATCGAAAAAGGACGGAGGAAATATCTTCTCCAGCTCACACAACGTCAACACCAAATCAGATTGAAGCTTATCCAACTTGGACACATCGACCACCTTGGTGCACAAAGCATTAAAGAAGAAGCACAGCCTCATTATAGAAATTCTGACATGTTTGGGAAGCACCGAACGGATGGCCACGGGAAGCAATTGTTGCATCAACATGTGGCAATCATGAGACTTCAATCCATACAATTTCAAATCATCCATGGAAACCAGATTTTTGATATTTGATGAATGACCATCAGGGACCTTCATAAACAATAGGGAAGTGCAGATTTTTATCTTCTCCGCCCTCGACAAAGTATATGAGGCAGCAGGTAAATATGTTCTTTTCTCCCCAATTTTCGGACCCAAATCAACTCTTACACCCATTTGAACCATATCTAAGCGGGCAGCAACACTATCTTTTGTTTTAAAAGGCATGTTTAACAAAGTACCAATCAAACTTTCGCAAACATTCTTCTCAATATGCATCACATCAAGAGCATGGCGAACATGAAGCGACTTCCAATACTCCAAGTTAAAGAAAATTGACTTTTTCTTCCAACAAGAAGGACCAGCTCCATTTGCAGCCGAGTTCTTCTTCTTTTTTCCCTTCCCGAACTCATAGTTTACATGCTCAAGTCTCTTCAACACTTGCTCTCCGGATAGTGGTGCTGGTGCAACTTCAAATTCTTGCTCATTATTAAATGCCTTCTTTTGTCTCCTATATGGATGATGGCATGGAAAATACTTACGGTGGCTGCCATAAGACATTTTTCTACTATGTGCCAAATGCACGGCAGAAGTTTTGTCACCGCATATTGGACATGCTTTGTACCCTTTTGTGGTGCACCCCGATAAGTTTCCATATGCGGGAAAATCATTTATGGTCCACAATAAAACAGCTCTAAGAGTGAAGTATTCTTTCCTATGTGCATCATAGACATCACTAACCCCATCCCACAAAGATCGCAAATCATCAATCAATGGATCTAAGTAGATATCTATGTCATTGTCTGGCTGTTTTGGACCAGAAATTAATAAAGATAACATCATAAACTTCCTCTTCATGCATAACCATGGAGGAAGATTATACGTCACCAATATTACGGGCCAGCAACTATATCTACTACTCATAGAGCTATGTGGATTAATACCATCAGCTGATAATGCTAACCTCAGATTTCTTGATTCAGAAGCGAAATCGGGCCACTTATAATCAACCAACTTCCAAGCAGGAGAATAGGCTGGATGGCGCATGTATCCATCTTGAGTTCACTTGTCTTTATGCCAGGTAAGCATTTCAGCCACTGAAGCAGATTTATACAAGCGCTTAAATCTGGGAATTATAGGAAAGTACCACAAGACTTTGGCTGGTTGCCCCACTTTTACAGATTTATCCTTTTTCAGCTTCCAACGAGAGAGACCACACTTGGGACAAATAGTTGCATCCGAAAACTCTTTCCTAAACAATATGCAGTCATTAGGACATGCATGTATTTTCTCATATTGCAGGCCCAAATTGGAGAGAGTCTTCTTTGCCTCATACAGAGTTTGAGGCAATACATTATCTTTCGGAAGCAAAGACCCAACAGTGGCGAGTAACTCAGAAAAACAAGTATCACTCATACCAAACCTAGCTTTCAAATTGTGAAGTTGCGCTAATGCTTCTAACTTGGTGTGTTCACTATTGTCAAATAATGGTCTTTCTGCTTCCTCGACAAACCTACTGAACTCATACGACTCCTTATCATAATCACCTTCATTGAAGGTAGCTTCACACATATTAACAGTTTCGGAACAAAATTGAGGGTCTGGAGGGGCGCCAATAGGTACACTAGCACAGGAGGACAAAGTAGGTTCTCCATGCCAAATCCAATTTGTGTAGCTCAAACTAAAGCCATAATCAAACAGGTGTCCCCTAATGACTTTAATCGACTTCATTTTAAAGTTTACACATCTTGAGCAAGGGCATGGAATTCTTTTAGGGTCAATGGCATTATCTTCAGCAAAAATCAAGAAAGTTTCAACACCCATTTCATACTTTAAAGTGTTCCTATCTTCATTAATCCAAGATTTATCCATGACTGAAACATTTCAAAAAAAAAAATTAAAAAGAAAACACTCGATCAATCAAGTCATGACATCAAACAACAAACTGGAAATCAATAATTCATATAAACAATACTGAAGAGCAGTGCGAAAATAATGAAAATCTAACCTGACTATGGAAGCGTCAACAAGGATTAGCCCTTCCCAAAACTGCTACTGCCAACTACCTCTCCTTGTTATTCAGCTGACCTGAAAAGTCATAATAAAACTTTAGTTCAGCATCTAGATAGCCCCCCAACCCTCATAAATTCTGGAAATTCCAAAATGTGATTGGCCTTTTCAGCTGCTTTATGTGTGAAATAATTTGACCATGCAAAACCACATACTAACATGTATTAGACATGCTTATTACAAAGAGGTGGTTAACTCCTTAACAGAAAAGAGGTCATTCTGGGTTCAACTCCCTTAAACCTTAAAGTCTGAAATTTTTACGGAGGGCAATTGTAACTCTACTGCACAGTAGTTGAAATAGTACAAAACCCAGATTTATCCAATACATTCTGGAAAGAAAAAATTATAATGGTGCATGCTTCTCTCTCAACTAAACAAATGGTGCATAGAACTGAAAATTTAAATGAAACTTTTTAAAGGTATAAATCTGAGTATACATAAATCCGGGCCAAAGAGGGTGGTATATATCAGTTTGACCCCTTGCAGGAAAATCGGACTTTATTTGGGTAACGTGCTCTCTCCTATGAAATTTATATTATCATGAAAGCTCCATATTTACAACTTATTTCAGTTTGGTTGAATTTAACCAAAAAATTACATTCTCATGAAGTCTATTATGAACACTATAATCTAGTCTCATTGAAACCAACAAAGGAAAACAATGCTCATGAGTATATTTTTTGGTTTTCATGAGGTAAAGCCTGCGATTGCTATAAACCAAAAAAGTGGTTTTCAGAAACCACAGATATTTTAACTAACCCAACATTCCAGCTGCCCCAACACAAAGCAAAATATACACGACAATACTAAAATTAAGAACTAAGTGAGAAGTGGTGACAACAAAAAATGATCTCAATCCTTTCCTCAAAAAGAAAGCAAAAATAGCAATCAAACTTAATTTCATGTTACCTTTAGTAAGCCCTGTTTAAGGGCTAATGGAGGATCATAACTGAAACCTTTACTGCAGAGATAAAATAAAAAATTAAAATTAAAATATTATCAAACTGAATTTGTATCAGAAGCATAAGTCTTCTTCCAAGATTTAGAACAGGTACATTTAACAAACATAAGATGGGTACTTAAAACGGCATAGAGCTCTACACTAGAATTAATAAATGAGGTTAATCTCCAGGAAAAAATGTTGAATTCATACCATAATGGATGAAGGAAACCTATATATACCTGTAATCTAATTTGATATTAATAAATGTATGTACATGTAATCTAACAGTAAGCATTACTATTCTAAAATGAAATAACTTACATATATATTCTCAGACAGTCAAATAAGAACGAAGAGAATGCATGTGTTACGTTGTATTGATTAGAGAGAAAAGGAAGCAGAAGCAGGACACTATTCACGTTTTTCAAAGTACAGTAAAACAAACAAATAGTTGAACAATTAACTTCAAAATTCACTTATCCATAGTTCCATACTGAAATAATAATCTTTACTTTACTGGGATTGCTATTCTTCTACTCAAATGGAGATGCCAACTACCAAATTGAGTTATGCGGCCCCAGAAATATTTGAAAAATGTAAGTTCATGAGGTCATTAAGTGTCAATGGAAGAGAAAAAGACACCAAGAATTAAAATACAAAGCTGTGAATTCCAGGTTCCAAGTTTATTTTGGTTCCCTCAATTTGTTACTTGTAATATAAAACTGTGAATCTAGCATAGATGACATGTCAGATTGTTTCCCGAAACCTTTTGCATGTACGAAAAGAGAAGGTTTTGCACAGCAAGTAAAGAAACTTATGAAACTTTGGTATTTGACTATATTTTGTTCATGCCCAACCAATAAAAAGCAGATAATAAATTGTGGCTGAGAAGGAAAAATAGAAATGCAGAACACCAGAATGAAAGCAATAGAGACTATAGGACTTAGCAGAACAGACTACTTCAAGGTCAGCAATCACAATCATAGATGACAACAACAAATCCCATGTTGAAACCATTTTTGCCATGCTTAACAAGTCATGGAGTGGCAGTGTTTGAAAACTGAAATGTATCTATTTCCCAGACATAGCTTTTCTTCTTCTTTCTTTCTGTTCATATCCAACATCAAGGTTCATAACAAAACCAAATGTTCCTAACTGATTGTTATTGACCACTAAAAGATCAATGAATAGAGCAGAAGCCAACATTCAAATTAGTAATTACCCTTTCAGTTTACTTCCATCAAGGTGTGTGCATGTGATGAGATAACGTATACATCAAAATAAACAACACCAAAATCCTCAACTTACCCCAAAAACTAAATATCCTCTCTGCTTGTCTCTATTCAAAATCCTATTATCCACAACTCAAAGACGACAGCAGTACTCCTCCCAGGTAGATGCAGAACAGCATCAAACAACTACAATGAAAACCAAAGAACAGCATCAAACCACTATAACAAAAGCAACAAACCAATGCATGAGAATTCAGAAGGACAAAAAGAACAGAATGGACAATCAAATACCCAGATTGATGCTCTTCTTTCCATTTGACTAGAAGAAGAGAAAAATTACAATAAACCATAGCTAATTAACTCATAACACACAATGATGATCATTATAAGCAAGAATAACTACCGATTTGTATAGTGATAACCCCAGAATAGCAGCCAATATTCAGACAGTCCTTGCCTTCAAACCACTCCTCCTTGAAAACCTTCAATCTACGATCTTCCTCTGCAGATTGACAGCCAACATGTGCAAGAACTAAAATCAAACACAATCAACATGCACCAGCTCAAAATACCACACATTTAAGCCATTCAAAGACAAACCCAACTCAAATACACAAGAATTAAACAAAAAAGACTGAACTTTAGATCAAAACTGGACAGAAAATCAGTATTGGTGGTAACCAAGAGAAGAGAGAGAGAGAGAGGACCTACGAGACTAGACTTTGGAGAATGACAAGCTCAGGTCGGCTAATAGGCTCTGGGTCAGATCGGATCTTAAGCTCGAGGTCTGGAAAACTAGATCGGGAACTCGGGGTCAGAGCGAGGCAGGGGAACTCAGGGTCAGAAAGCGAGGTCGGGGACTCGGGGTCAAGTTGGAGGCGGCTCCAGTAGGCTTAGGTTGGAGAATAAGGTCGGGAGTCGACGCAGGTCAGCTTGGAGAAGGAGGTCGGGAGTCGATCGTTATTAGCTAGGGTTCGAAATTTTAGAGAAAGCGGAAAAAAATACTAAGTGTTGGGGGGAATGAAATTTTAGTCCCCGCGTTGTCAAATTTTTTAAAGTTAGTCCCTCCGCATTTTTTAAAAATTTTCCAACGAAACCTTTCGCATCATTTCAGTTAGTGACTGATGTCTATAATAACAATAGAAATCGGTTTTTTCACAAACTGATGTTAGCACGATTTTTAACATCAGGTGCAATCCTGACCGATTTAATAGTGGCGATGTCTAATGACATTATTCTAGTAGTGATATCTTTTAACATGCCTATTTATTTCTCACAAATTCTAACTTTCGGCAAGGAATTATCAATCGTCCCAGATAATTTCCTCGCTGATTACATGTTTTCTTGTAGTGGCTCAAAAAGCGAAAATTTGGCCTGAAATTGGGTGTGTTTCAATGGTTAGGATATGAGGCTGCTAAGGCAACGCCAAAGGCGTAGGCGTAGCAACAAATGAAAAATGACATCGTTTTGAAACGGATTGGGTTTGAAGCCTTTCTAGGTCGCTACCCCAGAGTAATTGAGTGTTGGAGAGCCGATTTCAGCCCTCTCTCTTCCAAAAGGTAGCAAGTTCGATCCCTAACCCAGAGTTCGAGTTAGGAGTTCGATTTCAATTCGCAGCTGTCACTTTGAAGGTATTGGAGTTCGATTCGCAGCAGGCCATTTGAAGGTATTGGAGTTCGATTCGCAACAGGCCATTGGAAGGTATGATTCCAATTTATTCCATTATAAATCTTGAAAATGGTGTTTGAACCAAGGCTATATTTATCTGGGTTTGAGTTGTTCCCGTCTAGACAATCATATATGTATATGGGTCGGAGTAAATGTCTTACTTTTGGGCATCATTTGTTGATGGGTTGATTGCATTTGTATATAATTTGGTGATTTAAGTTGTAAGTAATCTGGTACCTTGGTCAATTATAATCTGCTGAAGCTCTGTCCAGCAACCCCATTAATTTGGTTGCAGTAGTTTGAGATTTGATTTGTTATCAGAAAGCTGTCCAACCGTGAAGGCTCGGAGAGTGGCTTGAAAATGGGGTTTGAAGGATCCTCTTCAGGAAGGGGTTCTTCTCCAGCAGCCTTCCGAGCCATGTTCTCGGTCCTTCTCTTTTGAAGTGCTAGTTGGAAGATATTGAGGCAATTTGACTTTTTTATTATTCTTTGCCATTGGTATTTGGACTCCCTTGTGTAGATAACTATAGGCATTAATTGGTGATTTGGTGTATGGTAATGCATCAGAATGACGAAAGTTGATGCTCTCAAAGAGAGTCAGTGATGATTATGAATGGGAGCTGAACTGGCCGGGTTTACTATATTGAGGCCAAGTAGTATATGATTGTCTCTTGTGTTCAATGATATGCCGTCATTATAATAATTGTGTTAATTGAGTGTTAATTGATATGCTGCCCGAAATAGTATATGATTGTCTCTTGTGTATAATACCAATTGTAGTTTAGATCTTTGGTCTTTCAACTTTAGATCTTTGATTTCATTTTATCTTGGTGATTTTGTTGTATCATATGGTTCTAGTACTTTATTTATTATAAGTGAATGACAATTAATAATGTTCTTTTGGTTATTCTTAATGTCGTATATATAAGAGTAATAATTGTCTTTTATACGTAAGGCTTATGCCTTACGCCTCAAGTCGAACGCCTTCTTGAGGCTCACTAAAAAACACCTCGGCCTACGCCTCAGCGTTTTAAAACATTGGTACTACTACTCGCCGGCATTTTAAACTCAATCTGTTACACATGTGAACGATGTGATTTTCTTTTACCATAAAAAAACTCCGTCCTCTTTTTTTCCCAATTTTCCGGCCAATTTTCTGTAAAACCTCGGGATTAAAAAGCTTATTTACTCTACAAGATCGAGCTCAGAATTCAAGTATCCTAGACCAGATACATGCCATTACCGTTTGGCTAGCTGCTGATAGTGAAGCCGGAAAAATACCGAAACTCTAACTTCCGAAAATCTAATCTTCCGAACTCGAATTTGGAAGTGGGGACCCACGGAAACCCTTCCCCTTTCCCTGACCCTCAGTAAAAGAAAACCTAATAGTCATTCCCCAGCTGAAAAGAAAAACAGTCTCTGTTCTGTGGATGATGTATTATCACAAACAAAGGAGGAGAGGCTTTAATTCACATGTGAGTATAAAAGTATTGCTTTGCTTAATTTTCTTCAGCCATGATTTTGCCTCTTCAATTCAGATGTTATTCAATTGTTTTGGATTGGTTTACCAAAAAATTGTTTCACATTGCTGTATATACTATTCTTATTATAAGGGTGGTTCCTGGATTCTTCTTTTGTTCAAGCCAGAAATTATCGAACTTTTTTATTATACATAAGAGTTTGAGAAGAAGAGAAGAACATACTCTCCTGTAACTGAATTGTCTCTGCCTTCCTAGATTTCATAGTTCTCCCCAAAATGTTGTTATGAAAACATAAGATCCAGAACATTAGCAAAGGATTAGAGCTTCTCGACCAGAAACAGCGGCACAAAAGTAAACAACTGAAGTGCTGAATCAAAGTCAGGAAACACTTAAATTACTCCTAATGAAAAAAAAATTGAGAGATGAATTGGTTTACTTCTGTTGTTTTAGGTTGATTTCGTAGTTTCATTAGGTAACAGAGTATTGTGATAAGGCTTCGTTTCCTAGTTTGATCATGTTTCCTAATCTCAGTTGGTTATAATTTGTTCTGTGTTATACAGATACCTCCAATTCACATGAGAAAATCATAGAAGAGATCACACTCAAAAAATTCAACAAAAACCCTTTTCCGACCAACCAACTATTAGTCTAGTGGAACTCTCTACTGTTGAGGTCCAAGTTTGGATTCCCCTCCGACAAGATCAAAGGAAAGAATAAAGGTCCTCTTTCAAGGCTTTTCCTGCTCGTTGCTTTACGGGTACTTATTAAGTTTATAGACAACTACCTTAAGTTATTGATTCTCTATCCTCCATTGATATCAGTTCTTCAAGCATGGAAATCGACGCACAAACTTTTTCCTACAGCGTGACACAGTTTGGAGCAATTGCACCCAGAGTCCTTGAAATGGCGAATGAAGTGGAGACGATAATCAGATTCAGAAGCTTTGACATAATTGGTATCAGCTGGACAGAGGCTCCAATACCCGTTGTTTATGATGCACCAGAGCTTCTAACTGATAGACAAATTTTAGTCCGTCTCTCTGATGTCAAGCAATTATCCAAAAGGCATGTGTATGCAGAGATCATGGCTGAGAATCTTTCAAGCTCGTATGTACCAAAGCCTTCGCAGGCACCTCTTATTGAAAAAATATTTCAGGTGGTTGAAAAAGCCGTTCCCGGGGTGCCTATTAATGTTTCTGTAACGTATGTGAGTGTCCGCTTCGTGGACAGTGGAAGTACTGCTGGCATTGGGGATGTAACTCTCCGCTTATGGGGCTGGCAAAAACCTTCGAAAGATGAATTTATTATTGATAGGACTACATTGTTTAAGCCTATTCCTGTAACTAAATCATTCATTGAGGCTTTGGAGAAGCTGATGCCTGATAGTTTGGAAGCAACTGTTAGAGAGACACCATGTGCCATTTGTAAGGAGGCTCTTGATTACTTTGTTGCTGTGGAAGACAGGACTGATCATCTGCCAATGATTAGTCGCTTGCCCTGCTCACATATTTATCATGGAGATTGCACAACGCTTTGGCTTGACAGAGATCACTTTTGTCCAGTGTGCCGATACCCAATGCCAGTCGTGGAAGCTGTAGGTGAGCCGTCAAGGCCCTCAGGAAGAAGGCGGCTGCATTGGCCTAGGATCATGATTTCTGCAGTTGGTATGATAACTGCTACTTTGTTGTGCAGATTAGTTAAGCGGAGTTGAGGATATTGGCCTGAGGGGAATAAATTGTCTACTATGCCGTTGGCCTTTCATAAATGGGACCAGAATAAAGCGCCCGTAAGACGCTTACTGTGCCACTGGCATGTTTCCTTAAACTTTAAGCAGACACAATTTGAATTATAATTATTAAAAATCTTTTTACTCTTTGTTTCTGTAGAAATTAAGGGCACGTTTACTTACTTGAAATGGAATGATTACGGAGTAAAAACACCCCTGTGTTTACTAACACATAAAGGAATCTGAATGATTCCGGGTAAAAGAATTCATATGTTTACTAACACATGAAGGAATCGAAATTGGTGTAGGTCCCACCTATTTATCAGGAATCGATTCCTGAATATTCAGGAATTTAATTACGAAGGGGGGAGATGGGTTTAGGAATCAATCCTCCGGAATCAATACCGATTCCTTTCTTCTCTCATTCCATTTGTCTCCGATTCATGATTGTTTTCCATTTCAAGTAAGTAAACGTGTCATAAGCAAAGTTGATTAGTTTTGTGAGTTTTCTCTGTATACTCACCACAATCGATCTCTTTGAAAAGTACTGGCTCTGTGAGTTTGTTGAAATTGTTAGTCCTCGGTTATTACTTTTGATTTTGTATACGCGTTTATATGCTACTTATTAGGAACTTTAAGGTAATTTGTTAACTTATTGTATTTGTTTGTGATTATATACTAAACTAGAGTAGAAGATGAGAAAACTGGTACTTGTAGGTACTTTGATTTTATTTTGTTATCTCTGATGTTGTGCATAATTCTTGTTAAGTGTGTTGATTAACTATTTTGGAGTTTAATAGAACACTGTACTTTCAGATATTTGACGGAAAGTTGGGGGGTTTCGATGAGTGTTTCAGTTCCATATTTTTCTTTATAAACGTTTGTTGACATTTGGGACTCAGGTCCTTGTAAACGATTTCTTGGATTTTTTGGAGCAACTATGAAGTTGTTCAGTAGTTTATTGATATTAGTTGGAATTTGGAAACTTGTTCTTAGCTTTATGTTCATCTTCAAGAGGAATTGTTGAAATAAATTTATTTTTTCCCCTGATTTAAGATGAAAAAAAAAATTACGATAGCCGGAATTTGAATGAAGTATAGTTTGGGCGTCTCAAAGTTACGACTGTAGTTTTATCTCGCAAACCTTTTAATTAGAATAGTGGATCAGAATCATATTCTTGAGCAACTTGCCAAATCCTATAATTGACACACAGAAGTTTCCATGCAAACGAAGGCGCTCCAAATGTTCAAGCTGACCATTGAGAAACTGAGCTGATGGGTTTTTAATATTGTGATTACTTACACGGTTACACCATTTGACATCTTGAGTTCCTACTGTTCGAAACAAACACCAATTAACGCAATTCTCAAGAAATTCATTGTGAGAACTCCACCAGAAATCTCTCTACAATCGAAGGCTCAATCTATCAAGAAGCCACTGTGGCTAGGAACAATTTTAACAGGTAATTGGTCCTCTTTTTTTCTCTTTTCTTTTTTGCACAGAGAGAAACTTAGATTCCTATATTTTATGTTTCATTCTCTCTATTTCAGAATTTACCTGGTTGTGTAAGGACATTAGAAGCTAAAATGTTATGGTGGCAATGGGAATCTAGATCGTGAACACACGCGCGTAGCCACTCACAGGGCTACTTTAGCCCAAGGGAGAATTTCGCCCAAAATGCGTCAAGTATGGGTATAGCCTAAATAAAAAATAAAAAATACTAATGCTTCGAAGAGTTGTTGGGTTGCTGCTGTCGGTCAGTCGGTCACAAGACCAGTCTGTCCCGACTCTCAAACACCAACCCCGTCTCCTCGTTCAGAACTTCATATCGGTTCCGCCTTCCACTCTTCCAGAGTTCCAGCTTCCAAGCTCCAGCCACGGAGCAACCTCCAAGGCTCCAATTGCTACGACCCACAGAGCCACCTCCAATCGCTGCGAGCCACGGAGCCGGGAGCCACCTCCAATCTCAGAGTTTCAGTCCACCGAGCCACCTCCTACTCTCACTCTCCTCGTCTCCCCGTTCAGAACTTCAAATCAATTTTGATTCCACCTTCCAAAGTTCCAGGCTCCAGCCACCGAGCCACCCCCTTTTTAGAGTTTCAGTCCGCCTAAGATTCATTGATAATTGGGAATGGGTTGAATCGGTTGATGAGATTCATTGATATTATGCAGGTCACAAAAAAAAAATTTGGACTCCGCCCAAAAAATTGCCACAATAAATTTAGCCCACCCCATTGTCGAATCCTAACTACACCCCTGATCGTGAAGCTCCAAAATACCCGATTAAAATGTTTGAAACTGATGTGCCTAACAAAATAGCCGAATAAATGCAGTAGCAGCACGCTTAGTCTTTCTAATTTGATCCTCTAGGTATTAGATTTCAAAATCTTGTGTTGGCTGCTCTATATTTGAACTGTCCTTATGGTTAAGTGGTTAACTGTGCTTGAAAGATTAAATGCTTTCCTCCTAAAAATCAGAATACTTAAAACTTTGATGCAGTTTTCACTGCACATTGGGGTATGGTTGCTTTAACTGTGAATTTGAGTTTATGATAACCATAGAAGTAATGTGACATTTCTAGTCAATAATTTTATGAACTTTTTGGCTTCTGAAATGAGATGACCAGTCAATAAACCCTACTTACTGTGTCTTGGTTGTTTTTTCTTTTTCAGTAACTCACATCATTAACATGGATGGGTCATTATGTGTAATTTCGCTGATCAATACAATGAGTGACATTTCTCTCCAAAAAAAAAAAAGCTTGAAAGTTTCTATTATTTAAGCACTACCTACGTATACATATTTAGTAGGTACTTTAGACATGTATTATTTGAGAGAATGTAAAAGGGCAAATTTGACATATATGAAAATAAGGAAAAATATTGATTACAGGCATATCTAATTTTCTCTAATTTTTAATATGTTATGATAATAACATATTAATATGTTATGATAATAACATTTTCTCTAATTTTCTCAAATTTTTAATATGTTATGATAATAAATGGTCCAATCGCGTGACATTTTTCTCTAATTTTCTCAAATTTTTAATATGTTATGATAATAAATGCTCTAATTTTCTCTAATTTAGGTTTATATATATCTAATTTTCTCTAATTTTTAATATGTTATGATAATAAATGGTCTTTTTAAGATGTGTATTATAATGGTAGCACATTATACTCGAATGGATTAGTACATTATACTCGAATGGAGAACTCTAGTTCCACCTTAAGAGACCTTATTTTTTGTGACTTTATCACTCACCCTCCCTCAAAAACCTAAACAGTCCAATCGCGTCCTTAAACGAATGTAGTGACTATCAAAGACACCACATTTCTGTTCCTAATTGAATTGCAAACCTTTCAAGCATCATCCATTCGACCACAACTTGCATACATGTGAATCAAAGACGAAACCAAAAACGCAAACCTGCTTCCCAATAGCAACCCTCGCCATGAATATCAAACCTGGCACAAGAACACTTGACTGCATCCCCAATTCGATGGCCTTTGGTAAACATCTAGACATAGTGCTGGCTGTTCTGGATTTGGATCCTTTAAAGCACAGAATTTACATAAATTTCATAAAATCTACACCATCTAGTTACTTTAACGGTTTAGATTAGACCACATTGATTAAATAAGATTATGTGGCCTTCCGTGAATTGAAAAGAAGAGGCAGATTATGTATTTTTTAGACTTTAATTCAATTTAAGAATCTTGGATTTGAGATTAGTAGGTCAAAACTTCACCCGGTTACTGTATGTTACTCCATATTTGCAATTTGGTGAATAAAAGTTTCTCACATAAGGACTTGGTTACCACAAATCAGATCTAGGTTTCATCACATACAAGGAATTGAAGAAGAAAAACTTAGTTGGTTCATATGTATACGATGACAAGACAAAGCTGCATATGAAGTGTAGATAGAACAATAAGTAAGGGCAATATGAGTAGCTCCGTCAAGTTTTAACTTTGAAGTTTCTCTTTTAATGCCGATTGTCTTATTTAATCAATGTGGTCTAATCTATACCATTAAAATAATTACATATTGTAGATTTTATGAAATTTACATAAATTCACGGATACTAACAGCTTTAGAAGATCCAAATCCTTGTGGCATTTGAACGGTTTTAGGTATCAAATTTCTAAGAATAAAATATTGAATGTAGATAAAAGGATAAGAGTTCCATCAGTGTGGAAAAAAAAAAGTGTATGCGGGGTTGTTCATGACTTCATGCAAAGAAGAAGAACGAGGTAGTGTGTGTATCCAAGTTCAGTATCGCACCTATGTTTTTCATAATATGATTATCCTTTTTGATCATTTAATCTTGCCTTGAAATATGACTTTGTTTATGAAAAAGTGTTTATCCCTAAACCCTTGTTTATAAAAAAAGTGTGTATATAGAATTTTCTAAAAATTTATTATAGAAAAAGTATAATACAAACTTGAGATAAACACTAAAACTTATCGCATATGTGGATCACAATGAGGGAACATAAGTGAAATCGAAGTAAGGGAAGAGATAGATAATATGCTTACTACAAAGACATATATAGAGCTTAATAAAACAAACGGAGGAACCGAGCATACTAAATAAGCTCAGTAGAGGATGAACACTATGATACTTGTAATTAAAGGCCGATTTAACAAACATAAGCTAGAACGACCTCTTCTCATAGACGTATTTTATGCTGGTCTAGTTCAGTGCTAATGATCATAGAATCAACCCGATGTTTGAGAATCTTCGATACAATTCAAAAACGTATATGTCTAAAATGAGCAACATGCACCAATGTCACCTTTGTAAAAAGAAACAAAATAAAATGTCGAACATAACTAAAATTAAGGTCTCAACAGTTCCAGTAAGTTTGATACTCCAATGATTATTTTAGTACTGAGGATGGAAGCAACTTATAAATCATTAAAAATTAACATTAATTGATTCAGACATGACAACATTCAAGGCGGCTCAATGACAAAAAGCAACAAGGGTACATGCCCCAAACACAGCCAATAATGTCGTCAAAAAAAAAACACGGCCAATAAGATATACACTGGGATAGTGTGCATATGAGCCTGTAAATCATTAAACAATAACATGTTAGATGTTATTTGATTGATTGATTCAGACATATCCCAAATTCAATGATGTTAAAGCAAAATGATTCAGAGAGATGACATCAAGCAAATGATGATAAGCAAACATTCCAAATAGGATTAATTTCAGTTTAGTACCCTGTGGTTTGGGGATAAAATCATGTCAATCCTTGCTCTTTCAATTTGATCAGCAACACCCCTGTGCTTTCAATTTCAATCAGCCGTGCCCCAATTTTACTGTTCCGTCCAAATATTACTTTGTCAATTCAGTCAAAGTTAACGTTCAAATTGGACGGAAAAGTAAAATTTGGTCACTGCTTATTGAAATTGAAAGCACATGGGTGTTGCTGATCAAATTGAAAGAGCAGGGACTGACATGATGTTATCCCTAAACCACAGGGTACTAAACTGACATTTATCCATCCAAATATTATTACATCCTGGCGTTATGAGTGCTTCACCTTGTCCCATCAAGCATAGTTGCTCTGATACCAATTGTTAGATTCAATATGAAACATAAACTTATAACTCAAGTATACTATCTCAAATGTTAAATCAATATTATGAAATAAAATCATAAAACTGACTTGGTGGATTGCTGTCGTTATCCATTTGGTGATATGCTGCCGTTATCTATCTGATCTTCTCCTAGATACACACTGTATCTCTCTTTATTGCTTGATGGGACAAACTCAATGAGACCGTTTTTATGTTCTAGTAGGGATTAAATACAAATACCATTCTATATATAAAGCTGTTGAACACAGCAGTCCAAATCTTCTGGTGTTAAAAGGAAAAACCAACAGCATGTATCTTCTTTTCTTTGGCACAAAAGGCTAGGACATATTTCTAAACAAAGCTTGTCATGAGTCAAACAAAATATTCTTCCTGCATTGGATTTTAGTGATTTTGAAACCTGTGTGGATTGCTTGAAGGGAAAAATGACATATTTGAGAAATTTCAGTTCCAAAAGAAGTGAATCATTGTTTGAGCTAATCCATACAGATGTTTGTGGTCCATTCCTAGTAAACACTATTTGTGGAAATTCTTACTTTGTGACTTTTATTGACGATTTTTCAAGGTATTGTTTTGTGTATCAGATTTCTGACAAGTCACAAGTTTTAGATGTTTTCAAAATTTTTTAAACTGAGGTAGAGAGACAAACTGAACATCTTATTAAAGTAATCAGGTCAGACTGAGGAGAGGAGTATTATGGAAAATATTCAGAGAAAAGGCAACATAAAGGACGGTTTGCTAAATATTTGGAACAATGTGGCATTGTTGCTCAATATACTACTCCATACACACCTCAGCAAAATGGTGTTTCTGAAAGAAGAAACAGAACTTTGATGAACATGGTTAGAAGCATGTTTTCCATATCATAATTACTAAGATTTCTATGGGGAAAGGCTTTGAAAACCGCAAATTACATTTGCAATAGAACACCAAGCAAAGAAATTAAGAATACCCCATTTGAAAACTGGTGTGGCTATAAACCAAGCCTAAATCATCTACATGTTTGGGTTGCAAGGCAGAGGCAAGAGTATACAATGGAGAAAATGACAAGTTTGACTCAAAATCAATAACTTCATATTTTATTGGTTATTTAGAGAAGTCAAAAGGATTCAAATTTTACTGCTGGTCAAGAACCAACAGAATTTTGAGACACATAGAGCTACCTTTTATGATGAAATTTTTGATCAGAAAGAAGATGTAAGTGAGGGACCAGTGTTGATCAAATGTATAACAACATGGATGATTGGTTCATTTTTCTAGAATTTGTGCCATCTGAAACACAGATGATTAGTGAAGCACTTTTACCAGCAGCCCAAGGTGAAGCATTCATACCAGCAGCACAAGATGAAGCACTCATACCAGCAACACAAGGTGAAGCATTCATATCAGCAGCACAAGTTGAAAATCAATCTCAAGCAGTCAATTTTGGAAATCAAAATGATCCAAACGATGATATTCAGAACAATGAAAATACAGAAATCCCAGTAGCAGAAGCACATGAAGTCTTGAGAAGATCAGAAAGATCAAGAAAATTTGCAATATCCAGTGATTATCATCTATATTTGACTGCAATTGAGTTTGATTTGGGGAAAGAAAATGATCATGTTTCATTGAAAGAAGCTATGCAATTAATCTAATAACAGCCACAAATGGAAGTTAGCAATGGAAGATGAACTTCAAAGCATGTCATAGAATGGAGTTTGGACATTAGTAGATAGAACTGCATATTTGAAACCAATTGGCTACAAATAGGTTTATAAAACAAAAAGGGATGCAAATGGCAAGATTGAAAGATACAAGGCTAGGCTTGTGGCAAAAGGATACAATCAGATGGAGGGTATAGATTACAATGAGACTTTTTCACCAGTCTCAACTAAATATGCCTTCAGAGTTATAATGGTTTTGGTTGCACATTACAATCTAGAATTGCATCAGATGGATGTTAAGACAACATTTTTAAATGGAGACTTAAAAGAAAACATCTACATGCTTTAACTAGAATGGTTCATTGAGGATGAAAAGAAAATCTGCAAACTCAACAAGTCCATCTATGGACTCAAGCAGGCATATAGACAATGTTACTTAAAATTTGCTGTTGTGATTTCAGATTTTGGCTTTGAAGAAAATAAATTAGATGAGTGTGTGTACTGCAAGGTTAGTGGGTGATACCTTATTAGCCAGCAGCAATATTGGTTTGCTGAAAGACACAAAAGAATTTTTGATGAAGAACTTTGACATGAAGGATATGGGGGAAGCTCACTATGTACTTGCAATAGAAATCAGCAGAAACAGAAATCAATGCATGTTGGGATTATCACAAAAGAATTACATAGATAAGATGCTGCTGAGATTTGGTTTAGAAATATGTAGATCAGGAAGTGCTCCTATTTCTAAAGGTGATAAGCTGCACAAAGGGCGATGTTCTCAAAATGTTCTAGAGAGAAAAACCATGGAGAATGTACCTTATGCTAGATTGGTTGGAAGTCTCATGTATGCACAGGTTTGTACCATGCTAGATATAAGTTTTGCTGTCAATATGTTGTCCAGATATCAATCAAATGCTGGACATGAACATTGGGTTGCTGGAAAGAAAGTTTTAAGATAATTGAAATCTACCAAAGACCACATGCTGGTATACAAAAGGATTGAAGATCAAGAATTGAAAGTGGAATGTTATACAGATGCTTCATACAAACAGGACTTGGATGACTTGAAATCAACATCTGGATATATTTTCATGTTTACTGGTGGAGCTATCTCATGGAAGACTAATAAGCAATCATTAACTATTACTTCAACCTTTCAAGCAGAATACATTGCAATATTTGAAGATACTGCACATGTTTTGTGGTTGAGAAATTTTATTTCAAGAATGAAAGTGGTGGATTCAATTGAATGGCCATTGACCATTTACTGTGACAATGCAGCTGCTGTGTTCTTTTCAAAGAACAACAAAAGGACTTCTAGATCTAGAAACATTGATGTTAAGTATTTCTCTGTGAGAGAAAGTGTGAAAGATAATGAAGTAGAGGTGACCAAAATAGGTACAAAAGACCAACTTGCAGATCCATTGACCAAAGCATGGTCGGTTTCTGTGTTCATCAGACATGTGGAAAATATGGGAGTTTTAGGCAGCATTGATGGTTAGTTATGTATTTCACTAAGTTACTAGTATGTATTGCAACTATTTAGTAATGCATTGTTATTAATCATCTCAGTCATTATCAAGTTCATTCATATAATTTTGAATGAAATTGTTTTATTCAAATATAGTACTGCATAATTTAGCGTGTATATACATTCAGACATTGTTGATTTCACATACGCAAATATGCAGTTTGAATAACTCCATCAGGATCACCAATGCTTGTGAAAGTCGATTACTACATAACAAGCATGATCACACTTGAGGTAATCCATGTAATTTTGATTACTATGATGTGATTATAAAAGACTGGCAACTTGCTAATTTGTCATTCTCTACTATGATTCAGCTTGGTAAATCTTAATTGATAGGGTTTTGTAAAACAAATAGTATTTTTGAATTCAAGTGCACAATTAAGAAATAGGTTATTTACATGGCATACATCATATAATATCTAGTTCAGTGGGAGATTGTGAGATTATACATAATGCACAGCAATAGATATGAACTAGCTATTATATTCTGTATGCATCAATTAATGTAAATAAGCTGTTTTGAATTCAAATATAAATATATTAACCAATATATATAAACTTATTAAGTAATTGAATTTAGTTTATATATTAGAATATCTGTTAAAGAATTTGAAATTCAAATGTGTAGTTATCCATACAAATCTATTAGGATAGGAAGTTATTTTGACAGTTCTTTGATGGAAGGAACTGCCATGTAACTGTTGTGTTCAACAGCTTTATATATAGAATGATATTTGTATTTGATCCCTGCTAGAACATAAAAACGCTCTCATTGAGTTTGTCCCATCAAGCAATAAAGAGAGATATGGTGTGTATCTAGGAGAAGATCAGATAGATAAGGGCAGTAGATCACTAAATGGATAACTACAGCAATCCACCAAGTCAGTTTTATGATTTTATTTCATAAAATTGATTTAACATTTGAGATAGTATACTTGAGTTATAAGATATGTTTCATATTGAATCTAACAGATATCTGCATAAGCATGTCCACAATATTTATAGTAGGTTCAAAACAAGGTGAAGAACACAGTAACTATATAAGGATAGACCCCAACAAATTATAAACTTAATATTGCGTGAACAATCATAATACATTCTTGATAGTGTTCAAA
Source organism: Rosa chinensis (assembly GCF_002994745.2). Taxonomy (NCBI): domain Eukaryota; kingdom Viridiplantae; phylum Streptophyta; class Magnoliopsida; order Rosales; family Rosaceae; genus Rosa; species Rosa chinensis. The sequence goes on along the minus strand of NC_037091.1, from coordinate 34,648,088 downwards.
TCAAAGTGTTAGCAATGTCAAACGTACCTCCTGAACAAACCTGTAAGCACAAAATGTGGATATAGTCTTTAACTCTACATAGAAATGACCTAGAAAGCTCATAGATATTTTGGTGGAGAAGAAAAAGTAAGGGTAGAAAGGTCATGTGTGAGGGAATAAGGTAATAAATAGGAGACAAAGGTGTAAAGTGTTAAAATGGGACCATTTGTCATCATTCAAATTTTGAATTTCAAAATAACCTAGACCTAAAGTCTCTAACCCTAATCAGCTATTCCATGTCCTCCGCACATGTTCTCGACCGGCCAACTCGGCCAAAAATGTCCGGAATCCGGCGTTGACTACCGTTGACCTTTTTTTTTTTTTTTCCATTTGCACACTTTCTTCTCCTATCTTCCTTCAATTGAATCTCCACCGTGACTTCGGAATTGGACTTCGACCTCTTCATACGAAATGTCCCTCCATGAGTGTAGATGATTCTGGTAAAATTTCAGAGTATTTTCACCATGGTTTGGCCGGAAATACTGCCGGAATCTGTACAGGTCCGGTTTTACAGTTTTTGTCTTCTAGTGCAAAAAATTGGACCGATCTTTTGAAAGCCTTCCACTCCGAACTAGCTCTTAAAATCTACATAAAAAATTATTCTTATGATGTCTATAATGGATCTGGAAAGTTTCACCTCATTCAGAGTTCATTTGGTCAGTCTGCCGCTCCTTCCTTGCATAGCTCTGTTTCTCCTAGCCGGAGTAGGAAAATGTGCTAAAATTGAGTTTTTAGGGCATTTCCAAGCTTTTCCATTATTTCCTAGCATGATAAGGAAAACATAATATATATATATATATATATATATAAATAAACACAAAGGTTAAGCAAAAGTACAAGATTAGGGGAATAATTACTAGGTAATTATGGACCTAACAAAATACCTCACACTTACACTTTGCTTGTCCTCAAGCAAAAAAATAAAATAAATTAGCACAAACTAACTACAAGGCTCACTTGCATCCTTAATGAGTTTAACCATTTTCCCTTAGACAACCATGACTTAGTGGAATGACTTTCAATTGAGCAAGTTTAGAAACCAACTTTTCAAAATGCAAAGCTAATAATTGGATTTGGAAAGTCATGCTCAACATAATATATTGAATGCATATGCCATGTGTGCCACCGTAAATGATTCATATGGGATTAACTTGAACCGCATTTGTCTAACCATCAAACTCACATGGATATCACTCATTTTCTCTCAAGTGTTTAATGGTTAGTCTTTGCACTCAAAAACAATTCAATTGACATGCTTTCCATAGGCTTGCTCTTCCATCTTTTCTCCACATGATCATTGCATGAGTTCTCTCAGATCACAAGGTCTTTTATTTTGGTTGTAATGGGGCTTAGGTGAGGGGTTAAAGAAATGAATGGAAAGGAAATCACAAATTCTAAGCCTCCTAATAAGCAATTCTCTTGTTGAGTTCCTCTTTCACTGAGACTCTAGGTGCTTTGTAAAACTTTCTTTTCTTTTCCACAAACCTAAAAACTAAAGGGCTACAAAAAACTATTATTCCCCCTTTTTGTACAACCCACACTCTTTTTGTATTTTTTTTTCACTCACTATTTTTGCATAACAGTTTTATTAATTTTTTTTTCTATTTTTTTCTTTTGGTGACCTTAGTCCATATTGACTTTGAATAATTCTTTCGATATTTTGAAAATGTTTCTAGGGTCACCCTTTCCTTTTCTTGGCTACACCCATAGCTCAATCACACAATACTCTACTCACCTCACACTTATTCTTTTGCACACTTCTCAAACCCATTTACAAGCACCAAACTAACAATAGGACTCACATTGCTTACTACTTGGCTTAGAAAGGGTAAGAAAAGTGTTTAAGTTTTAAAAAGGTAGACAATTGTTGTGGTGGAGAAATGAAAAAGCTAACACATATTTACATAGGCTCAAATTGGCTTACTAATGGATTTTCATTTTAAGGACAAAAGTTATTTGGCCGTGGTGGATTACTAATGCCTTGGTCTTCCCCAATAACAATTCATGCTTGATATAAAGTCTCGAAATATTTGGAGCAAGTTCTAGATTACATGCATAATGAATTGATCACACAATGAAAGAACTAGTGCATTTTGACTATATATGCACTCTTTTAGGCTCAAAAGCTCACATAATTAGGCATAGATAGTTTCAACAAATTTAGTCTTTATCTTTCCCACATGAATGCATCTAAAATGACATAGGCAATATGAGTTTAAATGCATATGAGCACAAAATGCCAAATTCATTTATTAAATAAGCATTGATATTCTATCACTAAACATACTCAAAATCAATCAATCCAGTTAGACATAAGTTCGGTCTCATCCTCGGGGGTTATTTCATTTTTGGACCACACAAGCAAGCAAGCACACATATTTTTGAATTTTTCAATTTTTATGGATTTTTCAATAAGGATAACAAATGATGAAAAGGATAAGGAATGTAATTACTTAGCCTTACCACCTCACACTTAAATCATACATTGTCCTCAATGTGCCATTATGAACAATTGTGAATCATGTGCAAAGCATAGGCTCAAATAAAAACTTCCTAATGCTAGTCAACATGATTTATTAACAAACTAAACATTGGCTTTACAAGCACCTCACACTTAAAACATCATATAATTCTTAATGTATAATGAAGCTATTAAGATCCTATCAATGTTTTGGGGAGCATGCATCATAAAAGGCCAAGACTAGCATCAAAACAATTAAACTAACACAAGGTAAGAGAGAAAGGGTAGCCACCTCACACTTGAACTTTGGATAATCCTTTCAATAAAAGTTAAATCTTTTGTGTTTTATCCATTGACCAAGCGTGAAATAACTATCCAAAACTCTTGAAGCCACAAATTTATTAACACTTAAAACAACTAAACAAACAAATCATGCTAGAAAATGTAAAAGTGAGAGATTAGAACACGCAAACTCTTTGAAGATCCTCCATTTAGCTCTACAGTGCAAAATATGTGATAACCTCACAAGGCCAAGTTAGGCACTTGCCATCCATTAAACTCCTTACACATAGAACCATGGGGACCTCACACTTGGACTTGAACACACTAGCCATTCTCATGGCTTCACACCTCCAACTCACTAGGTTTACATTTCAGGACATTAACAATGTCCATAATGCCTTAACTTACTCGCTAGGGAGGATACTTTTTGAGCAAAACTACCTTACTATTTGGAGCCAAAGGACTTCTTGAAGTGTCTTAGAGGCATGAACAAAAGTAATTCACATATGCTTCGATGCTTGACCAAAGGGGTGGCTTTCTTATATTCTTCTTCTTTTCAATTGATCTTCCGAGTATCCTTCTAGACTCTTCCTTCAAAATTGATAAGGATTTGATGCTTGGAGAAGTAGTAGGTGGTAGAGGTATGTGAAAGTGAGGCGGGGGGTTGTGAACAAGTGTGCCACTTCCTTTCCAATCCTTCAATTCATCATAGAAGCATTGAGCACTAAATGGTGGATTGAGAGGTAAAAGTACCTTAACCTCAATACTCTTAATGTGAACATGAGTGCTCAATGTTCTATCTTACTCCTTGAGAAGTTCTTCATGGTGCTCCTTAGATGGTAGCGGAAGGAAGATCCTTGATTCTTCAACTACTTCATCATGACAAGGCTTGGACTGACTTTCTTCACCTTGGCAAGGCATGGAAGGACTTTCTTCCACTTGGGGAGTTTCGAACTCTTTGGTGGAGGGATCATGGTACATGGCTTCAAATGTTGCATCTTCCTCCGCAAATTGATCTCTAAGTTCACTTGCTAGTTGCTCCACTGGAGCTTCAAGATTATGTAAGCCTTGAGTAGCCACATTCACATTACTCTTGAGATCTTGGATTATTGCTTCTTGATTTGCTAACACCTCGACCAGCATCACCTCTATACTAGACATGGGAGATTCTACTTGAGGTGGAGGAGGTGCCATAGTCTCTTGATATATGCCACTCTTGTACTCATAGTCTTGCGTAAAATTTGAGTACTCAAACCTCAAGGTACACTCAAACGGTGAATGCCACGAAGAGTTACACAAGACACAAGCCTCATTGTAAGAAAACATAGATCCCTCGGCATGTGTATTCCACTCTTGATAACCTCCACCATAAAAACTCTGTTGCTCATCGAAAGGCTCCGATTGTTGATAAGCTTCACCATAATGGTCTTGTTGCTCAAACTCTCTTGGATCATTCCATCCTTGGTTCCATTCTTGATCCCATTTTCGATTCCATCCATCCATGACTCAAATATGTACCTATGGCTTCCCAAAGCATTAGTGACCAATGAAAGCAAACAAAAAAAAACTAATAAAATTAAAACTTTAACAATTTCTAGAAAATTAGAACTCAAATTAGAATTTGTAAGTAGAAAAGCAAAGGGAAAAGAAATCCAAATTTGAGTGTTGTCTAACACTCAATAGTTCGGTAACTCCTCATGAAATATGACCAAGTAAGAGTAGGAAGAGATTTTGGTGGAGCCGAAACTAACTTGAGTATACTTCTCTCATTCAAATCTTACCTAAACATTGTATCCAATCGGATGGGCCTAATTGTGAAGAGTGAATAAACTCGACGTTACAAAGATGGAATCCAAATCCTATTTACTTAAAAACTACAAGCTCTAATCAAATTCTAAAAGGTGAAATTTGTTAAAGGAAAAACATATTGTGTGCCTTCGTCAAAGCAACTGACGGACAGGGAATCAAGGAATCAGTGATTACCATCAATCAGCACAATTATAGATCAATTAGCATTCAATGTATTTAATGTAATTAATATTTCCGTTATAACTCTATCCCTATATAAAGGGACTATGAAATGAAATGAGAAGACCAATTCCAATCTCAATTTACTTTAACACGTTATCAGCACGCTCAGAGAAAATAGCCAATAGAAAAAAAATCCTAATTTTCTAGTTTTCTTTCTATCAAAAAGAAACCAAAACCATAGAAGAAGAAAAATCTTTTTCTTCCTTTTTCCTGTAGCCACCAACTAAAAACAAACAAATTTCTTCTTCCGGCCACCAAGACCAGGCCTAGCCTAGGCCACTTGCTGCCCAAACGCATGGCCCAGATCCTTCTTCCGGCCGCCCAGAAGCCCTCCTCCCGCCCTACACCGCTGGAGCCCGCACAGCCCAGCAAGCACCCTGCATCCCAGCGCCTTGCAGCAGCACCGGCCAAACCCTCCTACAGCAGATCCCAGCAGCAGTCCGCGCCGCTCCAAGCCTCCACCCGGGCCTCGCTCACTTTATAGATCCTGCCTTGTAGCAGCAGTCCATCCCAACTGCAACCTCGGCCCAACCCAGCAGCCTCCCTCATCTAGCGCTGCTGCCTCCAGCCAGCCTCCCCCTCCGCCACGAGAACAGCCCCACAGATCGGCCTCTTCAAATCATTCTTCTGGCCTCCAAGATCGGCCTCCCTCCCTACTACCCAGCACCCGCGCGCACACCCACCGTCCCAGCACCCCTGCTGCAACGCCCCGAAACCCGCAGCAGCTTCGCCATCATCTGCAATCCAGAAAGGAGGGAAGAAACTCGAAGGAGAAGAAAAATAAGAAAGAAAGAAAAAGAGAGAAAAAAAAAGACCCAAAGAACATAAGGCCCAGAGGAAAAAAAAAATAAAAACAGAAAGAAAAAAAACAACAAAAGCAGGCCTTTCGGCCCAGAAAAAAAGAGAAAAGCAAAGAAAAAACAAGGCCTTGTGGCCCACTGCTAAAAAAAGAGGAAGCGGCCCAGTTTTTCTCAAGCCCAAAAACATTGCTACGCACGCCTGCATCAACACGCGCGTGTGTTAGGATTGTTTTATTTTCTCACAACCAAGTATGTTTAATTTATTTGCTTTATACTTTTAAAGCATGTGAATTTTATTTATATCTTTAAGCATGCTCTATATTTAATTGTATATAATTAGAATTTTATTTTAGCGCGTTTAGTTAGATAATTTTGATCATTTTAAGCATGCCTTATTATTTATGTTTTATATGATTATATTTCAACATGATTTATAATTATGTTTAAGCATGTTTTATATTTTATTGTTTATGGTTTATTATGAAATTTTGAGCATGTTCTTATTTTTGTTTACGCATATATAAATTATGCCTACGCATGCTTTGTATTATGCTATTGTTTACATTTTATTTTATGCATGATATATTCTTGCTATTATTATGTGTAGAATATAATTTGTTGTATATTTGTGAAATTTGAGCATGCCATGTAGTTTATTTTTATATATGCTATGTTTAAATGTGCTATGATTAATTTCTAGTATGCAACATATACAATCCGCTTTGCCATGATAATGAAATTTCATGCGCATTATACACACAACATTGCTGTGATAAAGTATTTTCACATAGCATCAAAAAACAACGTGACCATTACGAATCTTGGTCTTGAAATCTAATTCATATTTTGGAAAATAATTCACGTGGATGTCTTTATGACTGCGTAATTTATTTCTTCTCTCTTGTTTTATGTAGATGGCTGATCCAACTCGACCTGAGTTTGACATTTTGGACTCAGAAGGACTTGAGTACCATCGTTGGGTTTCCGATATGGAAACTGCCTTTGTGGCAAAAGACTACACTACCACCATTACCGACCCCAAAGATAATGAACTATCTAATAAGGTGAAAGCAAATGCCTTAATGTTTCTGAGGCGACATATTGATCCTACCTTACGCTGGGAGTACCTTCAGTTGAAGACACCCAAAGAACTGTGGGATGCCCTTAATGGACGTTTTTGGGAACATTCACGATACTTTGCTCCCAAAACTGGCTGTTCAGTGGAATGGAATCCACTTGCTTGATTATAAAAAGGTCAATGACTTCAACAAGGACATGTTGCGCTTAAAGGCAAGTCTCAATTTCTGTGGAAAGGAAATCACAGAAGATGATATGATCTACAAGACTCTTACCACCTTTCCTACTTCAGCATTTATACTAGCGAACCAGTATAAGTTGGAGTATGACAACAAAAGAATCACAACCTTCAATAAGTTAATAAGCCTACTGCAAGTGGCTGAAAGACACAATGAGGTTCTCTTGAACAACAATGCCAGGTCTACTGGGACAAAGAAAATTTCCGAGGCTAATTATGGAAAAATGAAAGGTGGAAAGAACTCCAATGCGAGGGGGTTTAGACGTGCTGATCCCTACCCACGTGGCAACAATGCACCACGTGGAAAGGGACATGGGGATCATGGAAACAAGATGCAAAAGGAAAGAGTTGACAATGAACCATGCTATAGGTGAAGAACTGCTAAGCAAACAACAGAGTAGCAGCCAATTACAAGAGGTATAGAGAGTCTAAAGAACAAGAGGCTCACTATATGGAAGAAGGAGGTCATGACCTAAACGTCAACCTTACAATTGCAGACTTCAATGGCAAAGAGGAACTTGCTAAGTCAATGGATGCTCTCAATCTTGACTGATCTGCTTTATTGATTTTATTTTCCAAAGATAGTTGTGAAGGCATAATGCCTCGTTTTTAATTAGACTATTATTTGGTCTTAAAGAATGGTTTGATGAATTAGATTTCTGAACAAAGACCTTGATTTGCTTATCGTTGGCTTATTAATAAATTTCGAATTTTATTCTGAAGCACTGAATTTATTCAAATTTATTTTCTATACACATATTTACATGGTTCGAAATTGTAATATAAAGATGTAAAGCAATACATCTAGAGAAAAAAATTATTAGAATGAACAAAATTATCATTCTACTAAAATAGAAATACTCTAAAGAATCTGAGATATATTTAAAGTCAAAGACGCTCTGTATGCACCAAGAGCTTATCGAACCTTGTTAAGTTTCAAAGATATTCGTGCCAACGGTTATCATGTAAAAACACACTGTGAGAATGGAACTGAATACATTTATATTACCTCTAATGAATGTGGAAGGAAACACATTTTAGAGAAACTTATGAGTCAACCTAGTGGACTGTACCTCACTATGATTTGGATAATTGAATCCTATGTTGTCACCAACAATGAGATGTGGGACACTGACTCATACAGGCTTTGGCATAACCGCCTAGGGCATCGAGATGTTGCATGATGATCCGTATTTTAAAGAGCTCATATGGACATCCCTTATTTCGAGTGATAAATAAAGTGGGAGAAAAATCCGTCACACTGCAAGGTGTCGGTCCTAGTACTGCTCAAATGCAGTCATTGCTTTCTGAAGTACCAGAAGCACTACCTCCCATTATTCCTCATTGACTATTTCAAAGGCACAAATCTCGTTTTGCAAAGCCTGCTCTTTAGCAAAAACAGGATTGAGACTTTCCTATGCTAAAGATACAAAACAAAACATTCCATTCTTACAAAGGATACAAAGAGATATTTGTGGACCTATCCATCCAGGATACAGACCATTCAAGTACTTTATGGTTCTGGTGGATACTTCGACAATCTGGTCATATGTCGCTTTATTGTCCACAAGAAATGCTGCAAAACTCCTAGTATCAAGTCTATAAGGCTTGATAACGCTGGAGAGTTTACATCAAAAGCATTTGATGAATATTGCATGCCTATTGGGATCGATGTAGAGCATCCTGTACCCCATGTGCATACACAAAACGGTCTCGCATAAGTCACCATCAAAAGGCTACAGATAGTGGCTAGGGCATTGGTTATGCACACCAACCTGTCTATATCTATCTGGGGTTATGCAATATTACACGCAGCTTTACTTATTCGTTTCAGACCCACAGCTAGCCAACCATTTTCTGCGTGCCAGTTGGTAACTGGATATGAGCCTGACATTTCACACTTACGCATATTTGGTTGAGCAGTATATGTGCCTATTGCGCCCCCACAGCGCACCAAAATGGGTCCTCAGAGACGATTAAAAATATGTTGGATACGAATCCCCAACAATTATCCTCTATTTGGAAACCTTGACAGGCGATCTCTTTATGGCTAGGTTTGCAGACTGTCACTTTGATGAGACAGTCTTCCCGTCGTTAGGGGGAGATAGGAAAAAGGATTTTCCAAGGGAACGACAGGAATTGTCGTGGTTTGTTCCCACTCTGTCTCATTTTGATCCCCACACTTCACAAAGTGAAAGTGAAGTGAAAAGAATAATTGATCTTCAGAACGTAGCAGATTCGATGCCTGATGCGTTTACTGATATCGCAAAAGTGACGAGATCACATATACCAGCTGCAAATGTGCCTGCAAGGTTAGAAGTCCCCAACAAGGGGCACGGTGCCGCAGATAGAGGCACTGCAACCGCACTTAGTGGAGGTGTGGTTGAGGCCTTGGCTCCCCAAGGAAGAGGGGGAGATCACTTGGTTCGATTGACACTCACCTAAGGAAGAAGAGGGTGAGTAAGGCACAAACCAATCATCAATGTATAAAATCTCTCTCATGAGATTGTCTCTAATTATAGTTATGTCCATGAATCAATACTGGCGGATGCTCCGATGTTAAAAATGATTCCAGAGAACAAAGAAATCTCAGAGGAATATGAGAGTGCGTATGAGTTGATAGAAAGATCTTCCATACACATTGATGATATATATTGTTGCTCAAGGAATCATAGAGCACGATGATATCGAACCACGCTCTGTTGCAAAATATCAACAAAGAGCAGATTGGCCTAAATGGAATGAAACAATCCAGGTAGAATTAGATTCTCTGACAAAGAGACAGGTATTTGGTCCGGTAGTGCTAACCCACCAAGTGTAAAGTCTGTAGGACATAAATGGGCCTTTGTCAGAAAGCGTAATGAGAAGAATGAAGTCCTAAGGTACAAGGCTCGCCTTGTGGCGCAAGGTTTCTCATAACGCCCTGGAATTGACTACGAGGAGACATTCTCTCCCAAAATGGACGTTATAACATTCCGCTACTTAGTTAGCTTAGTAGTTTCCAAAGGACTGGAAATGCAGCTCATAGATGTAGTTACTGCATATCTTTATGGGGATCTAGATTCAGAGATATATATGAAAGTGCCTGATGGCCTTACATTACCCAAGTCAAGTGACTCTAAACCACGGAGTGCGTTTGCAATTAAGTTGAAATGCTCAATTTATAGATTGAAACAATCCGGGCGGATGTGGTATACCTGTCTAAGTGACTACTTGATTGGGAAGGGATATAAGAATGATGAATTATGCCCCTGCGTATTCATAAAGAAAACAAGTTCCAGATTTGCAATTGTAGCTGTATATGTCGATGATATGAACATAATAGGTACTCTTGATGAAATAAGAGAAACCGCGAGCTACTTGAAATCTGAATTTGAGATGAAGGATTTTGGGAAAACTCGATTCTATCTAGGCCTTGAACTAGAACACCGAGTTTGTGGAATACTAATCCACCAGTCTGCGTATGTCCAAAAGTAAGGCAATTCAACATGGACAAAGCGCATCCTGCTAGCACTCCCATGATCGGTCGAAGATTGGATGCAAAGAAAGATCCATTTGGTCCAAAGGATGATGACGAAGAGGTGTTGGGAGCTGAAATTCCCTATCTAAGTGCAATAGGCGCATTATTGTACTTAGCCCAATGTACTCGACCAGACATTGCATTCTCAGTGAACTTATTAGCTAGATTTAGCTCAGCTCCAACGCAGCATCATTGGAATGGTATTAAGAACATTTTCGATACCTAAAAGGAACCATTGACTTGAGACTGTTCTTTCCCTACAGAGAGACAAGAGGGACCGCATATGGAACTGCAATCCCTAAAGGAAATGTTGATGGCGAAAGCGCCACTCACTACACTGAAACACCAAATGACGTTTTGGTTGGTTTTGCTGATACTGGGTACCTCTCTGACCCACATAAAGGTCATTCCCAAAATGGTTATGTATTCACCATTGGGAACACGGCGATATCTTGGAGATTAACCAAGCAAACCCTTGTGGCTACCTCCTCGAACCACTCAGAGATCATCGCTCTACATGAGGCGGTCCGTGAGTGTGTATGGTTAAGAGCTATCATCACACATATTCGAGGGACTAGTGGTTAGAGTTCTACCACTGAAGAGCCTACTTGCATTTATGAAGATAATGCAGCTTGCATCGAACAGATGAAGCTAGGATATATCAAGGGTGATAATACAAAACACATATCGCCAAAGTTTTTCTACAATCAGCAACAACAGGCCCTCCTCAAGATTCAAGTGAATCATGTAAGGTCTGAGGAGAATGTGGCAGATTTGTTCACCAAATCATTGCCTAAGGCCATATTTGAGAAACATGTTAAAAACATAGGAATGCGAAGACTTTCCAAGCTCCCCTGATTAATGTAAGTATCAGGGGGAGGTGTAGACGTCAGGGGGAGTCTAACACACACATGTCATACTCAAATGTAAAAGGTGTGTTGTGCTCTTTTCCTTCGACCAAGGTGTATTTTTGTCCCACAGGGTTTTTATTGTTACTTGGCAAGGTTTTTAGTGAGGCAACAACTCATGCACCATTTCGTCTTTGACTTGGCACAAGGGGGAGTGTTAAAGGAAAAACATATTGTGTGTCTTCGTCAAAGTAACTGACGGAGAGGGAATCAAGGAACCAGTGATTACCATCAATCAGCACAATTATAGATCAATCAGCATTCAAGGTATTTAATGTAATTAATATTTCCGTTGTAATTCTATCCCTATATAAAGGGACTATGAAATGAAATGAGAAGACCAATTCCAATCTCAATTTACTTTAACAAAATTGAATAAGTAATAAGAAAATAGCAAATTGGCAAGACTATCTTACTAATTTTAAGATGCTCAATTTAGTCTTTTCTTACCACAATTTACAAATTTACTTATCCAAAGTACTTATAGCAATTTCAAAAATTAAACTACCACACAAAAACTACCAAAGAAAGTAAAGATAAACTAAAAGAAATGGTTCTCTAGTCCCATGGCAACGGTGCAAAAAACTTATTGGAGACATCATTGAGTATGAAAGTGTGTGCAAATTTGTGTATGATGTTCCTTACTTCCAAGTGTAGAAGGTCAAGTTTTAATAAGGGAAAGTATAGAGTATCGTACCTAAGGGATTGGGGGAAACTCCACCCTAGCTAGATTACGGCAAGAAAGCCTAGAAAAAATATACAATCTACCTTTTTACAAAGTCACAACCTTAGCCCTTTGGAAGCTAAAGATCATGAGGAATGTATTAAGAATTATGGTAATGAACGGCTTGATTGATTTTAATTTTTATGTGAACAAATTAAAAGTACACAAAAATTAAGTATGCAAATAAAAATAGAGATTTTGATATAAGAAAGAAATAGAGGCTTAGGCATCACACCTAGCCTCACGGAATCAAGAGTTTATTAAGTTCATGTTTCCGATTCATTAACTTCCTAAAGCATGCTTCTAGGTGATAAATCTATGAACACACTTACGATACATTAAAGTATAGTAGCCGAAAGATTCAAAACATGCATAAACATCAAAGAACATAAAGATTACATTGTTTTGTGTATAAGCCCTAGCCCCAAATTCAACTACTCACAACTCATATTTACACAACTACAAGCCATAAACATCATAAATAACAAATAAAAGAGAGCAAAGAGTGGAGAACACATCATCGAGTATGAAAGTGTGTGTAAATTTGTGTATGATCTTCCCTACTCCCAAGTGTAGGAGGTCAAGTTTTAATATAGGGAAGTGAAGAGTGTCGTACCCAAAGGATTGGGGGAAACTCAAACTTAGCTAGATTTCCGCAAAAGCCTAGAAAAAGAAAATGCAATCTAACTTTTTACAAGTTCACAACCTTAGCCCTTTGGAAGCTAAAGATTGCAAGGATGGTATTAACAATTATGGTAGTAAATAGCTTGGTTGATTTTAGTTTTACGATAAACTAAGTTGCACAAAAATTAAACTAAGCTAATAAAAATGTGGAGACTAAATCAATGAGAGGAGTAGAGACTTAGGCATCACACCTAACCTTACTCATGCACAAAATGTAACCCATATTTGATGTAGTAACATGCGTTCTTATTGGCTTGTTTTCCCTTTATAATTTCAACAAATCAAGAACAAACTGCAACAAATCAAGAACAAACTGAATAGATGATATTTAGCATGCTAGGACCAAAACACAATTATGATCTGGTGGTCTTTCATTTCAATTCAATATGTTAGGCTCTGGAAACTTTCACTGAAAGTAATGCACATGATGACATGATCAATAATATTCTGTTTTTCACAAATGCAATTTAGAAGCTACCAGACATGATGGAATGGGCTTACTTTATTTATCTAATAATATTCTGTTTTTCATATGTTGGTTGAAACCAGTGGTTGGCATGGAGGCTTGTGATTTCACCAATATGTAACTTCCTTTAAAATCAGTTTGTTATTTCAAATATTTGCTGTGTTGTGAATGTGTTAGCTCTTTAAATGTTAAAACTGATGTGAATAACTGAATATGTTGTTTTTATTTTATGGGTAGGATATGTGGTAACAACAGTTGATGATGAAGGTGATTGATACGCTAAGGCTGCAAAGGGCATCCTGTTTTGGGCCTTTAGTGTTTTGGCTACAAGGCATGTTGTTTTGGTCTTGTTTGCAGACTTGCAGATCTGCATTTCTATGATTTCTTCAACCTTTTTTCAGTTTTAGAGATCAAGAACTTTCTTTGGAGTGTGAAACTCTCTTATTGTTGAATTTCGGTCTGTAATGAACTAAGTTTGCTAAATTTCGGATTGTAATGGACTAAGTGATTAACTCTTTCGGAATTGTAAAGCTCTGTAATGATGTAATGAAATAGGTTTCTGGCTTACTGCATTACTAGACTATCTATGGTTGTTTGACTAGTTTCCAGGTAATTTGGGCCAATTGGGCCATAGATTTTTGCTGACTTCTGTTCAAGGTGTTGTTTTTGACAGTTTATGGATCTGGAAAAATTGGGCCATAAATATAATAAACAAGGCCCTAAAACTGAACCCGAACTGAATGGAAGGTTCATGAGAAAGAAAGAGATACCATCTGTATGAGATTAAGAAAGAAAGAGATATTATCTGTCGGCTCTTTGGCAATTCTTTACTCATCTATTTTCCAATCAGGTCAGTGGGGGTATTAATACAAAAGCTCGTATGCAGCCGGTATATCATGCATTGGGTGACCTTGGTTCCCGTCCATTATTCTTCGCGCAAGAGAGCCTTGCTTGCCAACAACAAAGATGAATGCCTTGCCCACTCCACCAGCGCCTCAGGCAGTTCTTCCTACACGCCGCACGTACTCACTTGGATCACGAGGGAAGTCGAAGAGTATAACATGATCCCCACCAGGAAAGTCGATTCCACGTGATGCTCTGTCAGATATGTTTGTAAACATCAACTTGATATTAGAAAACAGATATTAATCAGACCATTCATATCTGCCAACAAAGTTCAGTTGTTGGAAATCATGCTTGCAACAAAGATTACTACCTATCAGTGCAGACCAAAAACTGTGCTACTTTCTCTGAATGAGAATTGGTGAACTCCTTCATGTTTGCAAGCCGTGATTCTTGAGCCAGAGCAGAATGAAATGGTAGAATTTGAACACAAGTTCCACTTCTGTCAAAGAGTGATAGTACATTCTCAACTTTTCTGCATGTCTAAATCTGCAAAATAAAATGAACGTTAACTGGAATTAATATCTTACAAATGACTAGTGAAATAAGTTGAGTCAAAACTCAATGTCTTCTTTCCCCTAAAAAGGAAAAAAGTCAGAATGCTTGTAAATAGCACACAGGGACAACCGGTGCAAACCACAAAAGTAAATCCTCCCACCTTACCTTGTTACAAAAGACTATTGTTTTGGGAACTGGACTTCCCTCCACAAGCTGTAGAAGAGCAGATTTCTTATTTGTGAATGTCATCTCTGGAGATTTTTCACTCCGATCATCTCCACGGCAATCTACAAGAACCTGGACATGAATCGTGATGATTAAATTCCATAACTTTGGAGTAAATATAAAGCTCTTCAGTTCTAACATAAAAAGTTAAATCAAGTGAGGGAAAAGATAAAATAATGATAATAATAATAATAATAATAATAATAATAATAATAAATCCATATCCTAATGCAGCTATCATAAGTTAATAACAAGGCATGAAACCCTCCTCTCTATTTTTCTATTGCATCACAGTAAAATTGATATAAAATAAGAGTATGATTTGGGAGAAGTTACGATTGTCAAATCAAATTTGAGTACGATGAAGAAGTTCTCAACAACGCTGCTATTGGAATTTGCTAAACGATGGGTTAATCTTGGTGGATTTTACTAACTGATATACATTACACACAATCACATTACTACAATAAACATAAAAGAAGAGCCTTCATATTGATCTCCTAAATAGCAGGACAAAAGTTTAAAATCCACAATGTTAGTAAACCAACCTCTTCAAGGCCAGGGCTTATCCGGTGCATTCCAGGTGCCATGCCCACTTGACACGCAGGAAAATCTTCAACTAACTTGTTGTAAATGCCAAGTGGTAAAGTTGTAGTGACAAAAAGATATTGTGTGGTTACAGGTGCGGAATTGATTAAACTTTGCAGTGCTGCTTCAAAATCCTCATCATTAAAGACTATATCTACCTCATCCAGCACAGCACTGCAACAAGAGGTTCTAATTATATATTTGTGTGCCATGTGGGTAAATTTACATACAAAAGCATAAATACATGCACACATCCGCACTCACCCACAAACATTAGTGATAGACGACTCAACAGCATCACCAAGAAACTCCTGTACACTATAATATACACTTATATCTAGATTATTTTGGCTGACTAGGTGAGTTACCCTGTCAAAGTGGAAGAAACATAACAACGAATAACAGTTCAAGCAAAAATTTTGCTTTCTTCTTTTTTATTTTTGGCTGGAAAAGAAGTACAAAAACAAAAACAATCTTGGTAAGGAATATACAAATATACAAGTACAAAATTTATACAAGTACATTTATACAAATATACAAGTACAAAAACAATCTTGGTAAGGAATATACAAATATAGACAACAAAATCAAGGACCATAGTTTTCAAACCCCCAGAGATTTTAGATCCATTGTATCACTCCTTGACAAAACAGACTATAAGAACACATTCCAGAAGTTATTCACCTCATGCTGTATCTAGAAGTTTTGGTAGACTTTTTGTCAAAGCTGCTCATAACAATAGTGACAAACTATAAACTCTCGGAAAAGAAAACAATAGAACAGTCGAGTAGGGAAGATACACACCACCACTGAAATTGAAAATATAAAGGACGCTTTAATTTAATCAAACCCCAACACATAATCATAACAAAATGTTTATGCAAAGTTAAAGGAAACTGACTTACCATCTTAAATTTGACAATTGCAAGAAGCCCTCCTTAATTAGATACATAAATCGACCTGGGGTTGCAATTAGAACATCAACACCTTCTTGCAAACTTTCCAGCTGAGTTTTCTGTCGATGACCGCCTGTTACAACCATAGACCTGACAGGAACTCCAAATTTTGATATTGATCGGCAATTACCCAAAACCTGCAGAAGTTACATTTTAATTGAAGTAATGATTCAAAGACCAGAAGAATACAAAGAGACTAAATATCCTTCCCTATTTATATGCAAACTGCATGACAAAATAATTATACTAGCCAAACAGCTTTTCTGTCAACGACTAAGTTTGTGGTTGGCAAATGCCTTCCTACTGCATCTTAGTTCTCTAATTATTTTCCATAAACAACTAAGCAAGGCTAATACTTTATTACACACAAGCAGAAGGCCAGTGGTAATAATGAAAGGTCATAAATACAGTGATTTTAATTCTTATTTCTGGTCGCTGTACTTGCTTCCTCTATTTTGCTGGTTTGTGCTTCTGCTGTATTGTTTTGCTACTTTTGCAGATGTTTGTTATGTTCAGACACACACACACACAGATGCAATAGTACAACATTCTTTTGCACAGAGGTCAAGGTAAAACATCTAGCAGCTGGCAATAAATTAATATGCCTAGAAACTTAGAAAGGTATTTATCCATCTGAGAAGAGGTAACAACTGAAAACAAAATTTAAGAGCATGTAGATCAGAAAAGGTAAAAGTTAATGTAACTGTTAGTGCAGACAATAGCAACTCACCTGAGAAGCCAGTTCTGCAGTCAGAACTAATACAACTAATCAAGGACTCTGTGATGAGGACTTGCTCAGTCCTTGAAGTTCTTCATCCCTTAAACGCTGAATGACAGGAGCAAGATAAGCCAATGTTTTGCCAGATCCACTTTGTTAATAGAGGTTTTTCCAGCAACAACTGGAGCAAATGCCATGGCCTGCAGTTATCCAAAATGTGCAGTACAAGTATAAATTGTTAATTATGAGTATGCCACCGTTTCGAGTGTATGTAGAGGGAACTGTTTATATCAGTATATCAGGAACTACAGGTTGACTAAGCATGCTCTTGATATATCAGTATATTAGCTAGATATTGCATTTTCTCTGATTTTTATAATTCGTGAACCTATCAAACTGTTAACTCATTTTATGTACATGGAATTCCATAAGTCCAATTTTAAGAGTATTTAAGTACACCTCCGTTACTATAGTATCTTAAGGATGCAAGATGACCTACATGTGGATATATAGGACAATTTTTGGAGTGCATACATTTTCAAAGCACCACCAAATCAAATGCTTTACATATGTCTTTTGATGTACCTGAATATGTGATGGACGCTGGAAAAGCTGCTTCCTTAGACATTCAATCATATACTCACTGCATCCCGCATCCCTAAAGGATTTTCGACTGAAAAAGCCACCATCATTGGACACTCTCCTTCGTTGGTCTAGGTCTGGATACTCCGATGAATCGCGTACGGACCCTCCACTACCCCATCCTTTTTTTGAAACTGAAACCTTTTGTCTGTCTATGATGGTGTTAGGCTTCTGACAACTCTCAGGGAGTGGCTGGCTCAAAAAAACCTTTCGTAGTTACTCTAGAATTGTCCTTGTAATCTGTTGGTTCCTTCTTACGCAATGCGTCCCTAAACTCATGTGAGTTGGAAGGATTCGAAAGTCTCCCTCCACGACTCATGGCATTTGCTTTCTTCTTCTTCTTCTTCTTCTTCTTCTTCCCCATACCTTCAATTGTAGAGATAAATGGTGATGTATCCTGCACATCTAGTTCATTTTCACTTTCATCCATTTCTCGCTTCACCCGAGAAGCTTTCTCCACTACAGATTTCATCTCTGGACTTTCAATCTCCCAAAACTTCCAGCAACTCTCCTAGTAGGTGCCGCTTGTTGATGGTCACTATCTATAAACGGTAACACATGCTCAGTGGGTCAATTCCCTCAAAGTTACAACAGAATAAACAACTAAATCAGGACTAAACAAATTATGTGTGTATGCTCCACAAATACTTCATTATCAGGACAATGTGCCTCAAGCTCATAGCTTTCATGTAAAATAGAAGATAACATGGTCTAATATGTGAGATATCAAAAGCCATTTCACTAGTATCAGTCAGCGTATAACAGATAAAGTTACAAACTTTAAGTTGAGGAGAAGCAGAAATCAGCAGCTAAAACGCATTATGGAACTGAAATATTGAAAACAGAGAGATGGAAGAGGACCTCTGGTATTGGTTTTGGGAGAGTCACGGACTACAGAAGAGTCATTCTTGGTTGGCTCCCAAGCTGCAGCAGAGTTATCCAAGGGCTTTCTGACCCAAACTGCAACTTCTTCCCCATTTTCTAATCTGACGAGGGGTGGACAGTACACCTGCAGTGATGCTGTGCCACCATCCATTCTGGGCAATGCGTTTTGGCCATAGGTGTTTCACTACTGGAGCAGGAGCTTTGCCCAGCATTTCAGTATTTCTGGGTCTGGATATATATTATTTGGGCAATTGGGTATGGATAATTAGTACTTATTTGTTGAGCTTCAAAACTCAGAAGTGAATACTGATTGTGTGCCCAAGTAGAAGTAGAGTGCAGAAGGAGAAGAAGAAGAACACGAGTTGTTGGGAGGAAAGACCATATCGACGGTATCCTGTACCGGGTCGGTCTTCGGGTCATGGGCATGAACAAAATATCTCTTCCTACTTTACTGACCCGGCCCAGAGTTCTTTGTGTCTATCAAAAAATGAAGAAGAAAATTGTATCATAACAAAAATGGTATCATATATAGTCATGCATAAGGGTATTGTTTGGTTTTCTTTTTGCTTCATGGTCGGTAACAGAGAACCCCTTCTTTCCATTTGTAGCTAGGTACTGTTTTAACACTGCCTCTTGGAGTCCTGGCTGGATCGAGTAAGTTCATTTCACTTGGTGGTCAATTTTCGTACCTCATCTAATATATAATTGAATGTACGTTGATATATAGTGTGCTTAATTTTGTTCTAAATACAGAATTAAAAAGTGTTGGTAGTGTTGTCATCTTAATTTTCATCATTTCTTTTACTGGCCGGTGTCTTCTCTCCAAATAGAGCTAGCTCTTGGCAATATCTTATGTGTTTCGATCGAATAGCATTATAGATGAGTGCTTCTCTTCTTCAAGTTGAATCAGATCCTCAAGTAATGATGTACGTTTTCTATTTATGAGATGTGGAAAAGCTTGGTTCCCAATGAAGTTAACACCCTATATTGATCGACCAAGAACAAGAACACCGGCCTTATTGATGAAATCTACGATCACGGGTAGCAGTTTGATTCCCTTATTTAAACCTCTTCTTGTGTGGCTCGATCGACATGATGATAATGGTTGCCACACAGTAGCTAACAGCCTAACAATTCCAGGTTTGCTTAATCTAAAATTGTGTTTAAACGAGCCTGGCTTATTCTTTGAAAGCTCTGGCCGGGAAACTCCTTGAGCCTTCAAGGGACATTGCACTTGCCGTTTGCATCATGATAAAGCTTTTGGAGTCACATTCATCCATCTTGAACTTTTTTGAAACCTTTGATGACAACTTGGAGGAGGCCCTCACGAAGGAGCAAGGCCTTGTAGAAGAATGACATTATTATTGCCACTCCTGAAACCAGCTATGAGCTAGGGAGGAGAACCTTGGGGACCATATAATAAACTCATAAGCCACCTTAATTACTATGTCATCGAAGTTTGATTTAGACTCCTGGATTGTCAAGAGGATGCCATTTGATCGAATGCCATACGTACAACTCTTTTGGAGCAGGAGAGGGTTCTGTTTCCAGTAGCTTGAACCAATAATAGTTGCAGCACTAAAGAGGATTTTTGTAGGATGAGGTTGCATTTGTAAGAATAAATTTGCTTTCCCCAATGTACCAATAAATTAACATAACTTTGCTCATGAGCTCGATAAAGGATTAGCATCAAATATACGGTGAAGATAACTCAAATGACACCTCATTGTTACTTCGTTAATAAGGATTAGCATCTAATAATATTAGGTTACTTGGTAATCAAGAAACCTCATTGTTTCTCCTAATTCTACTACAAGATTAATTCTTGATCACTCTTGTTGGTAAAACAAAAAAATATAATAATAATAACAGATTTAATGGGATTAAAGTACTGTTGTATTCAGTGGCGGAACCACTATTCGGTCCGCAGGGGTCCGGACCCCCCCAAGCAATTAAATTGATCAGCTAATTAATGAAGGGTTTATATACAATCATGTATAACTCTCACACTTTTAGCCAGATGGAACCACCCCCCCCCCCCCCCCCCCCCAGCCTTCTCACGTAGATTATAGTCTGCACCATGTGGACAACTAATCCAAGATGATGAGAGAGAAGTGTTAACTAAACCTCGTAATTATGTATTTGTCAAAAAATACTTTTCATTAAGTATTTATTAAAATTTTAAAGGACTTGTTTAGTGAGATTAAATCACATATAAGGAAAAATAGATAGAAAATGTGTAAGAAATGGACCTTGCATTAAGTGTTAAGACGACATTAATTTTTTCTACATTATATATATATATATATATATATATATATGATTTATTGTCTTAACAAGATTATTGTGTATATATACTGTCGAGTACTTAACTTTGATTAGTAAGTTGCACCAATTTTTTTGTTTGGTAATAAGTCTACATTATTCTCGACCCCCCCCAAGCTACAAATCCTGGTTCCGCCCCTGGTTGTATTCAATATTCGACAGAAAACCTAGTCTGATCGACGCCTTCCCAACCTGAGAAGTTTGTTGGTCAGTTTGATCGCCATGGCTATCCTTAGCTCGGACCAAGATGGTAAGATACTTTGTCTGTGATACTGGAACGCCCTATTTACCCAAGTAACTTCTACGTCTATAGTTGGTCAGTTTAATAGCCTGCTATTCTTAATATTATTTCATCGCAGGCGTTTTCAGATCAATTTCAGATTCACTCCCAACGCATTGCACTATAAATATAGTCTTTTTCCGTGCTAGCTGAATATCATGGAGTCAACGGATATGAATCAAAAGAGTTCGAAGCCGGAGGATTCATATGGTAATTAATATTCTGCTAAACTTGTGTATATATGTCATGAATCAATAATGCATCAGTCTATAGTATAGACTCTATACCCTAAAACCAATTAATATTTGAATGGACACATACAATCAATTGCACACATTGTTTACAGAACTTTTTTACTTATGTTTATGCTTGATTTGACACAGAAACTGGTGCTGTACCCAAATGGAAACAAGAAGAAGAATGTGGAAGACCACATCTCTGTCTACTTGAGCATAGCCGGAGAAGATTCACTGCAGACTGGTTGGGGAGTATCTGTTGATTTTAGACTGTTTTTGCTTGATCAGAATAAGGGAATGTACTTGGTTCTTGAAGGCACAGCTTCTGCACTTGATCTGGCAACAACTTTTTGCTTTTTGCTACGCCAAGTGACAAGGTTCCCTCCAACAAAAGTGAAGTACCCAGATGTAGAACGTCTGTCAGTTTTATCACCAGCCCAATCTGCATCTGTGTACCCAACAACTTCCAATTCATCTTTTTTCTGAAACAGTAACCCTTTACTTGGCGCCATCTTTAAGTACTTCAAAATACGAAAGACTGCATCCATATGCTCTTCACTAGGACAATGCATAAATTGACTAACAACACTCACATCATAAGCAGCAATATCAGGTCTAGTATGTGAAAGATAAATCAACCTTCCTACAAGACGTTGATACCTCCCTTTATCAGTTGGAACTTGATCAGGATAAATAGCAAGTCTGTGATTCATCTCAATGGGTCTCTCCATTGGTCTGCAGTCCAGCATCCCCGTTTCAGCAAGTAAATCAAGGACATACTTCCTTTGTGAAAGCAAAATCCCCTTCTTAGACCTTGCAACTTCAATACCCAGAAAATACTTTAGTTGTCCCAGATCCTTCATTTCAAACTCCTTTGACAGATACTTTTACAATTTATTCATCTCTTTCGGATTATCCCCTGTAACAATCATGTCATCAACATACACAATAAGAGCTGTAATCTTACCATTCTTGCGTTTGATAAACAAGGTATGGTCAGAATTGCTCTGTTTGTACCCAAAAGCTTTCATGGACTTTGAAAATCTTCCAAACCAAGCTCTTGGAGACTGCTTCAGGCCATACAAAGACTTCTTCAATTTACACACCTTGCCAACGTCACTTGGGTAATTCTTAACACCTGGGGGCACATCCATGTACACTTCTTCCTCCAAATTCCCATTAAGAAACGCATTATTCACATCAAACTGGTGCAAGGGCCAATCTTTATTTGCTGCAAGTGAGATTAGAATTCGGACAGTATTAATCTTTGCCACAGGTGCAAAAGTCTCCTCATAATCAATCCCATAGCGTTGTGTATATCCTTTGGCAACCAACCTCGCCTTGTATCTATTAATAGTTCCATCTGCATTAAGCTTCACAGTAAATACCCAACGACATCCTACAGTCTTCTTTCCAACCAGCATAGGTACTAGCTCCCATGTTGCATTCTTTTGAAGAGCTTCCAAGTCTTCATTCATCGCCTTTGTCCATTTTGGATCCGTCAATGCTTCCTGCACGTTACTAGGAATAGATACAGTAGATAATTGATCAACAACAAGTGCATGTGACCCAGAAATCCTATGGTTAGACATAAAATTAGCTATAGGGTATTTAGCTTTGGCTTTGATATCTGGTTCATATTGTTTCTTGGGAATTCCCTTGGTAATCCTTTGTGATTTCCTAGGTTCGACACTTTCTAACCCAGAAGATTCATTAAAGTTTAAGGGTACCTGAGGAGGATCATTCTGACTGGGATCTTTAGTTGGTGATGCAGAAGGGGGAATATCTTGTGTGTGAGCTTCAGATACGTCTTGATTTTGATTCAAGCTATCCAGAAAAGTCGTCTCGTCTGTCTTGGAATTCACAACACTCTGTTCGGCAGTTACATTTTCTATTTCGGAATTCACAACACTCTGTTCGGCAGTCGCATTTTCTGTTCGGAATTCGCAACACTTCGTTCGGCAGTCGTATTTTCAGTTTCGGAATTCGCAACACTTCGTTCGGCAGTCGCATTGTCCATTTCGGAATTCACAATGCTCTGTTCGACAACTGCATTTTCTGTTTCCAAATTTCTACCCTCAAATCTATCCTCCAAATTTTCCAAGTCTCAAAGACATCAAAATCAATAATAGAACGAGGATTCCCTTCACAACCTCTCTCCCCTTGAAGGGAAGACTAAGAAACTCCTGAGTAATAAGGCTCGGATTCACGAAAAGCAACATCAAGAGAGACATGTATAGTACCAGTAAGGGGATCATAACATCGATAACCCTTCTGGAACTCAGCATAACCAACAAAGATACACTTACGGGCACGAGGATCAAGCTTGCTACGTTGAGGCTTGGGAATATGAACATAGGTTGTGCACCCAAACACCCGGGGCTCCAAATTAGGCATAGAAGGGATGGTCAAAAGTGTATGAAGCTTCTGATGAGGATTCTGAAACTCAATCACCCGTGAAGGAGTACAATTGATAAGATATGCTGCTGATTTTACTGCTTCTCCCCAATAGGACCGAGGTACATTCATGCCAAACAAGGAAGCACGAACAACTTCCATCAAATGCTTGTTCTTCCGTTCTGCTAAACCATTCTGTTGAGGAGTATAAGAATTGGAGGTTTGATGACGAATTCCATGTGACCGGCAAAACTCAATCATAGGGCCATTCACAAACTCTCCACCATTGTCAGACTGAAACACTCTGATGGATTGTTGATACTGAGTTGCCACCATTTTGTGAAATTCGGTAAACATTCCAAATAAATCACTCTTATTCTTCAGTAATGACACTCATGTCATGCGAGTGCAATCATCAATAAACGTTACAAAATATCGAGCTCCAGAAAGAGAAGGAATTTTCGCAGGACCCCAGACATCGGAGTGAATCTTCATAAAAGGAACAGGACTTTTATTAAGACTTGGTGAATATGAAATACGGTGACTCTTGGCCAGTTCGCAGATGTCACAGTGGAAATCCAAATCACTAACAACTAAAAATAATTGAGGTTGCAGCTTCTTAAGATAACGAAAGGATAGATGACCTAAATGGCGATACGATAACCATACAGCTTCCTTCGCATTCTCTACCCCGTTGATCTGATTAGCCTGTCCCAAAAGATGCTTATGTTTCTTTCCAATCTCTGTCAGATCCAGATAGTATAATTTCCCCCTTCTAACACCATAACCAAGAATCCGTCAAGTCAGAATGTCCTGAAACACACAGAAAGACGGATAGAAGGTCACAATACATGCAAGAGCTAAAATAACTTGACCAACAGACAGGAGATTATAAGCTAGTGATGGAACAACTAAGACAGATTCAAGGGTTAAGGTATCAGATAAAGCAATAGAACCTTCTCCGGTGACCGGAGTTGGAGTACCATCAGCAGTAGAGACAACGCCTTGAGGGAAACGTCTAAGGTTTTTCATAAGACTTGGGTCATTGGTCATATGGTCAGATGCACCTGTATCAATTATCCATGTACTATTAAAAGTAACCTTACCCTTCATACCTGACTGCGCTACATTAGCGGAGGCATTGTCTAGGTAAACTTCCTCTTTAGTAGCAACAGCGGCCTTGCCCAGATTCTTTCGCGGTTTCTTGGTGAAGTCCCACCAATCAGGGTAACTAATCACTTCATAGCACCGCTCCTTGCTATGACCTAATTCCCCACAGATAATGCACCTTTTGTTTGCATATGGATTTGGTTTACCTAGAGGACGGTGTGGAGAAGGTCCTAAGAAGCCTGGAGGAGGACCCTGTTTGCATTGAGCCATAACAAAAAATTCGGTAGTTACCGAATGCCCCATAGCCTGTTTCTCTGATTGCATTATTGAGGAATTCATGATTTTCGCAGGATTGGATTTTCAAGGGTTTCAAGATGGATATGAATGTTTTGGAAAAGAAATTTTTTTTTTGTTTCTTTTGTCTGAAAAAAGGTAGGGTGATGGTGGTTTGAAATTCAGGATGGTTTGATTTCAACGGTGGTGGTACGCAGCGGTTTGTGGTGTTCTTCGGGATTCAGGATTCAGGATTCCAAGGATGCAACGCAAGTTCAAAGGATTGAACCTGCTCTGATACCAAGTAGAAAAGAATACTTCAATTCAGGGTTAATTCAATAATTTTATTCATCCCACAAGAGGATATATATACAAGTACAAAGGAGTAGTCTAACTCTAATAGGAAACAATCTTTCCGTAATTACAGGATATCCTAATTAAATAAAATCCTAATTACATACAGATTTACAGCGATTCTACGCTAGCAAATATATTGATGTACATAAACGTTTTGATTCCATATGCAGACTAGATAGCTATATATATTGCCTGTCTTCTGATATTCTTTTTCCTTTTTTGCATTGTGTGCATTGTTCAGATGCTTTTACAAAGCAGAAGTGCTTTCATGCAGGGTTGCTTCATGTAGGTTTTGATAAGCTAATCTGTCTTAAAGAATTTACTGATGTTTCCAATGGATATCTCTTCGATGACAAGTGTGTATTTGGAGCTGAGGTCTTTGTTTGCAAAGAAAGAAAAACAGGCCAGGCAGAGTGTATATCAAGGATAAAGAGCCCTTATATGTACAAGAATGTTTGGAAACTTGAAAACTTTTCAAAGTCGAACGCTCAGTTCTACCACTCAAAACAATTCAGTGCTGAAGGCCTAAACTGGTATCTCCAATTATCCTTCTTTTTTTCTTTTGACAGAAAATCGACTATAGGGGAAATTAAGGAACAACATTTATGACCTTCTAGGAATTCGGATTAATGTGTGCCCCCTGCCACCGGAAGTTTCAAAGCCCCTAAATATGAAGTGACGGTAAACCTAATTTGTTTTTCTATCCGATTTTGATTTTGATTTTGATTTTTTTTTTCTTCTGATTATCTTCCCAGCCATTCTTCCAGATTTTGATTCAGTTTTTCTTTTCTATCTAATTTTTATTTTTTTCTGATTTTTTTTCTGCCTTTTTTTGTTTGATTCGCCATCGTGCGTGATTTTTCACATGCTTCACATGCGTTCTTATTGGATTGTTTTCCCTTTAGAATTTCAACAAATCAAGAACAAACTGAATAAATGATATTCAGCATGCTAGGACCAAAACACAATTATGATCTGGTGGTCTTTCATTTCAATTCAATATGTTAAGCTCTGGAAACTTTCACCGAAAGTAATGCACATAATGACATGATGGACTGTGTTGATCAATAGTATTCTGTATTTCACAAATGCAATTTAGAAGCTACCAGACATGATGGAATGGCCTTACTTTATTTATCTAATTTGTTTAAGATGCTAGGACTTGTTCAAGTTTTGCTTTTTTGCTGCCTTGTTTTGGGGATATTTTTGCAGGTTGTAAACTCTGTTAGATTCTGCTGACCTTGGATACATAACACAGCAAAAGACATGATTCTAAGGTTGTATATGTTGCTTGCTCCTTGCTAAAGTCCACGATTTGAGATAAGGACATAGCAATTGGGTCGAATGGTAGTTCCTTACTTGTTTTGTGAAACGAAGACAGTTCGTCAAAGTGATAGATACTTGACAGTGATTTCTGTTTCTTAATCTTGTATTTCCCGTCTTCTGTTATCATCATTTTACATGCTTGAATCTTGTTTCTATTCAGCAAAAGATGGCAGATATTATGATTTGATGATACTCAATTTTATATAATTGCCAATTTGATTGAATGCATTTTCTGTGGGTACGTGTTTTATAATTATTTTCTCTACAGTATAGTACGACATGAATTATTGAGAACACTAGTATACCTACATATATGAAGAAACAGAGCATTTGATGAGAAATTTTAATGGCATTCAAACATCAAAATTAAATTATTGAGAAAAATTGAAGGCACTGGACAAGGGCCGCATAGAGGGAATCAGTAAAAATTCTTGCAAGTGTGTTCCCCTCTGAAACTCAAGAAAACATGTGATATCTTGATGAGTGGTAACAATAACAAAGAAAGGAAAATTCTACAATGTTTTAACGTATGACATGCATACAATTGCCTTAAAAGTGGTAAAATGAGTCCTCAAAATAGTAATATTAGTCCTTAAAGTAGTAACATGAGTCCTTAAAGTGGTAAATTTTCTTAGTTACCACATGAGTCCTCAAAATAATAATATTAGTTCTCAAAGTAGTAACATGAGTCTTTAAAGTGGCAAATTTTCTTAGTTTACCATATGAGTCCTCAAAATAGTAATATTAGATCTCAAAGTGGTAACATGAGTCCTTAAAGGAGTAAAAATAGTTGATGTATGAGAAATGTTAACATACCATAACATGACATGTACGCCAACTTGGTACATTTATAAATTATATACCATATGAGTCCTAGGCATATAAGTGACATGTACGCCATATGAGTGAATACCACCTAGGCATATAAATTATAAATGTACCAAGTGATTATTTATTAATGTATGGAATAGCCTTTCCCCAAAAATGCAATTAAGTGATTATTGTATTATAGCAATTTATGTTTTGTGTCATTCTCTTTCATCTATTCATGGTTTGGTATTTATTGCCAATTCTTGTTATTATGTTCAGAAAGTTGCTTCTACTTGTATGTTTGTCCTAGCAACCTCGTTCATACAGAATGCCTGTTCCTTTTCTTTTCTCCTAATTATCTAGCATTTTATATGCAGTGTAGCACTTGGATGATCATCATTGTCCCTACTAGCACGACAGCATACCTTTACTTTACTCACATGGAAAATTATTATTGGCTGCCTCACAGCCAGTGTAATATCATCCCTTTCTCTAAATTTGCTCTTTGCTCTGGTTTTCTTGAGATTGATTGCATGCTTAACCCAGTTCCAATTGGTTCATTGATGAGCTTCCTTTAATATACAGATGTTGTAGGAGATATTGGTCGGTCTTAGTTTATTGTTAAATATTTTGCTGCTATCTTGTCATAACTGTGTGATGCAGTCATTATTTACTGCATCATTCTTTACAATAAATGTTCTTTTTATATGCATTATAGGTCTATTTCATATTGCACTAGAGTTACAATGGTTCAGTAGTCTTGCTGTTATATTCATGAAATAAATTTTTATAAGTGTCTCTATACTTCTTGCAGGTGTCTTTGTATCCTGCTGTTGCTATGGTTCTGATATCCCACTTTGATATCTTTTATTTGTCATCTCGGTACTTCTTATTAAGGACACTGAGGAGGATAGCTCTTCAAGTGCAGACAAGTTTTCTTTCTTGTAGCTTGTATCCGGACACCACTGCCATTCAATTGTCCAGTAGAGATGCATATTCAGTTCATTATTGTTATTCCTTGGTGGTATATATTGGCTGTTATATTCTAGGGCAGGAACTGTTTTTGTTTTGAATGTTCATCATGTCATGTACGCCAACTTGGTACATTTATAATTTATATGCCTAGGTGGTATTCACTCAAGTCATATAGTAGTAGGCACCCTGGCCTTCGGTAATGATGTATTGGTGGCTGATTTATGACTATTATGCGAATGATCAGCTGGAAAATTCTACATTGTGTTAACGTATGACATGCATACAATTGCCTTAAAAGTGGTAAAATGAGTCCTCAAAATAGTAATATTAGTCCTTAAAGTAGTAACATGAGTCCTTAAAGTGGTAAATTTTCTTAGTTACCACATGAGTCCTCAAAATAGTAATATTAGTCCTCAAAGTAGTAACATGAGTCTTTAAAGTGGCAAATTTTCTTAGTTTACCATATGAGTCCTCAAAATAGTAATATTAGTCCTCAAAGTGGTAACATGAGTCCTTAAAGGGATAAAAATAGTTGATGTATGAAAAATGTTAACATACCATAGGTTTATCCAACAAAGGAATAAGTATTTATAAAAAAAAAAAAAAATAGTAGTAGGTATTTCAAAACGGAAAAAAAAAAAAAAAAAATTTGCCCATATTTAAAAAGGGTAAATGGGTGGATGCTTAAAACTAAAGTACAGATATTCATCTCGTAGTGTAGTTTCATGACCGGAATATCATTAATATTCCAAATGATCGGTTATTGATTTTTTGTTGTTAAGAGGTTTGCACGGGTTAGTGGGTTACAAACTAAAGTAACTGACAGTATGCTTAGGTTATTGTTAAAAGATCGATACACATTTGTAAGTGCAATCGTCATGAAATAATACTCTGAAATTTCTTTGTAAATAAAACCCGGTCCGGCCTGAAAAAAAAAGGAGGGCTACCTGACCTGGTCCTAAAAAAACCACAAGACCGCTTTATATAAACGGACTTGAATCTTGCGATTTACAATAAAGCCCGATCAGGCCCTATCCATTATTATTTAAAAATATAGTAAGATCAAGCCCGGCCCGAATAAAGCCCGCTAGTCCGGCCCAGCCCAGCCCATAGACGAGGTCTACGTCTAATGGTAAACTTGGGAGTTAGAAAGTTGTGCTTCCAAACTGGAGCATGAGTCTATGAACGACACTTGGAACCGACGATGGCCGCAGTCCCTCACTCCGTCTTCTCATCTTTCCTCACTCACTCTGCTACCATCTGCTTGCTTCGATCAGAGGCATGGCGAGCATCAGGAGGATGAAGCTGGGGTCACAAGGCCTGGAGGTCTCGGCTCAAGGGCTGGGTTGCGTGGGCATGTCCGTCTTCTCTGGCCCCCCGAAGCCTGAAGCCGACATGATCAAGCTCATCCACCACGCCATCGACGCCGGCGTCGCCTTCCTTGATACCGCTGACGTTTACGGTCCCTTCACCAACGAACTTCTTCTTGGCAAGGTAAACCATATCAAGCACTGTTGTTCTTTGCATGTAGCCATTGTGGGCTAGCTTATATGGATTGTTGACTTGAATAAATCGTTCAGGCTTTGAGTGGAGGGGTGAGAGACGAGGTTGAATTGGCCACCAAATTTGGTATCAGCTTTGAGGACAACAAGAGAGAGATTATTCGAGGCGACCCGGCATATGTCAGGTCTGCTTGTGAAGGAAGCTTGAAACGACTTGGTGTAGATTCTATTGATCTCTATTATCAGCATCGGATTGACACCCGTGTCCCCATCGAAGTCACGGTTTGTTTTCTTCTTCAATTTGATCTCTCAATGTCGTTTGTGGAAGTGAGGGCTTGACCACAAGTCAAGCTTTGCTTGAACTCAGTTTTGCTAGTGTCTCAAATCTTAACGAATTTAACTGATCAAATTTTAACAGGCTGTCAGTGCCTTTACAAATCTTGTTAGAGTTGTCAATGTGAGAAACTAGTCCTCTCAAACATTTGCACATTGGTTTTGTGCAAGGATTAGTGATCGTCTCCGGTGTCGGGAATTGACAATCATTTATCCTGCATTTTCTCTCTCTCTTTTTTCTGTTTTTGCTTTTCATGGTGGATAAATGATCAACTAATTGTTTCGTGTTGATACCATAGTAGTCGATCACAAAACTAAACGAAATTAATGATTTTAAAGAAAATCGTTGAAACAAAAGTAAACACATCTATTAGTTTCTTGCTGGTGGTATAGCTTGTAATCATATGAAGAGAGGATCTTTCTATGAACACTGTGAAGACAACATTGTACAATGTTCAGTGACTATCTACTGTGAATACTTGGTAGCATTAACAATGACATATCATTCAATATTTGTGTGTGTGTGTTTGACAATCACCCTAAGTAACTTTTTTGGCCTCACCACTGTTCTCTCATCTTGTTTGGGTTGTAAAACTAGAATTTGAAATCATATTATCAGCCAGTTTTGATAATGGACCGCATTTAGGATCACCAAGAATTGCATCTCTGTGTGAATCTTCTTACTGAATAACAAACAAGCAATTTCATTTTCAGTTGACCCACATTTACTACAAGCTCCTCCACCCCTTTCCCCGTGAAAAAAGGTGTTACATACTGCTTGCTTTGTGTAGTATAAGGACGGAAGGAAAGAAAGGGAAAATGGGGTCCCAGCTAGGTCGGGGGATAGGTGTTTGTGCTATCTTGGGGTAATATGTCTATGTGCTTGTGCTACCTTCTTCCTGATTTATATAAGATTTATGTACCTTGAATGAGGAGACAAATTGGTGTGGCGGAGTATCATGATTAGTTTGCATCTGTTATGAGATTACAACTACAGCCCATATATTTTTCAATTTTGGAATAGGTGATAGTTTGTGAACTTCCATTTATTTGTGTTTTCGTTATCATGGGCATATGTCTGTGCTTGTGTTATCTTCCTCATGTCTATTTACTTGTGCTATCATTCTCATATGTATATGGAGACATTTACATTATGATATATGAGTGATCGATATGCAAGAGAAATGCGGTGATTATTTTTATTGCATCCTTTGGTTGGGATTATCACTAAAGTCCCTAAATTCTTAATCTTGAATCAAGTGTGCTCTGACATGTAAACTACTAATTGTTAAACACAATGGACCACTGGGTTTTATCATGCTTTTCACTGCATATCATATCCAAATTTGTTAGTTCACATAATCTGCTCTATTTTCTTGTTGCTATCTATCTTTTCTTTTCCTACTAGACTATTAATATTTTGTTGCTCAGACGTATAATTCATTCATCTTAAGCATTCTCTTCATTTCTTAAATTCCTTTTTAATGTCTTTTATAAGGTGGGGGAGCTCAAGAAGCTTGTTGAAGAGGGTAAGATAAAGTACATTGGTCTGTCTGAGGCGTCAGCTTCAACAATAAGAAGAGCCCATGCTGTTCATCCAATAACTGCTGCGCAGCTGGAGTGGTCCTTGTGGTCAAGAGATGTGGAGGAAGAAATAGTTCCTACTTGTCGGTAAGGGTTGACCAAACTAATTAGTTTGTTTATAAAGGTGGTTAGCAATTAGTTGTAATGCTACTGTCCCAAATTTCTCAGGGAACTTGGCATTGGTATTGTTGCATACAGTCCTCTAGCAAGAGGATTTTTTTCACTGGGGGCCAAGTTCATTGAAAGTCTTCCAAACAATGATTCCCGAAAGGTCTGTTGATATGTTACAAAATTTGATTCTGAAGTGCATGTGCATTAGATGATTAATATATGTAGCATCATGCTATTGTTGTGAACATTTGATATTAGACTCCCTCACTTCATGAGAATCTATAGAAACAAATTGACGAACCTGGAGCTTATCAGCTCTCCTGACAATGGAATGTCATGGTTACTGAATAAGAGGACTGCCATTCTAAGCTCATAAGAACGTTCATCAGTGGCCATCCTTACTACAAATCTACAATTCATATATCTATGGGATTGATGAGGAAGGTGCCCAGGCAGTGGCGAAGCCATGTTGGGGCCTGAGGTGCCCTACTTGGCTCCTCCAAGGCTTCATATGTTCATATGGTTCCATTTGATTGGTTTATAAACTACGTGTGATTTTACTAAAAATTCTGAAACAATATGCCATCTCCCTTAGATTATCATGCGAGCTCAGCCACTGCTGCCAGGATTTTGTCTTGTAGTGTACAGAATTATGTTGAATATTTGTGCAAGTCACAGAAGGGGAGGCGTTGATCATGTATTTGTGCACTCTGAAGTTGCTGAATTTCTCGGGAAAAATTTGTTTCAGGAGGTGGGGTAGCCTTGCCAGGGAGGACTGATTTGAAGTGCAAAGCCTTTTGCTTTTTTTGGTAAACCCTAACATCATTTGGGGGCTGCATGGTGCTAGCTGTGATTTGTGTGGCTTGGATGGAAAGAAATAAAAGGTTTAAAACCTACGGTCGTGCGAGTTGGAAGAACTTAGGGAGAGAATCAGGTTCTGGGCAGATTAAGGGGCCTCTATATCTGGGGAGTTTAAAGATTATACAATTTCCTCAATTGTTTTAGATCTGAAAGCAGCTGTAGTCTAGGGTTCTTTGTGTAGGCTTGTATGGTGGCAGTTGAGTCTCTTGGTCATTTGCTCTGGTTGTCATCTTTAGTATTTATTTTTTTTATTTTTTTTTGTCATGGACTCCTTATTCACTTCTTTGTATTAAAACGAAGTTATGTTCAATATGCTTATAGTGCCTTCGGATAACACTTGATTTGACAAAACTGTTTGTCTTGGTTCTCAAATATGTACTGCATTGGTTGCAGAAGTTGCCCAGGTTTCAAGCTGAAAACCTAGAGCATAATGAAACAATATTCCAGCGGGTTAGTGAACTTGCAGCAAGGAAGGGATGTACCCCATCTCAACTTGCCCTGGCTTGGATTCATCACCAAGGAAATGATGTGTGCCCTATACCCGGAACTACCAAGATTGAGAATTTTGACCAGAACATTAAGGCTCTATCTGTAAAACTGACACCAGAAGAAATGGCTGAGCTTGAATCTTTTGCTTCGGCAGATGCTGTTAAGGGCGACAGATATCAGACTGGCATCAGTACTTGGATGAACTCTGAAACTCCACCACTGTCTTCATGGAAAGCCACATAAGTATGTGCCTAGCCTCTCAAGTTATGTCATTGTAATGCCTGTTTGTACCTTGAAAACTTAGTGAATTTCTTTACTCTGAGAATATGTAGTTATTGTGGGTTCAGTAGTTTTTGGGAGTGATATACTTTGGGACGTTAAACAAATTATCAGTAGCTTCAGCGGTTCAGCCTTCAGGTGTTTTGACTTGCAATTGATAATTTCACAATGAAGTGTGAAATTACTTTCCAAGAAACCTCAAGTTGGTTTTGTTCACTAATCTTTCAGGGGGGTTGATACAAATTACGAAATCAAAATATACAAGTATCATTTTTAAGCCTTATTTTTTTATATTTTTTTTATCGATTCAAATCGGTTCTAAATTCTAATCGAGTTTGTTGTTACTACGTACTAGATAAAATGGCTACAATCTACCTGAGTTTATTTCAATGTACTGTGGAGGCACTGAGGCACTTCGACTAAGGATATGTGGCAGTGTTCTTTTTCTGTTGGAAGTTTTAAAGAGTCGGACATACTGGTGTGGGCTTGTGGGTTTTCTAGACTTGAAACTCGAACACAACGATATGGTTACTTACATACTTGGCTTTGATTGCATATTGTGGCAAGCTAGAAATGATATCGTTTATGAGAAATGACCTAGTCTTCAACTTTATTTCTTTTGCTGATTCGACTATTATGTTTAACGGATCTCAACTTTTAATACACAATAAAAAAAACTAGCTATTGAGAAGGAAACAATGGCCAACTTCTGAGAACTGAGGTTAGAACAGGACACATGGCACCTTCATCAAATTACTATTTGATCAGTCCCCTTACTTGGCTTACCTTGTGCTTCAAAGTTCAAACTGCTCCCAGAGACCAAAGTCCCTAACACAAACCAGACATGACAGGAGTAAGGCGGATCAAGCTTGGGTCACAAGGCCTTGAGGTCTCAGCTCAATGACTAGGTTGGATAGCATGTCAACCTTCTATGGCCACCCAAAGCCTGAACTAAACATGATCAATCTCATCCACCACGCCATTGATGCTGGTGTCACCTTGCTCTGACACCCTACACCAACGAAACTCTTCTCGGAAAGGTAAAATCACTCACATTCAGACATTCTTGTATTTAGTTTTCTGGGTTTGTTCCGATTATTCAATTCGATGAAGTAGTAGGCTTCTCCATGCTGTGTAGAATTCACACTAGGGTGCTTGTCTTTCTCGAGGATTCTGTTAATTTGTTAACCAGTTTACACTTTACACAATCATAATCTTTCTGGAGTATGGGGTAGTGGGTTAGGACTAGGATAGGTAAGAGGGTTCAATTACCTCGAGTTTTTTTTTTGGGTGAAAGAAAAGAGTTTGTTCAACTTCAAATGCAACCATCATTAGTATTTGCTTCTGCATTAATCAAAATCTTTCCCTGTCGTTTATGATAAACTTCATCCACTTGTATATGAGCAGTGCAGTTAATCTTTCAGCAAATACACTTCGATCATAAAATTTGGTTTTGATTAACCTTTATTGTAGCCTTGCCGAAAAACTTGAATCCATTGATGATAAAGGCCGTTCAGCTCTTACATTGATCTTGGAGTGCAAAAAGGTGAACCTTCATTATTTCTTTTTCTTCAATTCATGTTTTATATTTAAAGCAGGCATATGAAGACCCTTCGGATCCGAATACGTCATGTTCATTTGGGGCCAATGTTCTAGTGCTTATATGTTATCAATTTCTATGTGATACAGAATTTAATGCTTGCAGTTATTAGGCATAATCTTGCATCTTCACAGTTGCTTTGCATCTTCTAAACAAATATAATCAATTAGATGCAAAATAATCCAGCAAGAGTAAAACTCAAAGCCACCAAAGGAAACAAAACCAAGAAAAACTCATTTCACATCAGAAGAATAAAAAATTGTCTCCAAATGGCCCATCTCTTAAAAGAGAAAATAATCCACGAAGAGGAAGAACTCGGTCAACCTGTGGTTCTTCTTCTTCTTGACTATGTGATTGATCGCCCTTGACTCTTTTTCTCGGATCTCTTCAACTTTCGCCATTACGCCGCTGCTAAGTCAGAGATTGAATCGGATCTAAAGTCGGGTTACAGGATGATCCGGCAATAACGAAATTTTTGGATTCAGGGAATTATGGTGTTGGGAGTTTTTGCTGTGTTGGTTTCAAAAGGTTGAAGCTTTGATTGGAATTAAAGTCATTAACTCTTGGGTTAATTAGAATTAGACACAAAAGTTAAAATTGGAAGAAAAAAATATGTATATGAAGAGAGAGAAACATGTTGGCTACTTTAGTCTCTTAACAAATATAAAACTGTCATATATATGGTTGAGTGTAACTAACGCACACTCAACTGAGTGTGTATATAGCATTTGTTTCTAAGTTCAATTGGTTATTTTGAGTTAGATGCAATTCGAGTTTCAATCCTTGTTGGAATGACATCGTGCTTGCACTAACTATACTACAATCGATTCATGCACTTGCGAGTAATCATTTAAAACACAGCATATGGTATTCTCTTAAACAACATCCGATGTTTAATGTGTATGCTACTATAACCATGTACTGATGGTGTGACATTTGATCTATTTATAGGAGTCAGAGTGTGCGAGTTTATTGTCAAGTTGATAAAGCAAACCAAAGGAAATTTGCTGTGAATGTTGCTGTCAAGACACTTGAATTGTACAAAGAGTATGCTTATATATCACATAATTACTGATAATTTTTTCAACTCTAAACTTGTTCCACCATCAGGACCGAACCGTGCTTAGGTCTTAGAAAGCCACAAATCATGTTCGTGTAGAAAAATTTTGAAAAATTTTTTTTTGGGAGCTTAGCACTATAAAAATTTGTAGAATATGCAAAAATTTGATAGGTAAAATATCTTTATGGCCATATTAGAGTTCAAATTTTCTTAATTGTGTCCTTAACTGAAAATGGCTTGGAGTAAAATTGAAGCAATCATGTTTTTTGTGAGCTAGTATTATGAGAATTGGCAAAATTAAACATAATGCATTGTCAGTTTTGATTTATATCTAATAATCGATTAGGTACTATGATAATTACTTTTTTTTTTTTTACGTTTCCTTTGTTTAAATGAGAAGAAAAATATTTTTTTGTGTTTTATGGACATTGTATAAAGACTATAGACTAAATGAATGGAGATATGAAAAAGAAGCTGAGGAAGAGTGTGAAAAATATTGTCGTAGCAAAAGAAGAAAGAGAAAAATAAAAAGGTTTGCCACATATCAGAAAATGAGAGGGATAGAAGCTGAGGAAACTCTTAACGTTTTAAGGTGTCGTTTTTGCGTTTCTCTACCTTCTTATTAGAGCAACTCCAACAGCTTCCCTATAATTTCTGTATAATAGGGAAGCAAAAGTCAAAGATTTAGCATCTTTTTCTTCTCCAACTCCAACAGATTCCCTATTCTACATCAACCTCTAAAATCTCCATATTCTTCCTTAAATTTTAGAGATTGTTGTAAATACATGGAATTTGGTTTTCTCTTTCCTCACTTTCTCTAAAATAGAGATAATTATAGGGAATCTGTTGGAGCAAAATAGGCTTATTTTTCCCTAAAGTAGAGAAAAATCTAAATATGGAGAAACTGTTGGAGTTGCTCTTATATTACCAAAGTCCTAGCCTACCAACTCTTAACAATCCTTGCATTCATCCAATCTCATCTCTCATAATGAAATCTTGACCAAGTTAGATTGTAAGGTGGTCACAATTGAACTCACTTACTGCTTCAAATATCAAAATAATTTGTATTCTAATTTTCATACATGACTTCAAACACCTTTTTTAATGAATTTATGCAGGATAAAGATTTGTTCATGCTTCATTTACATATCTTTAATATTTTTCTTAATAGGCGAGAGAATCAATGTCTTGAGTGTATCTTCATTACAAGATAGACAGCAGTAGAGATGCAACAAATGCTCCCAAAACATTTGTAAATAAGAAAGTTTGCGATACTGTTAAGTTGATCCAGCAAAATAAAGATGAAAAGTACTTTATTTATTAGTATAAACATACTTATATTTGTTGGTAGTTCTTTATAAAGTTATTTTTTTCCAAATTAAGTCATATTCATAAATATTTGATTATGTTGTTAAAAAGTATTTTACTCTGAAATCTTAAGATGTTAAAGAACAAGAACTCATCTTCAAATATTAACAATTTAAGCTTCTGCGGTAAAATGCTTATCTGACAACATTATCAAATATCATTCTCTAATAGCTAGTTGTTGGCATA
This sequence comes from Rosa chinensis, assembly GCF_002994745.2. NCBI lineage: Eukaryota > Viridiplantae > Streptophyta > Magnoliopsida > Rosales > Rosaceae > Rosa > Rosa chinensis. The sequence continues at coordinate 34,609,981 of NC_037091.1, read as the reverse complement.
TGTATGCTTTTACATCTAGCCGTTAGAGAATCAGATTGGTAGTGCTTGAAATTTACATACAAATTTCAAGAGTACATGCATATCTAAGCATAGCAATAATTCATTTTTAGACATGTTACATGGAATATCTATGACAGAAAAGAAAATTATAAAGCCAACTACAACCATGACTACTTTTCTGCTTCCAACCAGTGTAAATCCCATCAAGTTTATATTTTCTTTAGAAAATAAAATAGGATTAATAAGAAAAATTATTCATTTGACATTTTTGTTGGTTGGGTAGGATCATTCTCCGTAGAATTGTCTATCTCAAGTACTCTGGATGTGCGGAAAATGGCAATATCTCCATTAACAACATCTATATTGTTGAATATGTTGCCAAACTTGGGTCTGTGAGTGTAGGAGGGCGGGCTGCGACTCTGAGAATTTTGTGTTGGGCACAACAAATGCCCAACTACACTTAGTTGGGAAGTAAATAACTATACTAAATGCTCTTTACACAAATTTAGAACGTCTCAAACTATAGCTACTACCATTTCTTTTCCCAGACTAGGTGACATGAACCAACTTTGCAATATGCTCCAGGATGTCTTTATTCTGGCTTAATGAAACAATTTGAGAAGAAGCTCAACCACTACAGCATTCTAATGTTTGATTGGATATCTGATTCTGGCTTCATAGATATCTATTCATACAAGAAGGAAGCATAACCCAAAGAGAAAATGAACATAATCAAACCAAGAAAGATGAAAAGAAAAAAAATTACAAAATCAGTAGAGTTTGAAGATTTTCCCTAACAGATGTAAAGTAATATATTAGGTAACTGGATTTTGTTGATTTCTATTTTTAGTTAGGAGTTTGTTAAGATGTTTGTGATAATTGGATAATTTTGTTTTCACATAAAGAGAAAGAAGAAGAATATGACCAGAGGAGCATGTATGTATATTTTCTTTGGGCATTATTATTTTTCACCGCCTTGCTATTGATGTAATTTTTTCAAGGATGACGATAAGTATAAGAACTCCGTTACATCTTAACCCAATAACTATAATTCTTACCAAACCCTAATTAACCTTATGACTCACGGAGAAACAATGTAGTCTTCTTTTTTTGTAGTTGTTTTATTGTTAATGTTATATAGATGTGGAATGATGAACTAGAAGATGCACCGTTTTCCATCCATACAAGAACATAAGTAGTGCAGGTGAGTTTTTGTTGTACTTATATGGCTTTAGTGAAAATTTTTATTTTTTTTCTTCTTAATTGTATTACGTGATTTACGTCAATCTAGGTTTACTGTTTGATGTTGTTATTTGCTTTTCAATTTTTTTTAGGCTGCATATAGTTCTTTTTGCAGATTGATGATTATAATCCATCTCTTTTGACCATAAGAACATGCCATCTCTTTTGACATGTGCATAAGTTAATATCATTTGTTTTTCCTTTTTTACTTCCTTTAAAGATTAATTTAATTCAATAACTAATTATTTTTCTTCAACAAATATCTTAAACAAAAGTGAGTTTTTTTTTTTTGTTTAAAAAAAAAACATGTAGAAATCTTAAAAAGAAGAGTACATTGGAAATTTTATCCTTAAATTCATTCTTGCAGATTGTCGTCCTAAGAAGAAGAAAAAACGGTATGTGAGTATACTAAGAAAAAAATATGTAAGTTTTGGCTGCAATAACAGTTGTACGTGCCCCTCCTATTGGTGAAAGAATTACAAGTAGAACACCAATAACAATACAGACCATAATGTAAGCCGGTGAAAGCTAAATGCTTTTGGTTTTTGGGTGACAAGCCACATAACACAATGCATATAAAATGATGTTGAGGTGAATACCAAGCCTCCAAATAATCCTAAAAAGTCTCCAAAAAATAGAATGCACATTGGAACAAACCATAATGCAGCTATATATGAACTATGTGCAATGATGTGTAAAGGTAGTCCAGGGGTGAAACCTCGATTTTCTACTAGATATTGCTCAATCTGGTCAAACACAAGCAAACTAAAGATCTGACAACTTCCATTAATGTGAAAAATCACCATCAAATTATCCGCTGCAATTAGTCATGTAGGCTTACCTAATGAAATGAGAACATTATCCTCTATAAGATGGTTATAAGCCCAATAGCCGAACACTGAAACTGAGAGATAGCAAAATGCTGTAATGACACAAGCTACCACAACAACTTCTCACGTTGATGGTTTCTCTAGAGTTAAAGAAATTATAGCTTAAAGTTTTAAAGCTACACTATGTCCTATAAAAACAAATGCTACTGTTCCACACACATTCAGGATATCAAAGATTTGACCAGTAAGTGTTGAAGATCGAACTCCATATCTCACATTCTCATGTTGTTTTGTACCCTGGATTGTTGATGCCACATATGCTACAGAGGCATAACCAATAGATATGATTGCAACCAGGAGAGAATTTCCTTTAAAAGAATTGGAATTTAGACAAATTGCAAGCAATATAAAAGAAAGGGGGAAGTATGTTGTTCTAACATCATCCAGGCTAGAATGAAGAGTTCAAAGAAATTTTTTAGTGATTTGCCATCAATGAGTAGAATGTGATCAACCAAGCAAGAGTATTAACTATGATTTCAGGAGCCCACCCAATTTGTGATATTGCATATGGTAACCCTAGAATTCTTGCACCAATAACAGTCATAACAATGTGGAAAGCCGAGTAATACCATTTTGCATTCCTATTAGCAGTTATGGGGAGCCAGTTAAATGCATCAATCTGCTACTGGATTTTTCTATCACCTGTTTGTTCGTTTCCCCTTTGATCTTGGGTGTTTTGCTAAGTAGTAGTCATTTGAGTTAGATTGCTCATATTGTCACTTGATGAACTGAGAGGTATTGAATGTTCTTGTACAAGTTAGTCATTTGTTTTTCTCATTCTCTCTTATTGAACTTGCAAAGAAACGGAAAGATCAAGTATATATGTTGATTTGTTTAAGTCTAAATGTGTCCAATATTCGATGATTTCTTACCTTTTGTTTGAAATTTTATTGGAAAATCAAACAAATAGGAAAATAAGAAAATCAACGCTCCTTATTTGGTTCAAAATTAAAAATTCCAGTAGAAGAAATTCAATTGTTTATTGGATAACTTGCTAATTGTTTTTTGGATAGATTGCGGTTATACTTTCGCATAGATTGCAGTTCGATATGCTATTGTATAGATTGCACTTACGTGTGTGCTTTGCTAATTCAGTTTTTGGTTAATTATTATGCTTTGTGAATGGTTAATAATTTTCTTGATCATTGGTTCTACATTCATACTTTGATTTTGTGTCTCTTTTTGTGTAGAGAGTAGACAACTGATGGTGTGAAGGTATGAATAAAAAAAATTGTAAAAGTTTAGAAATATTTTATTGTACTCAAAGTTGTGAGAAACCATTAATTTCTTTTCTTGCTCCAATGAATGTAAACCTAATTAAGATCATTTATGGCATGACTGCATGACTGTAGATTATAAGAGCATATATTCAAGCTTGCGAGTTTATGCTTCTTAAATGTAGTTAGTTATTTCCTTTATTAAAAAAAAACCGTTGTTGGTTTTTTTGGTGCATGCATTTACAATTAATTTTTTGAGTTAGTTGATTCAATGTCAACTCCTAGTCTTACTTCTATTGATTGTCCTTCTATTTAAGAGGGAAGATAAACTACAGGGAAAAACCTTGATGTTATAACAACTTTAGTATTTGTTTCTTTGTTTTAATAGGATTAAAATGAAAGTTACGCTGCTGGTTTTTGTTATTTGGCCAAATTCCGGGTTAGAAGAGATGTTATATTTACACGGTATCCATTTCTATTATTTTCTTTGGTCTTCATTGGAGGGGAAACAAATGTAATATTACCTAATTGGTTGCAAGATATTTCTATCTTTCTTAGTAGGTGGTGGATCTTTACTATTCTAAATGATAAATTTTGTGATTCACATGACATAATCATTATGTTTATATATATATATATATATATATATATATATATATATATATATCGAATAAAGGGCTGGTGCGGCTGCCCTCAAACCTTGATTAATGAAGCTGTTGAATACAAGGGGGGTAGATCTTTACTATTCTAACTGATAAATTATATAATTCACATGGCAGAATCATTATGCTTATATATATATATATATATATATATATATATTGAATAAAGGGCTGGTGCGGCTGCCCTCAAACCTTGATTAATGAAGTTGTTGAATACAAGGGGGGAACATTGAGCCTAAACTCATGATCACAATAAGCATCTAAAGACCGTCCTGAAATGATAACAAAAGACTCTACCAAATAAAAGTATTCAATTAGGCACCAACTAGCAAACAATACTCTATTGGCTACTCTATTTGCTTTGACATAACAGAAATATAACTCGATTTGTAACTCGATTACAACATAACATAATTACCATTTGCACAGCTTTCCTACTATGTTGCCGCTGAAGAATAAATCTGGCGACACTTAACTTCACCCTGCCATTGGGCGGTAGCGACCATTTGAAGAAGCAAGGAACTTGCCGCTTACCTAGAGTGGACAAGGCATGTTGAGTGCACATAAAGGCACATAGCCTGACTTGCCCTACAAAACTAATGTACGGACTTATTACTCGCAAAATGTGTAGCAAAACTAAATAATCGAAATAAGTAAAAACCAAAAAGAAACAAACAACCAAGGTTGGGCCCAAACCCATCAACCAGCCCAAGTAACAAGCAGACCACAGCCCACATGCCAGGCCTAACCCAACTTTAGTACAGCCTCCATCTACACCCCACAACCCCTGTTGCACCACCCCCTCCGCACTGGCTCTGTCGCACCTTGATGCCCCAAGGCGGTAGCTCCACCGCCAGCACAACAATCCGCTGATCTCTCCACTGCCAGCGTTGCACGACCCTCGTTCCCTTTGTTCATATGTCGATCTTTCTATTATGAAAGTCAATGATCAGTTCCTGTATTGACTAGAAAAGATGGTTAGTTACTGTTTTAGTTTATTTGTAATTTGCTTTAGTCGTTTAGTCTTGAAACACACTGTTTCAAGTAAGTGCCATGGCGTTTATTTACAGCCTTATAGAAGAATCCTATAATGTACTTGCTCCTATGCTGTTGTGACACGTGTCCAAAATGTCAGCGTCCAGGTATATAAGCTGCTATCATGTAGAAGAAGTCATAGAAGATAATAGAATTTTTCCTTTTTCCTGCTTTACTCTTCTAACTTTCTTCTTCCTTTTCTCTGTGATTTCCAGTAGTTAGGGCCATAACCCTAACACTTTCCGAGATCGGATCTTCAACCTAGATCTCCAACCTGACATCCTACAAACCTCCTTCTCTACCGTCATCGGATCCCAACACCAGACGCGTACCCCAGCCTCGGCCCTGTGACAACATTCTCAATCACCAACACCCCCCCCCCCCCAAACATAATTACCATTTGCACAGCTTTCCTACTATGTTGCGGCTAGAGAATAAATCTGGCGACACTTAACTTCACCCTGCCACTGGGCGGTAGCGACCATTTGAAGAAGCAAGGAACTTGCCGCTTACCTAGAGTGGACAAGGCATGTTGAGTGCACATAAAGGCACATAGCCTGACTTGCCCTACAAAACTAATGTACGGACTTATTACTCGCAAAATGTGTAGCAAAACTAAATAATCGAAATAAGTAAAAACCAAAAAGAAACAAACAACCAAGGTTGGGCCCAAACCCATCAACCAGCCCAAGTAACAAGCAGACCACAGCCCACATGCCAGGCCTAACCCAACTTTAGTACAGCCTCCATCGACATCCCATAGCCCCTGTTGCACCACCCCCTCCGCACTGGCTCTGTCGCACCTTGATGCCCCAAGGCGGTAGCTCCACAGCCAGCACAACAATCCGCCGATCTCTCCACTGCCAGCATTGCACGACCCTCGTTCCCTTTGTTCATATGTCGATCTTTCTATTATGAAAGTCAATGATCAGTTCCTGTATTGACTAGGAAAGATGGTTAATTACTATTTTAATTTATTTGTAATTTGCTTTAGTCGTTTAGTCTTGAAACACACTGTTCCAAGTAAGTGCCATGGCGTTTATTTACAGCCTCATAGAAGAATCCTATAATGTACTTGCTCCTATGCTGTTGTGCTCCTATGCTGTTGTGATACGTGTCCAAAATGTCAGCATCCAGGTATATAAGCTGCTATCATGTAGAAGAAGTCATAGAAGATAATAGAATTTTTCCTTTTTCCTGCTTTACTCTTCCAACTTTCTTCTTCCTTTTCTTTGTGATTTCCAGTAGTTAGGGCCATAACCCTAACACTTTCCAAGATCGGATCTTCAACCTAGATCTCCAACCTGACACCCTACAAACCTCCTTCTCTACCGTCACCGGATCCCAACACCAGATGCGTACCCCAGCCTCGGCCCTGCGACAACATTCTCAATCACCAACAACCCCACCCCCCCCAAACCAAAATAAATAAAATAAAAAAGCTAGGCCAACACCCAACAACTTATTTGATCTCCTCCACTATCTCTCTCAAATAGCAGTAGTCCAAACGAACTCCCACAATTGAGAAACACCACCTTTTACGCCAACACAGACAGAGACGACAAACAGCCCGTATAACGACAACGCCACTAGGACGCACCGTCGGACGGATAGGGAAGAAGAGTGATGACGACTCTCTAGGGTTTACAAAACGATCCTTTTTTTGTTTAAAAGCTCAAGTGTTTCTTGTTTCTCTATGCTTATATTTCTTCATGGATTTAATTTCTGCATTTATTCAATGGATATGTAATGTGTATTTGTATGCAGATAGTGTATATTACTACTACTACACGACTCGGGGGATGTGTTGGAAAGGAATTTCGTAGTGTATATTACTACTACTACTAAATTTGATTAGTATGTATGGTACGTACAATGGACTTAAATTTGAAAAATGGTGAAATAAAATAATTCAAACCCTAGGATATTGGCAATGTATTTATTATTTGATTGAATGATTAACCATATTTGGGATTTGCCGTCTTTACTTTTCTTTTGCATTTTTTTTAGTGAGCATGCAGGGATATGAACAACCATTAGGGTGTGAACGACAATTGATACAAGGGGCAACTGGCAATCTCCCTTGCCGATATAATTTTTTTATTATTGAACATTAGTTTGTATTTAAGATACATGGAATTGTGGTTGTCATTTTGAATTGAACAAAGCCATTCACATTAGAATCATCCTATACTATCTTATAAGTGGATTAAGAAAGGGTTTTTGTCCATTCATCTCATTTCTATAGATTCTTGTCCCACTTACCCCATTAAAAGTTTTTTTAATTCTTTCTTACCCAAAACACTCTAAAGAAGTCTTCCCTAATACCGCATTAAGATTTTTTTTTTGTTTTTTATTTTTTTGAATACTATTTTATCCTCACCCCTTTGTTACTTAGAGAGAGAGAGAGAGAGAGAGAGAGATTGTTTTTTATTTTTTTGAATACTATTTTATCCTCACCCCTTTGTTACTTAGAGAGAGAGAGAGAGAGAGAAAGAGAGAGAGAGAGAGTGTTGAAACCTAAAAAAAACAATAATAATAAATTCAAAAGCCCATAAAGAAAAAAAAAACATTTCCAGTGAAGGAGAGTGTGTGAAAGTGGCACGCTTCTTCTAGAGGTCTATCTACTGTGGGTTTCTTCATAAAGCTAGCTATAGTTTTGCTTTAATTATCAAAAGCAAAAGCTACGGAGGAGTGTAGGACTATGTGTTCAAAGTCCAAACAAAGTATATAATTTTATCTGCAAAAACACTCTAGACTCCACATAATAAAGAAATCAAGTAGAAGACAAATACAAGCTGGTGTGGTCTTTACAGAGAGGATGATTCCCATTCAAACTAAAACTGGTGAGATCCGTTCAATCTCGACTACCCAAGCATGCTGAATATAAAAAGGCCCTCGTAGCCAAAGAAAAAGGGGGAGGAGCAAAGCAGTGTGAGGAGGAGCGTGAAGAGGCAGAGTTACAGCAGCCAAGGAGAGGAAGAAAGCAAGAAAGAGGAGGTGAGCCTTTCACCGATCTGCACCTTTTCCTTTGCTGTCCTCAAATGATGTAGGCCTCCAACGAAGTGATACCGTAGGGTATCAATATCATGCTCCGACACGGCGTGCCTTAGGGTGCCGATATTGTCGTCGAGCTCCAGCACGGCGTGCCTTCGGGTGCCGTATCATCCTCAAGCTCCGACATGGTGTGCCTTAGGGTGCTGATATTGTCGTCGAGCTCCAACACGGCCTGCCTTAGGGTGCCGTATCATCCTCGAGCTCCGGCGATACCTTCAGGCACCATTTTTGCCCTCAAATTCCGGGTGACAACTGTTGGTTCGTAAAATCCTAGCAGCAAGGGCTTTGCTCTCAATTTCCAACAATGACACAAAGCTTTGACGGAAGCCTGCAACAAATCTGCAAGCAGGAATGTCAAAAAAAAAACAGAGATGAACTCATCGCCTTCATCCTCACTGACATCGAGAAAAAGCAAGCAAAAAGCTTCCCAGTCAGACTATCCTAACAAAAATATCCGAGCACGGAGAGTCCTTGAAACTTTGGCTCTTCTGCTCTTAAAATCAAAACGAGCTTGATGGGATTTCTCTCAAAATAAAAGTCAAGGAAGGATGGGAAAAACAAATGACTAAGAGAGCTAATCATGCACTTTGGGGTCACTTCTGCATGTGGCCGAATTCTTCTTCAGCAAGATGACAGAAGCACCTCTTGGAAAAGTCATTTAATTAAGTTACATGATCAACAGATCAGGTCTTCTTTAACAGACCAAGACAAAACCAAAAAATAAAGCATGTTAAAGAAGATAATAAAAAAACTTGGCGGTGGCATTCAATTATGGTGAATAAGACAAAGGATCAAGAAGTGCAGCAACATGAAGTGGATAACGAAACCAAATTCTATTGAGTGTGGAATCAAGAAGCAAAAGTCAATAAGACAAAGCTCACAAAGACTACCTCTGCCAGAATTTAGCGAGGAGATTGCTGCATAATTCGTCTTCGACCTTTCATCAAACATATGGTGGACATCATGTCGCTGCTCTACAAATGAAACAATAAGAAACAGCGATCTCCGACCATGTTTCCAAATAGCATGCTTTCTTCTTTTGGATGACGGTGTTCCAAATTATTGCTGTGAAATGCCACCACTTCGGCCTCACAAATATACCCCTGGCCTGAGAAAACTCAGATAGCAAAATAAGAGGTTGTCTTCCTTCGCCAAGAATAAAGACACAGCCCCATCTACCATTGGCTTTGTGGAAGCTCTTATGTACCCATCTCCAATCTCCAATCTCCAATTCAGTTTCATTCTTCAAGTCCACCTTCATTCCAGTTTAGTTCTGAACTTTGTCAAAGACAGTGAAAACAAAGATAAGAAAATGGAGAAGAAGAGAAAGCGGAGAACGGAAAAGAAGGCAGTTGGGCCTCCGTTACACTTTGGGCCTCTGTGAAGTTTCTGATGGTTGCCCATAATAAATCTGGGTGCCCAAAACAGAAAAAGAAAAGAAAAAGTCTGATGGGTATCTCCGGGATTCAGACGAAAATTAAAAAGTGCGACTCGGAGTTCTCTTGATGCGTTGAGGGTCCTTGTATTAAATTAGGGGCTGTGAAAGCTTCATGAATCGAGAAACATGACTCACGAGGATACAATAGAAGCTCATGTCCAAATTTGGGCCCATTTGAAGAATTCGGTAAAGCATGACGCTACGGGTGTCCATTGCAAAACACCCGGGCTTTGGGTTTCGTTAAAAAAATACTGCGGAACCTAAAAAATATTCTTTTGGTACAAAACCAAGGAAAATCCCAAAATCCACAAATTTATGAACTACAATGGTTTGATCCATTTACAAGCTTTTGCCTACATACCCTGTGAAGGGATCAAACCATTGTAGTTCTGAAATTTGTGGATTTTGGGATTTTCCTTGGTTTTGTACCAAAAGAATATTTTTTAGGTTCCACAGTATTTTTTAACGAAACCCAAAGCCCGGGTGTTTTGCAATGGACACCCGTAGCGTCATGCTTTACCGAATTCTTCAAATGGGCCCAAATTTGGACATGAGCTTCTATTGTATCCTCGTGAGTCATGTTTCTCGATTCATGAAGCTTTCACAGCCCCTAATTTAATACAAGGACCCTCAACGCATCAAGAGAACTCCGAGTCGCACTTTTTAATTTTCGTCTGAATCCCGGAGATACCCATCAGACTTTTTCTTTTCTTTTTCTGTTTTGGGCACCCAGATTTATTATGGGCAACCATCAGAAACTTCACAGAGGCCCAAAGTGTAACGGAGGCCCAACTGCCTTCTTTTCCGTTCTCCGCTTTCTCTTCTTCTCCATTTTCTTATCTTTGTTTTCACTGTCTTTGACAAAGTTCAGAACTAAACTGGAATGAAGGTGGACTTGAAGAATGAAACTGAATTGGAGATTGGAGATTGGAGATGGGTACATAAGAGCTTCCACAAAGCCAATGGTAGATGGGGCTGTGTCTTTATTCTTGGCGAAGGAAGACAACCTCTTATTTTGCTATCTGAGTTTTCTCAGGCCAGGGGTATATTTGTGAGGCCGAAGTGGTGGCATTTCACAGCAATAATTTGGAACACCGTCATCCAAAAGAAGAAAGCATGCTATTTGGAAACATGGTCGGAGATCGCTGTTTCTTATTGTTTCATTTGTAGAGCAGCGACATGATGTCCACCATATGTTTGATGAAAGGTCGAAGACGAATTATGCAGCAATCTCCTCGCTAAATTCTGGCAGAGGTAGTCTTTGTGAGCTTTGTCTTATTGACTTTTGCTTCTTGATTCCACACTCAATAGAATTTGGTTTCGTTATCCACTTCATGTTGCTGCACTTCTTGATCCTTTGTCTTATTCACCATAATTGAATGCCACCGCCAAGTTTTTTTATTATCTTCTTTAACATGCTTTATTTTTTGGTTTTGTCTTGGTCTGTTAAAGAAGACCTGATCTGTTGATCATGTAACTTAATTAAATGACTTTTCCAAGAGGTGCTTCTGTCATCTTGCTGAAGAAGAATTCGGCCACATGCAGAAGTGACCCCAAAGTGCATGATTAGCTCTCTTAGTCATTTGTTTTTCCCATCCTTCCTTGACTTTTATTTTGAGAGAAATCCCATCAAGCTCGTTTTGATTTTAAGAGCAGAAGAGCCAAAGTTTCAAGGACTCTCCGTGCTCGGATATTTTTGTTAGGATAGTCTGACTGGGAAGCTTTTTGCTTGCTTTTTCTCGATGTCAGTGAGGATGAAGGCGATGAGTTCATCTCTGTTTTTTTTTTGACATTCCTGCTTGCAGATTTGTTGCAGGCTTCCGTCAAAGCTTTGTGTCATTGTTGGAAATTGAGAGCAAAGCCCTTGCTGCTAGGATTTTACGAACCAACAGTTGTCACCCGGAATTTGAGGGCAAAAATGGTGCCTGAAGGTATCGCCGGAGCTCGAGGATGATACGGCACCCTAAGGCAGGCCGTGTTGGAGCTCGACGACAATATCAGCACCCTAAGGCACACCATGTCGGAGCTTGAGGATGATACGGCACCCGAAGGCACGCCGTGCTGGAGCTCGACGACAATATCGGCACCCTAAGGCACGCCGTGTCGGAGCATGATATTGATACCCTACGGTATCACTTCGTTGGAGGCCTACATCATTTGAGGACAGCAAAGGAAAAGGTGCAGATCGGTGAAAGGCTCACCTCCTCTTTCTTGCTTTCTTCCTCTCCTTGGCTGCTGTAACTCTGCCTCTTCACGCTCCTCCTCACACTGCTTTGCTCCTCCCCCTTTTTCTTTGGCTACGAGGGCCTTTTTATATTCAGCATGCTTGGGTAGTCGAGATTGAACGGATCTCACCAGTTTTAGTTTGAATGGGAATCATCCTCTCTGTAAAGACCACACCAGCTTGTATTTGTCTTCTACTTGATTTCTTTATTATGTGGAGTCTAGAGTGTTTTTGCAGATAAAATTATATACTTTGTTTGGACTTTGAACACATAGTCCTACACTCCTCCGTAGCTTTTGCTTTTGATAATTAAAGCAAAACTATAGCTAGCTTTATGAAGAAACCCACAGTAGATAGACCTCTAGAAGAAGCGTGCCACTTTCACACACTCTCCTTCACTGGAAATGTTTTTTTTTCTTTATGGGCTTTTGAATTTATTATTATTGTTTTTTTTAAGGTTTCAACAGAGAGAGAGACCATAGGAGACTTCGCCGGAGCCCGATCACCTGCCGCCGGAATCCGGTCACAGGTTGCCAGATTCCGGTCATCAGCCGCCGCCCACTGGACTTTTCAGAAACCTCACCGGGAAGGTTTATTGCCCCAAAAAACATCTATTGCCCCCTAATAGAGGGGCAATAGAGGTCTATTGCCCTCCAATAGACATTTATTATCCTCTAATAGAACCTTTTGGTTGCCAGAATATGAACTAATCTCCTAAATTTAGACAATAAAACTTTGTTTATAGAAAAAAACGAAGAGATTATATCAATTTAAAAACGTCTATTCCCCCTAATAGACGTCTATTGCTCCCTAATAGAACTTTCAGTCGCCGGAATGAAAACTAATCTCCCTAAATTTAGACAAATAAAATTTTGATTATAGAATAAAAATGAGGAGATTACATCAATTCAAAACGTCTAGTGCCCTCCAATAGACCTTTATTATCCCCCAAATATGGATATTAATACTCGATTTCTTTTTTGTCCTATATAACAAATACCGATATTAATCAAACCTGCAACATTTGACAAGTAAATTTCTCAGAAAAAAAAAATTGATTTGGCAGAAACGTATAATCGAGAAACACAACAATAATTGACATTGCTAGCTTCAGTTTCACCTTCCTCACCATTTTTATCATCCAGACTTTCAAGCATAGAAGAAGAAGAGTCCAAACCCATCTGGGCATTCTCTTTTTGTGCTTTCAAATAATATATATTTATATAGGTAAAGCTATGGTATGTTAACATTTCTCATACATCAACTATTTTTATCACTTTAAGGACTCATGTTACCACTTTGAGGACTAATATTACTATTTTGAGGACTCATATGGTAAACTAAGAAAATTTACCACTTTAAAGACTCATGTTACCACTTTGATGACTAATATTACTATTTTGAGGACTCATGTGGTAACTAAGAAAATTTACCACTTTAAGGACTCATGTTACCACTTTGAGGACTAATATTACTATTTTGAGGACTCATTTTACCACTTTTAAGGCAATTGTATGCATGTCATACGTTAACACATTGTAGAATTTTCCTATTTATATATACAAGCTACATAATAGAAACAAGTTGCCATCACCTCAATACAAAGTTACAAACCAGAAATATAATGGTCTGTAAAAGCACTTCCAAATTATTAGGAAACAAAAGCAAATCCCTATCCAATTAAATAATATGAAGCCACGGACTCACAAGATAGCTCATATGAGATCTATTTCCAGATTATTAGGAAACAAAAGCAAATCCAAATCCATCAGTCACAAGATCTGTTCATATCAGTGAGCACTCACAAGGAATGGATGCTGGCAAACCCCGCACTTAATTGTCTGTGAACCTGAGCTAGGAAGTTGGACCTGCAAGTGGACGTCGTCAACGAGAGCTTCAGCAGCTACGCCGCCGGCGCCACCTGCTGGACTGTCGATTTCAAGAGGTACGACGGCAACGTCCCCAACCTCTGATTGACTGGCCTCCTACTTCGACGACTACAACGACGGGATGTCGAGTTCTTCACTGGAGAGAGAGAGAGAGAGAGAGAGAGAGAGAGAGAGAGAGAGAGAGAGAGAGAGAGAGAGAGAGAATGACATGTGTAATAAATTAATTAATTTAAGAGTAAAATTGTCATTTTGCTTTAAACAGGATGAGTGAGAATAAAAATTTGTTGTTGGAATAAGTTGAGATACTTTTGATAAATTTTAGTGTTTTGTTCAATGACTTATTAAGAAAATAGGTAAATGAAAAAAAGAAGTTGATGTTTCTATGTAAATATGTTGCAAAACATTACGATATTTGACAAAATAAGCTTCTATAGTTGCGGTTCACCAACGCAATATCTACAACAACAAAAACGATTTAGCATTTATCAAGTAAACAAACTAAAATAATTGTGTATTAATTAGGAAAAGATCGTAGAATTTCTATCACATAGCCGGAAGGCTAGTGTCAGATCTAAAGTGCGTCCATTTAGCCGCAACTCCTAATAGAAAAAGTGACACATGGCACAACATTATTTCCAATTGTTTGGGACAAGTAAAGGGGTATTTGGGGTATTAAATTTTATACATCGACCTACATGGCGTCTCTTCATTGGCTTGCTTGACCTACCCAAGATCTTCTCGTGGTCGAGATTGAGAGCAACCGCCTACCCTGCCATTCCTATTAGACCGAAACAAATATGCTTTTGCTTGGCGGCATTTTGGTCTCAAGCAGGGTGAGCGAGCGAGCCGAGAATGTGAAGATGTTGAAGTAAGCTTGATCCGCGCCTAACCAGGCACACTCCCTACTTTCTGTTGTTTCAAATTGTTTTGCTGTTTTATTATTTTTGATCCAATTAAAAGATTTGACTTGTGTTTTGTTTTCAGAGGTCTCATTGAATCTGGGTCCCGAGCCATTGATATTGAGAGAGTTACACTGTGCTCTGATTGCAGTATTAAATCAACTCTCATCCGGGTATCATCTCTATTCGACCTTTGCCTTCTTTTTGCTCATGTACTACTATCTATGTTATTGTCTTTAACACAATATGCCTTTCAATTCACAGAAAAGTTTTTTAACAATAATTATATCCCCATGTGTGCAAGTTTTAGAGATTTTGGGAGTATGGTTGGTCAAAACCGAACCGGGTATTTCGCAGAATGTGCCTTCCAGTGGCACTTCCTAAGTTCCTAGTCTTGCTGGCCATAATAATAAACATGCACTTTCACTCTCTAGTGAATGATGTTCAAACTTCAAATATGGGATATTAGAATGCAGGATAGTGTGACCAAGGGGGCTTATTGTTTCTATACTGGCCTTAAAGTTTTTCTACATGGTAGTTTGACCTCTTCAGTATTTGTATTATATGGTTGATTTAATGTGTACGGCTGTTTGGTTCTGCAACCTGTTTATTCTTTTTTGAGCTTCTGCTGTTTTTGTTTTGCTGGTATATGTTGTCCGCTTTTATTGTATCTTGCATTTGCTTGATAAAATTGTGTCTTTTATAGCTTTCTCACAGTCCGCGTTTGGGTCCAAGGCATCACTTGCAATATTATGGAACTTTCATTTTAGGGCCTAGTCTTGTGCTAAAGTTTGTGTGAAGAAAACCTAAAGCGATGGTTGTTTGCATTTTCATTAATTTGTTGAAGTTGAGGACATATTCTATTAGAAGTGGTCGAATAGAATTGTTTCTCTATGCGTTTAATATCTCGTATGTACTGTGTGTGATTTGAATAAAAGTATATGAGTTCCTGTCCTTTCTTCTTTTTCCAAAATTGATGAATCACATTGGTCTTCTTGCTTAGGGCCATGGTTTCAAGTGCCTGCTAGCCAGTAAGTATTGGATCCTTAACAAGCAGTGAAAGTGGAATATGTGATAAAGTACAAAAGAGATATCAGATGTGGCACTGTATCTGATCTATGTGAAATCTTGTGCGTGTCTAAGCAGGTTGGCATCTAATGATACTTTTTGGTTTTGTTCTGTGTGCAATAACGTTTTGCGTACGATCTTTGAAAGACCATCTTGCTGAAACCACAGCATTAGAATGTTAGAGTGCATTATAATAAACCGCAATACTATTTATAATACAAAAATGGTCATTTTAGCGGCTTGTTTCATTCATTTGACTAGAAGTTGGTTTGGGACACTCTCTGGAAGTTAACAGGCAGTGATCTTTCGTGTAGTTCACTGCAATGGGTCCTGAAATTACCTCAATCACAACTTCCCGCAAGGGTTGTATTGACTTTAATATTATTCCTGCTTTTTATTTCGTCAGGTGGGCATTCCTTCTTGGAATTGAATCTCTAATATTGTTAAATAATTTTTGGTATGAATGTCACTGAAAATTTCTTTTATTAAATTTTATTTTGGTCTGCACTGGCATTGAAAGTTTATTTTCATGGTTGAGTGATAATCTCATTTACTTATCTCACATTGTAAAGGAAATTTATTTTATGCATTGAATATGCACCCAAATTGGAGCATTTTAAGGGATCTTTCTAAATTTGATTGGATCCCTAGTATCTGCTCCTAAAGTGATGAATTGGCTTTCGATGACTACACAATAAGAGACCTACTGTGTGGACAGATACGGGTCAAACATTTTCTCTATCCTGTTAATTTGAAGTTCAATTATAGTGTTTGTGCATGCAAGCTTCTTGTGTGAATGTTAATGAATATTTAGTGTTGAGCAGTCTTATTTTTCTGCCTTCTATGTGGAGGAATCATTGGCTTTGAATTAAGTGGTGTGCTGTTTATGATGTGGCTTTTCATACTGCTTTCTAAGTTTTGGATTGTGGTGAAGAAACAATTGAAGCAAGAGCTATTAAGGTGAAGCCAGAGCTCTTAACCATAATCAAAATGCTGTAGCTTAAGTACTAGAATTAGCTATGAAGGTGATTCATGTCAGAACATTTGCCACCTACTGGATTAGGTTGAAAGGCCTTACGAGTTGATAAATAAATATTCAGTCACTAAATCCCTTTGCTTCAGCTGTAACCAATACTTAGGCTATACATCGGATGTTTACCAAATCTCTTATTGAACACACACACACACACACACACACACGTGCACAAGCTTTCTAATATCTTTGACATTAAGTAATTGAAGTGTCAATGGAAAGTACAGTCATAGGGAAGAATGGAGGGCTTTAAATTCCGTTTATTAAATTGATCTGTTTATCACACCGTGACAACTTACTTTTTCTACTCAGGGAAGGAAAAGTGATACACATGCACAGCAATGGCTGCTGAAATCATTTTGCTTGTGATTGTAGAAGAGGGTAGTGGACACTATTGTTATCAATTCATTTGGAGCAGAGCTGCACATGGGCTATCTTAATGAGACCCTTTCAGTGGCCAAAAATGTTAAAATGGTCATTGGATCAATGGGTGCATGTTGACTCAGGCTTCAAAGTGAGTCCTTCACCTGGAAAAACCACCAATGCCATAAAAAGCTCCTAGGTTTAGAGTCTGTCAAGTGTCGAGATTAAGGTCATGGAGGTAATTGCTTCGGTGTGTATGGGTTTGAATAGTAAACTCAAAATGTAACATGTAAGTTATCCTCATTGTTTTACATTCTCACTGCACCACTTTTTTGATGGCCTCATTTTTTCTGTTAAACAAATTAGGTTCATGTTCAAGGAAGATCTTTGATTTCTCCTACCACAGAGCAGGTTTTATGGAGAAGATGCAGAGCAATGTGAGTAGAGCAGCTAGTCTTCTGCACCACATTTTAGGTGCTCTTAAGTGTGCTCCAAACTCTTGTTTAGTTTTGTACCATATTATGCACACACATATCTAGGTACGTTTTCATTGGTTTAGGTTTAGTAGTGTTGTAATTTCTGGGTTTTCAGTTGCATTTCTGGACATTCAGTACTCTTGTTGTAGTCAAAAGCTTGGGCAAGTGAAGCGTCAACCTAGAGACATGAAGTATAAACTAAAAAATTGTGTTTAGAGTATTAGAATGTCATGGAAGGAGAATCATAGTTCTTAAACAGTTCAAATGGATGAAAATAGTCATTGGAGGTGACCGACCAAAGTAGGATAAGGTTAATTTCTTTACTCTCAATCGATATATGTAACCCAGTTGCCATCTTAATTTGCTGGGGAAACTGGCCTGAGCTTTTTGATAAAAAGAGAGGGTCTTGGCATCCTATGATTAAAAGTTAGCATGTTCTGCAAGAAAATAGCTGGGATCCCAAAGTGATCCAAAGAGGGTGTAGTAGAAACCCGTGAAATGCTATTTCTCTAGGTATTCTGGTTTTCTGGACTGTTGTAAGTTGTGGAAAATAGTCAGATGGTGAGGTTCCGCAAAACAGTAAAATACTGAGGTTTTGGGAGGATGGCTGGGTTGGGGAGGACGTGCAAACATGGATTGTGTTTGTACAATTTGTCAACTACCATGGCTTGAATTTCACATATGTTTTGAACTCCACACGGATTTGGGATTTGGGATTTGGGGTTTGGGGTTTGGAAGGAATTTGATTGACTTGGTGGTGGAGTTGTCTAATGTTCTTACTATTGGGAATTTTGGAATTTTGTTACATTGCAGTCTAAAATTTAATTTGGATTTTGAGGTTGGAACCTAGATTTGATTTTTCTTGCAATTCCTACTTTGGATTTCTTTGTGATGATTCCATCGACCAAGGTTTGAACCCGCGGAAGTAATTTGCAAAGCAAAAGTTCCTCCCAAGGTCAAGTTACTACTACTTGGATTGAGCATCATCAGAGCTCACAACTTATGTTTAGTTCAGCAAAAAGGACCAGATGGCTTTTCCTGTAGCTGCTGCATCGTGTCTCAGGAGGAGAGAGTCTAAATCATTTTCTTAAATGGTAGAAGAATCTTTAACGATCTCTTTGTAACAATTAGTTTCATTTAAGTTGCTGATTTGCGAGTTTAGTAGTAGCCAGTAGAGGTTTTGACTGGGATATAATGTAGGGCTTTGTTAGCCAATCTAGAAGTATTTAATCTTGTAATTGAGAGAAATGAGATCGACAATATCCAGAATTTCCAATTAAAGAACCTAGACATTTTTTTCTTTTCTTTTTTTCATTTTCTCTCATCTGATTTCATTTTCTTCTATTTGTTTTTTAAGCATGGTGGCTGCATCACACAGGCCAGTAACAAACATTACTTGATTGGTGGAGAATGAAACCAAACAGGGTATAGAACTTTTTGAGATATCGTTAAATCAGCTTACGTATGTTTGACTGTATGTATTCTAGATCAATATACTATTTCAGGAAAAGAGAACACTTTGATGCTGTAAGATACTCCAACATCTCAAAAGTCTGCCATGAGTTTCTTATCCCTTTGCTGCTAAACTATTTCCCTTGTCTAAGATGTTCTTCCAATTTTAAACATGTTTGTGTGCGCGTGAGCTCGAGGTTTCCTTCTTGTGACAAAGGAATTGAAGATAATGTGCTTTATGCTTAAAGCATCCCCAATGGTGACACATACATAAAACGGCAAATATGGCATTCAACGTGACCCCAAAGCATAAGAACGTCAAGCTTGCACTTCACGTAAGTACTTATCTGTTGCCATATAATCACGTGTATATGCCCAAAATTATACAAACTGAAAATCTTATCAATTAATAATGAACCAGGCATCAATATCATTCCCCAAGAATGGGTCCTCCTCTCAAATCCAGCAACAGAGACCTTCCACAGAAAACTCATTCTCTATAGAGTCTGTCGAATCCTCGATACGAAGTCTGTTAAGGAGCTGGTACAGACGGCAGAAATGGCAAGTTTTATTCAACTCCACACCACCACAAGAACTTGATAGAGCTCCATGGAGAACCCATCTGGCCAGTTTCCTTGAATCCACACCAGTTCATGCAGTTTCTCTCGGTCTCCTCATTATCGATCTCATCTTCACCATCCTTGAACTCTCCTCATCTATACTTGCTACCAGTTGCAGGCCAAACGAGAACCACAAAGCTACAGAAGAAATCTGGTACCACTGGGTTGGAGTTGCTATTCTTACTCTGCTTTCGGCAAAGACTATTGCCCTTGCTGTGGGGCTCGGCACCACATTCGTTAGGCGTCCGGGTTATGTCATTGATGGGATCGTTTTGATGGGCGCGTTGGGGTTAGAAGTGTTTTTAGACAAGATAGAGGGTGGGTTGCTTGTTGTGGTCAGTTTGTGGCGAGTTATTAGGGTAGTGGAAAGTGCATTTGAGCTGAGTGATGAGGCCATTGAAGCACAGATTGAAGGTCTTGTGTGCCAGTTTGAGATGTTGAGGGAAGAGAATAGGAGACTGTTAGAAACCATTGCTGAGAAAGATCAGATTATCCAGAAGCTCCAGGAAGATTCAGATCAATGTACATGTTGCTCCAGTCGAAAATCTTTACCTTATGAATGATATTGTAAAGGCCTTAATGTATCTTTTGGCCAATAATTTACAAACCAAATGATTAACCATTCCCAAGTACAATCATGTTTTGGTTGTTCTAGGCTGATTAATTGATACTTTAATTGGGAGAAACAATTGAAATACTCTCATTTCAAGTTTGTAGTTCTGTTGCATATGACATATCATTTGATTCAAGAGTTAACTAATATCATGATTCAAGAGTTAACTAATATAACGGTCTGAACTCTCATTCAAACCATGCTGATTGCTCTATTTCATAACCAAAAAATGTTATTATTATTTAATGCTCATGACAGGAAGAACATGGGATGATTATAAAGCAAAGGGAAAATGCTAATTCAGGACTTACATGGGAAGAATACAAATAAATGACATTTACATTGCAGGTGATTGAGTCTTACACTTTAGTGCTTAAAGAAAATGTACAAATTAACGATTTGCTCTTGTATAGCATTGTTTTACTGACGAACTCACAATTTGAACTCACAGGCCATCAATGAAACGGTTTGACTGGCAAATCAAGTGCCAGGCATCTTGCGCAAGGCAATAAAACTGTACTTGTTTTAAAGGGTAAGTACTGTCTTGTAAGTTCCAATTATCGAAACTTAATCGTCCTAGTGAATTTCAAATGTTATATTAACAATTGGTATGGGCGTGAGTGCAGGATATAACAAAGGTTGGTCAGTTCTGGTTAGTTTCCAAGCCCAACACTCAAAACCCAGAAAAATATGAAGATCCTCTGGCCTTCAACCCATGGAGATGGGCGGTACATAAAAACTAACCTAGAATGGATAGAAAACCCTAACCTTAATCATCATTATTCTTAGCCCTGAATGCATGACGATGGAATGAATACAGGGTAAGGAAAGTGGTGAATCCAAAGATTTTATGGCTTTTCGTGGTGACTTGAGATCCTGCGTAGGAGCAGAAGTTGGTAAGGAACAGATGGCTGTATTTGTCCATTGCTTAGTCACAAAGTACAGGTAAGCGTATCCTCCAAATACAATAGGAGAGCAAGAGAGAGCAGGTACAGACTGATTAACATTTTTACTTCCAAACTTTCAGGTGGGAAGTGATCGGAGGAAAAATAGTCCGAAATCCTGGTTGCACATCCGGATACAGAAGAAAGATACAAGGAACAGCAAACAGCATATAACTCCAAATACTTAAACTGGACATGTTAACATGGGTTACACCATGGCAGACCACCACCTCCTGTTCAGTGAGGGTTGCTGCCTCTGGAGCACAGTACTCCTTTAAATGTTATATTGTTGAATTAGTAAGGTTTAGAGGTCAGACTAGTATGTTGGAAAATTTACTATGTAATTTAATAAATCCAATAAAATAAAACAAACGACGATAAGATGGCAATCCAAATTTTTAAATCTCCCTACGATAAGAAACAGGTTAACATGTACAATCTGAAGCTGGTATCATTTCAAGTTCCATGCACTATCTCTGCATAGAAAGCAAACCGATTGGTATGCAACAGACTTACCAAATTCACTGTTGCTTCACTTGATTGTGTGTCTGGTGACTCTGGTCACTTTGAATAGTCTTTTGTTGTTCTCCTTTGTTTTTTCTGGCCATGGTATCCAGTGTTCTCATCAACTTTCTGCATAACACTTGAACTCCTTCTTCGGCCATGCTTGTGCTTATCCTTATGGACATGGTGAAGGTCGTAATTGTAATCACTACTTCTTTGAAAGTGGCTATGCTTGTGATCATTGTGAGTGCTTTTTCTTTTATGATGAGTGCCATAGTTGTGGTGCATTGTTTCATGCCCATGATGTTTATGGACATGAACATGTCGATGATCTACATTAATTCTGTGTCTAGTATTCTTGGTGCTCGGACTATCCTCCCAGAAATGATCATCCCACCAGTCATATAAAGGATCAAAAAGTCCCTTCTGATGTAAAAGCCACAGTAGCACAATGACTGCACCTCAACGTATAATATGTTATGTTTTCTTTGCATCTCCAAAATAATCCCACTATAAAATATGCTAATTTTGGAAAAGTAGGTTTACCTGTTGGAAAAATTGCCAAAAGTAGACCAAACATCAGAATCCAACTCATACATATGTACTGTATATGGCATCTGAAGTCAAAGAATCCAGAGCATTTTGTTCTGTTCATGAAAAGAAAAAAGAAGCAAGAAGAAATGAATGAAACTTTGTATAACCGAGCAGATGCAGTTCCAAATGCCATTAAATAGGTTTGGCTTATGTGTATAATTGTAGAGTGAAAATATATATATGTTATGCTCTCTCACACAGAAGGAGAGATGATAGTTTGAAGTCGATTAGTTTCTGATCATACTTATCAGCCATGAAAGGATGGTCTGAATGCAACCAGCACATTGAACAGGCATTAACCAGTTACACATAATATGACTCAATAGCCACTTACAGTATTAAATATCTGAATCTAGAGTATATCAGTTAGAAATGAGCCAGAATTTTGATTATTCCACTGTGCAACAAGTACCTGCAAGATTTTCCAGTGATGAAATCTATAAAAGTCTTCCACGCATGGTTCCAAAAGCTTTCAATGGAGTCAAAGAAACCAGTTGTTCCTGTCTTTGGTGGCTTAAAGGGATTAACCTGCAACACATAATGACTTGAGTGGCTCATATAAATCAACTGTAGAAGGTTATAAAATTTCACGAAATAGCATCAGGTTGATCAGCTGTTGTATATTAATATACTGATCATATACCAAAAATGCTTATTCTACAGGGGTTTAGCAACATTCATACTGTCTTAAAAAACGAATGAGATTTCTTGTCTCTAAGCTACCACTAACCTGTGATCCATTATCAATGACAGTAGACGTCGTAGAAAATTGGCACTCGGCTCTATCCACTTCATTATAATTAGAGTCCTTAAGTATAGCTGCATTCAAGATCCATAAATGAGTCCAAGCCGACTACTTTAGGCCATTTTATCATCACTCTGGCTTGGGCAGATCATACCTGCACAGATGTATTTTGCAGCTTGATCGGTTCCTGGGTAAAGTTTGAATGATCGAGTTAACATTTCTTTTGGCTTCATAATGAAGTATTGCTCCTGAAAAACAGGTTCTCTAACAAATTAATACTCATCTTATTACAAGTCTAAATACATGAACTGCAGGGGAAAAAGTACCTCCATAAGGGTGACATCACTTGAACAATCAAACTGCAAGAAAGGTAAATTTGTGTCACAACATATTGCAATAGCCATCCACTGAAGTTGTAGATCGACAACTACTTCATTCAAGCTGGTAAATGAATAATGCTTCCATTTCAAGTACTATGGAAGATTCATTATTTGATTTTCAACCTTCTTAGCAAGTGGACAATATATTTATAGAATTTCATGGCCCAAAAGAAACACGATAAAATTTCTTCATATGCAATAATTACAATGAAATGTAAGCATTAGTACTGTCACTAGGTGTTCATTAGCATCACTAACTATCCAAGCTGTCAAAAAGTTTATCAGAAATTGAGAACCAGTTTTAAACAGAGCATGTTAAATAGTAGCACACGAAGTAATCATCAAGAGGAAATGACATTAAGCTTACTATAGCAAAATTAGACACTTCATAGGTAAAAGGCCTATCAGCTAGTTGTGCGTAACTTGTTATTTCTCAGCTAAAGAGAGTATCCTAGTATAAACAACCTAGTTGAACTCCCAAACATCAAGGGGAAGGGAAACAATAGTGCATTAAAAATAGAATAGTCAATAGTGTACCGTTAAGCAATAGGATGCTTCCACTTCACCAGTATTTTTTGCTGTGATTGTAGCAGTTCCAAATTGAGTAAGGGCCTCAAATGTTGGGATATTGATGCTTAAGATTTTCCCAGGACTCCTATATAATACATACCATTAAGTATAGAAAATGAACATTCTATGTGGAAAGTTTAGTTATTAGACAGGTACTGCATAATTGTTTCAAATTAAACGATACTGGTGAAGCATAATCAATGGACCGTAGATACATGAAACCTTGTCTGGAAATACTAACCTTTGGTAGACATAATCTACGTCATCAGCACTTAGTTCTATCAAGAGATTTGTATTAATGACTTCTGTGACTCCTATGGAAAACGAATGAGTCCCTGCATTCTGCAACCAATCAGAAATGATATGAATCCAAATGACAGAAATTCCTTGTGAAAAATAACTCAAATATTGCTGATACATTACTGGATGCTGGTTTATCCTTTCGAACCTTCCTTCCACACCAAAAAGTGGCACCTGTTTCCTTTCGATACGGTTTTGGTCAGCCTGTCATAAAGATAAGATCTCCCAATTGTTCACAAGAATAATAAAGTACTCAGGTATCAAATACAAAACAACCAGAATCCTATGAAAATCTCGTTAAAGGAAAGAGACTCTTTCTTTTCATACAAGTATAGACATAACTTGTATGTAAATAAATAATAGATAATAGAGCATGTAGCTCTCAGATTCTGATGCTGGGTCCATGCTAATCAACTTTAAACCAAACGCTTAAAGAAGAAAAACTGCCACATGATATAATTGTTCCAAGTGTAAGAGGTTAATACCAATATGTAAATTTAACCTTACAATGAGAAGACAGACTAAATTGGGGAGAGGAAAGTTAAAGAAGATAGAGCTTTGAAGGGGATACACAGACCTCCAAGAAATTCCATAATTGATTATGCAAGCAACTCCAGAATGGTGAAGAGCAAAAGTTTGGCTGCCCATTAAAAGCCTCAAAGTTGACACCAATTTTATTACATTCAACACCATCTAAAGTAAATCTAACTCTCTCCAGCAGCATCCACATAGAAAAGTTCCTTCCCAAATTCTGGGGTTGACCTGGGCCCCCCTTTTACAAAGAACAGGAAACTGTCAGCAATTTAAGATATCTAAAATATGGTGTCAGATTCTATAAACAAATTTGCCAAATAAAAGCTTGACCATTTATAGGAACCAAAATATAACAGTCTGGTAGCAGGTGAATTGAACGATGGATGTTAGTGAAAGTAATAACTTCTCTATGTGGATCCTTAGTGAACATTTATATAGTTGAGAAAGAAGACTCATTTTACTGAAAATGGGTGACAGTGCTATGAATTCTTTAAAACTTTGTCTCCTTATACACTGATTCGGAATCAGTGCATCTTACTTATTACAAAACCCCAACTAATATGCTTGAATATTTAGTCTATAAAAGCAGGAAATGTTTGTTCCAAATTTTTTTTCCCAACATTATGCAGATTGGTATGAGTGACAAGCATACCTGCCTAGGAATTACAAGGTAAAAATCCTCGAATGAAGGAATATTTGTGTATCCAACAAAATCTCCAATAAGATTAGCTCGCAAAAACTTATCATTGGATATTGCTGTTCTGTTTTCAGGACCTACAATCACTTCCTGGCAGAAAACAAAGGTGTACAAAAAACTCTCTTGGTGACCTTTATATAACCTCTCCTTTCACTTTCAATAAATAAATCACATAACATATAAGAGAAAATAAAAATTCAATGAAATCAATCAAAATTTCGCTCTATTAACAGTTAACAACTTACAAATCCGCTTTTAGATCAATCTAGCAATACATCAGGATGAAATGAAACTTGCTGAATTTATAGTACATAGGGTGCTGTAACGTAAAGAAAGAACAGGACTTCATTCCCGTGGGAAAGAGAACTGTTAATAGTTCAATATGCACATTCAATGAGCTCTCAGGACAGGAGAAATACATTCTAATTCTTCAGCAAAGCAGAAAGACAGAGCATTTTATTGTTTTAACACGTGTCAGACTAAATCAGGTCGTGTATAATGACTAATTTTTCATGGCAGAAAGAAGAGCACTACACCATAAGAAATCAATACAGATATGGTGCAATTATGAGGAAAAGCAACGTACCGAAACTTTGGATGCTGTCTTTACTTGAATGAGAACACTAAATCCCACTGAGCGCTGTCCAATACCAAAAACATGGAACCTAAGTAGATGTTAACGAAGAAAAAATCAGTCTACCTTGTAGAATGCTTTGATCAAAATATAACAAAAAGAACGAGAAACATAACATCTGACCACCGTACAAAACAATTTTTAAGCTTTAACTCATCAAATATATGATGCCATACATAAGCAGATATCAAAAGTAAAAATAGTGTCAAACTCTCAGTTGTACAAGTTCATGTGATGACATGCGCATATACCAAAGAGCTCTTGCATGTCTGATAGATCTTTTCTAGAATCAAATATCAATGCTCGAGAAATATAATCAGAACGAAAAACTTAGTACAAGGACCATACCAATCACCCGGAAAGCGGACACAATGGGCTGTATTCGGTTTTCCTTTCATCAACTTGTCAACTAATCACAAGAAAGTCAGGTCAATACGACAAACTCGTAAAAGGGACTGTGCATGTAATATTTAAGAAATACTAAACATGATAAAATCATTTTAATGCACTTACAAACACTTCCACATGATGAAGGTACCCGCCGCTGAGGCCCACAAGGACAGCACATTGGCTACAAAAAACAGAACAAACTAATTGGAGAATATGCATGATAAACAAAAAACGAGTACATATTTTGTAAGTAGTTCACCAGGGGAAAAATATACACATAACAAAAGAAGTGTAAGCAATCACAGAAAATAACCATAATGCAACTAACATCATCACAACATGTACTACACTAATGTGAGAAACAATTTAAATTGGGAAACTTAGTGATTTCACTGCTTCCTTACGGCCATATATGTACAATGCTATAGAATCTGATCTATAGGAAAGAATGGAAGAATGTGATGAATGAAAATAGTTATGGCCTTGATCCACTAAAGTACAATAGACAGAAAGTAAATGATCAATTGATAATCATATCTGCTGGACTAATGAGAGCTAAATTTCTGCCGGCTTAACAAGTAATGTGGACATTTTTATAATGACACGTCAAAGACATTAACTTGTGAGGAAAGTCATCCCTTTTATGTCAAATTCATACTTGGAATATGAGTAACTATGATTTTTTATGTTCATGAAATTCCAAATATCCAACACCACGTAGCAGTGCCATCTGATTCAGATAGTAAATCACATCGTAGATTTTCAATCATGCATAATGCTGTTGGAATCACTAACCAACTTTTAGATAGCAAATAAACGAAAGAACTACCGTCAAAGTGGGTACTAAACAGTGTGGAAAAGCTACCTCTGTATGTTCAATAATGGTACCATTTTCATCTCGTAACCTACAGATCATACAGCAAAAGTTGATCATCCTCACCGAAAATCCTAATTGTAGTAGCTAAAGTAACTCTTGGAAATTATAATCCAAAGGTAGGTAAGTACCATATTAACTTAAAACAATCAAAGAATAAGGACAGTAATCAAAATTAAACCCAATTTTAACAAAAAGGCTAATAGCTAGATTGTTTGCCTTGCCTCTCACATATCTTGACAACTTTTGCATCTGCATCTGGCTCACACTTTCGGGTCTTAACATAGTACTCTTCAGGCTTATATGCAACATCCTGAATAAAATATTACAGCATCAATCAATCGCAACGTTTCGAAATTGAGAAGCACAAACTAAGAGATTTAACAAAAATAAAACAAATTGAGCTTTGTCTGCTTACTCGAATGTACGTAAGCTCGTACAAGGCATAAGCTGCGGATTTATTGACAGTCAGGACAGGTGGTATTCGAAAAGTTTGCATCTTCTTGCTTGAATTCTCCTCTACCTCGACAATTTCCGCAACAATCGAAGCCTCACCTCCACTCTGAAAATCAATCCCACTATTAATTTCAAGCTAGCCGACATTGCAGTAATTGAAAGAGAGAAAATAATGTTCCTTTACCGCGCCGCTAGGGACGGCCATGTTGAGGACGATCTTCTTAGTGCAGTTAAGTTCACCGGATTCGGAAGTCTTCTCGCACTTGTCAAGTTTCGATTTGGAGAGGATCTGGACTCCAACGACGTCGCTTATGAAGAAGCAAGGGAGGAAGAGGAGGGTGATAAGCCATAATTTTGGTGGAGGGTTTCCCATTTTTGGGAATGTCTGGGAGAAAACAGAATAATGAAAAGCTGAAAAGATTGTAACATCTCCAGAAGGAAGATCCGAAATCAAATAAGGAAAAATCCATAAATTTCTAACTGACAATATAAACGAAACATCACAACCTAAGCAACCCCCAACCCTCAACACAAAAACAGAAAGTAAAAAGACATTGAAACAAAGTTAACTCTCACTAACAGATAGAGAAATGCGATATGATCTGTACGATTTTATCTTGGGAGGCAGCCGTGTCTGTAAGAAGTCAACAAATGGGGTCTCCAAATCCTCCTCTGAAATCTTTGAACTTCCATTATCTTCACCATCAGAGCCTGACGCCAAGTGCTGCTGAACAAGCTTGAAGAACCTCATCAACGGATTCTTCTCAGACTCTTGTCTTTGAATATCGCTGCTCATGAGTCCGGCACATTACACAACCCGCCGCTACTCTCATCCCAAATGAATGAGTGGGGGAGAAACAAGAGAGGATTGACGAAGGAAGCAGTTGTGGCGGGCGGGAACGGCCAACGACGGTTTCTTTTTTAAACAAGGAAATCCAAATGGCGGTTGGTTCTACACAGTACACTGTAGACACGACCCATACAAAGACAAAAACCTATTGGGCTGAAGTTAGAAACACAGATGACACAAGCCCAATCAGAAAGATAAAAATAGAGGAAAGGGTAACAAAGAGTAGTATTTTTTTTTTTTTTTTTTTTGCTTTAAGAACTTACTAGCCTCTTAACACACGCTCACGCGTGTGTCAATTGACATTTTTTACTTTATTTGTGTCTATAATATGTTATGTATAAAAAAAGAGTTTGTTTTAGTAATTTCTCTAAAAAAATGTTTATTTTTTATGAAATTATGAATAACTTTTTCTTTCTTCAAAAAAAAAAAGTTAACTTTTTGTTTAATAAGTAATTTTTTTATTTAAACTGCTAACACCAAAAAAAAAAAAAAAACTGCTATTGCAGTTAACAAAACAATAAAACTGCTATTGCAGTTAACAAAACAACAAAACGTCTAAGATCTTTTTTTTTGTAATTTGTTCAATTCAATTTGCTATTATATTTACTATTTTAGCCTTCATGTGTTAAATTATAAATTTTTAAACTATTATCAAAGAAGGGTAAATTGTGGGTTTTTAAAAATTTAATCATAAGCCTTCATGTATAAAAATTAATAGTGGGCCAAACTTCATGCACTGTTCCTAAAATTTTCTCTTTATAAATTATAAAATTAAAGCTCTTAATGAAATCTTCTATAAATTAAAAAAGTGCGTGACAGTTGAATGGTCTTAGAGCATCTTTAGCTGACTCTATTTTGGCTTCTTAACTTTTTATCTATTTTAGCAGTTATGCCAGACTTCTAAGTGGCTTTCCATTATAACTTTTAGCTATCTCGCTCCCAAATATGGAGAGCAAGATGAGGCTCTCTATAGTTTAAAATATTCATTTTGAGTTATTTTATGTAATTTGTAAATATATTTAAACTATTTAATCTTCATTTAAAAAATAATATAAATCAAAATTAGGCTAAAATAGAGAGCACTGATACAGACGTATTTCCGACTAGCAAAAATGACTTTTTAACTATTTTAACTAAAATTTGACTCAAAAATAATTACCGTTGCTAAAGATGCTCTTAATCACTACACTCATTGCTAATTTTACACGTGTATAATGTTAAGTACATTTATAACTAACCTCTTAACACACGCTCACGTGTGTGTCAATTGACTTTTTTAGCCTTCATGTGTTAAATTATAAATTTTTAAACTATTATCAAAGAAGTGTAAATTATAGGTTTTTAAAAATTTAACCATAAGCCTTATTGGCTTAATTAATATTGAATTATTGATATGCATTGCATGGTAAGATTACAGAGATGGAAACCACAACATAAATCAACATAAGTCCACAACCACTCCAATCGTCCTATAATATAACCAGCTGTGATGGTGACCATGAGCCTAATGAGGCACAACCTCTAACCACAATAACCACCCTTAAAATCTGCGCTAATGATAGAAAACTGACTCTTGAAAGTTTCGAATTTATGTACTTTAAGAAGAGTTTGACCCCATTTTGCACTGTTTGAGTTTTGAGTGTTTGACAAAGAACTAGCATACGTAATATAAGTGTGCAAGGTGGTACAACTGTAATTAGATTTACATCTAAAGATGAAAGATAATGAGCATTTCAAACCTCAAATCTAACAACAATGAAGCACGACTAAGTACCAATTGGGGAGGAAGAGGAGGGTGATGAGCCATAATTTTCCCTTTTTTGGGAGTGTCGTCTGGGAGTGAATGTGGGATTTGGGGAAGTGAATGAGTGGGGGAGAAACAAGAGAGGAATGGCAGTTGTGGCGGGCGGGTAATGTCGGTTGACACACGCGGTTATGGTAACCCGTAACCGCATCTGGGCATATCCAAATTGTGGTTTCAAATAAGTCAATTGATTGGCATTGGCGGGGGCGCATTGTTTTTGTTGGGTAAGCTCCTTTACTTTACTCTGTCAATAACAAGGTGTTCATATTGGGGTTTCGAATTAGTTGTGTGGTGTGATTGATCAAGCGGAATTGATTTTTGTAATTGCGCAAAGAGAATAGATGAGCTTGATCAATGGTTTTGTAATTGCTGAATGGGCCTCGTATGCTTCAGGATCGGATTTTGATTATTTATGTTCTCGGGGTTTGATTCTGGATTGCTTGCTTATTCAATTCGTTGCTCTATGCATCAGAATGTCATGTGCACTCTGATAGGAAAAGAGCTACTTGAGTGTGTTTTCAGGCAGAGATTGAATCTTATGTGCAACCTGGATCTGTATCAGTATATGTTCATTATGGACAGAGTTGACCAAATGATGCAAATCTTTTAGCTCAAAGCCATGTTGTGATCACTACTACATGTGGAGTTTTAGCATCAGAATTTTCTATGGAGTTAATGTAAACAAATCCTATTTTCGTAATTGTTTATGAGTTCTGCACTTGTGTATACAAGTTGAGTTTGTGCATCTGTTCCTTTCTCCTTGCCTCTCTGCATCTAGAATTCTAAGGACAATGGGGGACTTTACTCAGTTAGTTGGTTCTTGTTGAGGCGCATACCATAAAATCCTCTAAAAACCAACTCTCTATTGCTGCTGCTGCTTTAGTTGCTGGTCGCTGATGGTGTCTTACTGGCACCCCTATACAGGTAAAGTATTTTTTATAAGCTTTATGTTAATATTTGAGATTGAAATTCTTGTTAGTATTTGGAGGTTAATTCTCTGCCACTAGTCCTGACATTAACTTTGTCGCTATTAGAACAATCTGGAGGACATTTATAGTCTACTCCGGTTTTTGAGGGTAGAACCTTGGCCCTTGGGCGAATTGCGCTTGGTAAGCTCTGTTTTTTGTTTTCTCCATGGAACATAATTATGTTGTATAATCCAGATTCCAGAGTATTCTCTACATTGTTTATTTATATACTACATTTTGTAGAAGCTTAACTGTATAAATCTCATTAGTCTGCGATTTCATATGCTACTGTACTGATCTTACTTGGAGATGTTATGTAATTCAAAACTTAATCATGATCCATTGTCAACCTATCAGAATCTACAAAATTTTGTCTGGAAGGAAAATTTTTCCTCTTTTTTATTTTTAATTTTTAAAATAAAAAATGGTGTAAACTGGGACTAATAGAATCTCAATTTTTACTTTACTTTCACCATAAGTTAAGTGTCTTAAACTACAGTATGATTTATTTGATTTTCATTAAATCTAGGTGGAATAAACTCATCCAGAAACCCTTTGAGGAGGGTGATGAGAGAGGGTTAAAGCTGGTTCAATCTATCTTGAAGACGATTATGTTAGGGAGAACCAAGTTTAGCATTGATCATGAAGGCCAGTGAGTTGTTGGTTCAGGATATGCCACTCAATTCAATTTCCTTTTTTTTTTTTGGGATCCTAAGGTTTATTGTTCATTTCAGGCCTATTTTAGTCGTTCCTCCTGCTGATATTGAGGTGATTTATTGTGAACTCACAGAAGCTGAAAAAGACTTCTATGAGGCCCTGTTTAAAAGATCAAAGGTATTCTTTCATTCCCTTGACTGGACTTTTCATATTTGCTTTGATCTACTGTATCTCGCATTTGTAGTTAACACGTTTATTTCAACGTTTCAGGTGAAATTTGATCAATATGTCGAGTAAGGATGGGTTCTTCATAATTATGCATCCATATTGGAATTACGTTTACACCTTCTCCAATGTTGTGATCACCCATTTCTTCTGATGAGGTGTGCTTTAATCCTTTATCCAATGCAGTGAATTTAACCTGAGCAGCTTATTTCCTTCTCAATCCTGCCCTTAGCCTTATGGTTTGAATTGGCCAAAATTCTTTGTTTGCCTTGTATTTTATTCTTTACTTTTGATTGATATGTTTTAGATCCCAATTTTTGAATCACATGAACTGATCAATTTTAAATGAATTCTAATGAAAAGTAGATGTGGAGGTGAGAATTCCCCCCAAGGTTCTTAAAACTAAAATTGAGGTTTCTTTGATCTGTTCAGTCGAGATGATACACAAGAATATTCGGATCTGAATAAGCTTGCTAGACGGTTCTTAAAAGGCAGCCGGAATTCTGTGGAAGGGGAAGCCAAAGATGCGCCTTCACGGCTTATGTTCAAGAAGTTGTTGAAGAAATACACAAGGGGGAACAGGGAGAATGTCCAATATGTCTTGAAGCATTTGAAGATGCAGTATTGACACCTTTTGTTCATCACTTATGCCGTGGATGTCTCTTGGCAAGTTGGCAGAATTTCGATTTCTGGCTTGTGTCCGGTTTGCAGGTATATCAAAATGCTGCCTTATTATTAGGAATTTAATTTTAATTTTTCCTTGTTTACCTTTCGTATAATAAATTTTACTATTGTAGGCTTGAAATTTAACAGTTTTACCATTATAGGAGGAGTGTAAGCAAGCAAGATCCAATTACAGCACCAAGAGTCAGTTCTATGTTGATATTGAGAAAAACTGGGTGGAATCATCCAAAATAGTTCTTCTTCTTTTGTGTGAGCTTGAATGTCTTCGTTCATCAGGCTCAAAGAGCATTGTCTTCAGCCAGTGGACGGCCTTTCTGGACCTCCTGCACATTTATCTTTCTCGGTAATAATGACCACATACTCATACATTGGTTTGTTAGTACATGACAATGCCGAAGATTAACTAATATATTTGTAGAAATCAAAGTCGTATGCTCTTTGTACAAGAAAACTATATTGGAACACATGCATGCCTTGTATGTTCCCTAGTTTGACTATATGAAGGAACCACTAAACTCTTTGTTTATTAGCTTCAAAAACTGAATGGTCCTGACATGAATTATGGTATCTGTGAAGTACACTACGTTCATAAGTTTTGGCATTATGGATGATCAAGGAGGTATAAAGTGTGTGTATCGACCAGTGGTCATATCCTTTTTTATCTGCTTTCATCTTTTTGTTTGATGTCTTTAAATCTTGACATGATTTGCCACAAAAGTACCAGTGATGCTAATGATGTAAGAAATATAATACCTCTTTTCATTATATGCTGCTGGTGTTTGTTCTTGGAAAGTTTCTTATGTTAGAGTTACGATTAATCTTATTCATCTTCTAAAAGGAGTAACATTCCGTTTCTTCACCTGGATGGGACTCTGAATCAACAGCAGCGCGAAAAGTGTTAAAACAGTTTTCAGAAGACAGTGACATTCTGGTAGTGACTCCTGACTTTATTATATTTTGTTTGTTCATTTTCTTTATGAGTTAAAACAGTTTGGACATAAGAGTGGAAGCATAGTTGTTGAATCTGTTATCGTGTGTCAGGTGGTTGCTAATGTCACTGAAGGCCGGAGGAGTTGGAATTAATTTCAATTAGAGTTTGCTATAGAGGACAGAAGATGGTGAACTTGGAGTTTTAATACTTAAGATCTAGAAGGGGTCTAACAGGTTTTTTGACTTCGTGCTAGTTATAAATGTTGTTGGGCTTGTTGAGAAGAAGATCTTTTGTTTAGGAAGTTTTGTCAAATTTTGACTTTGAGCCGGCGGTGCCGTCACTGTGGTGGTGGTTTCCGACCACTTCCGGCCATTACAGGAATAGTTTATGTTCCTCTTTTTATTCTACACATCGATACGATCATTTCAATATATAGTTGGTAATTTTTGGAAATCGTATGAGTAAGTTATGAATTTTTAAAAGTTTAAGGGTTTTCGGTTCGATTGGTTTTCGATCCGAGAGGATTCGGCCGTCCGATCGATTTTGTAATTTTGATAGATTGAACGTATAAGTATTCCGGAGACCTCAGATGGTCTCGGATGAAGTTTCACCTTGATTGGCTTTACTTTCGAGATTTTAGTGCAAATGAGGGTTCGACACTTAATTGTTTTTGATTCGTGTACTAAGTTGTGTCGTACATTCCTTGGGTGATTGATGGAGACAAGTCAATACCTTATCCTTGCTGTAAGAGAAGACGCAACGGGATTTTGAGGTGAGTAAATCTCACGAGGTTCATTTATGAACGGAGTTACTTTTTTTTCAGAATTAATGGTTAAATTGTGAAATCGTTTTTCATAAATAAATATTTGTTTTAAAATTATATGAACTTGATCGTCAACGGTTCATGGGTAAGTAAAATGAAGTTTTATTATAAAAATGATTTTTCACGAGTTTAGTATTTGTGAACTATAGTTGGTATTAGTAGCAATCCTGAGCGGGTGACTACGTATATATATATATATATATATTTACGTGAAATATATGTATATTGGTGGAATTGAGTGTGTAGTTTACTATTGTTGTGCAATGTGATGTTGAGGAAAATAAATGATTTTGGAAAGAAAAGATGGTTTTGTCGGCTTTGAGTTTTGAAAGAAGTAGGTATGATTTTGGTGATGGTTTTGAGTTGAAAAAACAATATTTGAAAAATGACTTCATTATTGTTTTGAGGTTGTTGGACTTGAGGAAACAATCTTTTGTGATAACCAGTGTGGTGATATGTGAGATGATTATGTGTAAATGATGTGGGTTGTGGCGATTGAGTGATTGGTGTTATCTATGATTGATGGTGTATTGTTTTCTAGTTTATTTCTATTATTGAATTGCTGTTTGCTTTCGTGATCTCCTGAACTAAATTATATGCAGGGATTACTATTTTCTGAATTGGTTGGTTTTAATGTAATCTCCTGAACTAAATTATATATCAGGATTACTGTTTTCTGAATTGATTGGTTTTAATGTAATCTCCTGAACTAAACTATATGCAGAGATTACTATGATTTTGAATTGTGTGCTTTTAGTGATCTCCTGAACTAATTTTTTAAGCAGGGATTATTGATTTTATTTACTTTAATGATGAGAGTGCAGTTGTGGTTGAGACTCGTAGTGAGTTGAGAAATGTTTTATCACGTTGTTGTGGTGATAAATGCTTCCTGTCGAGAGGAAATGAGTGATTTCTTTGGTTTGTAGTTGAGCTTTCAAATGATGGTTTGTCATGGTGGTGACTCGTGTTTTCCTTAAAAAGAAAAGGATTTTGCTTTTGGAAAATAATTGTGTTGATTTGTTGTCCTTGGTTCGGAAGGGTGTTTTGTGGTTATTTAGGTTTACTCATACGAG
This sequence comes from Rosa chinensis, assembly GCF_002994745.2. Classification (NCBI taxonomy): domain Eukaryota; kingdom Viridiplantae; phylum Streptophyta; class Magnoliopsida; order Rosales; family Rosaceae; genus Rosa; species Rosa chinensis. The sequence continues at coordinate 34,574,166 of NC_037091.1, read as the reverse complement.
CTTGCAAAAGCTTACCGGGTTTGTTGTTTCAACCTGGTGCACTATTCCATGGTGTAGGGTTTTTGTGCAGGCTGGTTAGAATCTCGAGTAACCGTTGTTGAAGCTGAGGTATATTTTCCGTAGCGTGGACGTAGAAGTGTTTTGGTTTTAGGCTTCCACTATGTAGAGAGTTGGTGAGAATGTTTACTTATTTAATTGTAATTCAGTTTAATTTGTAAACTCTCTATAATGTAATATGTGACTCTAAAGAACGAGTCAGTATTGACATTGTGAGCTCGATTTGTTTAGTTGCTTAATTTAAATGAAAAATTTTCTGAGTGTTTACTTGTTCTTGTTGAGTTTTCGCTTTTCGGATTTGGATTCCTTTATCCAAAATTGGGGCGTGACACTCTATCCCCCCTTTCCCTCTTTGATCTATTCTCTCTCTCTCTCTCTCTCTCTCTCTCTCTCTCTCTCTCTCTCTCTCTCCATGTCTGCAGATTGAAAATTTCCCATCGTTCAAAGAACATAAGGGAGAACAACGAGTTCGGGTTCGGTTTGTCTGAATCGAGGGAGCGCCAGGGCAGGTCGACGACGAGCGTTTTTCAGATGCTTGTTGCTTTTCTTGCTCTGTCTGGTTCCTTTCGGCCACATCGACTACAAAGACGTCGAGATTTGGAGCCACGATTTCAATTTTGAAATCAAGCAGCCGCACATCAATGTCCAGTTCGACGACGGTGGAGGATATCAAGTCGGGAAGCGCAGAGAGGATCTCATCTTGGACCTAAGCCACGTCGTGCCTGTGGCGGAGAAATATGATGATGATAATGTGAAATCAAGGACCTAGAATAATATGATGATGATAACGTGGTGACATGAAGTTTAATGGTCAGAGACATGTTTTTGGGGAATTGGATTTTTGTTGGAAGTGTTTTTCTGGAATTGGTCCACATATACTGTGATGACCTGGATTTTCATTATTTAATTTTGGCAATTAATAATGGACCAGTTATACAAATAATTGTTATTGTGCTTTATTCGTAAGTTGTATGTGAAGTGGAATGATTTTCGTACGTATAATTATTCGAATTTCACAGTTTAGGGGGTCGTGTGAAGTTTGACTTTTTATACATTGGGATTCTCTGAAAACTTCCTTCACGAAAGTTGTAGACCGTGTCGATACGAGTTCGTGAACATGTGGAACGCATCAATTGGAGTTCGTATGAAGAAGTTATGGGTATTGGAAGAAGTTTCCATTTTGGTATAAATAAGGAATTTCCGAAAATATTTTCATAAATCCCATTTTCCATTTCCGGAAACCCTCTTCTTTCTCTCTTCTCTCTCGGTTGCACCTTCAGTATCGAAGTTATCCGTCTGACCCGGCCGACCCTACCCTACTTTTCCGGGAGCTCCGGCAGTGAAACTCTCCATATCAGATCGCCTCCTTGCCCCGGTCGTCCCTCTAGCATTCTCTAGTAGCTATTCTCACCCATGACAGCGCTAGAAGGAGGCAAATATTTGTGTATTCGGACCCAATCGGTTCTCCAATCTCTCACGTCAGCGAAGCTTCAAACCAGGCTTGGGAAGATCGCAACAGCCTCATGGATTGATCTGTGGTGATTATTTGGATCGATTCACGTGCGTGAAACTTGGTTCAACTCAGATTGAACAGTAATCCACGGCTTACGAGGTAGTTTTCAACCCTTTACGCTTCGATTTTGACTTCGTGCTAGTTATGAAAATTGATAAGCATGCTAAGATGAACATCTTTGATGTTGAAAGTTTTGTGAAATATTGAGTTTTCGCCTAAATTGGCGTTACTTTGATATTTAGTTCGATTTGGGGATTCGAACTTTATTTAATTGTGATTTGTTGACTGAATCAAGGCTGTACTTCCTTAGGTACTTGACGAAGTATTTTTGGACGGTTATTTTATGGATTGGCTGCTTTGTTCTATATTGAAGACGCAGCAGGAGTTTCGAGGTAAGTAATCTCACAAGGTTCATTTACAAACGGAATACCCTTATCGTTTTGAGAGTTAATTATTAACTGCAAACTATAGTTGGTATTAGTAGGCATTCATGAGCAGATGACTACGTATATATATTTACGTGAAATATATATGTTTTAGTGGATTTGTGTATGAAAACAATATGCATGAATGTTGCTCATTTATTGTTTTGTGTTATGGCTTTTCAGAAAACAATGATTATAGAAATGTTGATTTCGATTGTTTTGAAAAGCGTTGAGATTTGTGTAACATTTTGAGTCCTATGTGACTTCTTTAATGTTTTATTCTAAGGGATTGAAAAGATCGAGGAATGAAGGTCTATGACCTTGGGCAGAATATCAGGTAATCACATCTTTGGCCGGACGAGTGGTTACGAATTCAGTTAGAGCTCTAGTCTGTTTTCCATTTGTGATTCATGGGGTAACGGGGCAAGGTTATATCTAACTCATGAGATTACGTGTTTTTAGGGAACAAGGTGTGAGTTGTTTCCTTATTAACGGTTTTTAAGGGGACAAGGTGTAAGTTGTTTTCCTTATTAACAATTTGATAGAAATCAAGGTATGAGTTGCTTTCTATGGTACGATTGATAGAATTCAAGGTGTGAGGTGTTTTCTATGTTACAATTAATAGAAATCAAGGAGTGAGTTGCTTTCTATGGTACGCTTTGATAGAAACTAAGGAGTGAGTTGTTTTCTATGTTGCTTGGTTTTAAGGAATCAAAGTGTGAATTGTTTTCCTTATTTCTTGTATGAGTTATGTTGATTGTTTTGAGTTACTCATATGGGCTTGCAAAAGCTTATCGGGTTTGTTGTGTAGCAACCCGGTGCACCATTCAAACGGTGTAGGGGTTAATCTTGCAGGGTAGGATAATCGGGGCTGAAGCTGAGATAACATACTTGCAGCTTAACGGTAGGAAGCCAATTTTGTGACTTTACAATTATTTGGACTTCCATTGCAGTAAGCTCTGAGGAGCATTTACGTTTCATTTTGTTGTCGACAATTTAATTCGTAAGCTTATGTAATATATGACTCTGTGGAGCGGGTCAATACTAACATAGTGGGTTCAGGGCATCAATATGTATGTAGTTTAAAGGGAAAAAGTTTCCAGGTATTTGATATTGATGACTGAACGATCACACATGTTTAATTATGGAATTATATATCGATTTTTATTTGTGTTAAAAATCAAGGGCGTGACATATATATATATATATATATATATATATATATATATATGAGGATAAGATTTCATGTATTGTAATGGTGATTTCTCCTCTCTCCTCTCTCCCCTAATAATCATATTATTGAATTGTTTTGCAATAATATGATTATTGTGGACAATAATATGTTTATTGGTAGGTAATAATATGATAATTGGGAGTCAATAATATGATTACTGGGAGGGCAATAATCATATTATTAGGGGCTACTGGGGGTCAATAATAATAGGGTTATTATCACAAATGGTACTTGAATTATACATCAATCTTATCGATGGTACCTGAACTTTAATTTTGATCACAACCAGTACCCGAACTTTTCGATTTCATTTTAAATGGTACCTAGAGCAACCTCCGGTCACTATTCCGACTAAAAACGGCATGGGAGGCCATCATAGTGATGATTTTTGATGATTTCGAGGGTTGCAATCATATATAGTGGTGATTTTTTGGTAATAAACTTGCCTTGAACATGTTTTTTTGTTTTTTGTTTTCTTAGATTTAGCTTTTTTGGCCGGAATAGTGACCGAAGGTGGCCTTAGGTACCATTTAAAATGAAATCGAAAAGTTCAGGTACTAGTTGTGATCAAAATTGAAGTTCAGGTACCATCGATAAAATAGATGATAAGTTCAGGTACCATTTGTGATAATAACCCATAATAATATTATTGGGACACAATACTATTCTCTCGTGACTTATGAGATCTCACAAGAGCTTTTTGAGAACTTCCGACGATCGGTGACGGGACTCCGGCGATCTGTGACCGAAGTCCTGCAAGGTCTCCGGTGACTTCTCTTTCTAAGTTACAAAGAAGGAGAGGGCAAAATTCTCCTAAAAATAAATAAAAAGTAATAAAAAAAATACTTAATTGGGTATTAGGGCAAAATATATATAAAATATTGTGTAAGTGGGCAATCTCTTAGAGTGTTTGGGCAAGTGAGGTTAATTAACCCCAAAATTGTGTAAATGGTCATTATCCATATTTTTTTATTAGAATCTTGCTGCCTTTTTTTTTTTTTTTTTTTTTTTTTTCTATCGGAATCTTGCTGCCGTGTTGGATGGAAAAATTTTGGAGAGGTCAGAAATTCCAAAGTTTTTCCTAGCATCGCTTTATTTTAATTTTAGGACGAAATACTGTTTAGTCCTTGAGCTTTTAACCATAAAACACTTCAGTCCCTGACCTTCTAATTTCACACGTTTAGGGATACTTCAAAATTTCAGACCAATAGGTCCTTGCCGTCTAAAAGTTGCGGCGAAATGTCTATTATGCCCTAAATTCTTTTTTTTTAATTAATTAATTATTTTATTTTTTTTGGAAAATTAAATTTTTTTCTCTTTCTTTCTTTCTGTTTATTTTTTTTTTCTGTTTTTTTCCCTTTCTTTCTTTCTATTTGAAAAAAAAGAATAAATAAAAAAAAGAAAAAGAATAAATTAAAAAAAAGAGAAAGGAATAAATTTATTTTAAAAAAAAAGAACTGAGGGCGTAATAGACATTTCGCCGCGACTTTTAGACGGCAATGACCTATTAGTTTGAAATTTTGAAGTACGGAGACTAAACTTGTGAAATTAGAAGGTCAGGGACTGAAGTGTTTTATGGTCAAAAGCTCAAGGACTAAACAGTATTTAGTCCTTAATTTTATGTGGTTACTAACTGTGGCTTGCTGGATACATCTTAATAGGGGACATGATCCTGTTTAATTGTCGTTCAAGACCACCTTCATTACAAGCTCAATCTTTGTATATCCATGTATAGAATTTCTTAATCATGTTGTGGATCTATTCCTTACATGGAAATAGAAATTGTGTGAGAGCTCCTTGGAGAAATCATGTTTAAATTACTTTCATTGTATAGAACTAGTGTATAAAGTGCTTTCTAAATATGGATCTATACTATTATTGCCAAAATCAAAAAATTTGACAGAAATGACCCTAGAAGATTGAAAAAAATTTGAGAATTAATTAAATCACAAGGATAATTATGACATTTATAAAATATATTTTTATTAAAAAAATAAATAACAAAGAACCCATAGCTCACTTTTCTATCCCATTATCTTTTATCTGCAATAACTGTTTTCTTTTTTATTTTCTAAAAAAAAAAACTGTACATGCAGAGCATTTGTGGAGAAATGATAGTATGCATAAATTCAACCTAATAGTTTGACCATTGTTGAACTTGCACACATGCAGATAACTTGTAATGCATTAAGAGGAATTGGCTTAAAAACAAGAAAGAAAGAAAAAACTTCTGCTCCGCGTTTTCCGTAGAAGAGAAAAACCGCTCCCCCAGTCGCACATCTTGCATTTGTGTTCTGTCCGATGACGACAGATCCACAAGTGAGGATCCAAGGCAGCAGGTGAAGGAGTGATGGTGGAGTTCTGGTCTTCATAGGAGCATTCTGCTATTGCCGAATTACATCAATGACGGGGGGATTAGCCTCGGTTGTGGGGCATTCCGGCCTCTGTTTCCGGGTCGTGGTCATGGAAGGGAGGTGCCGCCCTTTGTTGTTTGGTGGTCCAGCCGCTGTTCCTGAAGTTTCCAACATCAGTGGTGGTCCATTTTCAAGGGCACACACGGGGGGCTGATGAAAATTCCGGGTCGTGGGCATATCCTATGGGGTTGGGCCTCTTCTATAAGTCGGGGCCTCTCCGGTACCTCTCATGTGGGTTTTGGAATTTTCTTGTGGTTCTGTCCTATATTTTCTGTGTATTTTATTTGCAATAAATCCTTGCGCACTCTTGGTAAGGAAATGTAGGCTCTATCCCTGTCTGCATACTCAGTATGCCTTGTCTGCCCTAGAGAGACGGCAAATCATGTATTGGTTTCAATCTCCTACTGGTAGAATGAAATGACATGTCGTTGGATTTTTTCCCCATCGTCAACATATTGGGAGAGCTACTTTAATAGTTTTATGGCATTGCTTTCTTTCCGATATGCCACCATTCTTGTAAAGCAAATGGAGTAGTCAGTTTGACACTTTTTGCTATTTGGTGCATGTTTGAATACATTGTCGTTGTAGGTACTCCTGTTATTATTCAGGAGGTCCTCATACAGTGCATTGTCATATGGGGTTTAGGCTCTATGTCCCCCCCCCCCAATGTATTCATCTGTTTCATTAATCAAGGCTTGAGGGAAGTGGATGATCAACCCAGAAAAAGAAAATGAAGAAAATAGGCCAACAAAAATCATTCATGTAAATTTAGTTTGATATCAAACTCTGATTTGCTGACACAGGTTATGTGTGTCTATTAGGATGCTCTATGGTGACAATAAAATTGAGAGCTCATACGACACGATGAAGTAGACTCTACTGAATTACTTAGCTTGGTGTGCATATTGCTGCTGCAAATGCAGCTAGGGAGTAGCTGATTTCCGCAAATCTGTCAGTAGGTCCATGGAATGTTACATGAGAATGCAGTATGTTTGTTCTCATTAGTAGATTTTCTCATTAGTGCAAAAAAAAGGTCATTGATGATCTTTGTTCCTTTTTTTTTTTTCTCTCTGAAAGGGGTGCAGGACATTTAAAATCATAAACTATTGACACAATAAGGAAGAATACATCTACAAGTTTTAAGGTATTCTTTTAAATGAATTTCAAAATCTCTCCATCTCTTTCGTTTTGCTTCCTCAATTCAGTTGCTTTATTTATGTTCAAAACTGATTATAGAGGTTTGTAATTTTCTTTGCTTTACTTTGTTTCTAATACTAGAGTTGTGAAGATTCTTGACAAGCAAGATGAGGTGGTCTGCTTCCAACAAACCCAACTGGTAAGCAACTGCATTTCAATGTACATTATGCCTTTTTCTAATGTATCATTTACTTCTACTGGTATTTATTGGATTCCCAAGTTTTATTTGGATGTCCTCTTACGTAATTCGTCGTTGTTTATCTTATGAAAAGATGAATCTTAATTGATCTGTTAGTTAACATCCATTTGTATGAGTACAAATATTATTTAATCTTATCAACAATTGTACTGTTTTGTAGTAGTTAGCTTTCTGAACTCCTTCCTCACAAGCCTATATAATAAGATTTCAAATTCCCACATTTGATTCCATTCACATTTAAGATAATAATGAATTCAGTTCCATCAGTTGTATATAAATGTACATATGTTGTTAAGACATAAGTAGCTAAGCACTTCACTATCAAATCATAGATGGGATGTGTGCATCTAGAAACCACAATCTAGGTTACAAGACTTAATAGATGATTTGAATTGGTATTTTGTTTTCTGTCAATTGGTTTGTGTTTTAGCAACTTCTTTCAGGTAGTGGTTTGATATCAAACTAAATTTACATTTCTAGGTCTCAAGACATAGTTTGAACTATGGTATGCTTCCAGTGAAGTACTCTTTGGTTAAATGGCTTCTTCATCACAGTCTCTTGCACCACCTGATGGATATTAGGTATATCCAAAAGTTCTGACTTCCATTCCTAGATAGATTTGAAAAAGATAATTAATATTTTTAAGTTTATGTGATTAACAATATAGGAAACACAACTTTAGGTGCACTAGAGGCAAAAAGACATCGTCGGAATGCCCGACAAAGAGAAAGGCGACAGTCATTAAATTTCTCACAACGAGAGGAGAGTTCAGCTCAAAGACACGCCAGTTATCAAATACGGAAAAATAAGGAAAATACAAGTACTGACGAAAATCAACTGGAAGGACGGGAGGGTAACTTACTACCTTGACTTTCCTGAACTAGAATGTATTAGAAGTTTCGTAATCAACCCAACACAATCGATTAATTATTGAATATTTTTTCAATTCATGTGTCTTCAATTCTTTTATTTTTTAGCCAACATAGTCGTTAGTCAGGTAGTTTATAATTTGTTCAAATACAAAACTTTTTTGTCAACAATATTTACTTGAATCACAGAGAAGGATGATATGAACAATTAAACTCGAACATTGAAAAAATAAAAATAAAAGAAAACAAGCTTTGTAGTTCCTTTCCTTGGCCTTTCCATGATTTTAGAGATGCATTTGGCCACAAAACATGTTACCATATGTTTTATATTTGAACCCCTAGTTGCTTTGTTTATACAAGATTGGTCAAAATGAATATTCCTAATCTAATACAGAAGTTTGTTATTAATAGCAAAGGCTTAATGAACTTATTACCTCATCCTGATTTAAATTGCGTACTCCACCATTATCTACAAAGAGGTTGTTTGGATCATTTGACTGTGCCTCAACCCCCTTCCGTCTTTATCATGAATGGCAGTATTGAATCGAAAGTCTTTGTTGTGTAATGCAGCCCTATCATATTCGGTCTCTTTTGGTTACTTGAAGACTACTTCCACAATGTTATTCACTGCTTTTGTAGGGACTATTTCAACCAAAGTATATATGTTATGAACCGGATTGATAAGGTTGTCAACTTGTTGGGGAATGCTTGTTACCTTTTTATCTAGAGCTACCACATACCTTATCAAGTTTTTCCATATCAGCTAGAGCCTCTAAACTATTACGATAGTAAGGTTGTTTTGTTGCTGGATCATCATGTCGTATAACCAACCAAATCAGTTTCTCCAGCATAAAACTTTGTTCCACTAATTCTCTCCTGTTTCTGAATCCATGCACCCGGGGTTATAGAACTGTTATTAGTTGCCACAATTTCATCTTTCTCATGTTGGTTGCTGTGAGGGTTGTTCCCCACAGACAATTAATCTAAAATTTGAATGATGTAGTGTTGGGGTCCCTGGATTTTTAGATATAAAGGTTTGTGACTCTCTCATTATGGCCAATATTTTACATATTAGTAGCATATCAGGATGTAGTTTGTTCACTCACCCAAATAGAATCTTCTTCCAGTTTCATAGAATGGTGAATGCGATCCTGCCAACCTCAAACTTTTGGTCAATACAGATGGCTGCATGAAATAATGGAAATAAATCCATAAGGTTACAGGATGCAAGTGTTTTTATGTTTTCCAGCAACATATTATGAATCTAAGTTTTAGGCAATAAAATGTAATCAATTTGACATCTACACCATAAGGTTAGAGGATGCAAGTGGATGGGGAACAAGGTTCAAGCAAATCAGTTTCGAGCAAATCAAGTTGTTCAACTAGACCACTTCTTTTTCTTTTTGTGTCAAATGAGTTATCATCAAGAGGCCCATGGCTACAGATACAAACAGTAAGCCAAGCCATCAGCAAAGCCCAATGAGCAACTAGGGCCCTAGTCAAGCCCAAAAGGGATGACAAGGAACTAATGAAAAAAAATGAAAAAAAATCCAGAAGACTGGAGAAGAAGATAAGCATATTCAGTCCAATATACAAGTTTAAGAGAATTCAATTTGACGTCTACACCATAAGGTTAGAGGATGCAAGTGGATGGAGAATAAGGTTCAAGTAAATGAGGTTGTTCAACCAGACCATATTTTTTTCTTTTTGGGTCAAATGAGTTATCATCAAGAGGCCTATGGCTACATATACAAACAGTAAGCCAAGCAAAGCCCAATGAGCAAAGATACGCGTTGAAGCCAAATGTGAAGACAAAGATATAATGAAAAAAACCCAGAAAACTAGGTAAGCAGAAACACATATTCAATCCAATATATAAGTCCCTTGTATTCAATTACTACTACCATGTGAAGCCAAGACCAGCAATAAAGTGCATTTTCAGAAAACGACGGAAGTGGTGGTCCTGGTGATCCTTTACCTATTCTGTCTTGCTTTGCCAAGAATATCACATACCCTACATTATGTAGTTTCCTTCAATGCAGTCATCATCTTCCTCTTGATACAATAACTCACCCAACTGCTGAGCTTGTCGTTGCCTCTCACTTAACAACTCTATCAAATAATCTCTTTCACCAAACTCTCCTCATAAATGAGTTGAAATTGAAAAGAAATGGGTTTTGGGTTGACTTTAACACACGGATCGGATGCCAAACCTATGTTCATTGGTTTTGTAAATGCAAGTACTTGCAGCGCCGGAATAGACACATCTGATTAGGGCGTACTATCAACATCAAAAGAGGTTTTAATAAAGGAAACCCAACATGGCCCATGTGTGGCCCAAACCAATTATTAATTGTATATTCTACACTATAAAGAGCTTGGAAGAAATGACTACTTTCTCACAACTCCTACAGTCATACAATTATCCTTAGTGAATACCAACTATTAATTAATAGTACTAGTCTGGTTTAAGATTTTTGAATAATTTGACTTTTTTCTTGATTAGGATTTTTCCTAAGTCATGTACTTTTATCACATCATATTTATAATGATTTGTTTCATAAAATTTATCAATTTTCATCGGTTAATTTCATTAACGAGAAATTAAGCTTTCACACGGCCCTAAACTAACAACATTATTACAAATCACATTACATATATGTGATAACATTAGAAACATTAAACATATTAGATAGGGTTCAGATACATTACATACATTTGTGAAATATGCACAATAAAATTGTGACATTACATATGTAGGTTATCAGGATACATAAGATTAACATGAATTGAAAATACCAAGCTTTTTATCGTGCATTTTTGGGAATTATTTGACCTACAATTAAAATCACATGCCAGTACATTCCTGCTGCACAACATAACTTATTCTTCTTTAGGCGGTATATCTAGAAATCATGTAGCTAGTTTCTTGTAGAAGCAATCAATTTGCGGGCATCGAGCACATTTATATATGTTATGAGGGCAGCAAGGAAATTTATATTGTCGCACTGTAGATGATGATGGAATGGCAAAATCATGACTGGCTTCACATGGGTTCATATAGATAGTAACGATTGCCCCAACCACTCATCGGTGCGATCGAAGTTTTCGTCCCAATCGAAAATGTAACACCAACGATTAAATGGATTACCTTCAACGTCTTCCATAGGAAACCAGTCTGAAATTTCACTCAAATGCCTTCCTTCCATTTCATTCGACTTCTGTAAGATATTCTCATAAGCAAAACAATTTCCCATAGTTGAAATGGATGTTGGAATGGCATATAGTATCTCGTAAATGGAAGAATATGTGGTTGTTGTAATTGGATTGAAGTCATTGGTAAATGAAGAAGCTCTTGAAGATGGGTTCATAGGTTTTGGATTTAAGAACACAATGGTGGGCAATTGAAAATAAAGGTGCTTGTATGAACCATATGACCAAACTTTTAAATAGATCAGTATTCATCATGCATGATATGGTGATCTTCACGGACCAAAGTTCACCACTAAGTCCTAAGGGTTCTTCTTTGTCCTTGCTTGTTTGATAGGTCATGTCAAAATGTCTTGGAGGATTTCATGCGGAAGCTTTGTTTCTTGAAATATGTTAAGGCTGTGACTTGAACACAGTGCCTAGCTATCATTATTGTGTCATTTACCCTAGAACAGTGTATATGGAGGTGTGGTTGGGTGTGGTCTTACAATAACTCGATTTTAATTTGAAATCTGGTTGGAGCAATGGGGTGGTTTTCACAATTTAAGAGATTTATAGCAAGAGTAATTAATATTAATAAAAAATCACCAACAGCGTTCTCATTAAGCAACAAATTACATATAATTTAAATTTTCTTCACCAACATACCGACCGATTAATTATTGGGGCTATACAATACAACACACCTATCATTATCTTTCACATTAATATGTCTGGTGAAGCCTTCTCAGCTTACCTAAACCTTTATATTAACACACATCTTCCTCACCACAACAGCCATTCGGTAATTCTTACTATAGAGCTACCACACCTAGAAAACCCAAAATTATATCAATAGTAGCTATTCTGCACCAATACTAACTCGACATGAGCAAATGTGCAGGTTCTTCGGGCCAAGAAGACAACCATGATGATGTTTGGACTCCGCCGTTAGCCACAAATCTTTGAATTTTCATGAGTCATAAGAATGATACATCTCCACCAACTCATAATGTGAAACCAACACTATGCCAAAAAGGCCTTTAGACGACAGAACTGTTTTGTCGTCTGAACGAACAAAAATATGTCGTCTAGTACGGTGTCGTCTCTTGGGGGTATCAAACGACATAAAACAATAAAAGTCTTATGTTGTCTGATGAGTTTTGCATTTTGGGAACATTGTGATCTGTATCTTTAAAAGCATTCAAACAACAGTTTTGTATTGTCTGATAAACAAAACAACCACAGTCTTTTTTAAATACTATTGTGTGAAGCATATTTGCAAGACTTATTTGTGTGATCTGAATACCCTTAAATAAGAAATATGAAGACTCATATGTAGTGTCTTCTCTCATACAACAACAATTAAAGGTTGTGCTAATTGACTTTAAACGACAATTATCTGTGGTCGTAAGATGCATCAGAGGACAATTAAGTGTTAGTCTAAGGTAGGTTTATATGACATTTAAGTGTTGTGCGAAAGGTTTTGAAATTATACATATGTGACGTTGGGAAACGGTTTAGACAATAGATATCATATTCTTTCTGTTATGTCAGTCTCATTACAACGACAATTTACTGTCGTTGTTTGAGGTTATTTAAGACGACAAATATTTGTGGTCTGAATATAAAAAGGACCACTAATAGTACGTGTTTTATATTGTTTGTGATCAAGTCCAACCACATTTATTTGTTGTTATTATATGCTTTAGCCAACAATTACATCTAACTTATGTTATTGTTTTGTCATTTAGACTACAATTTTCTGTCGTCCCAATACCAAAAAGACAATAGACTTTTAATTGGTTTTTGTGTTGCTTTTGTGCAGTTGCAACCACACATTAGTGTGCTTTTGTTGTAGCTTGCAATTTAAGATAACACCTATTAGTAGTCCTCTGTTACAATTGGTATGCATGTGTTTTGGAAATTAAAATTGCCCATTCATGAAACCATAAAATCCACATCCAAAATCATTCACTGCAATTTCCATTAATCCACCATTGTCTCATGTACACAAACCTAATCATGAGCATCAGTTCAAAATGGCCCATATATACTAATCTGAAAGTCCAAATGCTTAATGAAGGAAGAACTTCTAGTAGACACAAGTCAATAAAGGAACTAGGTAGTTGTACTGCTGTACCAGTTTCATGATCTGATCATGAATGGAATCACCAGAATCATAGAAGTGGTCATAGAAAACGGAAGGTATTCCGGGGTGCGTGAGCATATATGCATAACCCTGCAGATAATATGCACATAGAATAAAGTTATTTGCTAGTGCTTTTAGTACATTTATGTCTAGATAACTATCACATTGCTTGAAGTTGCAAGGTCTATTTAACTCAATTTTATGAAGAACTAGACCAGTGGATTATAATAGTAGCCAAGACAAGAACACAATAATATCACAACAACAGGCCAACAACTTGAACAACATTTTCTTACCTCCATAATATGATTTGAAGGGAATGGCCAGTGAGCCTGCAGATAAAATGATTGTGAGGAGTGTAAAATTCTAGTTAAGTGTAGGTTATAATTATGTTAAATTTCTAGTCAAGTGTAGATTGTGAGGAATGGGTTTACCTTGAATGATGAGTAACGTAGTGTTACAGGGAGGAGTAGAGCAAAAGCGAAAACACAGAAAAATCAAAAGAGTAGCCAAAACTAAAACCATCTATAATTCACTTAGATCTGTGAGGTAGTAAATCAAAGCCTAAAACTGCATATTAGGAGTCTGCAGAAAACACAGAAAAGAAAAGCAGTCAATATCAGATAATATCAACTTGGCAAATCCAAATATGTAAGAGAAAGGTACAAAGGAAACTTACTTTTTAGTAACTCTCTTAAGCAAGATCAATGAATTTTCTGCCAAAATATATGTCAAATGAACAACAATCACAAAGAAAAGACCAAATACCTGTTGTTTAGTGAATGTACTAGCAACAGCGCCCACGCTTTGCTGCTGGATGTGAATCGCAACCATGAAATGTACTTATGTTTAGCCAACTGTGTCTGAAAATTTTGCATGCTATTAAGATCCAATGGCAAAGGTTAAAATACCAAATTGAATCTAATGGGAACAGCTTAGATAAAGTCATAATGGATATCAAAGTGGAAATACGGCCATGAAAAAGATGTCCCATTGTTTTATGTAGAGCGTTGTAGTCATGTTCACCCTTTGAATTCATTGAAATTTTTCCGAGTCCAAGCACAATGCTAATGTTTTTCTGTACTACCAAAAAGCTACTAGTACAACAGATTATAAGCTGGTAAATCTTGTATACTCCGATATCTTCTAAAGATGGTTCTCTTTCCAACTGCGTCTGCGTTGCTTGTAGGACATCTTGAAGGATTTGAAAGCCCTGAGTTAGTCATTTGGAGAGCTCATGAGAAGAAACAAAAAATTCAACATTCACCAAATTTAGGATCTAGGAATGCTAAGTTCTAATAATAATGAGAAAGAAATTATTAAAAAAAAAAAAAAAAGGGCCACTGAGCATGTAGAATCCTAATAACAGTTTAATAAACACTAAGCAAAATAATGTCTACCAGAAATTAGAGAGATATACACAACAACTTATATTATCTTACTGTGAATTACCTTTCTATGTTATGAATTGGTTCAACAATGCTCCAAGGCTCCGCAGTTCCACAGGTAACACTTGGTAGTAAAGAGGCGAATGCAAAATAATTCCGAGGAGATATGACATGAACATCATATGAGAAAATTTTCAGATTCCTTGAGAAAGTTGTTCCAGCCCACCTTCTTTCTTTCCACACCACGTGTACTACTGATCAGGTGGGAGTCTTGAGTTCGCTCGAGCATAAGCCACATAGTTGCCACCACTGCAACTCAAAGCAATGGACATAAGCCAAAAGATAATCAAGTCATGTATCACACATGAATTATGTTCAAATTAGAAAGCACAAAATGAGGGGTTTGCACTTTGCAGAAACTCTAGAATCTTAGCAATTCTATATCTCATATAGATTTTTAGCCTATGAATTTTAATTCCTGTCATTTAAAATTACACATTAAATGTTCCATGAGCAACCGAGCCTGAAATAAATCCGATGGAATAAAAGCTTAAGATTGCAATCATATATTTGTTCATTTCAATTAAGAACTAATTGATGCAAACCACAATATAATGAAGCTGAATCTGCATTACTGGACAATATCTATTAGTAAAATGGAGAAGTACGTTGTCGGATCTACCAAAGTAAGTTTCTGATTTGGAAATTCCTAACAATTTGAACCTTTCACATTCAAAAAGTTGTATTTCTGCATACTAATTATCAGTTATTTCTACCTTCTTTTCAACATATTTCAAATTTGCCTTCATTCTAAAACCATATCTTTTCTTTTGAAGAGACCATTGTATAAAGATGTAGAGAAATGAATTCAAGGGAAACACAGATAGGCAGACCATATAGCGGTTATTAAAGAGAACAAACAATTTAGCAGAACAATGAGTATTTCTCAATCAATTTAAGATACAAAAAAGCTGATAGCACACCTATGACGGCTGTACATTTTGAGATGCCAACAACTTGTCCCCTTTGCTGCATTACACAAAATAGTAAATTAGAACACTGAAAGCAAATCAGTCCCATGAATATATATAACCAGCAAGCTACAGCTCAAACTCCTAAACATTAAGAGTTTTTACACAACATAACTCTAAATTTTTATTCGAGAGGAAGAGGTCAGGACAAATTGGAAAGTACCCATCCTGTAATTTTCAGCAGAAATAAAGAGTAAAAGGAAAAGGAGATAACATGACAGCAAATAAAACCACAGACCTTCAACACAGAAATTAACTTCCAGCAGTAGTATGTGAAACCTGCAAGAAAAAATGGATCAGAACAAATTGGACATAAAAGCAACAACAACATAAATAAAGAAAAGTAATCAAAAAATTGAATACAAAAATCCAACAGACCATGTAACATAAATATACGACAATAAATTCAAATTCAAATGCTCAATAGGAGCTTCATTCACATAGTATTCATTTAATAACAATGCATTGAAGATCAGAGTACAGAATACAAACGGTTTGTTTTGAAATTGAACTATTATTAAATGGTTCATAAATGCGAAGAACTTGGTCATTCTAGTTTTTGATTGAAATATTTAGGATTAAGAGTTTATGTATTTCGGATTAAGAGTATTAAGAAAAACTAAGGTCAACACATAACCAGTACAGTTCTTGTAGCTCTTTGTAAAAGTAAAATTTGAATGAACATTAACTTTGAATGAAATAAATAAATAAAAAAATAGTAAAATTTGTAGTTACATGAACCTAAGTAAACTATTAGGCTCAGTAATAAACTAAATCATAAGGTTATAGAAAGTTTGCTTCAATACATAAAAGGTCCAGTTTCAGGTACACATCTCTCATGTCTTCAAGGAGGGGAATCAAGTCGCAGATAAGCTAGCTAAACACGGTGCCATGACTAGTGGTTCAGTTTGGTGGGATTCAATCCCTCAATTCCTGTTTAGTTCTCTTGGGCATGATTTTTCTGGACGTACTACCGGTTTTCTTAGTTTTGGTTGGTTTTCTATTTGTCTGTTCTATGTATAGGAGTGGTTAATGTCTAGTCCCCCGCCCCTCACTCTGTATCTTTGGATTCTTTTTTTAATAAATATTCTAATGAGGGACGGGAGGTGGGCTCGTGGTTGTAATGGTCCCCTTTGGGGTTGTGTGGGTACCTTGGTGCCTCTTTCAGACCGTTACAGAGGAACTAATATCGCCTAATCCTCATTAGTTTTTTTTTTTTTTTTTTAAAAGGAATTACTTAAACTAAGTTTGACACTGTAAAAAAGCACATGAGAGATAAAATCATTGAAAGACTCAGCCCACCTTATCAAGATGACCTTCTCTGCGTAAAGCTAGATCACCCCCCACTGAACCAAGGTTCACAAATATCTGAGCAGTTACTAGAAGACGATTATAATCTAAAGCATTGTTCACTCTTCCAAAAAAAAAAAAAACAGAATACTAAATAAGTTCACCACACCTTTCCAATCAATGTTACGAAAAGTAGGACACCATGAATTACGACCCCTGAACATTTGAATAACAGTTAGCAAGAAACTTCGCCGATAAACTCTAAAATAAATGCAGTGCAAGTCCATCTCACCATATAAACACACCTTGATTTCTGGAATACCAGACCCAGCTACTGCCGGGGTGTAACAATATAGAGAGAGAGAGAGAGAGAGAGAGAGAGAGAGAGAGAGAGAGAGAGAGAGAGAGAAACAAAACCAAAACTATGTTGATTTATATGTACACCATGAAACCAGCCAGATATGATTTTTGTATTATATTAAACACTACATGATCCGCATAGAAACAAAACTTACATGTTAAATCCGACATAAACATGACCAAAAGTCCCCTTCCAAGAAGCCTTCCCTTCTTCCACTTTGATAGGGCACAAGCTGTGCTTTCAGTGACTCCACTAGTTCTATTGTTGGGCAAGGAAGAAGGGTTGGTATTTTAGAGAATAATAACACAACAAGCAGAGCTTCTAATTAACCTACTTGCTGCTACAAACATTATAAAACATACATCAAGAGTGCCAAATGCAATACCTTTTGACTTCCTTAGCTGAAGAACCCAAGAGTTTCCTATTGGTGCCAAATGCAATACCCTTTCAGCTTCATTTTGCTCAATCCCATATCCATCTATACTCCTAATTCCACTGATTCCCTTAGCATAATCCAAGCCCATATTAAAACTACATAATCTAAACTCAACTGCAATTCAAATGCAACCAATAAATTAATAAGTATTAACATTATGAACAACCGATAGAATTCAGAATGCAACATAAATCTAGTCTAATAAATGGAATTAAATGGGGGAATCTCGAAATATTGTTACAATACCTCAAATATGTATTCACGAGTAATTTCAATCGGCATCACTAGAACAATTCAACCTACAACCGAGCAAAAAAGAAAAGAAAAAAAAAAATTCAAAACAGATGTTATAGCAATGTAACATACAACTCAAAATATTGAAGCTTTATAAAGCTTGAGAGGTCGAGACAGAGGGCAATGCTTAAATAAAAAGCCCAATCTTGAAACCCAAATGCAATCATGTAAACCCTAGGCAAACTGAATTGAAAACAAATCAAATTTATATCCAGAAATCAAAGGAAAACAAACCAGATCTATCAACTAATGAACCAGAAAACTAATTAAGCCAGAGAGAGATACATATGCGTCCGAGCAGGTTACCTAGCCTAAAGCAGAGGCCGAGTCAACATGGGCGACGAACAGGGACAAAGCCAGAGCTAGAGAAGTGCATAGAATGAACAAGGAGTCGAAAGCAAACGAGAATGGATTCTTGGTGGTGAAGATAAGCTTGTTGAGACATGCAGGGCAGTAGGCTCTGTGGAGAACAACAAATTTGACGTGTTGTAGTCAAATATATATGAGTGATTGTCCATACTTGCCAATAAAGCCTTCCTTTCCACCAGTTTTCCCTTTGCCACACCATCGCTACTGTCGATACCGATACCTCCTCCTTTGGGTTTTTCTTGGATTGAAGAAGAAACCCAAGATTCGGTGAAAGCTTCCATCTTTAGGAGACGAAGCTCACCGTCATTGGAGCCGGAGAGAGCGAACCAGCCGTCAGGAGTAATATACTAGAGCAGGTTTTCACTGTGGTTTGGCTTATGAGAACTGGTGTGGAACCCCATACGCCCGGAGAAGGAGATAGGGGTTTGCGTCTCCCCTATTGGGACATAATGATTTAGGGTTTACTTGTTTCACAGTCTGTAGGAGGAACCAATATCAATCTGCAAGAAGAAAAATCATGAACAAAATGTGAGAAATCAGACAAACCCCAAAGGTAAAAGAACACTAAATGCCCAAATTGAAACCATTGTCTTTGGAAGAGAAGCATTCCGGTTCCGGGGATTGGATTTGAACATGATTTCTGAAGAGAATTTAATTGAGAGAGATTCTAGGGATTTTGGGTTTCAGGGAAGCAAACGAGAGGTGGAGAGAGAAAATGGGGATTTTGTGTGGCTGAAAGAGTGAGCCGAGATGGGAAGGAGTAAATGTGTAGTAATGCCAAAAAAGACTTGGGAAAAAAAAAGTGAAACTCACCTTCTTCACACAACACAATTGTGTTGTCTGAGTATCACCCCCATTGACTAGTCAGCTAGGGTCTCGGCATTTTGAGAAGGAAAGGACTAGAACTTTTTGGAGGGAATTCCAAATATTCTCTTAGGGTTAGATTTGAAATATCCCCATATTTTACAACAACATATAAGTGTTGTCTGTATCTAACCATATTTTCAAAATGAAACGATCTTTGAGATAGGAAATCATCATCTTTTACAACTACACAAATGTGTCGTCTGAATGCTCACCATTTTTTCCAATTGAGTGAGTATGGTTTTAGTCTATATTCAGACAACACAAAAAAAAATTATGTCGTCTAAAAAAAAAAAACGACATAAAACAAAACTTATGTCGTCTGAAGCACATTTTGGCATAGTGCAAGATGCATCAAGAAGCCAAAGACAACACCGGTACAGACCAAAGATCACTCTCCGGCTAATCATTATGAGGATGCATGGTGTTCATGAAAGATTTAATTTGTTCAAGAACTTTGTGGTGAAGACGGATCCAACTGGGGGATGGGGCAGCTTTACAATTGAGTAAGCAACGACTGCAATCACTAAAGGCGACCTTGTTCGTCAAAACCAAAAATAGTACATTTCCAATCATTCCAATAGAGTTTTAATTGTATTAGGTTACATTAAGTGGCTTCCTTCGATTTGTTGAAGTTTGTAGGATAAATGTATGATTCAGACGAGACGACAGATAAATGTTGTCTGAACAAAAAAAAAAAACAGATACAACACGAACCAAAATCAAATTTATTTCCTTTGATTAGACGACAGATAACTGTTGTATGAAGACAAACCTAATTCTCAAATCTAACTTACCATGGTATGTTGCTATATTCAAACGACAGTTTTTACACTGTCTGTCATTAAAATATATCAGACGACAGAAACCAACCTGTCTGTCATCTGATGATGTTATTGGCATAGTATCAGAATGAAAAAGTTCAACATAAGTACCAATCTAGAGGGTGTATAATACAAGTCAGGCTACTAATAAAAAATTCCAAGCTTTTAGTGAGACTACTATAATAGTCTGCATCAATACTAACTATTATGTACTAGCAAGAACAAAATGCAAGATGATAATCATCAAAGGAATCCATACCTGATAATTATCAGATAAGCATCAATACTAACTATCATGTATACCCGAAAGAATAAAGACAATCCTTCATCTATCTCATAGAAACCGATAAGTGTCAAATCCGATAATTACATATTTGGGCCTTGGACCTTTTCCTGCAGATTTACCAGAATGGTCATTTTGATAACACATTGACAAATTTCACAATTAATATTACTCCCCCAAATAAAGCATACATATTTTGAAGTTAGTCTTCCCTTTGTTTCTATGTAAGGATGATGACATAATTTGTGTTTCAGATTGGTTTTAAGATGCAAATGGTCAAATTATCCTATTTAATATGCAAACCTTTAAGGCTCTAATCTTTTGTTTGATTAAAGAATGACTAAACACAATTGATGACTTGATAAATTATCTGTGATATTCAACGATTGGTATTTATTTAATTTGAAAAGGAAGAAAAAAAATGTCTACCTCTTTCTCTCCCTATCTAATGTCTCTGTCTCTTGTTGTAGCTGCTTCCTTTTCCTTTAATTCAATCATTTTCTATGTGTTTTCTTTAGGCCAATATGTAAGTTTCTACTCATGCAGCAAGTTACAACCTGCAAATAAATGCACACACAGTAAACCAAGTGCACCAAAAGCCAAACTCTTGCAGCCCAAACAAGATTCCAAACACGTGTTGGTGACGAAAAATTCCGTAGAGGATTTTGACTCACCAATGAATGCGGACTAGAGTGGGAGCTGACTGGGAACAATCGAGAAGCTTCCTTCGAGCATTGGCTTGAAGTTTGGCTGTCGGCTCGAAGAGAAGGGGGGGTACCTACAGAAAACCCTCCAATGCCTAAGTCAGTACGTTTCTTAGTTGTGGAGTAAAAACAAGTTGGAATTCGATATCTTACTTGACCAGTGTGTTCCCTATTTATAAGTGAAGGAGAGCTTGCCCCACAGGTCGCGTTTAATATCGCTTTAATACCTGTTCTTACTAACGCTATCACTCTGTGTTATTGAATAACGACATCACTCAGTGTTATTGAATAACGCCATAACACCAACCGCGTTATTAAATAACTCCATCACTCCTCGTTATTTAATATAAGTTCTTTTATAATCAGCAACAACAATCACTTCTAAAGATTGAAGTGAATCAAATCCGATCAGAGGATAACGTAATGGACTTATTCACTAAGTCATTACCTAAATCCACATTTAAGAAACATGTGAAGAGCATCGGATTGAAAAAGTTATCCGAACTCCTATGATTGTAGCAATCAGGGGGATATGTCGACATCAGGGGGAGGTATGATGTCTACATGTTCTATCTCAAAGAGTGAAGGACGTGTTGTACTGTTTTTCTCCTCCTCAGGGTAGTTTTTTGTCCCATAGGGTTTTTCACTCGAGCAAGGTTTTTAACGAGACAACGATTGAAGTGTCACCACCAAGTTTGAGTGGCACAAGGGGGAGTGTTGAAGAATGTTGACATTTAGTGTGCCTTGTCAAACTAGGATTAGTTCTATGATTGTAATAGGAGAGAATGTTATAAAATTCCTAGTCCTATTAGGATTAGTTTCCCTTGTATCATAAGTATTTGTATTTTGCAATCCCTATATCTAAGGCTCCTATTATCAATAGTGGAACACACAATTCTCTCATCAATCTCTCTCGAATTAATCCTTTATTCTTAAATAAATACTAGTGTTAGTCATTGAATAATATGTACGTTGTTCAAGTAAAACCCTAATTGTGTTTAGCCCAAACTCTAGGTTACTTTACCTTGAGGTAATAGGTTTAATTAGAAGAATCTAGAGATTATCTTTCCTTATATGATTTAGACTCTATGTATTGTAATCCTCTATATAAAGAGGCCCCTATTATCAATGAGAATACACATCGATTTTCTCTCAATTTCTGATTCCCTAAAACACGTTATCAGCACGAAAGGCCTAACCTTAAAATCCTAATTTCGTAGCCCTCAAATTTCAACATCCACCACCCCACATATTGAAGCCCTACCCTCAAGGAACCCGGAATTGGTGGCGGAACCACCGGAACTGGTTGAAAACCCTTGAACCGGTAGTCAGAAAAATCAGACCGACCCCTGCCCCCTGCAAGCATCTGCCAAGTCCCTGCACGACCCTACCGATATCTGCCGAGAAGCCCCGCGCGCATCTGCCGAGCCCTGTGCCTGCCCCTTCTGTCACCTGCCGAGACGTGTGCCTGCCCCTGCCGTTCTGCTGAGAAGCCCCTCGTGCATCTGCTAAGCCCTGTGCCTGCCCCTGCCATGACCTGCCGAGACATGTGTCTGCCCCTGTCGACAGCCCCGCACACACCTGCCGACATCTGCCGACACCTGCCAAGCCCCTGCGCAGCAGCTGCCGACAGGCCCTGCACATCCTCCGCACTGCCCCTGCAGCAGCCTTGTACACCCCGGCCTACCTCCGGCCACCATCAGTTTCAGGCATATTTTCCGGCGACCCCGGTACCTTTTTCCGGTCATCTTCAACATCCTTTTCCGGTCAAGATTTCTGGCATCTTTTCAAAGTAAGCTTTTCTAAAAGTTCCCTTTTTTAAAGTTTTTCAATTACTTCTTCTTTCGCTCGGAGACTTCCAACATCCCTTCTTCTACCCCCATTTCTTCTTCATAGGGGAGACCAAATAGCCGAACTGTGGGGGTTCATGCTCACTCCAAGCTTGGAGCTTGTAGAGTCCTCCAAACTTAGAGTTTGTTGAGAAGAAAATAATCGACCACATGCATCGTTGTTTCGATCTAATCCAAAACCCCTCTTGGAAGCGACTACGCTCAGAAAATCCCTAATTTCTTGGAAGCAACTACGCTCCGAAATTTAATAGTTTTTCGTGGTAGCCTTTTTGCTACTAAACTAAACCTAATCTTGTGTTGTTTTTCAGGATAAGTTAACTGAACAAGTTGAACTTTGTTCCACTGGAGACAATTGGCGCAGGATACCATAAGTGGGTCCGAGATGTACGCCAACGTATTAAGGTTGATGGACTTCTGGAAACCATCCAAGAGCCTAGTCAGAATGTGCTCTCTATTGAGCAAGCTACTGCTTTTGAAGCAAATCAAGCTAAAGCCATAATTCCCATGATAAGGCACATGAATGACACGCTCCAAAGTGAATACCTCAATGAGGAAGACCCCAGAAAACTATGGGTAGAACTTGAGCAGCGATTTGGCAACGTTCATGAGTCCCTGCTTCCTGATTTAGAAGTGAGATGGCATAGCCTCCACTTTTGTGATTTCAAGTCTGTGCTTGATTATAACTCGGAAGCTCTTGGTATCAAGTCTCTAATGGAGTTTTGTAGCCAAGCCATAACTGATACGATGTTGATCGAGAAGACTCTCTCTACCTTCCCCGTCTCTGCTTTGATGATTTCAAAGAATTATCAGACTGATGTGAATGCAGGACGTATCACAAGGTTTCATGAGCTCATTGGAGCCATGAACATAGCTGAGAAGCACGACAATATCCTTGTGAAAAACTATAATGCTAGACCCCTGAGAACCAAGTCTATTCCGGAGTCTAACTATAGTCGCGCCCCCAAGGGAGGAAGCAAGGAGCGAAACCCTAAGAGTAGGGACAATTCTGGATGTTCTGGTCCATATTCTTGCCCTAAAGAGGAAAGAAACCTTCAAGAGAGGCGTACACGGAACCGTGGAGGTCAACGTGTGAAGAGAGAGAGAGGCGGAGCCTCCGACCATGGTGGTAACGCTACCAAGAGCAATGGTCGTCCAAATCGTGCCCCAAAGGAGCCTCGATCAAGGGAGCCTGACCATAATGATGTTTGTTTTCGATGTGGATCAACTGAAGATTGGGCTAAAGCATGTAAAGCACCCCAGAATGTTGCAAACGCATATAAGACGTATCGTGAAGCAAGGGAGGCAAATTACATGGAACAAGAAGATCAAGATGGCTATCTCGATCTAAGGGTGGAAGACTACAAGGATCAAGACTCAGAAACTGGCGATTTTGATTAAGTCTTTTTATTTTCCAAGAGATGTAGGCAATTGTCATATTATTTTTGTAGTAGATGCCAACGGTATTAGTCCTTCTTCAAAGTAGGCGTACTCAATGTAAGTGTGATGTCTAGGAAGGTTTTGAGATAAGTGGTACTTAAGTGAGCTTTGCTCCACCGACATCTTTATACTCACCTCGTCACATTTGCATTGGAATTACCGAAAGAAGTTAGACGACTACCATTGTTTTGCATTAGCTAGTTTATTGGATTATATTTTCTTTGGTCAAAGAAACGATGATGTAATTCCGTTTGGCTTATTAATAAAAGTTGAGTTCTTTTCTTTACGACTCCTTTTTAATTATGAGCTTTTCTTTTAGGAATGGATGAACTACAATGTCTTGCGGATAGTGCGACTACGCACACCATTCTACGGCATAGGCAATTATTCTTAGAGATGTTGCCTACATATTCCTCTGTGACTACGATGGCTGGGCCATCAGGTTTAGTTCAAGGACATGGAATGGCCCAATTCCTATTGCCAAATGGCACCTTGAGTAAAGTCACTGAAGCTCTCTACGCTCCTAAAGCAAATCAAACCTTATTGAGCTTTAAAGATATAAGAGCCAACAGATTCCATGCGGAAACACATACTGAGAACGAAAAAGAGTTCCTTTGCATTACCTCTAATGATTGCGGACGGAAGCGCATCTTAGAGAAGCTTATGTGTCAATCTAGTGGACATCCTAGTCATGATATGATGCTCCGTATTCTAAAGACTTCACATGGACATCTATTCTTTAGAGTGAGAAGAAGCAAGAATCTAAAATTGATTCCTGGACTTCACAAGACCGCAACAATTGCAGCTTCTGGCGCTGCATCCGTCTTGGGGCTCCTTAGAGCCGCCCAAGTCCCATGTGATGACGTCATCAAGGGAGCCAACCATGAGTATGACGCCATGGTTGTTCCTCCCACTGGCCATGACGCCATACACACTAATTCCAATGGCTCCAACGCCATGTTGGGAGCTGTAGTCACACATTTTGCTTCTAATAGCGCTATAGACGCTCAGGCCCAACCAAAATCCTCATTGATTGCTTCTAAGGCCCCTCGCTTGTTTTGCAAAGCCTGTTCCTTTGGAAAATTAGGACCGAGATCATCCTACGCAAAGGATCCCAAAATACTCATTCCGTTCTAACAGAGAATCCAAGGGGATATTTGTGGACCAATTCAACCATCTTGCGGACCTTTTACATACTTTATGGTATTGGTTGATGCGTCGACATGCTGGTCACATGTCACGTTGTTGTCCACTCGAAATGCTGCTTATGCTAAACTCCTCGCCCAGATTATCCGTCTACGGGATCACTATCCTAACCATCCTATTAAATCAATTCGACTTGATAATGTTGGGGAGTTAGCATCGAAAACGTTCGATGACTATTGCATGTCACTGGGGATTGATGTAGAGCATCCAGTTCTCCATGTTCATACCCAAAATGATCTCGCAGAAGCCGTTATCAAACGACTACAGATGATAGCAAGGACATTGGTTATGCGCACCAATCTCCCTGTTTCTGCTTGGGGATATGCAATATTGCATGTAGCGACGCTAATTCGTCTGCGACCCACTGCAACCCAATCTTACTCTGCATTACAACTAGTGACTGGGTACGAGCCTGATATCTCGCACTTACGCATTTTTGGGTGTGCCATTTATTTGCCTATTACGCCGTCACAGCATACTAAGATGGTTCCACAACGACGAATGGGCATTTATGTTGGATATGAATCTCCAACCATCATCCGCTATCTTGAACCCTTGACAGGCGATCTCTTTACCACTAGATTTGCTGATTGTCACTTTGATGAGACAGTCTTCCCATCGTTAGGGGGAGATAAGAACACAGATGTTCAACAGCAACGACAGGAATTGTCGTGGTATGTCCCCACTATATCTCATCTCGATCTCCGTACCGCACAGTCTGAACTTGAAATGTGAAGAATAATCGAGGTCCAGAACGTAGTAGAATACTTTGCCTGATGCATTTTCTGATGTTGCCAAAGTGACGAGATTACACATACCTGCTGCAAACGTGCCTGCAAGGATCGATGTCCTGAAAACTGGACATCACGCCACTCCTGTGACACCAGGAAATGGCGCCATTGCCCAATATGGCAATGATGTGGCCTCTATGGCCATAGGTCCCACAAGGAAGCGCGGTAGACCGATTGGTTCAAAGGATACTCGCCCTAGAAAGGGAGCGAATGAGACACAAACAAATCCTTTGATCATCGATACTCAAAATTCGTCCCATGAGAATGTTCCAGATTATGGTTATGTCCAAGAGACATCATTGGCGGATGCCTCAATGTCAAAACCTATCCCTGAGTATGTAGAGATCTCTGTGAATTATACTAGTGTACATGGAACGTGGGAAAGAAGCTCCATCATCATTGATTATGTATTCGCATATTCAGTAGTGCGTGAGATTATTGAGACCGATGACATCGAACCATGCTCCGTTGATGAATGCCAACGTAGAGTTGATTGGCCAAAATGGAAAGATGCGATCTAGGCAGAACTTGATTCTCTAGCGAAAAGAAAGGTATTTGGCAAAGTTGTACCAATACCACCCAACACCAAACCAGTTGGTCACAAATGGGTATTCGTTAGAAAGCGTAATGAGAGAAACAAGATTGAAAGGTACAAAGTTCGCCTTGTGGCTCAAGACTTCTCACAACGCCCTAGAATTGACTACAAGAAGATCTATTCTTCCGTAATAGACGTAATAAAACTGAACATGCAGCTTATGGATGTGGTTACTGCATATCTATATGAGGATCTAGATACAGAAATATACATGAAGGTCCCAGATGGACTTTAGTTACCCAAATCAAGTGGCTCTAAACCACGGAGTGCATTTGCAATTAGATTGAAACGCTCACTATATGGATTGAAACAATCCGGAAGGATGTGGTATAACCGTCTGAGTGACTATTTGATTGGTAAGGGATATGTCAACAATGAACTATGCCTATGTATGTTCACAAAAAGGACAAGTTCCGAATTTGCAATAGTAGCGGTTTATGTCGATGACATGAACATAATTGGCACCCTTAAAGAGTTAAGGGAAACCGCTAAACACTTGAAATCTGAGTTTGAGATGAAAGATCTTGGGAAAACACGCTTTTGCCTCGGTTTGGAACTTGAGCACCGTAGATAAGGTATCCTGATTCATCAATCAGCTTATAGCCAAAAGATGCTTAGGCGTTTCAACACTGACAAGATTAAGCCTTCAAGCACCCCAATGGTCGTTTGCAGTCTTGATCCAAAGAAGGATCCATTCCGTCCAAAAGATGACGACGAAGAAGTGCTAGAGGCAGAAGTGCCCTACCTACGTGCAATAGGCGCATTATTGTACTTAGCACAATGCACAAGACCGGATATCTCATTCGTTGTGAACTTGCTAGCTAGATATAGCTCTGCGCCAACACGACTCCATTAGACTGGTGTTAAAGATATCTTACGATACCTAAATGGTACGATTGATATGGGCTTTTTCTGTCCCTACAGAAAGACAATGGATTCTGACCCATCAAATGCCCGGGACGCCACACATGGTGGACTGCGTTCCCTCTCCCCATCCCAAAACGATAAAAGTGTTTTAGAAGGTTTTACTGATGTTAGGTATCTCTCTGACCCACACAAAGGTCGCTCCCAAACTGGTTATGTTTTCACCATGGGAAAGACCGCGATATCTTGGAGGTATACAAAGCAGACCTTAGTCGCTACCTCTTTGAATCATGCAGAGATTATTGCTCTTCACGAAGCAGTTCGTGAATGTATATGGCTTCGATCCATAGTTACGCATGTTCGAAGCAATTGCGGTCTGAAGTCTACCACAGATGAGCCAACGAGCATTTATGAGGATAATGCTACTTGCATTGAACAAATGAAGCAAGGCTACATTAAAGGCAACAACACCAAGCACATATCACCTAAATTCTTCTACAATCAGCAACAACAGAAACTCCTCAAGATCAAAGTGAACCAAGTTCGATCTGAAGACAATGTGGCAGACTTGTTTACTAAGTCATTGCCTAAATCCACGTTCGAGAAATATGTGGTAAGAATTGGCTTGTGGAAATTATCTGAACTCCCATGATCGTAGTCATCAGGGGAGGCGCAGACATCAAGGGGAGATGTCTACATGTTCACCTCGAAACGTAAAGGGTGTGTTATGCTCTTTCTCCCCTTCGACCGAGGTTATTTTTGTCCCACTAGGTTTTTGTTACTCTGCAAGGTTTTTAACGAGGCAACGAGAGAAGCACTGCATTTAGCCAACACAAGGGGGAGTGTTCAAGTAAAACCCTAATTTGTGTTTAGCCCAAACTCTAGGTTACTTGACCTAGAAGTAATAGGTTTAATTAGAAGAATCTAGAGATTATCTTTCCTTGTATGATTTAGACTCTATGTATTGTAGTCCTCTATATAAAGAGGCCCCTATTATCAATGAGAATACACAGCAATTTTCTCTCAATTTCTGATTCCCTAAAACATACATGTAATATTTAATATTTTAATTGAATGCAGAGCTGTTTCAAGATGTAACAATGTTCCGTAAGCTATTAAATAGAACAACATGAAGGCCTAAAATGCAAAAGCCAACAAATGAATATAAACCAGGCTTTTCCAATAAAGCTTTACTGGAAGACCCTTTATCTCAGCTTTGGTTTAACTCCTGCATTTTCTTTTAGGTTTTATACATCTGAAAGTCTTTGGATCACTGTCTCCATATTCCGACTCAAGCCAAGGTCGTCTCTCATTGGTGTTACTCAATCCCTGCACTTTAAATATGTATTAACAGTTTCATGTACCAAAATACTCGGTTTGAAACTTTATATGTAAGAATTATTAGTGTCCTTTACTTAGTGTACTGTTTGTAAAATTTCCCCTTTACCTAATATTGCAAAGCGAATCACTACAAGAGAAAATAGCAAAAGCAAGGAATTTCATTGTGACAACCCAAAAATCGTTGCAAATTCGAGGAAATTTCAGTTGTCGCACATGATCCCATTAGCGACAACTAATTTGTCACATAAAGTAGGCATTTGCAATAAATTGACAGTTGTTACCCATTTGACATTATGCGACACCCAATTCCTCGCAAAATGTCAATTAGGCGACAATTTCTACCAACTGTTGGTTAATGTTTGTGTGACAACTTTAACTTCCTCACGAAAGACTAATTATGCGACAATTTTAATCTTTATGTGACAACTAGATTTTTGTCATTGAAGACTAATTTAGCGACAACTCATAGGAGTTGTTGGTTATTATTTATGTGGTAATCTTAATTTCCTCGCTGAAAATCAATTGGGTGACAACTTTAACGGGTTATCGCTTCATGTTTATGTGACAACTTGAACTTCCTCACTGAAAACTAATTAGGCGACGACTTCTACTAGCAGTCAGTTAATGTTTATGTGCAACTAGATTTTTGTCGCCTAAGACTGATTTAGCGACAACTCCTGTGAGTTGTCGGTTATTGTTTATGTGATAACCTTAATTTCCTCACTGAAAATCAATTGGGTGACAACTTTAACGGGTTGTCGCTTAATATTTATGTGACAACTTGATCTTCCTCACTGAAAACTAATTAGGTGACGACTTCTACTAACGGTTCGTTAATGTTTATGTGACAACTTGAACTTCCACATTGAAACCCAATTAAGAGACGACTTCTATGAGTTGTCGGTTAATGTTTATGTGACAGTTTGAATTTTCTCACAAATTGCCAAATAGACGACGATCTCAACGAGTTGTCACTTAATGTTTATGGGACAACTTGAAATTTCTTACTAAAAACCAAGTAGGTGACTACTTCTATCAATTGTCAGTTAATGTTTATGTGACAAATTTAATTTTATTGCAGTAGACTAATTATGTGACGACTTCTACAGGTTGTCGCTTAATGTTTGTGTGACAATTTGAACTCTCTCGTTGAAAACCAATTAAACGACGACTTGTACTAGTTGTCGGTTAATGTTTATGTGACAACTTTAATTTTTCACACAAAAGCCCAATTAGGGGACAACTTCTACCCGTTGTCGCTTAATGATTATGTGACAAATTGACCTTTCTCATAATCTACTGATACATCATGGGGGAAAAATATTTTATCTTCCACCATTTCTGCAAAATTTCTTCGATATATTAGATATTTGAGATATATTTCGATAAAATGAAGAAATATGTTTAAAATGTGAGAAGCGAAAAAATAAAAATAAAAAAGTTACTCGATTATTCATAGATAAAATACATTATGGAATATGGAGTTTATGTGGTGAAATCTCTCAAGGCGGTAAGGCGAAATCCCCTCAAGGTGAATCTAGGTGAGGTGAAACCTTTTAAGGTTGATTTGAGTGAGGTGAAATCTCTCAAGGTGAATCTATGTGAGGAGAAATCTCCTCAATACGAACATGGGTGAAGAGTAATCCCTCAAGGGAAATCTGAGTGAAGAGAAATCCTCTCTTTGTGAATTTTTTTGCTAATGTTTTTACTTTCTTGTCTAGGTGAAATATTTCTTTCCTACTTGAATTATATTACTTAGATTGGTTTGATTAGGTACTCTATTCCTTCCTTATTGGATTATGATTCTAATCCTATTCAACTTATATTTATTTTGTTTACTTCTCTATTTGCTACAATATGTAATTTCTATAAATATCTATAAGATGGAGAATAATAGATTCAGTGAAGCTTATTGATGAATTTTCCCTCCATCATTCTTTGACATCATGGTTCATTCAGCCGTCCACTTGCCACGCGAAGCTAAATTTGCTAGTCCAATAAGATACCGTTGGATGTATCCAATTGAGAGGTAATGTATATTATTTTGTTTGAACTTATTTATATTCTTTTAGAGTGCATTTATAAACTGAGTAATTATTTTTAATTCATAGGTTGCTGAGAATATATAAAAAATATGTGCGCAATAAAGAACGATTAGAAGGTTCTATTGTTGAGGCTCATATCTCGTATGAATCATTAACATTTTGTTCAATATATCTTCGAGATGTCGAGACAGCCTTTAATCGACCAAAACGAAATCAGTCAGGGAGTAAACCCAACATGGAGAATTTTGTTTTTGCTTAAAGAGTACGTCCAACTAGAAAAGGAGAGTGCACTGAAAACATAGATCAAAGACATATAGAAAAGTTTCAAAAATGGTTTCTAAGTCGTGCTAAGACATTATATGATAGTAAATATATTAATGATGATTCCACTGATGATAATCTTATGTTGGAGTATAACAGAGCTCCTAGTGAAAAAGAATTAATGGTTGATAGTGACATAAATAGTGGCTAGAATTATGACCCAAATTAATTAAATTGTAAGATAATCTATGTTGTTCGGTATTTTTGACGCTCAAATTCAATGCATAAAATTCAAAAATTGGGTTTATTCTTTTTCGACTTCTACTGTGAGTTCTATATATGTTATTTTTTA
The DNA here is from genome assembly GCF_002994745.2 of Rosa chinensis. Taxonomy (NCBI): domain Eukaryota; kingdom Viridiplantae; phylum Streptophyta; class Magnoliopsida; order Rosales; family Rosaceae; genus Rosa; species Rosa chinensis. The sequence goes on along the minus strand of NC_037091.1, from coordinate 34,542,331 downwards.
CTTATCTTTTTGTTTTTTAACTGTTGCCATTTTTTTAGAGTTTTTTTTTTAAGTTAGATAAGTGTAATGAAAAATATGATACTTACACAAATATAGAGTTGTGCTATTGGTTTTGTCTTTTTTTTTAATAGGTTGTGGTGCTGGGTTCGATGTGTTTTTTCTTTTTGGTTTTTTCTTTCTTTCTACTGTACTGTGTTTTGGTTTTTTAGAATAAACAAAGATATTGCTTTTTTTTTTGTATGTGTATAGAAGTTAATTATGGTTGTGATTCCTTAATCATGATTATCGTTTTCTTGATTGATATATAATTATGGTTTTGATTATCGTTTCCTAAATCTTTTAAATCTAATATTTTTTCCTGTATTTCCTCTATTATCTATATGTCTATAACTTCGTTAACTTCGTTAAAAAGCAAAAGAACCCAAAATATAAGAACTTCTTCCCGTTCTCATCTCAAATAGCTGCAGAAATCTTCGAGCTATTCTTCCCATTTTCTCTCACACAGGCTGAAAAAGTAGGCAGGTTCCTAAGAGAAAAGAGAGGAGTCCTAATTATAACTCTTCATAAACCAAAAGATATGGAAGACAATATAAAAGGGAGGGTGGCTCTGTTGATCAGAACAGTTGACTACTCTCTTCGTCCAATCTTCGTCTGTATAAGGTTGAGTCTGTATTGTGATGGTTTGTGTTTCTGATTTCCTATATTTTCTTGAATGGTTTTGATTTTTTATTTTTACTCTTATGTCGAATTGCAGATTCAAGGTGTTCAGGATGTCCAAACCCAGCCACCAAAATGGTACGTTTTTTCTCTAATTTTTCGATTTGGATCCATATGTGCCTGATATATGGTTCTGTTTAACATTTCAATTTAGGGCTTAAATAGTTGATGAGTAAATGCAACAGAGGTTGGGCACGGTTGATTGATGTAGTTGTGATGCTTTTCTTTGTTCTTGAGGCTCCTGATTCTGTTAGTTTTAGAGTTCCTGATTATGATAGGGTTATTAGTTGTATAATTTATAAAGTATTCAAGAAAAAACAAACGAAAATGAAAGGGCCTCACATCAATCTATCACAGCATCACCCAAGTCCACAACATTTCAATTTTAGTCAAAGGACTAGCACTCTAGTATTTGAAATGAAATTTTCCACTGATCGGATTTTTTTGCTTTTACTTTGAAATGAGAGAGACGAGTGTTCTGCTTCTATCTCCTTTTCTATTCCAGTCCATCTTACTTTTACTAGTATAATATGAATTGCCCCTTTTTAGTATGATAAATGGGATAGTTTTCTAGTGTCCAGTGTAATCTAAGTAAATCATGATCAAATGTATTGTCTTTTTTTTTTTAATGAATAGTTTGACTCTTTCTTGTTATGTAATGCAGATGACATTTCAAGCTCTACAAGTAAAGGCTTTATCTACCCCTACTGAATTCAAAAGAAAGCGTGGAAAAACTACTGGAAGGGGTATGATTCAGATGATTGCTAGGAATGGCAACGAGAAGATGGAGATAATATTTGGCCGGATGTATTAGGTCCCTATTACTTAATACATGTACAGTAAGTTCACTAACTCTATAAGGATTCAGGTTCGAAGTCGAGCTCCAGTATGTTACTGTGGGTGGAATAAGATTCCAGCATATATTAAGAAGGCATTGAGAGAAGGATTAGCGGTAAGTTACTCAGTCAAATTGGTTCAATATAAAGTTAATATATTGTGTTCCTAATATACTTGGATGATTTGAATCTTGATTAGGTACATTTTGATGTGGAAATAGAACATCCAAAAATTGTGAATTTTGTGAATAACAAGATGCGCTTGGGACATAGTCAATTCAAGTGGAAGTTGCATGATCACTACGGAAAATGTGGAACACCTGCTCAGGGACGAGCCACACTTCCTCCACCAAATCTATGGGTATGAGGCCGAGAGAGGAATGGCAATGGCTATGTGATAAACTCTACACCAATCCAAAGTATATTGTATGTATTCTCTACACCTTCATTTTTTTTTCTCCAAAATATTTTTGTTATGTTTTTCCAGTTTTATGCTTGGATTAAAAATCTTAGAGTATATATGTTTGACATAACATTATTTATAAAGGATAAATGCAACAAGAATTCAGTTAGCCGAAGAAACAAAAGAGTATGAATCGTGGCGGAGCTATGCCTTTCATTTAACATGCCTTAAGGAGAGCCAAGAGATGAAGATGGTGTCAAACAATGCAAACAATTTGGAACTTGAAGAATATGATGAAGATGATGAAATTTGATACTTTGCGAAGTTTTGAGTAATAATTAGTTTAGGTTTTAGTTAGTATTGGTAAACTATTTTATTTCTTTTTTATTAGCTATTATTATTTTTTAGAAGAATATTTGTAGACTTTATTTGATTTATGATTTATTAAGTCTTCGAATATTATTATTTGCAGATAAACATTATTAATGAAGTTTTTTTTTTTTTTTTCAAATAATGGAATTATTTTAAATTTTTTAAATAATTAATTAAATTTGAGCAAGAAATATGTATCCATTTTTCACATTTTGCTTATTATTAAATGAGACAAACAACCTAACCTCTTCTATAACCATTTGCAATAGATAATCATTTCGCGTTGAATTGAAAATCCGACGACTTTGGGTTGTCGCAACTAGTTGTCGCCTAATGTGTTTTACTGATTGTTAAAAGCGACAAAATTGCATGGTTGTTGCTTATTCAATATGCGGCACAATTAGTTCCTCGACGAAATTATAGGAGACAAACAAGAAATCTCGCATATAATTTTCTACAACAAACACATATCTGTTACATATTAAAATATGCAACAAAAAGGAAACCTCACAGTTATTTTTTGCAACAAAAAAAAGTCTTGCATATAAATTTTTGATCAAACATGTAAGCCTCGCAAACGGAATATGCAACGCAAACGAAGTCTCGTATATTAGAAATTGTCACAAACAGAAAGTCTAATAAAACCGTTAAATCTATGCAATTATTCAATTTTTAAAGGGTAATTTTGGGTTTTCATATATATATATATATATATATATATATATATATATATATATATATATATGGATCCTATCCAAAGTGAGGCCTTACTCTGAAATTAAAGTGTAAGGTTGGAGTTTAGGATCACTTTTCGGTCTCATATCTACATCTAAATCGTTCAACTTTTAGGTACTAATGTATAGATCTCTACAAAATTCACTACAAGAAATTTGGGTATATGCAACGAGTTTATATGCAAGGAGTCAAAATTCCTTGCAATTGGTTGACTTATACAAAGAATTTTGTGAATCCTTGCATCTGGCTCTTTGAGTTTGCAAGGAATGCAAAAATTCCTTATACTTGGTCTTCTCAAATCTAAAAAATGGCAAATTCCTTGTATATAGATTTAGAATCCTTGCAATTATTGCGGGGCGGGATTTTTTAGCGCTCTCCAAACCACAATTGCAACGATCTAACTCGCTTCCTTGTTTTTATTTGTGGACACCTCTCAGAGCCTTTATCACTCGACTGACTCTAGTTAGAAAAAGAAGAAACAAAAGTTCTCTCTGGTCCTTCTAGATCGATGAAGAATACACCCAAAACACCAAAACCCCAAATCCAACTGTCAGTGGCGAAAATCGGCTAGTCGATCGAGCTAGGCGTGAGGGTGAAAATCGGCCGACAAGGCGGGCTGGGCGATTCCTAGGCGCGCTGGGCGCTGGGCAGTCGGCGACTAGGCGTTCCATCCCTTTTTTTTTTTTTAAAGAAACTCGTCCTAGGAGGCTAAAACGCCTAAAACGCAATCTGACCTAAAAGTTTTCGACTAAAGCTCGCCTCTCTCTCTCTCTCTCTCTCTCTCTCTCTCTCCAGCACGGCCGCATGACGCCTTTTCTTTCTTCGACGGTGACGCCGTGATGGACTGATGGTGCGCGGTGAGTCTGGGTTTCTGTAATTCTCTTAATTTCTGCTTCTGGGTCTTCACTCTTCAATCGATTTATGGCTTCCTCTTAATTTCTGCTTCTGGGTATTCAATTTTTAGTCTTCAAGTTTGGGTTTGGCTCGAACTCTACTAGGTGAAGCAGCTTCGATTTCAGTTTTCGACTCGATTTCGGAAACTTCAAGCTTGGTAAGTTGCTGCCATCTTTCTTGCTTCGATTTCTGGGATCGAATTGCATCTGTTACTTTTGCTATATGCTATACATACGACTAATATGAGATGAAAATTGGATATGTGATCTGTTTTGTCCTTCTGGATTTCTGGGTTCTAATTGCTTCTGTCCCTTTTTATCTTTCTGTTTTGACTTTTGACTTGAAAATTTGAAATCGAGTTGCATTTGTAGACTTGTATCTGTTTTGGTAAAGCATTGAATTGTTTGATGTATTGATAGCTGCAGGTCTTATGAGCAATGAAACCATAATGCTTCAAAATTTAGCTGGGAGGCCATGGTCTATTAAACTCAAAGGAACGACAAGGGGTCAATTTGCGTATGGAAGGCTAGTGTAATATTTGTAAAGAGAACCAAATTTCATTTGGAGACACCCTTGTTATTGAGGTAGTCAAGATAGTTGTGGTGGTGCTGAGAAGAACTAAGCTGGGAAGAAGAAAGAGAGTGTATGGAGCTTGAAGAAAGACCATCCTTTTTCAAGGTCCTTGTTGGTGACTTCTCCTAGCAACTGGTAATGTATATTAATCTCACTTGTTTTTCTTTTTCAAGGTTCTCTGCATAGCTCATCAATGAAATTCTGAGCTAAGTCATGCCCATCAAATTCCGTTTACTACTATTTGTTTCATGTTCTTTTGGGGAATCAAGTATTAAAAATTCCTACCACAGTCTGCAACCAAACAACAAGCCAAGAATTCCAACAAAGGTTACAGTTTTTAGTCATCTCTAGTTTAAATTCTTTATTTAGTTTTGTTCATAGCAAATTATATAATTGCAATAATCTGCTTAAATTCCCCCAGTGTTCCTTTAAGGGAAAATTTCTTTTGCATACAAGAAATTGATGTAATGTGTTTTATATATAACTTCAGCATATTAGAAAACTGTATACTTATCATTTATAGATCGATTATTTGATCTTTGGTGAGAAGGAATGCCTATGAAACTAAATCTGGTTAAATGAATTTTGTTTTTCCTGAGCTTATATTTGGCCTCTTGGTTGGGTTTGAAGTGCAGATGAGATCAAATTAGGTAGTTTTGATATGGACTGAGCATGGTCATAGCTATTTGCCATTCAGAAGACAAACAAGTAGTAACTCCAGCAGGTGTGCTCATTTTGTGTCTACCAGCCTATTTTTGTTGCTTATAATTTCGTGCATTTCTTTGTGAAACACTAAATATGGGGGCTTCTTGACATTTACATATGCATTTTGCTGATACGTACTTTTGTTTCCATTGTTCCTTTAGCTAATCATGAAAGTTCAATTCTAGAGATAAAAATAGCCTTATGATAAAATGTGCAGATGCCTCTTCTTTGAGTTGAACTTTTGAGCAGACAATTTAAAATCCTTGGGGTTTATGGATATCAATATTGCTTTGTCGATTCATATGTAGAAAACCTTCCCTTACTTGACAAGACCCATGCTGTTTCTTACCAGGAAAGAAGTGGCAAGATGGCTATTGCACTGAGAGCAGAACATTACATTCAAGTACATTTATTGTTATTTGTTTCTTCTATTTTTTTCTTTGTTTGTTTTGTGATTTTCTTTACTGTATAATACACACTAAGAATACTTTCATGGGTTGTAGTAAACACTTTAAGAATCACACATTAAAGTTTTCTTAAGGGCACATTAGAAACATATACAAAGTATGTCTGCATCATTTATTAGTCGATGAACTGTAAGTCCAAACAAGATTTGAGCTTGTTGCCTATTAGCAGGAATGATATAATATTGAATTGATGTTATTATATCACTATAGTCTAGCAACAGATGTTTGTTAGTATACTTTAAGTTAATGAAGCTCACAATTGGTAATGCTTTCATATTTGGTCTGCTGCAAGGCCTAGCATACTGGTAAATGGGAATTGATGAGCAGATTGCTTCCAAAGTTTCAAGAGTATGAAGTTTGTGGACTGCATTAGATCCTTTGAAAGAGAAAAACAAAGTTATCTATCAAATTTTCAATGGTATTAAGAATGCTCTTCTTTCACTTAAAGCTATAATTGGTTGTATCATGTCTATAAAATTTTATTGCTTTATATGTTTGTTTCTGTTCCAAGTAGAGATCCAAATGAAAAAAGTAAAGAATCGACTAACATTATGATCCTATAGAACATAGACAAAGTAAGCTGAATATTGTTATACTATTGGTAACTACTAAATTGAATAAACACCATAAAGTCTGAGCGCAGTTATCTATTGTGATTTGCAGGTAGCTGGAGAAAGTTGCACTATTTGATGAGTATTTTGTTAACAGAAAGCTGTATCCAAATGTTGATTTCTACTCTGGTTCAGATATAGGTACTTGTCCTTGTATAAAGATATGAAAGCTTGTAGGTTCCTGTTTGTAATTGGTAAGAAAGTATTGACTTCTTGTTAAACAGAGCAATCAGATTTCCAACTGAGTTCTTCCCAGTTTTGTTTGCAATCCCTCGAATGGCTGGTTACATGGCACACTGGAGAATCCCTGGGTGATTCTAATACTAAGATCATGAGGTCTGCACAGGTTAGTTCAATTATGTGTTCAGGCATCTTGAACATTGTTTTTTTTTTTTTTCTTTTTTCTCGAGTTATTGTAAATGAACTTATATGTCCTAATCATTAGTTGCTTCTATGAGTGATCTGCCATGTTTCTGGCCATGCTGTTTCTCAGCTTTTCCCATCTTCTGTTATTCAAGTATATATTGGGGAGTGGCTCCGGCACTATATGCCATTGAAGGAACGGACACTAAGCAAAGATGCAGACAAATTGTCACAAGTTTCTGTTTCAAACTCCTCTAAGCGTCATTTGTCTGAATCTGGAACTAGAAGTGTTATGTGGTTAAGTGAAATACTGCTAAATTGCAATTTTTGATGTACAAACAAACTAATTAATTGTTTTTAATTCAATGAATAAAAAAAAACTGGAATGACAATTGGGGTATTTTCTTTTATTCAGTTTTAATTTTTTTTAACTAAATGCAAGGAATTCTCCTTGTATATCAGCTAACCATAGTTAACCTCAGGTGTTAATTCCTTGCATTTGAGATTAATAATTCCTTGCATTTGCAAACTCAAATGCAAGGAATTTTCAAGTTGTTGTATTTGCTCTTTTGCAAGGGCCTCTTTGCAAGGACTCAAATGTTTGGGTTAATGCAATGAATTTCCAGCTTTTTACAAGGAAAAAATTCCTTGCAAAAAGCCTTTTTTCTTATAGTGATTTCAGCCAAATTAATGGTCGTTAAGGCGTTGATAACTACCTTAAAGCTAGTACGGTTCAGGTTGGACAGATTCAGTTCATCCATTGGTTTAAGCGAATTAGATACCTTAAAGATTATTAATTTGGCTGAAATTTTGCAGAGATGATCTATACATTAGTACCTCAAAACTGAACGGTCGAGATATGGATATGAGACCAAAAAGTGACCCTAAACTCTAACCTCGCACTTTAATTTCAGAGCGAGCCTCGCTCTAGATAAGATATGTATATATATATATATATATATATATATATATATATCTCTCTCTCTCTCTCTCTCTCTCTCTCTCACACACACACACACACGGACACCCAATTTTGGGTAGCCTTCTCCTACTTCTTCTTCCTTCTTCTTCTTCTCTCCCTCCCCTACTTGATTTGGATACTGAAATCTGGGTACCCAAAATCTGATTTTCTTCTTCTTCTTCCTTTTTCTCCTCCTCCTCCTTCTTCCTCCCTCCCTCCCTTCTCCCGATATCAAGTTTCTTCTCCTCCTCCTTCTTCTTCCTTCTTCCTCCTCCCTCCCCAATATCAAGGTTTGATTTGGACACCCAAATCTAGTTTTCTCCTCCTCCTCCTTCCTTCTTCCTTTTCCTTCTCCTTCTTGTCCTCCTTCTTCTAGCTGCAATTTTCTTTGTTTTTTGTTTTTGTCAATCCATGAGGAGACAGATTTGCCTTTACAAATTTGACCAAAATCAAACTGACTAACGAGGGCTGTAAAGACATACACTGATTTTGGGTCAGAATTGTAATGTCATATACCGAAATTAGTTCTTTGAAATATGATACACCGAACTTCGGAATGACCTATATGTCATGTATAGTTCTTAAAATTTTTCCTTAAAAGTATGTTTCATGGTTGCCACTTATGCTTCCTAGCCTTCTAGGGTTAGCATATAATATGAAGACATTTGACCAACTAGAAGAGGGCAAGGACATCAAGACTGACCATTTCAGGCAAGCTGATTGAGTAAGTCAGTAAGTCTATAGACGGAAATTTCTTTTGGGTTTACATAAGTAGTTGGAGTTGCACCCACGCGTAATATCGTGAATAAATTGAAGCTTCCCTGTATTGTCCCACATAATTCATCGTGGCTTGGTCAATTAATTACACGATACATGTGGTCGATCCAAATACAACTAGTCAATCATCTTCTTGTGTGAGTATATGGAATTATATACACACATATTTTTAATTTTCTATTTGAAAATGTAAATTTTTGAAATTTATTATTCTACATCAAAAATATCGTCACCTAATGTGGTTTGAATTTTCCATTACAAATGAAAAAAGGAAATGTACTTGCAAACAATGAGAAATTGCATTTGGAGACTTGGACTTTGATCAAATGCCAGAGCATATATAGTCAAAAACAATTCCAAACTTTCAATTAATCAGTTTAGTAACAATCACACCTGTTATGATTGATTCCACATTATTTCGACAAAAAAATTTTGACCGCATAACAGTCACACCATAATACTAGTATGAGTGTATAAAAGTCACAAAATTTAGGTTTAACCTCCCATGCTGAGTCAAATGCTTCTGTCTTGGGGCGTTCGTATGAAGACCTGGGAGTTGTTTTGGGTTCACACACTAATCTGAGAGTTACTCATATTAGAAGGAATGCAAATATGGTTGCGCACCGGTTAGCTGCGCATGCTAGTACACTTATGCAAGCTTGTTTTTAATTTTCTACTCCTGATTTTCTGCTAGCTGCAATTGCAGCTGAGGTTTGTAATTTTTAATCATTTTTAGTTCAATAAAGGGCTGACCTATTTCTTTCAAAAAATAGATAGTTTTTTTTTTTTTTTTTTTTTTTTTTTGAAAAGGAAGTAGGCAGATATATTTTTAATTACTTTGTGGTGATGCATATGCACACACAAGTTTACTACTGGTTTTTGACTTGATCTTCCTTGTGAGGATAGGAAGGATCACTTTCTTACCTAAAAAAAGAAAAAGATATAATAGTCATGATCTCAGAACTTGCCATGAAAGGGTAGCTGTAACTTCATCAATTATAAGATGAATAGGTCATAATCAGTAGGAAAGCTTGATCTAAATTTCAGATTAGTTCTGTATTGCTAATCTTTAAGCTATAGTATTAGTACCACAATAATAAGTGAAGATGGTCCCATGACTCCCAATCTCCCATCATAAAATGGAAGCCTAAAAGCAAAAGCCAACCAATGAATATCAGCTAGCTAGCTCCCCCAGATGGGGTCGAAGAAAGAAAAAGATACTAGCCCAAGATTACCTAAAGCCACCAGCTAATTTCACAGCTGCATTTTCTTTTACGTATTATACGTCCAACAATCTTTGTACTACTGTCTCCATATTCCTGACTGAAACCAAGGTCGTCTCGTTGGTGTTACTCATTTCCTGCACTTTTAATATGTCCAACAGTTTCTGAAGAGATTTATCCAATATTGCACGTAGCTGGTTGCCGTACTTGTGCTTTTTGTAGCTGTTCCCTGCACGAAGATTGGACCGTAAGAGGCGCAAGGTTTCCACAAGCATTTTGAAATTTTCTAGTCCTTCTTTTGGGTGATCCAAGACATTGTTATATTTTGCCTGCATATCTTCGATCAGTGGTTGTAGAAACTCTAGCTTGGAATATCTTCCCTTCATCTTATATAGCGCATCAAACAGCTCTTGTAATATTGTACCCACAGCAGCCCGTTGCACTAGCGATGCCAAACCTAGATTTGCAATACCAATTAAAGTAGTAAATTAACTTTGTATTGTTTCAAACCTCACCGTTGATGCAAAAGTACTAAATACAACTATGATATACGTTGTTAACTTATCTTTTAAGCTACCGTTGAGTTTAGATGCTTAAGCTAATCGAACATGAGCAAGCTGTATATGAAATAATCAGATGTACAGAACGTTATTGATCAAGTAATTCCGAAGAAGTAGAAAGTTTACCTTTCAAGACACCATTCTCTTTAACTCGCTCCAGCGCCATCTCTGTACTCGTCACCAAAATCCTGGTCTCCTCCACATTTCTTGCTTGCCGCTGCAACAAGGGTTTACCAAGCAGTAGTTTAATAGACGCTGCCAATTCAACAAGCTGTTTACTGCTCTCTACTGCAGAAAGCAACGCCACCTTCGCTTCCCTAGGCTCCTGCCTCACATTCAGTTTCTCCCCAAGCATTTTGAGAAGCTCCTCCATTTCGACTAGTTTTGCCGTTTGTTTTCTCATCTCGAGATAGATCTCCTTCACATCCCTTGCTTCCTGAAACTTGAGTCTATCCAACAGTATCTTAAGCGATTGATCCAGTTTAACAAGCTGGCTGCTATAACGTCGCTTGACTAACAAGTACTCCCTCTTTCGAATCTGGCTCAGTCTACCTACCAGCTCTGCGCCCTTCCCCATCTCTCTCATGAGATCTTCAATTTCCGAAGTTGGGAGATCCAGTTTCAAGTTCAGCTCACCTATCTGGAAGATCAGAGGTTTCAGAGAGTCAAGGGTGCAATTGAGATTCTCTAGGTGGCCTCTAAAGCGCTTAGTCTCGCCTCTTATTTCCTTGAACCCCTTGTACAGCTCAGCGAACAGTGTTCCTAAAACAGCACCTGCAACAAGATCCCCCACCATTGCCATTATTCTTGATTCTTTGCATGAAATTATTTGTATTTATTTCTTGTGATATGATAAAGATAGTAGTATCTGCTTGGGCATATATAATTATATATACAACTTGAGATTGATAGGTTTGTTAAGACCGTCGACTCTTTCTGAGATTATGACCGCTTTGACAACTGATCAAAGTTCTAGGTCTAGCTAGCTAGAACTATCACCAGAGGTTCCTTTGATGGCTACATTTCCAACAGGAAATCTTGAATGCGTACGATGGTAGAATATGTGTGGTAATTTCTCAGATCTTGCAATGTGTAACACATGTTCCTTCTATTTCTCCGAGTAAATTAAAAGTCTTCGCATCGCGATCGGCTTGGCCTTTCATAAGTGGGGCCAGAATTTAAACCCCAATGGTGGGTACGAGAATGGCAATTCAATGAGCTTTGAGGAAATGGAATTTCTTTGAAAAAGCTAGGTACGAGATTGAAGGATTTTATGAACCAAGTCAACGGGCGAGGGATGATGGAGTTATGGAATTATCTACTCGAAATGGGTTCTGCTCGAAGGCTAACGTAGAAGGGAAGAGTTTCCGCATTCAAATCATGAGCTATTCCCCGAAATTCATTTCTTGGATAACTTTCCCCAGCTACGAAAGACTCAATTCATTCGGCCCGGGAGCGCTGGCTTTTCAAAGAGACTTCAGCGCGCATGGTCATATAGTTCAACATGTAGTGGCGTAGGCGTTGCGAGGCCCATGTAAGAGCACAACAGGTCTTTTCTAGAACCTTATACCTTGTCTCATCATCTGTGAACTTCTTGCTGAGATAGCATATGGCTTTCCTTCCTACCAATTTCATCGTGCTGACCAAAGACACAACTCATGGATGCTTCCATTACTGACAGCTACATCAAGAGAAATCAACTGCGGGGGAGAATTGAGTAGATATTTCTTAACTCTGTCAAACGCCTTTTGTCAACCGCACTTCCTTGTGTCTATCTTTTCTAGAAGGCTTTGATCCTTTCCGTGGTTCATCCTAAATTCATATGTATCTAGATCTTAATAGAGGTATCCAATTGGGTTACAAACGATACATCAAGCCGGGGCACGTTTTTCCTATTCTTATTCCTCAGTTTAATTTAAGCTAGTGATGGCAATAAGAAAGGCTAGGTAGCTGGCTTTCTTGGGATTGCTCGCTGGCCTCTTGGCTCGTCCACATCTGCTTTTCCAGTTAGGGCTGCGCCCTTTTGTACCGACCGAGATACGGAAGAATGGACTCATGGAGCTCCTGGCTAGGAATTCAATGGAAATAATATTGTACAACAGGCCAAGTGGAACTAACAGCCCGGACCTGATATTTTCAGACATGGGCAAACTTTAACAATTGGATCCTCAAATCATAATATTCATTATGTTTAAGCACATCTGTTTCATGTATCTGGCCCAAATTCTAGTGATTTGTCCAAGTTGTAATAGGATTAGTCTTACAGATATTCTCCGAGATATCTTAATAATTGTATGATTTAGTTTCCTTGTGTTGGTGAAATTACAATAAAAATTATAATTTCTCTTGAGAAACTCTTTGACAAAAGGCTGAGGCGGGTATCTCGCTCTCTTTAAGGAGATTCAAGCCCTCTGCGGAACAATACCGGTGCACCAGAAATACCTTTTTGACTTGTCCCCTCCAGGATACAACAGCCCAACAAAAAGTTGTACGGCTCACACCAATCTGCACAAATTGGAGGAACCCAAAGCTCCACCAAAAAAACACCTTTCTTTGGCCAAAAAACACACAAGACACTTTGGGGGATTTTGAAAAGAAAGTTTATAGGTTAATAGTAGTGTTTCATAATAGTATTACGTAAAAGCAAGGATTTTTTTTAGCATGCAACAAATGGTGTTATTTATAGGCTCTCAGGACACTCCCTACTATTAATAGGGTAGTAACCAAATGTCATAGGTTACAAAAATTAAAAACCCAAAATAAATCACCATGAGCTACAAACAAAATTCAAAAATAAATTCTGAATTTAAACACACAAATAAATTCTATATTTAAACACAAAATAAATTCACCCAAATTTAATTTCAATAATAAATAAAATATTAAAATGTAACAACACCTTGTAAGACTTATATTCTCTGCTTGTAATTCTCTATATTAAGAGGCTCCTATTATCAAAGAAAGCATAGATCATTCTCTCCCAATTTCTAATTTCCTAAAACACGTTATCAGCAAAAAGCCCTAACTCTGAAACACTAAAATCGTAACCCTCAAACTAGGCCTCTTCAAAGGGTCGGGCCGGGCCTTACTATATTTTTAAATAATGGCAGGCCGTGGTGGGACGGGCTTTATTGTAAATCAAAGAATCCAAGCCCGTCCATCTAAAGCGGGCCTTGCGGGCTTTTTCGGGACCGGCCTTGTGGGCTTTATTTATAATAAATATTTAAAGACACTAATTTTTTTTCTAAATCTATATTTATATATCATACATTTCAAAGAGCAGCCTCTATCAATTCAAAGAAAATGGGAAAACCGACCATTGGATGTGATTATTACAATAAATTATGCGTGTGGTTAAAAATTTAGTCAATTTCACCATAGTTTCGAACCCGATCGGATTGGTCAACTGTAGTCATATGTACGTTTTCTTGGTTGACTGATAGCGTGACGACCGCGAAACGTGCTTATTTTTTTACATCACTTTTGTAAATATTTCATCGATGGATGTGCATGGACATAAGATAAAAATTTCAATTTTAATTACAAATACGTTGGTCTATACCAATTTGCCTCCTAAAGTTGTATAACTTATACATTGCATTTAAATTGTTGAGGTTTATTCTAAAGCAAACATGAAGTGGAAAATGAATTCGGAGAAACCAACCGCTCGATGGAGAGATTGTAATGTTTTATGGTGGTTATAGAAAATCCAGCCAATTTGGTTCTTGTTTCGAATTCAATCAACTAGGTCAAACTTAGTTACTCTTATAAACCTATATTTATATATCATACACTCTAAAGAGCAACCTCTATCAATTCAAAGAAAATGGAAAAACCAACCATTGGATATGATTATTAAAATAAATTATAAGTGTGGTAAAAAATTTAGCTAATTTCACCATATTTTTGAATCCGATCGAATCGGTCAACCGTAGTCATGACATGTAGAATATATATGCACATATTCTTAGGGATGGATTCGGTACTAAACCGATCCATTTTTCCTCAAGCCACTGCCGAACCGACCTCCATCGGTATGAGGATTTTCAAACCTCCACCAATCCGACATAGTCGGTATACTGACTATTGGCAAGCCGAATTTTCAGTTGGTATCGTTCGGTTTTGATTTGCCGGCGGAGATTCACTGATCTTGGATTATTAGAGATGAGGATGATCTGATGATGTTGATTTGATGATAGAATATGTTGTAATTAGAAGATCTAATGTTGATCTGTGTTGATTTCATGGGGATTGGGGAGGAAGAAAAAAGAAAAAAAGATGAGAAGAAGAACAGATGAAGTAGAATTGCAGAACTGTAGAACTAAACGCAGAAGAAAAAGGAGAAAGGTCGAAGACGTAGAGAGAGAAGATTCTGTTTTGTGTTTAAATATCACCTAAGAAAAGTATAAATATAAAGTTTGTAGGAGTTATATTATTGGCAGCTCGTGCTCCAGTGGTGGGGAGTTGAGCTCTTATGAAAGAGGTTGGGAGTTCAAACCTCACCCCTTTCAAGGCTTTATTATACATTTTGTATAATTCGGTATGAGGTATTATATACGGTCGGTACGGTATACTGACGGTATGCAATATCTCATACCGTAGCAGAGCCGAATGGAGCCAAACGGTACGGCTCAGCTGAGCTGAAAGTCGATAGGCTGAATTTTAGACACACACATATAATGATGATGTGATACACTAAAGATTTCCAAATATATGTGCTGGGCCTTCTAGACATAAACTTGTAAAAGATGTTGCAGATTCCCGTCAAAACTGAACTGCCTTCACTTAAATTGTCATAACTTCTTCTAGAAAAGTCAGAATCGCATTCTAGACATAAACTTGTAAAATATGTTGCAGATTCCCGTCAAAGCTGAACTGCGTTCACTTAAATTGCCATAAATTCTTCTAGAAAAGTCAGAATCACAAACCGTAAAATTCTTCAGAAACTAGACACATGGGGCTTTCCGTGAATATAGGTCTATCCAAGCAGTTCTCAGTAATTCAGCGAAGTTTGGTTCTAGACATGAACTTGTAAAAGATGTTGTAGATTCCCGTCCAAGCAGAACTGCCTTCACTTAAATTGCTATAACTCTTTCTACAAAAGTCGGAATCGCAAACCGTAAAATTCCTCAGAAACTAGACACATGGGGCTTTCCATACATATACTCTTATTTCCATCCGAGGTGTTCCCACTAATTCAGCAAATTTAGGTGTTCTGCAGAACAGTTTCTGTGTTGCAGATTCTCGTTCAAGCAGAACTTCCTTCACTTAAATTGCTATAACTCCTTCGAGAAAAGTTGGAATCACAAACCGTAAAATTCTTCAGAAACTAGACACATAGGGATTTCTGTGCATATAGGGTACATCTCTTAATTCCATCCCAGCTGTTCTCAGTAATTCAGCGAAATTAGGTATTCTGCATAACAGTTTATGTGTTGCAGATTCTAGTTTAAGCAGAACTGCCTTCACTTAAATTGCCATAACTCCTTTTAAAAAAGTCGTAATCACAAACTGTAAAATTATTCAGAAACTAGATAATACATGGGGCTTTCCATGCATACAGGGTACAGGTCCTAATTCCATCCAAGCAATTCCCAGTAATTCAGCGAAGTTAGGTGTTCTGCACAACAGTTTCTGTGTTATTTATATAATATGTTTTATTTGAGGGCTTTTATGGGCCGGGCCGGGTTTCAAACCCCTAAACCAAGCCCGGCCTTCTACCTACTAGGCCGGACCTATGGCAGGCTGGGCCGGGCTATTGGGCCTCCTGGCCGGTGGAACTCTATCGGCCCACTTGATCCGCTGGCTTTTTGATGAGGCCTACCTCAAATCCTAGCTACCTCTACCACACACCTTGAAGCCCTCGATCCCAAGAGTCTAGAACCGGCGGCGGAATCACCAAAACATGCCAAAAAATCCCCAAACTGGCCATCGGAAAACCTGAACCGGTCTTGCTAGCCTCGCTTGCGCATCCCTGCTTACCTCCTTAAGTGCCCTTGCGCTGCTCCGCACTGCATGTTATGCTCGCTCGCCCCAATGGTTAGCCTCGCCTGCCCTAGCATTAGCCTCGCTTTAACACACCTTTGCCTGCAGCCCCCGCGCACGCCCTCGTTTAAAGCCCCGTGTAGCCTACCCTAGCATCCTGGACACACCCGCCTGCTGCCCAGCGCCTCTAGTTAGCCTCGCCAGTGTACAA
The DNA here is from genome assembly GCF_002994745.2 of Rosa chinensis. Taxonomy (NCBI): domain Eukaryota; kingdom Viridiplantae; phylum Streptophyta; class Magnoliopsida; order Rosales; family Rosaceae; genus Rosa; species Rosa chinensis. The sequence goes on along the minus strand of NC_037091.1, from coordinate 34,525,938 downwards.
GCATGCCTAGCCACACACAACTCACGCACAACCCATGAACGTGGTTAGCTTTGCCTGCAACAACCTTCAACCAAGTTAATTCAGGCCAGCAACCAACCACTACCTGCCATAGGCAACCTCCGGCTAATTTTTTCGGCCAGATTCTAGCCAACTTTTCTGGTGACATATTTTCAGGTAATTTTTACTAAAAGTTCCCACTTTCAGTACTTTTAATTTCTTTTCTTTTCTCAGAGACTTTCAACCTCCCTTCTTCTACCCTCCACTTCTTCTTTTGTGGGGAGACCTAAGCCGAATTGTGGGGCTTCGTGCTATCTCCAAGCTTAGAGTTTGTTGAGATCTCCAAACTTAGAGTTTGTAGAGAATATACGATCGACCACATACACATCATTGTTTCGATCTAATCCAATACCTCTTGGAATCAAATTTCTTGGGAGCAATTACGCTAAGAAATTCTGAATTTCTTAGGAGTGATTAAGCTCAGAAGTTTCTATTGTTTTCATGGTAGCTTATTCCACTCCGAAACTAACCCTTTTTCTTATTCCTTTTCAGGATGAGTAACTTGAACAAACTGGACTTTGCTCCTTTGAGAACAACTGGCTCTGGATATCTCGTGATGTCCGCCAGCATCTCAAGGCCCAAGGAATCCTGGATAGGATTCTTGAGCCTAGCCAGGACGTGCTAACTATTGAGCAAGCTCAAGCTTTGGAAGCAAATAGAGCAGCCTTGGATGCAAATAAGGCAAAGTCGTCATCCTAATGACTCGTCATATAGATGATTCACTCCAGTATGAGTATCTGAACGAAGAAGACCCCAAAAGGCTGTGAGTCTTACTCGAAGAATGCTTTGGCAACGTCCGTGACTCCCTGCTTCCTGACTTAGAAGTGAGATGGCACAATCTCCACTTCTATGACTTCAAGACTGTTCTCGACTGTAATTCGGAAGCACTCCGCATTAAATCCTTAATGGAATTCTGTGGTAAAACGATCATAGATGCGATGATGATTGAGAGGACTCTCTCTGCCTTCCCCATCTCTACTTTGATGGTTGCTACGAACTAATCTATGTTACTGCAGGACGGATCACAGGGTTTCATGAGCTCATAGGACTGGCGCAGTCCATATCCATGATGCCATGGATGGCGTCCATCAAGGTGATTAGAGTCGGTTCAAGGGTCACTAATTCACATCAAGAGGCCTAGAGATCGAGGAATTAGACTACTAAGTGACCCGCCCGCGCAATCACGCAACGGGTGCAAATCACCATGCTTATAACCCCTCAAATACGAAATTGAGGGTTTCTAGCTTAGAAATTAGAGGTGGTCAAGCTTTTAACTCCGTCTTAGATATGCTTAAAATTCATACCCTAGAGTTGACTAGGCTCCTAGGCATGCATTTCAACCCAACAATAATTGATATAAGTATCCATCATTACATTAAATTAAACATTTTTTACACAAAATTTGGGATAGGGCACACAACCCTAACCCCCAACAAGGAAATTACTCACAACCCATAATCATAGACATCAAAATTACAAAATTCAAATAGAAAATAGTATAGAAGTGTAGGAGAAAATAAGAATAGTCACAAATAGCTAAAAAGCTAGCATAATTAGTCTTGAATTACAACTCCCACAATTACGTAAGTCTTGAATCTTGTAGAGGAGAAGCCTTTGATGAATCTTTGAAGCTTTAGGTGAGTAATCCTTCAATTCTCTAAAATAAAGCTAACAAATATGGAAAATGGAGGAGGAGGAGAGGATGCCCTATTTTGGTGATGCGGCACTCTTATGATAAGGTGATAATTCCCTCGTGAATAGGGTTGGCTGGAATATATGTACGATGGTATATGTGTGGCTGCCAGCAAAGGAAAAAGAAGAATTAGTCATATCGTGCGTGGGAGCATGAAAGAAAGAAATGAAATAGGGGTCGTGACCACTTACCCAATTTTAGCCTAAAAACTGCCCACTTACTCCACCAAGAGTTTTTTAACCCATTTACCCAATATAACGGTGTTTGATAGTATTGCCCTCATTTTAATTTAAATATTACACTTATATATATATCTCTCTCTCATCCCTCCGATCTGCACGGTCCTCTCTCTCTCTCTCTGCCATGGTAGCTCCGGCACCCCACCACCGGCTTCGGGCTAACACATCCATCAAGTCTCCACCGCCATCAGAGACTATCTCAACCGTCATGGTTCCCACCCCAAGCCAGCCCAAAGATCGGAGCACTGCATCCGGATCCGAATTGAACCTCCGAGCGCCACCGTCATCCAAACCACCGATCCAACACCCATTTCCACAACTCAGCCCCAACGGGGATCCGATTCCGATCCCAGCCCGATTCGACTCCCTCCCATTATACAACCACGCCCCGACCACTCCTTCCAACCGAGAAAGACGAACAAGACCCGACTCCAGTCTCCTGGCCTGAGATAAGCCAATCACCGGCTAGTTCTCCAACCCAACCCGGTGCATCTTCTGCCTCCCAATCTAGTCACGACCTCCAAACTGCCGCCGGGGAAGCACCGAAGAAAAAACCAGCCAGCCTTACACTCCGATGGGTGCCCAGGGCACCTTTTTTTTTTTTTTTGGGGACCAACACATCCATAAAGTCTCCGATTGGGCAATACTGTTTAGTATTCATTTTGGTTTTGGGAGTTTATGCAATTCACTTTAGGGCAATAATATGATTATTGGAGGACAATAATAAGATTACAAAGGGGCAATAAAATGTTTATTGGGGCAATAATAAGATTATTGGGGGGCAATAATAAAATTATTTATTTGGATAAACCTCCGAAAGCTTTCAAAATTCAAAACATCTTCATTTTTCACTAATTATTGATTCCCAATAACAAGTTTATTGGGCAGCAATAATATGTTTATTGGGGGGCAATAATATGATTACTGGGTATTATTGGGGGGGGTAATAAAATCAGACGCCAGAATCCGGTCACCGGTCCGGTAGCCGGATTCTGGATTCCGATCACCGGTCGTCGGAATCCGGTCACAGGAGTCCGCAGCCGGCCACTGGTCACCGAAGTCCGGCAAGGTCTCCGATCCTTCTCTCTCCAAGTGACAAAGAAAGAGAGGGCAAAATTGTCCCAAAAATAAATAAATAAAATAAAATAAAATAATACTTAATTGGGTATTAGGAAAATAATCTCTTACAATGTTTGGATAAGTGGGCAATCTCTTAAAGTGTTTGGGCAAGTGGACAATTTTTAAGCTAAAATTGGGTAAATGATCATTTCCCGGCGCTAGGTAGCCCATAACATTCAAGATCAAGAGATCTTTTATTTGGTTGTAATGGGGCTAAAGGCAAGTGGCTAATAGAAATAAAGGATAGGAAAGATAAAGTCCATGAAAATCAGTTAAGCAACTCTCTCTTGTAGAGATATATGACTTTTACTTTCAAATGCTAAATCACTCACTCTAATCTCAATGTACAACCCGCTAACTAAACTATGTAATACCCTTTTTTTTTTTCTTTTTTTTTTTCAACACAACTTTTTTTTCCTCCTTTGATCTACTTTTCTTTTCCTTGAACTTTCTTTTTATTTTCAACTTCTCCTTTATTTATTTATTTATTTTTTTAGAACTTTCTTTTCTATACAAATCACTCATCCCCACACTTATTCTTTTGTAACCTCACACTTTTGACTTTTCTTTTCTTTTGAAGCAATCAAACATAAAGTCATTCTTTCGAATCGCTTCACCAACTACTATGGAATGGTAGGGTAAAAGTGTATAGGCTAGGTAGGAATTTGTGGGACGAATGAACAAAAGACTACATATAAATAGGTTAAATCGGTGATCGTTAAGGTATCAAACTAGATTAACTCAATGGACGAACCAAATATGTAAAACTTGAACCGTTCATACGTATAATCTTGAATTGCCGTTTTGAATGTCTTAATGATAACAATTTGGTTAAAAATTTTCAGAAATGATCTACACATTAGGACCTAAAAATTGAATGGTTGAGATGCCAAAATATGATCGAAAAGTTGGTCTAATGCCCTACCCTTAGAAAATACCAAAAAAAGGGAATCCCTCATTAGAAGGGACTTTTATACACACACACATAGAGCACTTCTCCACTGCGGACGTCCACAATTTTTCTTAGGTACGGATTTTAGGTTTTGACCCACTTTTCGATCATATTTTCACATCTTAACCGTTCAGTTTTAGGTCCTAATGTATAGATCATTTCTGTAAAATTTTAGCCAAATTGGTGATCGTTAAGGGATCCAAAACTACAATTTACAACAATGTACACGAATGGTTCCGGTTCGGCAGATTCGGTTCGTTCGTGTAAATTGCAGTTTTGGATGCCTTAACGATCACCAATTTGGCTGAAATTTTGCTGAGGTGATCTATACATTATGACCTAAAAACTGAACTGTTAAGATACGAAAATATGATAAAAAAGTGGGTCAAAACTAGAAATCCGTACATTTTTTCTTAGGTGCGGATATCCGCATCTGAGCAAAGTTATATATATATATATATATATATATATATATATAACATACTCCTAAAAACCACTTGCTTCCATACTGCTGCATCTGTCTAATCACAAATATCCCACTGTCGTGTTTGTGAAAATTACTTAAATGCATAGGGGAAAAGGTCGTTGTGAATGATGTAAAATCATAATATACATCTCTTGCCCTTGTCATTTCATTTTGAAAAATTGTTTGCAGTAGAGTCATCTGTTAAATATATTCCCCAGTGTGTTAAATTTTTTTTTTATTGCTAGCAAGTCATATTCTTATGCCTCACCAATGTGCTTCAAAAATAATATTATAACTAACCGTTGTCTTGGCATAATCCAAACGCCTCCTGGCTGCCCTTGCATCGGGTAGGTAGTCCCAAACCTCCGATGTATTTTCGCCAAGGTTAATTACCAATAGAAACTAATGATCGTCAATGTCATCATGTAATGGGATGAATATCTACAGCATAATAATAGTTAGCCGTGAAACCAATGTAAAACGAATAATGATTGAACAAATTATATAAATCGATTATTTCTTGAGAGTTGCACGCGTTGAAACCTCCGGTTCGGTGAAACCGCTTAAAACCAGACATAGAAATGGTTGAATAAAGCAAGCCAACATAATCTTGTACTCATGTTCCTGTCATACAAGGCAATAAAGCCCCTCCATACATTTTTTTTTTTTTTTGGTAATGGGGAATCATTTAAGCTGCCCCAAAGCAAGCCCAAAGGGCTGAAAATAGAACCACAACATAAAATCCGATGGACAAGCCCAATGGAACTAATAATAAAAGGAAACTTAATTTCCACCTATGCTCAAATAAAGAGCTAGTATAAGGAAATTAAACCTTAAAAAACTAAAAACTAGAACAAAGGCCCAATAAGAGGCCCAATACAATACAGAAACCCTAGCTATTGTAATCCTTGCGCCGTCAACTGCAAGTCACCGTTGAAATGCCGCCGGAAGCAGAAAAGCTTCGAGTACTATATTGATTGTCCGATGCCAATTGAAACCCAAAACACAGACCATGTGACACCCAACATCCAAGGGGAGAAGATCCCTCAAAACAAAATCATTCCCTCCACCACAAAAACACATCTCAAGAAAGAACCATGGCTGCAGGGATGGAACCGAGAACCAACATGTAGAACAAGAACAAGAACAAGGACGATGGAGAATGGGGGGTGGAAAACCCATGCGTGAGCACCCATACTCGCCGAGGTAAGTGACCTGCACTTTGTAATTGCAACCATACAAATCCTCTTGGAGGTTTGAGGTAGAGAGAGATGCCATGTTAGGAGGTCGAGTGATCTTAGATCTGGAAGCATATGAGAACAGTTGACAATGTGAAAAAAGGAAAAGAAAATTCGAGGAACAAGGTCCTCCTGATCTAGACATAGCCAGGAAATCACCACAAATGGTACAAAATATCACCACAAGACCACAAGGGTGAGAAAGGATCTAAAAAAGCTTGAAAAATGGAGGTGGAAGGAACTTGTGATAACGCCTTAACAATAGACCCGCCCCCAACTCTGAAGCCGTCGATCTAGATCCGGGTGGATCAAGATCTGGGCAAGAGAGAAGGGGGAGGGGGAAGTAGTTCTCAGATTTGTTTTCTCTCTCTAAAACCTAGAGAGAGAGGGAGGATAAATGTAAGAGAGTGACCTAAGCCCCTCCATACATTAAAATGCATGTTTTCAACATTTGCAAATACACACACATGCGCTACAGTAGACCGTGAAATTACATACAACAAAATAAGTTGGAAGAAACCATATGTCAAGGTCAGCATCGTTCAAATACGCAGCAGATATGTTTATGACCTATGTTATACTAGTGTTGAAAAGAATTTCGGTGAAAACCATAAAGCGTAGACGTAATACTTGTCACTCAGTAGAAAATTAGTGAAATACCTTGCTCGATAGGGGGATTCCAGGTGAAAAACATTGAAATTCCATTCGTGTCAATCCGTAATCCCCATATTTGGCAACTTCTCGACTGCGTTGGTACGTATGGCATTATTACATGGTGAAAAATAATTTTAAAAAAAATTATTTTCTGAAAAGTTTTTTTGACCAACAATAGCAAAAACCTCACGTGAAACCTAATTGGTTGCTGTTTAATAAAATTTCCTGAATTTAAGCTTTAATCTCATTAATCATAGACACACAACAGACATGGGCTTATTATATGGTGAACTAGAATACTGGATGATGGTGATATCTAAATTTACTCCTTAAGTTATAGCTAATTTCATGCTTAATTACTTTCAATCAACTAGATTTTACATCAAATGAGATGATGGTTATTTACAGATAAAGTGTAAAATTATTTTTTACAAATATTTCTTCACTTTATTGGGGATATATCCTAAAATTCTTCACTTTATCGGAGATATATCACAAATATCGTAAACCACCGAGCAGCTTTCAACCACCTAGAGTATTTTTTTGTTTTTATAAACCTATTATAACCAATGTTCTAAAACTCGGTCGCCCAGGCCGCCCAGGCGCCACCTAGGCGCTGGGAGGCAGCTCTCCGACTCGATTAATGGTAAATCAGTGGGATTGGGCGGGACAGATTTGGGCGGTCTCCTAGGCGGCCTGGGCTGCCGACTAGGCGCTTGGGCGAGTATATGATTAGGTGCTAGACGGTCGAGTAGTTTGAATTGGTTGGGCGATCTGGGAGGGAGTTTGGGAGAAGATGACTACGGTGGCTCCGTGGAGATCGGCGGCGGTGAGGGCTTGACGGAAGATGGTGCGTCGCGTCGCTAGTAGCCGAGTCAGGATCCAGAGGGGGAGGGCTTTCTTAGTATTTCTACTCAGCTCGGAGGAGAGGCGCTTGGTGAGTACTTGATAACGGCTAAGGTGTTGCAGTCGAAGCCCTTTTGAGAAATTTGCAGATGTGGATGGCGTCGTTGTGGGGTGAGTTCTGGACAGACTCACCATTGTTGTTGGCTAGTTGCAGATAAGAAGGAAAAATCAAAGCAAAGCTTTGAGTGGGTGGAGGGAGATAAATCGCAAGGGAAAGTCAAAGTTTCTTATGAGATAAGAATGTGGATAGAAGGGGCACGTAGGAAGTGGGAACAATGGTCAGCTTTTGGACGTTGAGTCTAGGGCATGTGTACGCACCTTTTTTTTTTTTTTTTGTGCATAGAAGGGGACAATAACACACTCCCTACGTATATAAATATATATATATATATATATTAATATATATATATATATATATTTAAGGCATTAAGTCTTGATATAGTCTTTATTATGTAAATAAATGCTATTAAATTAAAATTAAAATTAAAAAATATAAATCCGCTTAGGCACTTGGGCGCTAGTCGCTTAGCTACAGCCCGACTAGCGCCTAGCGATTTTTAGAACCTTGATTATAACTTGTGGTGTATAGGTTGAAGACAAAAAAAAAATATATATATATATATATATATATATATTTATGTTGAAATGACCATTTTAGCCCTCAAGGGTCAAACTTAACGTCCAATTTGGATGGAATAGTAGAAATTGGACATGGTTTGTTGAAATTGGAAAGTTTAGGGGGTACAAATTCAAAATTGAAAATAGAATGAGTGAAATGATGACACCCCTAAACCTCAGGGGATAAACTGAAATTAATTCTTAAAATAATTATCCACCTCATGAGCTTCTTTCACAAATCTCTCAAGTAACTCTGAGGTCAGGTCAGCAGCATCTCCACACAACATTCCCTTAAGCTGCATAATATTTTGGTCTTCAGTATTTCGTAACAGGTCAACCGGCTGTCCTCCATATGTGACCCCCATTATATGTACAGAATCAGTTTCGCTAACACATATACAGTGACTGTGTATCTTTATATACAGGCCCGCTCACCTGAGGGACGAAAATAAAGGGACAAAACGGGACAAAACCATCCCAGCCTTTGGATCTTAATTCAGTTGATCAAACGGACAAAACGGCAAACCATTAAAACAATTTTTTTTTTTAACCTATTATCCAATCCCGTTTAGTCTCAACCAGGACTCTACGTTCAGTCTTGGGTTCTTCCTCCTCCCTTGTCTCCACGTTCAGTCTTGAGTTCTTCCTCCTCCCTCGCCTCCCATATACCATTCTTGATTCATCCTCATCCTCATCATCATAAGATTGGCCTATCTTGAAGGTATTTTTCTTAGATTTTACTCTCTCTCGATTTTAGGGTTTTTTTTTTTTTTTTTAATTTTTTCTCTTCAGTTTGGGTGAATCATGGAGCCATCGTATTTTGTTTGATGATTTCATTTCTGGTGTTCTGATTTGATTGTCGAAATTTTGGTATTCTTTTGCAAGTATTGATTTTGCTGGGATATAGAGTTGGTCAAAAGAAATTGAAAAAAGGTCAATACTTTTTGTCCATGGAATGGATTGAATCATTGAATAGGAAGCCTCATTGACCCAAAAAGGTCAATACTTTTTGTCTTGGTTTCATTGTCTTAATTTTGATTTCATTCTCTATCTCACGGTCAAAGTTTCTGCTTTTTTTTTTCTTTTTTTTAAAAATCTTTTTCAAGTAGGGCAATATGTTAATTCAGAGCACTAAAATCTCAAACGGTCAACATAGATTTGTTTAATGAGGAGCTCATGGCTTCACACAATTTTGTCGTCAAAATGCAATTGCATACATGAAGAGCTCAATTATAATATAAGTAAAATGCTTGAATTGAAATTGTGTTTAGAACTTGTGTATATTCTTTTGCATTATGATTATAACTTGTGATTGTGAATTGGGATGTCTGTTACATGTCACTGACCAAGTAACTGTAACTGGTCACGTAACTGACCATGTCACTGACCAAGTAACTGACCATGTCACTGACCAAGTAACTGTAACTGGCCATGTAACTAGTCACGTAACTGACCATGTCACTGACCAAGTAACTGCCCATGTCACTGACCATGTCACTGACCAAGTAACTGCCCATGTCACTGACCAAGTAATTGGTCACCTACCCATGTCACTGACCAAGTAACTGCTTGAATTGAAATTGTGTTTAGTTTTTAACTTCTTTTTTATTACTGTTATGTCTTTGACTCTGTTATGGTGAAATTCTAATTATAGCTGTGTTTGTACAGGGTGTTTGTAATATAATGCTATAGCTTTATGATGGGTGAACCATCGTTACAAGAGACAAATGAGAATGCTGTTGTAGATGAACCAAAACTTCAGCATGGTCAAGAATTCGAATCAATAGAGGAGGCCTATTACTTTTACAATGAGATATATGCAAAGACTATTGGTTTTAGTGTGAGAATGGGTTCAACTAAGAGAAGTAAGGTGACTGGAGAGATTACTTGGAAACAATTTTTATGTTCCAAGGAAGGAAAAACAGATGAGACTTATGAGAACTCAAGACGGCAACATTCATCGACCATGGAAGAAAGGAGGTGCGGAATAAAGCGTATGGGTTGTAAGGCAAGGTTGAACATCGTCTTTAATAAGGCAAGCAAAAATTGGTGTGTAAGTGACTTCGAGGAGGCTCATACACATGAACTTACAACCCCCAAAAGAGTACATTTATTACCATCACACCGCAAGCTTACAAAGGCAAAAAAGTGTCTTATGGAAAAGCTAAGTAGTGTTAATGTTCGAACAAGTCAGCAATTCAAAATAATGGAGACTGTGGCAGGTGGTATACAGAATGTTGGATGTATTCCCAGAGATTTGAGAAACTTTGAAAGAGATTCAAGGGAAGAAGTGAAGGGACATGATGCAACTATGCTACTTGAGTTCTTAGAGTCAGAAAAGGAAAAGAAGCCGTCTTTTTATTTTGAAGTTGACCGAGATGAAGAAAATAGGATGAATCGTTGCTTTTGGGCTGATCCTACCTCAAAAAAAGCATATTATTTCTTTAACGATGTTGTTGTGTTTGATACCACGTACAACACAAACAAATATCGCATGATCTTTGCTCCAATCACTGGCGTCAACCATCATGGCCAAACAATTGTATTTGGTTGTGGACTTCTAAGTGATGAGAAAACTGAGTCTTTTATTTGGTTACTGGAACAATGGTTGAAAGCTATGCCTAGTGGTCCACCGAAAGTTATAATTACTGATCAAGATCCAGCAATTGCAAAAGCCATTGCTCAAGTTCTTCCACTTACACTCCACCGTTTTTGTCTTTGGCATATCATGTTTAAATTTCGAGATAAGCTTGGTCCTGTAATTGCTCAAAGTTATTATGGACTCTTCAAAGCCAGTGTATATAACTCCAAGACTAAAGAAGAATTTGAAGCTAGTTGGAAGAATGATGTGCAACAAAGTAGTCAAGAAAATCATGCGTGGTTGAACACAATGTATGAACTACGAAGTAAATGGGTCCCTGCATTTTGCAATCACATCTTTCATGCAGGTATGCAAAGTAGTCAAAGAGTTGAGAGTAACCATTCATTCTTCAAATCATTTGTTTCGGTGAATAATTCTTTATTGGATTTTGCTACAAGGATTAAAAGGGGACTTAGACAACAAAGGCATGAAGAACTGATTCGTGATCATGTTGATAGTAATGAAATTCCAAAGACAAGGACTTACTATCCCATAGAAAAGCAAATGCGTGAGGTGTACACAAAAGAAATATTTTTGAGGTTCCAAGATGAGGTTGTCAAGAGTACTGCTTACTTGAAATGTGAAACTTTGAAGGAAGATGAAAATGAATGCGTGTATAATGTTTTAAGGGCTGCAGATGATGAACAAAGCTGGAAATTGCGACAAATAGTTCATGACAAAGTTTCTGGTTTTGCCAAGTGTAGTTGTGGAGGCTTTGAGGTTGAAGGAATTGCATGTAGGCATATCATTTTCTTTTTTCCAAGTATGAATATGGTACATTTGCCAATTGAATACATCTTGGATAGGTGGACAAAAAATGCAAAAGTTGGAAGAGTTTGGGATGATGATGGTGTCGAAGTGAAAGATGTGGGTGATAAGTCATTGATGATGAGATATATTCAATTATCTCAACTTTCACAAGGTGTAATTGATGAGGCGTCTCTTTCACAAGAAACAACAAAATATTTCACAGACGGACTCCATTCCCTTCGCCTTGGTATTAAAGAACTTCTCTCAAATCTGGGTGTTGAGGAACTTCCATCCACAAAAAAAAAAAAGAATACCTCAGGAAATACTCATTGAAGAACCATCTCAATCAAAGGCAAAAGGAAGTGGGAAGAGATTGAAGTCATCCAAAGAAATTGCAATGAATAGGCAGAGAAACTGTGGAAAATGTGGTAAAACTGGGCACAACATAAAAACATGTGAGAAGCACAATGCTAATGGGTAATAACTTTATTTACTACTAACACTTGCTTTTATTTCTTGATGTGATCTATTTCATGCTTATTAATGTATCATTGATATTGTATATGAGCAGGTCAAGCATACAAATTAACCCCACTGAGCAATCAAATGAAGCACCACTTAGCATGTAAAGGATGAAGTTGATCTTTCTTCTGTTTTGTTTCAGCATAATCACAAGTTTTTTTATATGTAATGGATTGTAATATGCATAAGTTGGGTTGTCATTCAATGAATGTTTTTTCATTCATCCACTGCCCAGAACTTGTGTATATTCTTTTGCATTATGATTATAACTTGTGATTGTGAATTGGGATGTCTGTTACATGTCACTGACCAAGTAACTGTAACTGGTCACGTAACTGACCATGTCACTGACCAAGTAACTGACCATGTCACTGACCAAGTAACTGTAACTGGCCATGTAACTAGTCACGTAACTGACCATGTCACTGACCAAGTAACTGCCCATGTCACTGACCATGTCACTGCCCATGTCACTGACCAAGTAACTGGTCACCTGCCCATGTCACTAACCAAGTAACTGCCCATGTCACTGACCAAGTAACTGGTCACGTAACTGACCATGTAACTGACCATGTCACTGACCAAGTAACTGACCAAATAACTGACCATGAGACTAAACGGGATTGGATAATAGGTTAAAAAAAAATTTGTTTTAATGGTTTGCCGTTTTGTCCGTTTGATCAACTGAATTAAGATCCAACGGCTGGGATGGTTTTGTCCCGTTTTGTCCCTTTATTTTCGTCCCGCAGGTGAGCGGGCCTGTCTTTATATAACCACTTTGAACATCAAAGTTATCTACCCACATTTGGTAGAGAGCCCGGTTCAATTTGTAGCATCCTAGCTTCTGCAAGGGCCTGAATCCTAACTCCTTAATTGCATTTTTCTTTTCCAAACTTAAACCACATATAGTTAGCTTGAAATCCTCAGGTGTGCAAGTTGTTTTTATAATCAGTGCACGTCCACCTCCAACTGCACCCACTTTTTCTTCTTTGCCAAGAACTAAAGCCCCAGTACCATAACCAACTTCTACCGTAGAATTCAATTCCTGCAATAAATTCACATAAACATTATATATATATAATTATATATGCAATATAATTTCATTTTATAATTCATATATCTGTTGAGAATATATACATCCCATATGAGAAAAATGGGACCTTGCCTATGGGTTTATAAGGGTTTGGGCCACTCCATCCATTGCCAATTGGTTTTGGATGTGAACCCCAGATTACTTTATCATGGTATCAGAGCGAGGTTACCCACATGTGTATGCCTAATGGCCACACGGGCTCCACGTCACCCAAAAGTTATCCACGTGAATGGCTTGAAAATTCGCCACACGTGCGGGGGCGTGTTGAGAATATATACATCCCACATGGGAAAAATGGGACCTTGCCTATGAGTTTATAAGGGTTTGGGCCACTCCATCCATTGCCAATTGGTTTTGGATGTGAACCCCAGATTACTTTATCATGGTATCAGAGCGGGTTACCCACGTGTGCGTGCCTAACGGCCACACGGGCTCCACGTCACCCAAGTTGTCCACGTGTATGGCTTGAAAATTCGCCACACGTGCGGGGGCCTGTTGAGAATATATACATCCCACATGGGAAAAATGGGACCTTGCCTATGGGTTTATAAGGGTTTGGGCCACTCCATCCATTGCCAATTGGTTTTGGATGTGAACCCCAGATTACTTTATCAATATCAACATCAAATGTCATTCAAAACTGATATTTCATTCAATCAGTGCATATCGTGTCTTGGACACTAGTCTTCACAGTTCGACGTTTGCGCTTCCCCTCCTTTGTCACTGTCTTGCTGTGCCAAAGTAATGAACTAAATTATAAATGAAAATAGCATAGTTATTACAGTTTATTAACTAACACCTCACAATACATGTTTGAAATTGGAAATTATTTTATGCACCGACGGTGTAAGTGACCCAACACTTATAAAATAATCTTAACCCTTGATATTTATTATCAACTTTATTTTTAATAAACAAAAAGTGTATTTAATGCAATCTAACCATTCATTTATGTTGGTGCAAGTGCACGGCGGTGCTCTGAATAATCTCTCATTTGAAATAACATTCAATATATTTAAACACCATGGGTGGTATAACATAATTACACAAAGTGGGAAGTATAAAATACTTGCACACAGTTCGGGAAACGCGCATCCATAACTCTTTTTTCTGTACGATTCATTTCGCCTTCATTCCCGATTTTTTTTTTGCACTTTTTCCTTTTCTTTTAATTTCAAGATGGACACCATAACTCATAATACACTGAAATCTGCAAATAAAAAGACAATGTCAAGTTGTTGTTTCCAATATGTGATGAAGCTTCAGTTTTTCTTTTTCTTTTAATTTCATTTTAGTGTGACTGCCCACCAGCAACACAGCTGCTCAATTTCCAAATACATGATCTTGGTGTTTGTTGTTAATCCCAGAATGGTTTTTAAGGTGATGATCAACCATTTTATAAGTATATGGATGGTCTAGTATATGGATGGTCTAGTATATTCAAGATTACATTAAATAATTAAGTTTCCAACAACATATGAAGGACCACAATATCTATCATCTATTTTTGTTGAGGCATGGAATAAAGATTATGACAAGTTCATACATTCTTTGTTGCTGAAGAAGCTGGATCATATCAGTGAAATGCTTGCATAATTAAAGATTCCCAAGATATTCGAGCTATACAAACTAATTGCATCTGGTTATAAACTACAGCTTATATATATATATATATATATATATATATATATATATATATATATATATATATATGCAAACGTTGAATACTATTTTGAGCAAGAAGGAAGAGGTAGCTAGAGACCGGAATGATCACACAATCCGCATGTTATATATATAGCTAAGGACAAATTGAGATTTTATGTTCAGCAGTTAATGTGACGTAATGATCGATCTTATTAACCAACCTCCCCTGTTTGAAAAAATACAAAGAATCTTGAATCAACGTAACCCATTTGTACAAACATTTCATCACCTAGCTCAACGTCAAGATCTGCAAAATTGTAGACTCATAATTAGAAAGCAAGTTGCTAACCAACATTAGTATAGTTTGCCTTCAACATCCCAAGTTGCTGCAATAATAGTGGGTACAGATGATGTGGAAAATCTGACTGGTCATGATATTACTGTACAAACAAAGCAGGGCCAACTTATAATATTCAAGATTGTGTTGGGTATTATGATCCCTTCCAGTATCCATTGTTGTTACCATATGGATGGGATGTGAATAGTCGGAACAATAATGGTAAAAAACTTACGTATCGTGACTATTATGCATATATCTTACAGGTGAACAAATTTTCTTTCATCTTTTTACTATGAATTAAGAATAACTAACTTTAAAGGACCTCATGTATTCTATTTTTGGGAATGATTAAGAACATCAAGTTAACTATAAAATTTATTGTTTCAGATCCGTCAATATGATTATTGAGTTTTATTCTGAAAGGACCACCTATTGCAACAATATGTCGTGGATAATTATGTCAAGATCCTAAAAATTCTCATAGTAATTTAATATGGTGGACTCTTAATTAAAAGCCGCAGCCTAACTTTCCTTTCGGGCCCACGTCACCCAAATGAGTGGCGCCGATTCTATACACCTTGCCGCACTAGATTACCTCCTCCTCGCGACGGGGACACCTGGCAGCCACAGGGTCGTACAACGAGTTTTAAAAAATAATTTTTAATTAAATAAAGGGAAAAACTCTATTTAGTCCTTGAAGTATGCATTCGTCCTAGTTTTAGTCCCTACCTTTCAAATTTAATCCCAAAAGTCCCTGAACTCACAATTTCAGTCCAAATTAGTCAATTTCCTCCATTTCTTCCGGTAGCTGGATGACGTGTCAGTTTTTCTCCTCCTCCTCCTCTCTCTCTCTCTCTCTTCCTTCTGTTCATCTCTCCTTTATCTCCTCAATCTTCCTCACTTCGCTCTCATCTTGTTATCTCAATCTCTCCCACTTTCCTTTCAAACTCTCTAGTCTCCACATGCGACAAACCCAATCCCTGCCCAATCACGCCTTTTTCCGATTGTACGAACTTCATCTCCGCTGTCCATCACTGCCACCCATGTCACCAGATCGTCCTCTACAGTCTCGATCTAGTCCTCCACACCCAAAAAAAAAAAAAAAAACAGAGCCCATTTCAGGTACTACTCGATTATCTCCTCTCTTGGATTTCTTGGCTTGAGCTTATGAAACCATGTGCGTGCTTGATCTTTCAAAGAAAATGGGAATAATCGAAGCTTCAAACCCTCTAAGGTTAATCCTCCCAAGTGCATAGTGGAACATATGGCATCAAACTCAATTATATGATCATATGGCCTCTCACTAGCCATGCCATGGAAAGTAGGTAGAATAGACAACATGTTAGGCTTGATCTCAAAGTTGGCATTTGTCGGAGGAAGCACAATGCAAGATGGAGCATTCACAATGCTAGGACATGAATAATGGCTCAATGGAATCTCCTCCTCATCTTGTGGTCTTTGACGCTCGTCACCCATATCTACTACTCGAATAGGAGACCTAGAAGGTGCTTGTGAGAGATGTCTTGGTCTCCTAACTCTCCTTGTTGGTCTTCCTCTAGGTAGTTTTTGCAAAGCACGACCACTTCTCAAATTGATAGGTAGTAGAGTGTCGCTCATATACCTACGAAGAACCAATAAGAAATCGAGTATCTCAATAACCAGAATATAAGCAAGATAAGCACCAATTCAACTCACGAAAAATTGACAAGTAATTAGAGGGGTGAAGAGAAATTAAACACAAGTAGTACTAAATTTGACTAAACTAACCGAAGAAATAAAATAAAATAAAATAAAATAAATAACAACTAAACAAAGAAACAAGAGATAAAGATAAAAATAAAAATAAAAATAAAAATAAAAGTATGCTAAAAGTGACCCTAAATGCCAATTACCAAGGGATTAAGACCCAAAGACCCTAATCTCTGGCAACGGCGCCATTGACTTGATGCATATGCTCTCGCAAGCGTACGAATCGTTGTCAAGTAAGGGAAGTATTAAAACCTTGATTATCGTACCTCGGGGATTAGGTGTTGGACCTAACCGAGGTAATTGGCGCTAGAGTGACTCAAAAGCATACAATGAAAAATAAAAATAAAATAAAATAAAGTAAAATAATATTCACAAGGTACCAATCCTCGGCAATGCTCGGCTTATCTCACACTAAGTCTAATCAAAGCCACTAACTTGTAGCTCAAATGAGTTATGCACAATGGAAGGTAGAATTTTGTTTGGGAGTTTTGAATTAGGAATTAACTAAATTAAATGCAAATGAAAATAAAAGTAAATAGCTAATTATCAAGCAAGAAATTAAAATTCGGATTTCAAATTAATGGGAACATGGGAGTGTCGGGTGATTCACACTAACTCTCTTGCAAATATCGATACCAATTTCACAAATGCATGCATTTCCTATATGTGTTAAGTCCCGTATCTAGTACTGGTCAAGGCTACTAAACCAATTATCCTTTCGCTGTATCGATTATGCCGGTTAAGGCCACAATCAACTCTCTAATTTGGGCATTACGCCGGTTAAGGCCGCAATATCCAAAATTAGAGGCCTAGAGAGCAAGATA
Source organism: Rosa chinensis (assembly GCF_002994745.2). NCBI lineage: Eukaryota > Viridiplantae > Streptophyta > Magnoliopsida > Rosales > Rosaceae > Rosa > Rosa chinensis. The sequence goes on along the minus strand of NC_037091.1, from coordinate 34,508,433 downwards.
ATAGAGACCCAAGCAAGCTTAGCTACAATTAAGCTAGCTAATGGTTACCACGCTTAAATCCTAGATGCAACAAGACCAATAAGTTGTCAATTTATCAATCTATTCATCACAATTGCCTACAACATAATTTCAAAGGGTGACAAAGCCTAGAAACATGCTTCTAAGGACCAATAAATTAGGATTTAAAGCATACACAATGAAAATTGCATTTATTTCATTTAAAGCATCAATATTTATACAAGATGAGTTAGGGCTTCACAACCCTAACTCCAAAAATTGAACTACTCACAACCCATACAAGAATCCATCAACAAAAGTATATAAAAATTATGAAATAGATAATAAGGAAGAGAGGAGAGAGTTAGCTTGGTCACTTCTAGCTATGAGCTAGTATGAATCAAGTAATTTCTTCACCCAACTACCTAAATTAAGGTGTGGTACTCTTGATGATGATTCCCTTGAAGCCTTGAGTGTCTAATCCCAAAAGATTGAAATTAAAAATGAAGAAGGGAAAAGGTGAGAGTGTGAGATGATATGGGTGATGGACGAGAGAATGGGAAAGATGAAATTATGGTGGTGTGCGGCTGCTGTGAGAGGGAGTCTGGATAATTAGGGTCTGGTATATATATATATGAAAGAGGAAGAAATGGGTCTTCATTCCGTGTGGCTGGTCGTGAGAGAAAGAAGGAGGAGAGAGGGACATGTGTCAGCGGGTAATTGGTTCAAAAGAAAGAGAAAATGGTCTGGTGTGCTGCGCGCGTGAGAGAGAAAAGAAGAGCAATCATGTTCTAATTAATGGGCTGATGCTGCACGTGGAACAAAAGAAAATAAAAAAAAAACAAAGAAACTAGAAAGGACAATGGGCGCATGGCCACGTGATGGCACCAATTAACCAATGTTTAATTGGTTATTAAATTCTCGATGGTTCCTTTTTCTTTTCTTTTTTTCATTCATTTGTTTTTTTTTTTTTTTTTTTTGGTTTCTGCTTCTTATAATGTCAAGGACCTGCGCACACACTCATGAATTGCATTCTGATTCTTCCTTAGCTTTAACTATGGTTGACTACATTCTTTTTGTCGGAAACTCCGTTTTGCTCAATTTCCCACCATTTTCTCTTGGTTCTGCAATTCCGCTTATTTTCTACAAAGTAAATAAAAATGGATTAATTACATATTAATTGACATGGGGATTTGCTTATTTATAGTGTTTTAGATATAATTACACGTATATAAATGCATATAATCAAGAAGCTGCCGAGATGGGAGAAGGAGAGAGAGAGAGAGAGCTCATATTCTGATTCCTTAAAATCCCCCAAATTCGAGCACCACATGCAATGGGCAACACGGAGAAGATGATGAACCAAATCATAGAGCTGAAATACACCTCCAAGCCCCTCCACGATGGGCGGATGTTCCTATTCTGACACCCCGAAACAAGGTTGTGATTAAGGTGAATGAACCGACCAGTTTGGGAACCGACGAAGGCAAAGAGAAAATGGGTTCGTCATCGGGAAGTTTCTTGGCGGAGGAATGTGGGAGGAGGCCATTGGAAACAAAACCTAGATTATGAAGTTACCTCCCTTAACTCTCTTTTTCTCAACTTGGTGGTGCAACTGAACTGCATCTGTGCTTCTCACAGACATGGCATTTGATGGAGGAGTGATAAACAGAAGAAAAAAAAAAAAAAAGAGGAGAAAAACCGACAAGTCATCTAGCTACCGGAAGAAATGGAGGGAAAGGACTAGTTTGGACTAAAATTGTGAGTTTAGGGACTTTTTGGATTAAATTAGAAAGGCAGGGATTGAAACGAGGACAAAGGCATACTTTAGGTACTAAATAGTAGTTTGCCCTTAAATAAAATATTATAACGAAGAGAACATTTTCGATCGAACTAGTTAGCTCTTCCCCCCCCCCCCCCCCCCCCCCCCCCCTCTCCATTTCTTCCTGTAGCTGGATGACGTGTCATTTTTTCTCCTCCTCCTCTCTCTCTCTTCCTTCTGTTCATCTCTCCTTTATCTCCTCAATCTTCCTCACTTCGCACTCATCTTGTTATCTCAATCTCTTCCACTTTCCTCTCAAACTCTCTAGTCTCCACATGCGACAAACCCAATCACGCCTTTTTCCGATTGTACGAACTTCATCTCCGCTGTCCATCACTGCCACCCACGTCACTAGATCATCCTCTACAGTCTCGATCTAGTCCTCCACACCCAAAAAAAAAAAAAAAAACATAGCCCATTTCAGGTACTAATCAATTATCTCCTCTCTTGGATTTCTTGACTTTTTATAGCCACCCTCCCCGTCCTGGTTTAGTGGGTCGATAAACAACGGTGGTGATGATGTCAGGGTCCGGGTGCTATTGTCAGGTTTGATCAAGATGGGCGGCGGTGGAGGGTCGAGGGTGAGGAGGCCATAGGTGGGGGAGGTGAGGGAGATGATATGGTGGCTCAAGGAGAAGCTGCTGAGATGGGAGAAGGAGAGAGAGAGGGAGAGAGCTCATAATCCCCCAAATTCGAGCACCACAAGCAATGGGCAACATGGAGAAGCTGATGAACCAAATCATAGAGCTGAAATACACCTCCAAGCCCTTCCACGATGGGCGGATGTTCCTATTTCGACACCCCAAAACGAGGTTGTGATTAAGGTGATTGAACCGACCAGTTCGGGAACCGACGAAGGCAAAGAGAAAATGGGTTCGTCGTCGGGGAGTTTCTTGGCGGAGGAAAGTGGGAGGAGGCCGTTGGAAACAAAACCTAGATTATGAAGTTACCTCCCTTAACTCTCTTTTTCTCAACTTGGTGGTGCAACTGAACTGCATCCGTGCTTCTCACAGACATGGCATTTGATGGAGGAGAGATAAACAGAAGAAAAAAAAAATAGGAGAAAAACCGACAAGTCATCTAGCTACCGGAAGAAATGGAGGGAAAGGACTTGTTTGGACTAAAATTGTGAGTTTAGGGACTTTTGGGATTAAATTAGAAAAGCATGGATTGAAACGAGGACGAAGGCATACTTTAGGTACTAAACAGTAGTTTGCCCTTAAATAAAATATTATAACGAAGAGAACATTTTCGATCGAACTAGTTAGCTCTTCCCCCCCCCCCCCCCCCCAATTTTCTTCCTGTAGCTGGATGACGTGTCAGTTTTTCTCCTCCTCTCTTCCTTCTGTTCATCTCTCCTTTATCTCCTCAATCTTCCTCACTTCGCACTCATCTTGTTATCTCAATCTCTCCCAATTTCCTCTCAAACTCTCTAGTCTCCACATGCGACAGACCTAATCCCTGCCCAATCACGCCTTTTTCCGATTGTACGAACTTCATCTCCGTTGTCCATCACTGCCACCCACGTCACCAGATCGTCCTCTATAGTCTCGATCTAGTCCTCCACACCCAGAAAAAAAAAAAAAAAAAAAAAAAAAAAAACAGAGCCCATTTCGGGTACTAATCGAATATCTCCTCTCTTGGATTTCTTGACTTTTTATAGCCACCCTCCCCGTCCTGGTTTAGTGGGTTGATAAACAACGGTGGTGATGATGTCAGGGTCCGGGTGCTATTGTCAGGTTTGATCAAGATGGGCGGCGGTGGAGGGTCGAGGGTGAGGAGGCCATAGGTGGGGGAGGTGAGGGAAATGATGTGGTGGCTCAAGGAGAAGCTGCTGAGATGGGAGAAGGAGAGAGAGAGAGAGAGAGAGAGAGAGAGAGAGAGAGAGAGAGAGAGAGAGAGAGAGAGAGAGAGAGAGAGAGAGAGAGAGAGAGAGAGAGAGAGAGAGAGAGAGCTCATATTCTAATTCCTTAAAATCCCCCAAATTCGAGCACCACATGCAATGGGCAACACGGAGAAGCTGATGAACCAAATCATAGAGATGAAATACACCTCCAATCCCCTCCATGATGGGCGGATGTTCCTATTCTGACACCCCGAAACAAGGTTGTGATTAAGGTGAATGAACCGACCAGTTCGGGAACCGACGAAGGCAAAGAGAAAATGGGTTCGTCGTCGGGGAGTTTCTTGGCGGAGGAATGTGAGAGGAGGCCATTGCAAACAAAACCTAGATTATGAAGTCACCTACCTTAACTCTCTTTTTCTCAACTTGCTGGTGCAACTGAACTGCATGTGCGCTTCTCACAGACATGGCATTTGATGGAGGAGAGATAAACAGAACAAAAAAAAAAAAGGAGAAAAACCGACAAGTCATCTAGCTACCGGAAGAAATGGAGGGAAAGGACTTGTTTGGACTAAAATTGTGAGTATAGGGACTTTTGGGATTAAATTAGAAAGGCAGGGATTGAAACGAGGATGAAGGCATACTTTAGGTACTAAACAGTAGTTTGCCCTTAAATAGTTCCCCCCCCCCCCCCCCCCCCCCCCCCCCCCCCCAAATTTCTTCCTGTAGCTGGATGACGTGTCAGTTTTTCTCCTCCTCTCTCTCTCTCTCTTCATTCTGTTCATCTCTCCTTTATCTCCTCAATCTTCCTCACTTCGCACTCATCTTGTTATCTCAATCTCTCCCACTTTCCTCTCAAACTCTCTAGTCTCCACATGCGACAGACCCAATCACGCCTTTTTCCGATTGTACGAACTTCATCTCCATTGTCCATCACTGCCACCCACGTCACCAGATCGTCCTCTACAGTCTCGAACTAGTCCTCCACACCCAGGAAAAAAAAAAAAAAAAAACAGAGCCCATTTCGGGTACTAATCGATTATCTTGGATTTCTTGACTTTTTATAGCCACCCTCCCCGTCCTGGTTTAGTGGGTCGATAAACAACGGTGGTGGTGATGTCAGGGTCCGGGTGCTATTGTCAGGTTTGATCAAGATGGGCAGCGGTGGAGGGTCGAGGGTGAGGAGGCCATAGGTGGGGGAGGTGAGGGAGATGATGTGGTTGCTCAAGGAGAAGCTGCTGAGATGGGAGAAGGAGAGAGAGAGAGAGAGAGAGAGAGAGAGAGAGAGAGAGAGAGAGAGAGAGAGAGAGAGAGCTCATATTTTAATTCCTTAAAATCCCCCATATTCGAGCACCACATGCAATGGGCAACATGAAGAAGCTGATAAACCAAATCATAGAGATGAAATACACCTCCAAGCCCCTCCGCGATGGGCGGATGTTCCTATTCCGACACCCCGAAACGAGGTTGTGATTAAGGTGAATGAACCGACCAGTTCGGGAACTGACGAAGGCAAAGAGAAAATGGGTTCGTCGTCGGGGAGTTTCTTGGCGGAGGAATGTGGGAGGAGGCCGTTGGAAACAAAACCTAGATTATGAAGTCACCTCCCTTAACTCTCTTTTTCTCAACTTGGTGGTGCAACTGAACTGCATGTGTGCTTCTCACAGACATGGCATTTGATGGAGGAGAGATAAATAGAACAAAAAAAAAAGAGGAGAAAAACCGACAAGTCATCTAGCTACCGGAAGAAATGGAGGGAAAGGACTTGTTTGGACTAAAATTGTGAGTTTAGGGACTTTTGGGATTAAATTAGAAAGACAGGGATTGAAACGAGGATGAAGGCATACTTTAGGTACTAAACAGTAGTTTGCCCTTAAATAAAATATTATAATGAAGAGAACATTTCGATCGAACTAGTTAGCTCTTAACCCCCCCCCCCCCCCCCCCAATTTCTTCCTGTAGCTGGATGACGTGTCAGTTTTTCTCCTCTCTCTCTCTCTCTCTCTTCATTCTGTTCATCTCTCCTTTATCTCCTCAATCTTCCTCACTTCGCACTCATCTTGTTATCTCAATCTCTCCCACTTTCCTCTCAAACTCTCTAGTCTCCACATGCGACAGACCCAATCACGCCTTTTTCCGATTGTACGAACTTCATCTCCATTGTCCATCACTGCCACCCACGTCACCAGATCGTCCTCTACAGTCTCGAACTAGTCCTCCACACCCAGGAAAAAAAAAAAAAAAAACAGAGCCCATTTCGGGTACTAATCGATTATCTTGGATTTCTTGACTTTTTATAGCCACCCTCCCCGTCCTGGTTTAGTGGGTCGATAAACAACGGTGGTGGTGATGTCAGGGTCCGGGTGCTATTGTCAGGTTTGATCAAGATGGGCAGCGGTGGAGGGTCGAGGGTGAGGAGGCCATAAGTGGGGAGGTGAGGGAGATGATGTGGTTGCTCAAGGAGAAGCTGCTGAGATGGGAGAAGGAGAGAGAGAGAGAGAGAGAGAGAGAGAGAGAGAGAGAGAGAGAGAGAGAGAGAGAGAGAGAGAGAGAGAGAGAGAGAGAGAGAGCTCATATTCTAATTCCTTAAAATTCCCCATATTCGAGCACCACATGCAATGGGCAACACGAAGAAGCTGATAAACCAAATCATAGAGATGAAATACACCTCCAAGCCCCTCCGCGATGGGCGGATGTTCCTATTCCGACACCCCGAAACGAGGTTGTGATTAAGGTGAATGAACCGACCAGTTCGGGAACTGACGAAGGCAAAGAGAAAATGGGTTCGTCGCCGGGGAGTTTCTTGGCGGAGGAATGTGGGAGGAGGCCGTTGGAAACAAAACCTAGATTATGAAGTCACCTCCCTTAACTCTCTTTTTCTCAACTTGGTGGTGCAACTGAACTGCATGTGTGCTTCTCACAGACATGGCATTTGATGGAGGAGAGATAAATAGAACAAAAAAAAAGAGAGGAGAAAAACCGACAAGTCATCTAGCTACCGGAAGAAATGGAGGGAAAGGACTTGTTTGGACTAAAATTGTGAGTTTAGGGACTTTTGGGATTAAATTAGAAAGACAAGGATTGAAACGAGGATGAATGCATACTTTAGGTACTAAACAGTAGTTTGCCCTTAAATAAAATATTATAATGAAGAGAACATTTTCGATCGAACTAGTTAGCTCTTAACCACCCCCCCCAATTTCTTCCTGTAGCTGGATGACGTGTCAGTTTTTCTCCTCCTCTCTCTCTCTCTCTTCATTCTGTTCATCTCTCCTTTATCTCCTCAATCTTCCTCACTTCGCACTCATCTTGTTATCTCAATCTCTCCCACTTTCCTCTCAAACTCTCTAGTCTCCACATGCGACAGACCCAATCACGCCTTTTTCCGATTGTACGAACTTCATCTCCGTTGTCCATCACTGCCACCCACGTCACCAGATCGTCCTCTACAGTCTCGATCTAGTCCTCTACACCCAGAAAAAAAAAAAAAAAAAAAAAACAGAGCCCATTTCAGGTACTAATCGATTATCTCCTCTCTTGGATTTCTTGACTTTTTATAGCCACCCTCCCCGTCCTGGTTTAGTGGGTCGATAAAAAACGGTGGTGATGATGTCAGGGTCCGGGTGCTATTGTCAGGTTTGATCAAGATGGGCGGCGGTGGAGGGTCAAGGGTGAGGAGGCCATAGGTGGGGGAGGTGAGGGAGATGATGTGGTGGCTCAAGGAGAAGCTGTCGAGATGGGAGAAGGAGAGAGAGAGAGAGCTCATATTCTGATTCCTTAAAATCCCCCAAATTCGAGCACCACATGCAATGGGTAACACGGAGAAGCTGATGAACCGAATCATAGAGCTGAAATACACCTCCAAGCCCCTCCACGATGGGCAGATGATCCTATTCCGACACCCCGAAATGAGGTTGTGATTAAGGTGAATGAACCGACCAGTTGGGGAACCGACGAAGGCAAAGAGAAAATGGGTTCTTCGTCGGGGAGTTTCTTGGCGGAGGAATGTGGGAGGAGGCCGTTGGAAACAAAACCTAGATTATGAAGTTACCTCCCTTAACTCTCTTTTTCTCAACTTGGTGGTGCAACTGAATTGCTTGCGTGCTTCTCACAGACATGGCATTTGATGGAGGAGAGATAAACAGAAGAAAAAAAAAAAAAAGAGAGGAGAAAAACCGACACATCATCTAGCTACCAGAAGAAATGGAGGGAAAGGACTAGTTTGGACTGAAATTGTGAGTTTAGAGACTTTTGGGATTAAATTAGAAAGGCAGAGATTGAAACGGGGACGTAGGCATACTTTAGGTGCTAAACAATAGTTTGCCCTTAAATAAAATATTATAACGAAGATAACATATTCGATCAAACTAGTTAGCTCTTCCCCCCCCCCAATAATAAAGATGGTTTTTAACTCATAGGATAATGGATAAAAGAGTACCTTGACTAAATTTAGGAGAAACATCCTCCTAATCACAACTTTTATAAATTAAATTTTGATGGATTCGTGACTTATTCAGAAAAGGCGCTTGCTGGTTTTGTAATCAGAGATGTTGGAGGATGTATTTTGTGTTCAGGTTCTATGCCCATTGGGTTTGCATCAGTTCTATAGGCAGAAGCATATATGGTCTGCGCTTTCATTTAATTTGGGCTCAACATCTTGGTCTTACTCATATTCAAGTTGAAAGTGATTCTCAAACTTCTAATCAAGATATTGAAGGGTTCATATCAAGTTCCTTGACGAATTATATTTCAAGATATCAAACATCCTGCCTCAATTTCTACAGACATCACCTTCAATCATGTTTTCTAAAGAGCATATATGATGGTGGACAATGCAAGTTGGCAAATTGTGGTCATCGACTACTTCAAAATAGTACATGGATTATTTTCATTTCTATATCTTTGAAATTTTGTTATTTTTTGGTACAATTTTTTGTTTTTAAATGATGGCAAAGTATGCTTCCACTCTGAATCGGGACCTAATTTAAATGAAGCTCTCCCCAAAAGATGTTTTTCACAAGCAGATGATCGAACGCTGGATCTCTTTTAAGTATCCAGCTCACATTCACCCAGCTTGCAAGCTTAGCCAGATTTTTGTTAGACCTAACCCCTTTGGGTGAAATTTTGTTTTTTGATATTCTGTGAATATTCCTAGTATTGTAATTTATTGAAAAAAATAATAATAACAAGTAGGCCCCAACTTTCCCTCATTTCCGTTGTAAATTTATTTGCAAAAGAAACCCGACCCAAATAACAGTCGGAACCCAAGAACCCGCATTCTCACTTTCACTCTGAGCAAAACCCCTCTCTGTGTGTCTCTCTCAAAACCCTAGTCAGAAAATGGCGATGATGCAGCAGTTTGGGCGCACAAAGAGCGTGACGAAGCGTTCGTCGAAATACGTGGAGGAAGCTCTCTACGTCTGGCTCTTCAAAGACGGCGGCTCCGAGTTAAGCGTTTGTCAGAAGCTCAATGAATTCATCAAGAGCCGCAAGCGAGTCTTCAAATGGGAGGTCGGCGACACTCTCAAGAAGCTTCGCCAACGCAAGCTCTACTACCCTGCTCTTAAGGTACTCCCTAATTTTGTTCCTCAACTTTTCACCTCAAACAGCATTATTTCTAGCTAATTGATCTGGTTTTGAGGTAGAATTTATAGCTCAGCCCAGAAGCATTAAATGTCTAATGATATTAAAACCTGATAGAAATTTCGGAAGTTTCTGTTGTAAATGTGAATGCAGTCTTCAAGAAATGTGACATTCTGTTGAACTAAACGGTTTGGTGTGTCGGAATGTATGAATGGAAAGTTACTCTGGATGTGAAATTATTTGATTCTGTGGATGCCGTTTTGAATTTGATTCACAGCTCCATATTAGAAATGTAAGTGGATAGGATATGGCGGAAGGAGTGGATATTGGATAGGATGAAGCTGATCGTGTTGCATATTTGTATTTACTTGTTGTTATGTGTATTTGTTTTATGTGCTTCAATATGAACTGCAAGACATAGATGCTAAGTTGTTTCCTACTACAGCTCTCTGAAACTATGGCTAAAAGGGGAATGAACAAGACCGTTAGTGATCAGGCTATACATCTCGATCTTGTTGCCAAAGCTCGAGGAATTCCTGCTGCAGAAGATTATTTCAAGAATCTTCCTGAATCGTCCAAAAATCATCTCAGTTACGGGGCCCTGCTCAACTGTTACTGTAAGGAATTGATGACTGAAGAGGCTGAAGCTCTACTGGAGAAGATGAAGGAACTTAACCTTCCTTTGACTTCTATGCCTTATAACAGCCTTATGACGCTTTACTCAAAGACTGCGAAGCCAGAAAAGATCCCAGCCATTATACAAGAAATGAAGGGTTGCAATGTCATGCTCGATTCATATTCTTACAATGTCTGGATGCGGGCGCTAGCTGCTGTCGATGATATTTCTGGGGTGGAAAGGGTTATTGATGAGATGAAGAGGGATGGACGAGTTGCCAGCGATTGGACAACGTATAGCAACTTAGCTTCCATCTATGTTGATGCCGGCATGCCTGAGAAGGCAGAAAATGCACTTAGTGAATTGGAGAAAAAGAATTCCCACCGAGATCTTTCAGCTTTCCAATTCCTTATTACATTGTATGGTCGAACCGGGAACCTGCTTGAAGTACATAGGGTATGGCGTTCCTTGAGGCTTGCTTTCCCTAAAACTGCAAACATAAGTTATCTGAATATGATCCAGGTGTTGGTTAACTTGAGAGATCTACCAGGTGCAGAGAAATGTTTCAGGGAATGGGAATCTCGGTGTTCAACCTATGATATTCGGGTAGCAAATGTTCTGATTGGAGCTTATGCTAAGGAGGGTATGCTAGAGAAGGCTAAGGAGCTCAAGGAACAGGCTCGTAGGAGAGGAGCCAAGCCTAATGCAAAAACCTGGGAGATCTTTGTGGACTATTATTTAAAGAATGCAGAATATGACTTGGCAGTTGAGTCTGTTGCCAATGCAATATCGATTGGTAAAGGGGATGGTCGGAAGTGGATACCATCACATGAGACCATCAAAACCTTGATGGAGCACTTTGAACAAACTAAGGATGTTGAAGGTGCAGAAGGTTTTCTGGAGATTTTGAAGAAGGCTATGGAGTCCTTAGGGGCTGAGGTGTTCGAATCATTAATTAGAACTTATGCCGCTGCTGGAAAGTCGACTCCAGCCATGCGTCATCGATTGAAAATGGAGAATGTGGAGGTTAGTGAAGCCAGCAAGAAGTTGCTCGAGGCCATTTGTGTGGAATGAGTTTTGTTTGTCTCCCAATTTTTGTTTCAGAATTTTGAGTTTCTGGAAAAGCCCATTTCAATGCTGTCTGTACTTGGGGTTTTTATTTGTTCTGATAATAAAATGTACCTTTCAAGTACTAAGGTTAGCTTCTCTTTTCTGCATTATTAGCCAAAGAAAAATGCATAATTATCTTTCTAAATTACAAGTAAGATTTCATTTACGATTAAAAACATGGGTTTTTTCCTATCTCCCCTAAGCTCAAGGTTTTCTTGTGGTCTTTTTGTGCATGGTAAGCTCCTGACTAATGAGCAACATTTTAGAAGAAATACTGCTGGTGACCCCTTCTGTAAATTCTGTTATGTATCAATAAGTCTATGCTCCATTTGTTTTGTGACTGTGTTAAAGCTAAGCAGGTATGGCAAGCTCTTGCTCTCAGCTCAAGCTTTCTAAATACTTTAAGTATGCCTTGAAATAGCCGGATTCTAACAAACTTGCAGCAAAAAGCTTACTTTATGAAGCAGTTGAATTGTAATGTCTTTTGTATTTGACGTCTCCTTTACCTATCCTTACAATATAACTGACATCATCTTCAGTTTTGCTAATGAATGGAATCGTGCTAATGCTAATTCTGTGCTTAGAAATGTGTGCAAACTGAGCATCTCTCTTGGCATGAGCCACCTTCTGGTCATTTTAAATTGAATGTTTGATGGATCAAGATCTAGTACTAGACTAACTGGTGCAAGTGGTGCCATTAGAGATAGTGCTGGATCTTGGCATAGTGGTTTTATGCTTAATAGTGGTGCTAGGGGATGTTTTACATGCTGAAGCCTTGGGGTAGTTTCCGAAACATTTTTAATCTTCAGGTGGAGTCACATTCTGAAGTCTTGGTTAACCTGCGGCAACAGGAAGATGTCTTTTCAGTCGTTTTTACCACCATCCATATGTAGCATGTGCATCGATGATGAAATCTGGTCGCAGATCTGTTGGCAAAAAACAGTATCCAAGACTCTCAAGGTCTCTGTATCCTGAATGACCCTCCTGCTCTAGTGACTGAAGCCTTTCTAGATGACATTATGGAGATTCGTACACCTTGGAGTATGAGGTTTTTTGGTACATCTCCTCCACCTATTATAAAGAGAAGCCAAAATTTTGGTTCAAAGGTTTCACCGAATTTTGAATTGTCATATATATCCCCTTTGAATAAAATAAATTTTATTCACATAAAAAACATCTAAAAGGTCATTATGGTAAATTACCAAATCAAATAAATGGAAATCAGAAAAGAAAAAGAAAAAGGGTCTGAAATTGTATTTCATTTCGTTCCGACTTTTATTCTTTTTAGTTGTTAAAATTTGAGAACAAAAAACATAATATTTCTACTATATTACTCCAGGCATTAGCACGGGTACGACGCTAGTATGTTAAATTTGCTAAGTGTTCCGATAATTTATACGAAACATTAGCCCAAATCAACTTGCTATTTCATTATACTTTTTTTTTTTTTATCGGAAATTAACTTCATTCATTAAAGACTACTGCAAAACACAGCACCCATCAGGGTTTACACCAAATGACTAACACTCAGACTAACATCACATATCCTCACTCCGACAAAGAGAAAAGGACGCGTCAATGGATCCAACAACCACAATCGAATTGAGCCGCTGCTCACGCCAATCGGACCAAAATAAGTAGCACTAACTAGAATAGGTACTAACCAATAGAACACTATTGGGCGGGCTATCCCAGGATCACCCTTTCTCCTCAACACAGGCTGATAATGAAAACCTAGCACAAAGACCAGGTAGGACTGGATCCTGACGACGAGCCAGCAACCCAAATCGATCCGATTGCCGGAAACCACGACGACTACCATAACTCTAAAAAGCATGGACTTATTTGAGATCTGACGAGCAGATCCAACAACTAACAAACTAAAGACTAACAGCAAAACCAGTGAACTAAACAGACTAAACAAAAACCCTAGCCCAAAGGCTCGGCCCAAAAGCCACTCCCCACAAGGATCCGACGCCGCAATCCACCAAGGTCGAGTCCAGTGCCCGCGCGCTCCGCCGTCCCGCCCCTCTGCACTGCCCCGCCGCCGCAGTGAATCCCACCACCACAACGTCGTCGCACCACAAAGCGGGCCACCCCAGTACCTGGACGCCAACAGAAGCAGAAACCCCAGAGAGATCAGATCCCCTCCAGGCCCGCCTCTGCCATGAGATCGACACCCCAGCCTTCGCCAAGCCTCCAACCTCAGCCCCGCCATCGCCAAGCAACTCCAAGCCACCATCCTCTGCCGTGACACCAGAATCAGCCGGTAAATCGCACCACGCCGAGCCACCTTGACCCCCGAACCAAGAAGAAAGAAAACCGATCGGTCTTCTCTGTCCGAGATCCAGCCGCCATCCCTCCCTAGGCCAAGCCTCCGGCATAAAACTGCACCGATCATCCTCTCCCGGACCGGAACGCTACGGCAGGAGCGCCGGCGGCGTTCGGCCGGGAGAGGCACCACTCGTACTCCCTCTGTTTTTTTCGCCGCGCGTGAGGCGCGTTCCTTTCACCACTAGAGGAGCTAATAAAGTGTCGAAGTCGAGTCTCTATTTCATTATACTTGGTCGAAAGTTTATGTTATTTTATATAGTTGATCACAGCTAAATCAAATAAATAAATCCCGGACTAGAACATACCATTAGGCAACAATTGATATTTAAGTACATTTCTTCTGCATTTGAGGTAGCATATTCAAATGGAGATTAATTCCATGAGTAGTTGATAGCTATTGTTCTAATACCAAGTTGAAAAAAGTGGGTAATTGTAGTTCTAAACTTCTAATAATGGATATCAAAGTTAGCGTCTTAGCCATCTACCTACGGCAGGTTATCATGTTTTTCGAAATAGAAATCAATATCATTATGAATCAATAGTCGACGGCTAGAGTCTGCATTTACTTACAACAAGATAGCTAGCAAGAAAATCTGGAACTTTACTCTAAGCGAAAGCAACTCATTATAAGTCTATTGTGGGCTTGCTAAAATAAGTGAACTTAGAAATAAGGTTCGAAAAATCACTAGGCGCTAGTTGGGTGGTGGCCAAGGACTAGCACCTAAGCGGCTATGGGGGTGCCTAGGCGATTTTGAATTTTTTAATTGTTAATTTTTAATTTATTTTTATGGCATATAATTAATTATATAACATGTATTTTTCTCTATATTACTTACCTATTTTAGATTGATACAACAGCAACACAGGGCCAATCCATAGTCTCATATCAACAATAGAAGTATAAAATAGCAAAAGAGCTCCATAAACAATATTATATCAAGCAAAACCCAACTGAAATTAAGTTAACAAAAAACATAAATGATCCAAATTCACATATAATTCAACAATATTCTAAGTCTGGAATTGCAACAACCATCGCTACTACAATATTATTGATTTATATGATATAATAGCAAAACAATCATCAGTACAATTAAGAAACAAGCATTAGTGATAGGTTTGTTTTAGCACCATAAACAATAAACCCAGACCTGCTCGGAAACCCCCAGAAAAGAAAACTAACTGTTGGGCTTCTGTGAAATGTTGGAACACCCAAAAAACTGACGCACATTATATGACATTTAAGCAATTCAAAACACAATTCAATTGAAACAGATGATTAAGAACAAGAAATTTTTGATCTTTTTTAATGAATTTCAATTTCTGGCAAACCCAACAAGAAACGAAATGCAGAATGCAATTAGAGAATATTGAACAGACTGTCGTCATTGTCTCTATCAGAACAGAGAGAGAGAGAGAGAGAGTCCGTCGAGGAGAGAGTCAAGGATAGAGAAGCAGGGATAGCTAGATCGGACCTCCATTCAAGAGAGAGTCAGGGATAGATCGGACCACCGTCTGTGCCGAAATGAATCCAAAGCAAAACCAACAGCCGAGGCCAGTCCGCTTAGACCACCTAGCTGCCCAGTCGACCGCCTAAAAGATCGCCCAAACCCCTATCTCCCAGCCGCCTAGTTGACCGCCTAGGCCACCTAAACAGCGACCCAAACCCCAACTGCCCACCTCCACTGATTGGGCATTAATCACGGCGGAGATCAGCTGCCTAGGGCCTAGGCGCCGCTTAGGCGGTCTGGGCGGTCGATTTTTAGAACACTACTTAAGAACAAAGAACTTCGTGTGTTCTAGGGAAAAATCATTAATTAGCAAGCTCACAATAGGTTTGTAATGAGTTGCTTTTGCTTAGAATGGGGTTCATCTCATTAGCCAATCACACAATTGTGGTACCAACAGAAAGCCACTTCCTAGCAAACAAGTAGGAGCATATTCCTCATCCATAAGCCGTTTGAAAATACATCAATCACATTCCAGATAGTTATCAACTCATGTAGAAGTCATGATCCGAATAGATTGGTAAATGAAGACCATAGATCAACCCAAACGCAAAAGAATGTCCAAGTCTTAGGCCAGCCAAGCGCACCCCAAAAAATGATAAGTGAGAGTCTCCTTGACGGCCAGAGAGCAGGTCTAAATAACCCAAGCTTAGGCCCAAGAAAACGCATGACTAGTAGGAGTACGTACTTTCCAGCTTTTGCCAAAAAATATAGGAGACATGTCCAACCATGCGATATTATGGATATTTTGATCAAAATAACATGTTTGGATGATTTCAAGATAGCCAAGGAATTTGGAATTATTATTATTATGCACCTCCATATAATCCGACATGGGATAACAATCCTTTCTTGAGTGGAACCACTTTCTTAACGTGCAAAAAGAACATTTCAATGTGTTTAAGCTTATTCATACCAAGCTTATCAACCCCAAACATACACCTCCTCGTAACTTTCTTGAAGCTGTAATTACATCTTTTACTCTAATCGTTCAATCTTATGTGCAAGAATTAAAAACTTCTATGTTGAACAAAAAATGGATATTTATAAGCAAAAAATGAATTTAAGCAGAAGAAGCAGATGCTCATGTTCAAAAATCAAAACATCGAAAAATCTGTTGAGAATATCAAGTTACATATGGAGCACATTCTAGTAGTTTTAAATAAAAAGTCAGAGAAGCTCGAACTAAGTCAAGAGGTTTCCACGATTGAGGAGAATTCTTGGGTGGCAGCTAATGAGACTTGAAGGACCATATTACCTCTAGAGTACCCTCTTATGCCTATGGCAACTTTAGAGGAGTTCCATACGTGTAGGAATTTGTTCCGATCTCATATTATATTCAATGAATCATGTTTGGATAAGGATGAAGACTCATATTAGTATGAGCCCTACAAAGAGAAATTCAAGGGCACAACTTATGAGGGTTGCATTGTTGAATGTGAATATGTATGCAAACTTATGGATGATGTGCCCTGCTCTTCAGTATAGAAGGTCAAGTTTTAGTAAAGGGAAAGTGAGAGTATCGTACCCATGCCAAGAGATTGAGTAACTCTACCCTAGCTAGATCACCGTGAAAATAAGCCTAGAGAACACATGTAAGTCTACCTTTTTACAACTTCACAACCTTAGCCCTTTGGAAGATAAAGATTGCAAAGATGATATTAACAATTATGGTAGTGAACGGCTTGGTTAATTTTAGTTTGAAAATAAACCAAGTTCACTACTAGAATTATGCCATCAGACATCACCACTATTAAATCGGTCGGAATTGCACACGATGTAAAAAATACATCCTAACATCGGTTTATGAAATATTGATTTCTATTGTGATTATAAACATCGGTCGTTAAATTAACCGATGTGTAAAGTCTCGTTCAAAAATTTTGAAAAATTTGCGGAGGGACTAAGTTAAAAATTTTAGAAACGCGGGGGGACTAAATTTTCATTCCCTCCATTCCTCCAACACTTGAATTTTTTTCACTCTCTGAAACTTTCGAACCGTAATGACTAACTCTCACTCCTTCCAAACCCTACTCTTCCACCTCCCACTCCCCCGCCCCCCTGAACTCTCACTCTCTCTCTATGATGAACAAGCTCCGGAATTTGGTCTTTTCCCTTAAACTCTGTTCGATCTCCACCGCAATCCTTTTTCTCTTTCTCTCCGTTCTCGATCTAACTCAACAAATTGAGCACTTGGTGGCCACTGTGTTGATCTAGATCCAGGGCTTATGGGCTTATTCTTTTTGGGTATTTCAATTTGGCTCTTTCCAATCGTTCATCTTCCTCTCTCGTGTGAGGTCATTCAACTCAGATGCTTTCAATTCAATGGCGAGGTCATTCGTGCGAGTTTCGTTCTGTCCGAGCGCAATTTCGATTCAACTCAGATGCTTTCTCTTCTCTGCTGACGGAGAGTTCGCGTCTTGGGTCAGTTCTCAACCTCTTTTTGCTTCGTTTCTGTTTGGGCTTCTTGTTTTTACTGGTAGATTAGCGCAGGCCTCTGGCCTTGCCGGTGTGCGTCTAGTGTGACCGGACAGGTTGCTGTCGAAGGTGATTGGGATGGAGATCGGAGACTGGGGCGTTGGGATTTGGATCTGTTTAGTTTTTATTTGATGACGGTGGCTGCACGGAGACTGGGTGAGCGGAAGATGGTGGTGACTGGGTGTGTGGCGGCGGTCGGGGATTCGGATCTGGCAGTAGGGTTGTTGACCCTCTAGGTTTGGGGATGGAGACGGTGGGAATACAGGCTCGGGTGTTGATCTTCTTCATGGAATTGGGCATGCGAGCTTTGTGTTTGTGGTGGTGGGTGATGTGTGGTCAACGACGATTGGGGTCCGGTATCGGCGGCGACGTGATGACCCTAGTGGTGGCTCTTGTTTGGAGCTCAATTCATGGCCTTGTTTTTGGTGACAGGTCTGTTCAGGTCAGTGGTATTACTAACTCAACTCTTTTTAACTGATGAAAACTAGAAAAGACTGGAAATTTAAGTTTATGTTCTTGAGTAGTTTAGTGAAAAACGTGAACTTGAATCAGCATATGTAGCTAACTCAACTTTTTTGATCTAGAACTATTTTGTAGCTGTTCATGATTGTTCTTATTAGTTGTTTGATTGATCTTGAGCTTTATCTATGTAAAGGATCGATCTATTTTGATGCGGTGATTCGATTTTAGTGTTTATGTGATTGACTTTTGTGGAATTGAAGCTATACATAATATGTGAGAGATTTGATTTGATTATAACTGGATTTCGTTGTGTGATGTATTGATTTGATTATGATTTATGAAGCTCACTTTCGCGACGAAAGAGATTGATGTAACGGAATGGAAAGGGGACCTGCTTGCGATTGGTGTTACAAAGAAGGACTTGAGGAAAGATCAGAACTCGAAATTCGAAAATCCGATGTTGAAGAAGCTAGATTCTTGTTTGGGTGGGGTGTTGGTTGAGGTCTCGACTAAGGAGGACTTCACAGGAAAGTCTGGCCAGTCTACGGTTATTAGGCTTCCTGGTCTTGGCTCGAAGAGGGTTGGCTTGTTTGGGCTTGGACAATCTGCTTTTGACAGGTCTGACTTTTGACAGGTGATTACAGATTACTTACAACAATGTATTTTTTACCCTAGACCCTAGTCCTTATAAGTCATAACTCTTGGAATAGAAGAATAGCATTGTTAGTATACAGTAGATGCCTGTAAATGTTGTGAAGTCCTATAAGTGGTTGGTATTTTTTTAAATAAAAGTTCAATGCTTCTCTTATTTGTCTATTATTTTTCTGGCACTTGGTCTTTATTTTCCTATCTTTTATGTTATCAGTGGTGGCTACAACATCAAGACAGGACCTGGCTGTTCAATTGAGCTTATGAAGGTTGATATGGGAGGTTCAACAGCTGTATTAGGTGCAGCAAAAGCCATTGGTCAAATCAAACCTTCTGGTGTAGAGGTGAATCATCAATTTTCTTGTGTTTTGTCGTGGTAGAAGTGCATACCTGACCTACTTGCAACATGTTTTTACTCACTTTCCAATTTTCAAGATTAAATTAGTGATAATAATGGGTCTCGTTGTGCAGGTTCATTTCATTGTCGCAGCTTGTGAGAATATGATAAGTGGAACAGGTATGAGGCCTGGGGACATTGTCACAGCTTCTAATGGAAAGACCATTGAGGTACAGTTTATGTGGTGGTCAGAAATGCACATCATATTATTGATGATAGGTTGACAGTAGTAGTACTACAAGTAGAGGAGCCATGTTTTTGTAAACTAGCTAAAAATTTTTGTTTGCTTCTATTCCTGCTTGCAGGTCAATAACACAGATGTTGAAGGCAGACTGACTTTGGCAGATGCATTAGTATATGCATATGGGATTCCGCATGTTCTGGATCTTATGTCAAAATCAGACTTCTGATTTTCTATACAGTTTAGATTTTACTATTGGTTGGTTATAGCCTCTATAGATTAAGCTTTATCACCAAGGAAAGAGTTTTAGGTGTTATGGAAACAAGATGGTATTGTCTCAGAGTTCATGTTGTGTTGGTGTTTAATGTCAAACATAGAGATTTTAGGAGACTTTTCTTCTTGAAACTCTCTTTTGGAGAATGAAGAAGTTTGGAGTGTAGGCTGCAAGTACATTAAGCAAAGTAGCTTTAATCTATATTTACTTACGTATCTATATAGTTTTGTATTTCTTGTAAAGTTGTTGTTTTCTTATTACAACATCGTTCTTAAATAACTTGGCAATGTGTACTTTTCATTGTAGGTCAGGGAAATGTTTTATCATGCATTTAATGGGTACATGGACCATGCTTTCCCACTTGATGAATTAAGGCCTCATTCTTGTGGGGGTGAAGATAGCCTCGGTGGATATGCCCTAACTTTGGTAATACAACAAATTCTTATTTTAAATTATTTCTTTTTGTACTACTGCGATCTTCTTTTTAATGTTTGTATTCTTAAACTGTTGTGCAATGCGTCTGTCATTTTGTTGTCACAGATTGATGCTTTAGAGACACTAGCTTTACTTGGTGATCGGGAAAGCTTTGCTGCCTCTGTTGAATGGATTGGTAAAAACCTTCAGTTTAAAATAGTGAGTATAGTATTTGTCTTTCTTATCACTCCTTGTATCTCTCTCTCTCTCTCCATGGTTTCTGAATTGCTTTTTTAAATGTAAGATTTTGATGTTGTGTTTTGGGTTATATGCATGAATCGCATTAAACTTTTTTAATTTTATTTATTTGTTTATTTATTTTATTAGTATTTGGATATAGACCTAATTTCTTGTTTTCTGGAAGATATCTCATTAGTTTAGTTGAGAGCGTTGCGTTCAGTATAATGATTTAACTACTTCAAATCAAGGTTATACCAAAAGGCTAGTTCTCAAGACCTGTAAAAGTAATTTTACATGATTTTGAAGATGACAATTGTTGTTGACTTGTTACATGCGAAATTATCTAGATTGTTATTGTGAATATCTGTCGTTGAATTGTTTCCCTCATGATCGATCTCATTGTTATTATAGATTCTAAATATATATGTATGTATGACTAGTTTACTATCCTTATGATATTTATCCATTTATGATAGGATGGAGTTAATGTTATACATATTACTTTGTTAGTAATGAATGACTTCATCCATCAAACTTTGAATTGTTTGATTGTTGCAGAATAAGACGGTATCTGTTTTTGAGGGGGCTGTAGCCAGAGGCCAAAATGTCAACAACATTTATGGGCTGGTTGCAGATGAACTTGTAGAAGAGTTTTCTGACCCTATCAATGGCGTTACATCCCCTGTTTAGGTTTGATAACTAAACTGACAGATTTTCCATCTGTATAATTTATGTTTGCAATCATATTGGAAAAAGTTGGTAATATTAGTTGTTTCATTTACAGATACCTATTATTAGAAAGATGGCTCTGCAAAAGTTGATGGAAATCTGCCGGTATTACTATAACAAATGTTTGAAGGTCACATTGCAATAAGTGACCACTTTGAACAAATTCCATGTAATTAGTAGGTTAATTGGGGTTTTATTTGGCCTATTTTGTGAACTGTCAAGGATGATGATTTTGGACAAAATACCTCAATATTCAAATCACTTTTGTCAACTGTGCATATTGCATTTTATAGCAGCAGCTGCATATTTTGTGGACATCAATCCTCTCATTCCAAAGTGATGTCTATGTATAAAGTTTAAATCAGTTATAACTATAAAAACTGATGTCCACTAAGAGAAATACATCAGTTTCAAAATCAAAATCGATATCCCATTAACCACAGGAAATTGAATTATTTTGCTAAAATCGATGTGCCACAAGCTAGTGCATATCGTGCTTTAGATAGAGATCGATGTCCAATATAAGTATTGCCATCGATGAAGAGATGTTACGAAAATCTACAGACATCGTTTTTTTTAGAGATTCGATATATTATAAGGCATTAGACATCGTTGTTTTACCAGAATCGATGTAGTATAAGATAATTAACATCGTTTTTTCTCTAGAATCTGATGTTAATGTAAGTAAATAGATCGGTTCATACAATATTAAACTGTGTATATTGAATATGAAATCGTGGGATATGAGGCAAATTACGCGTCTAAATCATGAACAACAAGAAACGTTCATGGGAACTGATGTGTGAAACAATATCAGTCATCGTTTTTAAATAAATAATGATGTCAAAATGCATAGTTGGGCTGTAGGATCTATATTTCTATAAGCATTAAAGGCAAAAAGATGAGGGTTTAACAATATATAAACATATAAAATTATCATCATTTAAACGTATTTACATCGATTTATAATGAAGAACCGATGTTTATAATGATAACCGATGTCTGGATTTTCCGGACCTTTCTCATCACCCACTAAGACATCGGTTGGAATTCTTTTTCTCATCGATTTTTGGCCGATGTCTGAGGCCATAATTCTAGTAGTGGTTCCACAAAAATTAAACTAAACTAATACAAGTGTAGAGACTAAATCAATGAGCAGGGTAGAGACTTAGGCATCAACCTAACCTTACTCATGCACAAAATCTAACCCAAATTTAATGCATGCTTTGACAAATTTCTCCCTTGTGCTTTGGTAAAGCTACCAAGAAACCAACTAATTATGCAATTCAACAAACTTTGGTAAAGCTAAGTTAAATTACACAACCTTAGTCCATTTATATTTCATTAATTAAAACACAAAGTGGGCTATGAACCGCAAGCATAACACCCCCTTAGAGGAATTAAACTCACGTCTCATGCATTAAGTTTAGAGTAAGAAATTCAAGCAACTTAACATTTCCCGTGAAAGCAAGTGCTATGATTGATCTAGATTGTGTGTAGTAACTTTGGTTTTGGTGAAACTCAAGTGCCTACACACCTATTTCTCACACAAATTAACTCAAAAAACTATGTACAGGCTATGAAAAACTAACCTAAAAACTAGAGAAAATAGAGCTTTTGATGTTACTCAATGAGAGAGGCAAGGGTATGCATGGTTTTGAAAGAGAGAATGGGTTATTTATAGCCCAAGACAATTTAAATGAAGGGTGGAGATAAAAAAAGAATCAATGGTGAGATGTAATGGACAAAGGTACGTGTAAGCATAAAATGTGGATCTATTTTTTAATTTTCACATAAAATGACTAAAAAACCCATAAACTTTGGACCAAGGTGTAATCATAAACTTTGGATCTAGTTTTTAGAGCTTAGTTCACCGTGGTTTGGCTAAAAATGCTGCCAGAATCCTTACAGGTTCGGTTGTTCAGTTTTTGTCTTCTAGTGTAGACACTTGTACCAATCTTTTGAAGGTCTTCCATTCCAAATATAGAAGTGCACAAAGTCTTACAAAATGCACCTGGGAATGCTAAGTATATTTCTCCATTTATTCAAAAGCAAATTGCAAATATTTTTGGTAATAAAGTTAGAATGAAGATTCGGGAGGAAGTGGGAGATGCCAAGTTTTGTATCCTTGTTGATGAAGAGGTTGATGTATTTAATAGAAAACAAATGGCTATCATTCTTCGATTTGTTGATTGTGATGAGTTTATTAGAGAACAGTTTTTCAAAAGTTATTAGTGTTGTAGACACTTGTTCACAAACTCTAAAAGATGAGATTTCCAAAGTACTTGCTCAATATGATCTTCAAGTAGAAAATATGTGTGGCCAAGGATAAGATGGTGCTAACAACATGCAGCTGGGTGAATTTAATGGTTTACAAGTTTTGTGTCGTGAAGAATGTCCATATGCATATTATGTATGTTGGTATATACATACCTCCTAGGCACAAGTATAGGAAGCATTAGACTCGTATCGCTAATATACCAACGAGGCAAGCACCGTAACCGAGGGTTCCGATACCCATCGGGCGAGATCGAGATCCCGAGCGTCCCACACCGAAAGAAACCGAACCAAGCTCCCACAAACCTCCTACATTAAGGTCATCTCCAACAACCTAAAGAGGTAACTGTTTACTATCACTTTCCATTATCACTATCTTATTCGATACTGACTTAGGCATTGGAGCGTTGAAGGCTGGCACACCCGGTCTTCCCTCTGACCTTCGTCTGTTTTGAAGATAGGCGAGATCGATAGCGATAGTAGCAGATCATTATACCCCGTGTTTATTTGGACTAGACTGCTCTCGAGACCACTGAAACATTTGGCGCTAGAAGGACTCCCCCCGCCCTTGTTGGCAGGACAACACATCGATGGCTACTAGTAATCACGATACCAGCAGCGACGATCCGCATAGCGAGACAATGACCCTTGAGGTCCAACGTACTCTTGAGTTTTAGAGCCCGAACACCGAGACTCGATTGGTCATGACTACTGATCCAACTACTGCGCTATAGATAGTGATGCGCGACCTCATGGAGACGCGTGCACAAGTAGAGGCCGAGCGTGCAGTGGCCTTGGCAGCCCCCCAGGAAGTCAAAAATATAACCAACAAAAATCGGACCCTACGAGAGGCACTCCAGCTGGGGGTCGCGCATGACGACACCCTGGACAGGGCCCACACGCAGGAAACCCCGATACCGACCATTGGTGGTGTCCCCACACCAGGACAGGTGCTCACTGCAGACCCCGCCACCGACCTCGCTGGCACCTCCATGCCCCGAAACCCCACATCGGGAAGTCCCGCTGGCCCCACACATGGCAACACCAACACAGACCCTCAGGTGGTCTACCTGAACTCCCCTCTCTTTCCAGGCAGCCGCCGGCGCAGCGAGGACCTCAGATGCCATCACTACAACGACTACCAACATACCTCTACCCAATCCCAATACTCGGCTGTTGCTCTAAATGAGCGAAGCCATCGCCTCCTTACAGGCACGAGTGGAAAGCGCCGAAAGCAGAGCCGGCTGGCAACCGATCACGGCTGGTTTTCAGGGAAAGACAGGACCCTTCACCGCAGGCATACAAGCTGAGGAGCCCCCACCAAAGGCTAAGCCCTTCAAGATCGAAAAGTATAATAGGACCCAGGACCCATACCACCATTTAGAGGTCTTCCAATCTATACGTACTACAAGGAACCCGATACACAGACGCCATGGCCTGCCATGCGTTTGAGGAAACTTTGTCGGACGAAGCCTTGCGCTGGTTCCTCAACCTACCCGCCAACTCCATTGATAGTTTCCAAGAATTGGGGGACAAGTTCCTACGAAGATTCATCTTATGCAGCGGCGGGTATCGCACTACACCTGACCTATTTCAGCTCAAGCAACGACCAAACGAGCTATTGCTAGACTTTGTTCGCCGCTGGAAGAAGCAAGCCACTCAGTGTCGTTCCCTCGACCCAACCTTAGCGGCATCGGCATTCAACCAAGCATTCTAGCCTGGATACTTCTTGGCTTCTTGCTGCAAATCAACACCAATCCCCTTGCAACATATGATGACCTCCTCGATGCCGCTACTGCTTTTGCTCAGGCAGAGTATGATACCTTCGGCCGCGACACCAACGCCAATGCTCACCCGGTCACCATACCCCAAGAGAGCAATCCTGATACTAGGAACAAAGACACCAACCGAGACAAACCTGCCTAGTCAAGCGATAGGGCCCCACGGGAAGGACAAGGCAATAGCAATATGAGGGACAAGCAATACTGCAAGAGCCCCGAGAAGCCAAAGTACAACTCCAGGAATCGACATCGCGACGCACCATACGGAGGCACCAAACACGGGAATGACCTGCGATCTGTGGCACCCCGATACGAGATTTATACCACCCTCACTGCCTCCTATGAGGACATCTGGAACAATCACAAGGACATCATGCCACGCCCACCACGGTGCAAACCTGGCTAAGCAAAACCGTGAGATAACGGCAAATACTGCACGTATCATGAGGAATCTGGCCACCCCACCAATATCTGTTGGGCACTGAAAAATGCCATTGAGCACCTTATTGAGAGTGGCCAACTCTCGCAATATCGCACTCCCGCCACTGGCGCTAATGCCATTGAGGTCTACTGCCAGATCCTAACGATACACGGGGGCGCCCCACGAACACCCGAGACCCACCATGCGCAAAAGAGCGAGTGCCCTAGGGGCCAGGAGATATTAAGACTCAGCCATGGCTGCCACAGCCCCCAGGTCGAATGGAACTCGATAGCCTTCAATCGCAGCGAGGATACCATCCAAAAGCACCACAACGACCCACTTCTAATCACCATGGTCATCGACCACTATCGATACCACAGGGTTTTGGTCGATAGCAGCGCAGCAGTGAGCGTCATGTTTGAAAGCTGCTACGAAGGCCTCAACCGAGATCGGAAGGAACTCACCCCAGACTATGAACCCCTAATCAGCTTCGCAGGACAAATTACACAGCCCTTGGGATCAGATAACTTGCGGATCACACTGGGCGGCCGCAGTACCATCGCCACCATGACGGCACACTTCATCATTGTCGACTGCCCCACCTCCTACAACGCCATACTGGGATGCGACGCCATATGGGGCCTCCAATGCTTTGTGGCAGGGCACATGCTAATGATGAAGGTACCTACCTCGGGTGGCATCCTCACCATCAGAGGCGATCAAGAGCTTGCGAGACAACTCAACTCCTTGACTGTCGGAAGGGGACACGCCAGGCGAGAGGTACTTCTAACTTCATACCTACCCTCCCCATCCGACAAGCCCGATGATCCAAGGGAACATCCTGAAACCCCAGATGATCGCTATACACGCAGCAAAAAGAAGGACGATAAGCGCAAACTCAAATATCAGAGACCGGATGCTTTGGAAGACTTGATATCGGTCTCCATTTTCGATGCACACCAAAAAAGAAAAGTTAAGATTGGATCTAAAACGGACCCACAATTCCAAGCAGAGCTCATCGCCTTCCTCAAGTCCCGCCAGGAGGTGTTTACATGGTCGTACGCCGACATGCCAGGAATGTCGCTAGAGCTATTGACCCACAAACTCACCATCTCCCTAGACGTTTCCCCAATCCGCCAAAAACGAAGGGCCTTCACGGAAGAAAAATACAAGGCTATCCAGGCCGAGATCAGGAAACTCCAGGACATCGGGTTTGTCCGGGAATTCTCCTACCAATCATGGCTCTCCAATGTTGTAATGGTAAAGAAGCCCAACGGAAAATGGCGCATGTGTGTCGATTACACCAACTTGAACAAGGCTTGCCCCAAGGACAGTTTCCCCCTCCCACGAATCGATCAGCTAGTCGACTCCACTGCAGGCCACAAGCTCCTCAGTTGTATGGACGCCTTCTCGGGCTACAATCAGATCGCCATGGATCCCTCTAATCAGGAACACACATCTTTCACCACAAATAAGGGCTTATATTGTTACAAGGTAATGCCATTTGGTCTAAAGAACGCCGGGGCCACATACCAGTGACTAGTTAACGCCATGTTCGCAGATCATATCAGTAAGATCATGGAGGTATATGTGGATGACATGCTAGTCAAAAGCGTCACCATTGAAGATCACATTAAAAACCTAGGTATTGTCTTCGACATCTTACTCCAATATGGCATGCGACTCAACCTGGACAAGTGTGTGTTTGGCGTACTGGGAGGCAAGTTCCTGGGTTTGGTAGTCAGCGAGAAGGGTATCGAAGCCCACCCCGAGAAGGTACAGGAAATCCTCGATATGCCACCACCAAAAACTAGGAATGAGGTCCAGTCCCTCCCAGGGAAGGTTGTCACTCTCGCCCGGTTCATATCGCGCTTAACCGATAAGTGCGCCCCATTCTTCAAGATCCTCAAAACTCATCATACCGAAACAATCAATTGGGGACCAGAACGCGACAAGGCTTTCTAGGGTGTCCAAGACTATTTGGCGTCAGTACCCACCCTTTCGAAACCTATCCCAGGAGAAGTCCTGTATATCTACCTCGTCATGTCAATCATAGGGATCAGCGCCGCCATGGTCAAGCGAGAAGATAGCAGTGAGCTACCAGTCTATTACACCTGAAAAGGGTTCAACGATGCTGAGTCCAGGTACTCTGATATCGAGAAGTTCACCCTCGCGCTCCTCACGGCAGCCAGGCGACTAAGGCAATATTTCCCAAGCACACACGATACATGTCTTGACCAACCAACCCCTGAAACAAGTTCTCCATAAACCATAATCTTCAGGACGACTGGTAAAATGGTCCATTGAACTCGGCTAGTTCGACATGCCTCACCTACCAAACAATCGCCCTGATCCCTCGGGCACAGAACAGCAAGGCAAACCCTGTCGCGAGGTTGGCGACATCGCCCCCAGACACCGATATGGGAAACCTCAAGTTAGAAATTCTAGACAAACCAAGCTTCGATAAGCCATTTTCGGAGATATTCCTGACCGAGAGCGAGCGTCCACCTTAATGGATGGACCCATTTATCGACTACCTCTCCAGGGGTATCGAGCCCCAGGACAAGGTTATTGCCACCAGGCTCCGCAGAAGAGCAACGCTGTACATAGTACGAGAAGGTAAACTATATAGAAAGGGCAGATCTTTTCCCCTGCTAATATGCATCTCCCTCGAGGAGGGACAACAAGTCTTACTATCGCTGCATAGAAGAATTTGCGGCAATCACGCAGGCATGAGGAACTTGGCATTTAAGGCACTGCTTACAGGGTACTATTGGCCCACCATTGAACAAGACGCGAAATGCATCGCTAGCGCCTGCCTTAAATGCCACTAGTTCGCCAACTCCTCTCTTGCACCATCGGTACCGCTCTCGATCATCATCGCCCTTTGGGCATACTACCAGTAGGGTCTGGACTTCACAGCACCAGGACAGCTCAAGTTTTCCATCGTCGCAGTGGATTACAACACCAAGTGGGTCGAGGTCGAGGCTTTAGCCACGATCATGGATGCCAAAGTCATCAACTTCCTATAGAGGAACATATAATGCCGATTCGGAATCCTCGAGACCATCATCACCTATAACGGTGCCCAGTTCGATAACGATACTCTCAGGGACTTCATTGGTCAGTATGGCACGCAGATCCGATACGCCTCCCCCGCTCGCCCACAGAAAAATAGCCAAGTCGAAGCTATCAATAAGATAATCAAGCAAAACTTGAAAAAGAGGATCGACGATGCCAAGGGCTTATGGGCCGAAAAACTCCTCGAGGTGCTATGGGCGAAAAGAACAACCCTAACAAAGGCCAATGGAGAATCCCCTTTCTGCTTATCAATTTGCACCAAGGCTGTGATCCTTGTCGAGCAGGAGGTGCGTAGTGAGAGAGTCGCATGCTTTGACCCGCTCACCAACTCGGAGGGGTTGAACCTTGACTCGGACCTCTTAGAGGAACGACGCGAGAGAGCCCATTTGTGAAACATCAACAACAAGCAGCGCATTGCCCGCTATTATAACGCCAGGGTCCTACCCCGCCTCCTCTCTATGGGGGACTGGGTGATGAAGGAAAAGATGCCAACCCCAACAGGGGTCAAAGCCACCTGGGAAGGACCGTACGAAATCACCAAGGCCGTCGGACCGGCTACCTTCTACTTGAGGGGAGCAGATTATATCACCCTCCCACATCGGTGGAACGCCCAGCATCTCCGATACTACCCCAAATAGGGTTCCAAGCTTGCCTCCGTAGCACTATCACACCCCTCCATGCTTGTAAGCGTCAATATTATCTCATTTTACCTTTCTTAATCAAACGTATTTTGCAGCTACCTTTGCGCAGTATTATATGCTATGATATTACATCTCTTGACTGCTCTCGTAATGAATACAACGCTCCTCATCGCCACACCTACCGAACGTATTAGTAGAATATTAATGTCTATCGCCTTTCGACCTATGGTCGATCACGTCTCTCCCGTTATTCTAGCCATAGGCCTTACGATGGCCACCACAACACAGCAGGCAAGGGCACGCTATACAGCAATCCCAATTTACTGCCTAAGTGATACGTTGATCAAGGAATGTTAACGTGATATCGCTCACGGCCGTCCCGCTAACACAGCAAAATGCTATCCCTCGCGAACCCTTGTGCTACCAGTAGCAATCCAATGAATGAATGTTACGTGATACGCCAATGAATGAATGAATAAATGTTACGCGATACGTCAATCAATGAATGTTAATGCGATATCGCTCACGGCTGGTCCCACTGACACAGCAAAATGTTGTCCCTCGCGAACCCTTACACTGCCAATAGCGATCCAATGAAAGAATGATACGCGATACGCCAATGAATGAATGAATACACCAATCAATGAATGTTAATACGATATCGCTCACGGCCGGTCCCGCTGACACAACAAAATGTTGTCCCTCGCGAACCCTTGCGCTGCCAGTAGCGATCCAATGAATGAATTATACGCGATACGCCAATGAATGAATGAATGAATGTTATGCGATATGCCAATCAATGAATGTTAATGCGATATTGCTCACATCCGGTCCCGCAGACAGAGCAAAATGTTGTCCCTCGCGAACCCTTACACTGCCAGTAGCGATCCAATGAATGAATGATACACGATACACCTCCACAAATGAATGCATAAATGTTGCGCTATACTTCTCCATGAAACCGAATGAATGATGGGCGATGCATCGCCACGAACACAGTTGTTACCATACGACACATCGTGATTCATGATCCCCTTAAACACTACAACGATAAGTGATGTAAGGCGGCCACGGCCAAAGCCAATGCGATACCGCGCCAAACGAAATTACTTAATGACAACGCCTCGCCATTCGCTCTCGCCTCCAGAACCAATATTGTGTTGCCTTGAGGTATGGCGCCTACACTTGCACTCCACCGCGATAAGTGATACACAATAAAAAAGCTAAGAAATAAAGGCGCCACAATAATGAAAGGCGATAGATGCTCCAAAAAGAGTTTATTAGAAAAGGCTTTACGGCCAATAGCAATACAGCAATCGATACTCCATACAAATGTGATACACGACAACGTATTACATATTCAAACAAATGCGATATACATGCAACTATCCTCGCTTGTCCTCCCGAGTCCATTACAGGATGGCTCCAATCAAGTCTGATTCTCTGGAATTGGAGGAGCTTCAAAAGAAGATCACTGAATTGGAGGATTGATAGGCTGGCTGGATTTCATGCGAAAGACTGAGGGGCAGTTGGACCACACCACTCTCCGCCATATCGCCTCCCGATCTCCATCGTTGCAGTCGCCGCCCCTCCAGTGATCTTAGTCCTTGGGTTTCTCACTTGGACGTCTTTTCAGTTTCGCAGGGGCAGAGATTGAGTAATCCCCAAGCGGGTGATGAAGCCTAGTCCTTGTGAGATTAGGCTATAAAGCCATAACCCAAGATGAGATTTGGCTATAAAGCCCAGAAATCTGGAAGCACATAGTGCCTAAAGGGAACGAAAGATTTCAGAAGCAGGAGCACAATGATAAACAGAGAAAATGCCATGTTGAAAATATGATCAACCCATTTCCTTATCTGCCTATTTATAGGGGGATGCAACAGCAACGAACTGACTCTGGACGACCAATCGTCGCGTCACCTTAATGACCTGCATTAATGACAAGGCAACCAATCGACAAAGAAATAAATATATTCAACGCACGGGGACTATCGCCCAACACTATCAATTCCCCATAAACTTTGCGTGTCCCAATACTAATCTGGCATTCCAAAAGTCAGACCACTCGGTGAAAATATCATAGCAAAATTCAATGCATTTACAAGGAAATAACCACTTATCGCTAACAAAAACAAAACGGGGGGCAACTAGGTCTCGCCCTCGGCACTACTTGCCTGCTCTTCTCTTCGATCTCGCTCCTCCACCATGTCTCGCTCCCCAACATTCTCGTCTTCCACCTCGCCCTCTTGGCCACGAACCTCCTGTCCTCTAATAGTAACCTCTGCCTCGCGAGCGCCCGCTTGTCCCGATGCACGCTCCGGCACAGCCTGCTCCCGAATCACGATCCCAGAACTCCGACCACCACTAGCTGGACTAGCCTGCGATCTCGCTGCTTTCTTGACCTGCATGTCACGCACCATCTTCTCTTGGTCAATCTACCCCACAGCGATACCATCTTTAATCGAGTGCAAGACCCCATCCGAGAAGGCCTTATTCATCTTCTCTTGGAAATGGCTTGACCAGAGATAGAGGTCCATCGCCTTGTCTGCCCCATCCTGACTAGCCTTGCGGAGCTTGTC
This sequence comes from Rosa chinensis, assembly GCF_002994745.2. Classification (NCBI taxonomy): domain Eukaryota; kingdom Viridiplantae; phylum Streptophyta; class Magnoliopsida; order Rosales; family Rosaceae; genus Rosa; species Rosa chinensis. Next base: position 34,477,017 of record NC_037091.1, on the reverse strand, counting down.
TCGATGTGTCACTGCAGCAGCGAGCAGACAAATGCATTCTTCGGCAAAGCTACTCGACCGAGACTGTTGCTCGGCTAACTCCTTCTTGAGCCGCTCCATCTCTGCCTCCCTCTCACCTGCTTCAAGCTCAACATCCCGTAGACGATTAACCTCCATTTGCAGATTTCCAACCTGCCCCTCCAAATCCACCACATGATGGGGATAAGGAGCCAAACTCTCAAAGGCAGCCGCCCGAAGCTCCAACTCAACATCACGTTCTCGAACCTGCCTTTCTAAGTCTTGCAGATGCTCTTCAGCATCAGCCACCAGGGCCCTAACTTGCTCCACCAACCTCAGCCCATCTTCCACCCGTTGCAGCTTCCCGGTAAGATCTAGGTTTGACTCCCTCAATGTAGTGATAGCATCCTCAGCCTCTTGGCAGCGGGCCTCCTCCACCACTAGTGCTCGCTCCAACCCCATCCTTCTCGTGATCCCATCGTCGATCGTTCGCCTCATATCCTCGCGTTCCACTTGACGTTGGTCCAACGCACTTTGTAGCCCACGGGCCTGCTCCCTCTATGCATTCAGCTCCCCATGTAGCCGGGCTATCTCTCGATCAAAATGAGCCACCAACTGGCCCGAGGCATGATAATTCATGTTCACAGCCTGCATCACACCAATGTCAATACACTCGCGTAATAGCAATAAGGAGTAGAGGCAAACCAACAATGATACATACCCTCATCAGCCTCTCCTGAGCCTCCCGGTACCCTAAGCGTGGATCTTGCCTACTCACGAGGCTGCGGTCGCGATGACAGTTCCGTAGGTCGGCAACCATATGAAGGATGGCACCATCAGTAATTCCGATCTCGCCCAATGTACCTCATTGCGAGAACCCCGTGAACCCCCACTCGTAGATCTCGAGCGCGATATATTATCAACCCGAGATCTCTTACCACCACGAGTGTCGATAGCAACACCAACCGGGGGACTCCCGAGACGAAGCTGCAAGGCCGTCCTCTTCCTCAACCCGAACCCATCTGTACGAGCACAGGTCTCCGACTCTTGGACTTCATCCCCCTCGCCATCTTGGGTCCCCGTCTCGATAACCTGACCAACCTAAGTTATACCCTCTCCAGACTCTGGTTGCACCTCAGGTACCTCGACGGTCAGACCTGTCTCTCCTACGGCTTAGCTGGTCACCTCCTCCTCTCCACTATCCACAGTGATGACTTCCCGCGAGATAGGATCGCCAATTTCATCACCAAAAACTGTTTCCAGCTGCCCCAAAACAATATCCTACACCAGACGAGCACGAGCACTGGTATCGCTTTAGCGCTGCTCCACCTCCTCTAGCAGCTCCTCGACAGAGATCTCCACCTCCACCGTGTGCTCCAAGGCCCGAGTCAAGTCACCAGGATCCTCCCCCCCCTACCGAGACCCGAGGGGACTGCCTCATCACTTCCCGAGTCTCGGGGGACTGACGCTCGCCAAAGCACACTTGGGGCAGCTCGCCTACCTCGCACGCCTACATAGGCTGCTCCTGGGAATCTCGAGTAGGCTCCTAAGCACCGCGAACCTCATGCCCCTCGGCTCCAGCCTCCTTCTTGGCCCGCTAATTGAGATACTCTAGAACGACATCGGGAAACCTCAGATATATCTCATCAGGCAGTGACATACTCACCCGATGATCGGTCACACAGACTTTATCCGGCAGGTCAACATCCACTCGCCTCGCCGTCTGCAATTCTCGTAGCAATCCCTGAATAATGGTATCAGGGTCAACATCAGCATATGGGTAGTCGCTCTTGCTCAATGCTTCACTAGGCATATCCACTGTGAAATAAACAAACAATCAATAGGGATACCACACAACATACGATAGACACCAAGCAGAAGGAGAACCCCTCACCCGGAAACCTCCCCAACTTGAATCTCTCGTATATCGGAAGCTTACACAAATAATAGAACTCCCTTGACCCCTTCGAAAACGCACCCATCACCCTCGCCACATGCTTCCACTCCAGCTTGGTCAGATTCACCTCCTGCCTCACTACGATACACAGAAACGCTATTAGTGTACACCAAACACAAGAAAATACACCAAAAAGACAATCACGATACTCACAGATGGGTTGGAACCTGCTCAGGGCCCGGTGCACCATATCCGGATTCTGCCACCGGCCGCCCACTAAGCACAGCCTCCCCCGCCAATGTGTATAAATGTTCGATGGCAAGTCTTCGATAATGGAGCGGCCGCGCGCCCTGAAATTCACTCACCCACTATCACTAGTGCATTTTGAACATGGAATTGAACTCACCGATAATGGGACACAACAACTTGCTCAGTTTCCAGAGTAGCAATACTCCCATTATCTGCCTCAACGGATTGGGCGATAGCTACCCTACCGATATATTCAAGCAAGACAGCAGATATTGTAATTCCTCCAGTAACGGGAACGTCAACCCACACTTGAGTTGATACTCATAAAAGCTAGACCACCCCCAATCGGGATGACTAAAAGTTTCAACATCCCTCAACGGGCGCAACAGGACGTTGTCCGGAATTGCCCAAGTGGTCCTCATTTCTGCAATCTGCTCCTTCGTCATACTCGGACCTGGCAGATCAATCGGCGTATCGCCAATGTGCAATCGCCCACGGGGCATATGCGGGATCTCCAACACCTTGACATCTTCTACATCGGGTACATCCGGCACCACTGGTCGCTCAACCCTACCTGGAACTCTGAGAGACGAACCCTCGCCACTTCCTCGGGCACTCCCCCCGATACTCTCTCACGGAGCTCCCCCACCACCTCCTCTAGCATCGCCCTTGCCAACTCCCCGAGGATCACCAGCGGCGCCCCCGTGGGAACCACCCCCACCACTATTGCGAGCAGCACCTTCTCCCCCGTCACGAGAAGCACCCACACTACCACGGGAGGTTCCTTCCCCTCCAAGAGAGGAACCATCTCGCCTAGCGCGACTGCGGTTCTCACGGGCCATACTCCAAGCGATATAGATAGCCGACCGGTCGTTTCCTTTTTGTATTGCCTTCCTCCGTACTCCCACAAAATTTCAAATCTTCAAGCCCTACCCAGAGCAACAAAATGAGACTCCACTCGACCCAAAACCTAACGCAACCCAGAACCCGCCGGTAAATCCTCTCCAGGAATATGACCCCTCACAAGACCCACACACACTAGTACCCTCCGATAAACCCAGAAAAGTCAAGAGACGGCGTACCTGTTCACTCCTCCGATCAAAATACAGAGACGAAGACAACCACTCCACGCCCAGTTAAAAGCTCTCTACACCACTACGACCCCAACCTCACCCAGTCCTTCTCTCAAGCTCCAACACGAACGCAAGCACAGTAACCATCTCCACATCTCTCATCTGTCCTTATATAAGGACCTCGAGAACATCGAGACATTTGGACGTGCAAGGACAACAACCCTAGATCTCACCACGTGTGCAACATCCCTGGGCGTTACTGAAGTTGTGTGCCATCGCCTCTGCTACTCACAACTCCGCCATTATTACACTTTACGGATCCCAGTACACCAGTCTTCCCGCACACAAAAACAAATAAGCTCACCACACGTGTCACCAGGGCATAGCCTATGCGCTAAAAGAAGCATGCCACCCTACCGTCGATTCGCGATAAAGACACCACACCGAATGCCAACACAACTCAATCACCCTAGCCAAGACTCCTCTTCCGTGGGGACTTGGGGGACTGGGGGGGGGGGGGGGGTAATGGTTGTACGGAAGCCACGTGACATAAACTAGGCTTGTACTTCCGATACTTTCACTAACGACAAACTCTCCACCCAAGAGAACTCTTGACCAGGGACTCGGGGGACTTGTTGGTATATACATATCTCTTAGGCACAAGTATCGGGAGCACAAGACTCGTATCGCTAATATACCAGCGAGGCAAGCTCCGTAGCTGAGGGTTCTGATACCCATCGGGCGATATCGGGATCCCGAGTATCCCACACCTAAAGAAACGGAACCAAGCTCCCACAAATCTCCTACATTAAGGTCATCTCCAACAACCTAAAGAGGTAACTGTTTACTATCACTTTCCATTATCACTATCTTATTCGATACTGACTTAGGCATCGGAGCATTGAAGGCCAGCACACCCGGTCTTCCCTCTGACCTTCGTCTGTTTTGCAGATAGGCAAGACCGATAGCAATAGTAGCAGATCATTATGCCCCGTGTTCAGTTGGACCAGACTGCTCTCGACACCACTAAAACAATGTGCATTGCTTTGCTCATCACTTACAATTGACTTTAAATGCCGCAGTTAAAGGGATGTATGATATTTGGGAATTATTTTCTACTCTAAATTTGACTGTAAATTTTGTTGATTCTTCTGCAAAACGGCATTCAGCATTAAGAGCTATTAGTGAAGAAGAAATTGGAGATTTAGTGGCTACTAGTGTACTTCAAACAAGTAGAAGGGCTAATTAGACTTGCACTTTGCAATGGGCATGGGCTACTCCTTGCAGTTCACATCTTCACTTTATTTCAAGTTTGATTAAATTATTTGGAGCTACTAAAACAACTCTTGCAGATTTGGTTGGTAATGGACTAAATAAAGTACATGGAGAAGTAAAGAGTGTAGGTAAGGCTATGTAGTGTTTTGAGTTTGTGTTTTGCTTGCTTTGGATGTATGATATCATGAAGATTACTGACTTTCTTTGTCAGGCATTGGAAAAAAAAAAGCCATAGACATCTTGAATGCTCTAAATTTTCTTTTAATAACAAAATCAAAACTTCAAGATATGAGAGAATATGGTTGGGATGATTTGATTATGAGGGTTGAATCATTTTATTGTGAGCAAAATATTATTATGCCGGATATATATGCTCCTTAACAAAAAGGTACAAGGGCTTGTGAACAAAATATTACAAATGAGCATTATTATCGGGACAATACACTAAATGATGTAATAGACTTTCAGTTGGCAGTGCTAGATAGTAGATTTACAAATAATTTGTTGGAACTCCTTGTTTTTAGTGCTACATTTGATCCACGTGATAATTTTTGCTCATTCAAATATGAAGATGTTTGCAATCTTGCTTTGAAGTTTTATCCTCAAGATTTTACATCATATGATATGCTTGCTCTAGATATAGAATGGGGGTATTTTCTAACAGATATTCAAAGGGATCCAAGATTTGCCAAGACAACTTCTGTGTCTGATTTGTGTAGGCGGTTAGTTGAATCCAAAAAGTCATCAATCTTTCCTATGATTTATAGGTTGATTTGTCTTGTGTTGACTCTGTCAGTTTCTACAGCAACAACAGAGAGAGCATTTTCATTTTGAACATATATCATAAAAAACAAACTTCGAAATAAGATAGAAATTGAGTTTCTTGATGATTTGATGGTTCTCTACATTGAAAAGGGGTTTGCCGATAGTATTAATAATGATTATGTGATTGCTGAGTTTGAAGTGAGTGGGCATCGGAGAGTACGATTCTGTTAATTTTGGATTTGTGATTGTAATTTTTAATTTACGGGGTATTGGTTTTATGTCTCCTTCTTTGTATGTTTTGAATGATAAAAATAAAGGCGTGGGGATGAGCCTCCCACTGGGTTTCAAACCTAAAAAAAAATAATAAAAAATAAAAGTTCGCAAAATTTTTATGTACTTAAAATTAGCCCACCCCATTTTCAAATCCTGGTTCCACTAATCATGTCGTCAATCAAACCTCCACCCCTTAAGACGACGCGCAACCACACCAAGCTGCCATGCCGCCCAACCATGCACCACACGTAGTGGCGGACGTAGTTGAGGCCCAATGAGGGCAGCTGCACCCACTCATTTTCTTGGTTTTGTTTGATTTGCTTTATAGTATTTACCATAATGAAATCGTTTCAGCAACATTGCCCCCGTTGAAGAGCAATTAAAGTCCCTACTCTAGAGTAATACAAGACTTCTACATGTAGTATTAGTAAAAAAAAAATGTGTTTGTTGGCCCACAAACATAAAAGAAATTAATAAAACACCCTCTTTCTAGTCTATTTTACATGTATTGTTAATTACATGCATGTGCTTTGGAGATTGTTGATTGCCGATTCTCTTCTTCTTCCTTTTTCTAAAATTTTTTTTTCTTTTTTTTCTGTATATAATTAGAGTTATATTGATTGATAGTGGTTATTTTTTTTTTAGGAGGATTGATAGTGGTTATGTTTTGCTTAGAAATGCATTTTTTTTTTTTTTCAAAATATTTATGGATTAAATTTTTTTATATATTTTACTGTGAAGTTGTGAAAGCATTAAAATAAAATATTAATCCAACTCTTTTGTTAAGGTTCATTCTATTTCTTTCAAAACGAGAGCCTCTCTCTCTAAAATCTAGAGAGAGAAAACAGATCTGAAAACACCATCACCCCTCCCCCTTCTCTCTTGCCTAGATCTTGATCCCTTTGGATCTAGATCGTCGGCTTGAGAGTTGGGGGTGGTCTCTCTCTCTCTCAGTTCACTTTCTCTACCGTTTTGAGAGTCGGCAACGCCCCTCCAGTCTCTCCGCCCTCAGTGGTGCGTCTCCACCCTTTTGTGGTGAGGTTTTCTGAGCTTTGGTCTCAGTTTTTAATCTTTTCATGTCTCTTTTCCATTTTATCTCTCCTTGTGCTTGCCCAATTTCTCATCAGATTTCCAGATCTATTCTCAAACCTCCCATCCTCCTCCATCTCAGACACCTCACCCTCTCATCTTCATCCGACTTTTCTCTTTTTCCACAACCCCATCTTCGCTTCCAACTCTTGGAGTCTCGATAGGGATCTATTCACTTAACTTCACACTTGATGATTGCAGCAGTACCGGCAAGCCACCGCAGTGTGTGGACATCGCCGGACCAGTGGTGTTGTGATGCATGGTGGTCTCCACCTCCACAACTACCTTTACTAAGTTCTATGTTTTTCTTGTTTCTTCCTGTGCATGCAATTTCAGTGTGGAGAATGATGGTGGAGAGTTATTTGGCCTCTGGAAGTCAAGCTTCTATCGGAGCTCATCTGGCCATGGTGGTACTCACAGCGGCCAGCCTGTGTTGCAGCGAAGACTTTGGTTTTAGATCTAGGTTTTCTGGTATTTTGGGCTTTTGGGCATCGGCTTGTCAGTTAGTTCTAGTTTAGGTTATGGGTTGTCTATTGGGTCTTTGGGCCTAGGACTCCTATTTTTCTGTATTACCTTTGTAATATGGGTTTCATCTAATGAATGAATTTATTTGACCACAAAAAAAAAAAATTCTATTTCTTTCAAAAAGATTTTGCCCCCACATGAATATAATCCTGCGTCCGCCACCGACCACACGTTACCACACACCCAATCCTTAGTGACCCAAACCACCTCCCCAGTCGCCACCACTGCAATCAGCAAACCGACCCCGGACATCAACGTCGCCGGAAGCCCAATCACCACCCAGAATAAGAACACGAAATCCGACCCCGATCAAAGACTGGTCTGACCGAATCCACTACTCGCAGTCGCCACCCCCTAAAAAATCCGCCCAACACGAACCACCGCCGCTACAGGCAACACCGATCAAGGAAGCAAAGAGAAAAACTTGGAACCAGATTCCGGAAAAAGGTTGAGGAATCTGACGAAGGAGAACCCCGCCGCCATCATCCTCACAGTGACCGAAACCTAGTCTCAAGTGTCCAAGACAGTGGAAAATGATAGGGCGGGTGGAAAATCAAAGCCAAAATGAAATTGGTGTTGTGGGAAATTAATACCAAATCAAAATGGTTCCCGGTAAGACCTGCTAAGGAACTCCAGGTCATTTGTGTTGGCTGAAAGATTTACATGCTCTGCGGACTAAAAATCTTAAGTTCCCGCGCATTCTTTGTTGGCTGAAACGATTAGAGAATAGAGATGGATCCAACAGAGAGACGATGACCACTCGATTAGGTGTGTCTTCGAAGTTCGAACAAAGCTAGCTCACTCGCTTCAATTCACTTTTGCTTTCTCTTCCCCTATTTCCTAAGGACCACGACTCTCCATTTCTCTGGTATATCAGTCAGGGTTCTTATAATAAATCTATGCTAGATATAGAATGAAACTTATGGGATTATTGGGAGAATTTAGGGTTCATGTTGTGATGATTTGGGCTCTCTCTCTCATTTTGTCGTTCGTTGAAATGATACTGTGATTGCTTTGGTTTTTATTTCGTAGGATTTCTAACCATCTTTGTGCTACTTTGATTGTACAAGTGGAGCATGAAAATTTGATTGATTAACTGATCTCCATGGGATCACCGATTGCTGTAAATAAACCTAATTTTTTGACTTCTAACCATCTTTTGTGATACTTTGATTGTATAAGTGGTGCATGAAAATTTGATGGTTAAGTAATGGCTGGGATTTAGCTTAGGACTCAGAAGCAGCTTCAGCTTTATGTAAATAAGCCTACAGTTGATTTTATCTCATGGGAATATTGTTGGTTTCGAAGAAAATATGTATGCAGAGAAGAAATCTGTGTCTGGTGTTTAGGCGGAGTACAAACTACAATCTGATCCAGTGCTTCTGGCCTTCAGTGACTCAATTTTACTCTAATATCTGGTTTTGTTTTCTGTTTTAGCCTTTTAGGTATAGATAAGTACTGTGGATGCTCAGCATACAGTGGTAGTTCTACTTTGGATTAATATTGTGCTAGCTAATTTGTGTGACTGAACTTCTTGTTGATGCAAGTATCATGAACTATTTTCGTGAATCCTGGTATATTAAAGAACTCTTTTTTTTTATTCTTATAAAGTGGGTTGTCATCAAAAGTAATGGTAGATGCACTTGGGAGTAATAGCAACATCACACGTGCTTGGACGGTTTTTTTTTTTTTTGAGTGACTGTTCTGCTTCCTTCCACCCATAGGAAGCCACTAGTATCATACCCAATCATAATCTCATCACCACACAGTACGTACAGTGCGTAGGATTTGAAGCTTGTGATTGTAATATATGGATTTGTCTCTGCATTGTTCCTTCGTAATCCTCCTCCTCCTTGCTTATTGCTAATTCAATTTCGACTATAAGAGCATCAAGATCTCGTGACCTATCTCTTGCTCAGCTGGAAAGACTATTGATAGTCCTATATATAGCTAGCTAGGCATGTCATGAAACAGAACACATTTTGTCTAAAAGCTACACTGACTGCTCCTTTCCAAATCAGTATTATTTTTAGCGGTGTTGATCCTATACCTTTCCCTATCAAGGCCTCGGTCCCTTACCCTACAGTAGTCTCTGAAGTCTTCAATCCCAACAGCATTCAGCGCAGTACGTCATTAATTATCACGACTGTGTGTCTGCCTAACCCCGCTGCGCAGCAGCTCTTTCTGCTCAGGAATCAAAACTCAAATCAGTCATCTCCAACTCCATGGCCACAAAACTTCAGAAACTTCATATGCTCTGTCATCATCGCCTCTTAGTTCTGTCAAAGCTGGTTCACCTTGCTCCAGATCATGATCCCCTCTCTGCAAATGAGCATCCAGACAAGTTCAAAATTACTGTCACCTCCTACGCCCTTGAGCTTGTCTTGTGAGAATGAAACTTAGCAAAAGCCTTTACCCTCTCCAAGGAGTTTAATCACTTGTGCTGATAGTAGACAGGTCTTTTAAATTCAAGCATTTGGATATCGGAAAGGGTCTGAATTTGTAAAGGTGTCACCAAAATGGTTCTACCAAATTTAAATAAAGATGTGTTGCCCCTATAATACCCCTGTCTTGGAATTGCTAAAGAGTTGACTGAGGTAGGGACGTGGGATTGTTTGGTGCTTAAAAGTGTTGGGCATAACGGTTGAAAAGAGAATTTTGATATACCAATTGATTCCTTTTAGAAATAAGATTGGTGTCCAACAGTTTATCACACTTGTTATTCTATTTGAACTTGAAGGGGCGGAGGTTGTTCTTTCTTTGGGGGACGGCTTGATGAGAAGGCTGGCACTTCTGGAGAACAAGAACAGGCACTTGGGATAAAGGAAGAGTTGATGAAGTTGATAACAGATTGACCTGTCAACCTCTTGAACTGGAGTACAAGGATTTAACAATTGATCGATGTTGCAATTTCGATCTAACAACTGATTAATTGAGTCAAAAACTTGAAAGAAACAACTGCTGTCCAGCTAATCTCAGTATCCGAGGATTACTCGAGTAGAAAGCTTCAAAGAGATTACTGTAATGAATGCAGCCAACCCCTGTATGCTGTCCAGAAAAAGATGGCTAGTGAAGTTCTAGTTGCAAATTCAATGCTTGACAGAAGGTACAATCTCAGCTTCTTTATCTTTTTCCAAATTGCTCATAAGTTCTAAACACTTTAGTTGTGATCTGAATGCAGCTGCAATCACCCATTTAGTCTCCTAAGAATTTCTGCATAAGCTATTATGAATTTTTGAAATTACTGTAAATAAGTTGACATTTCAAATCTGAAAATCCTGGTCTTCATATTTTTATTTTAATCAATACATGTAGGTAGACCAAAGTTCTTGCTTACAGGACTTCAAACTTTAGATTAAGGTTAAGAGTTTCCAGAAAGGACTAATATTAGCAAAGTATAAAGTTTCCTCTATTTACAGATCATAAGTATGGTAGTTATAAAAGGCAGGGTACATGGAGATGAAACTGTATAGTGGTATACAAGCTCGGCTTGCAATGGAATTTCCTACTAGGATGACTAACTAAGAGATTATCATTAGTCAATTGGAACATAACACCGGTTTCCTTGATATGTAGAACTTAATTAGTTAATTGAACTTACTAATAAATGTCATACTAAGTAGAAAGACCAGCTTGATGTTTATAAGGATAAATGATATTGAAAACTAAGCTGAATTATTTGTACTCCATTGACCACATATCTATTACTGTACCAATTTTTTCCTAAGTAGTATGCATTTGACTCGGTGGTCGCATTGATGGAGATCTAGTTAGCTTGGAGTCTGTTAATATTTGTATGTTCTTGTAATTATCAAGTTAGTTTCTTAAATGGATCTGTAACTTTTCCCTAATGTCATTATATTGTTTTGGGGCTCTTTCTGGTTTCTTCCCTTCGGATCCTTTATGGATCCGTCTTGTACCAATAGAGCTATATGTCTAGGTTTGCGGATTGCAATTAATTGTGAGAAAATTCAAGTCGCATTATCTATCAGATCAAAGTGTATGTATATGTAACTATCAGTTTTATTGTCAATTTCGTTTGTTCTAGATCTTCACTTGCTTTCTTTACATGCTTGCTACTTGAGTGCTTTAGGATATTTATGTTTATATTACTTTCTTGACAAGAGGAGAAGTCTTTGAAACCTGTTGTGACCATGAGTTTTGTTTTCTGAGGGACTAAAGCAGATGGTGGAAGCGGCCTTAATGGAAGAGGATGCATTCATCAATGCCCAGCAGTGGAATGGCCATTAGCAAGTAGAAAATATGCGTGCTTTTTGGTGACATTTCTAGAGAGAAGAGTCTTGATTAGTTTTGTGAGAAAACATATGAATGTCATTATGTTGACTGCTGACAGTTTTTCTGTTTGTATCACCCTATCAATTTCCCTTTGTGGAGTGAACATATGAATGGATCTGCTCTTTCTTTTTGATAACTTCAACTTCTGCTGACGGAGGGAGAAGTTTCTTCATTTCTCATACATTTTTTCCATACGTACAAGTGCAACTAGCTAGGAGCATGAATATATAAAACAGCAGCAGATGATCAAGTGTCACACACTATCTAGCTCCGAATCCAAACGCATGCTTGAACCTAGCTTCAGAAGCAGATCTCAGATCATAAATTAAGCACACCAAGTACTTCACTGGTGTTTTTGACTTTGACCTTATTGCTGCATATCAAATTTTATCCGACTTCTCGATCAGCTAAAATTTGATATGTCTGAGGAAGCATATACATGTTCTTTCATCAGGCACAATTAAGGATATTTTGTTACACGACAGCCACCATGCTAGCTAGGTAGTTAGGTACGTACGCAAACTGGTTTATGATTTATTAGCTGCATATGCATCGATCCTATGCATGATTAATAAGGTCAAAGACAACAGTGGCCTAGCTAACTAGCTAGCTAGCTAGCTAGCTCTTTCCAAACCCAGCGTAAATCTGTGAAGATCAAATTAATAAGGACTGCGTGCTTCAGGACTTACTAGAAAATAGGAAATCCCACAGTACATATATAGTGCCATTTCATCTCATATCTTGAGCAGTATATGTATCGCCTGGATGGCATGCGCATTTTCCTTTCTGAAGACTCCCACAGCTGCAATTGGTAAATTAATATCAATGACAATTAAAGTACTAGACATAATGGAGTCTCACTGCTGAAGAGACAATTAATATCAATGGAGTCTCATTGCTGTCATTTACAGTCCAAATGACTAGTAAATCGGTAAATTCAAGTTCGGGACGTTATACTAGTGGTTTGAGTTCTATTACTGAAGAGCCTACTTGCATTTATGAAGATAATGCAGTTTGCATCGAACAGATGAAGCTAGGTTATATCAAGGGTGAAAATACAAAACACATATCGCCAAAGTTTTTCTACAATCAGGAATAACAGGCTTTCCTCAAGATTCAAGTGAATCAAGTAAAGTCTGAGGAGAATGTGGCAGAATTGTTTATCAAATCATTGCCTAAGTCCATATTTGAGAGACATATGACAAACATAGGAATGCGAAGACTTTCCAAGCTCCCTTGACTAATGTAAGGATCAGGGGGAGGTGTAGACATAAGGGGAAGTCTAATACACACGTCATCATCAAATGTAATAGGTGCATTGTGCACTTTTCCTTTCGACTAGGGTGTTTTTTTTCTTTTTTTCTTTCTCACATGGTTTTTGTTTTTTACTTGGCAAGGTTTTTAGTGAGACAACAATTCATGCACCATCTTGTCTATGACTTGGCACAAGGGAGAGTGTTAAAGGAAAAACACATTATGTTAAAGAACAATTCATTCATCTGAATTGCAGTGGGGGATTTCAAGCCATCATATTCATGGATGATGACTAGTGCACGCTGAAAATACCAGGACCTACCTTGCAGTATCTTGTTCCTGTCCTTGCGCAGATCAAAAGATATAACAAAACGCTTCTGCGCTCTTTCTTGGATCTTAAATGCAAAGTTGAGAACCCAAATACCCTTGAAATGGCACTACAAATCCGGTGCTGTAAAAGGCTTTGTCGTGAGAGGTCGTGTAAAGAGGTATGCCTGAGAGCCTCACCAGGTATCCGCTCCTGGCATCTGGGAGATATCCACCACATCGTCCCCTACGAGAGCCAGCGACGATGCAAAACTTGCTGCAACATCATCGATCGTTGCCATAGAGAGAGTGCTCGAGAAACAAACGCAGATTTCTAGGGTTTTAGGGCGTCATAGCGGTGCCTTGGTGTTTTGCAACGTATGAGGACAAATTTTGCAATTTGGATTCAGTTGGATGAAGGTAATTACCTGGGAAACATATTCCTTGTCTAATAATACAGGTCATTTCACTTAATAAACTTATTATTTTTCCCTCATTTATAAGTAAAAAAAATTTAATTTATTGTATAATGATATTTGATTCATGATTGACTTGTCAAACATCAAAAAAAAAAAAAAATAACGAATTACAGGGGAGGGTAGTTAGGGCAATTTATAGAAAAAAACAAATTGAATTAAAGTAATTGAAAAATAAAAGAAGTGTGTGAATATAGAAAATTGGTGTGTGAATAACGTCACCCATCTTTTATAATTTTTTTTTTTTAATTTCTATTCTAAACCGGAATAAAGCCAATTATGAGGGGAATAATAATAATAATAATTAGGATTAATTTCAGTTTACCTACCTGAACTTTCACCCATTCTTCATTTTAGTCCCTGAACTTTCAATTTGATCAAGACTACCCCCGAACTCTCAATTTCCATCACCCGTGTCCAACTCTCCTAACGCCATCCAAAAATTCTGTTTACTGCTGACGTGGGACGAGTCAGCAAGCACATTTTAAAGCTGTCGGGCCCACAAAGAGGGCTAAAATAGACAATTTGCATTTTTTTTTTTATAACAAATCAGCTGCGTCTTTGTTGATCACATTAACCCCAGATCCCTGAGCCTCGATCATTTTGGGAAACAATTTCAAACCTCTCACAAATAGGGATATCGGAAAATCTTTTAACTCCAACAAACAACACAGCTCAATCAATTCATGAGCTTATGACTCGAAACAACAACTCATTCAACTCGGCCATGAGTCCAACTCAGACTCCTGACTCACCTGCAATGCACAAGAACCTACACATTATCGCCCTTCTCTTTCCCATCCCTTTTCATCGAAATCTCCCACATATGAAGGAGCACCACCATGACACCCTTCTCTTTCCCATGCCTGTTCATTGAATTTGAATCCACCGATCGCAAAATCTCTCTCCAACTTATCGCTCGACCTGGGTGTCTGCGACGGCGATAGCGACACCAATCCTCCTCTTCTCTGCTATGACTATACCGAATCCATACCTCCCAGAATCCTGACCTTCATTCAATCAAAATGGCTTTGAGTGAAACAATCAACGCAATACTGATACAAGGCAAAGCAAACATCACAAAAACCTCTACCAAAACGGAGACACAGATCCACAGAGAGCACAGATCAAAACCAAAATGTAAGAATCAAACTTATTTTAATCAGAGGAGAAGGAGCTCAGAGCACCAGACCTCAAAAGCTCCCGAAATCCTGTTATTCCTCTTCATCTTCGTCTCGTCTTGTTCCTCCTCTTTGGACTCGAACACCGGACCTCGAGAGCTCGAAGAGGGCCAAGCTAAGTTTCTGGTTTCAACTTCAATCTTAGGTTAGGTGGCTCCCTAAGTGGGTTGTTCTTTCTCGGGACGAGGAAAAAGTAGATCGAGGTGGTTGAAGGGTGCAAAAAGGTGAAAGTAGATCGAGTCATTCGCAGAGGCATATGCGGGCAGAAGCTAGTGAAATTCTCCTCCGCATGGCGGTCGTAGAAGGTAGAGGGACGGCGGCGCTGCGGCGGGTTTGGCGGTGGTGCGATCCGCGCTGGGATTCATAACCAGCGGTGGCTCTTGTCCTCCTCTAGCCACCTGAAGCCTTGAACTCCCGGTCATCATCGCTGCGATCGTGAAATCATAAGAATGAGCAGAGCCCAGATGAGATAGATATGAGGTAGAATTTGAGAACCAAATCAAATTTGAGGCTTTTTTGAAGAAATCAGAAGAACCCAGATGAGGAATTGGGTAGATTTCACTACCTAAATCAGACTTTGAGGTTCTTCCATGGAAACCCAGATGAAATTTTGTGCTTGGAGTTTTTGTATTTTCTTCTTATTGAAATTGCATCGTCTAAGTTTGGGATCGGAGGAGCAAGAGAGATAGAGAGAGAGAGCGAGAGAGACAGAGAGGGCGATGCAAACATAGGCCCTTTTTTTTTTTTTTTTTAGTGTGGATGTAAACAAAGTGGAAAATTTTGACGAGGGTATTATAGGAATTTAACCATTTATCTCTTGCCACGTCATCAATTGACTGATAATTTGGATGGCGTTAGGAGAGTTGGACACGGGTGATGAAAATTGAGAGTTCGGGGGTAGTTTTGATCAAATTGAAAGTTCAGGGACTAAAATGAAGAATGGGTGAAAATTCAGGTAGATAAACTGAAATTAATCTTAATAATTAATAAGCTAATAAAAAAAAAATCCAATTCCGAAGTCATTTAGCGCCAAGCAAACCAGTGAGCTCTTCCGCCTATTTGATGCTCGAGAGTGATTGAGAAGAAGATGAAGAACTTGTCGCCAGTGATAGATTTTTCGAGAGCGATTAGGAAGAAATGGTAGAGATGTACGTGCTTTGTACTCGATCTGCGGACCTTGCCGCCTGCATTTCTCCCGAGATGGGATAGGTCTGTGCTTCGTCTTCAAAAACTAATCCGATCACTTGTTCCAATCGGGTACGCCAATTCGCAATGCACAGAAGCTGTTTGATTCATTGTCTCTGAGAGTCTGAAGCTGACATGTCGTTTTACAGCTTGAGTACGACCTAGGTAAGCGGCAACTGCCCATTTATGTAAAAGCGGCACTGGCAGCCGAGACCGCTGTGTTTGGCTTCCTTTTGGTCAGGGATCCATCTCTGTTGGTCACTCTGACGTACGTTCTTACGCCATCCCCTCGTTCCATTCTACTCTTCTTTGACCTCACTGCTGACGCCATCACCACCACCAACTGTTTCCGATTCACCGAACAAACTTATATATATATATAACTCACCCAAGCACCTTCCTTCACTCACTCTGCTACTCTCGATCTGCTTCTGCTCACTCACTCACAGTGAGACATTCAACACATAGACATGGCGGGTGTGAGGAGGATGAAGCTTGGGTCACAAGGCCTGGAGGTGTCAGCTCAAGGACTGGGCTGCATGGGCATGTCAGCCTTCTATGGCCCCCCGAAGCCCGAAGCCGACATGATCAAGCTCATCCACCATGCCGTCGACTCCGGCGTCACCTTCCTCGACACCTCCGACGTCTACGGTCCCCACACCAACGAAATTCTCCTCGGCAAGGTATGTCCTTCACTCTTGTAATCGATTACTATTTATATGAGATTGTTTGAAATTCATTGAACTGATGGACCAGGCTTTGAGTGGAGGGGTGAGAGACAAGGTTGAACTGGCCACCAAATTCGGTATCAGGTTTGCGGACAACAAAATGGTGATTCGAGGTGACCCGGCATATGTGAGAGCTTCTTGTGAAGGAAGCTTGAAACGACTTGGTGTAGATTCTGTTGATCTCTATTATCAGCATAGGATTGACACCCGTGTCCCCATTGAAGTCACGGTTTGATTTCTTCTGTTTTCTCTTCAATCTCGCTGCATGCAGTCATTTAAGTTCATAGATGTTACTAGTTACTCAATTTCCTCTAGTTTGTGGTTTTCCTAGTGGAACTGAGGGCTTGACCATTACTAGATGCTGTTTTTTTAGCCTCAGCTGCTTCGTATTGAATTGATCAAGTTTGAAGAGGTTGTCAATGATGAGTGTAAATGGCCCTTTACAATCTTGCTTCACTTGCATTGCATCAAGTGATGAGGAAATAGTCCCATCTTTCAAATCTTTACACTCGGTTTGTGTAAGGATGTCTCATTCTCTGTCATCTTGATAATCAGTGATTTACACTCGGTTTTTTTAGTTGCTTTTAGTACCAAGGCTTTGATTCTATAAATTTAATTATATTTTCTATTAGTCATCTTGTTGGCACGACACCTATGAATAGAAGTACATGTTGATTAGAGTTGCATCCTTTAGTACTACAGGTCTACAGTACAGTCCAGAAATTTATAATCTTTAATCTATATGGAAAAGATTTTGTGAACTACCATTTGTTAAGCACAAAAGCCACTACATTCTAGCATCATTTTCAGTGTATATCATTTCCAAATTTGTTAAATCACATAATGTTCTGTATTATCTTGTAGCTTATTTATCTTCCCTACTAGACTATTAATCTTTTGTTACTGCAATGTGTCAGTCAGTTATTTTGAGCAAGATCTCATTTTCTTAAATTCCTTTATTTTGTCTTTTACAAGGTGGGGGAGCTCAAGAAGCTAATTGAAGAGGGTAAAATAAAGTACATCGGTCTGTCTGAGGCGTCAGCTTCAACAATAAGAAGAGCCCATGCTGTTCATCCAATAACTGCTGTGCAGCTGGAGTGGTCCTTGTGGTCAAGAGATGTAGAGGAAGAAATAATCCCTACTTGTCGGTAAGGCTTGACGGAGCTACCTAGATTATTATAGAGTATGTTGCTAGCAATTCATTGATATTACTGTCCCAAATTTCTCAGGGAACTTGGCATTGGCATTGTTGCATACAGTCCTCTAGGAAGAGGATTCTTGTCATCGGGGGCAAATTTCATCGAAACTCTTCCCAATGATGATGCTCGAAAGGTTGGTTACACAAATATTACTTGTGATATCCATGTGCATTAGATAATAAACATATGTATTATCATCATGCTACGGTTTTGAATGTCTAGTCCTTCTATCTCCTTGAAAGTTCTTAAAGCTTATGTTTGTAGTTGACCTTTAGTAATCTGTGTTTGTGCATCCTGGTTGACTTTATTCAGTAGTCTTTTGTAATTCCAGTATCCAAGCCTTAATGTATCACTCTCGAGAGGATCACTAAGTGATTAAATTTCATAAGATTCATAATATGTTTTGAGCTGCGGTTTCTGAGAGGAGGTATTGCAAATTTCATCATTTTTGCCCTTTCGATTTCAACTCCAACACTTTTGAGAAAGTAGAAATATTATTGATAAGTCAGGTAGCCCAGCAACTCTCACTGCAGCTCTCACTGCACAGATAAGTCAGGTCACCCCTGCTAATTGATTATTCAACAAGTCAAAGTGCACTGTCATGCTTACTCAACAAAAGGAGTGCCATGCTATGATCGTAATCATAAGAAGCTTATTATAATTCTTAATACAATTTTCAAATATCTTTTAGTGCTAAGAAAATACGGCAGTTGATGTGGAAGAAGCCCAAATTATTTTTCGTTTTATGTACGAGTGATGTTCAATCTGCTTATTAGTGCCTTTGGTTATCGTTTAGTTTGATAAAGCTATATTTCTTGATGCTCAAATAAGTACTGCGTTGGTTGCAGAATTTTCCCAGGTTCCAAGCTGAAAACCTAGAGCATAATAAAACAATATTTGAGCGAGTAAGTGATCTTGCAGCAAGGAAGGGTTGCACCCCATCTCAACTAGCACTGGCCTGGGTTCATCACCAAGGAAATGATGTGTGTCCTATACCCGGAACCACCAAGATTGAGAATTTTAACCAGAACGTTAAGGCTCTGTCTGTGAAACTGACACCAGAAGAAATGGATGAGCTTGAATCTTTTGCTTCCGCAGATGCTGTTAAGGGTGACAGGTATCAGACTGGCAACAGTACTTGGATGAACTCTGACACTCCACCACTGTCTTCATGGAAAGCCATATAAGTAGGTGCCTGGAATCTCTGAGTTATCTCCCAATAATGCCTCTTTGTGCCTTGAGAATTTTGTGAATTTGTATTTTTTGTTTAAAGACTTGGTAGTACGTTAGTCATCCCTCATTACTTGACTTATTTATCAAGTCTTTTGTTTACTTCTCTCTAAGACATATTTAAGGGTTTTTGTCCATTTACCCTAACAATCTCTGGTCATAGGAGACTTCGTCGGAGTTCAGTCACTTGTCGCCTGAATCTAGTCACTTTATAGTCAAGAAAAATTGCAATTATTTTTCCATTAACAAAATTTGAAAAAATGGCATGAAACTTTTTGAAATTTTGATATACTAGCGCCTAAGCATATGTTAATGGACTTCTGTATTTATAAAATGAAAAAAAAAATTGAAAACAATGGTCACTCTTATGTTTGAGGGAACTTCTCCATATGTTATGGAAGATGTTGTATTTTTTCATTATTTTTTTTTATTAGTTTACAATTGTATGCTATGTTGAAGAATGTTGACTTTTAATGTGCCTTGTCAAACTAGGTTTAGTTCTATGGTTGTAATAGGAGAGACGGTTCTAGAATTTCTAGTTCTATTCGGAATAGGTTTCCTTGTATCGTAAGAATATGTACTTTGTAATCCCTATATATAGGGCTCCTATTATCAATAATAGAACATACACGAATTCTCTCTTTGCATCCTAGTATCCTAAAACACGTTATCAACACGAGCTCTAACCACAAATAGCCAAAATCTTAAATCCAAATACAAAACCCTGAGACTTTTTCAGCCCCCGCTACCCACCTTGAAGCTCTTAACACCAGGAGTCTAGAACAGGGGGCAGAACCACCAGAACCGGTCTGAAACACACCGAATTGGCCATCAGAAGCTAAAAACCATCCGTAGCAAATTTTCCACCGGTTCACCAACTTCCAGACCTCAAATTGTCACCAAATTTTGCCAGCAGTAGCGTCTCGATCTCAGGATT
This sequence comes from Rosa chinensis, assembly GCF_002994745.2. Lineage (NCBI taxonomy): Eukaryota > Viridiplantae > Streptophyta > Magnoliopsida > Rosales > Rosaceae > Rosa > Rosa chinensis. Next base: position 34,457,082 of record NC_037091.1, on the reverse strand, counting down.
CATGAACCGGAACCAAATTCTCTACAACCGGTCTAGAAGCCCCCGAACCGGCCTCCACAGCGATTGTACCTCCTCCAGAAAAACTGGCAAATTAGCCAGTTTTTCCTATTCCGGCCAGCTCCGCCAGCCTCCAGCCAAGCTTAGCAGCTCTGGTCATCTTCTATCGCAAGTATCTGAATCAATGTTTCAAGCTCCGAATCGACAAGTAAGTGTTTATATTAAAATTCCAGCTTTCCATACTTTAATTTCTTCTTTTTCTTCGAGGACTTGCAACCTCCCTTCTTCTACATCACACCTTTCTGTAACGTGGGTTCAATTCTCAAAGCAAAACCATGGGGAGTTCACTCTTTATAAGAACTAAGAGTGTTTGTAAACCACGGACTAAGAGCGTTCGTGAGCATCGAAATATTACGAACTAAGAGCGTTAGTAAGCTATAGACTAAGAGCATTCGTAAGCATCAAAATTTGATCATTTAAACATCATTTTCTAGATCTAAGTCCAAACTTTGGAAACTATTGTCAACAAAGACATTGGCTATAACTATTTCGCTACTAGGCGCATCCAATAAGTGTGATGTCTAGGAAAATAGTTGAGATAAGTGGTACTTAAGCGAGCTTTGCTCCACCGACATCTCCTCTTACTTTCCTGGTCATGCTTAATTGGAGTTACTGAAACAATTAAGTAATTACTACTTGTCTAAAACTAGATTTGGATTGAAATTTTGATCTAGAAACTTTGATATAATCATTGGCTTTCATTGAAATAAAGTATCTATTTTGATTCGAACTTTATTCATTCAAGTATGCTTATCGGAGAGCTAGAACGCCTCGTGGATAGTGCTACTACGCACACCATACTTCGAAATAGGCAATTGATTATTCCTATGGATGTCGCCTACTCGATCTTCTGTGACTACAATGGCTGGATCATCAAAATTGATTCATGGTAGAGGACCAGCCCAATTTATGTTGCCACATGGCACAACTATTAATGTCACTGAAGCTCTATATGCTCCCAGGGCTGGAAGAACCCTTTTTAGCTTTAAAGATATAAAAGCCAATGGTTTTCATGTGGAAACACATTGTAAGAATGGACAAGAGTTCCTTTGCATCACCTCTAATGACTATGGACATAAACAAGTCTTAGAAAAACTTACTTAACGCTAATAATGAACTGGAAAATATCAAAGTTCAATTATCAAAGCTAAACCAATGGGTCATTTCATGATTTTTCAAAAAAACTATACTTGTTTTACTCTCAGTTTTTGGTAGCTTAAAGGCGAATCTTCAATGATCATTTTGAACTTGGTTTCGTGAAAAAGGGAGTTGAAGTGAGTCTGCTATGCTATTTTTAACTTACTGCACTGTTTCAGAATTTCTCATGTAATTAGCTTTTCTGTCACGCCTCATATTGTTTGACAATTCATTTCAAGTGCGAATAGCATGAAACTCTGGAAAATAGTATCTTTGAATGTCTACTTGAAATCTGGAAAGTTGTGCTGCAAATCGCAGAAACAATAGTTGTTGGTGAATAACTGTTATTCCTACTTCCAATTTTTTGAAACTGTCTCAAGCTTGCAGCTTATTGTTACAAACAGCTATAAATCTTGTTTTTTTTTTTTTGTCTACATTGTAGTCAAAGGTAGCTGAGGTTGAATGCAAGTTGGCAATAGGTTCTGTTGAACATATTGTTGCTCGTGCCACTGTTATGGAGTGCGAGGATCCTTCCCAACTCGTTCATTGCACTCCACTAGGGGATGGCAATGTGCGCGTTTCTATCTATGCCGCGCTTGAGGAGAAAGCAAAAGTGCCATTTCCTGTGAAAGATGAAATTGAAACAGTGAAGCAGGCTATGAGGAGTTGGGTGGCATGGCCTAAACACCTAGTCATAAAATCACATCTCAAGGTAAAAACTCAGTCTAATTCAATCTATAGATACTTTGGTAACATTCAATTGTTTATAGAAAGTCACATAACTTTAGATATGCAGCATATATTTATGATATATACCTCACATTTATTTTCTTATTGTAGAAACCTCCCAAGGATAGTGCTGAAAAGAAGAAGAAAAGGAAAGAGATAGGGGAAGAGGACTCGGAGATTAAATTTGGCTTGGCTAAATTGGCACCATCATTACCAGCTTCATTGAAGATGTTATGTTTGTGGGGTGAAGATGCATTCAAAGATGGGCATACAATCAGCTTCTACATGGAGCCTGAAGTGTTTGGATTTTCTTGCAAGACTTATATATTGGGAAAAGATGTTCGGTGACTGGCAAGCATGAGGGAATTAACTGGAACTTGCATTGTAGTGTACCAGAGGTAGAAAATATGCAGTACTGTTATTATATATATATATATATATATATATTTTTTTTTTTTTTTTTCTTTCTCCCCAATGCCTTGATAAGAAATGCAGTTGCTGAAACTTACTGACTTAGTGTAAATGTTTGTTATCAGGTACCTCTATGATCAGTTGAAGGCTTATAAAATGCTTGACATGGTTGCATTTATTGACCCTTCACTTGTTGGTGCTGTGGGGTATGGGAATGGAACTGTCAGGACCCAACACATCAAAGATAGGTTTGCAACTGCTAAACCAGGACAGATGTTCATGTTGCCATTTAACTTGGGGTAAGTTCACGAAGGTTTGCAAACTTTCATAAGTAACTTGTGTCTGAACAACAAAATTTAGTGTTCAGGATATATGACATTTTGCATGCATGTAGTGATCATTGGACTTTGACACTTGTTGATCCGGATAAACAAAGCGCCTATTTTATGGACCTGCTAAAAAGACGTTTACCCACAGGAGATTGGATATGTCTATCATGGAAACGTAAGTCGCTGGTTTACATATTGATCACACATGCCTCAATTTTATAAAATCTATTGAATACAGTTGTTGCCTCCTTTCCTATATGGTGCATCATCAATTATATTGTTGTTTTGGTGTAGTGCTATGCGTATGTATATTGCTGAAAAGAAAAAGCAAGGCCGGAGTTCAGTCCAATGGAAAATTTTGGCTGTAAGCTTCACTACTTCTGATTTTCAGAAAACAATATTTCAGTTTGTCCGATTTCACTTCTTGAGTCATTTGATTGTGTTTAGGGCATTCCTCCCCAACGTAGCAACAAGGAGTGTGGATACTTTATCATGCGATACATGAGAGATATCATTGAGGATAAAGACATGTCATTGTTTCCTATGAAGGTATCGACATATATATATAGCTATAAATATAGTCACTTGACTCAATTTCTCAGAACTTTGTTATTATATCCATGCCTTATTCACCAAAAAGTTTGGTCACTAATCCTTTTGATATAATAAACTGATTTCAGTGGGAGAGGAGAGGCAGCAGCCAATACACCCAAGCAGATATTGATTAAGTGCGAAATGAGTGGGGGAAGTTTGTTGTCAACACATATGTGCATGAGCCTTAAAGTAGCGCGCTTGTTGCTGGTACAATTTTGGTAAGGAAAGCATCTTTTTTGTGCTTCTCTGCTGGTACATTATCATGCATGCACCATGTGACATGTTTTGGAACAATACATGTGTATCAGCTTTTTGATGTCCCAAGTAGATGGGCATGCACTAGAATGCTTTTCTTGTTTAAAATGTTGGCTTTCTTATTTGGAAATGCACCTCTTTTGCTTTTGAAGTTTAAAGTATTGGTTAGATTACTCATTTGGTTGTTTCCAATATTCGTGTTTGATGGAGTACTGTTCATTTGGTAAATAAAGAAATGAATGCACAATCTAATTCAAGAATGAGATGTTCAAATGATCACACAACAGAATATATATAATGTCGACTGCCCATTGTCTGAATGGTCGAAAACGGGGCAGAAACTGATTGCCATCATTCATATCACACATCAGTTTTTAACAAATCAATGTATTCTAATTTCTACTCACACAACAGAAGCAACTAAACTCAGTTGTCCTAAACATTAATCATACAACAGAAGCAATTGAACTCTGTTGTCCAAAAACTAAATCAGACAACAGTTGCAATTGAACTCTGTTGTCCCAAATGTTGATCATACAACAGATATAGTCCAAGCATTGAAGTTTGAGGATCAATCAGACAACACAAAAAATAAAAATATGTTGTCTGATATGGTTAACATACAACAGCTTGAAACCAAGCACTGTTGTCTGAAGGAAGCGCTTCAACTACTGCGCAGCTGCGCATGGCATCTGCCGAGCCATCTGTTGAGCCATCACACAACAGTTATACCACATACCCGTTGCCTTTTTGTTTATCAGACAACTGTGTTCCACCATTGTTTGAATTTTCAACAGACAATAGCTCACTCTACAACGGTGGCACTCCAAATCAGACAACAGTTTATGTCTGTCGTCTGATACGTTTTTTGGCATAGTGGTATATCAACTCTTAGGTTAGGAATCTATTACTTAGACTACAAGTTAATCTGTTAATAAGTAATACATTAGGATTCTGAAAAGTGACTTGATCTCTAAAAAATATCTTTATGGGAGGATGAGGGCTAGTCATCCTATATAAATAAGTGTGCATGTTTGGTCCCTGCTCTTTCTGTAACAAAGTATTCAGTCCTGCCCCTTTGAAGGAACAATTAGGTTTACTAGGGATGTAAATCGGGTTGTTCTTGCTTTTCTTTGTAGACATTTATTATTACTCTTCCTGTAGTTTAAAGCTAGCTAGCTTTGACAAAATTAAAGTGACGTATTTTCCAGCCCTGACACCCAAATGTACTAGATTACATGTTTACGTTTTATATTATTATTATTATTATTATTATTATTATTATTATAATATTATTATTATTATTATTTTTGGTGGGGGGTGGGTGTTACGATCTTTTCTGCGGCAAGTATAGCCGACTTAGACAGGCTCTTGTGGAGGCAAACAAGCCAGTTCAAAATGAATGACCAGAGATAACTAATAGAATGCAAGCAGTATAGCTCACTGTTGTCCATAAACTCAGAATTGAGCTTGTTATTCATGAAAGACTGCAAGACTGCAACATTTAACCTTGGGAAAAGCTAGAGGAGGTGGGGTTTTCTTATAATTACAAAGTCACAAACTCGCAACAGAAAAAAGAAACTACCACGTACTATTCAGAGAGATCAATTCCCAACACAATGTCCAGAACAAAAAGAAAGCTTCAAGTAATGCAGTATTGATTGTATCTATTCATTATAAACCTGGTCACCAAAAATGCCTACTATCCACCTTACCACCTATTTCTATTATCTGCATTAGAGAGTTCATATTATCATTTACAAAGAAGAAATGCAATATACCAATAACACTGGAAAAATTAGATTTGGCAAGTTTATCTGCCTGGTTTTGTGTTGATCCTCTCAATGAAACTGGCCATGTATCTATAAAGAGACAAAATATAACCAAAACACTCACAATACAAATCCTAGTATTGCGTGATCATCTCATTAAGAAAAAGGCTATTAGCAGATTCTTCTGCAGGTAAAACCCATTGTGTTTATCTCCCAGCTGGCGCCATTTATCGGGCAAGTTGGCCTCAAGAGGTGGCTCTGAACATTGCAACGCATTCCCTCGTTGATATGGAAGAGATTAGGCAAGACTCGTAAAGGAAGCAGACTGGCGGAGGATGCCAGAGTTACAGAGGAGACAACCTAAACAGCAAAAGGGGAGGCTAAAACAGCTTAAGAGGCTGAGACGTCGTCTGAGAACTTTGGTATCCATTTTTAGATTACTATTATCTATTATCTATGCTACAACTAAAGTCTTATGCTAGCTACAGTACTACCATGACTTAAATGTGGGTAGGTACTGAGTTGTAATCGAGTTGAATCCGTGTTAGGAGATTAGTGGATATCTGACATGATATCCGCTAAACATGACATCCAACAACTTCAACTTCCAAAGGAATGTCCAACTAGTATGAAATGAAACCACAAAACAAGAACCTAGTAATTACGTATCAAAATGCAATGCACCACTACCTTGCAATTAAAGACTTATACAGGACTGCAGAGTCAACTTTCACTGCTACAAATTAAACAATTAATGGTAGATTAATTGATCGTTTCCTGATGGGTTGCAGAAATAGAAGAAGGCTAATTAACCCACCTGATATTAAACCCTGCTTCCTTTCTATCCAGAGAAGGCACAAACGTATGTTAGAGGGTTGTCTTGTAGCTCAGAAAAGAGTAATCTGCACAAAGGTGAACTGTATACTGTTGCTGCTACGTTCAATTTTCGGCTTTAACTTTCACTCAACTTTCTGAACATAATGACAAGTACAGAAACATAAACTGTTACTAAAAAGCTAGATAGAATTGAAGTATAAGGATGAATAAAAATTAGAAAGTGAGCCAGATTAGTCTCCTTGACTGATCACATGTATACCCAGCGAACACCAAACACTAACTAAATATTGGTCATTATATGATCCTCAGTGATAGCAGTGATGGGTATCTAGCTTGGAGAACTTTTTTAGAAGAAATCAAAACCTCAATTACAATCCTTTGATATGTATAATACATCCTGAAGAATTGGAGGAGCAAAACAGAGAAGACACATCGTCTATTCACTGGTCCAGGCCAGCGAGCAAAAGTATGTGCAGCATCATTGTTCTCTGATACAAGTGAGTGAAGGTGCTGCCTGGCAGTTGAGAGAACAGCTCAAGCACATCACCATAGATTGAATGACGTCATATCGATGAATCTTCCAAGGAGTGGACAGCTTGAATGATTTGCAAGGAGTCAGACTCGAGGCGTACTGAGGATAAACCTCAGTCCAGAACTAATTGGCAAGCTTCAACCCTGCTAACACTTCCACCTGTGTAGGATAGAACACCTGGCTCAAGCTCAGAGCTTTCCCACCTCGAAAAACCCTCTCATGGTTTCGAATAACTATACCAATACCTCTTGAACTTGAGTGAATATCGAAGGCTCCATCTAAACATACAACTAAACCATCCAAGCAGAGGGTTTTGCCAAAGAGAACGCTGTCTTGGTTGCTTAGGCGCCGGAGCATTTGCTTGCAAGTAATTAGAAATTTAGAATACCAAACCTGTGCACTAAGCATAACTGCTTGGGGTTGATATTCGATTCTCTGTCATTCCAAAAGTTTATCCCTGCGTGACTTCCACACAATCCACAGCCTAACAAGCAACCGGTAAAAAGGTGTAGAGGGTACAGTTGCTCTAAGCAATGAGTTTCTTATATATATGTCTTATATTATAGCCTGATTTCTCTCTTTCTGGGTTACTTCCTTTCGGAACCCCCATGCATTAATGAAGTAATGTGTATAGGTTTGCAGATTGCATTCTGTTGTGCGAAAATTCAATTCCCACTATCTATAAGATCATTTTGTATATACGCTAACATTGGTGCAAATTTTGAGTGGCCTCTCCCCTATACTCCACTACTATATAGATTATCTTCCATCTCATACTGCGCATATATAACTGAATGTTCAAAGCTTAAAGGCAATCTTAGACCGTAAATTAAGCACAGTACCTTAGTGGCCAGTATTTGAATACATTGTTGCATCAGATTCCTTGTGCCACTTCGCAGAATCTCAGTTAATATTGGTACCATATATCTGTTCTTCATCGGGTACAAGTAAATCTGTTATGCCATGGCCAATATGCTAGCTAGGTAGACAGCTACATAGGCAAAGTACATTTCACTCCAGCTGCGCATTACAAGCGTCAAAGAGAGACGTGTAAGATCAAATATGGACATAACACATATCATCATAAAGTAATTGATGATTAGCTTAATATCAATCCTAGTTTAACATGGATACAAACAGTAAATCAATACTAGTGACTTAATGAATAGTGTATCAATTCATTAAAGATAGTAATCTATTGCTTAGTCTACAAGGAAGGCTACAAGTTGTGATACATTAAGAATCTAACTAGGAAACCTAAACCGATATGGATAGCTTTAATGGGAAGCTTCTTGAGGTTTAAGTCACCTATATATACAGATGAATTGGTCCCTGATTACTACCGACGTTTTGCATATTGTTCTGTCCATTGAGAAGCAAGTTGGTAAGTAACAGAAGGCTATATTCAGTGTTCGTGTTTGCAGTTGCATAAGATGGAATCCATGCCAGTAATTGCTGAAGGTAAGCCTTAATCCCTTTTATGATTGTGTGCATATGTTGTGAGCATGTATATGGTTATTTTAACAATTGGTATCAGAGCATAGGCTCACAAGTATCAAAATCGTTTTAGGGTTTTGCAAAACAAACACAAAAAAAAAAAAAAAAAAAAAAGGGGTTTTTGCTTTACGGACCAAGTCACTGATCAGGTAACTGACCATGTAACTGGTCATGTAACTGATCAAGGTAAGTTACTTAAGTCAATTGCTGCATCTGGTTAAATATCAAGTTCACGCTTCCGCTGTGATTTTTAGCAGCAAATTGGGGAAAAAGCAAAAACAGGTTTTTCTGTGAAATTGATTTCGATTCATAGCATGATAATTGAATTTTGATTGTGCTCAAGAACACTAGTTGCATTCCCGGCGTGCGTTAGGTTAGAGTAGATGGTGACCGGATGAAATTTACAATTTCTTGATTGTTCTGTGGTTTCTTGGAATCGAAACAATTTTGATTGTGCTTGAATATGCATGATGAATTGATTGATGATATGGTATTGTATCTGTGATTGTGTAAAAATTGCATGAAGAACAAAAATCTCCCAGATTTTGTTTACACATTATTAAAATTGACAGATACGAGAGCTTAATTTTCTTACAAGGATGAATCTGGGTAGTTTGGGAATTAGTTGAACCTGACCCCAACCAGAAGCCTATAGGTTGTAAATGGGTTTTGTGGTTTTCTGTTGGCATAAGTGATTATGATGCACAAAGCATTCTTCATTGATGTTGGCAGAAAACGATGATCAGGTAACTGACCAAGTAACTGGTCAGGTCACTGACCATGTAACTGGTCAGGTCACTGACCATGTAACTGGCCAGGTCACTGACCATGTAACTGGCCAGGTCACTGACCATGTAACTGGCCAGGTCACTGACCATGTAACTGGCCAGGTCACTGACCAAGTAACTGGTCAGGTAACTAATCAAGTAACTGATCGAATAACAAAACTGAAATTGTGTTTTGTGTTTTAAAACTATGCTTCAGTTTTATCTTCCAAAGAAGTGGTCAAGTATGGTTTTAGAATACAAAACAGCAATATGCGTGCTTGATGAAAATAAATACGGATACTTAGAAATTTTTCTTCTGTCTAAAGATGTGGATAAATTTCTTTGGATAACTTGTTTTCATTGAACATGGTATATTGATAAAGAACTCCAGGATGTTATGCTTCTGCTCAAAAGTGTTGCTTAACATTATTTTTGGTTATGGACTGATATGAATGCAAGTATGGATTGTTTAGGTTTTCTGTATGTTCTTGTTTTGGTTGCTTAAAGCTAAATAAAACACAGAAAACTTAAAGTTATTTTCTTTACAAATTGAGAACTCACACGAATTTTTGTTTTGCTCCTTAGGTAACTCTTACATGAACTTGAACAGTGTCTTGATGCTAACTGGAACCAACTATAGAGCTTGGCTAGATTCTGTAGAGAACTATATGGGAATGCATGAGAACATAGACTATTGCTTCACTGAGGATAAACCTGAAGAGTTAACTGAAAAGAGCACTAAGAAGGAAACTGATCTTTACAAGAAGTGGCATAGATCCAATAGAATGGCTAAGAACCTCATTCGTACCTCTATGTCCAAGACTGTCAGAGGAAGTATAGAAGAACCTGAGCTAGCATCAGATTTTTTGGAACTCATAGGTGCTAAGTTTAAAGAAAGTGAAAAGGCAGAAGCTGCTAGGCTAACCAAGGAGTTTCATGATTTGAAGTACATGGGTTCAGGGGGAGTTAGAGAGCATATTATGAAGATGATCAATATAAATGGCAGACTCAGGGAGCTCTTGATGGGGGTTAGGGATGAGCAGGTAGTGCATTATGCACTACATTCCTTGCCTAACAGTTTTAGTCATCTTAGGACCAGTTACAACTCTCAAAAGGGAAACTGGACTCTAGATGAACTTATATCCATCTGTGTGGATGAAGAATCTAGGATCAAGGAAGAAAAGGAACCTGCTACAACCATTAACCTCATTGAGAAGCCTAAAAGGAAAAAGCCCCAAAATAAGCTCAAGCCTATCAAAGCCATAACTAAGAGTTCAACAGCTGCAGTGGCCAAGGAAAATAGGCCATTTAGGTTCAAGTGCTACTTTTGCAAAAGAGTAGGACACATGAAAAAGGACTGCACTGGCTATAAAAATTGGTTAGCCAAAAAGGGTAAGATTTTTTCTAATACAGTTTTTTCTTTAGAAATTAATCTTATAAATGTTGAACCACAGTCTTGGTGGATAGATTCAGGCTCACCTATTCATATTACTAATTCTTTGCAGGGATTCATAAGGAGGAGAATCCCAAAAAGTGATGAAGTGAACCTGTGTGTAGGCAATGGCATGAGAGTGGCAGTCAAGGCTATTGGAACCTTAAAGCTCGATTTAGGATTAGGAAAATTGTTAGTTTTGGACAATGTTTTTTATGTACCTTCCATGAGAAGGAATTTGGTTTCAGTTTCTCTTTTAGTAAAATCTGGTTGTAGACTTGTTATGGATAGTAATGGAATTCTTATTTCTAAAAATTCTGTTCAAATTGGTTCTGGTGTTATTATGAATGATTATTTACAGTTAAATTGTTCAATGGCTCAACAAGAACTTTTACTTGTTGAAAATAACACAAACAGTACTAACACTTTAATAGGTGTTAAAAGAACCAAACTAAATGAAAAGTCTGCATTTTTATGGCATAGAAGACTCGGCCATGTTTCAAAAGAGAGACTGAAAATTTTGGTGAAAAACAACATCCTAAATGAACTTGATTTTTCTGATCTAACAGACTGTGTTGAATGCTTTAAGGGAAAAATAACTAATACTAGAAAGAAGACTGCATATAGAAGCCAAAATTTATTAGAACTCATACACACTGATATATGTGGACCATTTAGGCATCAAACTATCTGTGGGAATGTGTATTTTATCACATTCATTGATGACTTTTCTAGATACAGTTATATTTATCTACTTTCAGAAAAGGCACAAGCATTGAAAGCCTTTCAAATCTTTAAGTCTGAGGTAGAAAATCAACTAGAAAAGAAAATCAAAACAGTAAGGTCAGATAGAGGGGGAGAGTTCTATGGAAAGTACACTGAATCCGGCCAACAAAAGGGTCCATTTGCCTTGTTTTTGCAAGACAATGGAATTAAAGCTCAATACACAACACCCTATAATCCACAACAGAATGGTGTTGCAGAGAGAAAGAATAGGACTCTTTTGAACATGGTTAGATGCATGATGTGTACAACTGGTTTGCCTAAATTTCTGTGGGGTGAGGCTTTAAAAACTGCAAATTATATTTGCAATAGAACACCTAGCAAAGCCATAGAAAATACTGCTTTTGAGCTTTGGTGTGGCAGGAAACCTAGTCTTCATCACTGTCATGTTTGGGGATGTCATGCAGAAGCTAGGATTTATAATCCAAGCTTGAATAAACTTGACCCCAAAACTGTTAGTTGCTATTTTGTAGGTTATCCAGATAAATCTAAAGGCTATAAGTTATATTCTGCTCATCATTCACCTAGAATTTTTGAAACACATCAAGCAAAGTTTCTAAGTGAAAAAGTTCACAATACAAACCTTGAGGATTTAACCTCAGTTTTTGAGGAAATTGTGTCAGATGAGAATTTAAGTGTAGCATTGCCTTTAGAACAAGATGTAACTGATCATGTCACTGGTCACGTAACTGACTATGTCACTGACCAAGTAACTGTCCCTGGTCGAGTAACTGGTCAAGTGACTGACCATGTCACTGACCAAGTAACTGTCCCTGGTCGAGTAACTGACCAAGTCACTGACCATGTAACTGTACCTGATCAAGTCACTGCCCATGTCACTGCCCATGTCACTGACCATGTAACTACCCAAGTAACTGTACCTGGTCAAGTCACTGCCCATGTCACTGACCAAGTAACTGACCACGTAACTGGTCAAGTAACTGAACCTCAAAATCCTCCAGTAGCTCAACCTAGAAGATCACAGAGAGCAAGAAAACCAACTTATGGGGGGAAGAGAGTGACTACATTGTTTATCTACAAGAAGCAGAAATTGAAATGGACTGTGCAGAGGACAATGATCCAACTACATTTAATCAGGCCATTGAAAGTAGTGAATCTCATCAATGGCAGCTAGCAATGGAAGCAGAAATTAATTCCATGAGTCAAAATGCAGTTTGGGAATTAGTTGAACCTGACCCCAACCAGAAGCCTATAGGTTGTAAATGGGTTTTCAAAACCAAAAGAGATGCAAATGGCAATGTAGAGAGACATAAAGCAAGATTAGTTGCCAGGGGTTTTACACAGAAGGAGGGCATTGATTTTACTGAGACTTTTTCTCCAGTTTCTACAAAAGACTCGTTTAGGATAATCATGGCTTTAGTGGCTCATTTTGATATGGAGCTGCACCAGATGGATGTTAAAACAGCTTTCTTGAATGGTGAACTAGATGAAGTGATTTATATGAGGCAACCAGAAGGTTTTGTGCGAGCTGGAAGTGAAAACTTAGTGTGCAAATTAAGAAAATCAATTTATGGCCTAAAACAAGCTTCTAGACAGTGGTACAAGAAATTTGATTCTGTGATTTCTACTTTTGGATTTACAGAAAATCTTGTTGATGAGTGTGTTTATTTGAAGACTGTTGGGAACAATTTTATTTTTCTGGTACTCTATGTGGATGATATACTTTTGGCTAGCAGTAACCTTAAATTGCTTAAAGATACCAAGAGTTTTCTGTCAAGGAATTTTGACATGAAAGACTTAGGAGAAGCATCCTATGTACTAGGTATTGAGATTAAAAGAGATAGGGCACATAGACTACTTGGTTTGTCTCAACAGAATTATGTTACCAAAATTTTAAAGAGATTTGGTATGGAGAAGTGTGCAGCTGGAGAAGTTCCCATGTCCAAAGGAGATAAGTTAACCAAGAAGCAAAGTCCCAATAGTGATGTTGAGAAAGAAAATATGGAGTCAAAGCCTTATGCCAGACTTGTAGGAAGTCTCATGTATGCACAAGTCTGCACTAGGCCGGATTTGTCTTTTGCAGTAGGGATTTTGTCAAGATTCCAATCTAATCCAGGCCATGAACATTGGGTAGCTGGGAAGAAAGTGTTGAGATACCTGCAGAGAACTAAAAGTCACATGCTAGTTTATAGGCAAGTGGAGGATCTGAAACTCATTGGATTCTCAGACTCGGATTTTGCAGGGAATTATCCAGACTCCAAGAAGTCCACTTGTGGATATGTGTTCTTGCTTGCAGGAGGTGCTATTGCTTGGAAAACCATGAAACAAACACTTGTTTCAACTTCTACTATGCAAGCTGAATTTATTGCAGTATATGAAACTGTGTGTGAAGGACTTTGGATTAGGAATTTTCTCATGCAGACCAAAGTATTGAGTCACATTGTGGCTGGAACACTTGTAATTTATTGTGACAATGAGGCTGCAGTTTTCTTTAGCAAGAACAGTAAAAGGTCAAATAATTCCAAGCATATTGATCTAAAGTATTACAGTGTTAGAGAAAGAGTAAAGCATGGTGAAATAGCTGTTTTGAGTATTGACACAAATTCACAGCTAGCAGATCCTTTCACTAAGGCATTGTCAGTAGCAGTATTCCAGAAACATACAGCAAGCATTGGAATTTTAGCTAATTTAGATGCTTAGGTTCAGTAGAGAGTTAGTCCAGTTGGAGCATTTAAAATTCTAAGGTTTTTTGAGTTCTTGTGTTTTAGTTGTGATCTTTTATTTTGTTTATCACAACTTGTTTGTAATGACAGATTTTATTATTAATAAATTTTGAGGTATTTTCAGATTTTGGTTATTACTGCAGTTTTTGTTGAATGTTCTGAAAATTATCGATTTTGTGTTTAAAGTTATACTTGCTATCAGATGGCTTAAATCATGTGAAGCATGATGTTAAGGTTCAAGCAATATCTTTAAGCCATCAGTGTTCAGTAAATTTGCTTGAGTTTTTGGTTTTAGAAACATAAAGTAGGACCTAATATATGTTTACTTGTTGATACACATTAACATATATTGTATCACTTCTGGTTTGACATATGTGGATTGCAGGAGCTTGTGTTTGTGGTTTTGAAACTCTGCATTTTTGTTAAAATGTATACTGTTTCTTGCTCTGCATAAGTAACTGTGATCTGACCATGTTGGAATGGATTTTCGATTTAAGTTTGTTATCTGGCGCGCACTTCAGTAAGTTAAGTAGGTTTTGATGTTCTCTGGTGCAAATCATCGAGCATGATATGTGTGAGTCCAAGGGGGAGATTGTAAGATCAAATATGGACATAACACATATCATCATAAAGTAATTGATGATTAGCTTAATATCAATCCTAGTTTAACATGGATACAAACAGTAAATCAATACTAGTGACTTAATGAATAGTGTATCAATTCATTAAAGATAGTAATCTATTGCTTAGTCTACAAGGAAGGCTACAAGTTGTGATACATTAAGAATCTAACTAGGAAACCTAAACCGATATGGATAGCTTTAATGGGAAGCTTCTTGAGGTTTAAGTCACCTATATATACAGATGAATTGGTCCCTGATTACTACCGACGTTTTGCATATTGTTCTGTCCATTGAGAAGCAAGTTGGTAAGTAACAGAAGGCTATATTCAGTGTTCGTGTTTGCAGTTGCATAAGATGGAATCCATGCCAGTAATTGCTGAAGGTAAGCCTTAATCCCTTTTATGATTGTGTGCATATGTTGTGAGCATGTATATGGTTATTTTAACAAGACGTACTTATATATTCCTTGCTAGGAATTTGCAGTTACCAGAGTCGCATCCACCAGCAATTTTACTGAACATAAGGGATTTCAGTGCTCCCTCCCCTGTACTCAACTACTATATTTTTCACCTTTTTTGGTAAGAAGAACTAGGCGCATGAAGCTGTGATTGATCTGTCTGCTAGTTAACTTAAACTAATATGTCAACTTTTTGGGTACTCTTTAATTCAGGGCACATGTGCACACAATGTTCCACTATATTTTGCAAGCTCACTAGAAGTGATGTCCACATTATATGCATTATTTGAAAACAGAATACATGCAGAGCACAAGGTTTTTCTGCAGTAAATATCTTTGCATGCTCTGTTATTCCATAGTTGTGTTAATCAAGAATCTTGGTAGCAAGCAACAGGTTAAGGAACTGTTTTACAAAATTGGGAATTAAGACTACAAAACTAACAAGAAAAATCAGTTTCAAGATGTAATCTATATATCCCCACTGCCTTGGTTGCAACTTGCAAGGATCTATACAGATCAACATACAGAACTGGCCGGAGAGCAGTACTACTGTACAACTAATAATAGTTGCACTAATTCTCTACTACAAACAGTACAGACTATGAATCAACCTCATCAAACAATGGTCCTTCCAACACTTTGATCAAAAACAGAAGCCATAGCTATAGCAAACTCTGCAAAGATATATATCTCTCAAGAATTATTGACGAATGTTCCACTCGCAGTTCGCTTATGGGCTAACTGAGTATTCCACTTCTTAATGAGTCATGCAGAAGCTTATGAGGCGGCCCCAAGGCACCCAAGGTGAGCAGATCCAAGCCATGATAAAGGGCGTGAGTCTCGGATATATATAGACTCCATATCTATATATATGTTCTCCTCCACTGGAGAGAAAATTAAAGAAAGAGGAAGACCATGCTTCCAAAGCTAGTTGGGAAACAAGACCAGTAAATTAACCTAAAGGAGCAGAGATGTTTCCAGGTAGCTAGTTATTGAGATCAATTGGTAGCTCCCTCGCCACCTTCTATATCTCGGATTCCAGGACTTTACGATCAAATGGGCAAAATCCCACATGCAGTAGGTATTTATAGATTAACCACACAAACAACTCTAGCTAGCTCCGACCTACCAACCTACCATCCAACCCGTAAAAACCAAGATTGAGGAGGAGCTCGCATATATAAACCCGATCCCCATCTCTGATTTTGTTGAAACTTTTCTTTCTGCAAAACCAAAAGGCCATTCATTCATCATTGATGGTGATCGCAATTCAGAAATTCTGATCTCAGATCAGGTTTGCTGTTAAAACACTTCACCCATTGCCCACCTTTTACCCGAAAGAGAACGAAATGGAAAATAACTACTCTCTTTTTTTTTATTTTCTTAAAAAAGAAAGAAAACAAATAGGGAAACTATAACTTCAATAACCCCCACCTCACTCTCTCTCTCTTTCTCTTAAGACAAAAGAGTCGACGCAGCTCAGTCAAGTCTCTCTTTTTGCCCTCTAACCTAACAAATTCAATTCTTCTTCTTCTTCTTCCCTTCCCTCTCCTTTTCCACAAAGCCATCGTCTACCTTTAGCTATTGGGTAGCGTAGCTTTTCCTCTGTAATTAACTCCCTGTGAACATTTCTCAATTGTTTCCTTCATATTCTTCTTCTCCTGCTCTCGAGAGGCTTAGGGTTCTTGGATTTTTGCTGACTACTGCGCCGTCATAATTGGTTTTGCCTGGAGAATTGGAATTCCATATTTTCCTCACCTAATTTCAACTGGGTTTTTTTCCCCTACCCTACTATGCCATCTCAGCAGAAAAACCCACCTGGGGATTCGCAACCTCTGCCGCCCCAGCCACAATTAGCTTCCAATCATAGTCACGCTCAACCCGACAAGCCTCCATTCTCTATAAGGTGATTATTTGATTTCCAATTTCATTTTTTTTCCGATTCTGTTTCATAATTTTTGCTATGTTTTGCTGTATGCTTTCATTCTTGATTCATTCTGATATGGGAGTTGCTCCTTAAATTGATGACTAGAATTGCTTTTGCTACTGTCTTGCAATTTCAAATTCGGAGTAGAACAAAACTTGTAGGTTCTGCTTTACATGACACATTTTTGCTTGAGCTTTCAATTGTCAAGGCTGCAATCTAAATTCCAATGCTACTTCAATTCCATGAAAAGAACTATTTTCGGTCCCTCTAATATGAGGCCTTGTTAAACGAATTCTTTTCGGTACTGAGATTCATGACTGCTGTTTTGTGCTCGGGCGTTCTGTTTTCGCTTTGGTGTGTGTGTATTCTAAATGTGCTTTTCAGTCTCGAAGTTCCTTTTAACTTTTTGTTCACCTTTTTTTGTAGTGTTATGTAATGAGTTGCAATTCATTTACCTTGGATTATTTGCTAACTAGTTCTATTTCCAGACAGCATGTTCTTGCTTGTCGTCAGAGAGATGTCATTTCTAACTGGCCATTTCCAAAGAAATACTTGGATATGTGTCTCAGTCGCGGTATCAAGGAGGTGTTGCCACCGCTTGAGTCCCATAAATCAGCTCTGCAATCAATTAGAGGAGTTGTGAGTTTGAATTGTGCTCAGCAAGAACGTAAGGATGATCATCTCTTTCGAAACAAATCATTGGATACTGTTGTGCAGGAGAATGAATGTGAATGTGTATTGAACACTGAGCCATCAATATCAGAATTTTCGATCCAGTATTGCCCTTCATCTCCCTTAAATAGAAGTCAAGAGACTAATTTAAGTCATGAAGTTGCTTCCAGTTCCATTTTCATATGTTCAACAGATCAACCTTCAGCTACAATACCAAGCTCACAAAACAAGAATAGTTTTAGTCCCCATGTTGCTTCCAGTTCCAGTGTCGTAGTTTCAACAGATCAACCTTCAACTTCAATACAAACTACAACTACGTTGACTTCTATTAGGAAGCTGAGTCGTAAGGAAAGACGACGTAATGGTAAGCAGAAGAAGCGGACGATGGCTGATATTTTAGATGTAGCTAAGCCATGTACAGCAGAGGATCTTCTTAGGATTAAAAGATTGTGCTGTGTTTCAAGCAACCCTCTTGAGCTGGGGGGTGAAGGAACGAAATGTATCATTGATGATGAGAATAATTGTGAATCTGACCTAACCAAGGATTACTCAAGTGAAAAACTTGAAAGAGATTGTGAAGCAGCTAATCTCAGTATGCGATCCAGACAAAGATTGGTGGTGAAGTTCAATCTTAGCGGACGTGAATCCAATGTCCAAAGCAAGATTTGATACAACTTGGACTACTATAGATGGAGGTACCCTCTCAGCTTCATTATCATTCTTCTATGAGCGCACAAGTTTTTATATTTAAGTAACAATTTTAAAGAATTAGATGTAGGGTTATAATCATTAGAACTCTGCATTGCATGTTATGGATTTAGCAAGAATGAGGCTCATTGTGAGATATAAACTGATAGTGTCTTCGGATGTAGTTCTATAGAATTTATTTCGTCTTTATTTGGCGTGTATGTGGTAAATAGAAATGTTTAATGCAGGACTTGCCACTATTAATTAGCTTCTATGGGTATAAGAAGTACCTCCTTCTGGTATGCAATAATTGATCTGTGTTAAAAAGCAGTCAAGTACTGGTAGGTTCATGTCTTAGATGGCTTAAATTCATATTTAGATATTCTTGGTTCTTTTGGAAAAAGTAAGTACTAAATTGCCCAAAATTGGAAATAAGTTGCTTCCTTTCTGAGATGGGAAAGGTCAACATGCTTAATGCTATGGTCCTCATTTAATTTAAATAGACCTAAGTTTACTTATCCAAATATATATATATAAGCTCCTCTAAAGTAAGGATCAAAGTGCATTCCTCATTAATGACATCAAGGTTAACTGTTTTCCTGCATACACAGTGCATTGTTCATATCAATATTTATTTTTGTTTTGCTTTTTTCTTTTTTTGAGGTTCGACGAATCAAATGATATTTTTTCGAATTTTTGTCTCTTCTTCTCCCTCTGAATCAAACTTTTTCTTGCCTTAATGGTTTAATTCCTATGGGTATCAATTGATACTAGTCAGATCCTAGATGTAGAAATATAAGAAGGTAGATTCCTTCTCCATTGAAAGAAATGATATTCTCTATTTTTCTTTTTTGGAACAATGATCAGCACAAGTATATAAAAGTATCTACTGTCTACCATTTCTATGTTTAATTTCATAATGATTTCATACATATATTCCCTTAATTATCGATTCCTGCTCTTTGAAGACAACATTTGGTCATGGAAAGAATTGGTGATACACTAAATCGTCTTCTCGGCCTCCTTATGAAAGTTTTGTTAAAATTGTGCTTGTGGTTATTGACAGGTTTAGGTGGAAAAAATTAGTTTTGATGGCTGTGTAGGGGAGGCATGAGATCCCTTTCGGCGGGGGAGAGGAGACGTGTTTGCTGGCAGTCTCAATCAATGCCCAGGGGCAGAAGCATTGGGTCATTGATGAAGGCGGTGGTTTACATATGTATATGAAGCTGAACTTGACCACAGCTATTTTTTTTTTTTTCTCCGCCAACAAATTCTAAAGGACCTGAATTTTCCCCATCAGGATGATAAAAGCAAAAGAAAAGCTAGTTGATGTTTGCTGGAGAGAGAAGAGACAGAGACAGAGAGCTAGCATCCATCTCTCTCGAGCCTAATTATGTTGCATGAGGATATTTGATCAGTTTCCTTGACTGAATCTACTCCAATTTGTATAGAACTTTATGCTAATGACGAGTTAGATGGCTCTTTTGATCCTAGTATGCTACCTCAGGATGAATTATTGGGAACTGTTCAAACGGAATTAGGAGCTGTACGCCTGTACCCTATATGCACGGAAAGCCCCATGTGTCTAGTTTCTGAGAAATTTTACGGTTTGCAATTCCGACTTTTTAAGAAGGAGTTATGGCAATTTAAGTGAAGGAAGTTCAGCTTGAACGAGAATCTGCAACACAGAAACTGTTGTGCAGAACACCTAACTTCGCTGAATTACTGGGAACTGCCCGGATAGAATTAAGAGTTGTACCCTATATGCACGGAAAGCCCCATGTTTCTAGTTTCTGAGAAATTTTAAGGTTTGCGATTCCGACTTTTCTAGAAGAAGTTATGGCAATTTAAGTGAAGGCAATTCTACTTCGATGGGAATCTGCAACATCTTTTACAAGTTCATGACTAGAACCGAACTTCGCTGAATTACTAGGAGCTACTCGAATAGAATTAGGAGCTGTAACCTATATGCATGGAAAGCCCCATGTGTCTAGTTTCTGAAAAATTTTAATGTTTGCTATTCCGACTTTTCTAGAAGGAGTTATGGCAATTTAAGTAAAGGCAGTTCAGCTTTGATGGGAATCTAGAAGGCCCAGCACATATATTTGGAAATGTTCAGTGTGCCACATCATCATTATGTGTGTGTGTGTGTGTGTCTCTTTGTGTGAGTGTGAATTTGTTGTAATTTGGCTTATGGTGAAATTGGACGTTCTCATACTTCTATATAGAATATGGCATATATATTTTACGTGTCATGACTACGGTTGACCAATTCGATCGGATTGGAAAATATGGTGAAATTAGCTAAATTTTTTACCACACTTATAATTTATTATAATAATCTCATTCAACGGTCGGTTTTTCCATTTTATTTGAATTGATAGAGGTTACCCTTTGGAGTATATGATGTATATAAATATAGGTTTATAAGAGTAACTAAGTTTGACCTAGTTGATCGAATTCGAAACAAGAACTAATTTGGCTGAAATTTTTACAACCACCATAAAACATTACAATCTCTCCATCGAGCGGTTGGTTTCTCCAAATTCATTTTTCACTTCATGTTTGCTTTAGAATGAACCTCAACAATTTAAATGCAATATATAAGTTATACAACTTTAGGAGGCAAATTGGTATAGTCCAATGTCTTTGTAATTAAAATTGAAGCTTTGATTTTATGTTCACGCACATCCATCTATGGAATATTTACAGACGTGATGTGAAAAAATAATCACGTTTCGCGGTCGTTGTGTCATCGGTCAACTAACAAAACATACAAGTGACAACGGTTGACCAATTCGATCGGATTCAAAAATATGGTGAAATTGGCTAAATTTTTTACCACACTCATAATTTCTTGTAATAATCATATCCAACTGTTGGTTTTTCCATTTTCTTTGAATTGATAGAGGTTGCTCTTAGAGTGTATGATATATAAATATAAGTTTATAAGAGTAACTAAGTTTGACATAGTTGATCAAATTCGAAACGAGAACCAAATTGGTTGAAATTTTTACAACCACCATAAAACATTACAACCTCTCCATCGAGCGGTTGGTTTCTCCAAATTCATTTTCCATTTCATGTTTGCTTTAGAATGAACCTCAACAATTTAAATGCAATGTATAAGTTATACAACTTTAGGAGGCAAATTGCTATAGACCAATGTATTTGTAATTAAAATTGAAATTTTTATCTTATGTCCACGCACATCCATAGATGAAATATTTACAAACGTGATGTAAAAAAATAAGCACGTTTTGCGGTCGTTATGCCATCGGTCAACCAAGAAAACATACAAATGACTACGGTTAACCAATCCGATCGGGTTCGAAACTATGGTGAAATTGACTAAATTTTTAACCACATGCATAATTTATTGTAATAATCACATCCAACGGTCGGTTTTCCCATTTTCTTTGAATTGATAGAGGTTGCTCTTTGGAATGTATGATATATAAATATAGATTTATAAAAAAAAAATTAGTGTCTTTAAATATTTATTATAAATAAAGCCCACAAGGCCCGACCCGGCCCGAAAAAGCCCGCAAGGCCCACTTTATATGGACGGGCTTGGATCCTTCGATTTACAATAAAGCCCGGCTCGGCCCGGCCCGCCATTATTTAAAAATATAATAAGGCCCGACCCAAGCCTACTATGAACGGCCCGGGCCGGAATGGGCCCGGCCCGTTGACGAGGCCTAGGTCTGTTGTAGAGTTTAATCTCGAGGCCATGGCACTGGCACAACATTGAACAATTTATCCATATTCCAATCCAAAGTTCAATAAATGTTTATCAGTCATCTCATCTCTAACCATAATCGAATACACTCTATCATCGACAGGCACAATACCAAATATAGTTTTTTTTTTTTTTTTTTTTTGTATCATACAATTGAAACTTCGACTAATATTTAAGTGCTATGGTCATTCCTTACTGTCAGCCTATCACCTAGCGATTCTTAGAACATTGTTAAAAGCTAAACGATTCCAATTCTGAAAACATATATAATTTAATTGTTTCACGTTTTTAATAAAATATCCTAAATTAAAATTAGGAAAAATTGATTTCAATAAAATAAAAAAAGCAAAAAATTTATTAGTCAAACGAAGAAAAAAAAAAAAAAATATATATATATATATATATATACAGGCCTTCTCTACTAAGGTCCTTACCTGAGCTTACAATACAGAATTTCATATTTTAACCACTTTTCGATTACATATTCACATATTAACTATTCAGTTTTTAGGTCCTAATGTAAAGATCATCTCTGTAAATTTTCAGCCCGCTTAATTTCCAAGGAAGACATAGTCTCAATGTTACTCGCATGGGAACACAATTAGTCCTTGTTTTCAAGTCCCTTATCTTTAAGAGAATTAGAAAGGCCGTCCCTTCATTCTTCAAGTTCACTCGTTAATAATTCCTCCTACTTCAACTGCATGCCATTGAAAGATCAAAGTACATGTTTATCTACACACACACACACACACCCGAATATTCTTAATTCCCGTTGTATGTATGAAGGTCAAAGCTAGAAACGAATATGTTGAAACGAGGAAGGTTAAATAGAGAAAGGGACATGAGATCCTGTATCTCCTCATTTGTCATCGAAACTGATCCGGTGGAAGTAGATCTTAAGCTAATAACAGATTGTTGGGCAGTAGGAGCTTCACCTTAGTTGATGAAACTGAGCATTGTTTGGCCTTAAGGCATCCAAAATTGCAATTTACACGAACGGTTCAGGATGGACAGATTCGGTTCGTTCATTGATTTAATTGAGTTTGATACCTTAAAGATCAACAATTTGACTGAAAATTTGCAGAAGTGATCTATATATTAGGACCTAAAAAATGAATGGTTGAGATGTGAATATATGATTGAAAAGTGGTCAAAACATGAAAATCCGCACCTTAAGCTAAGTTAAGGATCTCTATGAACTATCGACCCTTAAATATCCTCTACACAAATCTTCTCGCTTTTTGTCATCAAAATCAGGCAACTTGAATTTTTGGCACATCGACAGGAATCGCGGAGCACGAAGAAGGAAGCTCCGTCTGGTAAGTCAAATCTTCCTCTCTTGACTTGTCTAGTCTGAATTCCTCTAAACTAGTTACTAGTATTAGTCATTTTCAATTGAAACTATTGTAGGATTTTAATAGGATAAGGCTTATGATTTTGTCTTCTGGTCCAAATTTTCTGTTCAACTGAGACTGTTAATTTGCTGTTTGTTGATGTTGTCTTGCTTTTCGTGTCCATTTCTAGATATCAGTATCCTAAGCACACTGCTATTTCTAGTTGGGTGACATAAGCGTGTTATGAAACTTCCAGTTGATGCTATTTCCCATAATATTGTATTGAGTTATCAAATTCTTATTGTTTATGGGTACAGATTATATATTATGTACAGATTATATATAATCGTTCTTTGTATATGTATGTTGTGTGCTTATTTCTAAGTTGTCCTGTGCTCAGCTTGACTAATACAATCATTCATTATTACTAACTTGTCATGTTTCATCCACTTGAAATTATATAAGTGTTGAAAAAATGGAAGATTTTGTGAGGTTAGTTCTTACCATTCTTGTTCCGAGTATTCATTATTACTAGTTAGAAACTGTTCGGGTACAGATTATATATCAACGGTTAATAATAAAGTAATTGAGTTTTAAAAAACTTGACAAAAATAAAAGATAAATTATTTTAAAATTCTATAAATGACGATATATTATATAAACTAAAAGGCTGGAGATAAATAATTAAATAAGCTAAAATATCGATCACAAGTCTTAAGACGACATCGTCGCCAAAAATCCCAAGGCCCGAGACTTTTTTAACCTAGGTCCGAGTGAGTCAAAGACGACGTCGTCGCAAAAAACCCTCCATTCAGTCTCCAAACACCAATGGACCACTATTACAGCTCTCAAGACGACGTCGTCGCCCAAAACCCCAAGATCCGAGAAGATGTCGAAGCAACCCACCATCGACGATGCCGAACCAATCCGTTGTCGACGGTATACTCTTTGGAACAATACTGCATGCCTATGAATTAGTGGTGCATGTTGCCTTCTTTTTAGCATTATTTCTAACATCGACAAGTTTTGCAATAGTGCTCTTTTATCATTTTTGAAGTTCAAAAATGACTTGCATGCAGTGCAACCATGAGGAAATTGATGTTCATAGGAACTTTGTAGTTTGTGAACTTCCAGCAATTTTGTCTATTTAATTGGTTTCATTCGACCAGTGCCTTAGTCAATAATATATAATTTTGGTTAGTACTAGCATTTGTAAATCATTGGATTTGTAGATTTTTTTTTTCATATGAAAGTTATAAGGACGTTTTTTTTCTTGTATGTCGACACTTGTTAGGTGTCCTATAATACTTACAATGAAGTATTTTTTGGATTTAAGGTCTCGTGTCATAGTAAACATTTGAGGACATCTTTTGAACGTCCTAATAGATATTAGAGGACATTTGTTCGAGTTACAATGACGTTTTTCCAACATCCTAGAAGACATTAGATGACGTTTTTCTAAAGATACAAGGACACTTTTCACGTGTCCTGGTAAACATTTTAGGACGTTTTTCAAACGTCTTTAAAAGACACTTACAATGACTCATTGATAGATGACTTTTTTTTTTAAGTGTCATCTAAAGTTTTTAAAGACATTTTTCCAATGTCATTAAAAGTATTTTCTGTATTAGTCCAACCAAAGAAGTCAACAAACTATAGAGTTGATTTTGTGTTATGCATTGCTTCCTTAGGTCGTTCGATTATGGTATATGGCATTGTCGTGATTTTGGACATGTGGTCGATTAATTATGGTGCTGCCTTTTTTTTTTTTTTTTTTTTGAGGAAAGTGATAACTTCATTAATTTATCCATGGTTAGAAGGCACGTACATCAGATGCTATCTCATGCCAAAATCATAAATGGCACAAGCTACCGAGCAAAGGACAGGTGACCCTCACTGTTAACACATTCGCTCACTTATTGAGCCTAACACCACAAGGATCGAAACCCTCACAACCTAACTCCCCCAAATAGTAAAACTAGTCGCCTAGAGACCTCAATTGGTGTACAACTAGAGAAACTCAGAATTGAGCCGATAAAGATCTAAAAACCATGTGATAGGCTAAAAAACTCGAGAAAACTAGAAAGGCCGAAGCCACTAAGATCAGTAGAAAAACTAGACAAGAAACTAACACCAGATGTCCAACCCACATGACTAACAGACCAGCCCAAGGACATAGCCCAAGGACATAGCCCAAACCACCCGGACCAGCCTTGGAGCGTTGATGACGATCAGAAACCAGCACCACGACCCAAAAACTCCATTACCGCAACCACTGGCAGCCATCAAAATCGCTGCCGCTATTGAGATCCACCGAAGTCACCATCACCGTAGCACACTGTTGACCACCTTGCCAACGACCCAACCGAGCCAGACTATGAGATCTCCACCAGAACGGATCCTGTAAATCCGTCCACCTGCCGCCATAACCAGCCTCGCATCCATCCCAGCTGCCTTGGAGCCACATCCTCTTCCAAATCTATAGGTCGCAGCGGATTGCACCCTACCATCAGTTTCCGTCAGTCGCTTGTAGCAACTAGGCCTGGAAACGTGCGGGTATAGTGCGGGTACGGTGCGGGTTCTTAACGGGTCGGGTTCTTAACGGGCTAACCTGATAAGAACCCGTTAGCTTAACGGGTTTCGCGGGCCAAACCCGGCGGGTTTGCGGGTTTTCCGTTGGAACCCGTTAAGACCCATAAACAATTTTTTTATTTTATTTTTTAACTTTTTATCAAAGCAACTAAAACCAATTAAGACTTATGTATATAACCCTCATTTGCCATTTTCTCTATATGAACGTTTTTGGTTTTCTATTTTGAAATTTTTTATTTTCTATCTTTTTAGATTTTTTTTTTCCTTTCCTTTTTTGACAAAAAATGATTCACAAATCACAATTATACGACGATCCAACGGTCGGATCACCTAGAGGATCATCTTTACCAATTTATACGATGATCCAACGGTCAGATCCTCACGGATTGCCCTTAGTTTCATCCTCTCAAAATTATACTACAATCCAACGGTCAGATCCTCACGGATCGCCCTTAGGTTCATCCTCTCAAAATTATACGAAGATCTAACGGTTGGATCGTCCCGTATCACCCTTAGAATCATCCTCACAAAATTATATGACGATCCAACGGTCAGATCCTCACGGATCGCCTTTTGAATCATCTTTGCACAATTATACGAAGATCCAACGGTTGGATCGTCCCAGATCACCTTTAGAATCAGCCTCACAAAATTATACGATGATCCAACGGTCGAATCCTCACGGATCTCCTTTTGAATTGTCTTTTCACAATTATACAAAGATCCAACTGTCGGATCCATATGTGGAATAAGAAAAATTATAAAAATGCCCTTGTTGAAAAAAAAATAATAATAAAAAATTGGGGAACCCGTATGGGTAATGGGAAATGGGTTTTTGGGAAGGATTTTGAGTTAATGGGTTCCAACGGGTTTAGCCCGCAAAACCCATTAATTTGCGGGTTTTTTACGTGCGGGCTTTTTTTAGTCCGGATTAATAAATGGGCGGGTTTGTGCGGGTTTTTAGCGTGCGGGTATAGTGCGGGTTTGCGGGTTACGGGTTTGAATGCCAGGCCTAGTAGCAGTCAAACGCTTCCAATCCCAACACCAGTCCGTAGCCAAATCAGATCGATCTGGTCACCAACTCAATTCAGTTATCCTTCACGCTGGCAGCCTCGCCGCTCAACCAGAAGCATCCATCAAACTAGTCCCGTCCGACCACGCACAACGCACGCTGGCAAGGCCCGAGGCCCGCCCAGCATGGCGGCGCAGTCAGACGAGCGAAGCAGCCCTGAAGAAGGGAGTAGGTCGCAGAGGCGCGTACTAGGGGGTTTGGGGTTTTTTTTGTAATGAACCTTGTAGTTCAATTATGGTGCTGCCTTGATCTTGAATTTGTTTGAGTAATTGATAATGAATGTTGGTTTGTGAAAATTGTGAGCAGCTTGTATGTTTTATTATTATTATTATTTTTTTTTCAGAAAGTAATTATAAAAACCAGAATTAATTACTGTGATAATATTTAAATGGAAAAGAAGAAAAAAAAAATAGAAGCGCAGACAAGGGGAGCACGACCTTATCATCATCATCATCCATTTTCTCATTCTCATCATCCATCTTCCGATCCCAATCCCAGTCCCCTGACTCATCGATCTTCTCACAAACCCTAATAACTTATCCAGTTCCAGCTCTCACGCGGCCCTCAGGTATTACTTACCTTTTCTTTTACATTGCAACTCTTATCTTTGTCTGGTGAAATTGGGGTTTTGGTCTGTTTCCCTACTGAGAAAGTAGAAGTCGATCCAGAGTTTGATTTGCTTGGTCTGAAATGGAATGCTTAACAATTTTTCGCTTTTTTGGGTCATAATGAATTCAAAGATAGCAAAAATTGCTCTTCCTTTTTCTGCTGGGACTTGGGCAATTTGAATGAAAGCTAGATTTTATTGATTTTTTGTTCCAATTCTAGAAACAAAGTAAAGATT
Source organism: Rosa chinensis (assembly GCF_002994745.2). NCBI lineage: Eukaryota > Viridiplantae > Streptophyta > Magnoliopsida > Rosales > Rosaceae > Rosa > Rosa chinensis. Next base: position 34,429,316 of record NC_037091.1, on the reverse strand, counting down.
GCCCATATTACAAAAACAAAGGTACACTGAAAAGTCAAAATTTTCAGGCTTTATGGTTCATAATTTGAGCTCCAACTGTATTTAACCCTCAAAGCTGGCTCCTTGAGCTGATTTTGCATTATTATGGGTGGTTTCTTCCAGTTCCTTGGCTTGTTTTTATACAAATAGCTGTGTAACACTAGGGTTTCCGCAGAATAAAGCTTCAGTGGTCGGAGGATGTTTGGTTGGTTTTGCTATGGCGCTCTCAGTTTAAATGATGACAGGTTTGCTTCATCCCAGTCATGAGTGAAGCCATTATGGGGAAGTGCTCTATGTTACTATCATTGATAATGTGAGAATGATGATGATGATGATGATGATATTGTTACATCCAGCAGAGTCTCGCACAGACATAGATTAGTGCAGGAAGAAAGCTTGTGATTGCACCAAATGGGGGCGTTGTCCTTGCCTTTCTCATCGCAAAACTTTTTACCCATTACTTCTGTCAGTTCTGACTTCTTTCCTTGGAATCCTCGCTTATTTGAAGTCAGCAGAAATCATAAGAACAACAGTAAAACCAGAAATATCTCTTTTCCTGTTTCTTGCTCATCTGTCAAAACCGTGCGTAGTCCTTCACTAGACAGGCATGTTGTGAAACAGAACAAGATACGGTTTGTCCTGAAGTTACAAACACTGCTCCTTTCCAAACCAAGATGCTATATTCCACTTCAGATTCTTAATAAATGTCGATCCTACCTTTCCTTGTCAAAGCCCCGGTCCATCCTTTCAATGATCCATCGTTACCCTACCATTTTTGAAGTCTTCTCAATTCCAACAGCACCCATGCCATTCAATGCATCCAAGTCATTATCACAACCCTGTGTCCGTCTAACCCCAGCTGCAGCAGCGCTTGCTGCTCAGGAATCAACTCTAAAATCAGCCAACTCTGACTCCTTGGCTACCAAACTCCAGAAACTTCTTATGCTTTCTTCTCATCACCGGCTAGTTCTGTCAAAGTTGGTTCACCTTGGTCCAGATCTTGGTCTTCACCCTAATTTTCGGTCTCGTCTCTGCAATGACCATCCAGAAAAATTCAAGACTATTGATACCTCCTACGGCCGTGCACTTGAGCTTGTATCCTGGGACCAAGACCTGGCAAAACCTTTACCGCCTCCACAAGTTCAATCGCGTGGGCTGATAGTAGACAGGCCTTTGAAGTTCAAGCATTTGAATCTTCGGAAGGGTCTGAATCTGAAGAGGAGACACCAAGAATTTTTGATGAGATTTAGAGAAATTCCAGATGTGTGCCCTTACAATACCCCTGCCTCGGAATTTCCAAAAGAGTCAATTGAGGCAGAGAAAAGAGCTTGTTTGGTGGTGAGAGAAATGCTAGGGATGATGGTTGAAAAGAGAACATTAATAGACCACTTGACACATTTTAGAAAAGAGTTTGGTCTGCCCAACAAGTTGAGAGGGATGATTGTGAGGCACCCTGAGTTATTCTATGTGAGCTTGAAAGGGCAGAGGGATTCTGTATTCCTGGTGGAGGGCTATGATGAGAATGGTTCACTTTTAGACAAGAAGAAAGAAACTTTGGTGATAAAGGAAAAGTTGATGGAGTTGGTCAGGGAAAGCAAGAGGTTGAGAAAAGAGAGGAGGAAAGCTCGCCTTAATAACACTAGGATTGATGACTGTAATGGTGATAATAGTGATGATGATGATGATGATTATTATGATGATGGCTTCCTGGATTTGTTTGAGTCTGAGGATCTGTATTTGGATGACATTGGTGATGATAAAAGTGAGACACTAAATTACAGGCAGAATGGTGAGTTTTGGACTGCAGATGCTTATTCTGATGTTGAAGGCAGAGATGGGCAACATTTGGAGCCTTGGTAGGTGCTAGAAAAACTGTACATATCGTCCCTGTCTGAAATTTTTTGTGCAGATTTGTGATAATAGCTGGATAGTTTTCCGTGTCATATATAGATAGATCTAAACACACACTCTTTGAATAGATCATTGACACAAGGAGGAGAGTCCCTCAAAATCAGCTTTGTGCTTGTTTTGTTTTGAATTAACAAGCTTTAATCAGGTTTGGTTTTATTAGTACGGAAGGATCATACATTGTCCCATCCATCACTTGCAATGGTAAACTAGTTTATTTTCAGAAGATGAGTGACTAAATATAAAAAGGTTGATTTCAGATAATACTTTGGTGGCTACTGAAGCAGCTCATTTTATGCATAAATTGCGTAAACAAGCAGAGGGTTTTTTCTGACTAAAGTTGGATATTAGTAAGGCATATGACAGGTTGGAATGGAATTTTCTGGAAGCTGTGTTGGCAAAGATGGGGTTTGAGTCAAGTTGGATTCGAATGGTGATGAGTTGTTTGACTACCGTTCGATACTCTGTTCTCATAATTGGGGAACCTTCTGGCTATATTACACCTACGAGAGGGATTAGACAAGGGGATCCTTTATCCCCTTATCTATTTATTTTGTGTGCAGAGGGGTTATCGTCAATGATCACAAATGCAGTGGCTGAGCATAGCTTGGAGGGGTTGCGTATGTGTCCAGATGCTCCGATTTTACATCATTTATTCTTTGCGGATGATAGCTTAATTTTTAGGTCAGCCGTGGAGGCAGAGTGCAGAAAATATAGAGCTTTGCTTGATGTATATGAGAGAGCGTCAGGGCAGAGGATAAATTTACAGAAAAGTAGTGTGGTATTTAGTAAAAATGTGGCTCCAAGTCTACAAGCTCAGTTAGCTGCTATTCTGGAAGTGAAGTGTGTACAAGAGCATGATAGATATTTGGGTTTGCCATTGCATGTGGGGAAGTCCAAAACGGAGATCTTTGAGTATATCAGAGAGAGTATTACAAAGAAGCTGACTAGTTGGAAAACAAAAATATTGAGTTCAGCAGGAAAAGAGATTATGATAAAGGTGGTAGCACAAACGATGCCTTTGTACACAATGAATTGCTATTTATTACCAAAAGGATTATGTGATGATTTGCAACAATTATGTGCTCAATTTTTTTGGGGTGATACAGATGATAAAAAGAAGATTCATTGGCGTTCCTGGGATAGAATGTGCCTTACTAAAGCAGAGGGTGGAATGGGTTTTAAAAACTTGTATGCTTACAATTTGGCTATGCTTGCGAAACAGGGGTGGGGATTGATTTCGAATCCGGCTTCTTTGATTGCTAGATTGTTTAAAGCGAGATATTACCCTAATTGTTCTTTTTGGGAGGCAGATATGGGGGAGTCTCCATCTTTTTCTTGGCGGTCCATTCTAACAAGTAGACCGGTTTTAAAGGCTGGGACTCAGTGGCAAATTGGTACAGCGCAGCAGATTGATATATGGAAGGAGAATTGGATACCGGATGTGCCTTTTGGAACTTTGACCAGACCGGTACATTGTGAGTTCGATATGGTGGCAGATTTGATAGATGGAGATTCCAGGAGGTGGTCCATACAGGTACTTCATACTCTGTTTCCTCCTACTATTGTGGAAAAAATCATGTGTATTCCTTTGAGTCGAAATGGTAGAAGCGATAGAGTAACATGGAAATTGGGAAAAAAGGGTTTTTATTCTGTCAAGAGTGCTTATTGGGTGGCTCGAGATATGGTGTTAGCTAATCTGAGGGCTTCAACATCTGTGGGTGATCCGTTTGCACTTCTTTGGAAGGCTTTATGGACTGCTAAAGTTCCAGAGAAGGTTCAAATTTGCCTCTGGAGGGCGTGTAATAATCTGTTGCCTACAAGGGATAGATCAAGTACTAAAGGATACACAGGGGAGTTGGGTTGTTTGCTGTGTAGTCACCCTTATGAAGATAGCAGGCATGTTTTTTGTGCTTGTCCGGTGGCCAAGGAAATATTGAGTGCTGCTCCTTTTAATTTGCTGCTTTACATGTCGCATAATTTTTCTTTCAAAGAGTGGATTTTAGAACAAGCTATTCAAATGTCTGCTAATATTTTTGCCAAGCTTCTTATGACTATTTGGGCGTTGTGGAAGAATCGAAATGACAAGCTATGGTCAGATAAATCTCAAAGTGCAATGGCTATTTCTTTGAGTACTGGGACCTGGTATGAAAGTTTCTTGATAAATCGGTATCCCAATGCTAAGCAGAAGAAAGCCCGCGTTCATCAGTTTTGGAAAGCACCAAGGGAAGGCGGTCTCAAGTTGAATATTGATGGTGCGTTTTTACCATAAGTAGGGTATGGTGCAGTTGGTGGTGTTATCCGGAATGATCACGGTGACTTTGTTGCTGCTCTAGCGCGTAAGGTTAGTTATGTTAACACAGCTTTACAAGTTGAGTTGTTAGCTATACGAGCTGGTATGGATCTATGTCAAGCTATGATGATTGAGGAAGTGATTATTGAGAGTGATTGCTTAGTTGCTATTCAAGCTATAACATCAGAGGCGCCTGATATGTCTGTTTATAGTGCTATTATTGAGGATATCAAGGCTGGTACAAGAGGTTTTCGGACCATCTCTTTTGTTCATGCTTCTCGTTCTGCAAATTGTGTTGCTCGTAGGCTAGCTAGTCATGCCTTTGAAAATGAAGGTAACTTTGAGTGGTTTGTTCATGCTCCAGATTTAATCTTGGATGTCATCATGTACGATTGTAATCATCGTAATTGATCAATAAAATTTTCGGAAGTTTATTTCAAAAAAAATATATATATATAAAAAGAATCAATAAGGGTGGGTTTAATATAAAAACACAAAACATTATGGCCTCTACCTCTACACTGCCCAACTGCTCAGTAGAATTCAAACATCATCGCCACTCGAGTTTCTCCACAAATACAAACTCAAACTCAAAAACTCATCTTCTTCAGTTCTTCTTCACTCTGCATGCAACTGTGTTGTGTTACGAAAGATCAGACCCAATAGTCTCTGCATTACCAGAACCCCAAGGGCAGGGCATTCACTTGCTGCAACTCGCTCGCTCTCCTTTTTGTTTTTCCTGCATGATGTCAACTCAGATGGGCTCTCCCTACAGGCCTACCGACACAAGTGTCTAACTGAGGAAATGGAAATAAACTTGGGGAAATTGGCGTTTGACCTCGATTTTCATCCATCGCAGCAATTAGTGACTACAGGTCTCACCGATGGCCACCTTCACTTGTATCGATATTCATCTGGTGGTTCACTACCTGAAAGGTCCAAACAAAAAAAATTCGGCTCCCTTCACATTTATTTATTTTAGATTCTTAATATAAAATGATGATTATGACTTTATGGTTATAGGGTGTTGGAAGTTCATGCACATAGCGAATCTTGCAGAGCTGCTCTGTTCGTCAACGGTGGCAGTGGTAATTTCTTGTATATTCACATATTGTGGTATAACTATTTGGGCTAATAAGCAGCTATTGATGGATTATGTAGCCATTTTGACAGGGTCTCTAGACCACACAATCTTGCAATATGTGGAAACTGGTTCTGCTATCGCTTGCCTTGAAAATGCTCATGAGTCTCTCTCTTCTCTCTTCTTAATCGGTATTCAAGAGTGCTCATTTTGGTCATATTCTGAACAATCATATCTTCATCTGATGCAGCGATGCAATCAATAGACTTATAAACTTGACCGCATCTACCATTGCCTCTGGAGATGATGGAGGCTGTATTAAGGTTATTTTCTATGACTTGTGGTTCCCTTGCCTTTGTTATGTTTTGTATTTTTTTTTCTGTAATTTTAATTCCTTTGCGCCTTTGCCTTTGTTCATTCTTCAGCTCTGGGATACCAGACAACGATCTTGCTGCAATTCCTTTAATGCTCATCAGGACTACATCTCCGATATGACTTTTTCAGCTGATTCCATGAAAGTCCTGGGAACTAGGTAATCCTCCATGTTGTTGTTTTCTTTATTTGTTCCTGCTATTCAATTTTAATGTTTACTCCTGAACCTATTTATTTATTTTATCTATTTCTAATGCACTGTTAAGTGGGGATGTAACTCTGTCTGTTTGCAATCTTCAAAGAAATAAGGTAAGGCCAGTACTGAAAGTTTTCAGTTTAATTAGTTGGTTCTGTGGTTATGCTAGGTCCTAGATGAATCTGAGTTTTCAGAAGATGAGCTACTGTCTGTTGTTATCATGAAGGTAATTTCTTTCTGCTATGTCTTAAGTGATCCTTCTAGTAATATTATGATCCAGTACTCACAAATTTCCTCCCTCTTGGCATTTTCCTTCTCTCTGTAATCCCTATCAGAATGGTCAGAAAGTTATTTGCAGCTCTCAGACTGGGAATATATTGTTGTATTCATGGGGTTGTTTCAAGGATTGCAGGTATGTTATTTTGACCATGTATAGCAATTCAAAATGGATGATTAAAAGTCATTAGATACGTACGGTCTTTAGTCATGATAGGTAAACTTTCAATTTTGTATACCTCTCTTTCCCCCAACTGATTTTCCGTTGTTAATTATTTGAATTCCAGTGATCGTTGTATTGATCTCTCTCCAATTTCTGTTGATGCTTTGTTTAAGGTGAGTTGGTCATATTTCTTTTATATCATCTAATGGCATTCAAGTCAGAGTTTGTTTATTAAGCATTTTAAATTTTTTGGCTAGCTTGATGAAGATAGACTTATTGCTGGATCTGAGACCGGACTTATCAGGTGAGACTTCATGCAGAATGACTTCATCATACTTTCATATTTTGCTTTTCTGGATGTGAAAAATTAATTTTATGAATTTCTTTAGCCTAGTAGGCATATTACCAAACAGAGTCATCCAACCAATTGCAGAGCACTCAGAATATCCGGTAGAGCGTCTTGGTATGTATTCCTTTTTCAAAGGCTTGAGGAATCAATGTAGGCATTCATATATCTTATGATTTTTAAGGTCAAGATTTTCTCCGACGGTTGATTGTTTCTAAATAGCATTTAATGGAGTCGGACCCATTAATAACAAGCTTGTGATTTGTACTTCTTAACACGTATGTTCTATTCATGATGTGAGGTGAATATGATTTTTAAGGTCAAGATTTTCTCCGACGGTTGATTGTTTATAAATAGCATTTAATGGAGTCAGACTTATTAATAACAAGCTTGTGATTTGTACAACATGTTTGTTCTATTGATGATGTGAGGTGAATATGCGCTAATTGGAGTCACCTTAAACGTGACCTCTCTTTAATATGGATTCAATTGTTTGATTTGGTGTTCTGGCCTTCTCCTTAACTGGATTACGGTTTTAACATACTGATTCGTTTCTTCTGCAGCTTTTTCTCATGATAAAAAGTTTCTGGGCAGCATAGCACATGATCAGATGTTAAAGGTCTCTATCTCCCTCTCTCTCATATATAATGGATCAAAAAAGTTTTGGAGTTTTGACAGGAAGAAGGATTTCTTGGTATATGCCTATTAGCTTTGGTTTCATTCTGACACCTGATCAGTGGAAAAAGTAAAGTAAATTTGGTTCTTGCACCATATATTGTTGTCTTCTGTGAAAAATGTTTTCGTCAACAAGTCACCTTTATGGTTTTGTGATACAACTTCTGTTGTCTCTCACTTTCTAGTATTGACTAAATATCATATCTTTAGGAGGTATCCAGCAGTTTTATGCACTCTCCTGATTACTGTTTCTTGCAGCTCTGGGATATGGATGATATATTGCAAGGCTCTGGAAACACTTCAAGGACTCAAGCAACTGTGGGGGAGAATGATAGTGATGAGATGGATACAGATATTAATACTCCAAAGTCTAGAAAAGGTATGCAGCACTATATATAAATAAATAATCGTGTTGTGTATTCCATAGACGCCCCTTGATCTGCGCTGCAATAATAAGTTTTAGGCAAAATTATCCCTACCCTTTCATTTAAGCTCTTCACTGTAACTATTATAGTTGCAGATGATTGATATCTTCTGCATCATTTGGGCCTCACTTTGGTGGTTAGAATATTTATCAGTATATTTTGACAAGTTTATGAATGGATCCTCCAAAATTTGAGGAACAGCTTTCTTTCATTGCTCATACTCAGACTTTTTTGTATCTGCTCCATTTCCATCTCTGATTTGCAACAAATTAATTCGCTAGTTAAAATAATTTAGAACTTGATTGCCCTGTGGAAATGCCAGCAGTCTGAGGATATTGTTGTTTATGCCTTCTGCAACATAGATCTAATTATTTGATTATGTTGCTAGAAATCTACATCATATCATATTGCTGTATAATTGTGTTTGATTGGTGTGACAATCTTTGCAGGAACAAAGAGAAAAAATGCAAGCAAAGATCATGTTATGGGTTCACACAACTTTTTTGCTGATTTATAGATGGATGGTTGATTGCAAGTTCTCTCTAACTTTGACAGATAATGTCGCTGAAGAACATAAGCTTCCCTTGTCAATCACATACTGCTAGAAAGACGTTTGGTTCCTGTGGAATTTTGGTTTTTCCCTTTGGGTTAGGGAATTGTAAAATATTCATTTTTGATATATTTACTTTTTTGTCCTATTTATGTATGTTAATGAAGAGTCTTTTTAATTTGGTTTTTTTGCTGCTCCAGACAGGGAATTCTATGTTTATTAGAAATATTACAAGATTTGCAATATTATCTTACAAGACTTGCAATATTATTTTATGGACATCAAATGTATGTAGATCTCTCTATGCTTAACCTTGATTGGAATCATACAAGAAGTTTGCTGGAAATATTTCTACACTCAACATGGTAGGGTTTTCAGTATAGAGCGGTGATCCAACTGACCCAACTTTTATAGCACAAAGGTTGACCATACAAAATGAATATACCTTAAATAAAGATTGTCGAACATCCAATGATGAAACGAAAAGATTTCAGCTTGATGTTCATAAATATTACTTTCATCATCCGCTTTGAAGGACTAGACTGTTTTTCACTATTTTTCTTTTATAAGGTTTTTCACTCGTGTTTAACTCAAAGAATCAGCTCGATGTTCATAAATATTATACTTTCATCATCTACTTATGTACCCTCACTCTGACCACTAAATGGAAAAGAGATAGGTTGGACATACTGGTCACCAAGTGTCTTTTTTGTATTTTCTTGTTGTAACCATATATGTTTCTGATATTATTTTTCTTATTTTTTTTCTTATTTATTCAAAAAGAAAAAAGAAAAAGTTTTCTTATCAATTAGAATTAATATCTGGGTGATCTAATTGAAGATATAACACCTTCAATTGAAATATTTTAGTGAACATGACTTCAGTACTTCTTTTCAATAGTTGGTATATCATGAACTTGTATTTGACTGTCATGTATGGTCGTATGGATATGATCATATGCACACCGGTAGGTTGCAGGGTTGAAAATGCTTGTGGTCAACTCAAAAATGAGATTAAGTTGTGCATCACTGAAAATTCCTAAATAGGACTCAGCGGCCTATAAAATAACGATCACCAAGAAACTAAAGGAAGTTCATGGAAAATGCAGGGATTATAAACAACCGAAAACAAATCCTTGGATGTTATGAGTTCATTTTTCAGGATGATTAGAATTATCCTGGTATTATCTGCACTGTTCATATGTACCTTGAGCTTCTTCTTTTTCTTTTTCTTCTATTTTTTTTTTTTTGGTTTTTGTCCATTTACCCTATTTCTAGACATTTTTTTCCCACTTACCTCATTAAGTTTTTTTAATTCTCACTTACCCAAAACACTCTAAGGAGGTCTTCCCTAATACCCCATTAAGATATTTTTTTTAATACCATTTTACCCTCACCTTTGTTACTTAGAGAGAGAGAGAGAGAGAGAGAGATTAAATGGAAGAGAGATAAACCATAGGGGACTTCGCCGGAGCCCCGTCACCGGTCGCCGGATTCCGGTCACCGACCTCCTGAATCCAGCAACTTTCACCAGAATCCAGCAACTTTCACCAAAATCCGGCGATTCCAGTCACCAGCCGCCGCCCACCGAACTTTTATAAAAATCTCACCGAAAAGGTTTGTTGCCCCCAATAGACATCTATTGCCCCCCAATGATAATTTTTACACATTTTGGTACTTTGGGTCAAGGACCTTTTTTTTTTTTGGCTATATAGTTGTGGTGGTATGATAGGCAAACTGCATTTGCCTCTAATGGCAACTAAGGCAAAAGGTTATACATAACGATAGCTGGAAGATGCTAAAAAAACAAAAGAAACTTCCATTTCATATATTAAATTGGGGATCCCCTTGGAGAAATTTTAAATACACACTCCAAATTACTTAATACACATCCCTATTATTTTATATTTCAAATCAAATTTTATAGGTAGATTAATGACCAAAATAGACATCTATGTATTAGAAGAAAAATAATAATAATCATATCTTCCATATATTATTCTATAATTATAAAACACAATGAATTTCTATACATGGCATCCTCATTTAAAACAAGAATGAAACCATCTAATTTAAATTTTCCTTAAATAAATTGTAATTAAATGGGGTGAGAGAACATATAATTTAGAATTTTGAAATCAATGGCACTAAATGTTTTTAAAACATATCGCTTTACTACCACTGTTTAGTTCTTTTTTTTTTCTTTCTAAAAGTTATGATTAGTCAATTTATTATCTAATATAAAACATCACAGGTATAAAACTTTGTAATTGTTAATTTGTTCGAGCATCCAATGACAACTTCATAGTTCCGCCATTATGGGGAAACAACTTATACAATTTTGGTTGAATGTTTGACTCAAAATTTTATATTTGATTAATAGGGTATTTGGTGGATGAGAACGTACTCAAATAATACAAAACATATTTCTAAAGCATCTATTTGAAGGAACAATAATGAATCCTTATGGATTTCTCAATAACTAACACAAGTAATTAATATGGTCAATTATATATACTAATCAAATTAAATAGTAGCCTTAATGTAGTTAAATAATAGTGTATTTCATGGTTTTTTAGTTTAAGGATATTTTGGATAATTTGAGTTGTGTATTTAGTAAAATATTAGAATGAGAAATTAAATGGTAAGTGTATTGAGTAAGGAGTGTGTATTAAGTAATTAGGGGTGTGTATTTAAAACATATCATCCCCTTGGGTGCATTAAGGCACCGGTACATTAAAAAAGATGCCCTTGGGCGACCGGTACCAAGCAGTTGCACCGATTGTGAGTTAGGTTGAAAATTTGAAATCAAGTGCCTCGACTACTGAGCCACTCACTCACTCAATCATCTTCATCGTCTTCTCCGTCTTCTTCCTTCTCCCAACTCCATCATTTTGCATCTCTGGTTCCTCTCTCCAAACTCCCTTCACATCCTCTTCGTAAACCCTAAATCTGAAATCCCTCTTACCTGATTCCTCTCTCTTTTTCTCCATTCTGAAATCCCTAAAGAAATCCCTCATCCCCTCTCTGAAATCCCTCTAATCCATAACCCTCATTCTTCTCTGGTTCTTCTCTCTTTTTCGCTATCTCTGAAATCACTCAGACCAAACATGCCGCCGAAGGGCTACACAAAGAAGGCACCTAAAATGGCGAAACTGAGCAGCTCCAGTAACTCTGATGGAGGTGCCCAAAAGAGTCGAATCACAACCTCTAAACCGAGCAGCTCCACAACAATCTCTGACGGAGGCCCCTTAAAGAGTGCCCGAATCGCCGCCTCTAAAGTGTCAGCTTTAGCGACGGTCTCTAAGGTCTCAAACCAAAATTCTCCAATTTTGGATTTCGTAAAGAAAGCTTTTGTTGACGGCACTGAAGCAGTGATTGACGCACCGAAACAGAAACCTCCTTCCAATGAGACGCGGTCGCGAAAAGAGAAGGCACCAGCATCAGAGGATTTAGAGTTGTCTACCTCATCTACGGAAGCCAAAGAGGTGAAGGATCAAAAGAAACTCATCATGAAGAATAAAGCCTCCGGTCATTCCATGAGCTTTTTGAACTACCTGTAAGTATTCAAATTTCCATCAAATTAGTAATTATGTCAAATGACTAAAGTTATGTGAAATTGTTAGATTGAGAGCAGGAATATTCAACAAAAACAAATCAATCCCCCAAAGCTAAACCATGATGTGAGTATTGATTGAAATTACATGCTTGTTTTGCAATTACATGAAATACCAACTGTGATTCCTACTAATTGAGCCAATTGCTTATGTTTTAGTTTCGAGTTGATATATCTCAAAAATGGAAAGAGCTTCCAGCTGAAGAGAAGGAGAAGTACGTAGTGACTGATCAATGTGGTCAGTCATCAGTTTCTGAGGAAGAGTTGCTTGAGTTAGTTAGGATTGATACCCATTGCTCTCCAGACCGCTTCAGGTCTTTGGTTACAGATTTTAGAGATGAGAAAAAGGCAGCCTATTCAGCAATTGGATTTGATGTGTTGTTGAAAGATGTCAGGAAGGAAAATGCACCACTCTATGTTGCGTGTCCTTGTGGACTCTGTAGACCATGAACCATGCACTATAACCATGCACGAAAAGGAGATTGAAATGGATGCAAGTAACTTTGAAAATGTGATGGGGTTGAAGAATGCTGGGTCGGAGGTCACCTTTAAATGTTCCACTAATGATCACCCTGAGTTGATGGCGATAATAGACTCATTGTGTGGAAAGGATAAGAAGATCAGTTTAAGGGACGTGCATACCTACCTGAAAGATACAGAAGAAGTTGGCGACAAGTCAAGCGCCTGTTTGTGTTGTTAACAATGAGCACCATCCTTAGCCCATCTGCCTCACTGACAGTACCAGAGAAGTGGCTGCTGGCCTTGAAGGAAACTTGCCCTATTAAAACTTTAAACTAGGCCGATTACTCATTCAAATATTTGATTGAGGTACTCTCAGTCCTATTATAGCAGTTGTGTCATGTTTCTGCAACTATTCTATTTTGATTGTGTTTCACATGGGAAGATCATTGTGGACAAGTCCTTCTACCCAATTGAAGCTTAGGGGGACCAACGAGCAAACTGCTCAAATGGGTGAACAAGCAAGGTGGTTTGCTAGATGAAACAATTCTTGTGGCAAAGGTTGGCGATTGTGTTGGTACTGGAGATCAGGCCAAAGCATATGTGGTGATTAAGAAAGAAATGCCTCAATTGGCTGCCAAAGTGAATGGGATGGAAAATAATATGTGCAATTTGAGAGATGATATGATAGGAAAGATGGACAAAGTCTTGAGTAGGCTAAACACTTTGACGTCAGAAAATGTGAATGCCAATCAGAACCCTCAAATTGATGGCTTAGCAGAGAAAGTGTGCCTCAATAAAGCTTCAAAAAAGAAAGCGAGAGAGCAATATGAGGTATAAAGTTATGAAGTTGTGGGCAGTAGTGAATGGAGAATGAAACGGAGTGTTGTGTTTCTTGTTAGTTGATCAATAATAAAGGAATGCATTGAATGCATTTCTTTATAGTTGCTGTGTTTCTTTGTGGTTGATCAATAAAGGAATGCATTCACTGCATTGAGAGCAATATGCATGAGGTATAAAGTTATGAAGTTGTGGGCAGTAGTGAATGGAGAATGAAACGGAGTGTTGTGTTTCTTGTTAGTTGATCAATAAAGGAATGCATTCACTGCATTTCTTTATAGTTATTGTGGTGTTTCCGTTTGTGTAGTGCACGTCGCACCTTGTAATAAGAGATGAGTGGCTTTTAATGGAGTTACTTTTCAATGTATCCTTTCTCTGTTCACTGTTACTGAATGCAACTATTTTCCCATTCTGTTTATTGACACGCAACTACTTTCTATCTCACGTAGGTGTTATTGGTATATGGGGAAGAGTGGTGACAAAAAAAGAAGACCTCCTTGATTTGCCTATCTAACTCAACATCTGTAGTCAGCCCACTAAAAAGAATGAAGAAAGTTGATGCCAACCCCACGACCAAGAGTAACATAGAGAAGATTAGTAACTTCAAAGTCAAGGGAGATCGAGAGGAGGCTGACAAAGTAGTGTTCAGGTTTGTTTATGATGTGTCAGCTAAAGAGAATGAGACCATTATGGATAGTGAAAATTTCTTCACTAGCTGAAAAGTAGTTTGGTCACTTAAACCTAACAGATGGATTGAAGATGGTATAATCAATTTATTTAGTGACTATCTATTTCTCGAAGGCTTGCCAGGCGATAGTTGTTGTTACTTCACTACTTTTGTCAAAAAATGAAAAATTACAATGCCAGAGACGTGTGGAGATTTGGTTATGGCAGTTTCGAAGGGTTCGGGTGTAAAGAGATTTAAGAATGACATACACAGTGCTAGAAGGTAAGTGATTGGTTTTTCTTTGTGTTTAGCTATAATTGTTGGTTTTTCTCTCGATCGTACATCACCTTCTCATTCATATTTTCAACAGATTTTCATACCAATGCATGACATCAATCATTGGTACATGTTTGTTATGCGTTTTGATAACTAGATAGCAGAAGTGTGGGATAGCTTCGATAGGAGACGGTAGGGCTGGCAAATTCTCCCGAGCCAAACCAGCCAACCGAATTCGTCCCGAACCAAGATTTTCGGTAACCGACAGCTTCGGTAACAGAAGTTTTGGTACGGTATAACTGAACCGAGCTCTGGTATCTGGTACGGTACTAGTATTGATTCTCACAGAAATACGGTATACCGTACCGTACCAAGTATTTAATATAATATTTATTTATTTTAAATATTTCTTATATTATCAATCATAGCCGTTGATTTTCTTCAGTTTTAATTCATAACCGTTAGATTAAAAGTTTCCAAACCCTAATCCCTCAGTCCCTCTCTCGGTCACTCCCTCATCCTCTCTCTCTCTTTCTCTCGAACCCGAGCAAGGCTCTGAGGTTCTGAGCCTCTCAAAGTCTCAATCTCCTTGAAGATCAATTGAATCTTTCGAACCAAGTCCCTCTCTCGGTCACTAGGTCACTCCCTCAGTCTCTCTCTCTCTGTCTCTCTCTCTCTCAAACCCGAGCAAGGCTCTGAGCCTGTCAAAGTCTCAATCTCTTTAAAGATCAATCGAATCTTTCGAACCATTGCTGCTGGTGAGTACGACCTTCGATTGTTTTCAATTTTAGTGATTAGAAGCTTTGGATTGTTGAGATTTACCAATTTATTCTGGGTTTTCATGGTTTTCCTTTTGTGCTTGGAGGAATCGGAGGATCGAGGACTAAGTTTGATCTTTGAGGGAGAAGAAGGCAAAGTTTGAATCTGGTAGGTGCAGACTGCAAACCGTGCTGACCCAGAATCTAGTAGGTTTTCCGTTTTCCTTTTATTGCTTTTCTTGTTTGGTCTAACATGCTGTATTTGGAGTTTCTAATCCAGAATCTTGGTTTTGTTGTTTTTTGTAATGTTGAAATATTCTAGACCCTGGTGTTTTTATCAGAATTAATTAAAGTTTTATGCTTTTTGTGTTTCTGAGTTGCTCCAAGCCTCCATGAATGTAATGATAGCATATATCTTCGATTTGGATATAGTTAGAAACTTAGAATTGTTCCTGTATGAAGATGAATTTGGATGGAGTTTATGAAATCCCAGTAACTCTTAACTCTTAAGCTATGCATTTCATTATATGAAGCATTTGTAGATTAATTGAGAAATCAAATGGAGAGTATTGCTTTTGAAAGAGGGGAAAAATAGTTTATTGGTTTTCTGGGTTTCGGCATTATCAAAAGCTTGCTTCAGAAGCAGCAGTTTACAGTAAAGCTTTTTATGGTTTAAGTCATCTGTTATTGTTCCAATTTTTGTTTCAATTTGTTATCGGTTTAAATCATCTCTTATTATAAATTTTCAGGTGTTGTTCCTAATCTCAACAATTCAAGGAATCAACAAATCAATGCCTCATTAAACCTGGAGCAACATAGGAGCACAGCAGTTGGTCGGTTTGGAGCAAGAGGTCAGTTTGTTTGCCAAGTTAGATGATGAAAATGTTATGTATGTTAGTGTGTGTGTGTGTGTGTGTGTGTGTGTGTATATATATGTTATATGCTCTGTGCACTTTTGTTTGTAAGAATTAGTGATTTGTGAATTGTTATATGTTTACACTTTTACTGTTATATGTTTAGCTTTGTGTTTTGTGAATTAGTGATTTATGAAAATGTTTACACTTTTACTATTATATGTTTAGCTTTGTGAATTGTTTCAGCAATGATTTCATTGAGTTGTTTAGTTGTGATTTGTGAACCACTGAACTGTTTATATATATATATGGTTGATGTTTGTATGTTTTGTCTGTTTGGAGTTTATGTAGCTAATGCGATTATAATGTTTGATGTTTCTGCAGCTAATGCGATTATAATCTGAGCCCCCCCCCCCCCCCCCCCCAAACTTCTACAAAGATCCCTCAGCAAGGCAGCAAGCAAATATGAAGTGATGATGAGATGAACTTTGAGTCCT
The DNA here is from genome assembly GCF_002994745.2 of Rosa chinensis. Lineage (NCBI taxonomy): Eukaryota > Viridiplantae > Streptophyta > Magnoliopsida > Rosales > Rosaceae > Rosa > Rosa chinensis. Next base: position 34,413,047 of record NC_037091.1, on the reverse strand, counting down.
TGAATACTTTGTTTTCAACTATTGCACTTAGTTATTGTATCATTTGATATTTTGATTCATTTGTGTGGAACTGTGAACTATAAATTATTGACTTAAAATTTGTATGAACTATGGAGTGATTAAGGGGATGAACTGAACTGAAGTGATGAACTCAAGTAGTGAAGTTGATGACTTGATGTATGAGAGTTTTTGGCTTATTTTTCATTTGCAGGTTGTTCATTTGCAGGTTGGGCCTTTAAATTGATGTGAGGATTGCAGTTTTTCATTTGCTGATAGGTTTGGGCTTTAGTTGGGCCGTAGCTGAAATGTGGCCCAATCTTAAACTCGGTACGAGGCCCAACCAACCGAGATCTCGATATACCGAGAAGTTGGTATACCGACTTCTGTGGCCGGTAATGGTAGGCTATTTTGTGTACCAACTTAGTTTGGTACGGTAGGTGGTATTGGGTTTCAAGGTCCGGTATCGTACCGAACCCACCCCTAGGAGACGGATGAATAAGTGCAAAGCCGTTGTAAATAATGATCTTGAGGTGCAGTTGAATCTTTTTGTCAAACCCCATAAGCCTTGTACTTATAGTTATTTTTTTCTGATTGTGCAGTTGCAAAGCACTGGACATTATCTACCACCATGTGGAGTTCAGAGTGAAGAACGTTATGAAGATGAAGTTTGCTGACTTCCATGTCTTCGAGCATACTCAATGCCCTAAACAAGAGACCATAGTTGTTGCTACTTCACAACCTACTTCTGTTGAAAGATGAAAAATTACAATGATAGAGACATGTGTGGAGATAAGGCTAGGACAGTATTGAAGGGTTTGGGTGTAAAGAGATTTGAGAATGACATACCCGAGTGCAAGAAGGTAAGAGATTGGTTTTTCTTTGTGTTTAGCAATATTTGTTGGTTTTTCTCTCAATCATACATCATTCTCATATTCATATTTTCATACCAATGCATGACATGACATGACATCAATCATTGGTAATTACTTGTTTTGCGTCTTGATAACCAGACAAGAGAAGTGTGAGATAGCTTAGAATGTAACAGGAGACGGATGAATAAGTGCAAAGCTGTTGTAAATAACGTTCTTCCAGTGCAGTTGAATCTTTTTGTGTTGAAAACCCCGTAAACCTTGTACTTGTCGTTATTTTTTTCCTGATTGTACAGTTGCAAACACTAGACATTATCTACCACCATGTGGAGTTCACAGTGAAGAGTGTGGTGAAGAAAAAGTTTGCTGACTTCCATGTCTTCGAGCAGGCTCAATACCTCAAACAAGAGGCAATAGTTGTTGCTACTTCACAACCTGCTTCAGTCAACAGATAAAAAATTACAATGACAGAGATGTGTGGAGATTCGGCTAGGACAGTTTCTAGGACAGTTTCGAAGGGTTTGGGTGTAAAGAGATTTGAGAATGACATACTTATCTGCGAGAAGGTAAGAGATTGGTTTTTCTTTGTGTTTAGCAATAGTTGTTGGTTTTTCTTTAGATCATATATCATTCTCACATTCACATTTTCAATAGATTTTCATACCAATGCATGACATCCATCGTTGGTGCCTGTTTGTTGTGCATCTTGATAACCAGACAGGAGAAGTGTGGCATAACTTAGAATGTAACAGGAGACGGATGAATAAGTGCAAAGCCGTTGTAAATAACGTTCTTGAGGTGTAGTTATTTTTTTGTGAAACCCTATAAACCTTGTACTTATAGTTATTTTTTTCTGATTATGCAGTTGTAAAACACTAGACATTATCTACCACCATGTAGAGTTCACAGTGAAGAATGTTATGAAGACAAAGTTTGCTGACTTCCATGTCTTCGAGCAGGCTCAATGCCCTAAACAAGAGGCAATAGTTGTTGCTACTTCACAACCTACTTCTGTCAACAGATGAAAAATTACAATGACAAATATGTGTGGAGATTCAGCTAAGATAGTTTCAAAGGGTTTTCATGTAAAGAGATTTGAGAATGACATACTCGAGTGCGAGGAGGTAAGGGATTAGTTTTTCTTTGTGTTTAGCAATAATTGTTCGTTTTTCTCTATATCTTACATCATTATCACATTCATATTTTCAACAGATTTTCATACAAATACGTAACTGCTTGTTGTGCGTTTTGATAACCAGACAAGAGAAGTGTGGGATAACTTAGAATGTAACAGGAGACGGATGAATAAGTGCAAAGCTTATGTAAATAACGTTCTTGCGGTGCAGTTGAATCTTTTTGTGTTGAAAACTCTGTAAACCTTGTATTTGCAGTTATTTTTTCCTGATTGTGTTGTTGCAAACATTGGACATTATCTACCACTATGTGGAGTTCACAGTGAAGAGTATTGTGAAGAAAAAGTTTGTTGACTTCCATGTCTTCAAGCAGGCTCAATGCCCTAAACAAGAGGCAATAGTTGTTGCTACTTCACAACCTACTCCTGTCAATAGATGAAAAATTATAATGACAGAGATGTGTGGACATTCGGCTAGGACAATTTCAAAGGGTTTGGGTGTAAAGAGGATTGAGAATGACATACTCGAGTAGGAGAAGGTAAGGGATTGGTTTTTCTATTTGTTTAGCAATAGTTGTTGGTTTTTCATAACATCGTTCATCATTCTCACATTCATATTTTCAACAAATTTTCATGTCAATATATGACATCAATCATTGGTACCTGCTTGTTGTGCATCTTGATAACTAGATAGGAGAAGTGTGAGATAGCTTAGAATGTAACAGGAGACGGATGAATAAGAGCAAAGCTGTTGTAAATAATGTTCTTAAGGTGCAGTTGAATCTTTTTGTGAAACCACATAAGCCTTGTACTTATAGTTATTATTTTTCTAATTGTGCAGTTGCAAAGCACTTGACATTATCTACCACCATGTGGAGTTCACAGTGAAGAATGTTATGAAGACGAAGTTTGTTGACTTTCATGTCTTCGAGCAGGCTCAATGCCCTAAACAAGAGGTCATAGTTGTTGCTACTTAACAACCTACTTCTGTTGAAAGATGAAAAATTACAATGATAGAGACATGTGTGGAGATACAGCTAAGACAGTATCGAAGGGTTTGGGTGTAAAGAGATTTGAGAATGACATATCCGAGTGTGAGAAAGTAAGGGATTGGTTTTTCTTTGTGTTCAACTGATTTTCATGTCAATGCATGACATCAATCATTGGTACCTGCTTGTTTTGCATCTTGATAACTAGACAGGAGAAGTGTGAGATAGCTCATGTAACAAAAGACGGATGGATATGTGCAAAGCCATTGTAAATAACGTTCCTGCAGTGCAGTTGAATTTTTTTGTGTTGCAGACCCCCGTACCCTTGTACTTGTCATTATTTTTTCCTGATTGTGTAGTTGCAAACACTGGACATTATCTACCACCATGTGGAGTTCATAGTGAAAAATGTTATGAAGATGAAGTTTGCTACTTTCATGTCTTCGAGCAAGCTCAATGCCCTAAACAATAGGCAATAGTTGTTGTTACTTCACAACTTACTTCTGTTGAAAGATGAAAAATTACAATGATAGAGACATGTGTGGAGATACGGCTAGGACAGTATCGGAGGTTTTGGGTGTAAAGAGATTTGAGAATGACATACCCGAGTACGAGAAGGTAAGGGATTGGTTTTTCTTTGTGTTTAGCAATAATTGTTGGCTTTTCTCTCAATCATACATACATCATTCTCAGATTCATATTTTCAACAGATTTCATACCAATGAATGACATACCCAAGTGTATGTCTCCACTGTTTCATTGACAAAAAAAGCAGTACCAAATAAAATACTTCCCTAATGATTGTTTGACCCAACAAACAAAACCAATGGGTTTTTGTAAACATTGGTTTTGTATGTACTATCAAAGATCAGCACATCCCCGTAACACATAAAATCAACAACTGCATGCCCATCTCCCCAAAACATGTTTGCTAACCTGTTTTCTACATCTACATTGAACCTGCAATAGAAGTATGGGTCTTGTGCTGCCAGAGCGTTCATGTAGGCAAGTGCGCCTTCGTAGTCACTCTCAAAAGAAGTGGTGCGCCGTTGTTGGTCGAGCTTGTTGTACAGGTCCTTCATGGTAAATCTCACTATCTTATATCCCCCCTCCTGCTCCACCATGTACTCATATGCATGGCAAGGTCTGATTGACACTTCAGACATTGTATTGCATGGGCCAAGTCTAATTTGCTGACATTTCGATGCGAACGAATGAAGGCAGTCTGGTTTTCAGTTGCTAACTAGTGAGAATGCTTTGGAACAAAGGCTTTCAGCACATAAGCTCCTACAAGCTCATTGTAATTGACCTTGAATTTAGCCTTGTAATTCTCCGAGGAGTACGACCCCTTCCCTCCATTGCGAACCACTTTTTAGCTCGAGCCCCTTGCTTGTTGCAAAGCTATTGTCTCCTACAGATCATACCTTCAGCCTCTCCCTTGGTATCCTTCCTAAATCCAAAGCCAAGTTCCAAGGAATAGGCATAATAGAACTTCTCTGCGTCCTTTACTGTCTTGAACGTCATGGCCTTCACGTCATCAACCTTCAATCTTCTGTAGTCTGGGACATCGTTAAATCATTAGTTCGTGTTTCATCAGCTCGAGTCCCTTCCTTGTTGCAACCCTTTGTTGTGTTGTCCATCAATGCTTCAATCTCGGAAGGATCCATGGCTCTTTGGGAATAAATGAGGGAATAGAGATAACAGACTTGTGAGAGAGAACAGAGAGAGATGGGGAAGAGAGAGAATAGAGAGAGAGTCGAGCTGGTTTGGGGGGAATGAAACGGTCACTTTGGTTTCGAATTGGTTTCAATTTTCAAATGCTCCTAACAGTCAGATGACTGGATCTTTAGGTAACCAGTTGCACCTGCAGGGCCTACTATCCAAGTGTACCATTAATTGCTTGCCATGTAAATCACGCATGGGTACATTAACGCACTGTAGTCTTTTCCTTAAATTGAGGTCCTAAGCTCCCAAGTCCTAACCAAGTCCATGAGAGAGGAAATTTCTTCTTTTTTTTCTGCATTTGGTGCATCATGTTCATGTGACTTCTTGTAAAAATCGAGACTTGAGTTTATCATACCACATGTACTTTTTGTATTTTGATTTGCAATAGGAGATGATTCAAATATCTGATTGTTTGTGTACGTGAATTCCAGGTTAAGTCCATAATGTCGAGTTGAGGAGTAGTTTCTTGAGAGATTCTGTAGAAGCTGACAGCAATGATTTGATCTATCATTCGAGGAGTCCTCACTTGGTGTCGTACATCTAATGATGAAATGCACAAATCTAAATACAATACACCCCCCGAAAAGATTTCAGTCATCTTCATGAGCACAAACACCTAAGAAACCTTTTCATTATAACTTTGTAGAACTTGGGGAATTCGGTCGTTATTGTGTTGTAAACAAGCCTTGTCATCGTATGAAATAAGGTTTGCATCAGCAATTGCTACAGCCATGCCTTTCTTTCAAACTAACCAACCTATTCTTATTCTTTCAGACCTTCATGCCGATCGGACTCGTCTAAAACAAGGTTTTATATGGGATAGGGGACTACAAATTGCCAAATTTCTCAAGTCATGGTCATGATGTTGAAGACAATATCTGAGCTTCTTTTTCATAAAAATAAAAAAGGAATGGAGGCGTATTCTTTTCCTTTCTTCCAACTTTACAGGCTTAAGGAAAATGAAGACTTACGATAAGAGAGAGTCATATCTTCAAGTAACTAACTACATTTGAAATTAAGGCTGCTGTTTGTCAACACAATACTCAAGTCTCAGCCAAAAGGCCGAGAAAGGTAACAGAACAAATATTACAATGCAACAATAGAAAAGGTTTATTTTGAAAATACAAAACTGGGGGATAAATTTGTCCATCCGGAACATCAACACAGAGTTTGTCCATCTGCGGCAAATTACACATGGAACATCAAGCCTGCCTGATTATTATATCAATATGAGTTACATTGATGCGTCAGAAATTGCTCTTCTGCAGCCTGAATCTACTTGCAAGCCTGATTATTATATCCATATCATAAAAAAAAAATACAGGGAGCATCCACAGATTCCATGCAAAAAACTCCTCTACCTTCCAAAAGTTTACTGTATCATCCTCAAACCAACAGACAAAAATTTCTTCCCTGAATTTACCCCAACCTATCTTTGCTGTTAATAAAATCTTTGATATGCAAAATTTCACGATGCAGCTTTGGCTTTCGACTTTTGTTTCTTGCCATCAAGTGCAGCTAAGCCTCTGCCCAACCCAACTGGAGGTTGACCTTCCGGCTCTAATGATGGTTGGTTAGTTTTCGCATCTGCTGGGCCATTTGAAGGATGGTTGTTGCCTTCCTTCGCCGCAGTGGTTTCTCCATTTTCCACTGAATCTGGGGCCCCACCTGCTGCACTCATGATATTGAGGAGATGAGTCAGTGGAGGCAAAGCTTGGACCGGAACACCATGTTGACGTATTAAGAGGCCTCTCGCTGCTGCCTTCTTCCTGATTTCGGCTGTTGCTCGTGCAGCCCTCTCATCAACTCCCCTCCCTCGGGGAAGAGTTTCACCCATTATTGCAGCAGCATTAAGAGATTTGTTGACAGAAGTGTTGGAACTCCCAGACCCGCCGGCTATAGCAGCAGATTGGAATGCCTGCATCAAGTCAGGATTGGCCTGACATGCAAAATCAAATATTAACCAGAAGTTCTGATAGGTGTGATGAAAACAACAAAAATATGAAATTCGGGAAGAGCAGAACCAAAAACAATCCACCAAACATCCTTCAATATCAATAAAATGTTCAATCACCATTAAAAAGAAGCTTCCAAAATACCTTTAACATGTCGATTGCCTTTTGAGCTGAAGCGGCATTCAAAGCTTGACCTTTTTGCTTTTGTGCATTCATCTTTCAAAAGAAAAAGATAAGGTTTAGTAATCAGAAACAACTAGTATTTTGAGACTATGGAACCACCTTCCAGTCTATTCACTTTGCAAGCTGCTCAAGGATACTAAACATGTACCTGTTGCTCGCGCAACTTAAATGTCTTCATCCAGTTTTGAGAGTCACGTGTCCTCGAATCCTCCTCACCCAGTTGTTTGACAAGTATATCATAAGTTTTCTTCTCATGCTGCCATACCAAGTTCCAAAGTCAGTCCATTATATTTTAAAGTTGCCTACAACTAAACCGCAGTGAAATCATCTTTCAATAGATCAAGAGGGACAAATCTCGGTATGACATCTGAATTTCTGTTCAAGATATATATTTACTCAAAACTCAACCCATCCCAAGCTCCCACAAGTCCAATTGGTTTCAACAGTTGCCATTAACAGGTGATGGCAACTGAATGTTGCTATCAAAACTCACATTTAGAATATACATAATTATGAGGATCGTAATAACAATAAAAGGGTTTCCTACTGCATCTATTAGTGTGATTGTGCAAATTATGATTACTTTCAACATGGACCACTGTCTTAAATTTCAAATCAGGGGTCACTTGAAACTTGTGGAACATGGAACCGTCACTAATTTAATCTTTCTATTAAGAAGCATACCTGGTGGGAGAGCTTGAAGGCGCCCATACAATTAAATGCAATAGCAAGTGCATGATAGCATACAGCAGTTTGGATATGTTCCTCGCCCAGAAGCCTTTCATTCTTTTTCAAAGCCTCTTGCAAATATCGAAGAGCAGTGTCCATCTTCCCAAGATCCTGGTACATCATAGCAACATTAATGAATGTTGCTGCGACATCAGGATGATCTGGGCCAGATGACAAACTTAACAGGAGCAACGCCCGGGACATATGTCGTAAGGCGAGTTCTGTTTGGTTAAGTCCATGATAGAAAAGAGCCATATTCCCATAGCTGCAGTTTCAAAGATGTAGATGAAGGAAGCCAACAATTAGACAATTAGATCCAGAAATAGAGTGGAGATAGAAAGAGAGTCAGAAAGAACAATGATAGGATGGAGTTGACACTGATCATACTCAATTGTGGGGGGTGGGTGGGGTGGGGTGGGGGGGGAGAGAGACCAAAAGCAAGCAATTGCAAGTAAAAATAGAGTAAAGATAATACACACATGAGTTTGTGACATTACATCCACATTCTGTATAAATATATTCACTTATGACCTATGAAGCATGGATACGGCAAAAAACTCACTATGGCGTATCGTATCCGTATCGGATACGGATACGATACGCACTGGGTGCGTATCTAAGACCCTGAAAACGTATCCTTGACTATGCAGCGTCTGTTGACTTTGTTGATACGTCTTGGATACGTTTTGACATGATTTTGGATACGTTTTGGGGTATTTTGGACAGTTTATCAATTATAACCGAAAACTTAACACACCGAGCCGCACAACTCCTCTTCGCGTCTCTCTTGAATCTCTTCGCGTCTCTCACTCTTTGTTCAGATTGAAAGCTTGAAGCTTTAATCTCTGTGGGTTGAGGTTTAGGCGTGAATCTCTGTGGGTTGAAGCTTTAATCTCTGTGGGTTGAAGGCGTGAATGTTGAAGGTCGAGTTCTCTGACGAAGGTCGTTCGCATCTCTGTTCGTTGCTTCTTCGCTTGAAGGTTGAAGCTCTGTGGGAGTGTGGGTTGAAGAGTTGAAGGTCGTTCTGTGGGTATTATTAAAGGTATGTTCAGACTTGTTATGTAATAGTGTATCTGTATATGCATTTGCAGCTGCTGCTAACGCTTAACTGTCTATTACTCTGACAAGGGGTTTCAGCCAAATATAAGAAAGAGTAAAATTTGTTTTAACTGTGTTTGAAGGAATCATTCTGACACCAATCGTGTTCTTGAGTATATTTCTTTTTAGTTTACAAGGAGCTAGTGTTTTGTGTCTCTGTGTATTTTAGATACCCGAATAAGCTAGAGAAAGCAAAGGAATAAAAATCGACCACAGAAACCATAGCAGCTAATGTTTGTTGCTTCATAGTCAATTATACAACTCCTTTTTGAATGAATATTTATTTATAGTGGATTGACTAGGAATAATTTTTATCTTTTCTACTTTTTATATATGCAGTGGGGAAGAAAAACCAGGAAACACAAATACATGTTTTCCATGATAGTTGATTCCAAGCCTTGAAATAGCTAGTGTTGAAAACTCAATGGATACGGTTAATGGAGGTATTCTTGAGGTTGCCAACCTCTCTCTTGATGAACCGGACTTGGAGGGTGTAATCTTTGATGATGAGGATGAAGTTGATTGAAGTTGTGGAAGTTTTGGAAGCTTGTTTGTGCTTAAACTTAGTTTTAATTTATGTTGCTTGAACTATTTGTTAAGTAATTTGATCATTGGACTTATGTTTTGTATGATTGTTTGAATATTATGTCTTTCAATTGCTTGTTTCATTGCAATTCATATGCAATATTCATCAAATATATTTATTAACAATATATATATATATATATATATATATATATATTACATATTATTTTATAAATGTGTCTAAAACGTATCGTACCCTGTTTTTTTGAAAAAAAATGTATCCACGTATCGTATCGTATCGCACCCCGTACCCCGTACCCGTGTCAGTGCATCATAGCTTATGACAACTTTTCTTAGTTACATTCCCACTTTTGGTTTACTGAGACGGAAATAAATAGCAGAAGTTTACCTGTGAGCAGTGTCAGGGTGGTCCAAACCCAGGCAACGCTCGTTTATAATTAGCTCCTTGTGCTGTTGCATTATGGCTCCCGCCATGTCTCCAGCATGATACAGAACCATTGCAAGATACCTGAAATTTAGTACAAGGACACTTTAGCTCAATTTCAATCAGAAATAACCTTTAGACAAGGGTTTAAGTGGTGAAATGTACCGACAGCAGTTAGCAACCTCCCGATGCATTGGGCCTGTAACCTGAAATTCAGAAAGAACGAAATAATAGTTTTTTAGTCATTAATATCACAGAAAGTTTAACATAACAACCCAAGTGAAGTTGCATACCTGCTGAAGTATGGAAAAGGCCTCGGAAAATAATGTGTAGGCTTCACTCAACATTCCCTAGCAAAAAATAATTGGACAAATGATCAATAACAATCCCTGGCAAGAGATTATTTCCATCTGTTTTTATTGTGAATAATTAAACTCCAGAATATTTTTGTATGTTAAAATTAATTGTGTATCTAATAAACTCATATTGCTTTAATCTGAAATGCAAAGTTGCAGATTTTGAGTGAGATTTTGCCAAACCTAGAGATTCCTGCATGAACAGTTCCACATTATAAAATGATAGAAAGACCTTGATAGTTGAACAGCTCTTTACAATCCGAAGAATTCATAACTAAGGAAATGTGTTTTTTTCTTGGTCCTAACCAATTGAATACTGCTCCAGAGTAAATTTTTGGCTATCATTGGAATAGCATTGACATAATGGCGCTAACATATTTCTGGTTGAGACCATTTTCTTTATATCCTGACATTACCACATTTCACGACACCACATGTATTCTTGGAAGACTCATTTATAAACCACAAAGTTGGGTTAATACCTCAGCCAATTGGATTTTCCCTGTTTCCACAAGATCCTTAGCTTCTGAACAAACAGGAACAGAGTGTTTCACTACAGGTTGAAGATTCAAGATATCTGATATTTCAAAAGGTGCTGCAGATTTCAGATCATATCTGCGAGCTGCAATTGTAATGCCCACCTACAAGTGAAATAAAGCAAGTTGTTGACTACTAAGAAGCCAAGGTGATTTTGGAATCAGACTGCGATGAATTCATAATTACCTTTTGGCAAAGATTACGGATAACCGAATCTTTCTTTACATGCATCCTAGCATCCTTTGGCAACTCAAACTACAGAAAAAGAAAGATTAGGTTAACAAATATTTTAATTCACACCACTCAAACATGTCATATGTGGACTACAAGTCAAATTTAGGCGGTCCAATACAATAAAACATGGAAATGACCCATAAATTATATGTAATTAACATTGCAAAAGCACCCAAGAAATCATGTTTTTAATTAAGCAGGATGGGAGAGGGGGTGAACAGAAGCAAATGAAAACAACAATTTTCCTCATGTCAAAAGGTTGTTTTTCTCAACGAGTTAAAAGGTTATTCAGGAATTTCCAACTATATCGGAAGAGTGGAATATACCTCATATTTGAGTTTGGCAAATTCTTGAATGTCAGACCATAGAGTCTCTGAGCTAACATGCATATATGAAGATACACTCTTCCTTGTAGAAGCTCCAGCCTTCCATCTTCCTTGTCCCTTTGACCGTTTTCCCGGAGATTGATGACCTGCTTGTTCCTGAAATTAAAAGAATGTAAATGACAAAACCTTCCTCAAACTTTAAATTAGCTCAACCTATTGGTAATAATAAATTATTGATTCACCAATAGAAGTTCAAATTAATAGTTAACTCTACTTGGTTGCATTTTTTATTACTGACAGTACTTGGATAAAGGATCAAAACAATAAAAAAAACTAGCTGACAATGGGTTGACTATAAAGATGCACATATAACAAAGAAATACTGCTACTATTAATGTTGTATAGGTCAACATTGAATATAAAACATACCTTTTTGGGGGTTCTAGACTGAGAACTATTAGCAGCGACTTTTGAGCCAACAGCTTGATAGCTTCCGAAAAAACAGTTGAAGAAATGGCAGATTGCAGGCCCAATATCATGATCCTCTGTATCTCTTAAGACATCCTGCAGAACATAAACGATGGCCAATATATGAACCAATTCACACCAGCAACATAAAACTGTGTTCTTAGACAATCATAACCTATTGAGTGCATGAGCATAACAAGAATCTGATTGATTTTACAGTTACTAGAAAATGTTTGCAGAAGACACAAGATGACAATCTTGAGATAATCAATCCAAGGCCACTTATTTCAATCAGGACCTCTGATCAAAATAATAGGATCAACAGTACAAATTAGCGACATTAACAGAAGGCAACAAACATATTGATGATTTTTTATGGCCTTTGGTGTTAAAATGAATCCAAATAAAGCATATGTTCTACACTACAACCTGATACAATACTTCAGATACAAACTGCCGGTATCAATCAGTTGAAAGCGGCAGTTTAAGTTCAAAAAGTAGAGAATGATTGACAATGAACCAAGAGCGAGGGCACAAGTGCCATATTTACTTGGCATCAAAGTTTATTTATATACATTGCAAGGAACTTTTTTATTCCATCTCGTCGTATTGGGGACGATACAGATGATGTAAAAGGAAAACAGTTTGTGTATACATAGGAGGAAAAAAGATGATGTAAAAGGCATGTATAACCACTACACTAAATCAAATTCTTGGCCACAAAATAACATATGACAATGATCAACTGTTGGATATGTTTGCTGGTCCCCACCAACACTACACTTAGCAAGGAATTTCATAACAAGAGGTCAAGCAGAAAGAAACGCATATTACCTTAAGAATGTGCTTGGCTGATCTAACCACAATCTCATTAGAACAAAGATCCCAAAGATGAGGTAAATGCCTGGTCCCATCAGCCACCTGTTAAAATTTTCCAAAATATGTCAGAAGCAAAATTTGACTCAGACATTAGCCCTGGCATATTACAAATAAAATAAAGTACTACTTAAAAACCAGAATTCTTACTTTTCCAATATAACGAACATTAATTCCATGAGCATGGAGTGCTTCAGTTAGTGTCTGCCCATCCATGGGTGATACTTCAAGTGTGCAAAGATCTTGTATGAACTTCGGAAGAACAACCTCAGTAAGATACAAACTGGCTTTCCTCACATTTTCTTCATCTGTTGCTATCTCCTGGAAATACAACGGAAAACATATCATATGATATACCTTTGAACTCAGGAGAAAGTAAAACGGACAATCATATAGTCCGAGACTTACCTCCGCATTTCCAGCCAACTTAAACTCAGTGAAGACATTAGGGTTGAAAAGAGTTTCCTCACGTGATTCAGAGCTTTCAGCTGGTGGTGAGACAATTTCTTGTGCATCAATGGTCTTCTCTTTTTCTGCGATGTCCTGTGAAGAGCACAAAATATTCAACCTCTTAGATACATTGTCAACCCCATGTAAGATTTAAAGAAACATGTAGAACTGTAGACACGACTACAGAGATAACAAAACGCCAAACTAGATTTAACAAAATACTCTCATCATAAGCTCACTGTTGCTAATAAAAATAAAGTTCAACAAAATACTGCCATCATCCTCACCTGGTTATCGTTTGGCCCATCAGCGGTGACCTGAGCCTCTCCTTCACATTTAGACTTAGATTTTGATTTCTCTGCATCAAGGACCTTCTCCCCAATAGACCAAAGGCTCATATTAGACATCCATGAAATAACCAAGACATACTACTTGTGTATATATCAGATATCATGAATTCATGATTTACCTGGCAATAGGAAGTAATTAGTTCTGGTCTCAAGATACAAAATCGAGACCCAGATCCAGTGAAGTTTGCATCACGAGGAGTTACTCTCATCAAGTCAAGAAGATAATGCCTGAAAGAGCAGAATTTAGTATTGTGTCAGATTTACTAAGCGAGTGCTATATGAGCGTAAACATCTGATATTGGGGTGCCCCAACTACATACTTGATAAGAGCAGCACTTTTTGTGTGTAAATCAATTAATAAATCAATAAATTCATAAAATTTTGTGAACAAAAGATTTTCTGGACGGAAATTGTCAACAAAGAAGCTATGAGAAGTCAAATATCATATATGAAGAAAAAAGAAAAAGAAAAACTACCTGTCATCACTACCAACAATACCCTTGCATTCAACTGGTGCAGCTAACTTGAAAACATTTCCAGATCCATCAAGGACTGTGTGTTCTTTCAAATGAAGGCGTTTAGCAGCCTCCACCACCTAACACAGTAAACATTAGCATTTGCACAAGAAATTCTGGTATTAAGGAGTGTAATGAGGGTTTTCACTTAAAAGGATAAAATAAAACTGGCAGTGGAGAAATAAGCCATGCTTCGGATGCATCCTCACCTTGGAATGAAAATCCTCATTCCAGCATATCTTTTTCCCATTATCAACAGAACCATATAAAAGAGAGTCTGATTTATCCCCTTGAAGAATGCCTGGCAAAACACTCTGCAACAGAATGCATGAAAGATTGGTCAAGAGAAAACAATCAGACAACAAAATTGTTCTTTTTCAAACATAAAAAATTTAAAAATACGGAGTGGGGCAAAATGGATCCTTTATGTTGTGTACAAAAGACCAGATCTCCAGCTGAGCAATTAAAACCAGTACTCAAAGGTAACTTTCCAAAAATCGTAAAGATGGATTTTTGTCACACTGGTGATGACCCCACAAAATAATATACCTCAGACTTACAAGGGGAAAAGGCATATATTGCGGTGGAAAGAAGGATAGGAGACACAAACTCGGGCTCTTATGTCATCAAACAGACCTCTTTTTTTTTGTGTTTTGGGGGGAAGGGCAGCGTTTTTATCAAAACACGACTTTCGTACATAGTTCTGCCCCAGGAATATAGAAAATAGAAAATATACTGAATGATATCAGATTTGTGACACACCTGAGCTACTACTCTATGGCCTCTGTAATCAATTATGGCCATAGCAAGATTATAAAGTCCAGGGACATCAGCTTCCTGGTATGCCTTGGTGCCTTTCAAATCATTATTTGCAGAAGCATAAGTAGCCTGCTCAGTCTCACCCAATTGTGTCTCAGCAGCTGATTCCATGGCATCGTGGCATTCCCCTGCGCATGACGCGTCACATTTTTCCCCATTGGGGATTTCACTCTCTCTATGCAACAAACTGCCAGTAGACTTTTCAGAAGAACTGCCTAGAGAGCCGGTGCTCCCCATTTTCGAATTGGAAACTGACATATGGTTCTTAGACAGCTGCTCAAGATCCGCATCAACAGCGAAACTGAAGAAGATGTTATTGTGAACATACCTAGAGCCAAAAAAACAAAACCAAAAATTTAGATTTAACTCCATCTTTATTGAGTATACTAACATGATTGTACGAACTAAAAACTGCTTCACCATAAGAATTTAATCTAGAACCAGAAGCATAAGAGTATATTGCATACAACCTACCAAAATAAAGCAATGCCATACTATGTTAAAGATAGAACAATACTACGGGGTCCATGATAATCACAATATTTAGCATAATTACCTATGAAGAAAAAATAAAGTAAAGGATATTGGCAAATGTCATGAAAAATAGTGTCCCTGTTTCTGATTGACCTACATTGATGACTACATGATTTCCGTACAGGAGTGCCCAATGATATACTTTATGCAAATAATAAAAGGTAGCAATAATTAGCATATCGAGGAGCTGAGCATTGTCTTAAAATCATCAAATACTAAGATAAATTCAACACCATCAACGCAGGTCAAAATAAAAAAAAATATTGTTTGCTCTGTTACTAACGGAATTTCTTCATGGAAAACTTGGTAGTTAAAAAACAAAGACTATGTCAGACTAACATGTGGAAGCACTCGGGATCAGTTGGATTTATAGGTGGTATGCATCTGCTGATAACTCCAACAGCACCACTGATTGCTGCATCCACGAAGTCTGATGTCACTTTGTAGAGAGCCCTATCCCGCAAAATTCTGCAAAATATGATATTAAGAAGAGTTAAATATACAAGATACCAAAAACCATATTTAAGTGACAGAGTTACTAACAGATGGAAAAATGCTAGGACATTGCATACCTTTCCTGAGGAGTTGTATGTGGAAATTCCCTACAAGATTGCAACTCCTCATTCCAATCCCTTTGCATACCAATTAGCTCACTACCATAAGAGAGGGTCAGTGCATCCTCTGCTCTGGCTGCATCACGTTTGTGATCTGAAAAAAGAAGATCCCCTTAATTGTATTCATGTGTGTAGATCACACAAATCAGAGTTACAGTAACACCCAAAGAACCAAACTGAACTTATTTGAAGACATGGAGGCCATGACATGGGCAACCAGCCAAAAAAAAAGTACTAGGCAGGTGTAATATGAAAGACATTGTCAAACTTGCTCAAGGGAATAAAGTACATGAGAAAAACCTTCTACAGCTCCAAGATCATTATTTTTAAAGTCAAATGAGGTTGAGCTCACCTGGAACTGGATGTAACCCTAACCACGAATTTGGTGGTAACAGAGATTGCACGTTTTCAAAAGGATGTGCAGAAGCTCTCCGCTCCAAAATTTCACGAAAAGCTGCAAAATAAGAAAATAGTAGAAGGCAATTGATTAACTGCTGTAACTTTGAAAATTAAAGATAAAGACCAATGCAAATACCTTTTTGGAACTTAGAGCTGATCTTTTGCAAAATCCCGACAAGTGTGGTCGCTTCTGGATAACTTTTGCTTGGCCTGGGATTAAGGGTATTATTTACGGAGCTTGAATTGACATAAAACATTTTTGTAGTCCCCGTAATACAAAGCTTATTACCCTCCAACGTTACGACATCCAGATAAATCAAATCTCCGACCAGCCTAGCAACAAAACACCAACCGGCTGTTTAAAAATTTTAAATAGAAACAAAAAAAAAATGTATCAAAATATGTGTGGATTTATGCAATGAAATACAAGCAACTTTCTCGGTTTACCTTCTATAGCTTGGTGGAGGATTGAAGGATGAAAACACAATACTCTCTACGCATTTGATCTCATTTGAGGGTGATGAGAGCAAATTACTCAATGCACCAGCAACATCCTCCATAAAACCCAAACCATCAAGCTCAGGGACCTCAGTTTTGATGGTATCTACATTACAGTAAAATCAAAATTTGTCTAGTTACAAGGACTTCGGAGTGTCGATATAAGGTATGATTTTTAATAATAATGATAATAATAAACAAATAAAACGACTGAATTCATATTAAATGATGATGAATCAAATACAGTATCACAAACCTCCAGGAGTTGCTACTTTGTTCTGAGCTGTCTCATATTGTAATGCAAGCGATGTTGATAGCGACGCATGAAGTGTGGAAAGTGAAAGTAATTCTCTGGTACGATGAACATGAGCCCTTATAGATCTATCATCATATAAAGCTGCCAGACGAAGTTTCAAATTAAAATATGCTATAAAATCCTCAATAGAAACACAAAGTTAGCCTCCCAAGAACCATGATCTTATTATACCTGGAACCATTTCCAAGGAGCATCCACCAATAGTAATGTCAGCAACTTCAGAGATTTCATTAAAATCTTCCAAATGATAGGTTGAGCCATCTTTGGTGTGTAGCAACAAGTCATAGCATGTAAAGAAGCATGTCTCAGGAGCATCAAGCAGAAACTGTCTTATATCCA
This sequence comes from Rosa chinensis, assembly GCF_002994745.2. NCBI lineage: Eukaryota > Viridiplantae > Streptophyta > Magnoliopsida > Rosales > Rosaceae > Rosa > Rosa chinensis. Next base: position 34,395,766 of record NC_037091.1, on the reverse strand, counting down.
TAACAGAATCTCCTGGGTTCAACTGCAAATCACATAAATAAATCAGTAATCTCCATACTATATTGACAGTATAAAAAGAAAGAGTGGGATTCTGCATTTTGTATCCAACAAAATAACCTACAAGCAAACATATCATCAAAACTAACTCACTTGTAGTTCTAGCTTCTCGCCACCTTGTGTCTTGACAGAGACAGGGTAAAGATGAAGGTCACCTGCACTCTCAGAACAAACCACAATGAGAAGGCAACTTTTCTTTGATCAATGAGATAGACAACTAAAAAGCATTGATAAGTTGGGAGGTTCTGTCGACTTTAGTAGGAAAACAAATCCAAAGATAACAATAGATTCACAGCAAGCATATATATCCATATGTAATCATTTGCTGATATGTTCATGCAGTAATTGTGTCTACTACTATACTCGACGAGGATTTGAAGTGTGGAGCATATGTTAATTTGCATATAGTGCTTGGATCAAATCTTAACTACGTATGGATGTTTACTATTTTGTACCTATCTCAATATAAATACGCAAACATAATTATAGTAAACAACTACATGAAGATTTACAAACACGTGCATATCTATGTAAATGTCAAAAGGTTTATTCATATGGCGGCGTGTACATTGGTTCTCATTGCCGTTACCATCGCCTTAATGTAGTTGGCGTTATGTTTGATTGAAATGGACAAAAGGCATTAATTCTACATTAATACTGCGTCAACTAGCAGTAACGGTTTGATATAGTGGAAGACGGCGTATTAATTAGAAGATCTTTACTATGGAACAACTATTATAAAACCCAAATTAGCAAATTCACCTTGCTTAGGTTGGCCAGCTGAATTTTCAGTTTCAGATTCACCTTGCTTTGGTTCGACGACTGCAACATTAGTTTCAGAATCCTTTACCTCCAGCTTGTCACTAGTTGACTCTTGCACAGTTGGAACACCATTAGCATTGGCCTTGACAGACTCTGAAGCACTCGACTCATCTTTTGAGTTGTCTTTCACAGGAGCATCAGACTGGACCGCCGAATCAGACGAACTTGCAGCATTATGTGATCCTCTCCGGTTCCTCCCTTTGTTCGATTTTCCAGCCATTTCCACCTCCTATTCTGCAAACAATTACCGACAATCAACACTCACCTCATACGCACCAAACACCAAAAAAAAAAAAAAAACAATATAGATATTGCACTTGGTAAGAAATTAACTTCCATAAACACAGCTATTTCATACAAAATCAAAGCTAACCCTCGAATCGTTCCTACTGATTTCAAAAAGCATGTTACACTATGAGAGAGAAACATATACCAATTTCTGAAGATAACTATCCAATCACACATAAAAATATCACTTTCAGACTAAAGTTGTGAACAGAAAATTTTGAATAGACAAGAGCTCAGTCTGGCTATCGGAGATGAAACAAAAACAATCCAGGCTGTGATAAATATTCTTCTTAATTCATTCTGCAAATGATTACAAACCAAAGCTCTTCAATCAAGAGCCCGCTACTGTAACCCTAACCGTTCACTTTCATAATCTTCAACAATCAATTTCAGAACCAAATGAGGAAGAGAGAGAGAGGATTAAATACCTAGAAGAAGGCTGGAAGAAGCTACTGAGGGTTTTAGCGAGGTTAGGAAATGGAGGAGAGTGACGATAAAAAAAATCCTAGCAGCACATATAAAACCAGAGAGATAGAGAGAGTCGGAAGCGATGAATACCTAGAAGGTAGGAAGGAAGCTGCGGAGTGAGTGAGGTTTTAGAGAAGGAGGAGCAGAGAGAGAGAGAGAGAGACTGGCGGCTTCTTCCCCTTTATTAGAGAGAAGAAACAGTATCTCTTGGCCCCGTTTGGTATTTTTGAGTTTCCGGGCTAAACCCTGCTGCTTGCTTTTTATCCCTTTGGTTGGGCTCTCAACCCGTAGATCCGGCCTGAAACCCGCCAAAGATAAAATGTAGCATTCCCAGAATACCCCCGTCTGATTTCGTAACCGACGCCATCGTGTCTTCATTCGTGTGGTTAGTTTGGGGATTGCAAGTTACCTTACACGAAGTCCCAAGCAAAGCTTGTTGAAATGAAGTGCCTTCTTTGTTGAGTTGTGTTCTTGGGTAATGTGGTGTCATTTATATTTTAATATCTAATCAGTGGAGGAGTCAGGTCATTAGAGCATTAAAAAAAATAGTAATATCAAAACATAAAAAGTCCGCATAAAATTTTTATCTATTACAATGGTAATTGTTCTCGACGAAATCTCATATTTTAAGATCGTTTCATGAATAATAATCGCAGCATTTATACTAAGGAAAAATAAAAAAGTGGCCGTGGCAATACTAAATTGTGTAATGAGGCTGCGGCAATATTAAATTGTTTAATGATTGGTTGCGACACTAATCTTCACAAAAAAAAATAATAAAAAAAAAAGTTAATTACATATAAGTGCATCTTTGAATGTTTTTTTAGCCATAAGGCCACCAACTAATTTTTCCCCTCATAAGGTCACTAGATTAAAAAAAGTGTTATATTTTGGATATAAAAACCAACATATTTACATAAATGCTACTAGAGTAAAAAGTCAACAATCATTTTCTCTCTCCTCTCCGACGAGGTCTCCGGCCAACTTCCGGCGAATCTTCGGCGACCACAAAAGCTACTGTGATGAGATTTCCGGCAACCTCCGGCGAGGTCACAAAAGCTACTATCACTAGCAATAAAAGCTACTGTCACTAACAACAAAAGCTACGCTGGTGAGACTGAAAGCTATTCTCAAAGATTAACAAAGATATGAAAATATAAAGGATACAACCAAAATAAAAAAGCTACTGCAATTGAGAAATGAAAACATATTCAATGCTACAAAAAATATGCAGGGTTCAACAATGATATAACTATGTAAAGTTACTACCATAGTTGTAAAAAAAAAACTACTACCATAGTTGTGAAAATATATTACAATAGTTGTATAAATCTACTGTCAAGCTCTACCACACTACGCTAACCATAGACATTATTTTGACACCTTCAGCATCAGACTTCATTTCAACATTTCTTGGTTCGCCGGATAATCTATTAGTCAATGGAGGCTTCAGTACTCAAATTCACATGATTTTCGGAATCTACTACTACAAAGGCAAAGGGAAAGAATTTTGCAAGAAGATACAACAAAATATTAGTATTTGAAATGTAGACTAAAAACAAGCAATCTAAAAATCTACTGACATAGACACAGAAAGCTACTATGACACATGTACAAAGTTACTAAACCAGTAATAAAACGCTACTGACATACATACTGATTGCACAAAACCAGTTGATTATCCATATTGATAGTGTAACAAAAATCCCAAACAAGAAATGCTAGAGATACGAAATCATAGCAAAAAGAAAATTAAATTTCATTCAGAATCATGATTTTCTAAATTTGATAAGCTATTAACAAAAGACCACTTGAAATCAATCAAAATAAAAACAAAAAAGTTACTGACATCATATTGAAAAGATACTAACATAGATATAGAAAGCTATTATCACTGTGTTAAAAAGCCACTATAACAGTTATAGAGAGCTAATGACTTGAAATCAATAAAAATGAAAACAAAAAAGCTACTAACATCAAATTGAAAAGCTACTAACATATGGATAGATTGTTATTATCATTGTGTTGAAAAACCACTATAACAGTTATAGAGAGCTGCTGACTTGAAATCAATCAAAATAAAAACAGAAAAGCTACTGACATCAACTTAAAAATATACTATTGTAGCCATAGTATGCAATTTGACAAAGAAAAACTCATCAAAACTAAAGCATACTTACATCAACTCCACCAATGGCAACACAAACCCATACAACGCCAGCTCGGCCACTGTCACCAAGTAAAACCTGCATAGGTAACGATGCCATGTCAGAACATTCTTGTATGTAAGATAAGCAGTCAGATCCAACATGATAATGGCACACTAACCATAAATACTGGAAAAAAACAAAACACAAAGTCAGAATAAACTTAGCATTTTACCACACCCGCACCAGGAGCGTGATCCACAAGCAAAAGCCACAGAAATCTTAATTGTAACTTGTATTCATGATACGGGAATCTTAAAACACATGAAAGGAAGAGAAAAAAATTAATCAATTCGATAACATGGAAATAGACCCACAGATGAGAGTGTTACACAAGTAAAGGCTAGCTACAAAAATCCAATTTAAGTTATATTCAGGATTCTAAGTTCTTAGTGGCCGACCTAGTTTCTATTGAAGCAAGTTACAGAAGAAACCTATAATATCATGAATTTGACTCGACAGAATTCTTAGAATTGGTCAAAAACCAAAAAGAGAATTGAATCTTAAAACGAATTGAAGAAAAATACAATCAGTTCAACAATTATTCAAATAAGGCCATTCACATCATAAGCTTCCAAGCACAAAACAACAAAATATCACACAATACTACAAATAAGATGGCAAAACACTACAGTAAACAAGATTAAAGCAAATTAAAACTGAAAGTATCCATCTCTGAGTCCAAAACGCCTACAAGCAAATCAAACGAAAGAAACAGTGAATCTCAATACCTACTTGCAATATCTGCCATATTCCCATCACCGCCGGAGTAGTCGTTGTAACGTCTCATATCTCAATTTACTCGTTTACTAGTCATTTGGACGGTAAACGACACCTACTTTCACTTTTTACTTTGTTTCGGTACTTTTAGTGACTCTAAAAAATTGACATTTGTTCGGGTCAAGAATTTGAGAAAATGTTCTTCATCGAAGTCATAGAGGACGTTAAACCGAGCGCGTGCATATGTGGTACGTAAAAATCGGAGTTCGTATGTGAAAGTTATGAGCGAAAATGTAAAAGTTACTGTGGTGAGTTGTCATTTTTGGAAACCTACCTAGTTTTCTCTCTCTACTTCCCCGATCCTTTTCTCCTATTCGGTCTGATTCTTCCTCCTCCGATTTCTTCCTTCTTCGGCCGACCCACGACGGAATCCGGGCACCGGCAAGCTCGCCTCTTCCTCCTTGTCACATCTGTGGTGGTGTTTTGCAGTGATTCAGCCGGAGGAGCTCGATTTTGAGCCGTGAAGTTCACTGTAGCAGATCGGAACTTTCGTCTATTTTCGGCGATTCCGGCCGTCTCCGGCCACCAAACCGGCGTCGAAGGTTCGGTTTTTGCCAAGGATCATTTTGCCCCTAGCCTTGAGCCACGATTTGCAGTGTGGAGGTTGAATCGACAATTTCAAATCCTAGGGTTCTTGGGTTTTTTTCTGGAAAAACTTCACCGGCCAATTTTGATCACTTACAGGTAAAATTGGAACTTGTTGTAGTTGTGAAAAATGTTTGGACTGTTGAGTAGGTGGTGCTGCCAAAATTTGGTGGGCATCGGAGCTGGTGGAGGTGGCTGCGGCGCCGCCACTGTGGGCGGCGGCTGCAGCGTGTAGGGCAGTGTTTTGATTCTAGTTTTTATTAGCTCATTAAATCCTATAAATGTTGTAGAGCTTTGTATGCTAAGTTTGGTGAATTTTGGAGGAGTTTGGAATTGTTTGTGATTTTCCGAAGTTCGGGGTTTTGTGATTGAATTGTGGGAAATCCGGCAGTCAGATTTCCCTCGTTTTCATTGTGGAATATGTAAATCGAGGAATTGGTGTTATGGGTGTGATTTGGGTTGAATCCGAGAAGTAATGGAGATAGGGATTTTCGGGTTTCGTTTAGGTTCGTAATTATTTATTCGAATTGTCGTTTATGGAAGTGTACTTGTGTACAGGACGATATATCGGGATACCGCTTGACGAAGGAACTCGTTTGCGTGGTCGCCAACCAGTACTGTGAGTGGACGTTTGATTTTGAATATTGATGCATGCCTTTATTTCTCTAAAGTAATGCTTTATTTAATTATCATCTTTTATATTTTGAGCATATGATGAATTGCTATCGGTAGTGATTTTGGTTTTCAGACTATGAAGTGATTTCGGATTTGTTTGGGTTTTGAGATTTATGAAATATTATAAATTGATTTCGGGAATGAATTTTTTTCGGATTTTAAATGGAATTTTTGTCGAGGAAACGGTTGATCTAATTATTCTTTTAGCGTGTGGGACACGCTGTTGATTTATGTGACTTTTTACAAGAATTTCCAGGTACGGTTGGGAATCGTACCCATGTTTTATTTTTATTTATTTGCGGGACTTATGGGGAAGCCTTATATATTTACTAGATTTGAATGGTTTCTACCCACCATACCTGGGTCGTCATTTAGTTCTCCTCCTCACCTGAGTGTAGTCGAGCCTTATTAGTACTCCTCCCCGCTTACTGTGTGTTTGCGGGTGAGCTTAGCAGAGCATGGGATGCTCCAGAGTGTGGGACACTCCAACCCGAGCCTGGGAGGCTCTCTTCTTTCGTATGGTGATACTTCTTCCCCATATCTTATCGTTGCTTGACTAGCGGGGCTAGTCCGATTTTCATTGTAGCCAGCAGGGCTAGTCTTATCTTCTTGAGAAACGAGATTTAGGTTTTACGATATATTTTTTTTCTAATGTTGTGACTAGCGAGACTAGTCGGTTTATCGTTTTGAAATTCTTGGATTTAAAGCTAAATGTGTTTTCTTATTGTGCATGCATCAGATTTTTAAGAGAATAAATGTGGGAAAGTATGAAATCCTTTTTCTTTTAAATTGTTTATTTTTGTCCACTCATGCTAACGTTTTTCGTCTACTTTCCCCTGGGCCTTTCGGTTTCTAATGCCCAGTTTGCAGGCGTTATTAGTTGAGGTCGGGCGTACATGGTTCGAGGCATAGTTGACAAATAGCTTCCGCACTTCTTCTTTTGGCTCTGATCTATTGTGGGTTAATGTTTTGGGTAGTCCACTTTAGGGGTGACTCGACCAGTTCTCGGTAGAGTTATCTCTAAGGTGGACTCCGCAGGGCCACCTCTGATTTCAGGGTGAAATCCGGGGCGGGTCATATCAGTCGTTGACCTGATGCGGCAAGTCACTACCTGAGGTCGGCTCCGCTCGAGATATTAGAGATGTCACGGCCAACGACGAACTCGACCTCACCTCACTCTTCGATCAAACTGAAACTCTAATTAACTCGCACAAGGTCGAGTTCACAGAGAAACTAGAGAGAATCAAAGAAATTTGAGTTTGCCTTCAGTGAGGTAGCTCCGATCGGAGCTTCTTCGTCGTTGTCGTCTTCTTTTGGCATGGCGGCGCCGTTTTGAGGTTTTGCATCGCTTAGATAGATCGGAACCTGATTTGATGAAGGTCGTTGATTCTGCTTTGATGAAGGTCGTTGATTCTACTTTGATGAAGGCCATAGTCATCTTGGCCACCGGTGCTGGAAGCCAGAGAAACAAAAGCGACGAGTGGTTCGTCAGAGAACGATAAGGAAGAGAGTCGCAAAGAGAGAGAGAGAGCGAAGAGAGAGAAACTGATTAATCTGATATCAAGTAGTTTTTTTTTAGGTAAAAGGGTAAAATCATCAAGGATGGAGAAATTGGAGAATGGAAGTGGCCTTATGAAGACAAAAAACATTATGTGGCCTTGTGGCTAATTAACGTTTCAAAATGACACTTATGAGTAATTTTCTAAAAAAAAATATCCAAGTTATGGAGGATGCCCATAAGCTTGACCGCCTAAGTAATCGATGATGGGAAAGCATTGAAAACCTCTATTCTTGTTTACAACCACTAGCGGCATTAGGGTTTTGAGAAGAACTCTCGCTCATCTCTCCTATGTCTCACGGTAGTCTCAAGAAGCGACCACCCCTAAAAAAAACGTAGGCGGCGCTAGGGTTCCTAGTGCTTCGCACAAACAGCGACTTTGCTTCGCGCTCAACCTTGCACTCATGTTGCAAGGCAACGTTCTAGTCTGGAATTGCAGGGGTGTTGTGTGCAACGAGACTCAACACGCCCTTATCGATCTTGTTCAGTTGAAAAAGCCAAATTTGATCTTTTTGGCTGAAACCCTTGCACAGTCATCACATATTGCATCTCTTGCAAACAAGCTTGGGTTCGTGGGGCACATATGCGTCCCTCATGAGGAGGGATCACAGGGACTTGCGCTGCTTTGGAACAATGAAATTCATGCTGATCTTAGAACAAAATCTCCTCATCATATTGATGTGGAGATTAAAGACCTCGGTAACCCAGAAAAGTATCTTTTCACAGGCGTGTATGGCTTTGCAGCCAGAGGTGAACGTAGCAGAACTTGGGATTTACTTCGTGCCCTAGCTGCAGAAGATTGTCACCTACCTTGGCTCATGGCAAGTGACTTCAATGAAATTATGTGCCAAGAAGACAAATCTGGGGGACCCCCTCGTGCAGCTGCTCCAATGGCTGCCTTCCGGCAAGTGATGACAGATTGTGGCCTGGTGGACATGGGTTTCCTGGGCAGTAGGTTTACTTGGTCCAACAAGTTTACTAAGGAAAGGCTTGACAGAAGCTTTCAGTCAGTTTCCCTCCGAACCATGTTTCCTTATAGCAGAACGGTGATACTTCCACCTAACGACTCAGACCATTGCCCCATTGTGGTGGAACTGAGAACTGATAAGAACAGGTTCAGAAAGCCTCGTCGACGATTCCTATTTGAAGAGATGCGGCACGGGAATGAACAATGTTCTGTCATTATTCAAAAGAATTGGGCCATCCCTACAGTAGGTAATATGCTACAACAAGTGGGTCGTAAGATTTTGGCCACTGGAAAACAACTTATGCAATGGCACAGTACTGATTTTGAGCAGAAAAAGGTGGAATTGAGGGAAATCTAAGAGAAATTGGCAGATATCATGCGGCAGCCTTTTGCACCGGAACAGTATGAGGAGCAACGTCTCCTCCATGTAAGACATAGTCAATTGCTTTCCCAGCAAGAAAAGTATTAGAGACAACGATCTAGGGCATGTATGGTTGAAGGATGGTGATAGAAATTCAGCCTTCTTTCATCGAAAGGCTAACAACAAAAGAAGTAGAAATTGCATCAAGGGACTTGCTAATGAGGCTGGAGTTTGGCTGAATGAACCTACTGTAGTTCAGGGCATGTTAGTTGATTATTACAAAACTATTTTTACAACTGAGGGGACAGATGATAGCGCCCTCTCTACCATTTTTCGTGCAACTCCAATGAAGGTGTTACCTCACATGAATGATGACTTGCTACTGCCCTATACAGATGAAGAAATCAAATGTGCTTTATTTCAAATGCATCCCTCGAAAAGCCCGGGGCCTGATGGTATGTCTCCTTTCTTCTATCAAAAATATTGGCATATAGTTGGATTTGATGTTTGTGTTGCAATTCGCAATTTTCTGGAAAAGGGAGAGATATGGGCAGCCTCTAACTTCACTCATCTCTGCCTTATTCCGAAAGTCAAAAACCCTACAGTTGCCTCTCATTTTAGATCTATTGCGCTCTGTAATGTTCTTTACAGAATAAGCTCCAAAGTCATTGCCAACAGGTTAAAGAAGTGGCTACCTGAGATTATTTCTCCCCTACAAAGTGCTTATGTCCCAGGACGATTGATATCAGACAATACATTGGTAGCAACTGAGGCTGCACACTTTATGTATAAACTGCGGACTCAAAAGGAAGGCTTCTTTTCTCTCAAGTTAGACATTTCAAAAGCATATGACCGCCTAGAATGGTCCTTCTTGCGAATTATGTTAACCAAGTTGGGTTTTGATGTGAGGTGGATCAATACAATTATGAAATGTGTGGAGTCTATTACCTATGCTATCCTTGTCAATGGTAAGCAAACTGAGATCATTACACGGACTCGGGGGATTAGGCAAGGTGATCCACTCTCACCATACTTATTCATCCTATGTGCTGAAGGGCTTTCGGCTCTTCTTTCTCAGGCAATAGAAGCAGGTGCTATTCAAGGTTTGAAGATGTGTCCTGAAGCTCCTACGTTGCATCACTTGTTCTTTGCCGATGATAGTTTCCTTTTTGGAGCTGCAAATATTCACGAATGTCAGACTATTCGAGGAATTCTCAATGTTTATGAAAAAGCCTCAGGACAAAAGATTAATTTTCATAAAAGTAGTGTGGTTTTTAGCAGAAATGTGCCGGTTGATATGCAATTTATTTTGGCATCTATTCTTGAAGTGCAGAGAGTTGAAGAGCATGATAGATACCTGGGTCTACCCCTGCGTGTAGGCAAATCCAAGGTCGAAAAGTTTCAGTACATCAAAGAGAAGTTGACCAAGAAGCTGGTGAATTGGAAGTCAAAGATTCTAAGCAGTGCAGGTAAGGAAATACTTATAAAAGTTGTTGCCCAAACCATGCCTCAATATGCTATGAATTGTTACTTATTACCTAAAGGTCTATGTGATGACATTCACAAACTTTGTGCCTCATTCTTCTGGGGTGACACTAATGACAAGAAAAAGATTCACTGGAGGAGTTGGGAAAGGCTATGCCTAACCAAAAAAGGAGGGATGGGCTTCAAAAATTTATATGCCTACAATCTTGCCATGCTAGCAAAACATGGCTGGAGGATTATTTCAAATCCCGAATCTCTTATTGCTAGACTGTATAAGGCAAAATATTTTCCAAATTGTTCGTTTTGGGATGCAGAATTGGGAGATGCTCCTTCTTTCTCTTGGAGGAGTATCCTTGAAGGGAGACCGGTACTCAAAGCAGGGGTTAAATGGAGAGTTGGGGATGGAATGAATATAAATGTGTGGCAGGATGATTGGATTTCCTAACTGTCCTCAATATCAAGTTCGAAGACCTACAAACTGCCATGTTGAAAAAGTAGCAGATTTAATTAACTCCAATGAGAGGTCTTGGATCACTGCCTCGGTGAGTAGCCTCTTTCCTCCTGAGATTGTTGAACACATTTTATCTATCCCTCTTGGTAGACGTCCTGTAAGGGACAGATTGTATTGGAAACCAGAGCGTAGGGGTCTTTTCACAGTTAAGACAGCCTATTGGGTGGCCAGCGAGCATGAATTGGGTGATGTGTTGGCTTCTACATCAACTAGGGATCCGTTTTCTGAGCTATGGAAAAGACTTTGGAAAACCAAGGTTCCTGGAAAAGTCCAAATATGTGTTTAGAGGGCATATCACAACTTGTTACCTACCAGAGACCAACTTCTCACAAAGGGCTATGAAGGAGACTCAAGATGCTTGTTATGTATGCATTCAGTTGAAGACACTGCTCATCTCTTTTGTAAGTGTCCAGTTGCTGTTGAATTCTTTTCTACTCCTCCTTTTCATCTGCAAAATTCCTTTCTACCTAATGTTGTCTTCAAGGAATGGATGTTAGAAAGAGCATTAAACCTACAAACTGAGGTGTTTGAGAGGCTTTTGATGGGTATATGGTCGTTCTGGAAGAACAGGAATGGTATGTTATGGGAGAATCAGTCAAAACCAGCTGCTGATCTTTTTCTAAGTGCTATGACTTGGCTGGATGAGTTTAGGAAAGCTCATGCATCTTCTGAGGTCAAACGGTCACAGGTCATAGAAAGATGGCAACCTGCACATGGTTCGACAGTTAAGATTAATGTGGATGGAGCTTTTCTGCCATCATTTAATCATGGGGGCCTTGGAGGCATAGTTCGTGACTCAAATGGCCAATTTATTGCTGCCTTAGCTCACTCTGTGCCGCATGTTTCTTCAGCTAATCATGCAGAGCTGCTAGCTATAAGAGAAGGCTTGGATCTTCTTCGACAATTGAATATTGGTAAAGCCATAGTTGAGACGGATTGTCTTGTTGCAGTCCAAGATATCTCATGCATTGAGGCTGCACTCACAGGCTTAGGCAGCATTATAGATGATATTCTGATGATATTACATAGCATGCCAGATGTGCAAATCAAGTATGCTCCTCGAAGCTGTAACAAGGTGGCTCATCGTCTTGCTAGCATTGGATTTGAGTCACCTCAGAATGAGACTTGGCTCTCCCATACTCCTAGTTGTATTGCTGATATACTACTCCATGAGAGTAACCATTTAAACCATTAATAAAATGCTTACAGTTTCTTTCAAAAAAAAATCTCTCCTATAAAACCTTTCTTTCAACTTTTTTCTCCTCATCATGTACACAAATTTAATGCCCATATATATAGAGTACATGTTAATAAAATATTCTTTTTAAATGTTTTCCTTGTTGGGACTTGCACATAGCTATACACCATGAGTAAGAAAGAAATACATTGATTAGAATTAATGAATATCAGAAAAGTTTTATGTTAGAAATGCTTTTTTGTTTGACCAATTAAGGTGAGGGTTTTTTTTTTCCTTTTATTTAGTCTTTTGTTATAAAAAGATTTAAATTTATTGTCATATCATTCTTAATATTTTTGAGATATATATACATATCTCAAAAATTTTAGTTAGCGCACGAGACCCACCTTGTCCCATGCTCCCTTTGTCAATATATTTGACTATCTATCATTAAATTTCTAAACATTTAAAATTAAACATATTATTCTAAGACTTTTGAACAACCACATACTAAATCTATCAAACTAGCAAACCTTGGATTTGCGTCTAAGGGTGGTGACATCAGTTAATTGAAGTCGATCTCATATATTCCAAGCATGTGGGTGGTCATTCGCGTCATCAACGTGGCATAGAGCCCTAGTGATGTTGGTGTGTTAATTTGTGGTGATTTGCAGCCTTGCAGATAACGACATATTAAGGCGGCAGATCATTCGTCCAATGTATTTTAAGGTCAATAGCTTGGTGATCTTGATTGATTTGCTAATCAAAATGGCCTGACTAGTTTGTACAATTGTAGAGTCGATGGTGATTTACGCAAATTAGCCATCAAATTTCAGTGATAGTTCGGTAGTAATTACTGAGATTATTAGCATAAGGGAGAGACTATTTAACTTTTGATTTTGGTCGGCAACTTGTTACCAACGGGTTTAGAAGATGAGAACGATAAATTATTTACCATATACTAAACGTCAGTTAACTGTTCAAAAGCCATTTTACTGTTCATAAGCCGTTTGCTGTTCGTAAGCCGTTGTGGTGTATCGCTGGAGCTGAACCGAGCCAAATTTATTATGCGCTTCGCCCTCGGTATATATGACAGAAGCCTCTATCTACACCAATCTGGAAGCCTCTATCTACACCGACATAAGCCTCTATCCACATCGACATTCACTATTCCATATTATCAGGTTTAGTGATCGATCAAAGCTTGATAGAGTTTGGGTTCTTCTTGCAAGCCATAAGCAGCAACCCAATTTGGTCCAAAAGAAAAGGCAGAGCCCAAAGCCTAATAGGACTGGCCTAGCCCAGTTCCAGCCTCCACCACCCTATGCATAAACATAAGTAGATAGTCTTGTTTGGAAAAACACCAACCCCTTGAAGGGATTTTCAGTAATCACTACACCAATTTCGGAATCAGACAACACATATCAGACGACAGCAAACATTTTAACTGTCATCTAAAATAATCAGACGACAGCAAGAAATATTCCGTAGTCTAAGTTTTCGAATCCAGCAACAGTTTTTTCTTGGCTCTTGTGCAAAAGCATTTCAGACAATGGTTGATTTTTTTTATGTTGTCTGAATGAGTCAATTCAGACAACAGTTATTACGTGATGTTGTCCAAGGTTCATTTATACAATGGTTTATTTTTGCTGTTGTCTGATTATTTTCAGTCACACAATTGTTTTATTTTATTTTAGGTGTCTGTTGTCTGATATCTTTTAAGTCAATGTCTGCTGAAAGATGTTGTCTGAATGTTCTGATTCACACAACAGTTTTTAGTTTTATGTTGTGCCACTCTCTTTCAGACAATGTACTTGAGTTGATGTTGTCTGAGTTTTAGGGTTCAATATGCTGGCGCTCTAGAATTGGCTTTTAAGGCTCGGTTAAATTTTCAAAATTCACTTCCCTCCGTTCGACCAAATTTTGGTGAAATGTTAGAGCAGTATATAAAGGAAAGGGAACCCTAACATTTCCTCCTTTTCTCCTTCTTCCTCTCCCTGGCCGCACACGCCTCTCTCTCTCTCCTTTCCTCTTACCTTCTATTCTCTTTCCCTTCCACTTCTCTCTGCCATCGTCGGAGACCACCATTTTTTGCAACCAATTCATGACACCACCCTTGGATCAGCTCCTCTGCTCGAAGATGGTAAATGGAATCGGAGTTCTGCAATTCAGGTTGGGTTCGTGATAGGGAAGCTCAACTACATCTACCCAAAACTTAATCACTTTCTCACCCATCCTTGCTGAGAACAGAGAAGTCAGACATGGCCATGGGATAGAAGCCATTGATATTCTCATCTCCATTCTAGTATCAAAAATCAAAGGTTTGGGCTTTGGAGTCTAGATTGGGATCAGTTCACCGCTATGGTAAGCTCTTATACTATGCAGTTGGTATTTTCGAATTGATCTAAAGGTTGGGGGAAATTGATAAATGTTTTTGAATCAAGGTATGGAATTGAGGAAAGATAGAGGAGTGGAGCTAGATTTTGATCGAAAAACTCTGGCAAGTGAAAGGTTGGAGTTGTGCAGTACGTTAGGTGAAGGAGAGAGATTTTGGGTGAAGGCTCCTTGACTGGGTATTGATCAAATTCAGGTAATTATGCCTTCTTATTATGAATTCAGTTCCTATTTGGATTCAATTGGAGTTATTAAAGGGAATTGGTGTTGTGGTAGAGTTGTCCGAAACGTTTGAATTCATAATCATGTTTTGAGTTCATCAGTTGATTTAATTATAGTTGGTTTGTTGATTGAGAGTTGGAGTTGGAATAAGTTGGGTTCTATTGACATTGGAGAATTGTTACTGAAGGCTTAATTAACTTAGTTGGAATTGTTTTGATACTTGAATGAGATTGATGTGTGGTGATTGTAGATTACGTTGGAAAGCTTGTATGAAGATGTTGCTGGGTCTTTATTTCTTGTTGAGATGATGACGTTCTGTTTGGACTTCATGAGACAAATTAGCTCAATTGTTCAATTGTTTGTTAATAATTAAAGTGAGACAAGTTGGCTGGTTGTTTAACAATTAGAGTGTTATATGCTCTTTGTTGGAGTATGGGTATAAGCTTTATTAAAGGTTGCCTGGAGGTAGGGTCATTCAATTGTAAATTTGCTTTGGTGTTCTTGTAATTGTAATTCTGGAATGAATAAGGGATACATATATGTATAATTTTCTTCAGGGATACATATATACATATCAGGACTTGAACAACTTTGAAAGTGATCCGGAGGAGTTTGCTAAAACCTTGTGTGCATATTTAGGTGTTCATGACCCTGAAGATGGTGTAAGTCGCTGCATTCTATATCATTCTTGTTTAACAAATGCAATTTTTTTTTTCATTAGTAAATGCAAGGCGTTTTGGTTAAGGCTTTTGGTTTGTGTCAAAGTTGGAACCTTGATCACTTTTCAGTGTGCTAAAAGAAGTAATTCTTATTGCAGCCTGCTATTGCTTTTGCAATTAGAGAACAGCTGTATGAGGTTAGATTTTATTGCTTTTTTTGTACCTCACATGAGGTACATTGTATGTGCGATTAATTTAATGAGTATTTTAGTCTTTGTTCAGTTATTGTGGGGGAAGTGGTGAAATTGAGGTTGTGTCCTCTATGAATGAGGGCTTGGGGAAAACTGTGAGGAATAGAGCTTGGGGAAAACTGTGAGGAATAGATAAGGCAAGGAAATTTTGAGGGACTGACATTTTGTGCTAATCTACTTTTTATAAGAGCTTTAGTATTTGATCATAATGCTCTCAATACCTTGACAGTTTATTAATTGCATCTACTTTTCTTTCCTTGCAGTGATTTTGCTTACAACTATCTTGAGAGATCGAGCAAATTGTATTCTTTTTTCATTATCATGTAAAGCTCATGAAACTTGAAAGCTTGTTAAGCTAATGAAATAGATATAGGCACTTGGGCAAGCTTAATTCCTGTGTAAATGTTAGGATGAATACTGCTGATGGAATGAAATGGTTTTTGGAATCAAAGATATGTTGTTCAATTGTGTATATCTTCTTTTCTATCTCAGACAATTCAATACCAATCGCAAACCATTGTCTAACAAACGAACATAAAGAAAAAAGAAAGAAAAAACTGTTGTCTGAAGCATTGACATATAATAGCTTTAATAGTTTTCCTGTTGTCTTGTTCAAAGTCAGTCAATAGTATTCAATTACATTGCTGATCTACAAGCTTCATTCAGACAACAGTTTTTGTACAAATCAATGTTCTCTAAATATTCATTACACGTTAACATTCTTCCAGGGTCTGCAACTGAAATTACTTTGCACAAGAGTTCTGGTACAAATTGCTGTTGTTCTTCATGGTATTCAGACAACAGACGGTGTAGTAGCTGTTGTTGTAGTAAACTTTGTTAGACCACAATTTTGTGGTATTGTCTGATTCATGTATCAGACGGCATTGAGATAGACAACAACAATGCCTATTATCAGACGACAGTGAAAAACTGTCGTCTGATTGAAAAATTGGTGTAGTGAATTTGACCCTGGATTCCCTCCATTTTCTACTCTCATACTCTCGTACCAAAAAAAAAAAAAAAAGACATTTATAGAAATTGGGAATATGCCACTGAGCAATTTGATTTCACTTGAGACAAGTGCATGTACCTAAGTGGGTCCCATCATTTTGCAGCCCCCAAAAACATAGTCAGACTGAGTGAGTGAGCCAACAAAAACCACACCCAGTCCCCAAAACGTCGTCGCCTCGCTTCCTGGAACTTCAGGTTCTTCAACCAAGCCTTAGTACGAATATAAAGTTGGTAAATTTGTAACCGGAAAGAGAGACCAAGAGTAGAAAAGGGCAAAGGTTTTATCTTTTGTTTCATTCAAGTAATTTTCATTGCTCAAGCACAATACTTTACTTTTACTTCTTATTTTCATTGTTCTTATACATTGGTTCTGTGTAGCTAATAGATTGCCAAGGATTATGAGAAAGCAAAGGAGGCGCTCGAAAAAGCATCAAAAGGACAAGAGTTGATCTCCTTGTATCCTCATTTATATAATTGATTTTTTTTTTCTTTCGATAATCTGTGTGACTGTTCTCTTGCTGTATTCCTTTACTATGAAATCAAACCCTGGATTGCTGCAAAGCATATGGAGTGACAGGACCCGCCCCAAAATTTCACCATGAAATCTGAGCTGGCCCTGCGAGGCCCACTTATAAAAAAGGTTTTATCAAAAATTCGGCAGAACCTTCCCTAGAAGTAGGCAACCCAAAACCTATAAGAACACATTTACACTTCTAACGATTCACCCTTAATCTCCTGGAGCCACCTTGCTCCTGAAACACAACTCGACATCCATGTAAAAGTCAAACCAAATATAACAATTATCCCAATAGGTAATCAGAACATTCTAGGAAAACAAATCGAAATACATTACAAGTAGGTTAAGCTAGTAACCTACACAAAATGGTAGCAGCGGAAGGATGTTATGCCTCAACTCCTAAATATGCCGAACCAGCAATACTGCAAACTAGGCATTTGAAACCAAAGGGCCGAGGGAAAAGTATTTGAAAATATTAGAGTGAGTGGACAAAAAATAACTAAATCAAAATAAATGAAATGAATAATTTAATACTTCTCCTCTTCAAAAACACTTTTAAAAATCAAGCATGTGATTCACTATAATAAAAGAAAAAGCTTTAAATCAACATTTATGAAAACGTTTGTCGAACAGAGAAGCCAACAATTCAAGGCTCACACATATATTCGCCCAAGTGTACAACAATAGCTCAAGGGGTCCACAAACATACATGTATACATCATTACATAAATCTCTGAAAAAGACAATCATTATCTAGGCCTCCAATACATCCCCTCTCTCATGGAGCCACTGCTACTTCTACAGCCACCAGTACATCCCTCTCTCATGGTATCTCCATTTGAAGACTACTAGTTCATCCCCTCTCTCTTAGCGTCTCTGACTCAACTATATAGCTTCAAGTACATCCCCTCTCTCCTGGTGCTACACTCCTATGAGACCACTAGTCCATCCCCTCTCTCTTAGTGGCTCGAACAAAATAAATCACAATTCAACAAACAAACAAATATAGCAAGTTAGACAATAACTAACATCATCATAGTATCACCAAGAGTATAGTTCTCATAGTCAAACCAATTTTAGAATCGAACATACCATTTATCGAAGACAAATCTTCGAAAACTCAAAGTCAAACAAATGGTAAAAATGAAATCTTTCCCAAAACTCCGAAAGTCAACATAAAAAACAGATCACAATTAATTCTCCCAAATCATCATATGCTCAAATTATAATCCAACACCAAAATTATAATATAAGATCCAAAATCATTTTCCAAAATATTAAAGAACCATTTCACAAATATTTAATTCCGAATACTTAGAATCGCATGCAATTCAAATATATATATATATAGCTAAATCCGTCAAGTGTGGGTATCTTTGTCGAGCGATGGCTCGGCATGTCGTCCTCGAAAGCAAAAGGGGGGATTTTGAAACCCTAGAATTTCAATCCTTCGATTTGTGCTCCACACTTCAAATTGGACCAAGAGACTTTGAGGGATAGTTGTATGATCCAAGAGCTCAAAGACTCAACAAGAATCGTCGCCGGAGGTGGCCGAAAACTTGAGTTCTGACCAAAACCTAAAGAACGGCGACGCATCGATCTTCTTCTCCTTGCTGCAGCTCCCATGGTCCAAACCAAGCCACCAAATTGAAGAGGATGGCGAGAGCTTTCCAACGGTACCTGTGGCGTCACCAGACGGAGGAGAAATCGCCGGAAGAAGATAAAGGGGTTGGGGGGGAGGGGAAGAGAGAAGAGAGAGAAACTCAGGGTAAGTTTCCTGAAATGGAAATTGTATATACCACCTATATCACATATCGCCAAGCATAAGCAACGACCTCGTAAGTGGCCCCCGCGACATGGTTAGTCCCGCCTACGACATGCCTCTGGTAGACCAACACCCGAGCTACGTTGCCATGGTGGAGGTCGGCCGGTATTTAGCCGGGAGGCCACTCTCCCATGCTCTCCAAGAGGCTTCAAGAGAAGCAAATATATGTATTATTATCCCACATCGGAAATATAGAATAGAAGGAGACTTCCTTTAGCTATAAGGGGAAGTCCTCCCCTTCTTGGAAAGGGATGGGATCCATGATCCCCATACTTGTATTATTACAAAGGCTACTTGGCCTCACTCATAGTGAAATATCTAAGTGGACGTAGCCTTGCCTCAAGGGCAAGGTGAACCACTATACATGCTTGTGTCATTTCTCTCTCCCCCTCTACCTTGCCTCATACTTAGTTCTTGTTTCGTATTCTCACACAGAAACATAAACTTACCACAGTAACTCCTCCTTTTATAGAAAACTTACGATGAACAGTAACTTTTACATTTTTGATCATAACTTTCGCACACGAACTCCGATTTAAGCATACCACGTGTCAACAGACTCAGTTTAACGTCCTCTATAGCTTTTATGAAGAAAATTTTCTCAAAAATTGTAACACCTCAAACTGCACCTCATCAGTTTAAGCACATCACAGTGTCACATGTCTCTAAGACATAAACCGAATGTTCAGTTTACATCCTAAAAACCTGCATGGCATTTTTAATAAATAACCTTTCTTAAAACGCGTAGAGGAAACGTCGAAATACTTTTGAGGTGAAAACTCTTTAAATCATTTATTAACTCATTCGTCTAAAGTGGTTCTGATTCAACACTAGGATAACAAGACTTGCCACATTTCAATACAAGATGAAGTAAGGACTTCTCAATTTCCGGAATAATGACATTCAAGAGATAAAGGTCAAGGATCTACATGGAACCTGATTTCCGTTACAGCTGTTCACTAATATCCATAAACCCAGCTCCGTTTGCTACAGTCTCATCAACAATGCATAGTACCTGCATCCACACTGTTGTAGGGGTGAGCTTTTGTCCTCGTTGCTTATTGGGAAAACATCTCGACTAGGTTTAAAAACAATATAGTATTGCTTTGTGGCCATTGTATAAAAACATACTTAAACTTTTTCATTTAAAGAACGACAAACTTTATAATGTTTTTCAACTTGAAAATCGATGCATGATGCTTAAATAAATATGGCGCCAAATCCAAGTATTACCTGATGGCCGGTCCCATTGACCCACTGCATGACCTTACCTTAAATTAATTTATAACCAGGTCAGCGTAGTGAGAGAGTCCACTACCTAGCTACACAAACGGATAGGGTTACCCTTGCGATCGCGCACCGTCCGACCAGTGTAGCTATCCCTCTGGAGGTTAAGGGGATAGAACCCAAGGAAGTCAGTGCCACCCTTCGCTCTCAAGCCATCACATCTCTCACGGTTTGGTTAGTACGTGTTGCATTTTAACATAACCAAACCACACAACTTAACATGCATCGTTTTATAATTAACATAATATAAGAAACCACTAATCGAGGAGAGTCTCGAATCCCTACTTGGATTTCGATGCTCTTCTTCACGTACTTTGCGAGTCGCAAACCTTCATTTCCCCGAGTAACTAGAATCCTAATTTATGACATTTCGATTATTAATCACTCATTGGATAAATATTAAAATTTCGACGATTAAATAATCGTACGATCAATCTTTCCTAGTTTGACCAGGAGTTGACCAATCATGACTAGTTTAAAAAACAATCCTAATTATCGAGTAATTTACTTGAAATCAAGATATCAACCAATTATATCAGATGCACCGAAGTTTACTAATAAAGGCACCCAATAATCTTCTTCTCTACTTACTATTACTTTCTTTCCTTTTTCAACATCAATTTACTTGGTTTCAATCCAATCATTACAACAGTCCATTACCTACGCTTCTCAAAATCATAATAACAACTTTGTTTCTATTTAAGGAAAACTGAAATTGGGAGAGAATTGAGTCGTGCTTTTGTTGATAATAAGGGTCTCTTTATATAGAGGATTACAAGCATAGAATCAGAGTCGTAAATGGAAATATAATTGTACAATGATTGGATATCTACGAATATCTCCGAGAATATATCTAATATTAACCCTATTACAACTTGCGCAAGTAACCTAAGAGAGTTTCTATTGAGACCTCCAAATCTGCTCACTTGACCTCACTCTATTATAAATTATTAAATGACATATATAACCTACTATAAAATGACTATTAAGGACAATAATTATACTAAAAATATTATATTTATTTTATGTAGACTTTCCAATTCAATAATATTAGATTGTATCCCTTATTATTTTCCTTATATATTTTCATTTTCCAATTTCACTCCATACTCATTAAAGCATTCATATATATATTTAATAAGAATTAAAAATATGATTAAGATCATGTGACATAAAAATGTATGATATATATGTTGAACGCATATTGGTGAGGGAAAACAAAATAAATCCTCTTATGATTTATGACCTAAATCTAAGTCAATCCATTATATTTTGGAAAAAAAAAAATTAAATAATTAATCATGTGGTACAAAAAATACAGAAAAAAAAACATTAAAAAACAAATGATTTTTTTTTTAGAATAAAAACAAAATGATTTCTTCATTTTTTTTTGCACAGCTAAAATAGAAAAAAAAAAAACATAATAGTTCATGGCATTTTCTTATTGATTAGACATTAATTTTTTTAACTCAAGTTTGATTAAGAAATGTATATTTAGTTAAGATTTATAGAGTGATTAAATCATTGAAATGACTAAATTTTTTATTTTAAAGATAATTAATAATTTGTTTGCAAATTATATGAGTGAGGTTATTTGAGGAAGTTTAGTGAGGTTTAGTGAGTAAATTTAGTATTTGAAAATTTGATAAGAGGTGTAAAAAGCATAGAGGTCAAGTGAGCAAATTTGGAGGTTCCAATAGAAAAACTCGTAACCTAAAGTTTGAGCCAGACACATCTTCTGGATTTACTTGAACACTCCCTCTTGTGTCGTCCAAACGCGGTACTCCTCTTGTTGCCTCATCAAAAACCTTGCCGATAACAAAAACCCAGTGGAACAAAAATAACCTCGGTCGAAGGAGAAAAAGAGTATAACACCATTCACATGTAGACATCTTCCCCTGATGTCTGCGTCTCCCCCTGATGACTACGGTCATGGGAGTTCGGATAACTTCCACAAACGATGCTACCAACATATTTCTCGAAAGTGGAATTAGGCAATGACTTAGTGAACAAGTCTAACACACTGTCCTCAGATCAAACATAGTTCACTCTGATCTTGAGGAGAGTTTGTTGTTGCTGATTATGCTTGGTGTCATTGCATTTGATGTAGCCTTGCTTCATTTGTTTAAAGCAAGCAGCATTATCCTCATAAATGCTCATAGACTTATTTGTGGTAGACTTCAAACCACAATTGCTTCGAACATGCGTAATTATGGATCCAATCTATATACATTCACGAACCGATTTGTGAAGAGCAATAATCTTTGCATGATTCAAAGATATAGCGACCAGGGTCTGTTCTATAGACCTCCAAGCTATCATGATCTTACCCATGGTGAACACTTAACCAGTTTGAGATTGACCTCTGTGTGGGTCAGAGAGACACCCAGCATCAGCAAAACCTTCCAAAACACTAATGTTGTTTTGGGATGGGGATAGAGGACGCAAGCTAGTGTTGGCGGCGTTCCTGGTGTGTGATGGGTCCAAATCCATTATCTCTCTGTAGGGATAGAGTATGCCCATATCAATTGTACATCTCAAGTATCGAAAGATATATTTTACACCAATCCAATGGCGCCGCGTTCACACAAAGGTATACCTAGCGAACAAGTTCACTGCAAATGAGATGTCCAGTATTGTGCATTGAGCTAAGTACAATAATGCGCCTATTATACTTAAGTAGGGCACTTATGCCTTTATCACATCTTCGTCATCATCCTTCAGATGAAGAATATCATTTTTAGGATCAAGACTATGGATGACCATGGGCGTGCTTGAAGGCTTGACCTTGTCAAAACGCCTAAGCATCCATCAACACGATGCTCAAGTTCCAAACCGAGACATAATCGTGTTCTCCCAAGATCATTCATCTCAAATTCGGATTTCAATTATTCAGCGGTTTCCCTTAACTCTTTAAGGGCTTCCAATGAAGACCATGTTACCAACATGAACCGCGATAAAATCCCGGACTTATCATAGAAACACGAGGGCATTCATATGTCCTTTTCCAATCAAGTGGTCAGTTTAGTGAGTGTTTCAACCTCTTTGCAAACGTGCTCCGTGGTATAGAGCCATTTGACTTGGGTGAATGAAGTTCACTATGAACCTTCATGTATATTCCTTATCTAGATCCTCATAGAGATACGTAGTGACCACATTCGTAAGCTGCATGTTTAATTATTCAAAAACTACCAAACTGACAAGGTAGTGGAGTGCAAAGACATCTGTTACGATAGAATAATTCTCATCGTAGTCTATTCCATGGCGTTTTGTGAGGAGCCTTGCCCCATAAGGCGAGATTACCATCTATTTTCCTCATCACGCTTTCTAACGAAGACCCATTAGTCAATAGGTTTTATGTCAGGAGGTGTCAGCATCATTGGCTCGAAAAACCTTCTTTTTTGTTTGAGAATCCAACTGAACCTGGATCGCATATTTCAATTTAGGCCAATTTTCTCTACATCGGCATTCATTCATCAACGGAGCGTGGTTCGATATCATCAGACACAACAAACTCATGTATGACCAAATGCACAAATATATCATTAATTATGATGGAGTTTATATCCCATGTCTCATGTCCACTAGTGTAATTTTCAGAACGCTCTATATTCACAGGATAGGTTATGATGTTGAGGCGTCCCCCAATGATAACCTTAATCCAGAACATTCTCATGAGATGGATTTTGAGTGTCAATGATCAAAGGATTGAATTGTGCCAAAGTATCCTTCAAACCCATGGGCCTCCCACACATCCTAGTTAGGGCCATGACCTATAACGCCAGAGTGCCACTCTCTACGGCGTCGGTGCCATACCTACTTCCATGTACGGTGGCATTACGTCCTCTTATAGGGACGTCCATTCTTGCAGGCATATTTGCAGCAGGTATATGTGATCTCGTCACTTTAACGGAGATCGAGATAAGACATAGTGGGGACAGAACACGACAGTAACCTAGAGTTTGGGTCAGACACATATTGTGGATTTACTTGAATAGTTTCTCAATTTTGCATTTCATAACTACTATCCAAGAATGAAACCAAGTCTAGTTCCTCATTCTCATAACACGGTTTACAGTAAGCATCAACATGAACAATTGGAAATTCAAACATTGTCATGATCCTCAGAATTTCCAAACATAACTCAACTTACCTTAATACCAAAAGAAAGCCAAGCAGTACTTTAAATTTACCTTTGATTTCAAACAGGACCTTCGAGCGGAAGCATCCTAACAAAAAATCAAAAACTCGGCTACTCTTCGATATTCCACTGCCCAAGTCGTGAAATTAACTTGACCCAGCATTGATTAGTGTTCAAGGATGAAGACCATCATCGGAAATGGACCCAGAAGCATAAGGACAGCCACTGTGAATAGTATCCCCATCAAAGCCGAAGACACCAAAATCATCCATCCATCAAAACTTAATCCAAATCAAAACCTAAATATACACAAACGTAGAGCACTACGAGAGGACCAATTTCCATACGTCATACAACCCCGAAGATCGTCGGAAATTGCATAAGCTTTGCCAGGAAACTCGAAGCTTTCGGGCTTCAATTCTTCTTCCACGATCAACGATCGGACAAACCCTTACCATAGGGACGTCGGGGAGGATGAGATGAAATGTTTGGCGCTGGTGCGACGATCAGAGGTGGCCAGACGGCGAAGAACCGTCCGGGTCGCCGTCATGGGTCTCGGCCAGAGAAATGGGTCGTGGGTCGAGGTTTCTGATTGTTTCTGGAACAATCTGGGACGCTGATTCAATCTAAGGGCTATTTATAGCCTGATTTTCAATTAAAACGGATGGTGCTCAAGAAGCGGTGGATAATTTAGTGGTCCAGATCACGTCATGACATTTTCTTTTCATTTAAAAGGAATTTCCATAATTCCCAAACTTCAGAAATTCATAATAAATAGTTTGGGTGTCCTAAAAATTCCTCGAAAATTCTCACAGACTCGTCGCGTTGTGTACTTTATTATAAAGTCGAAAATTTGAAGATTACACTTTGCAAAAAATTTCAATAATTATTCTCGATGACCTTAATAATTACCGAGATCGTAAAATTTATTCCGAACTATCTCACTTTATCTTGATAAAATTTTCCGGGGCTCATAAAAACTGACCTGAACAAAAAGTAAATTTTTGGTCCTCTAAAAGTATCGAAACAAAGTAAAAAGTGAAAGTTGTTGTCTTTTACCGTGCAATTGACTAGTAAACTGGTAAATTGAGATATGGGACGTAACATGGAGTCTGCTGCTGCTTTAGCAAAGGAGTTAGGCAAGTGGAATGAAGTGCTGATTTTTCCATGTTTGTTATTCTCTCATATTGTGCATACCTTTGAGGTACGATCACAGCTTGAGAGGTTTGGCCTCTTTTGTGTTCGGTACGGTTTTGTGTATCTTACAGTTTATATGTGAATGTATTTCCTAAATGATTTGAAATGTTGAAATTTACTATAGTGCCCTCGAAGATTCTGTGCTCGAAGAAGCTATTCAACTGTACATTAAGGCATGCAGTATTCACTATTCTTGAAGACAATGGCAAAGAGCAAATGGCCTTTGATCTATATTGAGATGTTACTAGTGCTTATATAAACTTCAAAAATAAGTTTTAGAATGAAATACCATATGTTATTTACCATTTGTTGTTTAAGTTATGCAATTATTATTTTAATCGATTAAGAAGATGCAATACATAATGGCCGTTAGCAAATTCATTATGGTAATTATGATTTGGTGTTAGCCAAATAGCCACCCTTAAGTATAAGGGGTACAAGTAATAATATAGGGATTTAAGAAAGGTTGTCGAACCCACGAGGATTGAATTCCTTTCACTAGCTAGGGTGTTAACCTAAGGAGAGCTAGAATATGCAAATGTACAATCACACACCTAAATTCACAAGGAAATCTAGGCTCATGGTGAGTATGTGCATTGTGGTGGTAGTGAAATTATTTGTTGGATAGAGTGGTGAACCAAATTAAAATAAATGCTCAAATGTAAACTAAACTACTCTAAACTAAACTAGTAATATAATGGATAAAGTTAGGGGTTGTATTGAAATTCAAATTCAAGTGATGATATTCTAAGTTTTCAATTACCCTCTTTGCATCCGGATAAGACTACAAAGGCGTAAACTCCTTTAATGTTATCAATTCCAACCGGATAAGTCTAGAATTAACTACCTAAGAAAAAATTAATCCTATTACCGGTTAAGTCTCTATTCATTGTTCCTAGATGCATAAAGCTTTGAGTTTGGATAATCATCCAAGCAAACCAATCCTAGATCTAGGTGATTTTAACTCACAACCTTCACGTGCATATAGAGGATGCTATCATGCTATCAAAGCTCAAGGTTAACTACTCCTTAAACATTTTTTCATGAGATGACAAACACAACACATTCAAAGTAGTTAACTTTGAATGAATGCATTCACTTCTTGAATTAGCATATGAAGATGAAAATAACAAATAACTTCAAATGTAAATTAAAATATCAATTCATACAAGTTTGACTAGGGCTTTCAATTCAACCCTAGCCCCAACAAAGTAACTATTCACTCATAATCATACAAATTAACGTCAAATCTATAAAGTTCATCAAGCTAAATTAAAGAGTTGAGGAAAGAATGAACTAGTTGAAGCTTGACAAATCAATGAGTAGCTTCTCCTTTGTTTTCCTCCTTCAATGCTCCTTGAATCCTCCTTGATGGTGGAATGGATGGATGATAAGCTTCTTGATGGTGATGATGAATGGAATGATGATGAAGATATGATGCTCCTTTGACCAATTTTAAACGGAACTGATGGAGTAATGGTGGTGGTGATGGAGGTTGAGGAGTATGGATATTATGAGTTTGGATTTTGAGAGATGAAGATATTGATGAAAAATGTGGTTAACAATACACAATGACCATATGTAACGGGCATGATCGATTTGCGTCACCGCTTATGAAGCCTTAGAGTAACTGACATAAAGGTGATCAAGCATTTTTGAGGAGCACAAAGTAACCAGTAATCTTATACTACTTGGGTTGTATTCGAGCAATTCAAGATCCAACCCGAATTTATTCATAAACCTTTGGGACCACTCTACGCAGAGGGGGCTGCCCCAAAAGCAGCTAACATCAGAACCCTAGGACTAACAGCCCAAAGCCAATGATAAAATTTGGGTTTCGATGATCTGGGACACAGGCTTATGGTTATGGTTCTTAAGAGTTCGTCTGCTTTGGTCCAAGTTTTTGACACCCTTGACCACCTTCGATCTCTTGGGAGTATCACCTCGGTTTGGCATGGAAATCCTCCTAGGGTGTATCTCTCTAGTTACGACCACGTTTACAGTTACATATATAGTTACAGTCATTACCACATTCGCACTGCTCAAATGACATATACAGTGTAGTTATGGTTATTCATGTCTTGATTACTTTTCGTTTTAGATGCACTTGTGCATTTTGTTTTGTTTCACTACTTTTCATTCAATCATCTTGCACTGTATAATGTTCATTATCAGAATGGTCGTCATTCCTTAAACCAAGAAAAAAAAAAAAACGAATTCATAAAAAGAATTATTTTTTTTTGAGTGAAGTAAATATTTATTATTTGGTGAACTGTTGACTCTTGAGTGGTAACTTGGTAAAAGTTACATATGTTGAGCCCTACCAATTACCAATGGCACCCAAGTCTCTGGCACAAATGGTAACATCTGCAAAACCATTCATAGAGGTTCATTTCTCAAAGTATGATACTGAAGCACTCCATCATCTAATTGATCTTTCTCTTTCCTTTGTTTATATGACTTTTTTATATTTTTTTTATATTATTTTTTATCGAGATCACACTGTTCCTCAAAGGCTTCCTAGGCCCAGAGACTAATCCGTGCCGAGGGATCATGTCAGAACGCTTCATTCCCCTGGCCACTAAGAATATATTGAGATTTAACTCCAATAAGCGTCGGCGGGATTCGAACTCGGGTGTGGGGGTTCCACAACTGGAGACTCTTACCAACTCGACCACCTGTAGTGGTTTTTGTTTATATGACTTATCAATCGTTCCAACCAAAATTAACATAATTATTTGCATTCATTTCTCACCGATTCAATCCTGTCTTTGCTTTCTGAACCATAGACCTCAATTTGGGTCTCAAAGCATCAAAACTCCTGCATTGGTACTGAAGGTTAGACCCCAATTCGGGTCCAGTAACGGTCGGTTCCTCTGGGCTCGACGGCTAAAACCCACTCACAGGTTCGTACTTAGAGCCATTGACGGCTCAGGTAGCTCTAATAGTGAAAACCCTAATGCCCACAATGATGAGAACTACAAGTATACCATATCAAAGACCCAGTTGACAAGTTCCACGGAATGACCAGCTCAGTCTCTCCCATTGTTTTCAAGGTAACCTTCATATATCAAATAGGGGTTTATATAATGATGGGTTTGTTAGAATAATAGTTCTGGGTTTATATTTATAGCCAGTGTCTGCACATTAACGACAACTTGATAATAATCAGATACGACAACGAGTGGGATCGAATTTGGCAATTGGTTTATGTATTGCAACTGCATTTTTGGTGGTTGCTCTGAGAGTATTCATGGTCAGGAAGTCGAAGAACAATCGTCAAGGCTCCGTAGCTGATCTTGTCAGACGTGGTCAGCTTAGGTCCGATAGAAGAGGCATGTATGATTCTCAATCCTTTCAACACACATCTCTACAGAAGATTACTGTGAACACTGTTGAATTCTGATTGTTTGCGTATGTTGCATTGTTTCGATACTTGGATGATGCTCAATCTGACAGTTCGAAGCCTCTCATGTACGATGACCCATTCAATAATCCATTGGTTAAAGTTGGTAAGGGAAATTCGACTATAGAGATGTGTGGAAAGGTTTATCGCCTTGCCCCAATTACTCTTACGAAAGAGGAACAAGCTATCCATCGAAAGAGGAGGTCGCGGGCATACCAGTGGAAGAGACCGACAATGTTCCTTAAAGAAGGGGATTCGATGCCTGCTGATGTTGACCCGGACATAATTAGGTGGATTCCTTCCAATCATCCTTTTGCAACCACTGCCGGTGACATTGATGAAGACTTGGCACATACCAATGTGTATCAGAAACATGGTGTACCGTATCGAATTCAGGCTGAGCATGAAGCACTGCAGACAGTAAGTAGTACATTATGGTTGTGACTCGAAAAAGAAAAGAATCTTCATGACTCTGCCTATTGCAATAATGCTCTACTTCATAATTTTTTTGTGATTTTGTATGGTAGGAGCAAAAGGAGAGCAGGTTAGTGATGGACTCTAGCAATGCTACAGATCCTGTGAAAGCATTCAAGTCGGGTCCCAAGTCACCCGAGCATGGGGAAGAAAACCTCATCAGTAATGAAGGTGGTGACTCCAAGCCACCCTTATCAGAATGTGCCTCAAATTCCTCCGGTAGCATGTCATCATCCGAGGAAAGGCATAAACCCTGAATTTAAATCTGGGCTTCTATTTCTGCCATTCAGTGATGATTGGAATTCTGAGTTGTAGTTAGCAGGTCAAGATGTCAATTGCAATTGCAACTTGATGTAGCCACTTTAGATATCCGGTTTTAAAAGTTCAGGTCGGCCTGTAAATAGGATGTAGTTTCATCTCTGAAATAAACTGCTTTATAGATGACAATTTAATATTCTAGAATGGTGCACTCTGTTTATCTGATTTCACTCTCAAATGCCCTGACTTAGTATCTATCATCAAACTGAATCATGCACCTGTTTGTTGACGTTGTTACCATGATAAGCATGTTCTTGATGGTACTTGGATGATTTGATTTGCCCTTTTGCGGTTGCTTGTTCTTTCTTGCTTACAGCACATGGTGAGCAAGAAAACATTGTAGTGATTTGCATACTCAGTTGGGTAAGCCATGTGCTATCTACTACTTTGCTAAATCCTGGTGATAATTTCATATCATAAGGGGATTGAAGAGGTAAATATATATTGATGATGTCACTTGATCTGCCGGTGCCTAAACATTTGGCAAAAACTTCTTTTTGCAACAGTAATTTCAGCTGCATTTAGCCGTCGTCAGTGTAATAGATTCATTTCTTGTATATTAGGCTCGATAATTGAGGTTTGTAGTTGTATGACGCTCACAGGTACCTGCTGTTACATTAGTTTTTGGCATCCAATTTTCAGACTATGGTTACATAATTTGGTCGGTTTAGTCCCTCTTGAATGTAATGGAGGTCACATATAACAGTCGTGTTTAGGTAATCAAGGGTGAAGAATAATGAGACGAATAAACTTTTCTCTCATATAATAAGAAGCGTGTGATGAGGCACCTGTGGATAACTATGATTATCTATGATGTACTCTACGAGGATATTTGTAATGATGCTAGAGGTCAAAGTTTTACGTCCCCCTCTATGCATCCTTTATTATCTAATAAAATAAATCAGGCGTGAGATGAGCCTCCCAACTTAATTGGGTTTCAGACCTCTTTAAAAAAAAAAAAATAAGGCACGTGTGTATTTATTTTCCAAACAGTGTGATTGAACCAGCAAACATGCCTACAAAATCCAGCATATTTGACTGTAGAATGCCTTATTTAAATAAGGGCAGTGTTGGATGTGTTCCCACAGTTATAAATCAATCATCTCTTCTAAGCTTTAAGTATAATCTCCAAAATAATCTAGTTTATCATACACAATAAAAAATGGAAGAATCACCCATCACCCATTATGAATATTCAAATGCGTGGAACAAAATCTCCTTACAGAAGACGGAGAACCGCCAAACTGGTGAAGTCACTAACTGTTCTCGATTACTCATTTTTGGCGGCAGCAATTTGTCTTGCACCAACAGAAAAGAATTCAGTAATGACTTCAAGGGGCATGCCTTTGGTTTCTGGAACTTTCAAGTAGATAAACACCAAAGAGATGACACAAACAACAGCATAAATCCCAAAGATACCAGCTAGGCCTATTGAATCAAGCAGAACTGGCAGCGTGTAGGTGACGATAATGTCTGAAATCCAGTACGCCAGGGCACAGATGGCAATGCAGAGGCCACGCACCCTTGTCGGAAAGATCTCGGAGCAGAGGATATTTGGGATTGGCCCATAGGCCGTGACTAGGCCTGGCAACGTGCGGGTATAGTGCGGGTACGGTGTGGGTTCTTAACGGGCCGACCCGGTAAGAACCCGTTAGCTTAACGGGTTTTGCGGGCCAAACCCGGCGGGTTTGCGGGTTTTCCATTGGAACCCGTTAAAACCCGTAAACATTTTTTTTTTTTTTTTTTTTAAACTTTTTATCAAAGCAATTAAAACCAATTAAGACTTATGTATATAACCTCTCATTTGCCATTTTCTCTATATGAACTTTTTTGGTTTTCTATTTTGAAATTTTTTATTTTCTATCTTTTTAGATTTTTTTTCCTTTTCTTTTTGACAAAAAATAATTCACAAATCACAATTATACGACGATCCAACGGTCGGACCCTCACAGATCATCTAGAGGATCATCTTTACTTATTTATACGATGATTCAACGGTCGGATCCTCACGGATCGTCTTTAGGTTCATCCTCTCAAAATTATACGAAGATCCAACGGTCGAATCACCTAGAGGATAATCTTTACTGATTTATACGATGATCCAACGGTCAGATCCTCACGGATCGCCCTTAGTTTCATCCTCTCAAAATTATACTACGATCCAACGGTCAGATCCTCACGGATCGCCCTTAGGTTCATCCTCTCAAAATTATACGACGATCCAACGGTCAGATCCTCACGGATCACCTAGATGGTCATCTTTACCAATTTATACGATGATCCAACGGTCAGATCCTTACGGATCGCCCTTCGGTTCATCCTCTCAAAATTATACCAAGATCCAAGGGTTGGATAGTCCCGGATCGCCCTTAGAATCATCATCACAAAATTATATGACGATCCAACGGTCGGATTCTCACGGATCGCCTTTTGAATCATCTTTGCACAATTATACGAAGATCCAACGGTTGGATCGTCCCAGATCGCCTTTAGAATCATCCTGACAAAATTATACGACTATCCAACGGTCAAATCCTCACGGATCTCCTTTTGAATCGTCTTTTCACAATTATACGAAGATCCAACTGTCGGATCCTCATGAGGAATAAGAAAAATTATAAAAATGCCCTGGTTGAAAAAAAAAAAAAAAAAAAAAATGGGGAACCCGTTTGGGTAATGGGAAATTGGTTTTTGGGAATGATTTTGAGTTAACGGGTTCTAACGGGTTCCAATGGGTTTAACCCGCAAAACCCGTTAATTTGCGGGTTTTTTGCGTGCGGGCTTTTTTTAGCCCGGATTAATAAACGGGCGGGTTTGTGCGGGTTTTTTGCGTGCGGGTATAGTGCGGGTTTGCGGGTTACGGGTTTAAATGCCAGGCCTAGCCGTGACAAAGACACAAATAGATTATCACACAAGTGGTTGATATTGCGGCTTCAATGACTGAACTTAGGGTCACTAAGTTGGCAATGACTAGAAGAATGAGTGACACAATCAATACAGGAAGTGTAGTCAGTAGCAGGATCCTGCAATAAGAAGTGCATTAGCTAAGATTTAAACTTCAACTTTTCCTCTAAAGCACAAAATAAGCTAGGGTTCTGGATTTTTAGTAGATTGTCAAGAATCCTATCAACAGCACAGTTCACACACACACACACACATTACTTTTATATTTTTATAAAATAGAACGTTAAGTCAAGAAATAGACGCAGGCTGGCTTATTTTGACAACGACCAATATTTGGTGTGATGGCAAGGCAAATTCTTCCTTGTTGAGTTGAAAATCTATGACAGTTCAGCTCAAAAAGAAAAAACCATGTTAAGAGTAAATCACCTTCTACCAGTGATATCCATGAGCTTCATGGCTAGACCTATACAAGGAAGCATCAACAAAGTTGTGAATGCACTGATGAGGAAAGATGCAGATGTTGTACTGAGACCAAAGCTTTCAAGAAGAACTGAGACTCCAGCCTCTTCAAGAATTTGAGGAGTGTAATAGAGAACTCCATTTATCCCAGAAAACTGCAAAATTATATTAACATTTAGCCGTTAGCTTTACCCCAAAGAGCATTAAAGACAAACGCCACTACTTACAGAAAGAAGATGAACCTTGACCAAAAGGAAATATATGCAAAATATGACTAATAATAGTGAGAGCGAGAAAATTTGATGTGCCATTTTTTTAGCAACCTTTGGACTGGCCAAGCAAATATCATGACTAACATAGCATAACATCAGAGAAACTTGACTACTAATAATATTTCTCCATAAAGTTGAACTAGGTAATTAGCACATTTTAGCTATCCTTAAGGACAAAATTTAGATCAGATAAAAAGAAAATTTGGTATACCAAACCTGCTGAAGAATCTGGATTCCAATTCCAACAAACAATGCGTGCTTAACCCCTGGTTCAAGCAGAGCAGCCCATATTGGTCCTTTCGAAGCTGTTTCTGATGGATGAACCATTGCAGGTCCAACAGGATGCTGATCGATAAGTCACTTCGAATACAGAGCAGGCTGACTGACCAGAGCAGCTGCCTGGATGAACTCGCCTTCTGCAGGAACATCACCACCTGGAAGTGACACAAGGGACCCACGACGTGAGCCAGGGACTCCTTCCTGGTGCAAATATACCCTCTCGAATCCTCATTCCTTCTTTCCATCCTCGCCTTGTCTCTCAGACCACTTCCATGCCAACTGCCACCCACCACCAATGCCTGTGCTACCAACTGTCTCCCCAGTTCCTTGCATGAGACTGCTGTTGCGCCTCATGCCTAGAATACTACTATGGGAAGGAGGAGGTGGCACCATATCCTTTTCCATACTTGTCGTCTGGCGTGAAATCAAAGGACTATGCAGATTGTCATCTGAGTCTCCTCCAGATGCATAGTCCTCACCTTCCCTATGCAAGCTCTCTTCATCCCATTGTTCAGTTTTACCCCGTGGATGATCTGCTGTGCTGAACATGCTGCCAAAGTTAGAAAAGAGCATGCTTCCCCGCGTACTCCCTGCCTCTGGGAAGTTTTCATGGACACTACCAAAGAGAGTGACAAGAGGATCCATTAGAGGCACATTCTGGGTTGCCAAGCTTCCTTGGCGAGAGACAAGACTGACAAAAGAACCCTGCCCAGTTACAGGTCTGGCAACCCAGGAAAGGCCCTCTTCGGGTCCATATAACCTGATTTTGTCTTTGTCAGCTGTTTCCTGACCATCAAGATCATCAGCTGGGCCTATGATGTACTCTTCTAAAGATGTTTCACCTCCAACTCCAAGACCTTCGACAAGCAAAGCCATCTCACCTATAAACACCGTGCATTAGCGAGATCCACATGATAAAGTTTGTGCCCTTGAAGATGCACTACTCGGCAGTCGCACATATTCTCAGCCCTTAGATGCCTAGAAAAGCCTATTGCTAATTGGCTTTAAGCACTTGTGCAAATGCTAGTATGGATCTGATATCAGTGTACTTCTCATTAGTTGAGACTATGAACCCCCATTTTGCACGTTGGATTCATGTTCTCAACATCATTTATGAAACCCACTGATAATCCAGACCCAGAATAGAGAAGTATTAATGGTTCTTGATAAAAAGAATTATTAATGTGAAATAAACATATAAGAATCTAAGCATAATCTATATGTAGTCAGTAAAGTAAACCCTATATAAAAGTTAAGGTAGAGCAATACTGAAGAAATAAGTCATTCCATAAACTTTTGTTTGATAAACATGTGCATATCTTACCATACTTGTTTCCTTATTTAGATTATCCATCACAACCAAATCACTGTGTCAGGATGATTCTTCTAAAGCAATACATTACACGCATTAATAAAAGTTTGACTAAATGCTTAAACCTTTTCTTCAGATGAAAGCTATTTGTCTGAAGCAAGTCAACATTAATGCTTAATGGGAAAGGGAAGGAAGAACGAAAGGGAACTCCACCATCCTTTACTGGTAAAGAAGCTACGCAGCTTTTTGTCGAAGATATTGCATTTATATATGACGTGTAGTATGACAAGTCAGTGCGTGAGTCCATGCTAAATTATGGCGCTATGCATTATAAAACATAGATCACTATACATATACAAAATATGAGCAAATCAGAGAATAAGCAACAAACCAGAAACATCTTCAGTGCCACGCAAGCTCTGGAGAACCTTCTTTGCCTCGAGCATCCTGCCCTTAATCACAAGCCATCGAGGAGATTCAGGTAAGTAAAACACGGTTAATACAAAATATATAAGAGAGAGAATAGAAAGAATCCCAAGCATCAGTCTCCAGCTTGGCAAGGCTAACAGCGACATCCCAAAAACCATACAATATGACAAAAACATGCCTCCTGAACCAAGGAACTGTGGAAGAGTATTCAACGATCCCCTTATATCTGATGGGGCGGTCTCGGATATGTAGACTGGGACAAGAGTAACCGCTAAACCAATTCCAAATCCATCTAATAGCCTTGCAAGACATAGTACATACACATTGGGTGACCACAACATCACCAAGCCACTCACAAAATAAAGAACTGATGATGCTATTAGCATTGGCCTCCGACCAAGCCAATCTGATATGCCTCCTGAGCATGTTGTAATAACTGTTGCCCCAATGAGTGACATGGCCACAACAAGACCTTCTACCGAGCTACTTAAATCAAAATCGTCCGTGATGTAAACAATAGCCCCTGAAATATGAGCACTAAATGAGAACAAGCAAAAACATGAACTGAACACAACAAAATGGACAAACTCTGATTGAAATGCGTAAACCAGATAGAATTACTGGAAAGATTCAATGAAGCACAAAGCACAGAGCCTACGAAAAACAAGAATTGAAGAAAGCTAAAAAATTTCAAATAAGTACCAGCAATTGTAGCATTGTCCCATCCTTGCAGAAAGTTACCAATTGTAGCAGCAAAAGCCACAAGCACAGCTTC
Source organism: Rosa chinensis (assembly GCF_002994745.2). Classification (NCBI taxonomy): domain Eukaryota; kingdom Viridiplantae; phylum Streptophyta; class Magnoliopsida; order Rosales; family Rosaceae; genus Rosa; species Rosa chinensis. The sequence continues at coordinate 34,359,693 of NC_037091.1, read as the reverse complement.
CTTCATGTTTTCACCAATGAATGAATGTAACCCCCAACCTCAATCAAACCTGAAGGAAGCATCAATACTCAAATCAGAAAACTAAAAATAAAAAAATTCCCACTATAGACCCAGATCAGAAACCTTTTCCTAACCCAAAATTCAAACCCACATGACTAAAACAACTCGAACACAAAGAGTTCAGATTGCTTACCTCTTCCAGGTGAGGCTAGGCACAGTTCAGAGCTTCCTAAATGTGAGTGAGCATTGAGCACCCACAACTGAAATGGAATAGAAAGCAGAGGCCTTTTGAAGACAATACAGCTAACAGCAACAGGTCAGGTAAAATATCTTAAAACGGCAAGTGTTGTGAGGACTAGCTTAGGCCGAATCTTGGTAATACAGACAAATTACAGCCTCAACTTTTAGAAATTTAGTAATATAATCTGGCAGATTAAGATCCAGAGCAACTCAGAAACTCGATCAACAAATCTCAATTGCAAAATACAAAGCATTATGGGCGTTAAATAACCAAACTTAATCTGTGCAACAGGACAACTGTAACATGATGAACTACAATAAAAAGACAGAAGGGATAAAATCCAAGCTATTTGTACCTTTGAGCTGCATCTCCATCCAATTTCCAGCAGCAGTCCGATAGAAGAAGAGGATGGTAGCAGGTTCAGATTTCAGAATCTATTTGAGATTCCTATTAATGAAGATGACTGATTCCACTTGTAATGTTACAACCATAAAAGTCAAGCCTGGAATAATATTTCCCAAAGAGATGTGAAAGAGACTCTATGAACATTCCAGGCCATAGTAATTTCTCACCCGATGAGCAAACAAAAGTTGGAAGCATGATCAAACAATAACCGACCAGTACCTAGACTCATGAAGTCCTCGGAAGAGCACTTATGCCTTTGAACTTTCCATTTATAAGAATATCACAAGTAATGTCATCAGGTACGAGGCCTTTGTCTAGCATTTCATCGTGCAACCTAAACGATTCTTGCAAATTCCCCTCCTTGAAGTGCCCAACAATCAAAGCAGTATAAATATGAACCCTAGCAGTCATTCTCCTTCTATTCATGTATTCCAAGGTTTTGCGTGCCTTCTCCAATTGTCGTTTGCAACAAAGGCCATTTATTAGAACTGTATATGTGTTGATATCAGGTGTGATTCCCTTCGAAAGCATCTTTGAGTAAAGATCTGATGCAGATTGTAAATCACCCTTTCTTAGCAGTCCATTGATTAATGCAGTGTACGTTTTCACATCACATGGAATGCCTTCAGTTATCATTTTCTTATGTAAGTCAATAGCTGCTTCCATGTCATTTACATTCCGGAAGCCACAAATCATGCTAGTATAAACACCTGTATTTGGAGATAAACCAACTTCCAGAAGTTCCGAGAAAAGTTCGCGAGCACTTTTCATGTCTCGCCTTTTGCAAAACCCATCAATGATAGCAGAGTATGCTGTAACATCCATTTTGATGCCCTTACTTTTCATTTCATGCCACATTTCTAAAGCAAGATCTATCTTATTGCTTTTGCAGTTTTGCATGACCCATTAATAAGGCTGGTGTAAGTGATAACAGTTGGAGTGACTCCACCTTCACACATTTCTCTATAAACATTCAGTGCAGAATTCATGGCACCCTCCCTGGTAAACCCATGTATAATACTATTACAAGTCATACATCCAGGAATAAAACCCTTGTCAAGAAATTTCTTCAAAAGATCACTTGCCACAGATGTCTGGCCAACTTTTCACAGGCCATCAATGACAATGTTAATTGTGTAGCCTGTGGGGATTTTCTTTGCATCCACCATATCATCAAAGACATTAAAAGCACGTTCGGCATTACCGTTCCTGAAATACCCATTCATCAAAATAGAGTAAGTAAAAACAGTAGGTTCCAAACCCCTTTGTGTCATCTCCAAAAATTCATTATTTGCACAATCCATATCCCCTATTGTGCAATAGCCATGTATCATGTTGTTGTAGGAAACTGCATTAGGTATCACACCATTACGCATCATCTTATCCCATAAACTACGCGCTTTGCTTACTTTACTCTCCCTACAACGCCATGCTAAGAAATTATTGTACAACAAGACATTTGCAATACCGTAGTCAACTGCCTCGTCAAACAACTTAGACGCATCTTCAAGTCACCGACATTTCAAAAATCCACGCACCAAATGATTCACAATGAACTCATCAGGCAAAATACCCATCCGTTTCATTTTGGTGTAAAGCTCATATGCCCTTTCCATGTTCCCATTCTTACAGCAGCATCCTATCACAGTTGCATGAGTGATTCTGTTAGGAATAAGTCCATCCTGCATGATCATGTTGAACAAATCCAAAGCAGCATCCAACTTCCCTTGCGCACAATAACCCTTCATCAAGCTGGTAGCAACAACCAAATCAATCGATTCCCCAGAACTCACCATTTCATCCTTGAGCCTTAGCGCCTCCACCATATTCCCCTGCTTCACACACGCCCCAATCACACTAGTGTACGTACGCGCGGAAGGAACCCACCCCATTTCTCTCATTTCAGCCAACAACACCAAAGCCAAACTCGATTCGGGAGTCTTACAAACAGCCCCAATGGCCACATCATACAATGCGGCATCAGCTGCTATCCCTCTCCCCCTTGCCTTCCGAAAGTACTCCTCCGGCTTCCCCTCCTTCAAACAAGCACGCATCATGACATTTAGAGTGGCGCAATCACCGCCAACTCCTCTCTCAACCATTTTACCATACAAGTCTCGTGCTTCCTCAAACATATTCCTCCTAACCAATGCCGTCAACACAATGTTCATATATTCAACACCAGCACCAGCATATATCTCAAGCTCCACCATTCTATTAAAGCAATCAACAGCATCCCCTATTCGGTTCGCTCTAACATAGCTATTCAACAAGTAACTGAAAACCCAAGAATCAAAATCAAATCCAAACCTCTCTGCGCAGTCCAGCAAACGATCGAGAAGGACTGCCGGAGGAGGAGGGCCGGAGTCGCCGGAAACGTAGCGGTTAAGCAATGTCTTGGCGCGCCCGCGAGTCTCTGGAAAGCCCATTAAGATGTGAAGCAAGATGGCGACGGTGTCGACGCCGTTGACAAAGCCTGGGTGAGCTTCGGCGCGTTTGAGGAGGTCAAGAGCGGAACTGGGATCGGTCTTGTGGGCCAGAAGAAGAGTGTTGAGGAGTTGGGTTTGGGTTTGGGTTTGGGTTGAATCGAAGGGTTGTGGAATTGGGTTCGCCGGAGAATGGATCTGCGGCGGCGGCGGCGGCGGTTTGCCGGAGAGTGGATGTAATTTTTACATTAGTTCTAATGGAATAAAAATTTTCAAGGATTCTCTTGATTTCTTACTTAAAGATTATTCTATTTTTAGTTCTTGTGTTATTGTGAGTGATTATTTTAGATTGAATTGTGAATTAATAAGTCAACAAGAGACTTTACTTGGTGAAAATAACAATAATACATCAAGCATAAACACCATTACTGGTGTAAAAAGAACCCTGCACAATGAAAAATCTGCATTTTTGTGGCACATGAGACTTGGCCACATACCAAAAGATAGATTGAAAGTACTTGTGAAAAATAAAACACTTCCAGAATTAGATCTTGGTGATCTTAAAAACTGTATTGAATGTTATAAAGGAAAAATGACAAACTTAAGAAAGAAAAATGCCAACAGAAGCAAGAAACTGTTGGAATTAATCCATAAAGATATATGTGGACCTTTTAGACACAAGACAATATGTGGAAATATTTACTTCATTACTTTTATAGACGATTTTTTCAGGTATAGCTACATCTACTTACTGTCAGAAAAATCACAATCACTTGAGGCTTTTAAAATTTTCAAAACTGAGGTTGAACATCAACTGAACTTGAAAATTAAGGTTGTGAGGTCAGATAGGGAGGGGGGGGGGGGGGGGGAGAGTTTTATGGCAAATATACTGAGCAAGGACAACAAAAGGGTCTTTTTGCAAAGTGTAGGCATAAAGGCTCAGTATACAACACCATATAATCCCCAACAAAATGGGGTAGCTGAAAGGAAAAATAGGACTCTATTAAACATGGTAAGAAGTACAATGTGTACTTCTGGATTGCCAAAAATGCTTTGGGGAGAAGCCTTAAGAACTACAAATTACCTTTGCAACAGATCCCCATGCAAAGCTGTAGATAAAACACCATTTGAATTATGGTGTGGTAGGCAACCAAGTTTACATCATTGTCATGTCTGGGAATGTAAAGCTGAAGCAAGGATTTATAATCCAAATTTAGGAAAGCTTGATCCCAAGTCTGTAACTTGTCATTTTATTGGCTACTGTAAAAAGTCTAAAGGCTATAAACTTTATTCATCTCATCATTCACCCAAAGTTTTTGAAACTAATCAAGTTAAATTTTTAGGTGAAAGTATCTGCAATACAAATTTTGAGGACTTGTCCTCAGATTTTGAAGAAATTGTAGAAAATGTGGATAATATAGCAGTATTGCCAAGCATTCAAAATAATTTATTAAACTTAGGATTGGCTCAAAATCAAAATCTAGTCGAAGATCAAAATGCAATAGATAATGTCTTAGAGGCTAGTGACCATGATTCTGAAATGGCTTAACCAAATTTAGAGCAGGAGCAAGTACAAGAAATTCCAAATGAACCTCAAACTGAACCACAACTTGAGCCTCAGCCTGAACCTCAACTTCAACCTGAGCCACAACAAAATCAAGTAGTGGTACCTAGAAGATCACAGAGAATAAGGAAACCAAGGTTTGGAGGGGAGGATGATATTTATGAAGTTTATTTAAATGAAATCGAGTCTGCATTAACTGATGACAATGATCCCACTAGTTTTAGACAAGCAACTGACACTAAAGATTCTGATGCTTGGACTCAAGCTATGATTGCAGAACTTGATTCTATGTACAAGAATGGAGTTTGGGAGCTAGTGAAGCCAAAAGAAAATAAAAAACCGATTGGCTGTAAATGGGTTTTTAAAACCAAGAGAGATGCTAGTGGAAACATAGAAAGACATAAAGCTAGACTAGTTGCTAAAGGTTTCACACAAAAGGAAGGGATAGATTTTACATAAACTTTCTCACCTGTTTCAACTAAAGATTCATGCAGAATCATAATGGCTCTAGTAGCTCACTATGACATGGAATTACAACAGATGGGTGTAAAAACAGACTTCTTAAATGGAGAGTTGGAGGAAGAGATCTTCATGGCACAGCCTGAAGGTTTCATTGAACCAGGAAAAGAAAATATGGTCTGTAAGCTTAAGAAATCTATTTATGGACTCAAACAAGCTAGTAGGCAGTGGTATAAGAAATTCGACTAAGTGGTTTCATCTTTTGGATTTTCTGAAAATCTTGTCGATGAATGTGTTTATCTTAAAGTTGTTGGAAATAATTTTATTTTTCTTATCTTGTATGTAGATGACATTCTCCTTGCTAGCAGTAATGTGAAATTGCTTATAGATACTAAAGCCTTCTTGTCAAGTAATTTTGACATGAAGGACCTGGGAGAAGCATGATATGTGCTAGGAATTGAGATTAAGAGAGATAGAAAGCAGGGACTGTTGGGATTGTCTCAACAAAATTATATTTCAAAAATTCTGAAAAGATTTGGAATGGAAACCTGTGCTAATGGTGAAGTTCCAATGTCTAAGGGAGATAAACTAACTAAAAATCAATGTCCTAAAACTGATATTGAGAAAACTGAAATGGAGTCAAGACCATATGCTAGGCTAGTAGGGAGTTTGATGTATGCACAAGTCTGTACAAGACCAGACTTGTCTTTTGCAGTTGGAATGCTATCCTGGTTTCAGTCAAATCCTGGACATGAGCATTGGACAGCTGGTAAGAAGGTTCTAAGGTACCTGCAAAGGACCAAAGACCATATGCTTGTGTATAAACGTGTGAAAAAGCTTGAGTTAGTTGGCTTTACTGATTCTGATTTTGCTGGGAATTATCCCACATCTATGAAGTCGACTTGTGGCTATGTTTATATGCTAGCAGGTGGTGCAGTAGCTTGGAAAACAATGAAACAATCATTGATAGCTACTTCCACCATGCAGGCAGAAGTGATAGCTATATATGAAGGAGTGTGTGAGGGATTGTGGATTAGAAATTTTATTTTGGAGACTAAAGTATTGAGTGATCTTGTAACTAGAAGTTTGAAGGTGTTTTGTGATAATGAGGCTGCTGTGTTCTTCAGTAAGAATAGCAAAATGTCAAATAACTCTAAGCACATAGATTTAAAATTTTATAGTATCAGAAAGAGAGTTAAAGATGGTGAAGTTGAGATTTCTGGAATCAAGACAGGTGACCAACTTGCAGATCCATTTACTAAGGCATTATCAGTAGCAGCTTTTAAGGAGCATTCCAGGAACATGGGAATTCTGTTGAGTTTTGAAGATGCTTAAGTTCAGCGGGAGCAAAATGTTGAGAAAATTGTTTTCAGTTTAGTTTTATTTGGTTTAGTTCTTGATTTCTGTTTTGAGTTATGTAACAGAAACATTGTACTTCATGTTTTGTTTTAATAAAATGAGGTATTTTCAGTTAATATTTTGACATTTTTATTTATTCATTTTGGTAAATTTTATGGTTGCTGTATTTTTATCAGTTCAGTTCAAGTGGATTGTTATATATATGCATATATTCAGTAAGAAGCAAACATTGATCCACTGTGTGTAAAGAAAATTGTGTTTGCATTGTGATTTTGATATTCAAAATACTTAGGTTGGACTGTTGTCAAATAGCAACTACAGATTGATATATAATGATATTTGATTGCATCACATTAAGTTTGACTTCATGTGAAGTGCAGTAGTTATTGTTTGTGGTCTAGAACGAGCATGATCATGTGAACATGACAGTTTCTTGATTCTGCAATGATTCTGCATTTTGACAGAATTGAATGGATTTAAGGTACACTTATATCTCAGTGCACACTTAAGCTATTTCTGGCAATTGTTTTTGATTCAGTTTGTATAGACGATGTTGGTCCAAGTGGGAGAATGTTAGAACAAAATGGACCTATCATCATCTATTATTCAGTTTACAAAATGGATTAGAACTATGGTTATAAATAGGAGATGTATGTTAAGTACAAAACCTAGAAACCTATTGAGTTAATTATATAAACTCATACGTTAGGAATCCATTAGTCGGATTACAAATGTAATCCGATTTAGTGTTGCATTAGGTTTTCTAGTTGTTGGTGACTTGGTTTCTAAGAAACATCTTTATGAGAGGATTCTTAGGATCATAACCAGTATATATAGGAAGTGTTGGTCCTTGCTCACTCTGTTACATAGCATCAAGTCCTGCCCCATAGAAAGGAGCTTAAATCCAGAGCTGAGGAGAAGATCAATACGTGTTCATTATCAAGATTGGTTAGCGCTTCTGCAATGGCTCCCAACACTGAAGAAGGTTAGCTCATAAACTTGTATTTTGGTTCATGTAGAATTGGTTAATATTCGGTGTGTTTATGTTCTTGTGAATTGATCATGGTATTGTTTTGCTCATTCAGTCTAACAGATTATGTTTGGAAGATGACCATAAGGATTGTGTGCCTTCTCTAGTGGTACCAAATAGAAATGATTCCCAAGCTCATAAAAGGTCTATGGGGATAGACCTCCTGGCCCCAAAAACTCCAGCAGCTTTAGAGTTTAGAGAACCCAATGTCCAGCATGAAATTCCTAAATGGACAATCAACAACTTCTTTCACTGTTTGACTGCACATAAACGAAGTTGATCAATTAAGGAAGCAAATTCTTCACGTAAAGCAAAGTAAAATCATATGATATAGAATCCTAAACCATATTCTTGGCCGCAGAAAGTTTAAAACTTTGGCATAAAAGAAGATCCGGGGCTAGAATCTAAAAGGGCTTTAAACCGATCCAGCCATTGCATACGGAATCTCCACATAAAAGTTATGTAAAATTGCTTATGGAAATGTATTTCGTGAATAAAAAATGCACAAGAAAAATATTTTTTCTACAGTTTCGAAACCAACCTGAGAAGAGTCGTGAATAAACAATCCAATTCTAATGACAAAAGAAGCTTCAATTTTTTTCTATACCAGAAGCTCAGTGACACAAAGTTACAAACAAAGTAACACAAAACACCCACACATTATTCAATCTCCAGGCATAACATGCTTCTGAAATCAGATAAGCACAACAAACATGAAGCATTTCTAGTCTATTAATCAAAAGTTCAAAACCCAACTCAAATTTTCAATCCAACATGGATACCGAATCTTTATTACAATGCAAACTGCTAAAGTGGCATTCAATCCAACATTATTACATGCCAATGCACACAAACTATACCAAGTACAACATCAGAAACAGAGTCACAGTGTATATTTCAATTTTTTAAAAATGATGAGGCAAATGATAAACCGAGATCTTGCATCTTCCTACGTGGACAGAAATGATTCTTCATCAAACTGCGTCAAATCTTCTTAAATTTATACTTCTCAAACTTGAATCACTTGATCGATTCTACACAAGGTGTAACAAGAGAAAAAACAAATATTTGGTAAATCTTTCTTTCATTGCATACATAATACATTATGGCTGGGAACACCAAATTGGACACATTTAGTTTTTATTGCTGTGTACCATTTCTTGTTTAGTATATGATAAAAGTCGTGCTTATGTTCAATGTAAGTACCTTTCAGGAGAAAGAAATACTAGGCCAAGTTTTCATATACCCTCTTGGATGATCGTAGGAAAAAATGTTTGATCTCAGGGATGTGTTGTACCTTAGAGCGATTTACACCTCCTTTCCGAATAGGCCTTATAACTTCCATGGGAACATTTTCCAGACCCAAAGTTTGTAAATTAGAAAGGTATTCAAGGCCCAATGGCACTGTCTTCAACTGCATGCAGCTGTCAACCCATAAGTACCGAAGATTTGGCATCACCCCTTCATCTATAGTTATATTTTTCAATGAGGCAAAATTGAACAACTCCAACCTCTCCAGCTTTACAAATCCTCTGCGGAAACACAACTCGTCCCCAACATATGCATTACGAAGATAAAGCTTTGTTAGATTAGGCAGTGCTTCAATTTGAAGTAGTAAATCCTCTTCAAGTCTAGACCAATGCAAAAGCAGAGTTGTGAGGCTATGCAATGAAGAAAACCAAGGTATTACGTTTTGCAGTTTGCCAATCAAATAAAGCTTTTGAAGGTGCGGAAGAGGGGGACATTGTGCTTTCACCGGAAGAATTTCCTCTTCATTACTTGCCATTAAAATCAAACTTTGAAGCAGATTCAACTTTTCAATTGAGACCCAAAGGTCAATCTCATCTCTTTCTTTCACATTCGATATGCCGATGCTCCTAAGTTGAGTCATGTTGCCGATAAGTCTACCAGTGTCCCCTTCTGATTCAATAATTGATAAACATTGCAATTTCTGCAACTTACAAATATTTGATGGCGCTCTTGTCCCACTCGCAAGTTTGAAGGCCAGACGGTTTTCAGTGAAGTCCAGATGGTTTCCAGTGAAGCGATACACAATTAGATGGCGCAGGTTCAGCAACTTTGCAATTGCTGGTGGAAGTGACTCTATCTTAGTACGCCACAGGTTCAAAAATTGAAGGTTGCGGAGACGCCCTATAGACTTTGGAAGTTCCTCGATTAAAGTGCCCTTCAGATTTAAGTATCTCAAGTTGAACAAGTAAACAACTGCACCTGGCAGTTTACCAATTTGGACATCCTCCAAGTCTAGAGTCCTCAACAATTTGAATTGACAAACCAGTGTGTTTGAGAAAGTCAATGAGGACATGTCAGTTGCAAAGCCAAGAAGAGAACGAATCTTTGACATACCCGGCCATGATTTAAATTCTCCTTCCAATTTGTGAATTGACAAGCGACGGGTTGAGATGTCTTCCATTACTTCTCTCCCGTCGTATACAAGACCAAACTTTTCCTTCTCGGCAGTCAACAAAGCAAGATCTCGCATCAGATCATGCATCTTAACTTCTTTTGGCCTTCCTGTTCCATTTCTCTCAACAACTTGTAACATGCTACGGAAGCAGAGTTCCCAGAGATAGCCATCTGCAACTTCTTCGGGCGTGATCCCTTTCACATTTTCAACAAATCCTTCGGCTATCCACAATCTAATAAGCCTTTTTCTCTTAATTGAAAAATCTTCTGGGAAAAGAGAACAATAGAGGAAGCAATGTTTCAATTGAGATGGCAAATCATTGAAACTCAGCAACAAGATGTGTTTCACATGGTCTAGCAATGGATTGTTATCTAGATGCCAATTCAAGCTGTTGCAGACTTGCTGCCATTGATCCAGCAACTTCTTGGAAGACATAAGACCCCCTAAAGCCACAATAGCCAGAGGAAGGCCTTCACACTTCTCCACAAGTTGGCAAGCTAATGACGCAAAATCAGGTGGACAAGTTTTGTGCTCATTAGATGAGAATGATTTTTTGCAGAAGAGCTCCCAAGCCTCATTCTTTAGCAGGGGTTGAATATGGTGAACATGGCTTCTAACTCCAAAAGAATTGGATGCTACATCTTCTTTTCGAGTTGTAACTATAATTCGACTTCCGAGTTGCCTCTCTTGAAGTGATACCTTTATTTCTCTCCAAATTTTTATATCCCACACGTCATCTAGAACAACCAGGTATTTTTTGGACTCCAAGTAGTTAACTAGTAACTCTAGCAATTCCTTGCGGCTCATGGCATTCAAATTTGCAGGGAAATCTTCCTTCCTAGATTTGTGGAATTCCATGATCAAGCTTCGAAACAAGTCTACCACAGCATACGTTTGGGAAACGGTAATCCATGCATAACAATCAAAATGTCTCTTCACCCTTTCATTGTTGAAGGTCTTGGCAACTAGAGTTGTCTTTCCAGAACCTCCCATACCAACCACAGATATAACAGTTTGGTGTTGCTCTTCATCCATGAGCCATCCCATTAGTATTTGCTTCTTGCCTTCAATCCCAACCAGTTCGTTTTCCATAATGAAAAACGAAGACTCAGCTTGGTTCTGCACCAATTTGTGAATATCTTCAGATGTAGTTGCTCCTGCTACAAGGCCAACACCGTACCTTTGATTCCTCCCTGGAATGTCTTTGATCTTTTTAGTGATTTTCTGTAACCTCTTTGCAGTTTTACGTCTAAACCAAAGACATTTTGGAAAGCAAATGGTTTTGTGTAGCCTCCTTGAAAATCGACTCCCACTTTGCTTCTCATACATGTGATACATGAATTCATCAATGATATCTTCAACATCATAGGCTAAGTCTCTGATGCTTTCAACCCGCAATTTCTCTCCTTCAGTTTTTGCTGTGCTGGCCTCTGCATCCACTAAGAAAGCTTTCATGCTTCGAAGCTCCTCCTTAATGCTATCAACTTCATCACGAACACTGGCTATGGTTGTTCCTTCGTTCTCAAGAATTGCCACAATTTTTCCAATTAAGAGGTCTGTGACAGATGAGGCCATCTTGGCCTTCAGTCAGTATACTCGATCTCTCTGTAAAGAAGAGAGAAGGTTTAAGTATTTCCAAAACTAAACAGAGTATTGACAACAAGTAATTCCCAAAAGACTAAACTGATATTGAAATAATGCAATTTTTAAAGAAATGATACATGTAGAACCACGTACCAAGTGTTGATGGATCTTTTTGATAAGATCTGAAAGCTCACAGAAGAACTGCAATGGTCACGAATGCTAGAAATCACGGTGGAAGCAGAAAGGCAAAGAAAATGGCTATGGAGTTTGCAGAAACCCTAGAAATCTAGGCACAGAGATGAATGAGGAAAGAGAGAGAAAGAAAAGGGCAAAACCAAGAGGGACTAGGGGGCAAAGCTTCGTCGGCGACTCCAGTCACGCACCCAAACCCTCAGCGGCCGCTCTACCCGCCCACCGAAACCCTGGCGCAGAAGATCTGTAAATCGATTCGCCGCCCCGGCGCCGCCTCCAAGGCCCGGATATACGAAGCCCTCACCGTCCAATGGGGTCAGTCTCCGTTTTTCTCCTTTCTTGTTAGGTTTGGATTGTGTACAAGTTGTTGAATTTAGAGAAAATTGGATGCCCCAAGTGTGTTTGATTTTCAATTTGCAATGGAATTGTGCAGGGAGCAGGACTATCATCAAGATACAGTGAGTTGTTCGAGGGGGTTCACCGTAAAATCATCAAGATTCTCAAACTGTTAAAAAGAAGAAGGTGAAAGTTTGAAAAAGTGTATTGCTTTTTGTATTGTGCATGGTTACAATATTCATATTTTCCTGTCATTTGGTTGAGACTTCTGTACGGCACCTGCACCACGTGGCGGTGCGGCAGCCCCTATGCAAGAATTTCTCTGGTGTATGATATGTAATCGTGATTGCTGGTGAATTTAAAGCAGGGGTCTTTGACTCTTTGTATAAGTTAGATTAAGCTTGAGGTGGCGGTTTGCTAAACCACTTGATGGTTATTGTTGGCGCTCAACTCGCATTTATTGTGCTTGGTTGCGGGAACTGAGCTCAGTGTAGATATGTTTGTATCATGCAAAAGCAAAAATCTTGTTGTCTAGTGCAGTATAATCTTTAATACTTGAACAGGTAAATAGAATTATGTCATGATAGTTAATCTGCACTCATGAGTTGCTTATAGAATTATGAGATATCCTTTTCGGAGGAGTCTGGAATGAACCAAAACAATTGTAGACCAACAAATGCCGTCTGCTTTTCCGTTAGACTGACCGGGTCAACTCGCATAGGACAAGTTAGATGAAACTGTGATTCGAATTGTTACCAGAGGGGCTTTTAAGGGAGAATGGGAAAGGCATGTGCATCTAGAGGAGGTAAGGTTGGAAGACTAGAGAAGTCTTCTGGGTCATCCTTCATCTCTACAAAATATCATTGAAGAAACCATAAATGTGCAAACAGAGCCTAGTTTCAGGAGTGCGTCTTCTGTGAACTGTCACCGGAGTCAAATCCCGCCTGTGAGCAACACGGCACACCCCCTCACCAGATTTAATTCCTGATTGTTGTCCAACAACAAATTTTGCTGGGCAATTGTAATTCCGATTATCTTTTCCATCCTGACATTATTGCTTACTAGTCGTGTGTGTCATGAACCGGTCATGGTGGCTTTATATATTCTAGAATTGCTCTTGCAAAATTATATCCCATTCAATCAGTTTCTTATCAACTATTGTCCTCTTATTTCCAACCATAGCATTCTACTTTTCCAAATGGGTTTAGCGACTCTAGCTCAAATTTTACTAGTATTTACTATATAATTATGCCCATTCTATTCCAGAAGTTCTTATCATGGTTGATTGAAGCTCTAGATCACCTTAAATTCATGAATATGAAGTCAACAATTTCAATTCACACACAATCAAACAGCAATTGTATTTGTACCCCCATCAATTCTTCCTCATGTCAGGCTATAATTGATTCTTGCTCTTAAAAGAAATTATCTTTTGAAGATGGAGCTTTATATGTTGAAAACTGACAGAAGACATATAAAGCTGCATGTAAATTATATTGCTGGAATGAGTGGGAATCATTTGTTAACACAAGCTATGTTTTTTTCATTCATTTCTATCAGTTCCAGAACATTTTGTTTCTCCTCAAGTTCTGCTTTAGTTAATACTTGGAATTGCACAAGTTAGTTCAAGTTTTCACTTCTCATTACCTGGAATTATAGGCAATTTAATCTGACCCATTTGTTCATTATACGCAGGCTGCTAGAGTCTTTGAAAATCTATTGGCAGAGTCCATCTTGGAAGGTGAGGGCAACTTGCATTTCAAAAGCTTGCAACTACAACACTTGAAAAACTAATGCCGAGGATAGAAGGGAAGGGAAAGTTTGACCAGGCAAGGTGGAGGCTAGTGTATGCACCACAGATATGTTGATCCTACTGTGGATCCTCTCAAATCCCTGGCCAGTAATATTTTGTTTGGTACAGAAGTTGAAGTCCAACTTGGGAAACGTCTTACAGGTATTTTTCAAGCAAACTCCTTAATCTGCTTTCTATATTATTGCAACTCACATTTGATTCGACTTAATTCTTATTCTAGTTTTGCTATTTGTTATTATTTAGAATATGGTGTCGCTTTAGCAAGGGAGTTGAGATGATTAATTAATTAACCTTTCAGAGGTTTACTTGTATAGTATCTTTCATTGTCTTTTGTGAACTGAGTTTAGTAGCAGTTTACCTTGTAATCCTATAGTGTGGGTAGAGAGAATGTTGAATAGATGAATACTAACCACATTTTTTCTGTCCTTAAATGGTGTTGAACATAGACACTTGGGAGATATTGTTACTTTTTACCTTCGAATGTTGTTTATGATCGATCCTATAGGAGATATTTGTCTCCTCCCGGCCTCAATTGTTTGACAAATGAAGGACTCAGAAATGCAATGAACATTAATCTACCAGCTTACCAGCCGCCTGCACGTTCAAAATGCCTCATTTTTGAATATTCTACTCCAACTTGGGATTAATCTGCTAGCCATTGTACTTTTAGTTATGAACCAGATTAAGTGTTCACTTGTAGCTTTTAAATTTCCTCAACTGTCAATTGTACATATGACACTATTTGCTCAAAATTGAATGAGGCCCCTTTGTAAGTTCACAATGTTACTTTGTAGTTTGTACATAGTTCAATAAATCATCAATGGAAGGAGATTACTAGTTCTAACTTCCAATTGCAGTACATCAATGACTTCTACTAAAAGGAAACTCAAATTCTTGCATTTCATCTCTCAAGTCAATGTTTGATTTCTCAGAAGCCCCAATAATGGGAGCCAAAATTTGAATGGTAATAGAATAAAGGTATACAAATTTCTCAAGTTTTGCACTAGTGGGACAAGAAATCAAATAGACAGTCACCAAAATCTCCACTCATCCTTGCATAGAGGAACATAGTTTTCTGTGGGAGGGAGAAGGTGAAATGAATCTACAGTTTCTGCATCACAAAAAATTTCATCATTCATAAGTAACAGTAAATTCAATAGCTGCTTCTGTGCTTCATAAGTGAATTGGGCATTGGTCTATGTTAACATGTTTCCTAAAAAAATGCTGGAGTCATCAGGCCATAGTACAACAATTAATAATATTCTGCAAACAGAAAGGCTAATGGAGGGCATCAAGTAAGGCTAACTATGCATCAAGAACTGAACTCTCAGCCATATACTGAGTTTAGGTAACCCGCTGCAAGAAATTTTAACAGGGCACTTAAATGGCTTAGTACCGAATTTCTCTTCAACTCTTGAGATCTCCATAATTGGAACTTACCCATACTATCGAAGCCAAAATTAGCCTTAAGAAGAAAAAAAAAAGCTGAAGAAGCAAACACCAATTTCTCAAACCAAGTGTTTAAGAACCTTAAACTTTAATATCATACATCTCACAAAAGATTCAATCTTTCCTACCATCAACTCAAGCACATACACGCTGCCAGCTTTCTAATTCAAATTTCTATACAACACTGTTTATCACATAGATGAGCAGAGCCCATAACCCCTTTCAGTTCATCATTTCAAATACCATAATAAAAATAATCGAACTTGATTAAGCAATCGAAACATCCATGCCAATAGCTCAAAATTTGTGCAAACAAGACCAAGCCCATATATCAGGCATCCAAAAAAAAAAAATCAGTAAGAAATCGAAATGATAACAATTTCAGATGGATAAAGTAGTAAAAAACTAAGTGGTGAACAAAGCCCAGGTCTTTTGGACTGAAAGCATGGAAAATAGGAGACTGATAAAGCAAAGCAAAGAGTAACCTGCTTGTGGGATGACTATTGAGCCAAGCCGTGGCACCCCTGATTGTGTTACGGATTCTATTGCCCAAGAACAACCAAACTGTTGTTAGGACGACGGGGACGATAGGGAGTCCTCTAATCGAACTTGTATTCTAATTGTTCTTACCGAGCTGAGAGCACTGAATTAGAATGTTCGAGAGGTTCACCAATCACCACCACATCATTGCATGGGAAGGTCGCTCGATTCGCAAATTGGTCCGATTCGTAATTCACTTCTGACCCCGTCTGAAGCCCAGGGGAGGAGCTGCCAAACGCCCAAACCAGACAAGTTTTCATGGTTTTGATGCCAACCCAGCTGTAAACCTCATCCCAGATGCCAAAATACCATTAACCCCTGCTGCTTTCACCATGACGGAACTAGAATTACATTTAACGTCCCATTACCAGTCAACAAAAAGTAATCAAGTTGTGAGGATGATAACTAGCCACGTCAGTGGGGCCCCTTTGGTCTACAAATGCATTGGTTCATTGCAGCCTACTCCGTTCGCAAAAATAGTTTTGAATCTTTTGATAAACGGCTCCTACGCCCGACATAAGTAGCTAGAGAGAGAGAGAAAAAACACAGGCTAGAATGAACCAAAACATTTTTGCACCAAAGTGGGCCCAATGACGCGGCCTCTTCTCCTCCACACAAAGTGCAGATATTTTGTTGACCGTTAACCTTGTGTTAACTGTAAATCTCGTGCCGTCATGGTAAAATGATGAGGAGTTTCTGGTATTTTGGCATCTGGGATGAGGTTCAAGAGAAGACAAGGCCAGTCTTGGAACAGCTTCTTCATCAAGAACACGGAGAAGCGAGGACCTGGATGATCCCAGAGCTCCGCCACAACAACTAGGCCATACGGCATTCACGGCCCTACTTTGATATTATAATCTGGGTTCTACATTGAAGTTTGGACGTATTCAAAAAAAACTTGAATGTCACTCATTCATTTGAGAAGGGTATCTCTGCACTAGTGATCTGTTATTTCAGGTCAATTGTTTTCCAGTTTTTGGGTCAGAAATCATGAGCATCAACCACTTGGTGGAAAAGAGAATGATAATAGAATGGTATAATAGCGAATCATAAGAAATAAACAAGAATCTAGAACCAAAAAAAAGAAAAAGAACAGACTCAGCAGCACGAGCTTTGTCGCTGGCCTATTAGGACTGCCATCGCTAATCACGGCACCTTCACAACTATCTGCCTCGTTGAATAACAATTTGATTGTATGAGATTGTGATTGACGACAGCAAAGCCCGGCCGATCTACTTCACTGGCAACAACGCGGGTTGGAAATTCGCCCTGTTTTGATACATCTGTCCCTTTCTTTTTATTCTTATGGTGGCTCTGCTTTGTTTCCAGCTTTATGGTTTTTGAAGACTTCAACGAACCAGAGACTTACCAAGTTTTCCAACCTTATCTCCTCAACGCACATGCCTTTCTCCTTCTCCCTTAAAAACTCATGTGGTAACTTAATCAATCACGTACACTTTCATCTTCCCTGTCGTATGCGAGTTGACGGGGACAATTTCACCGCTGACCGCACGGCGTCTCTTGGTCTACAAAAATTTTGGTTCATTCCAGACAACTCCCCAAACACAGAACTTTTGATATTTTCTTTGAAACTGTTTTTACAATTGAGCTAAGCCGACCATTATGAGCTGATTAGTTCCTTTTATACCATTACATGAATAACAAACTCTCTCCAAGAGATCAATTAGCACCGACTAATTGCTAGCTGTAGTGCTGTACTAACTAATTACTAACAGTACCATGAGATATCTGACACGTATCCTCCTCCAATCTATTTCTCTCACTTGATCTTTGTCTGGATGAGTACCACGTGTGCATTCTGTTGATGATGAGGCTTGTTGACTGAGATCAAATCCTAAGCCTTGAACTGGTTGACTTGATATTTGTCTAATCCTTGATTGTGCTGACCTTGATGAGTTACATTCTTCACTTTATCAAAGAACTCAAGAACAAGACTCCGGTCACTCGGTCAGGTCTACTTGACCCAGACTTCCAACGCGTAATTTGCTACCAGTACAGCATCAAGTAAATCACACACGTGGTAGTCACGTAATGACTATAGTTGGGTACTTGGGTTACGGCCGTCCGGTACAACCTCTCCAGGGATTGACGGCTAGATCATGCATGATCATCGGCTCGTCCATTTCCGGTAAACGATCGAAGGGATATGAAGATGTGTTCATGCGATGATAGACGGCTGAGAGTTAAACGAAAATGGGTTAAGTTAATGTGGGAGTGATGCGAGGGCGCAAAGCCCCGTCGTCTGCATGAAATTCTGGAGAGCGAATCGATTACTGGAGACGAAGTAATCAATGCTGTACCTCATTTCTCATGTTTGTTAATTATATTAGGCTTCAAATTCCTTGTTCTTCAACAAACTCGTCAATCTACCCAGAACGTGTGTGTCATCTGTTTGAAGTGTTGTTTCCCTAGTTTTGTTGTACGTGTTATCTGGTTTCGAGTTGTAACCTTTCTCAACTGTACGTGTAGTTCTTGTTAGTTATAGACTTCGTTGGCTACTCGATCATGTGAAGGATTAGTAAACTGGACTATTCGTTTACTAGCTTTTCTTCTTTTTCCATCAGCTTATACCAACATTTACTTTTCTTCTGTTGATAGCGGGTTTCCAGACAAAGGGAAGAAGCAGGCGGTGAGGGCGGCAGAGATCATTGCATCAGTTCATGGGGTCGCTCGAAGGTATGCAAGTTAATATTCGAATAGTTTTGAGATTTCTTTTCGACATGAAACTATGACCACTCGAGTAATTCTTTTAGATTGGTTTTGGGACTTTGGAGTTTTGACACAATGACTACTAAATGCTTACCCAATGATGTACATGCCTGTGACTTTTGATGCGGGCCTGATTATCATCAATGTTCCGTATTTTGTTGAGCATATATAAGTTGTGTTGTTCCCTATGATGATCCCTAAACTGAATATATGATTTTCAATGTTTATGGTCTGCCCCATTATATAATCGGATGAGTACTGTGAATCTTTTGCAACGTGACTGTACCACAAGAAAAGAGCTTTTTCTATCAGTCATTATTCTATCACTAGGAACCTGTCCTCAACTTCCAAGCCATTTTCATTATAACATAAGTTCATTTCTGGATGGTATTTAAAGTTGATTAGTGCTGGTGTCCACTCTAAAGTGAAGTTCGCGTACGTAGAAGGCTTGGAGACCCTCAATTATCTGGATAACCTGCAGAACAGGAAATGTTGCACTGAGCAAGGTGTTGCTATAACATTTGAATCGGAGGTAATTTTACCAGGCTATTCATTTTCTAGTTTTTGCATAAGTTAATATAGTTCTAATTATTTATTTATTTTCAATTTATGTAACACTGATCAGGTGGACAAGATATATCGTAGCACTCCTACAAAGACTGCAATTATGGATCATGAGAAGAAGAGAACATTTGTAATACGCAAAGATGGTCTTCCAGATGCCGGTAAGGATGAATAAATCTAATACATTTCATAATGATGTTATTGTTGCTTGAGGTGTTGCGTTTGCAGTTAAAATGCCTGGCTTTACACCATTTAACATGAGCCATGAATAACGGAAGCTCATTGTTGCATATACCATTGTAACATTATTACAAAGGAGAAGATATATCTTGGCACTTTCTCTGCCATAAGATGCCTAGGATCTGTGTAGATAACACTTGGTATTTCTTTCTTTGGGTTATTAAATATATCCTTGCTTTGGATTGATTGATTTAATAGGTAGTGATAGTAAGGATAGTGGAAATTTCATATCAATCAACTGCCACATAGCCTTGTCCCAACCATTTGTGGTTGACGATGTGAAGGCTGTTCCTACATTCTGTCCAGTTATTTATAAGGAACATTCTTTTACACTATGCCAAAAAGGCCTTCAAACGACAGAACTGTTCTGTGTTCTGTAGTCTGAACGAACAAAAATATGTCGTCTAGTACGGTGTCGTCTCTTGGGGGCATCAGACGACAGAAGTGTTATGTCGTCTGATTTTTCAGATGACATAAAAAAATAAAAGTCTTGTGTTGTCTGATGAATTTTGCATTTTGGGAACATTGTGATCTGTATCTTTAAAAGCATTCAAACAACAGTTTTGTATTGTCTGATAAACAAACCAACCACAGTCTTTTTTAAATACTATTGTGTGAAGCGTATTTGCAAGACTTATTTGTGTGGTCTGAATGCCCTTAAATAAGAAATATGAAGACTCGTATGTAGTGTCTTCTCTCATACAACAGCAATTAGAGGTTGTGCTAATTTACTTTAAACGACAATTATCTGTGGTCGTCAAGTATTTCAGACTACAATTAAATGTCGGTCTAGGGTACATTCATACGCCACTTAAGTGTTGTGTGAAAGGTCTTTTATTAGGTCTTTTATATTGTCTGTGATTAATTCCAACCACACTTATTTGTTGTTATTATACGCTTTAGCCAACACTTTCGTCTAACTTATATTGTTGTTTTGCCATTTAGACTACAATTTTCTGTCGTCCCAATGCCAAAAAGACAATAGACTTCTAATTGTTTTTTGTGTTGATTTTATTCAGCTGCAACCACACATTTTGGTGTGCTTTGTTGTAGCTTGCAATTTGAGATAACACATATTAGTAGTCCCCTGTTACAATTGGTATGCATGCATCTGAAAATTAAAATTGCCCATTCATAAAACCATAAAATACACATCCAAAATCATTCATTGAAATTTTCACTAATCCACCATTGTCTCATGTACACAAACCTAATCATGAGCATCAGTTCAAAATGGCCCATATCTACTAATTTGAATCTGCAGACAAGTCCAAATACTTAATGAAGGAAGAATTTCTACTAGACACAAGTTAAATATACGAACTAGCTAGCTGTACTACTGCATTACACCTGGTGGCTTCCCCTGGGGATCACGTAATCTCCATAATTGTCCCTTGACAGCTTCCTACACAAAAGCATGCATGATTATCACCAAAATAGGGGAGAAACAAACATAACATGTTAATAGATCTGGGAAACCATATGATGATACGGCTAATAGATCATTGGATTGACAGTGTGAGCCTGAGTCAGAACTGAAATAATGAGAGATTTGATTCAGGATCTAAGCCAGTACCACGCGGATTTGGATGCAGCCTCAATTGAGAAACAAAAGCACAAAACAATGACAGGCATGTGTGATAATGACTAGTAACTCATATACATAATCAAATGTTCAATATACTGAAAGTGAGCTAAGATGCACATAATCACCTGCTGTTTGAACTGTCAAGGGTGAAGTTGTTGGCAACTAAATTACTGCAAATAGATCCAAAGAAATTCTCAAAGTTAATGTCATCGTATAAAGTATATAAATGCAAGGACATCCTACCAAAACAAAATCGTTATGATTGCTGGAAAAACTGACACTGATAAACTAACAAATTGATATATAAAAAAGTAAAGCAGTTATTAAGCTAGGAAAAAAAAAGAATCATGTTGCAAACAGAAAAATAAATATGTGCTGCAATATCAGGACATACAGCTGTAAACTCGTTCCGTTGACCCAAGAAGGAATGCTCCCAACTAGATTATTGTATGATAAATCTCTGCATACATGTCATGACAAATACATCAATTACATAGTTCATAGTTTCATACAATTAAATATAATAATACCATGACCATTATCAAAATTCAGGCATTGGTCAAACCTATCGATACTCTGATATATGATTTTGCATCATATTAATTTGAAGCTGATATTGTACAGTTCAGATAAAGTCGAAGTAAGTACATTATATTTATCAACAAAGAGATGACTCAGATGAGTTCATCAAATATAGAACATACTTATCAGAAAAATCAGAAAACTCCAAGTGTAATGAATTATGATGATGTTTAAGGAAAACATGCTGAAGTACTTACACATTGAGAAGAGATGAGCTTTTCGATTCAGAGAGAGCGCCATAGAACTTATTGTTTCCAAGAAACCTAATCATGAAGACAGAAATACATGCCTCAATTAGTACTTGAAGAGTACATTTAGGAGGAAAATAAAACAAGTAAGAGCTGAACAGAGTGGAATTTTACTGAGTTGCAAGAAGAGAAGAAGACCATCACTTTCTTTGATAGATTCCTCGTCAGGAAAGAATATAGGAGAATAAAATCTCTTGGCACTTGGCACAAGACAATAGCCCTGTTGCAGTCCTATATTCATGGCCTGTAGTGCACATAATCTTGTCAGGTTATAAAGATTACGGCTAAAATACAAGAATAAATAGGTCTATATGAGTATGAAGTGGACTTAATATTTAGTGTGGAATCCAAAAGACCAGTTGGATTCCTACCTTAGTTCTCCCATCATCCACATCTATATACATAGGCGTTGTCTGGAAGGAAAAGTCAGCAAGATCTTCAACCTACAGGTTTAATGGGAAAAGTATTAATATATAGGGTTATTATCACAAATGGTACCTGAACTTATCCTCTATTTTATCGATGGTACCTGAACTTCAATTTTGATCACAACCAGTACCTGAACTTTTCGATTTCATTTTAAATGATACCTAAGACCACCTTCGGTCACTATTCCGGCCAAATCTAAGAAAACAAAAAACAAGTTCAAGGCAAGTCTATTACCAAAAAATCATCACTATATATGATTGCAACCCTTGAAATCATCAAAAAGCATCACTATGATGGCCTCCCATGCCCTTTTTAGTCGGAATAGTGACCGGAGGTGGCTCTAGGTACCATTTAAAATGAAATCGAAAAGTTCGGGTACTGGTTGTGATCAAAATTAAAGTTCAGGTACTATCGATAAGATTGATGTATAGTTCAGGTACCGTTTGTGATAATAACCCTAATATATATAAGAAGTAACTCATGTAACATATGGGCAATCCAGTCATGTAAAGAAGAGACAAAAACAGTTTAGAAACTACTGAACTATGGCAGCATATTAAGTTAATAAGTTATGCTAAAACAATGAAAAATAATGTGGAAAGCAAGAGATTGACTAACTGCTATGAGTTTGAGATATAATGCACAAACCTTCTTAGTCTGGGTTGTAGAAAATAAAGTTGTTTGCCTATTCTGCACATTCAATAGAAACTTGATCAGCTAATGCATATAACAAGGTTAAAGTCCAATTGCAATTGCAACAAAAACCATAAAAGAAAAAAAATCATAAAAGTTATTTTGAACTGCTGCAGTCCTGCTAAGTACTACCCAAGTACCCAGTTTGCTCAAATTATTTTTCTGTTAAAGAATATAACAAAATATATTAAGACGGTTAATGCAAGCTGTATAAACTCTGCAAAGGCAAGATATAAGTACTAAATCAGTTCAGACAAATATTATCTGTCACAGGTTATCATCCAGACAGTACAAAAGCAGTGTATGGGATTCAGGAACGCATTAAAACAAATGAAATACATTGAACTTCAAACTACATGAGGGATAGCAATACATATGTAAATGGCATCAATGAATCCCAAAAAAGGTTTAATCAGTACCTAAAGGGTAATTAATAATCAACCCAAATGGTACAAACGGCATACATATATTAGAAACAAAATAAACCCAAATGGTACAAATTGCACACTTGTATTAGAAACAAAATCCCTCAAAATCAGAAACATAACTTTGCTTTATTTTTACTTCAAACCTATTCAATTGAAACTACTAAGAAATTATTATTCCATTGAATTCCATTTGTAAAGAACTCAGCAAATGCATCGCCAATAATTCAACTGGCCCTGTTCATTGAAACAAATAGGTTTCACACGCAGAAAAGGTTTTGTCTTAAAGTTATACAGATAAGGCTTTGAACTACTCATAAACCAACAATGTACCCGTGAGTATATCTGGCAAAGAGTGTCTGTGAATGAATACGTCACTAGCAGAACATAAACTAAACTACATATTCATTTATTCTCACCTACACAACACTCAATGAGAAGATGTTGAGCATCTCTTGCGACGCGTACATCTGGAGGCAACATCTCCTTAATGATCTTGGTCATGCTTTCTGTGAAGAAACAGTGAGCTAGTTTACATCATTCAGTATTCAACTTGAATATGAGAACTAATAAGGTGTAACACATAAATGCTGATGCCCTGATTTGAAATGAAACCAGTAAAAGTTCCAAGCATGCTATAGAAGATATTTGGAAACCTCCAAGATATTTGATTGAGGAATTGTTTAATCTATATGGTTAAAAAATGCATCGAGTGAAGTATAAAAGGTAGACATAGAGTGAAAACAAAATTGCAACCAAAACCAATGAGCAAACCATGTAGATCTACTTAAACATCTGTTAGGCTTCAACAGTCCATGTCCATCCAATTAAAACTACAGGGCAAATCCATCGAATTCAAGTGGGAAATACATGACGCAGTTTGAATCAAGAAAGTGGGAAAGCTATGAACTGATACATGTTTGGCCAAACCAACCTCAGTTGTCATATCAAAACAGCCGGAGTTAAGATTGCTAGGATTCAATTGATGGTTTGGAATATTTCTGGAGTTCTTCGTGGACACAGAGACTAGAAAATCCTGTTAAGAATCCAAGGGGTCCTCTTAATCTTAGAGTTCTGCGAGTATGATGTCTATCAGTCTTACTTTTTGGTGAATGAAATCATAATATCTGTGTGACTTTTCTGTGTACCATTACAGTTTACAGATGCTTTCTCTTTACCTTGCATATATGATGAACAAACTAAAATAACTTGACGAGGTAAACTTACGTAGTAACTAATAAAGATCATGGTAATAGTAGTAATAGTGAAACGATAATCAAATGTGCAGTAAAACATTGACAGATTTCACAACATAAAGTCTACTAGTGAAGTTTAATCTTGAAAGCCCTACAGCCAAATGACATGATATATTCTCAATTAAAACACAACTTTCATTAATCACTTGTCTAGTTAGAAATCAGAAGAGTCACTCACAATTGGAAAACAACTATAGATACTGAACAGCCCGAATGGAAACCCTTCACTTCTGAAATCTTCCTCCCTTTGCCTTCCCACAGTTCAGTTTCAAGAGCAGCAAAATCAAACTCCCATTCTCCTTCGTTCATATGGTACAAGAATTTCATGATCAATGTATAAGTGTACAAATTACAAAAGTATCACCATGATAACAAAACAAATTGAAAAGAAGGAATTATCAGTTCCATGGAGACCATAGGTGGAATTGGATGAAAGTGGCCCGACATAGGTCTACATGGTAACAAGCTTCCCTATTTTCTTACTCTTATTCTTTCTGATTTCACTTTTCACTTCCCAATCTGCTACCCAAAAGAAAAGAAGAAGAATCAATATCATAATTTTTTGCTCAGAGATTAATGGAGAGATAACCCAAAAGCCAGTCTCCATGTAAACCCCACAAGACGCAAGGCCCCATTCATCAATCTACAGAGCTATGCAACCATATCATACACTTGCAATTTGAATAAAAGAAACCCAGTTCTAGACTGAGAAGAATCAGCCAAAACCAAGCTTAGAAATAAAAACCCATATAGCATAATTGAGCAAGAGACCAATAAAGACACAAACTTGCCTTTTGAAGCAAAACACTGACAGAATCTTGAAAACAAGCCATCTCAAGTCAAAATTGAATGAATCAGACCCCAATTTAAGAATAAGAAACAAGAATGACGAAACCCATATCTCAAATTTGCAATCTAAACACCTGAAATTATCATACAATCGTGAATTAAAAAACAAATTCTATAACAACCCTAAATCAGATGGATACCTTAGATTAGGCAGCTGGATTCGTACATAGCTGAGAGGCCAATCAACGCCTGCTGAATCGAGTATGAGATCTTGCCCTTCGCGAGGTTACAATCAAAGTGGTGGAGGTCGTCCCGACGATAGTGCGTAGCGATGAGGTTGAACACAGTGTTTTCGGGATATTTGGCGGACATCGAATAGGCCGATGGTGGAGTCCAAGGTCATGGCGATATCGATGATGAAGGAGGCCAAGCAAAGGACAAATTTGGGAGGAGAGACATAAGAGATTTGACGGGGGAGAGAGAGAGAGAGAGCAGAACGAAAATCTATCCGAAGATTGAACCCAATCAAAAAACTAAACTAAAAAACAATTGAAACCCTAAATTGCTTACCAATATCCGAATCAAAAATAGCTCTATTTGTTGCTGGAGAGCTCCATTAATCTAGATGCAAAAGATGAAATAGAGACTAAGAAGAAGAAGGAGAGACAAAGAAGAAGAATCCAGAGAGTGAGAATCGAGATCTGAGAGAGTTGAGAGAGAAGGAGAGAGGCTGGTGTTTGAGTTTTTCGTTTTTCGCGGGTTCTAACTAGGTCAAGCTGAGAGAGTTGAAGGACGAGAGAAAATGACTTTAATTGGGTGTCGAGGTCTATCTCTAGCTATATCAAAAAGTACAAGTCAAAATAACTTGAAAATTTTTAAAACAAGCTTCACACTTAGACAACATTTAAATGTTGTCTGAATGTTGCAACATTTTCAGTCAACTAAGGCTTGGCTATTTGAGAGGGAAAAGACTGCTCAATCAACATTTGGATATCCATCCAAATTTGAGATAGGAAATCACCACCTTCTACAACTACATAAATGTGTAGTTGAAAGCTCACCTTCTTCACACAACACAATTGTGTTGTCTGAGTATCACCCCCATTGACTAGCTAGTCAGCTAGGGTCTCACCATTTTGAGAGGGAAAGGACTAGAACTTTTTGGAGGGAATTCCAAATATTCTCTTAGGGTTAGATTTGAAATATCCCCATATTTTACAACAACATATAAGTGTTGTCTGTATCTAATCATATTTTTAAAATGAAACGATCTTTGAGATAGGAAATCATCATCTTTTACAACTACACAAATGTGTCGCCTGAATGCTCACTATTTTTTCCAATTGAACGAGTATGGTTTTAGTCTATATTCAGACAACACAAAAAAAAATTATGTCGTCTGAAAAACTCAGACGACATAAAACAAAACTTATATCGTCTGAAGTGTGTCGTCTGAAGCACATTTTGGCATAGTGTTATCAAAAGAAGAGAGTACAATGCGGAGGACATTATGTTTACTGAATTAGCTAACTATCTAGTTTACATCTCAAAATAGCCATATTTTCATTCAGTCACATTGTAAGTTATCTCTGATTCCATCATATCTACATTCCATGAAGAGTGAGAATCTGGTTGCTTTGAAATACCTGCCCTCATTCTGTTGGTACATTGGAATTATGTTGTGTACCGGTTTCTTTCATCCAGTGGTGTGGAATCCTTGGGGATAAGAAGGCAAAGGCTATGGCTGATTTTGGAGATAATGAGTACAAACATGTGCTCTCTGTGGAGTCTGCTGCTATTGAGAGACCTATCACATTGAAGCCTGGAGACGAGTGGAGAGGGCGACAGCAGCAAGGTGTGAAAGGATTGCTTTTTGCACCTTTATCTTTTGGTTTTACACTATTATTCCTTATCAAAATGATAACGTCTGGAATTAAGATCAACCCTAGGAGAGTTTTCCTCTCACCCTAGTTTTCTTTTTTTCTCTACGGCTCCCTAGCCTCCATCCCTTGCCTTGCTATCTCTTCCTTGCCTCTCCATCCCTCCATGGCCTCCATAGATGCTGTCACAACAAGTTTTGCTGCTTCTCTCACTATTGCTTCGGGTGGTAGCTCCCCGGATCTGGATAAGATTGGTGGTGGTCCGGTGCGCAAGTCATCTCAGTCTTTTCTACTTGGCAAGCCTCTGACTCGCAAGCCGGTGGATCCCAAAGCTTTCAAGGCTCACTTCCACTGTACTTGGATGGTGGATAAGGATTTTCGGGTTCAGGAAAAGGAGGGCGATGTCTTCTTGTTCTCCTTTGAATCACTTCGTGATCGGAACAAGATACTACGTGGAGGAGTTTGGTCTTTTGATAGAGCCCCTGTGTGTTTTGAAATTTATGATGGGGTGAAGCCCCTGCATGAAGCCCAATTCAAGCATCTACGTGTTTGGGTTAGGGTTTTGGGGATTCCTCCTTTGTATGAAGAACCTGAGAATTTTACTCTTATCGGTAATCTTTTGGGTGGTTTTTTAGACTATGATAAGAAGGAATTCAGGAAGGGTGGGATTTGGATCTTCTTCACCCATGATATCTCCAAACCATTCTTGCTTGAGTGGAAGATTTTCTTGGATGTCGGTGTCGAACCGGTGCTTCAATTTCACTTTGAACATCTGAAAGGGAGATGTTCATAGTGTGGACTGGTCACGCATGCTGGGATTGCATGCGAGGAGCCGCATACTCCTCTTCCGTCATCTAGGGTTTTGAACTTTCCAGGGTCGTCAACCTCAGGAGGGTCGTTTTCTTTTTCGGCTCAGAACAAGCGTGAGTTCCTCACTACTTCCTCATCTATCCCCAAAAAGAAGAACCCAGCCTTTCGTCGTGTTGAACGCCCTCACCCTCCCTCTACTTCTCCTTCCGGGTCGTCTCCTGTTTCGGATCCGGCTGATGGTCTTAGCAAGCATATAACTTCGGGGACGGAGTTTGCTTTGGAGCAGCCCTTGCATTCTTTTGTGGCCCATAATGGTGCGACTGGTTCTGGTACAAGTGAAGCTGCAGCCATAGTGCAGGATATGCAACAAATGTCATGGCTTCCAAGAAAAGGGATAGGAATGGAGGTTGTGATCCCTCTCCGAAGAAGTTCAAGACCATTTTGGGTGGTAAAATTCCAACTTTGCAAGCCGATGCTTTGGGTTTGGTTGGAGACGATAATGATTTTCCTCTTGTCACTCTCAAGAAGAAGATGGGTGGTCACTGGGTAGTAGGAATAAGAGCCAACACTCTGGGAAGAAGGCCGGAGCAGCCCCTCTGAGACTCACCTACCCTGCAGCCGGTGCTTCAGGCTCTAGCCCTAGAGATAAGGGCAAAGGAAACCTTTAGACTTTCCTGGTTCCTTTGCCTACTACTGGAAATTGGGTTCAGTACTACTTTCTTCTTAGTCTACTTAGTTGTACACCAATTGAGGTTTCTAGGCGACTAGGTTTTCTTTTAAAAGGGGGTTAGTAGTGTGAATTTGATTTCTTGTATTCTAGGCTCAATAAGTGAGCATATGTGTTAACAGTGAAGGTACTTGTCTTTTGCTTGGTGGCTTGTGCCATCTAGATTTTAGGTATGAGACAGCATCTGATGTATGTGCCTTCTGGCCTTTAGTTAATGAAACTATCCTTTTATCAAAAAAAAAAAAAAATGATAACGTTTGGAATTGGTTCCCTTGACACTATTATTTACCTGTTGTAAAACAGAAAAATTTCTGAGAGAGAGAGAGAGAGTTTGGACACAGAGAATCAGATTGTGTGTCTTATTCATCTCACCATAAGGAGCCTTATATAGGACTGCATGGTGTACACGAAAGGGTAATGCTTAATTACAATCCAATCACTCCTACAATTACAACCTATCAATCACCAATCTATAGGGATAGGCACCTATTACTCATCATCTATTTACATGATTATCCACAAATATTTACAACACTCCCCCTTGGATATTCCATGTCAATAGTGTTGCATAGGTTGAGCGCTTCTAAGTTGCCTCGTCAAAAACCTTGCCAAGTAATAAAAACCCTGTGGGAAAAAAAACAATCTTGGTCGAAGGAGAAAAAGAGCACAACGCGCTTGAGTGTGGAGTAGCAGTATCACAGCTTCAGAGATAGGTGAAGTCTTCTTATCAGCACCATAAGTATGTAGTATGTCTATGAGAGGGATGCATTAGAGTTGCTACACCAAAACCTTGCCCGGTAAACCCAGTGGGAGAAACCCGTGGTCGAAGGGAAAAGATGAGCAAATGCATATATGTCAAATCAAAGCATCTTCAGGATGTACTATAATTGGGGTGACCATGCTAAAGATGTGCCTCGTTAAAACCTTGCCAGGTAACAAAACCCAGTGGGACAAAATAACCCTGGACGAAGGACAAAAAGAGTACACGATGGTCAAGTGGGTATGCTTCAGGATACTCCCCCTGATTTCGACTCCCCCTGAAAATTACATGTTATGTAATTCAGATAGTTTACGTAGACCAATACCTTGAACATGCTTCTGGAATGCAGACTTTGGTAGTGACTTGGTAAAGAGGTCTGCACAATTGTCTTCAAATCAAATATGCTTAACTTCAATCTTCTGATGCTCCTGTTGTTGCTAATGGTCTACCTCACTTCAGGGTAGGGACATATGACTGGTTAGCCGTCATGGTCGTACCTCGTCCATCTGGGACGACACATCCTACAGGGACATCTATCCTTGCAGGCACATTTGCAGCAGGTATATATGATCTCGTCACTTTAGTTAGATCAGAGAAAGCGTCTGGCATATTTTGGGCTACACTCAGTAGATCTAGAATTCTCCGCACTTCATTATCACATTGTGTGGTTCGGGGATCAAGATGAGACGTAGTGGGGACATGCCACGTCAATTCACGTCGTTCATCAGGAACGGTAACGTTCTTATCTCCCCTTAACGGCGGGAAGACTGTCTCATCAAAGTGACAATCCGCAAATCTAGCGGTAAAGAGATCGCCTGTCAAGGGCTCTAAAGAGCACATAATGGATGGGATTCATAATCGACATGTATGCCCATCCTTTGTTGAGGACCCAATTTTGTACATTGTGACGGCACAATTGGCACGAGGACTGCATACCCAAATGCGCGTAAGTGCGAAACATCAGGTTCGTACCCAGTCACCAACTGTAACGCGGAGTAAGGTTGGGTAGCAGTGGGCCTCAACTGGACCAACATAGCTGCATGCAAGATTGCATAGCCCCACACAAAAACTAGGAGCTTGGTGCGCATTACCAAGATTCTATTTGCGAGACCATCTTGGGTGTGAACATAGGGAACTATATGTTCAGCATCAATCCCAAGGGATATGCAATAATCATCGAAAGACTTCGATGTAAACTCTCCGGTATTATCAAGTCTTATAGACTTTATGGGATAATCCGAGTGGTGAACCCTCAATTTCATGATCTGGGTGAGAGTTTAGCAAAAGCAGCGTTTTCTTGTGGACAATAGTGTAACATGTGATCACTTTGTCGATACATCAACCAAAACCATTAATATTTAACTGGTCCACATGGTGGTTGGATATGTCCACAAATTTCCCTTGCATTCTGTGTAGAAAAATGTTGGTGTATGTACTAGTCTTTGCATATGATGGTCTAGTATGGCATAGCGTGTCATTATATACAAGATCCTTATTCAGAAGGGGGTGCACCTGCGATGAATTGAGGATACGGTGCATCATACTTTGACCTGGGTGGACCAAACGGTCATGCCATAGCAAGCAATTGCTTGAATTAGTTAGCTTCTAGCTAACAGATTTCAATTTCTCCAATGTACGCTTCTGGCCGCACACTCGGAGGTTATGCAAAGATATTACACTCATTTTTCTCAGTGGTTTCAGCGTGATAACCGTTGGTTCGAATATCCTTAATACTCAATAACGTTCTTCTGGAACGTGGAGATTATAAGGCCTCATTAATGGTAGGTTCAGTACCATTGGACAACATATAGTGGGTTTTGCCATAACCCTCTATCAGGTTGGATTGGCCTGATACGGTTGTCACAGAGGTATGAATAGACAATAAGTTTGAAAAATATCTCCGATCTGGGAGTATGGTGTGCATAATAGCACTTTTAACCAGACAACAAACTTCCCCACAGAATATGCCTATTCATTTATTTAATTCAATGGATCACATGTATGAATAAGTTTATTGAATTAAATATATTCGAACATAACCACATTTCTATAATCCAAAATAATTGAAAACATAAATCACCAAAATCTGAAGATGTTTCATTCATTAAGATGAAATAGATATGACACAAGGGATCAATTATACCCATGTCTTCGAGTTCTAATCCTCGGTATTCAGTATGTTCAATAACTGCCTGAAAATCCATGATCTCTAGTGTGGAATCAATAGAAAATGACTCTTTAATAAAGTTGGTATTTCGAGTTCCGCGACCGGCGTAATACTCATCTACTGCTTAGGCTATCGCACAACAGGTGCGGGACCAGCAGTCAATTCCTCCACATTGATAACAAAGATCATGCTGATTCTGGTGGCGACGGGCCAGACCAGTGTTCCTTTCAACTCAGGCTTGTTGAGTTAGGGCATCACGGTTCCCACAACGTGGGCCTTGGCCACGTGGAGCTGGATTACATGCACCTTGGCCTTTTGGGACTTGGCCACGTGGCTGACGGTCATATGGGTTATTTTTGTTCTGCCAATCATGTCTTGCTTCAAGCAAGAAAATGGTCATCTGCTGGTGAAAGTGCTCTTCCAGAGCAACCCAAAGAGTCTGTGTATCCTCTTAATCGGGTACTTAACTTGGAGTGCTCTCTCCATATGTTTCTTTATGAACATTATGGCACTCGCCTCAAAAGCCTCATTGACGACATTGTCAATATCGATTGTTGATCTCATCTTCTTTGCAGTCAGATGAATTTTCACATCTTGAGTTCACTTTAGATAGTTTCTTCTGGAGATCCAAAGCAACAAAGTCAAACATGTTGAGATTTGACATTTCTTACAGGAAAGGAACAAATAATATTAGTGCTTTGGGTAATATCATCCATAAGCAAGTAATGAGAACTTCAGGTTCTATAACATGGTATGAAAAATCGGATTAGACATGTAAAATCTACTGGTTTTATCATGTGTGGTGAATTTATGAAGGAAACTTCAAGTTTCTTAAATGGCATTATCGAAACTACAAGTTCGATTTATGTATGAACTACTGGTTCATCAGATACCTGCATTTTCTACACATATATTCTAATGCGAAAATTTAGACAAGTAACACAATAATATTGAATTGAGCAAATTTGAATAATCTCACAAATTGGATAAATAAAAATCACAAATCAATTGAGATATTAATTGCATGCTAGTAATATAACAGATTAATTATCATACAATTATGTAAATAAATGCTTCTGGCAATTAATTACACATATTAGATATGGAGAATTTATTTACAATATGAAATCATTTTTCCTTTTATTTTGATTCTGCTGGACCAAAGAAGGAGCGGGCTTGATAGTGAAGCCTATCGAGCTTAGTCTGTGGGCTCGTGACCTAGGCTTTCAGGTGCTGGTCAAAGAGTATGTGAGGCCTGCTGGGCTGCTAGGTCCTGCAGAGGGAGAGTGGGCCTGCTGGGCTCAGGCTAGTCTGCCAAGGAATGAAAAGTTATTACTCAACCCTTTCGGTAACTCCAATTGAATACGACCAGGTAAGGAAAGATGAGGTTTAGGTGGAGCGAGGCTCGCTTAAGTACACGGCCTCATCTGAACCTTTCCTTGACATCGCATCCAACTGGATGAGCCTAGTTTGAGAAGATTCATAACTTTTGTCATGGTAATATGTAGTGAGCTTCTATTCTGGCCTTGCAACTTGGGCCTGAGCTTCTGGCTCGAATTTGTTGCTATGACTTTGGGCTTGATTTGAGCTTCTGACTCAGCCTCTATTAATATTCACAATTATAACATAATCAAATTCAATATATGTTATTAAATCGTAACATAAATATATTAATGCAGCGGTTATATACCTAAGGAAATGGGTTCAAATCCCATTAATGCTTCTGGCATTACGTACAGGTAATAAATTTGGCAAATGCTTCTGGCATAATGTTTATGTAATAATCACGTAATAATTTAGCCAATAATGCTTCTAGCATA
This sequence comes from Rosa chinensis, assembly GCF_002994745.2. NCBI lineage: Eukaryota > Viridiplantae > Streptophyta > Magnoliopsida > Rosales > Rosaceae > Rosa > Rosa chinensis. Next base: position 34,326,162 of record NC_037091.1, on the reverse strand, counting down.
AAGAATTATAATGGCATAATTTAAATTAGTGTAACCAAAATTTAAGCCCATAATTCTTCTATCATAATTCACGCAATAATTCAGAATTGTCTCAAAGTGATAATGAAGTGATTGTGGTAATGAGCATAAATTACTATGGTAATTGCTTTGGATAAAATCAATCAAAATCAAATCACAGGTTGAATCAATTGATCAATCACCAATTATATGGAGTTGAATCTGCTTATGGCAGTATTAATATTAAATGGTGTTGATAAATTCCAGCTAACCATAGTGGCATAGTGGACAATGTGCTAGGCTAATGCATGATGTGGCTGGGTTCGAATCCCAGGAGCAGCAGAATCCCTTTTCTTTTTGCTTGTTTTTTAATTGGTATGCACTATATGGTACTACTGGACCAAATGCTTCAAATCCAAGAATCCTAACCCTTTTTTTTCTTTTCCAACCAAACAATCCAAAGCCAAAGAAACCAAGACACATAAACGAATATATATAAATATGTATATACCAAATATTAGGGTTCATGCATCATGGTGATTGTTCATATTCAATCATTAGGCTCAATAAACATGAATATGAAATTAGATTTTGGAAAACATTACTTGATGAAGAACGGATGAATCTTCAGCTTATGTGTGCAGAACTGAGAAGGTTGTCTTCTCAGCCAATCCAAGACCTATTCGCCTCTTTTGGTAGGAAATCCCGAATCTCAAAGCTATTCGATCCAAATCTTAGAGCTAGTCGTGAACACGGAGCAGATTCTCTTCTGAACAGCTGCCACTTCAAATGGTGTACAGGTCTCAAAACGACTCCAATATGGCTGAAATTTGGAGGTCAGAGAGAAGACGCAGAGACGAACAACTTTGATGAAGGAAAAATTTTGATTTGAGGTCCCGATCAAGAGGTTTCGGGGCATGCAAACAGGCTGCAGCAGGGGGTTTTTTTTCTGGCTAGGGTTTGGGTTAGAGCTTCGTGCTGATAACGTGTTGTAAAACAGAAAAATTTATGAGAGAGAGAGAGAGAGTTTGGACACAGAGAATCAGATTGTGTGTCTTATTCATCTCACCATAAGGAGCCTTATATATGTGTCTTATTCATCTCACCATAAGGAGCCTTATATATGTGTCTTATTCAGATTGTGTGTCTTATTCATCTCACCATAAGGAGCCTTATATAGGACTGCATGGTGTACACGAAAGGGTAATGCTTAATTACAATCCAATCACTCCTACAATTACAACCTATCAATCACCAATCTATAGGGATAGGCACCTATTACTCATCATCTATTTACATGATTATCCACAAATATTTACAACATTACCATCTATTTTTATGTAAATGCTATAGATTATTTTGGACTAATTTAGAAGTATTGGTATTTTTTTTTTTTTTGAGAAGAAACGACAATTTTATTGAAGCGAAGAGATTAAGTACATTCTCTAGAAATAATCTCCTCTATAAAGGGAGGTGTAGAAGTAAAAACAACATTGCATGACCTATTACATAATGCCCAACGAGCAAGAGAATGAGCAGCAGTATTCCCTTCTTGATACAAGTGTGAGAAAGTACTTCCAGGCAGCTGAGAAAAGAGAGCCAAAACATCCTCATAAACAACCCGGAGCTGAATAGAAGAATCTTGGATAGAATGCATAGCTTGTACTAACAATAAGGAGTCTGACTCTAGACGAACTGGACCCAAACCCTGGTCAAGAACCAGCCTGCAAGCTACTCGACCAGCGAGTGCCTCCACTTGAGCAGGAGAAAAAACCTGATCAAAACTAATGGCCATCCCACAAATAAAAGAACCATTTGAATCACGTACCACAATTCCTGCACCACCAGAATGAGAGTGCACATCAAAAGCTCCATCCATGCAAACACTAAACCAACCAACAGGAGGCTTCGTCCAGGCATGCTGATTGCGTGGGACCTTGGGGGGGGGTGAAATATTTGCGTGAAGATAATTGGCATGCCAAACTTGAGCACCAAGGAGGAGAGATCGAGGCTCACAATTTCTATTCTCCCACACTTTATCATTCCTTGCTTTCCACAAAAACCATAGTTTCACCAAAAGACGGCAAAACGATGATTGAGGTAATTTCTCCATACAATAATTCAACCATTCCTTAAGAGAAAGTGAGGGAGAGAAACCCAACATACCAGGCAAGTGATGAGTCATCTGCTTTGCAATTGGACAATAACGAAAAATATGAAGAGGGGTTTCTTCCTCGTTTTCACATAAGGGGCAAAAAAGCTCCACTTCCATTTTCTTCTTAACTAGATTAGATCTGGTAGGGAGAAAATCTTGACAAGCTTTCCATAAACAAAGTTTCACTTTACCCGGCACCTTGCACTTCCAAAACTTCTTCCAAAAAGTATCAATAAGCTGATGAGGAGAGGAGCTAGAAGTAGCCATGACTGGGAGGATCAAACTATCTCTAGCCACAACATAAGCACTACGCACTGAAAAAACTCCCTTACTATCATAATGCCAAATCAGTTTGTCCTCAGGACATCTAGAACTCAAAGGAATTGAGCTAATAACCTCCACATCCTCACTAGGGAATTAACTCTCCAATAAAGGGACATTCCAACAACCATTAGCCACATCAATGAGCTGGTGAACATACCTCAAAGTAGTAGGGCTCCTAAGTGGTAGCAAGGGCCGAAAACCATGAGGCCTAGGCAGCCACCTGTCCTCCCAAATAGCAATTGTAGCACCATTTCCAACTTGCCATCTTGAGCCTAGTTCAACCACTTTCCTTGCAGCTAAAATGCTTCTCCAAGAATAAGAAGGAGCTCCCCCCAAAGAAGCCTCCCAATAAGTTTTGGAATGAAAATACCGTGCCTTGTAGAGCCTTCCCACAAGTGAGTTTGGATTTTCTATAATTCTCCAAGCTTGTTTGGCCAACATGGCTAGATTAAAAGCATAAAGATTACGAAAACCCAACCCTCCTCGGTCCTTTGGGGCACACATATTATTCCAAGAGCTCCAATGAATTTTTCTCCCATTCGCTGAGTCACCCCACCAAAAATTGGCACACATTTGCTGCAGCTCATTACAAAAAGTTTGAGGTAATAAAAAGCAGCTCATAGCATAGTTTGGAAGAGATTGAGCCACCACTTTCAGCAATAACTCCTTTCCTGCACCACTTAAAAATTTTCCTTTCCACCCCGCTAGCCTCTTCCTCAATCTATCCTTCAAATATGAGAAAGTATCCTTCTTAGAGCGGCCCACAAGAGTAGGCAACCGAAGATATTTTTCATGGTACGGCACCAAATCAACACCCAATAACTCCGCTAAATCCTGCTGCCCTTCTAGTGATAAATTACGACTAAAACAAACACTACTCTTCCCAAAATTAATCAACTGACCTGAAGCAGTAGCATACACTTCAAGAACTTCCTTGATCTGAATACAACTGGCAGGAGTAGACTCTGCAAAGAGAAAACTATCATCTGCAAATAAGAGATGATGAAGAACCGGGGCCCTTCTACATATCTTAATCCCCACTAGAGAACCATTATTGTGCATCCTTTGAATGAGTGAGGAAAACCCTTCAGTACATAAAAGGAACAAATAGGGGGAAAGAGGGTCTCCTTGCCTGAGACCTCTTGTTGGAGTTATGTAGCCTCTCAGATTACCATTGATAAGAAAAGAATACCGAACATAAGTCACACACTCCATCACAACCTGAACCCACTGACATGGAAAGCCCAACCGTAATAACATAGCTCTCAAGTAAGGCCATTCCATCCTGTTATAGGCCTTACTTATGTCAAGCTTTAGAGCAAAGTGACCTCCACCTCCATCTCTCTTATTCCATAGGTAGTGAGCCACTTCATTAGCAACCAGAGTGTTATCTGTTACCAACCGACCGGGAACAAAAGCACTCTGATATGGGGAAATTATCAAGAATAGGCTTCAAACGATTTGCAAGCACCTTGCACAAATCTTGTAAACCACATTGCAAAGGGCGATTGGACGAAGATGGGACATTTCAATAGGATTTTTCACTTTTGGAATCAAACAAATATGAGTGAAATTAACCTCTTTCAACAAATTACCAGTAGATAAAAATTCACGCACAGCAGTCACAATATCATCACCTACAATATGCCAATATTTTTGATAAAACAGAGGAGGAATACCATCTGGACCTGGAGACTTTATAGGATACATCTGAAACAATGCTTGTTTAATCTCATCCGCAGAGTATTCAAGTAATAAGGAGGCACCCAAGTCTAGCGTTATTACCGGTACCACAGAAGAAAGAACCGGCTCCATTTGCACATCAGAAACATTTGTAGATCGAAACAATGAATTATAATAATTCAAAACAATTGTTTCGATACCTCCTGGAGTATCTTGCCAAACTCCAGTTGAATCAAATAAGCCCTTTAAGTAATTTCGCTGCTTTCTGTTAGATGCTTTTTGATGAAAGAAACGCGTGTTCCTATCACCATCCTTCAACCAAGTAGTTTTCGACCTTTGCTTCCAAAAAGTGTCCTCCAGCTCCAGCAAAGTATCCAATCTCTCTTGTAGCAATCGTCTTTCAGGAAGGTCAGACACTGCAAAGGGAACGGACAAAAATTGTTCCAGCTGCTTGCCAATATAGGCCATCTCCTCATGCCGGGCACCAGAAACCTGCCTCTTCCAATTGAGTAAACCCAACCTCGTGCTATAAAGTTTTCCCTGCAACCGAAACTGCTCGAAACCATCCCTATCCGTCTGCCACTTCTTCCGGATCACATCTTCACAAGAATCATCCTTCGTCCACATCTCTTCAAACCGAAATCTGGTTCTGCGTGATGGAAACTGAATTGGAGCCTGAATATGTGCTTTAACAAGAATCGGGACATGATCAGAACAAGAGGGTGGAAGGTAGAGCACCCTATTCAGTCCATACACTTGACACCAACCCTGCGTGGCAATTGCACGGTCTAATCTACATTGAGTCTCTGAATTATGCCATGTGAATAGACTGCCCTCAAACCCTAAATCTGTAAGAGTATAGTCATCCAATACTGTTTGGAACGCATCCATTTTCCTTGAGGGACGAAGACCTCCTCCTGATTTCTCCCTTGAGCTGATGATTTCATTTAGATCACCAACCACTAACCAGTTAGGAGAACCTGGCATGAAGGCAAGCAGACGCAACAAATCCCATGACTCAGAGAGGAGATGAGCTTCTGGATGCCCATAAAAACCTGTGAGTCGCCATCTCCCTCCCTCAGATTCCGGTAGCACAACATCTACATCAATGTGATGGGGTGAGTACGACCGGAGATGAAGATCAATTTCATCCACCCACAATAGCATCAAACCTCCTCCACCCGTATCAGAACACTCTTGCATTATGCCATGATGGAAACCCAAATCGTTGCGGAACCGTTTGAATGCTGGCTTGTCTCTACACTTTGTCTCGATCAAGAACACAATACTAGGACGTCTCTGCTGAATAATTGACGCCAAAGCCCTGAATTTCTTAGGGTCTTTGGTACCCCTGATATTCCATGATAGAATCTCCATTCCCAAACCAGTAAACTGAGCAAAGAACCCTGATCGAACTCCTCTAACCCCCTCCGGATTAAACAGAACCAGAAACTGTGCAACCGCCGGCAACGTTGATACAAGTGCGCCGTACAACAGCGGCCAAGAGAAAAACCTCGCTAGGAGGATTGGGTGCTCGGAGAGCTTGCGCTGCCGAGATAGAACAGCGACCGCCGGAGACCCGGTGCCGCACAATGCAACGGGCGGATGCCCGATATAGGTTTTCTGGGAAGACCCAGACTAGGGTTTGCTGAGAGCTTCAACACCGCTCAGACGTCAATCCTCTAGAAGTATCGGTATCTGATATGAATACAATGTGGAAATGGCTCTCTTGTTAAAGTACCTATGCTACATAGGGTGCTAAAGCATGAAAAAGTGGACTCGAGTTTTCTGAGAAAGACCATCTTCTTAAAAGGATTAAACTTACATTTAAGTATCTAGCGTCTTTCTTTATGCTTTCATTTGCTTTTCAATGAACAAAGAGACCAATGCCCTTTTGCATCTTTGGTAATTAAAGTTTTCTCATTAGAGCTATAATTAGTCTTCGCGTACCTTGTTTTACACAAAATACCGTCCTTGTGTCCTCTGTACACGTATCTTGGTCATTGCACTGAAACTAATTCTACAGGCTGTTTCAGTTAGAATACAAGGATGTGCAATGGTTCAGAGTAGCAACCGCTCTTGGTGCTACAATTCTACATCTGCTGTCTGATAACTCATGTGATGACTGTAACTTGTGCTTTTGTATGTGTGTAGTTAATAGCATATGCATATGGGAGATTAAACTGTTGCATTATTAATGGTGTTATCCTATTTGCTTTCGCGTATCAGTCACTTTTTAACTCCATAGTTTCATGTTTGAATATGATACTTATGAAGAAGCTAGTTAATTTTATAACCTTTGTTGAATCAGGCATATCTCAGTGCAATTCTCATATACCTGTATATTCATGATGTCAAGCAAGCAGAAAAATGCTACAATGATTGCTCCCAGTAAGTAAAAGCTCTAATAGAAACTTCTAGTATAAGATATAGAAGTTTTGTACTTTAAGTGTTATTACATCAGCTTTATTTACTATATATTATAGACAATTAATCAAGGCAGAGCCCAAAAATTATGGTATTTTTCAAAAATTATGGTATTTTTCTACCACTACTACAATAAGTTAATCAGACGACAGTCATTTTGTGTTGTGTGATGACCAGCCTCACTGTGGTCTAAACGAGTGTTGTGTGATTGAAAAATCACACAACGGTGATTTCACCGTTGTGTGACAATACTTTGCTCAACAGAATACCTGTTTCCGTTGTGTGAATTCTGCGCAGGCATGTGCCTGCCATGACATGCGCGGGGATGTGTCGACACATTCAGACAACAGAAGAAGGAATTTGCCGTTGTCTGAGATTCATAACACACAACAGATATAATTCATTATTTGTTGTCTGAGATTCATAACACACAACATATATTACTCATTCTTTGTTGTCTGAGATATGCAACACACAACTGAAGTGAAATTATCTCCCTTGTCTATTGATTACTCAGACAACAGAGATGATTTCATTTCTGTTGTGTGTTACGAATCTCACACAACAGAACTTTGTTTTCTTTTGTTGTTGGTTGTTAGTTCACACAACCACTATATTTGGTTAGCTGTGGTGTGAATATTGTAATCATATTGAGTAATAGTCAATTACTGTTGTAGGAGAAGCCTTAATTTTGAAATCGTTTACAGTCATACAATACATTATTTTGTATTGTGTTGTATGAGATCAATGCTGGGTGAAATCATACAAAATCAATGCTAGAGATTATTACCAATGAGCTATAATTTTATATTAATGCTAAAAGTAACTTTGATACATCAAAACAAACTCCAATCGATTCACTATATACAATTTTATAAGCATTTAAACATTTCATTGAACTAAGCCTTCCAATTTCATAAGCTATACAAGATTGTGTTCGATCCTCACCCATAAGCAATGTTGCAATACGAGCAATCCAATTTCCATCTTGTGCAGCATATGCTTGAGGATTCTGATGGAAAAGTTCATTATCTAGTGCAGCATTAGTTCTAGATTCATCTCCTACATGGAATCTTAGGCCTGAATCCACACCCAACTTGGATGCCAAGGACAGTTGCAGCAGCTGCCTTTGCTGCTGTTTCAGCATCATATTTCTGCATAAAGTATTAGCAAAGACGCATTGTGAAATCCTTAGAAGAAGCCTAGTCAAAGTCCCAGGAAAATCCTTCATTTTTTGTTTCTCTAAAAAATCCAACGAAGTATCAGATTCTTAATTGGTTTCAATACCTCATATCCTTTAGTCCTATATAAATGTGTAACAGAAAACGCATCACCAAGGGCTTGATCAAATTCTGTTAGTCCTATATTAATGCAATTCCATATGCTTCATTATTCTATTCATGCAAATTCCAACTAATAGACGCTTTCAATCAAATCGATTCTACTCTTTCTTAAAAGAATCCATGAAACAAATAGATATCATACAAGCTAATAATTCTTTTGATATCCAAAACAAATATCAATATAAGATAACTATTGAAGCAATTAGTTCACCAGAAAAAAAAAAAAGTAACAAGAAACCTAAGTTAAGATTCATACTTGAGACAAGAAGAAAGAGTGTGGAAACAAGAAGTTCTTAACATACGCCTGCACACAGAGGATTAATAGATAAACTGTTAGAAAAATTTAAGAGACAATGATACCAACACTATCCCCAAAAGAAACAAATGATGCATCCATATCTAAATAACTGAGATATGACAAAAGTACCTGCTTTACAGCCTGCCCATTCATTTCTCATGACCTCTGGGATATGATCAAACCAACATCGTTCAAGTTCCTTCTGAAGGCATTCACGAGACTGCTAGTATGAGACCTGTCCAGATAAACTAGAACATATAAAACTTCAGAAAATTTGGGAAATGTAAATACATGAAAGACAAGATCGTGAGGGTAAATGTGCATTTCAAACAAAGATCTAATCCTACCTCAAAGACCAGTTAGTCTACATCAAACTCTATATAAGTTTATTGGCTACATATAGGTCAGAGAAACCTTAAGGTTTGTCATGTCAAAGTCTGAGCATCTTCAGACCTGAAGCTTAACAACCTGCTCACTGACTAGAGAAAAACTAAATAAAAATAAACTTTTTTTTCCAAGACAAGTTCCTATGCCTAAGAATAAAGAACAAAAATTATCTTCTTTTGTTCATCACTAGTTCACTACAATCATTGATGAAAGCTTAGAACAAGAAGGGAAACTGCTAATACACGACCTACTACTAATGATTTGTATTAGTATAGAGAAAGGTGTTGACTTGCTAAAACCTTCAATGATGCATTTAAAATCTGCAAAATGAAAATTCATGATCCCATAAGAAGAGGACTTGATACAAGGCCATAAGAAGAGGACTTGATACAAGGTATAGGATGAGGGGAGGACACCATATGCATCCGTGACCCCAGACCAAGCTGCCCTTCTCCTCCATATCCCCATCCCCACACCTGTCCCATATCTGAACATATGTCAAACTTTACATAATAGAGCTTCAAGCATCTAAATACCATTCCAGATGGAGTTCGTACTTCATTGATCCTAATTCAAACACTCTTTGATTTCAAAATTTCAGATAAATCAAGAGATGCATGTGCTTTAGGAGATGCTTGTGCTTTATGCTCTTCAACTGTTTTAAGGATGATGCTTTTTCTCATATCATCCTAATTTTCACAAATGGAAGTGCTTGGCATCCTACCAATTATAAGTCAAACCTCATGATCGGTAAGGTGCGTACTGTTGCCATTTCATGAATACAAGAGCAACATATTTTATAAGGGACATGAAGAAATTTTTTTAGAAAGTTTATTAGGAAAAAAGAAGGAAACAAAGAATCTGGTGTTTCAAGATGTCAAGGTTTACACTCATGCATATGAAGTAGATATACAATATTCTTGCATCAAGCAGTAAACATTAAAGCATTCAAATGTAAGTAGACACATCATGAAAAATCGAAAATCCTTAATCAGCATAGTAACTTACTTTGAAGACAGGCCCAAATCCTCCCTCTCCAAGCTTATTATCTACTAAAGTCATTTGTAGCTGCCTTCAGTTCAGAAAAACTGAAAGTGAGAGGTCCAAGATCTATTCCCAACAGCTCTGCAAATTTTTGACAATGAATATGTCTGTTAGCATGTTTCTCTCTCAATCAAATTGCATTCTTTTTTTTTTTTTTTTTTTTGCTTAAGTACAAAGTATGCATCTATGTTTTTCTCACAATCAATTTGCTTTCTTTCAAGTTAAATAAAATATCCTAGTTTACAGAAATAAAACAACAAAAGTAGAAGATTCCACTTATAGCTATTAGCTAATACAATATATAATTATTTTGTCTTTTGAGAAGTCAAACTTTTGTAAATAGTTTACCTTCATCATAGTCATCATCAGTGTTGTGCCTCTTTCTTCCTTGAACAATATATAAAAGCAGCACCACCAGAATTAAAACTCCACAACCAACAACAATTCCCACAATAAGCCCAGTCCTATTCTTCTTACTACTTGGCATCTTGTTGCTGACAGTAGGTTTGAATTCTGTAGAAATTAAAGCTCTTTAGTCAACAGCATGGAGTACAGTGTGAAAGAAAGCATCGATCATAAACTAATAAACTGGTCCGACTATAATTTTCATTTATTTTACCAGGTGTAGCACTGATGGCTGAAACAAGAGGTCCATAAGTACCCTCCTCTGGTATACAGCAAGTCCCCTTTCCAGCCCAGAAGAAATGGATTTCAAGGTAATTCTCTGAAACCACCTGAGCCTTGTATACCTTTTCAATAGCTAGCAAAGATGTCTTTATTTGTCTCCTTCCGTATATCAAAATCTTTAACAACAAGAACATCCTGAAAACAGATAGATGAGGAACATATAAGATATTGCTGGTGATAAATATGACATTTTGGGCAATATAAGATATATGTGATGGTTAAAGGTAATAGACGAGACCAGAAATAAGATCTTGCTGCTGATCGATATTCTTTTCATTCAGTGATTCTCAATATCCATTAGATTTTAAAGTGCATCTTTCCTAGAGCATGGTTTTATTAAAATAATAATAACAATAATTTGAGATGATACAAACCTGGATATATATATATATATATATATATATCAAACACACGTCTTCCAAGACTTTTTCTTTTAAGGGTATCTAGGATAGCTTGTTCTGCAAAATCAAGCTTCACGGTATAGTTTCCATTCTCAAGACCCAAGCCATAGTATCTGAGTGATGAAGCAGAGATCCTTGCACTCTGAAATAGCGTAGGGTTTGAAGTATTTCCGATTGGAGATGAAGTGGATATTGTATATATACTTTGGAATGTTGGTCCCAGTCAAATATGATGCAGCTGTTGGCATTATTGATTAACAAGAATTAAGTTAAAAGTAAAAGCTTGAGCAAGGATAGATTTTCATTTCATACAAGATGCCAGATGATCAACAGGTGGATAATATCTTGACAAAGGTAGTGTGAAATAGAACTTTCTATTCTATACTAGACAATTTTGGCAGTCAAGACATCTATGCACAAACTTGATGAGGAAACTTGGTCTGATTACTAAGAATGTTTAATTAAAATCTTAAGGGTTTAAATTAAACTATGCTATCATAGTGACAACTAATATTATTCAAATGGTACATGATAGCTTAGCTCATGTAAATTACATGGTATATATATATATATATATATATATATATATATAAATATATATATATATATATATATATTTAAACCTCCTTATGGAGGGAAAAAAATGAAGAACTATTACCTACAAACTGTGTTTTAAGACCGACATTGCTAACTCTCCATCTGTTTGTGTCAGTCACATAATATGTAGCTGGACCAAGGGGCTCAATCTCCTTCTCATACACAGTCCCATTGGATATCGTAGCCTGAGGACCACTACAGTTAATTATGAAGTTATAGTCTGTATAAAGATACAACAGAAGTTGTCCCAGAATGTTCAGAGAGGCATTTTAACTTAGAATGTTCATATGAGGTTTGAACTGTACTTACAAACTGGACTACCACGGTGGCAAGGGAAGCCAAATTGAAACCTGCATAAACCAAATACAAACACTCTTCTCAATAATGGATCTCTACAAATAAACCTAAATTTCAATTTCACCAATCAATCCTCAAATGAACTAACAGTAAAAACAAACAACAATTCCTCCATAGTTGCAAAAGTAACTTATTCAAAATTACAGCAATTGAACTAGCAGATAACAAATGCTTACCTAAGTGCCCCACTGGCCTTTCAAGCAAGAGTTGGCATGGAGTCAATGGGGCCATCCCTGCCGAACAACAAGGCCCTGAGGCTGTCGATCTCGCGCTCGTCGTAGAAGTAAATATTGAGGTCAACGATGGGCATCATAGACTGAGGCCGGAGTGTTGTTCCCAGCTGAGTATTTGGAGTAATTGAGGATGTAGAACAAACCCTAAATCTCAAGTAAAGACAAAGCCCCAATCACAGAGATGCAGAAGTGCAGAACAAATCCCCAATCTAAGCAGATGCAGAACCCTAAATCTAATCACAATTACTCGCAATGACAAACCCATAACCCATTTCAATTTCTGTAAACAAACATTTTGGGAGGGGGGGGGGGGGGGGGAGAGAGAGAGAGAGAGAGGTTCACGAGAGAGGACTGAGAGAGTGGGTTCACAAGAGAGAGCAATCTGGTCGAGAGTCCGGGCTATCTGTTGATGGCCGCTCACGCTTGGGCATGTGGGAAACGAAAACTGGAACCCCCAATCTATTGTACTCACAAACCAATCCAATATAGGGTTTGACTAAAACGAAGCCAAAACAAAACCCACCTTCGCCGGAGCATATATTCTTCCCATTTTGATTTCTAGGGTTTCAAGAAATCCGCAGCAAATGGGTTTGATTTCTAGGCTGAAGAGAAACGAAACGGTGTAAGTGGTTAGCTAGGTTTTGATTTCAAGTATATGGGTTGCTGGTTGGAGGGAGCAAATAGGGCTGTTTTGGAAGGAGTAATAGTGGTCATCGGATTTGGTGGGAGTAAATGGGGATAAAGGTTTCAATTAAGTTGTTTGGTGGGAAACTTCAATTTGTCTCAAGTTTTTCCAACAACATATAAATAAAGCACTGTTGTGTGAGTACATGATAACAAAGCAGGCTGGGAGGGAAAATTTGCCGCCTGTGCCTACATAGGTTTCATTAAATTGAAACTTTGCCGCACTGTGCAACTTGCTTCCATGCTCAGACAACAGAACCATGACAATCTGTTGTACAAATTTGGGGATCTTACACTAGGTGTACTAAGTAGGATTTCTCAAAGTTCATACAACATTCGTTGTACAACAGATAACAAAAAACTGTTGTGTGATAGTTCAAATTCCATTTTGGTGAGCTCGTTTTGGGAGGGAATTATGTGCTCATTTCCCTCCATTCTAGGCCTCACATTTACACAACAGAAAGTTCTAAACTCAGTTGTGCAATATCTTCCTAAATTTTTTTTTTCAATTTGCTTGCATTCGCACAACAGAAACAGATTTGTACCGTTGTATGATAGAGTTTGTGTTAACACAGAACAGCAGATTTTTGTTCCGTTGTGTGATGAGTGTTGTGTGTTTCGATTTTTGTAGTAGTGTACATTTCGTATGAAAAACAATTATCAATTGACCTGAGTTGCATCTATATAAGATCCTAGAATGATGACATGAGAGGCTGTGGTTATCTATATTCATATGAAATGCTATTTACTCGAGCTATATATTTGGCCAGTAAGTACTATTTACACGCTTACACGCTTACTACTTTTGGATCTGTGTAGGGTCGATGCTTTTTTGGGCAATGATCATGGCTGATGTGCTAGTAAACTTCTTTCCTTATACACAAAAGGTGATATTGACGAAGTCAAATGACTTGCTCAGTCAAGCACAGTTTCTCATCTTGATCACATGGTAATGCATATGGTTGCATCTCTACCGTAATTGGCATCTGCATTAATCAGCTATGATATATGGATGTTTGGTTAAACCTGTCTTTTTATGAAGAATGGTGATTGTATTCCAATCTTGATTTTGAATATGCTCTTCTGTTCTGCAAAATGCTTGGTTTCACATTTGTTTCACTAAACTGAAATGGCTGCAGGTCAACAGACTCGCCAGGAAACTGCCTACAGGTGATGTCAGTGGACTAAAGAAAAATTCGTCCGAGGAGCAAGAAGAAGAATTGGATGAAGATGACCTTACATAGCCTCGAGACTGATATTGCCCATACATACCCACGTTTACAATGTGTTGATCTCAGTAGATTCTTATACATGGAATTGTCAAGTGGGTTTTTCTATGAAAAAGTGCTTATCTTCTAATGTAAAACCACATTTCCTTGGCCTGTTTAGTATTAGCTCTCTGTGTATTAACAGTTCACATTATTTAAGACTTTTGTGTAATTTGTGGGTCAATATTGACATAGTGGGTTCAGGGCATCAGTATGTACTTGGGTTGAAGGGAAAAAGTTTTCCAGGTATTTGTATTGATGGCTGAACCATCATGCATGTATAATTATGAGATTATATATCGATTTTTAATTCTGTTAAAAATCAGGGGCGTGACAGTTTGGTATCAGAGCGTAAGGTACATATTTGGTGACAATCAGTACTCCTCGAGTGATGGCCCGTCTGCAGCAGATCCCCATCAGATGCTCTTCGCTATTGATAGAGTCATTGGGTATGTAGCGGGGGTTAGAATGTTGAGACGATATGTCACGCCTCGAATTCTTAATAGATAAATTCAAATCCGAAACGCGATAACTTAACAAGCACAAGAAAAACACATAGAAAATTTTTCATTTAAATTAAGCAACTAAACAAACTGAGCTCACAATGTCAATACCGATTCGTTCTGTAGAGTCACATATTACATTACAGATAGTTTACAAATTAAACTGAATGACAATTCAATAAGTAAACACACCCACCACAACTCACTACACAGTGGAAGACTTAAAACTAAGATTACCCTTCGACGTCCACGCTACTGAACGTACCCCTCAGCTTCGACAACGATTAACCGATATTCTAACCTGCACAATAAACCCTACACCATAGAATAGTGCACTGGGTTGAACAAAACAATCCCGGTAAGCTTTTTAAGCCCGTATGAGTAAACTCAAATAAAGTGACTCACGTCACGCATGCTTATAATTTCTCAACTCGTGAGAAGAATTAAAGCAATAATATTTAATTCCACAAAATACATGCTTTCACCATCTTAGTCTAACAAAATAATATGCAATTATCACAACAAAAACGTCAAGTTCAAATTAAACAATAACATGCTCAATAATTTCAACCAAACTAAAAACCCACATGCTCTGTCTCTCAATTCATTTTCCAATCACTACAGATCACAACCCACAACTGTACCCACAATAAGAATTAAGCAAAATCAGTAATCCCTGCATAGAAACTTAGTTCAGGAGATCACATTAAAACAAACAATACAAAATGCAGTAATCCCTGTATATAACTTAGTTCAGGAGATTACATTTAAATCAACATATAGAATGATAAGGAAAATCAATAAGGAAGTCAACAACTCACACTAAAATCGATGATCACCCATCAACCCTAAACACTCAAACCTCTCTTTTAAAAACATGTACTCTTGAGTGCCATAACACAAAGTTATCCCCCAAGAAGTACAACTGCAGACAGACTAGAGCTCTAACTGAATCGTAACCTGTCACCTCGGCCGAGGTTCAACCTTACGATATCATTACACCCAGGTTTACCACTGTAACCTTCGGACTTCAGACCTTTCGGCCCTCAGAACATAACCCAGGTTTACTACTGTAACCTTCGGACTTCGGACCATTCGGCCCTCAGAACATACCCAGGTTTACCACTGAAACCTTCCGACTCACAATTGTTACACCATGACTCCAAATCACTCTTTTATCAATATAAATCATCAAAAGTCTACATATTACAATGCCACACCATCCAGATATATATATATATATATATATATATATATCACGTAAATATATACATACGTAGTCACCCACTCAGGGATGCCACTAATACTAACTATAGTTTTATAAATTATACTTCTTGAAAATCATTTCATATCAAAACCTTGTTTTAACTTACCCATGAACCGTTGTCGATCAAGTTCATATATTTTAAAACAAATAATTTGTTTCGATAAATACGATTTTTCATGCTAACAATTAAATATACTAAATTAAAACATAACTACTTTTTCAACCGAAACACCGTGAGATTTACTCACCTCCAAATCCTGCTGCGTCTTCACACAAACCAAGACAAGCACAAAATCATCCATACTCTGCTCACACAATTTCGTCAATCACCTAATCACATCAAGGTCACATTCAATACAACACAAATCACACAATTCACAAAACACAATTATACGACGATCCAACAGTCGGATCGTCATCCGAGACCATCCAACGTCTTTGGAACACTTCTACGATCAATAAATCAAAACTACAAGTCGATCGGACGGCCAAATCCTCACGGATCGATAACCTAAACTATCAAAATCACCAAAAACCCTAACATGCTCATACGATCTCCAAAAATTACAAACTATATATCGAAATGCTCGTATCGATGAGTAGATCGAAATCAGGAATAGAAATTGTCCCTGAGGTGGCCAGAAACCGCCGGAAAACACCACCACAGTGGCGGCACCGCCACCGGCCCAAAGTCAGAATTTGGCAAAACTTCCAACACCAAAGTTCTTCATCTCAACTCCAATTGAAACATTCATAACTAGCACAAATTCTGAATCGAAGCCATATGGCAGGAATTTACCTCGCAAGTTTTGAAAACCGATGAACCCTAGATTCCCAATTTTCAAAATTCGACCTCCACACTTTGAATCGTTGCAAGCCGTCTTATGGAGAGTATCTACGTCCTCTGGGCTTCAAAAGCCCCTAAGGATCACCGGCTATGGTGGCCAGAAACGTGATCTCCGATCTGGGCGATCTACAGCTCCACCGTGCGACTTCTCGGCCTTGTAGCGTCATGCACGGTGCTTCCCACGACGAATCACCACCACAGACGTGTAGAGGGGACTGAGGCGAGCAGGATTCCCTTTAGAATCGCTCCGATTGGTGGCCGGAGGAGGGAGAACTAAGCCGGCGAAGGGGAGAGGGCGAAACGGGGGTCGGGACCGAAGAGAGAGAAAAGTTTCCCAAAATGGAAACTCTGATTTTTCTGATAATTTTTCGGAAAAATCCCATATATACCAAAATGGAAACTTTTTCCGACGGCCATAACTTCTTCATACGAACTCCGATTTCTGCGTTTCGTATGTCCACGAACTCGTATCGACGCGCTCTACAATATCCGTGAAGGAAGTTTTCACAGAATCCTAACGTATAAAAAGTCAACCCTTGAATCAAAGCTTTCAAAGCGAATAATTGCTCGAACTAATTTCCACTCCACCCTCGAACCACAAAATAGCTCAACGAACACTTAATTAATTCCTGGAAACCATTAGAAATTAATAACGAATTTTCAGGGTCTTACACGATAGAGCGTGTCGGCTCAGTGAACAAAGTGTAAGAGCTTAAAGTAGCTTCTAGGAGTTATAATCTTTTGAGGAATGAGGAACTTTAGATTTAACTCTTGTTTACGTAAGGGATAGAATTGTATCTTCTGACGTAGTGTACGTTATGGTTGATTTAGTCATAACGTTGACTTATACTTGTGGTTGTGAGTTGTACAAGTATTAATCACAGGTTGTTATGCTCCTTAGGTGATGGATTCACAAGGAGGCCGAGCTAGGGGTCGAGGTAGACCCAGAGGTAGGGGTAGAGCCCGAGGTAGGGGCAGGATTCCTCCTCCTGTTGAGGAGATATTCGAGAATGAGGTTGAAGCATCGAATGTTGAGCTGCCCGTTCCACCTGTTGTAGAGGTTGTCAATGTTGCGGATGCTACTTGTTTGTCGAAGTTGGTAAAGGAGATCTCGAGGCTGGGATGAGTTCCATTCCAGGGAGGTACAGATCACATGTTGGCAGATCAATGGATCGAGAACATGAAGACCTACTTCGAGATGGTCGTCTGCTACAACATTGAGAAGAGTTTATGCTCCAAGGTGATACACGGGTATGGTGGAGCGGCACACAGAGAGTTATGGATGTGTCCACCATGACCTGGGATGGTTTTGTGGAATTGTTAAGGAAGAAGTACTTTCCGCCTTCAGTGAGGGAGCAGTTGAAAAGGAAATTCATCTAGTTAGTCCAAGGGACTAAGAGTGTGAGGGATTATGAGGCTGAGTTCTCAAGGCTGTATCGGTTTATGAGACAAATGGATGTTGAGAGTTTAGCTATGAAGTTTTAGCGAGGGCTGAATGCTTCGATCCGGCGCGATGTCGCAGTTCTGGAACTGAAGGTGATGGAGCTCATTTTCGCTAAGGTTATGGCCATTAAGCAGGAGAACCAGACTTTCCAGGAATATGAGTCGGCTAAGAGGGACTCCCGAAGGAAGGGAAAGGAGACTGCTGAGAGCAGTGATGGGACAGATAATCAGGGTGGGTCCTAGAAGAGGCGGAGGACTCATTACCAGGCGCCAGCTAGGGAAGCAGCTGCACCTGTTGGGCAGGGAGCACCTATGAGATGTTATAATTGCAAGGAGATTTGTCATTCTACCAGGGCTTGCCCAAAACCGAAGAACTTGGCATGCTTCACATGTGGCCAGACAGGGCATTTCTCAAGGGATTATATCCAGCAGCAGGGTAGGGGACAAGGGAACCAGCAAAGACAACTGCCTCAGGGGCAGGCTATGGTGTTTACTATTGGTCAGTAGAATACTGGGGAAGAAGGTATGTACCTTATCTAATTCTGCTTGGGTTGCTAGAATGATGTGTGATAGTTGCATACTTTTTTCCGTGTGTTGTGTTGTGTTGGGTTTTGCCTGTTAGCAATAGTTAGACTTTTGAGTGTGGTATGTTGCAGGATGCATCCTTCTTTGTTGTGTAAGTAGAGGATCTATACCACTTTGATTGGGATTACAATGACAGGGGATGATTTATGTGTGGGTCAGGTGGGGCCAGATCTTAGATTGATTTTGTGTCCCAGGATGGGTAGACACTTATTGAGTTGTGATGCATAGGCTATGGTTGATTTGAATTGAAATGACTGTTTCATTTTCAATTCTTGTAATGCAAGGGTTGCATTATCGATGAAGTGATACAGATACTGTCGTGATGACAGGATTCTGGACTCTTGTGTGATTTGTGTGTAGTGCTGCAGTTATAGAGTTTTATTGCGTAGTGTACGCGGATGGGATCCATGAACTGATTGGGTTACCACCAAGTGGTGTGGTAAAGATTCATACTATTGTGATACTAGGTGGGGTACCTATATCCATTATTGATAGAGGTAAGTTGTACTTTGAGATGAAGGCATTTCCTGCTGAGAATAAGAATTAGATTTGAGCATGATTTATTAGTACTTGTAGGAGTGGTACTGTGGTGACCCGGAGACCTGATTACCACAGCGCCGCCTCCCCAAGGAACCCTACACCCGCGACACTTGGAGTAAGTGTTTTGGGCCTAGAATTCCTCAAAGAGACAAGGCCTTTAGGTTGGAAAACAAGAAATCTATAAGCCCGGAATTCTTAGGCTCGTATAGTGGGTTTGGCTCGTAACCACAAGATTACGAACTAGGCGAGGAAGAGGAAAGGAAGGTGGTGTTGTGTTGAGTTTTAGAACCTATGTCATTTTTTTAATTCTTAGCCCAAGTTTGCAGGTCAAGTTCATTGAATGGTAATTTACGTGAGTCTTCTAGGTCTAGCCCACTAGGACCTAAACTCAAATAGAGGTTCTAACCCTAGGGTTCCACTTTGGTGGTAAGCAATCACACACATCATCAACCATACATAACATTACAAAAATTTAAAGAAATCAAACAAGCCAAATAAAATAAACTTTAAACAAAACAAATTTTGGCCTCCAAGAATTATCCTCCGTACCCAAGCTTCGACAACAACAGCCTGCAAAACAAACTAAAGAAGGGGTTAGACTCCTACATCCAGTCATTGCCCATGCCCGCCCCCATATCTAAGTTTAAAAACAAGAGTTTTCGTTTTGAATAAAAGAAGTAGATAAAAACCGGTTTGCGCTTCCACGTGATCGTCACCACATAATTACAATCCCACGGCAATTGATCATCTTTCACACTTCCATCACAACCGTCCATCTAGCCAATCACTTTCCGGAATTCAATAATCACAAGGCTAGAGACAAAGGGGAGTATTCAATAACAAGGGCATGGTGCACACTGCCCACCACCGGTGGCTCAAGGAGGAACTGACCTCTCCTTACATCGCCATCAATTGCCAACACATCAATCCAACCCACGCAAACCATTTCAAGTTGTAAAAACAGATAATTTCCAAAAACCATGCAAGAGGCCTCATATAAAACATAGTATATGCAAGAAAAGCATAGATAGAGTTAAAGGCATCCCCTACCTGGAACTCAAGCTTTCTCTTGCAGCACTTGGCCTCAATGCAACCTCACCACTTCACAAGATCCTACCAAGATATCAAGCCTAGACCAAATAAGTGACATTAATCACGATAAACTAGGCTAGTTATTCACTCACATTACTCTCCGAAGAAAACCTTTCCTTTAACCTAATTACTAACTAATAACCAGACCATTAGGGCTCTAAGGGAGAGTTGGTTTTTCAGGAAAAAGTGGCAAAAACACCTTTAGAAGACAAGTTGTCAAAAGCTGGAAACAGAGTTCAAGTAGGAACTGTTAAGGGCCAAGGAAGAGTGTCCAAAATACTTGAGGTGATTCTTCGAAAATTTTGGAAAGAAGATGGTTTAACAACCAACTCAGTAAGAATGAAATGGTTATAGAATTTTGAGTGAAGCCATGTGAAGAGTAAAGGTTTCAGAAGCTAAAGTAAAACAATGTGCAGGTTTTCTCCAGAAATAACAGCTTCTGTCTACCTATTTCAAAATTGCATAACTAATTTTAGAAAAATGCTTTTGGGGTGATTCAAATTCTAGAATGTTCATATATGTGTTTACTATCTTTCTACAGAAGGAACTGATCCCAAATTATCAACATTTCAGCTCCAGTTTTGAAAGGAATGCAGCTGGGTCAGATTATACTGGAACTGAAACTGCAGAAATTGGTTCTTTTGTGTAAAGCTCGTTTGGTACCCAAAATGGCTGGTTAAGTAGACTCTAAGACACCTATAGAAAGTATCTAAAGCTTCTAAAGGCTTAAAATCTCAGTCACCCTTCAATACTATAAGGGGAAGGTCTTGTAGCTCACTAACATGATGTTTTGAAGACATGGTGTTTGGACAACAGTAACACAAATAAACTCTTTGATCAGGCATCATTTCAATGTTCAAAATAACCATGTTCTAGCACAAATCCAACACACTTAAGAGGCATGTCTAATGCTCCTAATGATCTATAGCTCAGGTTACTTTCTAATACTATATGGGCAGGTGTTTTAGCTCGATGACATAATGCATTGAAACATGATATTTGGACAGCTACAAACAACAAATAACCTTTGAACCAAATACGATTCTAATACTCAAGGTGTAGCCATGACCTAGCAGAATCCCTAGACATTAGAATAGATGAAAAATCAAAATTAAGGCAGCAAGATACCAACAACAGCAGTGACAAGTTCATAATCTTCAAGGATTCGTAATAACAACAAAAAATACAGAGTTTTATGGAAAAGATGATACTCACCAAAGACTAATAAAAAAGGTGAGTTTTTCTTAAGGGTTTCAACAGGAAAGAGAGCTGAGGGAGCTGATTGGATCGAGTCCAGCCGTAGGCCAAGAAGTTCGCTCAATCTCGAACATGCAGAGTGCAACAGAAACTTCTCAATATGTGGAATAGTTGTTTTGAACGTATTGAGCCTAAAAATTGAAGAAAGAAAGGGGAACTTGATGGTTCCAGAATCTTACCAAGTGTTTGTATCAGTCTCAAGTAAGATGTGAGGGATTCAGGTGGAGCAAGAGAGGGAATTCAAGCAAAAATCCGGAACAGGCTCGTTTCAGAACAGCTTCTGATTTGAGGGGTTTACAGGACTCAAATATACTCCAATTGAGCTGAAATTTTGAGGCTAGATAGAGGAGACATAGACGAACAACTTTGGTGAAGAAAGTTTTTTGATCGGAGGTCCCTAATCAGGAGTTTTGAGGCACGCAAGCACACTGATGTGCCCAGCAAAGAGAGAAAGGGCGAGAAGAGGAGAGTGAATGACGTTTTCTGGCCTGGGTTCTCCCTTTTAAAGGTTTGAGATGATGTTCTTGGAGGAGTTGCCATATGCATGCTGGCAACGTGGAAGGGAGTTGCTGATTGAGGTTTTCTTTCTCTCAGCCCAATTCTGACGTGAACAAGAAAAGAGGAAAAGCTCTTTGCGTGTAAAAACAAGGAGTTGTAAAAACCAAAGTGATGGGGAAAAATAAAAGTAAAATAAGTAAATGCAAGTAAACTCAAATTAAGGTGTTGGCAAGACCAAATAAGGATTGGGCCTCACCAAGCTTGTATTTGGGTAGAAAAATGGCAAAGTAGATTTTGTCGGAATTTGCTTGAGTTTGAAAAAACATAAGGAGCAAATAAATAGTTTTTTTTTTTTTTTTTATAAAGTCGGAGGGATGGTTGACGAGCAAGTGTCGGGAAAGGCGGGTAGGAATTCAACTAATGGTTAAGAAATAAAGTAAAACGAGAAATCGTAAACGCACGCACAAGTATATTTCAAAATTATGCAAAGATGTTATTATGAGCTACAAGAACCTTATTAGATCAAGAGAGATGTTCGGGTCAAATGTCAACTAACTTATTGGGCTAGGTTCACTAGCATATCCGTCTGTTGGGTGTCCAAAGTAAATTTTGGACTCTAACCTTATGCTATTCTTGGACCCAAGGCCCAAGCCCAAACTATTTCCAAAAGTCTTTGACCAAACAAAGGTCACGAAAAATTATTCCGTCAAAAAGTGATGTTCGGAATTTTATGGGGTTTACAGGTACGAGTAAATTTTGGGACGAAATTTCTTTAAGGGGGGTAGAATGTGATGCCCCGAAAATTCGTATTTATTTTCCGGAATCTAATTTGTGGTTCGTGGACGGAGTGGAAGTGTTTCGGACGAATTATTAGTCGAAGAATATGGTTTTAGGGGGGTTGCAAAGGTTGACTTTTTATACGATAGGTTTCTCTGAAAACTTTCTTCATGAAAGTCGTAGAGCGCATCGATACGAGTTCGTGGATATATGGAACGCGTCAATCGGAGTTCGTATGAGAAAGTTATGGTCTGTGGAAGTTTTGGGAAAGTTCTATAAATAGGAGTTTCCATTTTCGGAAACTTACTATTTTCATTTTCACATTTCCATTTTCGGAAACTTTGAGAACTCTCCGTTCTCTCTCCTCACCCACGTCTGACCCGACCCGGACCCGGTGTCCCGACCCAACTTTTCCGGCGATCTCTGGCAGTGAAACTTTCCAGATTAGTTCATCTCCACTGTGCGCTCCTCCCTGTGGAATCCTCTAGCAGCGATTCTCACCCACGACGGCGCTGTAAGGTAGCGAAATTTGGTGTATTCAGACCTGGTCCGAAAACACAGTTCAGGCGACGTCGTCGCTTCATGCTTCCTGTTGTGAGTTTGTAGGAGCCTCCCTGATCGATCTGTGGTGGTTGTTTGGATCGATTTACGTGGAAGTTGGTTCAACTCGGATTGAACAGTGATTCACGGTTTATGAGGTAGTTTTCGACCCTTTTTGCTTAGATTCTTACTTGAGGCTAGTTATGAAAGTTGATAAGCATGCTGAGATGAAGATCTTTGATGTTAGGAGTTTTGTGAAATAGTGAGTTTTGGCCAGCGGCTGTGCGCCACCTCCTGTGGTGGCATTTTGGCAGCGTTCTGGCCGTTTAAGGGACTGTTTCTGGTATTATATATCTTCTACTCGTCGATACGAGCGTTTTGATATATAATACGCAAATTTTGGAGTTCGTATGAATTTGTTATGATTTTTATGGTTTCGGATCGTTTGATTTATTCGATCCGTGAGGATCCGACTATCCGATTGACTTGTGGTTCTGTCACATTGATCGTAAAAGCATTTCGGAGACATTGGGTGGCCTCGGATGAGGTTTCGCCTCGATTGGCGTTACTCTCAAGGTTGTTGTTCGATTTGGGGATTCAAACTTTAATAACTTGGTGATTCGTAGACTGATTTGAGATCATTGGTGAATATGTGCTTCTAAAGGTGAATTGGACGAGTTGTTGGTGTAAGTGTTTATTCGGTTCTGTATAGAAGACCCAGCGGGATTCTGAGGTGAGTAATCTCACAATGTTTATTTATGAACGAAGTTACCTTTGTCATTTTGAGAGTTATTGATTTAACTGCAAACTATAGTTGGTATTAGTGGCATTCTTGAGTGAATGACCACGTGTATATATATATATATATATATTTACGTGAAATATATATGTGTGGGTGAGTTCATTCTCGTTTTGTGATGTGACTTTTCGGAAAACAATTATGGTAGGAAATGATATTTCTATTGTTTTGAAAAGTGTTTGAGGATTTGGGGAGTTGCAGGATGTGATTTCTCCTTTTGGGTTGGGTAACATTTTTAGGTCCGGTATGACCATTTTAAATGTTTTAATCTAACGATTGGTAGTCTGAGGATTTGGGGAGTCACAAGTTGTGAATTCTTCGTTGATTTGATTTAACATTTTGGGTCCAGTGCGACTCGTTTAATGTTTTGACCTGAGAGTCAAGTTGGCCTAAGGATACGGGGTTGCAGTTGCATCCTCAGGCAATGTTATATCGTAAGGTTGAACCTTAGCTGGGTGACAGGTTACGATTCAGTTAGACCTTTAGTCCATCTGCCAGTGTAATTCATGGGGTAACAGTGCGAGGTTATATCTAACTCATGAATTTGTGTTTTAAGGAACAAGCTGTGAGTTGCTTTTTTATATATGATTTATAGGAAATCAAGGTGTAAGTTGCTTTCCTTATTTCGTGAATTGAAAGAAAACAAGGCGTGAGTTGCTTTCTTTAATTGGTGTAAGGAATCAAGGTGTGAGTTGTTTTCCTTAGTTTTGGGTGAGTTGTTTAGTGGTGATTTTGAGTTACTCATACGAGCTTGCAAAAGCTTACCGGGTTTGTTGTGTGGCAACCCGGTGCACCATTCAAACGGTGTAGGGGTTAATCCTGCAGGTCAGGATAATCGTGGCTGAAGCTGAGGTAGCGCCTTTACAACTTCACGGTAGGAAGCCATTTTTGTGACTTTACCGTTGATAAGTACTTCCGTTGTGTAGTTAGCTCTAAGGAGCAATTATGTTTTATTTTGTTGTTGACAATTTAATTCGTAAGCTCATGTAATATATGACTCTATGGTGCGGGTCAATATTGACATAGTGGGTTCAAGGCATCAGTATGTACTTGGGTTGAAGGGAAAAAGTTTTCTAGGTATTTGTATTGATGGCTGAACCATCACACATGTATAATTATGGGATTATATATCGATTTTTAATTGTGTTAAAAATCAGGGGCGTGACACACACTCTCTTTCTCATCCTCCAGAGCAGATCGGAGATCTCTCTCTCTCCCTCCCTCCCTCCCTAGTATGACGCTGGCACTGCCCGGACCAGGAGTTTCGGAGCTTTCTTCGCAGCCAGCGTCATACACAATGGAGCTTTTATCCTGTTGCAGCGGAGACTCGGCTTGGACCAGTGCTCCGGCATCAACCGCTTCTTCACGTGCTTCGCCGTTCCCTCACTCTCCTTCCACTTCATCTCCGGTTGCAGCGAGGAAACTCGGCATCAAAAGCTTGTAAGGATTCTATCTTAATCTTTTGAAAATTTGTTTGAGTTTCTAGGATTGTATGATTTTGATTCTGGTATGCGTTTGGATTTTCGATTTGATTGAATTTGATTTGTGGTGGAATGAATGTATAGGAGCCTGATTTGGAGGAGTTGGAGTGCACGGTGTTTGTTTTCGACGGCGGAGGCAAGAGCTGACCTTGATCACCGGGATCGGCCCTTGGTCTGCAACTGGAAAGAAGGGAGAAGAGGATGTGGGTGCCTAGATCATTTTTATGGGTGCCCAAAACAAAATATTTTTTTAATATTTTTTTTATGGTAAAATGAGGGCAGAAGGAAAGGAAAAAGAAAACAAAAAAAGTTTTATCCTGGGGGCAATAAAGGTTTGTTAAAGGTCTATTAGGGGTAATAGACAGCTATTGTGGGGCAATAAATGTTTTGAATTGATATGATCTCGTTTTTTTCTTAATTAAAGTTCTATTTGTCTATTTTAGGGAGATTAGTTCCCATTCCGGTTACCGAAAGTTCTATTGGGGGGTAATAGACGTCTATTGGGAGCAATACATGTTTATTCAGGGGGCAATAAACCTCTTCGGCCCCATATGAGATCTACAACAACCTCTTTGGAGACTTCCGGCGAGATTTCATAAACCTTTATTGCCCCCAATAGACGTCTATTGGGAGCAATAGACGTTTATCGACGACCTATGAAAACTCCGACGACTTCTTTGGGGACCTCCTTGTAGATTTGCAGAGAAGTTCGGTAGGCGGCTGCTGGTGACCAGATTCCAGTGACCGGAATCTAGCGATCGTTGGCAGAATTCTGGAGATCGGTGACAGGGCTCCGGCAAAGTCTACTATGGTTTCTCTCTCTCTCTCTCTCTAAGTAACAAAAGGGTGAGGGTAAAATAGTCTAAAAAGAAAAACTTAATGGGGTATTAGGGAAGACTTCCTTACAGTGTTTTGGGTATGGGGGAATTAAAAAAATTTAATGGGGTAAGTGGGAAAAAAAATCCATAAAAATAGGGTAAATGGACAAAATCCCTTTTATATGACTCAATATTGAAACATCAGTTGATACGTGCGTTATAATATCGCCCTCACAACTTGCGAGTTGCTAGACCCACGGCCTTCTGGGGTCTTCTTCATTCATATACCTGTACTGGAGCGAATCATCCATATGACGATTCATTAGGATGATGGCTTTCGCTTTATTTTCCTCCAAGGCTGCTCTATTTGCTTTCAAAGCTTGAGCTTGCTCAACAGTTAGCACGTCCTGGCTAGGCTCAAGAATCGTATTCAAGATTCAATCGGCCTTGAGATGCTGGCGGGCATCACGAACCCACTTGTGATGTCTAGAGCCAGTTGTTCCTAATGGAGCGAAGTCCAATTTGTTCAGGTTACTCATCCTGAAAGAGAACAAGAAAAAAGGTTAGTTTCGGAGCGGAAAAAGCTATCACGAAAACAACAGAAATTTCTGAGCGTAATCGCTTCCAAGAAATTAGGAATTTCTGAGTGTAATCGCTCTCAAGAAATTCGATTCCAAGAGGTATTGGATTAGATCAAAACAATGATTTAAGTGGTCGATCATAAATTCTCTACAAACTCTAAGTTTGGAGATCTCAACAAGCTCCAAACTTGGAGATAGCATGAACCCCCATAGTTCGGCTTAGGTCTCCCCATGAAAGAAGAAAATAGGGTAGAAGAAAGGAGGCTGAAAATCCCCGAGAAAAGAAGAGAAATTGAAAAAACTCAAAAACGGAAACTTTTAGTAAAAAATACCTCGAAATAGGGTCGCCAGGAAAGTCTCCAGAGGTCGCCTGAGGTGGCCGGATCTTGACTGGAGCCGGCTACAGGCAAGGCTA
Organism: Rosa chinensis; assembly: GCF_002994745.2. Taxonomy (NCBI): domain Eukaryota; kingdom Viridiplantae; phylum Streptophyta; class Magnoliopsida; order Rosales; family Rosaceae; genus Rosa; species Rosa chinensis. The sequence goes on along the minus strand of NC_037091.1, from coordinate 34,298,834 downwards.
TCAGGCTGTGTGTGTGAGCGTTGCTGGCATGTGCACTGTCGTGCGCGTGAGACTGCTAGGCAAGTTGTACAGGGCTGCTGCGAGGGGCGCCGAGAGTGAGGCTATCCTGCTCGGCAGATTGCGACAGAGATTGAGGCTAATGTAGGGGCGTGTGGCTGGCGTGCATGGAGCAAGGCTAGCATATGGGCAAGCAAGCTTGTTGTCGAGGCAAGGCTATCCTACTTGGTAGCTATCGAGGCTAGCTGACGCTGGGGCAGGGCTGTTAATGTGAGCAGGCACGTGCTGCGCGGGGATGCGTTGTGCAAGGCTGGGCGAGGCTAGCCTAGCGAGGCTAACCTGATAGGTTAGTGAGGCTAAATGCTGTAGTGTGGAGGGCTTAAGGGCGCACTGGGGTCGACAGGTGATGCGCTGGCGAGGCTAATGAAGTGAGGCTAACCCAGCCGGTTTGATTCCAGTCGGTTCCGGTGGTTTTGCCACCGGTTATAGGCTCCCGAGATCAAGTACTTCAAGGTGTGCGGCGGAGGAAGCTAGGGTTTGAAGGTTACGATTTTAGGGTTTCAGGATTAGGGCTTCATGCTGATAATGTATTTTAGGATAACTGAAAATGTGAGAGAATTTAGTCATGCGTTCATTGATAATAGGGGTCTTTTTATATAGAGGATTACAAGTATAGAATCAGAGTTGTACACAGAAAGGTAATCGTACAATGATGGGATATCTACAGATATCTCCGAGAATATCTCTAACATTGCACAAGTAACCTAGAGTTTAGGCCAGACACATATTTTGGATTTACTTGAACATTTTGAGGAATAAAATGAGGAGATTTTGTCAATTCAAAACTTTTTATTGGGGGGCAATAAAATTTTATTGGATTTTATTGGGGGCCAATAAATATAGTTTTGTTACCGGCATAGTGCCCGCAATTGTTTCCCTTTTCTAAGAGTTTTACTGCGTCAACAAATTTGGTGTTTGTGTGTGATGTTTTAGTTTCTGTTGATGGTTTGGTAATTCAAAAAAAGTCATAACATCATTAGAGATATTGAGATCGATCTGCAGTTTCAATTAGGATTCAAGTTATTTTGCAATCCTAATTTAGGACTGAAATCACTCTGCAATCCTAAATCATAAGTTGAAGTTGTTGGCCAGATTTCTTATGAACCAACCTACACTCGTAAGACTGATTCCTAAAGTTGTTGACACATTGACTCATTTCCATTAGTTGGAAAATATATACCCATTCTGTAATTACAACTGGAACTCTGGTCTTCCTCCCATTTTTTGTAATAAACTTTCCCTCTATATGATCAGATATGCGATTGGTAGAGTTTTGATGTATGATCAATTAGCTCTGAATCGTAAAGATGGAAAGCAGAGGATCAGATTCATCATTGATACTCAATGGAGGTTTAGGGTTTTTATGAGCTTTTCCTTCTCTGTTTTTGTGGATGTGGAACTATCTATTGTGTATGAGAAAGTTAGAGGCTTATGCCATGATTGTGGTATCCTTCTGGTATCTTTCAAGATCCCACTAATAGGTGATCAACAATTTATCAAAGAGAAGGAGGCTGTTGTTGCACCAGTGAATACAATGGCTGGTTTGTCTCTTGTTGCATCTGCAAGACCATCTAGGGTTTTGGGCAGTTTGGGAACTGATGCGAGCAATTCTCGTTGTATCACATATGCTTGGATTGCAACCCAAGATCCTAGGTTTCGAAAGGATCATGGTTTCTGTCTTCTGAAGCAGTTAGCCATGCTGCACAACACCGAGGCTAAGCTACCTTTTTCTCGGAGCATCTCAATTCTGGTTTACAAGCTGTCGGGTTGTTGAAGCAGTTAGTGAAACCAGTGCCTCCTCCTATGGAAAACACACATGGTTTGATCATCAATGGTGTGATGATTAGCAGATTTTGCGAAGAAAAGGCTAAGAAAAGGCTAAGAGTGTTGCTGTGATGATTAGCAGACAGAAAAGGAGTGCTGAGATCCCGCTTATACAAGCAGGTAAAAAGATTTTAGCTTACCTGCTTCTGCAATGGACGGAGTTGAAGATCTGTCACTTTCTATCCCTCAGAAATGATCATCTCTCCTCAAAAGAAGAAACCCGATCATCCCAAAGGCTCCAAGAACAAAGTCAAAGCAACTTCTATGGAGTCTAAGAAGGCTTCTCGAGTCGAAGTCAAAGGTTGAAAGAGTTTTCTCAAACTTCTTGATGATGTGGAGGTAAGCAGGGCTCCTACTGTGAAGGAAAGATTTGAACCAGCTGAAGAAGTGATGCTTTTAGCTATGGAAACTAAACCAATTGAAGAAGTGATGACTTCAGTTGGTGATACGTACGCAGGTGCCTGAGGAGGAGAAGGACTTAATGGAGGAGGTGGAAGAGCCATCTAAGATTAGTGCTTTTATTGAGAAGGGCATGATTCTTGTTGAGGAGGTGATTACCTCTACTAAGGAAGACGAGGCTGTTTTGTTTTATGCTTGAGTGGAAAATATCAACAAGTTACTAGTAGCTTTATATGTATCTTTATTTAAATTTGGAGTTATGTAGTTTCTTATTTTTGCGCTTCATCTTAAAAGGTAGGTGTGTTAGGGTTGCACTTAGAGGTACAATTCTTTTACAGGTGTGCTTGTTTTGTATACTCTGCATAATGACTTTTTCTTATGGCCCTATAGGCAGACCATTATTGTATAGCTTGCTGAAATGCATATGGGTTGACTTTTTCAACTAAAAAATGCTAGAAATATAAAGACAATATTTCAAGAACTTTCAAGTCATTTGAACCGATGGCTAAAGCTTCTGCTTCACATGAAGCAACATAAAGCTTCAAAAAATTAAACATAAAGCAAACAATGCATTTAATTTTCAATCCTTTAAGCACTTTTACTAAAGAGAATAACTGAAAACGATTAACTTTCCCAAACTAAGAATAAACAACAATATATACAAGGTTTACCCTTCAATGTGCAACCAATAAGCTAATGAACATTACTCTTTAGTACAAGACATATTTGGACTTACTTCACTTATCCTTTTCGACCTATGTTATGTTAGGAATTCGACCTAGAATTCCTCTTGCGGAAGCAGATAAGTGCAAAACAATATAGATAAACGATCGAGAATACAAACTAGAACACACGAACTTGTTAACGAGGTTCAACAAAGAATTTTGCCTACGTCCCTGGGCTGCTTGGGTTTCACTATAGAAGAAGAAGAATACACGAACAAGAATACAAGAATCTCTCACAAGAAGTTCTCACCAACTCTCAAGACCTCACTTGCTCTCTCTGTTTAATGCTTCAAAGACTTGATCTACTACTACAACCTATGCCCCTATTTATAGATATCTAACCAAAACCTATAAGGCATTGGAAACCTATTAGACATAGAAACCATTACTAAGTAGGATTACGTAAGTAGGTAGGAAACAATCAAAGCTCCTCTTTGATCAAGGATTAACAAATCCTTATCCTATGTGGAATCTGATCCACACACCCAACATGTTATACATCTTTTTTAATAAATAAAAGATTATACGATATTAGCTCCTCTGTGAAAGCCGATTTGGGACATCAAGCGTCAACCCACAATATTGAAAGAAATGAGGCCATCACATTTGGAAAGCCATCACCCATCTCTCTATTTAAATTTATTAAAAAACAAAAAACAAAAAACAAAAAAATACAAATATTAGAAGGGAAAAAAACCAAAACCTTCCCCATGAAAAATAAAAATATAAAGGGTTATTATCACAAATGGTACCTGAACTATACCTCAATCTTATCGATGGTACCTGAACTTCAATTTTGATCACTACCAGTACCTGAACTTTTCGATTTCATTTTAAATAGTACCTAAAGCCACCTCCGGTCACTATTCTGACTAAAAACGGCATGTGAGGCGGTCATAGTGATGATTTTTTTATGATTTCAATGGTTGCGATCATATATAGTGATGATTTATTGGTAATACACTTGCCTTGAACTTTTTTTTTAATTTTAGATTTGGCTTTTTTGGCCGGAATAGTGACCGAAGGTGGCCTTAGGTACCATTTAAAATGAAATCGAAAAGTTCGGGTACTGGTTGTGATCAAAATTGAAGTTCAGGTACCATCGATAAAATAGAGGATAAGTTCAGGTATCATTTGTGATAATAACCCAAATATAAAACAAAAGGAACCCATAGTCAATGAGGGTGCCAAACAAAAAGAAAATAGTAAAACTAGCTAAAGCTAGTGCAAAAAAACATATAAGAAAGAGAACAAATGATCAAGGAAACCATGAAGATTGGCATATAATAAATAAACCTGATCAACTGTTAAGAACATATAATAAAAAGAGAACATGATCTTCAATTTTGTTGTTTTCTGCATCTAATTCTTTTTTTTTTTTTTTTTTTTGGGCCAATAGGTATTTGGATGGGGGAGGCAACCCACCAGCCCAGGAACATTATGAAACACCCATAGCCTGCAGGAAAGCAATTAACATATGGGTTCAATGTCAATTACCATGTAAGAGCAGTCAGAATCCGCAGGCATCTGGCAGTGCGGGACCCCAGTACTCAGCAACCTACCAATGAGGAATTTGTGAATGTTGAGGCTCAAACTTGGGTGGGGATTCTACTCAAGTAAGTGCCTTGTCATGCCTGTTAACCCTTATTGACCCTGACTCTAATTTCTAAGATAAACATAATCGACAAATAAGTTAAGACTAATAAAATGAGAAGTGAGAGTTTCTAATGAGAACCACTAAAATGAGGACTTTCTTGTGAGACACACTTTTCGAACACATTTCCACAAATCAGTTAGATGTTTAGATATTCATGCGTAGATCATTTATGTAAATTTTCAACCAAATTGAAAATCGTTAAGGCATTCATAATCGTGATTTATCAGTAATGAACATGAATGGTTCAGGTTTGATAAATTTGGTTCGTCTATTGATTTGATATAGTTTGGTATCTTAACGATTAGCAATTTGGAAGAAAATTTTCATAAGTGATCTACTCATGCATACATAAATATTTAATGATTAATTTGTAGTAATGTAATTGAAAAGAGTATCTCTCAAATTGTTGATCAGAGAGTTCTAATGAATTCTTCATCTTCATTTTAGTGGTTCTCATGAATCACATTCTTGTATTGACTTGTAACCACTAATTTCCTATTTTATACAGATCTAAAATTAAACCAATAAAAAAAGTTCTTTTTTTTTTTTTGAAAAGAAAAAAAAATCTTTTAACATTCTAAAGTTGTGTCTAGCACTTTTTTTTTTAGATAAAAAGTTGTCTCTAGCACTTGATCTTTATTGTTTCACGCAGACCGTAGTAATGTAATCGAAAAGAGTAGCTCTCAAATTGTTGATCAAAGAGTTCTAATGAATTCTTCATCTTCATTTTAGTGGTTCTCATGAATCACATTCTTGTATCGACTTGTAACCACTAATTTCCTATTTTATACCAGATCTAAAATTGAACCAATAAAAAAAAAGTTCTTTTAACGTTCTAAAGTTGTGTCTAGCACTTTGTTTTTTTTAGATATAAAATTGTGTCTAGCACTTGATCTTTATTGTTTCACGCAGACTGTAGTAATGTATTCGGAAAGAGTATCTCTCAAATTGTTGATCAGAGAGTTCTAATGAATTCTTCATCTTCATTTTAGTGGTTCTCATGAATCACATTCTTGTATCGACTTGTAACCACTAATTTCCTATTTTATACCAGATCTAAAATTGAACCAATAAAAAAAAGTTCTTTTAACGTTCTAAAGTTGTGTCTAGCACTTTGTTTTTTTTTAGATATAAATTTGTGTCTAGCACTTGATCTTTATTGTTTCACACAGACCGTAGTAATGTAATCGAAAAGAGTATCTCTCAAATTGTTGATCAAAGAGTTCTAATGAATTCTTCATCTTCATTTTAGTGGTTCTCATGAATCACATTCTTGTATCGACTTGTAACCACTAATTTCCTATTTTATACCAGATCTAAAATTGAACCAATAAAAAAAAGTTCTTTTAACATTCTAAAGTTGTGTCTAGCACTTTGTTTTTTTTAGATATAAAGTTGTGTCTAGCACTTGATCTTTATTGTTTCACGCAGACCGTAGTAATGTAATCGAAAAGAGTATCTCTCAAATTGTTGATCAGAGAGTTCTAATGAATTCTTCATCTTCATTTTAGTGGTTCTCATGAATCACATTCTTGTATTGACTTGTAACCACTAATTTCCTATTTTATACCACATCTAAAATTGAACCAATAAAAGAAAGTTCTTTTAATGTTCTAAAGTTGTGTCTAGCACTTTGTTTTTTTTTTAGATATAAAGTTGTGTCTAGCACTTGATCTTTATTGTTTCACGCAGACCGTAGTAATATAATCGAAAAGAGTATCTCTCAAATTGTTGATCAGAGAGTTCTAATGAATTCTTCATCTTCATTTTAGTGGTTCTCATGAATCACATTCTTGTATCGACTTGTAACCACTACTTTCCTATTTTATACCAGATCTAAAATTGAACCAATAAAAAAAAGTTCTTTTAACATTCTAAAGTTGTGACCAGCATTTTTTTTTTTTAGATATAAAGTGGTGTCTAGCCCCTTTTTTTTTTTTTAGATATAAAGTTGTGTCTAGCACTTGATCCTTTATTGTTTCACGCACCTTAGGTCTGCCACATAATCTTTAACGTTTCACCATCTTTCTAAAGTTGTGTCTGCCACTTGATCTTTAATGAAACATTAATTCAAAGATTGGGGTGGAAGCAACGCCAACGTGAGCCCCGGTCCAAAAATACTGCTGACCACCTTGTCGACTGACCCCCTCCGTTAGCAGTAAGAATTTGTTCCGTTATAGTGAAAACTTTACATGGATGGTAAGAAACGCTCGGAGATATATATCTGCCGGTTCGTCATCGGCTAGTCGCGAAGACGAAGAAGAAGACGACGGGTCGGTGAACTGCAACAAGTTTTGTCCAAATGCTCGAGAAGGACCCTTATGCGGCGGCGAGGGAGGAGAAGTGGAAGATCGCTGTGGCGGAGCTCTCGCAGAAGCTGATTCAGAAATCAGAATGCAGCAGCGGATTGTTTAGTGGAGAACCCATTTTTGTTTTTTCATTCTTTGTGCTCTTTCTAATTAAGCCTTTTCTATATGAGGAAATTACATGTGGTCTCAATCATTGCTTTTTCCTCCTTAATTCTCATCATCTTTCTTCCTTTGGATACTAATTTGGTTAAACAATCGCAAATGGGAATTAAATTTTGAGTTTTTTTTTTTTTTTTTTGGCAATGAGTGATAGCAGAGGAGCAACCTCTCTAACACTCCAATTTATTAAGTCAAAAAAATGCGAATGACAATGGAGGGGGACCTAACCAATACCTCTATAATAAACAAGCAAAACAAACTAGTCAACGAAATTTAAACTGTGGAATACCCAAAACACCACTCTCATAGAACGACAAGAGAAATGAAGAAGGCATATCCCACCATACAGGGGCGGCCCTGAGGGTGTGCACATAGTGCCGCCGCACAAGGCCTCTTGAAATGGGCGGCCTCTGGCTTCGAGTTGCAAATACATATATATATATATATATATATTGGTACAAGAGGAATATACTAAAGTTAGTTCCCCATATAAACTCAAAGGCTTGTGTAGTCCAGTTGGTAGGCTAGCAATGTCTCGCGGGCCATCATTCCCTTTTCACGGGTTCGAATCCCAGGCTCTGTACTTTAATCTTCCTTTTTTATACTTTCCGTGTCCCTATTTTTTTTGCTTTTCTCTTTTTCTGTTTTAATCTTCCTTTCTTCTTTTCTCTTTTTTTTTCCTTTTTGTTTTAGGAAATCAGAAATTGATAGAAATTCGCTGTGTATTCTCATTGATAATAGGGGCCTCTTTATATAGAGGATTACAATACATAGAGATAGAATCATACAAGGAAAGAGAATCTCTAGATTCTTCTAATTGAACCCTATTAACACTAGGTCAAGTAACCTAAAGTTTGGATTAAACACAAATAGAGACATCCTTAAACACTCCCCCTTGTGTTGTCCAAACGCGGTGCTTCTCTTGTTGCCTCGTTAAAAACCTTGCCGAGTAACAAAAACCCAGTGGGACAAAAATAACCTAGGTCGAAGGGGAAAAAGAGCACAACACACCCTTCACGTTTCGAGGTGAACATGTAGACATCTCCCCCTGATGTCTGCGCCTCCCCCTGATGACTACGATCATGGGAGTTCAGATAATTTCCGCAAGCCAATTCTTGCCACATGTTTCTCGAACGTGGATTTGGGCAATGACTTAGTAACAAGTCTGCCTCATTGTCCTTAGATTGAACATAGTTCACTTTGATCTCGAGGAGAGTCTGTTGTTGCTGATTATGCTTGGTGTTATCGCTTTTGATGTAGCCTTGCCTCATTTGTTCAAAACAAGTAGCATTATCCTAAATGCTCGTAGGCTCATCTGTGGTAGACTTCAAACCACAATTGTTCGAACATGCGTAATTATGGATCCAATCCATATACATTCAAGAACCACTTCGTGAAGAGCAATGATCTCTGCATTGTTCGAAGATAGAGCGACTAGGGTCTATTCTGTAGACCTCCAAGATGTCACGGTCTTTTCCCATGGTGAACACTTGACCGGATTGGGAATGACCTTTGTGTGGGTCAGAGAGATACCCAACATCAGCAAAACCTTCCAAAACACATGTCGTTTTGGGATGGGGGTAGTGGACGCAGGCCAGTGTTGGCAGCGTACCTGGTGTGTAATGGGTCCGAATCCATCATCTCTTTGTAGGGATAGAGCACGCCCATATCAATCATACATCTCAAATATCGAAAGATATCTTTTACACCAATCCAATGGCATCGCGTTGGCGCAGAGCTATATCTAGCTAACAAGTTCACAACATATGAGATGTCCGGTCTTGTGCATTGGGATAAGTACAATAATGCGCCTATTGTACTAAGTAAGGCACTTCTGCCTCTAGCACATCTTCGTCATTATCCTTTCGACGAAGGGGATCCTTTTCAGGATCAAGACTATAGACGATCATGGGGGTGCTTGAAAGCTTGACCTTGTCAAAATGCCTAAGCATCTATCGACACGATGCTCAAGTTCTAAACTGAGACATAATCGTGTTCTCCCAAAATCCTTCATCTCAAACTCGGATTTCAAGTGTTCAGCGGTTTCCCTTAACTCTTTAAGGGCTTCTAATGAAGATCATGTCCAACATGAACCGCGATAGAATCCGAAACTTGTCATAGAAACGCGTGGGCATATCCCTTCCCAATCAAGTAGTCACTTTAGTGAGCGTTTCAATCTTATTGTAAACGCGCTCCATGGTCTAGAGCCTCTTGACTTGGGTAAATGAAGTTCACCATGAACCTTCATGTATATTCCGTATCTAGATCCCCATAGAGATACGGAGTGACCACATTTGTAAGCTGCATGTTCAGTTATTCGGAAACTACTAAACTGACAAGGTAGTGGAGTGCAATGACATCCATTACGAGAGAATATGTCTCATCGTAGTCGATTCCAGGGGGTTTTGTGAGAAGCCTTGCGCCATAAGGCGAGATTACCATCTCTTTTTCTCATCACGCTTTCTAACGAAGACCCATTAGTCAATAGGTTTTATGTCAGGAGGTGTTAGCATCTCTAGCTCGAAAACCTTCCTCTTCGTTAGAGAATCCATCTTAACCTGGATCACATCTTTCCATTTAGGCCAAATCTCTCTACGTTGGCATTCATTCATCAACGGAGCGTGGTTCGATATCATCTGACTCAACAAACTCATGCGCAACGAAATACGCAACTACATCACCAATTATGATGGAGTTTCTATCCCACGTCTCATGTACACTAGTGTAAGTTTCATAGAGCTTTATATTCTCAGGAATAGGTTCTGACGTTGAGGCGTCCCCCAACGATAACCATAACCCAGAAGATTCTCATAAGATGGATTTTGAGTCTTGATGATCAAAGGATTGAAATGTGCCAAAGTATTCTTCGAACTCACGGGCCTCCCACGCATCCTAGCTGGGGCCATGGCCTGTAACGCCAGAGTGCCACTCTCTTTGGCGTTGGCACCATGCCTACCTCCGTGTAGGGTGGCGCTATGTCCTCTCGTAGGGACGTACTTCCTTGCAGGCATGTTTGCAGCATATTTGTGTGATCTCGTCACTTTAATAGGGATCAAGATGAGACATAGTGGGGACAGACCACGACAATTCCTGTCGTTCCTGTTGAACATCTGTGTTCTTATCTCCCCCGAACGACGGGAAGACTGTTTCATCAAAGTGACATCCGCAATCTAGCGGTAAGGAGATCGCCTTGCAAGGGCATTAAGTGGCGGAAGATTGTTGGAATCTCAAATCCAACTGAGTTGCCCATTCATCTGTAAGGACCTATCATAATGCGGTGTGGCAGCGCAATGGGCACATAAATGGCTCACTCAAATGTGCGTAAGTACAAAATAGTTGCACCCAGTCACTAGCTGTAACGCAGGGGTACATTGAGTGGCGGTAGGTCGTAGACGAATTAGCATAGCTGCATGCGATATTGCATCACCCCAAGCGGATATAAGGAGAATGGTGCGCATTACCAATGTCCAGACTATCATCGTAGTCGTTTCCGCGAGACCAATTGGGGTGTGCATGCAAATATGATGTCCAACATCAATCCCAATGCAATAACCATCGAAAGTCTTCGATGTAAACTCTCCAGCATAGTCAAATCCAATTGACTAAATATGATGATTTAGGGAGTGCTAGGAGTGTGATATGTAAACTCTCCGTTGTAAACTCTCCGTTGACTAAATATGTAAACTCTCCGTTGACTAAATATGTAAACTCTCCTTTGACTAAATATGTAAACTCTCCGTTGACTAAATATGACTAAATATGATATGTGCTAGGAGTGTAGCATAAGCAGCATTACAAGTGGATAATGGCATGACACGTGACCAGCGTGTTTGCGTTGACTAAATATGTAAACTCTCCGTAAACTCTCCGTTGACTAAATATGTAAACTCTCCGTTGACTAAATATGTCAACCAACATCATGAGATATTTAAACGTCCGCAAGTTGGTTGAATCAGTCCATAGAATCCCCATGGATTCGATGTAAGAACAGAATGAGTATTTTCATATCCTTTGCGTAGGACGGTCTCAGTCCTAATTTCCCGAATGAACTGGCTTTGCAAAATGAGCGAGAGGCCTTAGAAGAGACCAATGAGGATTTTGGTTGGGCCTGAGCGTCTGTAGCGCTATTAGAAGCAAAATGTGTGACTACATCTCCCATCATGGCATTAGAGCCATGGAAATTAGCATGTATGGCGTCATGGCCACAAGGAGGAACAACCATGGCGTTATGCTCATGGTTGGCGCCTTTTATGGCGTCATCAGATTCTTGCTTCGTTTTGCTCAAAATGATGGATGTCCGAGTGAAGTCTTTAGTAGACGGATCATCATATCATGACCAGGATGACCTATCCTGTCGTGACAAAGCCAATATGTGTCTAAATCCAAGAGATCTTCTCTCATAACTTTATTGGATTTAATAGCTCCAATAGTGACATAGAGTCCACTAGAGAGACACATAAACTTCTCTAAGATGCGCCTTTGTTCGCAATCGTTAGAGGTATTCGCAAAGGAACTCATCTCCGTTCTACATGCGTTTTCGCATGGAATCCATTGGCTATTTATAGGGCAATTTTCCCTAAGAGCGTAGAGAGTTTATGTGACAGTAATTAAGGTGCTATTTGGCAAGTGGAACTCGGGCTATTCCATGTCCTCGAATTAATATTGATGGCCCAGCCATCGTAGTCACAAAGTAATATGCTCAGAATCAAAATTGAGTCATAATGAAAAGAACTCGAAATTTTATTCATAAGCCAATGGAGTACATCATTGTTTCTTTGATCAAAGGAAATCTAATCCAATAAACATGGCAATTGCCTACATCTCTTGAAAAATAAAAGGACTTAATCAAAATCGCCAGTTTCTGGGTCTTGATCCTTATAGTCTTCCACCCTTAGATCGAGATTGCCATCTTGATCTTCTTATTCCATGTAATTTGCTTCCCTTGCTTCACGATACGTCTTGTATGCGTTTGCAACATTCTGGGGTGCTGTACATGCTTTGGCCCAATGTTCAGTTGATCCACATCGAAAACAAACATCATTATGGTCAGGCTCCCTTGATCGAGGCGCCATTGGGGCGCGATTTGGACGACCAATGCTCTTGGTGGCGTTACCACCATGGTCGGAGGCTCCTCCTCTCTCTCTCTTCACACGTTGACCTCTACGGTTCCGTGCACGCCTCTCTTGGCGATTTTCTTCCTCTTTTGGGCGAACATATGGACCAGAATGTCCAGAATTGTCCCTACTCTTAGGGTTTCGCTCCTTGCGTCCTCCATTGAGGGCGCGACTATAGTTAGACTCCGGAATAGACTTAGTTTCCACGGGTCTAGCATTATAGTTCTTCACAAGAATATTGTCGTGCTTTTCAGCTACGTTCATGGCACCAATGAGCTCATGAAACCTTGTGATACATCCTGCATTTACATCAATCCGATAATTCTTTGAAATCATCAGTGCAGAGACGGGGAAGGTAGAGAGAGTCTTCTCGATCAACATCGTATCAGTTATGGCTTGGCCACAAAACTCCATCAGAGACTTGATACGAAGGGCTTCCGAGTTATAATCAAGCACAGACTTGAAATCACAAAAGCGGAGGCTATGCCATCGCACTTCTAAATCAGGAAGCAGGGAGTCACGAACGTTGCCAAATCGCTGCTCAAGTTCTACCCATAGCTTTCTTGGGTCTTCCTCATTGAGGTATTCATTTTGGAGCGCGTCATTTATGTGCCTTGTCATGAGAATTATGGCTTTAGCTTGTTTTGCTTCGAAAGCAGTAGCTTGCTCAATGGAGAGCACGTTCTGACCAGGCTCTTGGATGGCTCCCAGAAGTCCATCAGCCTTAAGATGTTGGCGCACATCTCGGACCCACCTATGGTATCCTGCGCCAGTTGTCTCTAGTGGAACGAAGTTCAACTTGTTCAGGTTACTCATCCTGAAAAACAACACAAGATTAGGGTTAGTTTCGGAGCGAAAAGGCTACCACGAAAAACTATTAAATTTCTGAGCGTAGTCACTTCCAAGAAATTAGGAATTTTCTGAGCGTAGTCGCTTCAAATAAAATCCAATTCCAAGAGGGGTTTTGGATTAGATCGAAACAACGATGTAAGTGGTCGATCATAAATTCTATACAAACTCTAAGTTTGGAGATCTCAACAAGCTCTAAGCTTGGAATGAGCACGAACCCCCACAGTTCGGCTTAATTTGGTCTCCCCTATAATGAAGAAAGGGGGGTAGAAGAAGGGAGGTTGCAAGTCCCCGAAAAAGAAGAGAAATTGAATTTAAAAACTCTAAAAAGCGGGAACGTTTAGTAAAAAATACCTCGAAATAGGTCGCCGGGAAATTTGACCGGAAAAAGTGGTCGGAAAATGGCCAGAAAAAGTCGCCGGAAAGTTGTTGACCAGAGGTTGACCGTTGACTGTTGACCGGCGCTGACGTGACACTAGTGCTGACATGTCAGGATGATGTGGCTGTGTTGCTGACGTGGGAGATGACGTGGCGATCTTGCTGACGTGGCAGCAGCTGTGGGTCAGTGGGCCTTCTTATGGTAAGTGGGCCTTCTTACCACTTCTGATGGTAAGTGGGCCTTCTGATGGTAAGTGGGCTGTGGGGCCCTCTCTTCCTTTTCTTCTTCATATTCTATTGGGGACCGTGCCCTCTGTTCTTTTCTTTTCTTCTTTCTCTTTCTTCTTCTTTTTTCTTCTTCTTCTGGGCACCGTGCCCTCCTCTCTTTTCTCTTTTCTCTTTCTTCTTCTTTTTCTTCTTCCGGGGCCCGCTTCCTTTTCTTCTTCTTATTCTATTGGGGACCGTGCCCTCTTTTCTTTTCTTTTCTTCTTTCTCTTTCTTCTTCTTTTTTCTTCTTCTTCTGGGCACCGTGCCCTCCTCTCTTTTCTCTTTCTTCTTCTGGGGCCCGCGCCCTTTCCTTTCTTCTTCTCTTTTCTCTTTCTTTTCTTCTGGCCAAGCATGTGGCCGGCTCTCCCACTTTTTTTTTCTTCTTCTGCTGGGAGGTGGCAAATCGGGCAGCGGGCGGGAATATTTAGGGTTTGGCTATTAGGTTTTTGGGTTAGGGTTTCGTGCTGATAACGTGTTTTAGGAAATCAGAAATTGATAGAAATTCGCTGTGTATTCTCATTGATAATAGGGGCCTCTTTATATAGAGGATTACAATGCATAGAGATAGAATCATACAAGGAAAGAGAATCTCTAGATTCTTCTAATTGAACTCTATTAACACTAGGTCAAGTAACCTAAAGTTTAGATTAAACACAAATAGAGATATCCTTAAACACTTTTTTCATTTTCGTTCCTTTTTTTTCTACTTTCCGTGTCCCTATTTTTTTTGCTTTTCTCTTTTTCTGTTTTAATCTTCCTTTCTTCTTTTCTCTTTTTTTTCTTTTCTTTTTTTACTTTCGTACTTTATTATACCCATTTATTTATTTTTCAGTCATTATGCAATGTTCTTCAAAAAAAAAAAAAAGTCATTATGCAATGAACACAAGACCTTGGTTAAATTTTCGCACTGGGTCTCTGAATTCTCAGGACCGGCCCTGCCACCATACTTGCTCCGACAAAAATGTTCCATGGTGGGTTGGCAAAGCCAGCAGAATACCTGCATAAATAAAAGGGTCATGCATGTTATGTGGGCAAGCATGCATGTGATGACCAATCTATCTATCTAATCCCAAGTTCAAGTTGATATTCTTGTAAGTTTAGATTCTGATATTTAAAATATGGAGGAGAAGTGAGTGGTAAAGGTCTGGGAACTAGAGGCACTAGACATGGCTCGAAGTCTATTGCCATGGATTGAAGTCCGGGCTTGAAGAATGCAGCAGCGGCAATTCGCCGTACCAATTGGGATCAAAGACTCAAAATAAATGACAGAGCTTCAGGACAATAACAAAGTCGTGATAGAGCATTTCTTGATCGCCGTCTCCAAAGCCCGGACTACTTAGCCGGTCGCTGAGTCGCTGACTATGCAGCTCAGGCAGTTGGGCACATGGCCGGAAGCAAAGTATACGACAAGATCACAGCTCTCTTCTACAACCGTACGACAATTTCACCCTTTTTCACGTTGTCCCCAAATTGCCCATAATCTAAGAAACCAATCCTTGTCCTATGTCATCAAAAAGAGAAATTCTTGCGCTGTCGCACCACGTGGCGGTGCGGCTCTCCAATCAGAAAAAAGAAAATTTTCTCTCTTTTCTGAAACTGCCCCTGGTTTTTAATGTGAAATAGCCAAAATACCCCCCAACTTGGGCACTGATTGGGTCATAGCACTGCCACGTGATGCGGGTGCCGTACAGAAGTCTCTCTCCATCAAAAAAATCCTATCTTGTATGAGTTGACTGGGTCAACTTCGTCGGCTGACTAACGGACGTTGGGGGTGTTTTAATTGTTTGGTGGCTTTCAGTTAGACTTGTAAATAGACCAGATTTTGATTCAGACCCGCTTCGGATCCGTGGCTATTGGACGGGTTTGGATTGTAATGATCCGAATTCGTTAATCCGTTTATTTAACGGATCAAATACGGATTTAGGTCGATCCGATCCATTAATGATCCGATCCGTTTTTATAATAATAAAATATTATTTTTATTAATACATTATTATTTTTTGAAAAATATAAAATATAAGATATTGAAAATTTCTTAATACAAGTTTTTTGCAAAAACCTAAGAGAAAGTCTTTATAAACAGAGTCTATCAGTCCATCACCTAAGAAGCATTATTGATAAAGGCTTTGTTTAGTTTACCAAAAAGTTTAGAAGGTTGTGGAAGCACAATTAATCTCATCTCTTGACGTCTCTCTTAATTTATCGGGTGTAGGGAATATTTTGATAATGTAATTCTACTTTCAGTGATGCCCTTCATGTTATTTTAATATTTTATTAATATTTTATGAGGTATCATCATATAAATTTATACTATTTAAAATTTAAAAATATTTAAAATTATAAACGGATCTGATTAACGGATCAGGTATCCGTTAATCCGGCGGGTACGGATTTAGATCAAGCTATCAATGATCCGCCATGTTAACGGAGCGGATTCGGATTGAATTTTTATATTAGTAAACAGATTTGGATTTAGGTCGATCCGGTCCATTTACAGGTCTATTTCCAGTTTTGCAGACTACAACTCCATGTTTTTAAAGATGGTGATGGTTAACATTAATTTTTTCGTCATTTGGTGTTCCTTGTGGACATGAGGTTGTACTCAAACATGGTCAGTAGTCTCAAGTTAATATTCTTGATAGTCTTATCAAGCTTGTGGAATTGTCATGCTGCTGCAAGCAGGGACACGCTGAAACCAGGTGACACTCTCAATTCGTCAAGTTTCTTAGTTTCTTCAAATGGCAAGTTTATTTTTGGTTTCAATGTGTCTGAGAAATCCAACTCCAACTCCTCCTACCTTAGTATCAGTTGGGAGAAGAGTCAGAATTTCGCTTGGATTGCCAACCGAGACACGCCTATTTTGTACCCTTCAGGCGTTCTTACCCTGGACAAGAACAAAACCTTAAAAATTACACACACAGGTGGTGATCCTCTGGTCCTCTACTCAGCTGCTGCTTCAGAAAATACCTCCAGTAGTAACCCTAGTAATTTTGTGGCTACCCTGTTGGATTCGGGCAATTTTATCCTACAAGAGGTGAGCTCAGATGGATCAACGAAGCAACTGCTGTGGCAAAGTTTCGATTATCCTGGGGACACCCTTTTGCCAGGTATGAAGTTAGGCGTTAAACATACAACTGGTCACATTTGGTCGCTTTCATCATGGTTAACCGAGAATAGCGCTGAGCGAGGCGCTTTTACCCTTGATTGGGACCCTGAGGGACATGAATTGAAAATTAAGCGACGAGGGGTGGTTTACTGGTCCAGTGGAGTCTTCAGAAATAAGAGATTTCAATTCATTCTACCGCATGGATCGAAGCACCTCAAGTACAACTTTAGCTTTGTCTCAAATGAGAATGAAGACTACTTCACTTATACTAGGATATTAGATGATGATGATCAAAGTGATGAAGTATCAGAATGGGTGCTAACATCATTGGGACGACTATTGGACATGACATCAAAAGTTGATATTGCACGAGCAGATAACTGTTATGGCTATAACACTCCTGATGATGGGTGCCAAACGTGGCGGCAACCAAGTTGCAGGCATTTGGACAATACATTTGAGGAAGGAAATGGTTATTTTGATACAACCACCATCTCTAATGCAACAACAACTAGTGATCCGAATACAAGTCTCAGCACTAATGATTGTAAGGCTGCTTGTTGGGAAAATTGTGACTGTGTTGGATTCAACTTTCTATTTGATAATCAGACTGGATGCAAGTTTTGGAACGGAAACTGGGAGTTCACTCAAGGCCTCTCTGGTTATAGTAGTTCAACTAATCTCTATTTTCTAACAACAAAAATATCTCCCAGTGGTACGTAATTAAGAAACTCAGCAATTAAGTTTTTTATTCTATACTAATCTATACAAAAGAGCCCTACATATAGATACGTATAACAAAAATGAATTTCACTGCCATGCATATGTAGTTATATAGTTAGAAGTATACTCAATGATGATCACGTAGTTCACGTACTTGGGGTAATGAAACAGCATGGTTCTCTGAAAGGAGCTCATAATTGTTACTAACTAAATTGCTACATGATACTCCATACAGGTGCAAACAAGAGGCTTCGTCCCATCATTATCGTTTCTGTAGTTGGTATAGTGGTTCTTTTACTGCTTTGCATCGTCTGGTTTGGTTTAAGAAGGAAATCTGCAATTTCAGGTAGACTATTCTTTAACCACAACTTAATTATTAGTGTGAACCTGTTAGGTAGACTGAATTTAAGATCTTTGGCAACTAATCAGTAGTACTACAAATCCAAATAGGCAAAAACGGGACAAGGATTGAGAATGAATTGCTTGACTTGATGAAATCTGATAGATCTATCGATAGTGTCGAGGGACACGAAAATGATGGAAACATGGGACATGGTCTAAGAGTATTTAGCTATGCATCCGTCTTGTCTGCCACATGCAACTTCTCAGCAGAAAATAAGCTTGGAGAGGGTGGCTTTGGACCTGTTTATAAGGTAAAATTATAAGGCTTTAAATCATATAGAACATGCTTAATATCAAGTTACCATTTCTTACATCAGTTGAGAACTTGAGATATAGCTGATCAGATGACATATCCATCCAATTCAGGGAAAATTGATAACCGGACGAGATATAGCTGTGAAGAAGCTTTCAAGGCGTTCCGGGCAAGGAACCCTGGAGTTTAAAAATGAATTGATACTCATATCTGAACTTCAGCATAAAAACCTTGTTCGGCTTTTGGGATTTTGTGTTCACTGTGAAGAGAGGATGCTAATATACGAGTATATGCCAAACAAGAGTCTGGATTTCTTTTTATTTGGTTGGTAACTCTTTGATAATTATAAGCATTCATTTCGTTTGGTGTATAAAGATATAGATATATGTTTTCTGTAATATTATAAGTTGCCAAAGTATGCATAGATTTATGAATCTAATTAATTTGAATCTACGTACAGATTCATCCAGAGGCTTGCTACTAGATTGGAAGAAGCGTTTCAATATAATTGAAGGAATTGCTCAAGGATTACTTTACTTGCACAAATATTCAAGATTGAGAGTAATTCACAGAGACTTAAAAGCTAGCAATATACTACTGGATGAAAATATGAGCCCGAAAATTTCTGACTTTGGTATGGCAAGGATTTTCACCGGTGATGAACTGGAAGCAAATACTAACAGAATTGTTGGGACATAGTAAGTGCAGTACTCTGACATTTCAAGTTTGTTTAATTATTATGCAATTACATATATTGTTTTTGTTTGTTCATTTGTTACAGCGGTTACATGTCTCCCGAGTATGCCATGGAGGGAATTTTCTCCATTAAATCTGATGTCTACAGTTTTGGCGTGTTAATGCTGGAAATCATATGTGGTAGGAAAAACAATAGCTTCTACAATGCTGATCGAGTACTCAATATAGTAGGATATGTATGTAACCGAATCTATTATGATCAATTTTTCTTCTTAAATGAGAGATGTTGTTCTCTTGGTATATATCCTAAATGACTTGAAACCATGATTTATTTTGTCAGGCCTGGGAGTTGTGGAAACAAGGTTCATGGCTAGAATTAATGGATTCAACAACGCTAGGCGATTCCTTTGTAAGAGATCAGCTGTTAAGATGCCTCCAAGTTAGTTTACTATGCGTAGAGGAAAATGCAGCAGATCGACCTACCATGTCAGATGTCATATCTATGTTGACAAAAACTGAAAGTGTGCCATTACCTATACCTACAAAGCCAGCATTTTTTACAGGAAGAAAATCTGTCAGGGCTGGTGTAGATAGATCGGAATCAGAGATTTCATCAGTAAATGCATTCTCCAATTCTGATTTTGTTGCACGTTAGGGTACCATATGAGGAGCTGCAGGGTATTCATTTCGTTTGTAAGAGTGAATGAGAGAATAAATTTTTGAAAGGGGAGACAAGTGTATTAGAACTGCAGAGAATAAGCTGTACTTACAGAGGTCTCTATTGTCATTCCATGTGGTGCAAGATATTTAAAAAGGCTTAACTTGTTTTGGATCACATCTAACTCTTCCTTATTTAGCTGTTGGTATTTGCTGGCAAAAAGGTTAGAAGAAAAACCAGTTCATAATCACTCTCTCAGTCAGGATTAGCCTATTAGGAGCTACTGATATAAATACATGCAATTCACAGCTTAGGATTTATAAGCAACTTATACAATATGTCTAAGGAGAAGGAAAAAAAATTTCTCTCAAAGTTTTATTCTTAGAACAACCGCATATACATATACAACTATATAAGTATATATGGAGTTCAACCTCCAGCAATATTACATGGAAAAGGTCAGGAAACCAAAGAAAGAAAAGAAATAATGAGGACAATACATAAACTCACTCATCCCATAATGAAAAGGTAAAACTAAGTGTATGTGTCTGGTTCTTCAACTTTGATTCAGCTAATCAGTAAGCTCTACTCAGATTCTGGATGAGAAAGTGACCGAGAAAGTGCATGGATGAGACTATGAGAGAGGCCGAGAGGAGCTGAAAATGAGATGACAAAAATGATGAAAAATGTTGTAAAAAAACGTCCTCTTTATGGTAATTACAAGGTCTAGGAACACATTTACAAGTTTATGAATCATTTTATAAAATTAACAAGGTTCTAAAAATCGCTAGGCGCTAGTCGGGCGGTGGCTAGGGGAGTAGCGCCCAGGAGCCTAGGCGGGTGCCTAGGCGGTTTCACCATTTTTAATTTTAAAATATTTTTATAGCATATAAGAATATAAATAAGAGTATATATGGACATTTATATACAAAAACTTATTATAATCTATCAATTAGAATAATAAAAAAAATTCTTCTATAAGAATATATTTTATATTCTTATTCCCCGATTCCAATGCCGGCCTGTCGGATGGGTTCTTTATTCATTTTTTTGATCTAAATGGGTTCTTTATTCAACACAAACCCATGGAGTCAGCTTCTCAACTTTGTACTTCTCTCTCTCTCGTTCTTTACTGTCTCCGATTTGAGCAGCGGTGCAGAGCATCCGAGCTAGCACCTAGCAACGTAGATCTTCAAGTCGGGTTCTCACGCCGGAATTTATGGATATAATATTTCAGGTTCTCCGATTTTTTTTTTTTTTTTGCTGGTGTGCATGTAATCTACACTTGAACAGAATGTAATCGTAAGCGCCTTTGATCTGGTGGAGAATGGAGTCTCTGATATACCGGTGGCCACTTTTTTGTTCGGGTCGTCAAGTTAGGAAAAAGGCGTTCAAGTGCAGGTTCGGCAAGCATCCAAATCTGAAGGAGCTCGAACACGTCGCCGCCATGAATTGGAATGGTCCAAGGAGCTTGAACCCGCCTAATGCCTAACCGCCTAACCCCTCCCAGGCGCCTAGTCACTTGCCTAGGCCGCCTAACTCCACTACTCCAGCCCGCCCAGCCCTCCCGATCGATTTGACATTAATCGAGTTGGACAGCTGCCGCCCAGCCCTAGGCGGCCGATTTTTAGAACAGAGAAAATTAAAAACGAATGTGTTGTTTTTGGTGGTAAATCTTCATATTTTAAACTAAATAGAGCATGTGTCCTCATTCACGTAATAAAGCTCTCAATTGTGTAATTGGGTGGTACTTTGTGTAATGTTATTGAGAAAGTAAGTACATCTCTGATAGTTATTATTACGAATATAAGGACAAATGATCAAAAATATTGTAATAAATGTCCTGTTTGTGGTAATTACATGGTCTACGACAACATATACCAGTTTATGAACTATTTTACAAAATTGACTACAAATGTGTTCTGCAAGTGGTAAATCTTCATATTGCATACCAAATAGAGCATGTGTCCTCATTCATGTAATGTAGTTCTCGATTGTGTAATTGGGGTGGTACCTTGTGTAATCTTCCTCATTGAAAAAATAATTACATCTTTGACAATGCTTATTACGAATATAAGAACAAATGATTAAAAATATTGTAATAAATGTCCTGTTTGTGGTAATTATAAGGTCTAAGACAACATCTACCAATTTATGAACCATTTTACAAAATTGACGACAAATGTGTTGTACAAGTGGTAAATCTCATATTTCATACCAAATAGAGCATGTGTCCTCATTCACGTAATATAGTTCTCGATTGTGTAATTGGGGTAAACATTTTGGTATTTACTCCATTTAGGACAATATTTACAGATATAGAGACAACTAGGTAATGCCTCCTGCGCGATGCCGCAGGTTTGTTTACTTGCTTAACTTTATCGATTTGTTGTACAAATTTTTACCTAACCAGCAGTGACTTGCAAGCACTAACTTCACTAAAGACTTGAAATAGGAGAAATAAACAAAGCAATAGCACACAATTTGCAATCACAATTGCATACATTAAATCAAGCACAACATCTATTTGAAAAGTTCCAAATTTACCAACTATACCTCAAAAGATTAAACTGAGTAGTAGCAAGTTTGAGACTTTGAGCAGGAAACGTATTTCTATTTCTTTTCTTACAAAGTTAACAAAGAAAGAGAGAGTTTGCTTTGGTGATAGGAGATAAGAGAGCTGTCGAGGCAGAAAGAGGATTCAACCGCCCTTACACCAAGGTAATCGTCACAAACTGTGGCCTGATGCAGTAAAAGAACACTTTTCCAGCCTTTTTCTTGTTCTACATTTTTTTTAAGAAGAGACACTTCCAAGCCATATATGTAATAATAGTCTAATACAACTGCAAACATGAATAAACAGCTGTAAACAGCCCCAAACTATCTCCCTACTTCAAATAACCATACAGAACATCGCCACATTAGTACATTATATGATTAATTCATTCTGTTTCTTTCCCTCTTGATAAGTTAGCAAGCAATTAAACATTCTTTCCATAGATGATAATATCATGGCGTCATATAGAGTCAAAAAGCAATCAATTACCCTGTAACATGAAAATACATAATGATTAAGCATAGGAACCACATGCTAACAGCTTCGAAGTTTTACTGCTGGAGATTGTGAGTAGCAAAAAGAACAATGTCTTTGCTTCATCCACATCTCTTAGCCTTATTGAGCACGTAAGTTATGAAGGAATCAAAATCCAAATCAAACAAACCCATTTATATCAGTAGGAGTGTACCGAATCCATTTATATCAGTAGCAAAAAGAACAATCTTTCAAAATCCAAATCAAACAAACGCATTTATACAAATCCAAATCCAAATCCTACTGATATAGTTATTAGTGATTCAGTTCGGCATACATCTAGTTTTCAATCTGCAAAATATAGTTACCTCAGTGTCGTGCTTCCCACCATATTTTGAATTTGTTATATCAAAGGCACCATCTTGGGTTGGAGTTGTGGATGCTAACAGTGAGATCAAAACGCAAATCAAAAACAATCTGAGCAAGGCCTCCATCAGCCAAACCCCAAATCAGTAACATATCAAATTTCACAGCGATTTTTAAAGTATTTGTTGGAAAAACTCATCCAATACCTTTCTCTTGGAAGCTCCGGAGCTGACCTTTGTCGCACAACTTGGAATTTCGATGAGAGTGGATCGAAATCCCAAAGGCTGTTTCTCTTCATTATTTTCATTCATCTTTTCCTTTCTCTCCTCTGCCTCTGCTTTCCTTTGATTCTCGTCTCCCTTTTCTTCGTCTCTTATATTTGTACTATCGAAGAGATGCTTCTCCTTCTCTCTTCGATCAATCTTGTGATGTGAATTTCCCTCCTCTTCTTTCGGTGCATGTTTCTCGCAGAAGACCCAGAAGACCTCTTATCTCCCAGTCTTTCTTGCTCTCTCACTCTATGAAAGTGGAATGGCAGCGTTGTAATAAAGAAACAATGAGGGGCAAAAAAGTAAATCAATATGAGAGTTACTGCTCACGGAGAGTCAGCGCTTTAGTATAGGTAATATTACAAATTAATGACAAATGTGTTGTTAAATTGGTGATTTTTTTTAAAAAAAAATTTCATGTGTCAAAATTTGAATGGGTAACCTGATGACCAATTAAATTGTTATATATTAAAAAAAAAAAAGATACGGGATACAGGTGGGTACTGTAGCTTGTCTCATCATGAGATAACCAGGCAACCTTATGGCAAAAGAACATACAACCCTTGATAACCAAGAGACCAGTATAAGATTGTAGCATGCATATTTTATCAGACCAAAAAAGAAAAAGAGATTAAAAAGATGAAAGATTATAGCACATTAACTAGTTATTAACATTTGAGAGGTAAAGTACCTTGGTGAACTTGGAAGGATCTTTCATGGCCTTGTATAAATTAGGAATGACAATATGTCCTGCATAGCTGAAGATATAAAGGCCAGATATTGCAGAAATGCTTTGAATCTGAAGGACTGGTATACTATGATTAGCTTTCACCCCTCCAAAAATGCTTGTGCATGCCACTGATGAAAAAATGGCAAGTGACATGAGAACACCACCAAAGGAAAGGAATGATATGGAAGAGAGATCTCTCAACCAGGGACTTGGCAGAGCAACCAGAACCGCCACCAAAGTCAGGAGCTGAGATCTAGATAACTTGGCCCATGGAATCTGAACTTGGGTCCCCTAGAAAACTGTTGGGTTTGTGGATCTGATTCCACCTAGGATAAGGATTTGTTAATCCTTGATCAAAGAGGAGTTTTGATTGTTTCCTACCTGCTTACATAATCCTACTTGGTAATGGTTTCTATGTCTATTGGGAATAGGTTTCCAATGTCTTATAGGGTCTAGTTAGATATCTATAAATAAGGGCATAGGTTGTAGTAGTAGATCAAGTCTTTGAAGCATTAAACAGAGAGAGCAAGTGAGGTCTTGAGAGTTGGTGATAACTTCTTGTGAGAGATTCTTGTATTCTTGTTCGTGTATTCTTCTTCTTCTATAGTGAAACCCAAGCAGCCCGGAGACGTAGGCAAAGTGTGACGTCCCGAACCCGAATTCACCGGTTTACTAGTCATTTGGACGGTAAACAACTTTTACTTTCACTTTTACTGTCGTTTCAATGCTTTTAGGGGGCCCTAAAAGTTGACTTTTTGTTCGGGTCAAAATTGGAGAAAATATTCTTCATGAAAGTTGTAGGGGACGTTAAACCGAGCGCGTGCATATGTGGTACGTAAAAATCGGAGTTCATATACGAAAGTTATGGCCAAAATACTAAAGTTACTGTTCATAGTAATTTTCTATAAATAGCCGAGTTACTGTGGTAAGTTTCCATTTTCGGAAACTTACTGAGCCCTCTCCTTTCTCTCTCCCCGATTCTCTCTTCCTCTCCGACCTCGTCACCTTCTTCCGGCCACAACTCCTCCATCCGGCGACGGATTTTGACGTGTAAGATGTCGTTGGAAAGCTCTCTTCCTTCTCTTCATTTCTGGGTTCGTTTCGTAGCTTAATATGAACTGTGGAAGGTGCAGCAACGAGAAGAAGATGACGGTCACTGTAGCAGTTTTGAGGCAGCGTCGATATTTTCCGATTCCGGCCATCTCCGGCCACCAAATCGGCGTCGAAGGAGCGGTTTTTCCCAAGGATCATGTTGCCCCTAGCCTTGAGCCATGATTTGCAGTGTGGAGGTCGAATCGAAGGTTTGAAATTCTGAGTTACTATTCATGATTCAGGTCCAAATTTCTCTTTAATTGTTGAGGTACTTCCGCTGATTTTCTAACTTGGTCACAGTTGAGAGAATTAATGGGTGTGTTGAGAAGGTGCTACTGCCAAATTTTGGTGGCCATCGGAGATGGTGGCGGCGGTGCCGCCACTGTGGGCGGCGGTAGCGGTGGCTAGGGTAGCTTTTTAATTTCAATTTCTGGCTAGTTAAATTATATAATTATCATAGAGCTTGTATGTGAAGTTTGGTGAATTTTGGAGAAGCTTGGAATTAATTATGAATTTTTGAAGTTTAGGGTTTCGATTATCGAATTACGAGAATCCGACCGTCGGATATCTCTCGGTTCTACCTTGGAACCTTTAAATTAACGAATTGGTATTAGTGGTATAATTTGGGTTGCATCCAAGGAGAAGTGGAGATGTAATTATGAGGAATTGATTTTAGGAATCGTATTAATTTGTCGAATAACTATTCACGGAATATAATTGTGTACAGGGCGATGTACCGAGCTATTGCTCGACGAAGGAACTCATATGCATGGTCGCCTAAATAGTACTGTGAGTGGACATTTGTTTTTAAATTAATTCCGCATGCAGTATTATTATTATTTTCTTCCAAATGAGATTTAATTATGTTTTGAATATTTGAGATTTAGTTTATCGAGATTTATTTATGGATTACGAGATTAGTATTGAAATTCCTTCCTGTACATACATGTCCATTTGCAAGCATAATTAGCTATAATGAGCCACGCTCATGGTACCACCAGGGGTACCAACGCCCACCATATGAGTGACTGGCGTAAAGACAGTTAGCCGGGTTACCGCCTGAGCCCCGGATCAACCCCAAAGCACCGCCGACGCGCCGCCACGCGCCGTGTCAAGATGGCATCAGAAGCTACTGAAACTGGGAACTGAAGCACCATCAGTCCCACATCGAAAACAAAGAGAAGATCATCCTCTTCCTCACCTATAAAAGGTTCTCTCCTCTCTCCTCATTAATGACGCATTCAATACTTACCTACTGTTACTTTGTCAACATAAATACATTGACTAACTTAGGCATCGGAGAGTTGAAGACCGCCCGGCGCGGTCTCCCTCTGACACCCATTGTATTTTATTTGACAGGTAACGGGAACCACTCACAACAAAGGTATCGATCCGCCCGCCGGATCAGCGTTAACTAAGGTCCAGCTACCGCTAGACTTTTAGACATTAACATTGGCGCCGTCTGTGGGAATCCTTGAACAGAAGGTCATCCCATCACAATTACCATGACTAACGGTAGCGGGGGAAATATCGGGGAGCAGGCAGACCAGTCCGCCGTTCCCCAACCCGCCCGCCCAGCGGTAAGCATCAACCGCGCACTATTCAACACCCCGGTCAACCCAGGCGGTGAAACAAATCCAAGCAGCAGCCGTCCCCCAGGTCAGGACCTCACCGCCTTGTATGAGCTGGCGCTGGCGGACCTCCACAAAGCAAACAGAGAGCGCGAGCAGGAACGCAAGGAGAGGGCGGAGGCCCAAAACCAAGTGGCCACGCTGATGACACGTTTCGACGAGCTAAGGCGAGCGCTGGACGCAAACGCCAACCCTGCACGAAGTGAGCAGTCACACAGCACCAGACACAGCCGGCCTACCGCTGGTATAGGACCCATCGTGCAAATGCAGGTACAGCTAAGCCCACCTGAGCTGGCAGGAATGGGACCACCCCCTATCCCACAACTGCCGGAGCAGGAGGCGGAGTCATCGCTGCGCACCCACCACTCGAGGACTAGAACAAGGACTGAGGGTAATCTACCCATTCCCGGGCGGGGGTTCGCTCCGCGGAACGCCCGAGCGGGCCCTGCTGGCGACGCAACCACCCAAATTTTGGAGAGAATGCAGCAGTTAGAACGGAGATTAATCCTGGCGGAGGCAGGCACCCCGGCGCCAGCCCCAAACCCACTCTTCGCGTCCAGGCCAGGCCCATTCACCGCCACAATTTTGCAAGCCGTCAGACCAGCGTTTGCAAAGACCCCAAAAATGTCACATTATAGCGGTAAGACCGATCCCTTCGTCCACATGGACACGTTCAAGAAGGTCACCAACAACAAGGGATTTGATGACGCCACCCTGTGCCACTTGTTCAGCGAAACGCTGGATAGTGAGGCAATGAGTTGGTTTTTCGAGTGTCCGCCAGGGTCCATCGACTCATTCCACGCATTATCTCATGCTTTCCTCTCTCGATTCATCTTGTTGTCCGCCGGTCATCACAACACGAGCCAGTTGTTTGGCGTCAGACAGGGAGGGGACGAATCATTGAAGGCATTCGTCACAAGATGGCGAGCGGCAGCATCTCAGTGCCGCGATCTCGACAAAACAATGGCTTCGGCGGCTTTCAAGCAGGGACTCCTTAAGGGACCATTCCTCTATCACCTCAACTACAATCATCCAAATGCGGCGTATGATCACCTTATGAGTGAGGCGGTCATTCATGCCCAGGCAGAGTTTATCACATATGGAGAAACCCCACCGCCACCAGCAACACCAGCAAAGTCATCTCAACCCTCCTCCAGCCATCAAGAGACCGCCAGCAAAGCCCCCACTGCACCGCCAGCCGACAAGAAGAGGGAGTGGCAGCAGGGCGGTTACCAAAGCAAGAGGCAGAAAGACAACCACTACAAGGGCAACCGCCAATCCCATGGGGACAATCGCAACAAGCAGACGGAATCCTCTCAGCGGTATGCAGTGTTCACCGTCCTCACAGCCTCGTACGAGGAGATTTACAATCAGTGCAAGGATCAGATACCACCGCCACCCTCACCGAGATTCCCCAAAAAGGGTAAGCCAAGAAACACCGGCATGTGGTGCAAGTACCACGAGGACAGCGGTCACAATACCAACAGTTGCAACGCTCTCAAAACAACCATTGAGACCCTATACCGTGACGGCAAGATGGATCAGTTCAAGGTGCGCCAACCGCCACCTGTGATTGCCAACATTGAGCCACTGGGCCGCATCAACACCATCGACGGCGGGGCTCCAATCACCAACATGTCTCACAGGGCAAGAAAGCGTTACGCACGCGCCAATCACCCAAAGGAAGTCTGTAACATCCGCTACGAGAGATCCACCAAACTCCCAAAGTCTGGTTGGGAGCCCATCACCTTCTCAGAGGAGGAGGAGCGCGGAGTACATCTACCCCATGACGACCCATTCCTGATCGATGCCATTCTCGACAGATGGTCAGTAGGAAGAATCTTGGTGGATAGCGGATCTGCTGTCAATGTCATATTCAGCGGTTGTTACAACAACCTTAAGCGGAACAAGAAACTACTACAAGACCATGAGCCATTGCTTAGCTTCTCCGGCGATATCACTCAGCCGCTGGGTTCTGACTACATGCGGTTAACCATCGGCTCCAGTCCATGTATGGCGGAGGTACATACCGAATTTATAATTGTGGACTGTTTCAGTTCATATAACGCCATCATAGGACGGCCGGCACTCAACAAGCTCAAATGCATCATCGCCGGATACATGCTTCTCATGAAGTTCCCCACACCCAACGGCACGGGCTGTGTCAGGGGAAGTCAGCAACTGGCACGAGAATGCTACTCTACCACCATTGCGCGGTCAACCCGCCGCCACGAAATCCTAACGGTAGGAAATCAGGCACCGCCACCAGATATCTTCGAGGATCCTAGGGATGAGGAGGAGAAATACGTAAGGAAGGAACCGGTCAATCCTGAAACATCGTTGAAGGTCATCAGCATCTCTGACGAGCACCCAGAGCGGACAGTCCGCATAGGAGCTCAGCTAGACCCAGAAGTAGCCGCAGAACTCACTCAATTCCTGCGGGACAACGCCGCCGTTTTCGCATGGTCATATGCGGACATGCCAGGTATCTCTCCCGAAATCATCACACACAAACTAACCATTAAGCCATCCTTCCATCCCATCAAGCAGAGGCGAAGGGCCTTCGACGAGGAGAAATACCGCGCCATAGGAGAAGAGGTCGCCAAACTCCAGGGCATTGGATTCATCCGCCAGGTAATCTATCCCCAATGGATCTCCAACCTGGTCATGGTCAAGAAGCCTAGCGGCAGGTGGCGGATGTGTGTCGACTTCAAAAATCTCAACAAGGCGTGCCCAAAGGACAGTTTCCCTCTCCCACGCATTGATCAGCTGGTTGACACAACCGCCGGGCATGAACTCCTCAGCATGATGGACGCTTTCTCCGGCTACAATCAGATCAAGATGCATCCCAGCGATCAGGAGTGTACCACCTTCACCACCGACAAGGGCCTCTACTGCTACAATGTTATGCCTTTCGGTCTGAAGAACGCCGGAGCAACTTATCAGCGGCTGATGAATGCTATGTTCGCTGAACATTTGGGCAAGATAATCGAGGTCTACGTGGACGACATGTTGGTCAAGAGTATAAAGGCCAGCGGACACGTGGCAAACCTCAAGATCATAGTTACCATCCTCCTGGCCTATGGCATGCGCCTCAACCCAGAAAAATGCTTCTTTGGCGTCACCGCCAGCAAATTTCTGGGTTATATCGTCAGTGAACGAGGCATCGAGGCTAACCCGGACAAGGTGCAGGCCATACTCGACCTGGCAGACCCTGAGTATAAGGTACACGTCCAATGCCTCCAAGGCAAGTTAACCGCCCTCTCTCGATTCATCTCCAGGCTCACTGACAGGTGTGCCCCATTTTTCAAACTCCTCAAAACAACTCACAAGAAAGTCATCAACTGGAACCCAGAATGTCAGGCGGCGTTTCGGGGCTTGAAGGATTATCTGGCGGCAGTCCCACTACTCTCTATCCCTGTGCAAGGAGAGACACTGTTCATATACCTAGCGGTATCGGTATCAGCGGTGAGTTGCGCCATTGTCCGGCGGGAGGGACAGGACGAGCTCCCAGTTTTCTACGCCGGCAGGGGCATGAACGGGGCAGAAACAAGGTATCCACCCTTAGAGCAGCTAGCTCTTGCACTCATCGTTGCCGCCAGGCGCCTCCGCCAGTATTTTCAAGCGCACACAATCCACGTGCTGACCAATCAACCACTGAGACAGGTGATGCAGAACCCTGAACATTCAGGGCGCCTCAGCAAGTGGGCCATCGAGCTCAGTGAATTTGACATAGACTACAAGCCAAGAACCGCCATGAAGGGTCAGGCGGTAGCGGACTTCATCGCCGAGCTCACTGAGCGTCAGCCCAGTCCCAGCACGGAGAATGAGCCCGGGACGGAAATGGTCACCGCTAGGGAGCCAGCTCCCCTACAATCAGATTGGAACCTGCATGTGGACGGCTCCGCCAGCGCCAAGGCCAGCGGCGCAGGGGTCATCCTCACAGGCCCTGGGGGGCTGAATGTGGAATACGCACTAAAATTCAACTTCAAAGCCTCCAACAACATGGCGGAATACGAAGCACTCATTGCCGGCCTACTCCTCGCCATCGATTCAGGGGCTGACAGCGTCAACATCTTCAGTGATTCCCAGTTGGTCGTTAATCAGGTCAATGACAGCTTCCAGGCCAAGGACCAACAGTTAGCGGCATACTTGGGGTACGTTAAGACACTCCTCAAGAAATTCAAATTTCATAACATCACACAAATCCCCAGGGAAAAGAACGCCAAGGCTGATTCACTGGCAAGGCTAGCAACCGCCCAGCCACATCAGAGTCCAGCGGACACAAGAGTGGAATGTCTTGACAAGCCAAGTATCACAAAAACCCTGGCGGAGATCTTCAACATTGAGGTCAATACCAGCTGGATGGACGAGGTCATTCAGTACAAGCGCAACGGCACATTGCCGGACGACAAGGTTAAGGCGCGACAACTCCAGCGGAGGGCAACCCGCTACAACATCCAGAACGGCAAGCTGTACCGCCAGGGACTCACCCATCCCAACCTCCGCTGCCTAACCCCAGAGGAGGGAAAGGTCGTTCTGGCAGCAATTCATAGCGGAGAATGCGGAAACCATTCAGGCGCCAGATCCTTAGCCAATCGCACAATGCGACAAGGCTATTTTTGGCCTACTCTCGGCGACGATGCCCGCCAGGTATCAAGATCATGCCACAGGTGCCAACAATTTGCTGACATCCCGCATGCACCGGCGGAACCACTATCGGTCATCGTCGCCCCATGGATCCACTCAACTTGGGGCCTGGATCTGATGGGAAAATTTCAAACCGCCAAGGGCCAGTTCAAGTACATCATAGTGGCTATCGACTACGACAGCAAGTGGATAGAGGCGGAACCACTAACAGCAATAACTACCGCCAAGGTAATTCACTTCCTCTGGAAGAACATCTACTGCCGTTACGGTGTCCCACACACGATAATCACCGACAATGGCACACAATTTAACAACAAGGAGCTCATCTCTTTCACCGCCAACTTGGGTACTAAGATGAGTTTTGCATCTGTCGCCCACCCCCAGACCAACGGTCAGGTCGAAGCAGCAAACAAGATAATCAAAAGGCTGCTGAAGAAAAAACTCGACAAAGCAAAGGGTCTATGGGCGGAGAAACTCCCGGAAGTTCTATGGGCCATCAGAACAACCCCAACTTCCGCAACTGGTGAAACTCCCTTCTGCATGATGTTCGGAACGGAGGCTGTCCTGCCCATTGAGGTCTCTCAACCTACCGCCAGAGTCGAGGGCTACCGCCCAGAGACCAACACTGACGGCATCAACCTGGACAAGGACCTCCTGGAGGAAAAGCGACACAGGGCCCACCTATGCAACCTGCAAAACAAGCAGCGGGTATCGCGTTTCTACAACGCCAGAGTCAAGGCCCGGAACCTCCAACTGGGGGACTGGGTAATGAAGGAAGTCATTCCACCGCCAACAAAGCTTCGCCCAACTTGGGAAGGTCCATACAAAATTGTGGAAGTCGTTAGCCCAGGCACCTTCTACTTAATGGACAAGGATGGCGTCACAACGACCCACCCTTGGAATACCGAACACCTTCGGTATTATTACAAATAGTCATGCCGCTACCCAAGAGCATCTTGACTTAGCTAAATTTTTGTTCAATATTTAGCTAAGGGAAGCTACCCAACGGGTACTACCCCTCTTTTGTAAACGCTGATCAGTCAGCTATCAATGAAACGAGGAATTATTCAAACCATTGTTACCAAGTCTAGCACTGAGGGCAACTGGCAACGCCAGGAATCGTCAGCGGACCACGTCCGCTACGTGGTGCACTTGGACCAATTTTAATTCCTTTAATGTTTCATTGCTTGGCAAAAGAAAAATCTCTACGTCAAAACTCTAGCGGTACAAACACATCATGACAAACGTCAAACTCTGAAATTTCATTTCAGGGCTGGGACTCCCCACCCAAAATAGTTCATTATTACAGTGTAAAAAAAAAACCTATGGAAGTCTCAGCTAGCTTCAGCGGTTGTCTTCGGCTTCTCCGGCTTCAACTGGCGGCGGCACGACCGATCGGCTCGCCTGATCGGACCCTCGAGCTGTCGGACTGGGAGTCTCCATTGTACCATCCGCCCGGGTGTGTGCCTCCAGAAAGCCGGCACGTGACACCTCCGACGGGGTCTGCTGGGGAGTCTGCTGGGACCTTTCCGGCGGATGGGAGCCACTTTCCCCGCTGCCCGAATGAGTACCTGCCGCAGTGGGAGGCACGACTTCTGTCTCCGGCGGGACACCCTCGACCACCGGCACGTCGGGCTGTGACGCCTTTACAAAGTCAATGGCGCCCTTCCGCGTCAACATGTCTATATTGGCCCGGGCCCCAGACTTCGCCGCTTCGGTCAATGTCTTTTTATACTCCGCCGACATCTTGAACGCTTCAACGGCGGCGGCTGCAGAAGAACTCTGTTCATTTTTCAGGCGGTTGACCTCCCCGTCCAGCCGCTGCATCTCACCCAGTCTGGC
This sequence comes from Rosa chinensis, assembly GCF_002994745.2. Lineage (NCBI taxonomy): Eukaryota > Viridiplantae > Streptophyta > Magnoliopsida > Rosales > Rosaceae > Rosa > Rosa chinensis. Next base: position 34,265,647 of record NC_037091.1, on the reverse strand, counting down.
GGCAGACTCCCGCTGCACAATAATGAGCTTCTTATCTTTAGCGGCTATCCGCTCCTGCAGCAATGCGATCTCTTGCTCCAACTGGGAGACGCGTTCATTCCTCTCCAGGTCCCGCCTTATGGCCGCATTAAGCTTGCCGCGGGCGTCCGCATAGTCACACTCCGCCTTGGCCAGCCCCCGCTCGGCCTCCGCCAATCTCTCCTTGGCCTCCGCCAGCTCCCTCTGGAGACCTCCGATCTCTCCCCTGAGCTCTTCCTCAATCCGGGGCTGCTTAGACGCCGCCTCGAACATATCATGTAACCCCGCAGATATTTGACCAAACGCCGAGCTGAAGGGCGATTGGTCAATTGCCGTCGGGCGCGATATGCCCGCCAGACCCCCGAACCCCAGCCGCTCTCACAGATGGAAAAGGAATGCCCGCTCCCCTTCTGTCATGAATGGCGCATACTCGGCAAAGGAGTCCAGATCACTGACGGCTGCTGCCTCTCCCTCCGCCACTGCACCCTTCGACGCAGCTTGTCGAGCCTTCTTTTGTTGGCGAACTCCGATCACCACCTCTTCTTCCTCTTCCTCGACGGGGGAGTCAGGCTGCCGGCGTTTTTTCTCCAACGCCCGTTGTGTCCCAGCAGCGGTCCTCGTCACCCGCACCGTCGGCTCACCCCGGGACTCGGTGGCAGTCTCCGTCGGCTGCACCGTCTTCTTTTGAGGACCGCGCCGGGTGGTAGGCATCCGCTCCCGCGGCCTTGTGCCAACAATCCCCCTCTCCCCGCCGCCAACTTGGGTGTCCGCCTGCACTACCGGCAGGCCATCCTCACCCAGATGGGAGTGGTGCGGCATCGGCAGCTCCACCGCAACCTCAGACTGGCTCAGCACCAGCGTCTCCGGGTTCACCACCGTCTGCTGGGCCGCCAGCCCCTCGGCATACATAGCCTCCAGAAAATTTTCTATCTCGGCACGATCCATTGCTTTTTCGAAAGCGTCGCGACTAGATTTGTTACCGGGCGGGGTTTCTGAAAAGAAAAACACAAACACCCGTCAGTCCGCATCACTGACAAAAAAAAAAAAAAAAAAAAAAAAAAAAAAAAAAATGAGGTGTGGCGGAATGGCTCTCACCAATAGAGCGAGTTAGCCCCAGGTCGACCAGCAATTCCCAACCGGTCAGAAGACGGAAGTCAAGCAAATTGCGGTTCCGCCAGCAGCCGCGGATCCTCGCCACGCGACACTCCTCTTCGCGCGTCAGAATATACCTTAGTCCCGCTGCACAAACACAATAATCATTAGCAAAAACCGCAGGTGTGCAAAAGTTTGAAACCGCCAGTTAGTTTTAGCGGAAACCAGTTGCCAACCTCGGATGGGCTGGAATTCCGACTTAGTCTTAAACGTCGGCCCCTCCACATTCGACCTAGTGTGGTACTCCCAGCCATCTGTGGCGACGCAGAAGGTCCCCCGCCAGTAGGACATTGAGTCCCTTAGATTCTCAATCAACTTGGGCGCTCCCTGGCGGCGGCTCAGGTTCACGCACCCTCTGCAACCTCGGCGCTTCACATACACTAGCTCGTAGAAGTGAAGCACTTCCGCCACGGTAGGCCCCTCGCACCCCGACAAGCGCCACAAGGAGTTCATCGCCAACATCAACCGCCACATGTTGGGACAGATCTGCCCAAAGGCAAGGCCAAACTCGCACACAAGAATTTGGAGATTGGGCACTAGCGGGAATGTCACTCCTTGGCGGAATATGGCCTCGTGCACGGCAGCACATCCCGCTGGGAGCATCGAGGCCTTCTCATCCGCTGTCGGGGGGCGCAGCTTCACCGAGCCCGGCAACCGGAACGTCCGCTTCATCCGGTTAACAGCGGCGGCATCCATCCGCCCACCTGCCTCGTCGACGGCGGTGCCATCTGAGAGGTACCACGCCGACTCGACGTTTTGGCCCGGCGCTTCCCCTTCGCCAGCGGAGCCGCTGGCAGCACTATTGCTCGCCAAGCGCTCGTCGCGCCTAGCAACCTCACCCGCCCTAGAGCTCTCTGGACGCGAACCACGATCCATAGCTATTTCCCAGGGGATGGTCCGAAGTGGCTCAACTTCAAGCGGTGCTGGCAGTGAGGTTCCTGCATGGGCAGACGGACGCAACGAGTCAATAAAGGTCATATCCGCCACGCTGAACGACACGTCAGACCCGGAATCCTCACTGCTCGAAATATCTATGACGTTGGCCATCCCAAACCCTAAAACCCACATCAGTTAGCACAAATACAGATCTAACCTACTCTCACATCAGATATAGCCAAAGATGCCAAGAACAACTACCCACAAAAATACCAAAACAAAAACAACCGCACGCTCAACCCAGATTAGACCGTCTAGCAAAACCCAAAACCCCAACTTTCTGTCAAACACCATAACCTCCCTCAAATCTCTCCCTACACCCTCCGAGAACAACACAGAAGCAATATCATACCATTAACAGAAATACCAAAACCCAGAAACCACCATTGCAGATTCAATGAAACAGGAAGAGGATCCGAAATACCAACCTCACGTCGAAAACTTTGGAGTGCAGCTCGTCTTCACTAACAGATTTCGTCCTCTCCAGCCCGACTACTCCACGCAAACCCGGGGATCTCCTTCGCAATTTGCAGGCGAACAAGGCTCGAAGCAGGCAACTCAGATTTGAAGATTTTCCAGAAATGTCGAAACTCGCTCAGTTCCCCCCTTTTTATGTCAACATCAAATAATCCTGAGCCGTCCGCTACAAAACTACATCACGTACCAACCGTACACGTGTCCCACGTCTTCATTAACTCCCTGGATTAGCCGAGGCGTCGCCTCGGTTACGAAATCCATCATTACTCGCATTAATGACGAGGAGACGGCTAGGCTTAGGAGACAAGCCTCCAGACACTAACCCTCTCAGAGTTAGCCACGTGTCAACCGTCATCATTCTTTGGCTTCCAAGGGAAGTCACCACCTGACAAGTAAACCCCCAACCATGGCAAGTCTCCGCTGAGCGAAACCCCGCCAGCGGATCCTCACTTGTCATCTTCCAAGTGACGGAGTCTCCGCTGAGCGAAACCCCGCCAGCGGATCCTCACTTGCATCTCCCAAGTGACGGAGTCTCCGCTGAGCGAAACCCCGCCAGCGGATCCTCACTTGTCATCTCCCAAGTGACGGAGTCTCCGCTGAGCGAAACCCCGCCAGCGGATCCTCACTTGCATCTCCCAAGTGACGGAGTCTCCGCTGAGCGAAACCCCGCCAGCGGATCCTCACTTGTCATCTTCCAAGTGACGGACTCTCCGCTGAGCGAAACCCCGCCAGCGGATCCTCACTTGCATCTCCCAAGTGACGGAGTCTCCGCTGAGCGAAACCCCGCCAGCGGATCCTCACTTGTCATCTTCCAAGTGACGGAGTCTCCGCTGAGCGAAACCCCGCCAGCGGATCCTCACTTGCATCTCCCAAGTGACGGAGTCTCCGCTGAGCGAAACCCGGCCAGCGGATCCTCACTTGCATCTCCCAAGTGACGGAGTCTCCGCTGAGCGAAACCCCGCCAGCGGATCCTCACTTGCATCTCCCAAGTGACGGAGTCTCCGCTGAGCGAAACCCCGCCAGCGGATCCTCACTTGCATCTCCCAAGTGACGGAGTCTCCGCTGAGCGAAACCCCGCCAGCGGATCCTCACTTGTCATCTTCCAAGTGACGGAGTCTCCGCTGAGCGAAACCCCGCCGGCGGAGCTTCTCTCCTCATTTGGTAAACGGGGCGTCCTCCGCTACACAGCGCACCGCTGGCTGACCCCATTTCTCATCTGACAAGCTGCGTACTTTATTCAGCGCAACACCGCTCAATAAAATACCAAGCACGTCTACTTGACGCTGCTTCCTGCTACATCTAGCGGGGGGACTTCCGCCAGCGGCGGATCCCGAGGCCACGCCTCTCTGACAACGCCGCCACGCGGGGTTACGGTCAGAATGTCCCTACGGGACACGGGGACTAGTCAACAGTCTACGACAGCCCTGATCAGGTACGTTGACCCCCGTCACCTGGGTTCTAAGATTGGGCTCGCAACCCAACACCCTCTGCTCCGTGCAGCGCTGCTCCGTGCAGCTCCCCCTCAACAAACAATAACAACGACCATCCGGAGGTCCATCTTAGCCGGGGAGTGGGGGACTCCCTGGGGGGCCTAGCAGGGGCCCACCCGAAAGGGCACAAAGCGTTTGCTCAGTAAATCCATGGTTGACAACGCACTGACGCTAATTATGCTTCTGCAAAGTCTAGCGGGAGAAACGCTTCAAACCGCCGATCAACTCCCCAACCAAGATTGCCCTCCTTGACTGGGGATTTGGGGGACTTGTACATACATGTCCATTTGCAAGCATAATTAGCTATAATGAGCCACGCTCATGGTACCACCAGGGGTACCAACGCCCACCATATGAGTGACTGGCGTAAAGACAGTTAGCCGGGTTACCGCCTGAGCCCCGGATCAACCCCAAAGCACCGCCGACGCGCCGCCACGCGCCGTGTCAAGATGGCATCAGAAGCTACTGAAACTGGGAACTGAAGCACCATCAGTCCCACATCGAAAACAAAGAGAAGATCATCCTCTTCCTCACCTATAAAAGGTTCTCTCCTCTCTCCTCATTAATGACGCATTCAATACTTACCTACTGTTACTTTGTCAACATAAATACATTGACTAACTTAGGCATCGGAGAGTTGAAGACCGCCCGGCGCGGTCTCCCTCTGACACCCATTGTATTTTATTTGACAGGTAACGGGAACCACTCACAACAAAGGTATCGATCCGCCCGCCGGATCAGCGTTAACTAAGGTCCAGCTACCGCTAGACTTTTAGACATTAACACTTCCTGAGGGCTTTTAGTAGATTTTTGAGATAGTCATTCATGAGTTATTGAGTTGGGAAATGATTTTCGGGAAGTGACTGATTCGGAAAAATATTATGAGAATTATTGTTTTCGAATATCAGTTTTTATGAAGATATACGAGTGCGAGGGATTTAGCAAATATTTGAGCATGATTGATTTATCGAGATTTATTGGGTTTTGAATTCCGCACTTATCAGACTTGGGTTAGATGGAGCTTTCTTTCCGAAAGCAATTATTGAATTATAGAGTATGTGATTATGCTTTCGAGGATTTATTGAGATATCGAGGATTGAGTTAGTGAGTTATTACTGAGTTATGCTTTCGGTGAATTATTATTGATTTATTGAGGTAATATGGAGTTTCTTTCCGAAAGCAAGTGATTGAAAGAGGTTATTTTCAGTTCTTGAGGAGGCTATTCAGTTTATTAATGAGGCCAGTTTTGGCGCATGCGTATCTTACCTAGTTGGCAGTCCCTTCCAGACTACAGCTCGGTTGGCAGTCCCATCCGATGCGTCACCTGGTTGGCAGTCCCTTCCAGATGACATGAGGTAGTTAGTCGGCAGTCCCGTCTACTACCTGTGGTTAGTCGGCAGTCCCGTCTACTACTTGTGGCTAGTTGGCAGTCCCTTCTATCCACCGCCTCCTATTCCGGTTGGCAGTCCCTTCCGATGCGTCATCTGGGTGGCAGTCCCTCCTAGATGGCATGAGATGACTAGACAGCAGTCCTTTCTAGTCATCAAACGAGCCTCATGAAAAGGATGTTTTTATAAGGATTGAGGATGAGATTTTAAGAGATTTCATGATGTTCTTGTTACGTGTTTGAGATTTCAGTAAAGAGGATGATTAAGAGTGTTTTCAAGATTGTTACTGCATGCGAGATTTTAGAGAATAACTTGGGAAAGCATTAAGTTTTACTTATACATTTGAAAGTACTTATTTTTCGTCCACTCACTCTAACGAATTTTAAATGTTTTCCCCTGGGCCCTTCGGTTTTAAATGCCCAGTTTGCAGGCCAGTTTAGCTTGAGGTCGAGCGTACTTGGGGTTGAGGCATAGCTGTCATAGCTTCCGCATTATAAAAGCATCGGTCATTTATCTTGCTTTCTATTCTCTTGTTCGCTTGTACATTAGATTGCTCTGATAACCTATGAGATTAATATTCTTAAATTCAGAATGGTTTATGAAATGAGAGATGTGAGATGTTGTGATATAGGGAGCAGGGTGGCTCCAGGAGAATAAGGATGGATGATTTAGAAGTGTGGATGTTTTTCTATAGGTTTTGGGTTGTCCATTTTTAGGGGAAGTTCTATCAAATTTTTGATAGAATTTCTTCTAAAGTGGGCCCCGCAGGGCCTCTTCGGATTTCAGGGTGAAATCCGGGGCGGGTCCTGTCAAGCAGAGCCTAAAAGTCCTGTAAGAAAAGATCGGCAGTTTGCAAGGTTGGAAGAATTGTCCAATGAAGATGTGTCTAAGGGAAATCATGGGGAGGAACGACAACAAGAAGAAGCTCCTGAGGTCGCACAACCTGAAGAACAAGTTCCTAGTGATGAGTCAGTGACACCTCCTTTTGTGCCAAGAGTATCGTCAAGAAGTACTAAAGGAATACCAGCTGATATATACTCGCCTTGTGCTAACTATTTGCTGTTAACTGACTGTGGTGAACCCGTGAGTTATGATGAGGCAATGCAACATAAAGATTCTGCTAAGTGGAAGGGTGTCATGCAAGATGAGATGGACTCTCTCATGTCCAACAATACTTGGGAGTTAGCTAAGTTGCCAACAGGTAAGAAAGCATTGCATAACAAGTGGATTTACAAAATTAAGCAAGAAGTTGATGGGAGCAAACGTTACAAGGCAAGGTTGGTTGTGAAAGGTTTTCAGCAAAGGGAGGGAATTGATTTTGATGAGATCTTTTCGCCGGTTGTGAAACATACCACAATCCAGGTGGTGCTTGGTTTAGTGGAAGCTGAAGGTCTGTATTTGGAGCAGCTAGACATCAAGACTGCTTTTCTTCATGATGATTTGAATGAGGTCATATACATGAAGCAACCACAAGGTTTTATAGCACCTGGTAAGGAGGACTTGGTATGCAAACTGCAAAAGAGCCTTTATGGCTTGAAACAAGCCCCAAGACAGTGATATAAGAAGTTTGATGCTTTCATGTGTGGGAGTGGCTACACAAGATGTCAATCTGATCACTGTTGTTACTTCAAGAGGTTTGACAAATCTTATATCATTCTTTTACTGTATGTGGATGATATGTTGATAGCTGGGGAAGACTTCAATAAGATTGAGAAGTTGAAGAGAGAGATGTCAAACCAGTTCGCGATGAAGGATTTGGGTGAGGCGAAGAAAATCTTAGGTATAAAGATTATCCGTGATAAAGTGGCTGGTACTCTGAAGCTTTCACAAGCGGAGTATGTTGAGAAGGTGCTTAAGCGATTCAATATGGATGAATCGAAGGCTGTAGGAACACCGTTGGCGGCTTACTTTAAATTGTCCAAGGAACAATCACCCAAGAGCAAAAAAGAGAAAGAATATATGAAGAATGTACCTTATGCATCGGCAGTTGGAAGCTTAATGTATGCTATGGTGTGTACTAGACCCGATATTGCTCATGCAGTTGGAGTTGTGAGTAGGTACATGAGTAATCCAGGAAAGCAACATTGGGAGGCTGTGAAGTGGATCATAAGGTATCTTCGGGGTACTACTGATATGTTTCTTTGTTTCAAGAGAGGTAGTGCTGAATTACAAGGATATGTTGATGTAGACTTGGCAGGAGATCATGATACTTGTCGGAGTACTACTGGTTATGTGTATACTGTGGGTGGTGCTGCCATATCTTGGGTCTCAAATTTGCAAGGGCAAGTGGCCCTGTCTACAATGGAGTCCGAGTATGTAGCAGTCTCAGAGGCTGGTAAGGAGATGGTGTGGCTAAAGGGTCTGTTGGAGGAATTGGGTAAAAAGCAAGAGAATTGTGCATTGCACAGTGATAGTCAAAGTGCAATTCACTTGGCAAAGAACCCTGCTTTTCATTCAAGGACTAAACACATTCCTATGAAGTATCACTACATACGAGAACTCGTGGAGACTGAAGTGCTGCAATTGTTGAAGATTCAAGGAAGTGAGAATCCTGCTGATATGTTGACTAAGTCTGTGTCAATAAGTAAACTGAAGTTGTGCTTGGCTTCAGTTGGTCTCCAAGTTTGAAGAAGGAGATGTTGGCTGTGATAATGGGTTTTGTGTTGGCTATGATTGAAGAGTATTGAAGAATGTTAGCTACTAGCGTAATCGGCTCCAAGTGGAAGATTGTTGGGTGTGTGGATCCGATTCCACATAGGATAAGGATTTGTTAATCCTTGATCAAAGAGGAGTTTTGATTGTTTCCTACCTGCTTACATAATCCTACTTGGTAATGGTTTCTATGTCTATTGGGAATAGGTTTCCAATGTCTTATAGGGTCTAGTTAGATATCTATAAATAAGGGCATAGGTTGTAGTAGTAGATCAAGTCTTTGAAGCATTAAACAGAGAGAGCAAGTGAGGTCTTGAGAGTTGGTGATAACTTCTTGTGAGAGATTCTTGTATTCTTGTTCATGTATTCTTCTTTTTCTATAGTGAAACCCAAGCAGCTTGGGGACGTAGGCAAAGTTCTTTGCTGAACCTCGTTAACAAGTTCGTGTTTGTTTTCTCGATCGTTTATCTATATTGTTTTGCACTTGTCTGCTTCCGCAAGAGGAATTTTAGGTCAAATTCCTAACAAAATTTAAAGAAAAGTTAGAAAAGTTAAACCAGAACAGTTCTTATTTCTTTAAACAAAATTAAGAGAAGTTGATACAAAACCTAGATAGATTGAACTTGGAATTTTTTGTTCCAAGTTGACAAAATTAAGAGATGTTTGACCCATATCTGTCCACACAGTAGCTCTTCATGTGTAGTCATCAAAAGCCAATTCATCACTTTAGAAGCATAAACTAGGGACGCAACCAAATTTAGAAAGATCCACCCGAAATGCTCCACTCAATAATTAAGTCAACTAGGAACAAAAAATTCCAAGTTCAGTGACATCCTTGGCAAAAAACTTAAACCAGAACAGTTCTTATTCCTTTAAACAAAATTAAGAGAAGTTGATACAGAACCTAGATAGATTGAACTTTCTGGTTTGGCTATAACCTTCTTTTAGAGAAATCAAACTAGAGAAACAGCACTGTAGGTTAAGTTCGAGGCAGTATATTCAGGGCCGGCTCTCAAGCTGTGCAACATGAGCGACAGCACAGGGCCCCTAATTGAGAGGGCCCCAAATTTTTTTTTTTTTTTTGGTTTTATATATATATTAATATATATTAATAATTATAAATAATATAAAATAGGCCCCCCATGGTCCTCTACTCCTCTTGCTACGTTCACCTGATACCCTCTTTAGAGGGCCCAATTTTTTTAATAGTTTTATATTTAATAAATAAATATTAAAACCTTCAGATGATGTGAAATTAGCTGCCTACCTCTCTCTATCCAGCCACACAAAGTCACAAACACAACCAAACTTTATCCTCCTCTTTTTTCTGCGTTCTGTGAGTCTCTAACCTCTGTCTCTCCTCTCTTCTCCTCAATTCTCATCGATCAGTCGACCTCAGTACCTCTCTATCCAGCCACTCAGGTATGATTGAATCAAATTAATCAATGTTTGCTGTGTTATTTACTCGGTCCCGTAATGATTCTTTGATGGGTTATTCCTAATGGTTTGATCTGGGTTTGATTTGGTTTCCAGATTACAAAGGTCTAGGTCAGTAGGCCATCAAGCAATTTTGTGGGATTCTGGAATTGAGAAATTGGAGAAGTCGAGCAGTGAACAAACTCAGAGTCACAGACTATGATTTGAGTTCAAGGAATCAGGTTCCCTCCTTCACATTGATTTGCTAATTTTGCTTGAATTGTCTGGGGATGTTGCTTGAATTGATTTGCTAAAATTTAGAAGCATGCCTCCTAAAAGAAAATGTTTATCTGGACATGCAAAACGCTTAAAGAAGAAAAAAATGCAGAGTTGGTTAATTCTTTAAGGGGAAGTCTTGATAGGTTCATTAGTAGAGAATCAGAAGGTTTGGGTGGGCATTTAGTTAATGAAGTGGCAGAAGAGCACACTGATGGCAATGTAGTTGTCGATAATTTGGGTCATGATTGAATTTCTTACAGGAAAGGAATACTTGCCCAATTGTTAGACTTGCATATCGAATATTATTAACTGTGCCTGTTACTGTTGCTTCAGCTGAGAGGAGTTTTTCCAAGTTAAAGTTATTGAAGTCTTATTTGCGATCAACTATGTCACAAGAAAGGCTAAATGGACTTGCTTTGATTTCTATTGAGAACGAATATCTTGGAAAAATCAATTGTGATAAGCTAATTGATCAGTTTGCAGGTAAGAAGGCAAGGAGATGGATTTTCAAATGAATATCAATCAACACTGCTAGAATGTGTTATTTTGAGGGTTTCAGATCAAAGCATCTTTTTGTAATTATTTTTTGCTGCAAACTTTATGTTTGTATTGAATATTTAGCCTCTTTTGTAGGCTCATCTAATGATATATATTGATCATGGTTATTTGATTTTACATTGTGTGTTTGTTCAAGTATAAATTTCATATAAGATTGAAGCTTGGAGGGCCGCATCTTAAACTTTCGCACAGGGCCTCCGGAAAGTTTGAGACTGCTCTGAGTATATTCAAGTGAACACTCCCCAAATGTGTAAATAATGGTTGAGATGGTTATTGCAGGTTTCATTTAAAGTGATTTAAGTACATATGCAGAAACCAATCTCAGTCGGATAATATAAACTGCTGATGGCCCTGAGTTTTTTTCTTTATAAAATACTTGAATTCATTTTAACACTCCAATACTGTGGTATAGAGTTTAATGAGATGATCTCTAAAAGAAAGTCTGCAAAGGTGATGCCAATAGATATATTTTAGATGTCAACCTGCTTAAGGATGCACAAGATTTCACGTAGCTCAGATACAGTGAGCAAATCCAAAATCTCCTTAATATCATCATCAGATAGTTTATTTGTTTCAAAGCAAGATGTATTCCCTGTCTCTGCAATATCACAAACAAATTATCCATCAGCCTTAATCTGAATTTTAAAACATACAGCATATCCAACTGATAGTATTCTATTAGCAGACAGCTCTTTCATTGCTTGTTGGGGATCCAGTAATTCTGGGTATGAAATAGCAGACAGCCGAAACCATGGGCCTGACCAAGAAAACCATCATAATAAATCAGTTTTTTTTTTTTTTGGTGGAATGGGGGATACTCAATCAGTTTCTAGAAAAGAAAAAACTTAATAGTTGATCTGTTGGTATAGCACAAGGATGTATATTAAAATTAAAATTTCAAATTAAAAAAATACTGCCTTTTCTTATGAACCAATTCTTATAGACCAGTCCTCTTTTCAGCATTTAAATGACCATGATGACAACCACTCAAATTATACCAGGTTTACTTATCATATAACACAAAAGTTACACCTAACAGAAGGCAACTATGAGACACACTCTAGGCCTCCGAAGGGGTGATTTCCTTAAGAATATGAGATTAGGAGACTTAGGAATGGTATTAAAATTTCATATTCTCCCATAAGTGAAGTTTGAACAGCGTTTACTATGTTGGATAGGAAAGTGAATGTTTTGTGATGGCCAGCACACCAGATGCCACAATGTACATAATATAAGGGTAGCTTATGTTGTGCCTACTACTGTAATAGAAATGGGGACACTATTTTCCATAAGCTAGCCTTTTGAAAAAAAATAAAATAAAAAAGACTAGCTTATAGACAACCATGTCCCTGGTTCTCTTACAGTATTCAGCAGAATAATTGAAAATAAAAATAATACAACCATGCCTGTAAGATCTGGAAAGTACAAACCTTTCCGTGTATAAAGCTGAACAAATAGCCTCTGACTATCATCTGACATCGAAGTAAACGACTCTGCCAAAATGATACATATAACAGTCATAACTTGTGAAAAAGATTAAAAGGAAACTATAGGAATATCACAACACAAGCATTTGAATACATACCGATGAAATCCTTTTCATCATCTGTCAAGAGGTGAGAACTGTTTCTCAAAACCTCACGTATGAAAACACATAAGTTATTCTGATATTTTATTGCACTGGGCGGACAGGACTTTGTAGATTCAATTACTTGCTGAGCATTTCTCCATAAACATCTGAAAACCTTGTCATCATTAAAGTCCTTATCATCACTGGTCTTGTGACACACTATCTGTATTGGGACAACATCAATAGAATGTTTGGGAACAGAGGTAACGCATCCCTGAAAGGAAACCCACAAGGAAATGAGAATGGAAAATATTATCCAAAGCAGGAAATGACAATGTAAAACTATTATCCAGAGCAGGGAATGGGTATATTTTATCCAGAGCAGGGAATGGGTAACTATTTTATCGTCTGTGGATGCCTCTGCACTTCCACTCAAAGAAAGGAAACTTACAAGTCACATTTGAGGTTCTATTCCCCACTTCACTAACAGGAGCAGAAAACAAAGATCAAAGCTGTTCTTGGTTAGATAAGGGATACATTTTCGTTGTTTCAAATTTGTAACATGATGAGGCCGGTACAGAAAAGTTAAAAAGAAATTAAGAAGCCCTCCGCAGCTTCTTTTTTTTGGGATAGCATGCAGTACATTCTTTAAAGATCTTTTTGTTGTAGTCCTAGTATTCTATGATGTATGCCTTTGGTGATTAAACCCTTCTTTCGTATACCTACTCTTTGTTTCTTATTGAGAATCCTAAAGAAGTGAAATTATTTGATCCACCAACAAATCCGTCTTCTCTGTTTGGCATTTATAAGAACATAATGATTTATATGTTTAGCGTTCGCATGCATTTTTATGTCTCATAAAAGAGGCCAACACTCCTGAAGCATCATATTCAGTCTAATTCAATAGGGGGACTTTGGCCATTTTCCTTGGACATGAAAATGCCCAACATATAAAGTAAAGGACCAAGTTTTGGACAAAGTTTCAGCAACATAGTGCGGTAGGGATCAAACCAACCGTGTGCAAGTACGGAATTAATTTTGGGCATCATAGTCAGATTTGTTTAACCAAACATACGATGTACAGCAAAATCATCAGCCTAAAGAAGATATTAATCTGTAGATATTATTCTGTTGATCCCAGTTTATCATCATCCGCCTCAAAAGCTTTCCGCAGGTTCTCTTCATCTGTCTCGAAAGCCTTCCTTGCTTGCTTTAGCTCTTCATTCATAGACAGCAATTCCTTACAGCGGTTAAGTTTTGGAGAATCCTGAAGAAGTAGTTGTGTTAGTCTTTTTCTTCTATCTGGGAAGAAGATAACCAGTAAGATTGATACCAGACTTAAATCAGGTAACATGTTATAGAAAAGTGTAACTGCTAAAGAGTATCCTAAGCCAAAGAATATGTTTAGGTCAATGATCATTAACATAGGAGAGAATTCAAGTACTTGTATCAAGATATCAAGAAGAAACTGACTCTAAACTCTAAAGTCTTCGGACAATCCAACATTTGATATTAGAGACATACTATTAGCCTGTACTATTTTAACCATTACATTTAGGAGAGAATAAATCCCTTATTTTCATCTCAGACATTCAGAGCATGGTATATTCCAATTAAAGTACTTTTTTCTTATAAGGAGTTCCAAGCCAACAATTGTATATATCCTACTGAACTAGTTGACATAAAAAATCAATAATTTCTAAATCCAGATTGTAAAATACAAGTTGGATACAAACTTGTCATGGTTTAGGATATATACAGCATTGAAGATACCTTGCGGATTAGGTAGAGAAAATCCTCCACTGATAGCTTTCCCCTATTTGATCCAGTATCTTGGGCTTTATGTACCTGCAGAGAAGTTTCATAGTTGGGTTTAATTGTTTAAAACAACAACACCTGCCTGACCATATTTAGCCTAATATATACATATCAACTAGCTCAAGTGTAGTTACCAAATCTGTAATGTATTCAACCACTATGTCCTCCATGAGAGCCACACTCTCCGGAAGAGGCTGCCAGCAACAGAGAAGTGCTTATCAGTAGATTAGAAAAGTCAAGTGACAAGCTGAGAATAGACTAAAATTTATGTGTGTTTACATAGAAGCTACATACATACATTGGGATCATCTCCGAAACCATACATCATGTGCTGCACTGTAAGATATGCACAAAAGGATTTAACCAAAATCCATAAGAAAATTACAGGCAAATATGTAATTCAACCGAATGAAAAAGGCTGAAATGGTTGTAACATAAAAGGGGAAAACGAACATTCTTTTTGGAAGACTCCACGCTTGCGCTTAAATGAAGTTTCGGCCGGCTGCGAGGGTCCAGCTTTCGCTTTTGAGGATGAACCTTCCCCTGCAGAAGACTTGCTCATCTTCTTTCACCTCTGAACAATAATAGATTCTGTGCCTCACTGTCCTCACATTATCTAATTATTTCAATAAACAACCAAAGTTTCTTTTATTTTTTTCGTAAGAGAGTTCAATTAAATTATCAGATTGAAGGCGGAAAATGAGTAGACATATTCGAAGATCAAGAGAAACACAGATTGCTTGCTCCTCACCGAGAGCTGAGGCAGTGAGCTCTATTCATAAAGAGAGGAGATTAGGAGCGCTTACCGGCTTAATTAGGGTTTGGTTTGACAGATGCTATGCAGGAGAATAAGGAGACTTGCATCGACGACGACGACGGCAAGCAAGCAGCGACGTTTTGATGTGCGATTTGGTTTCAAATACACACCGATTTTATGCGACACCGTCTTTGCTCTTCTCTGCTTTTATGCTATTCATCACCCTCTTCGCTACACGGGCCTATAAAATGAAACACTTCGTCCAATTTTTAAATCAGCCCATTATACTATATACTAAAAGTTGGCGGAGTGGTACTGTTACTAAAGCCAAGTAACAGCAGCAGCTCGAGCCGAGCGAAATTACGGTTTTGTCCTTATTTTGTAATAATTTACATCTTTTTTCATTCTCGCTGGGTAGGGGTCATCATTTGGCCCGCGGGCCTAAAAGCCCATGGGCGCCCGCCCGGCCCAGTGGGCAAAAGCCCGGCCTGGCCCGCAGCAAAACTCATCTCGGCCCTGCCCATTGGGCACAAGGCAGGGCTAGGGCGGAGGGTTCAAAGCCCAGGCTCGGCCCGCGGCCCGGCCCGTTATATGCCCATTAAAGTCCGCCCGGCCCGGCCTTATAAGCCCGCCCGAAAGCCCATTCAATTTTTGTATTAATATATTTTTATGTAGTATTATTGAACTAATTATTGCATTAGGCCATATGTTTTTTTAATTTTGTATTTTATTTTGTTCAATCATTAACATATCATCATTTTTTCATAGCTTTTTGTATTTTTTTAACAAAATAATATGACATATAAATATAATGGGCTCGGCCCTGCCCACCCAAAAAACCCCAGCCCGGCCCGGCCCTAAGAAGCCCGTAAGGCCATGGGCGGCCCTGGGCCTTGATTTTTAAGAGAAGTCCGGCCCTGCCCGACCCGAAAAATAAAATAAAATATGTTTTGGCCCGAGCCCATTAATTTTGGGCAGGGCCGCCCATTGACGACCCCTATCGCTGGGTATAGTCCATAGCCTTTATACCCTTGGGCGGTTTATATATACACACACATATATATATATATATATATATTTTTTTTGGGAGATGTAGTGAGGATTTTAAATTGAGAATTCAATGAGGATTTTCAAATTGACGCCTCAACGGTTAGATGAGTGGTTCTAATTTTAGTTGAAATATTTATTATACAACTCACATGTCATCCAACCGTTGATTTAAAAGTGTTCATGAAGCCCTCATTTTAAGGTCCTCATTAAAATCTCACCATTTCTTTTGGTCTGATTACCTGTTTATATTTGACAATTAAGAAGCCCTCAGCAGTTTTTTTTTTTTTTTAATAGCAAGTAGTACATTTTATAAAGATTTTTTGTTGTTGTTGTAGTCCTAGTATTCTATGATGTATGCCTATTCATATACTTGCTCTTTGTTTCTTATTGAGAATCCTAAAGAAGTGATATTATTTGATCCATCTACTAAATCAGTCTTCATGATGTGTTTGGCATATATAAGAACATAATGAGCTGATTCAAACAATAAAGCCTTATTAGCAGAAGCCCTTTTTGATTAGTAGATCCTCATTCTTTTCCTTTCATTGAGACAATTTCCAATCTAGTTTCACCAAACATAACCAGAAAATGCAAAGCACAACTTTCACAATACTGGCTTATCAAAACTAAAAAGATCTTCAAAGAAATAAGAACTTCTCTTAATTTTGGTTTATCTATTTTGGTTTAACTTTTTGCTAAGAAATAAGAACTTCTCTTAATTTTGTTTAAAGAAAATAGAAACTATTATGAAACTTCCATTTCTCAAATTTTAGAAAGTTTCTATTTTTCAAATTAGGAAAGTTTCATAATAGTTTCTATTTTCAGGACCTCCGAGCTAAAAAGTGGAAATGAACTCACGAATGGGAAGAGGAGCTTGCGAACGTTAAGGTGAACAAATATGAGACGAAAAGGGTCACACAATTGAGCAGAAATGAAGAAATAATCTTTCCTAATCCAACTAGGAAACCCTGCGAAATGGAGGAAGGCTTCCCAAGCAAGTGTCCAACGCAACCATGAAAAGAAATGGAAAAATAATGTGTTTTGACGTTAGAGGGAGACAAGGCTTGAAGTTGAAGCAACGAGGCCCAAGAACTCTATGGATTTTCGGCAAAATGGATCAAGGCCCATCAAAGCCCATGGAATTAGGGTTTGTGACCCAAAACCCTAACCCTAAGGATGTTTTGCCGTGAAAACCAAAGGGAGGAGAGAAAAGTGGCGTGAAATATCAAGAAGAAATAAAAGATTACGCAAGAGATTTTCTAGGGTGGAATTTAAGGAAAGAAATCAAGAAAAGCACCAAATGGCGTCTAGATTCATTCCTAGAAACCCTAAGTATATTTTGGCCGAAATAAGAGAAGAAAATCAGAAAATATTCAAGGAATTTCGGCAAGAATATATTAGGGAATCATCTTGGAGTTTTGTGATTGGTTGGATGACACACTAGGGCTTACTTGGAAATTTCTCATTGGTGGAAGGCATGTGGAATTATTAATTTAATTCCTTGGGAAATAAAACAGAAATTCACGGCTTGGAGGCCAAGTCTTGCCGTTCCCTATATATACTACACCCTAGACGTCTCAAGGATCACCCTCTAATTCAGAAAATTCTCTCTACGCGCGAAAGCTCTCTCCATTCTCTAGGCATCTTTTGGCGTTTTCAAGCAAGGAAGGAAGAAGCAAAACCAAGCCGTGAGCATCTCCACCATTCCACCTTGAAGCCGTGTACTTTGAAGCTTGCTTTCAAGTTTCATTAGTTCATCATTCGAGTTTTACATCACCATCTCCATTCACGGTGTAATTCAACCTTCTTTCTTGTAATCACTTTTGATTCTCCTTGTTTGATTTCGTTAAAGATTGTTCTAGTTAACGTTTATGTTTGAACAAGGTTTATAATCTGAAATTTTATGATTGAATAAAGGATTTCGAATTCTATGTTGTGATTCCATAGTTGCTTATGTGTGATTGTTCGATTGAATTTGCTTTATAGATGTCTCTTGTATGTTAATCTTAATTGGTTTGAAACTTTTAGGGTTTATGTATGAGTGGTGCTAGATTTAAGAACATGATTCAACTTTTTGTGTTATGAACTTAAATCAAAAGTAGTAAAGGTTTTGGACAAAAATCGAATTCAATTGAAAAGGATTGCAATTAGATGAACTTATTCATACTAAGTTGTACACTTGAGTTGATAGCCTTTCTATGTGTTTCATGCGTTGAATGTGTATGATTGACTAGCTTTCTAGGGCTTGATTACATGTTTGATAGGATTAGTCTATGTGCTTTCACTTAGATTAATTAGCGTTGAAAGTAAAATATGGGAAATCGTTTGCTTTCTAATGTTTCACATGATCAACTCCTTTCACATGACTTGGAAGAACAATGTAGGGTTCATTCGAATTTAATCATGAACTTGGTTTTAATCTTTGTTTCTTACATTTCATTCTTGTATTTGTGTTTTTGTTTATACTTAGTTTTTATTCTTTCTTTTAATTTTCGAAAAACCAAAAACCTAAAACCCCCCTAATTTCATGAATAGTGTTTATATGTGTGAATATTATACTTTGTTTTTATTTTAATTGTTTAAATTGTCTTACATTGACAGGTGTACCCTCAATCTCCGGAATAGAACGATCCCTACTTGCTTATACTACTAATGATATTTCTAGGGTTAAATTATATGCTTGCTTTGAGCGTATCAATTTTTGGCGCCGTTGCCGGGGATTGAAAAAATCACTTGTTGAAGTGTGAATAATTGTTGGATATATTGTTGTTTTCGTAAATATCATATACTTGTTAATATTGTGTTCGAACGTTATTTAAATAATTACTTAGATTGTTATTTATATTATTGAATACGAGTTTTATTGTGAGTTGTAAATTAAAGAGGAATAGGTGAAGTCGTATTTATTAATATTGACCTAAACCCCTTATTGGTACCTAGTTCAGGTCCCTTAAGGTTGAGGGCGGTCTTTATTAATATTCATTGAACTGTCTTCACACTTAGGACCTTTTTCATCTAAGTAAGTATAGCCTATGTGGGATGGTGTCTAGAAAGGAGACAGCGTTCATGACGGGTTTTGGATCCAGAAGTGCTTACAAATGGGCCTAAACCACATTGTGGGAGTAGCTCATGCCAAAATGGATTCTGCCTCTTGTGTTCGCCCTCCCCTACCTGGTCATTTCAGTAAGGTTGCCCAAAGGATGTCGGAGGGACTTTGTGTCGAGACAACTATACTTGGGCCGCACGTCCACTTGATTTACCACTTGGGATTTAATTCGAAATCAATTATGTTTATAACAAAAGAAAATGTTGTGATGCACTAAGGAATATTGGATTAAACATAGTCTTGAAAAGGGTAGCTGTTTCAGTCCCATTGCACATCAAGACTCCCTGTTCCCGTACCTAAGTGTTGAAATAATTGTAAATAAAAGAAAATAAACGAAAAGAAAAGAAATAATTGTACTAAATTTTCGTGAATAGTAAAAATATGGTTTATGAAAGTGTGAATTTTATTATAAGTTTTTGACCATAACGGAATAGGTGAAGGACTTTGTCTTTAACATTAGTCTTGCACCCTTCTCTTTCATGTGGCGCACCTTAGTAGCATAGGGTGTCTAGGTTGATTGGATATGAGAAGTGCTAGCAAAGGGTCTCATCCCCTGCTAAACAAGTGAGCTGAGCTCCGCCAAAATCATTCCTCTGCTACCTGGCTCTATGTGAAAAGAGTTACCAAAAGATTGAGGAGGGCGACTAGTATTAAGGATCGAGCCCTTGGGCCGCACGTCTAAACTTTGGTTAAGAGCTTATGATGGAATTCAAACTTTTATTAACTATGTCATACCCTAATTGTATATATGTGACATTATGTTTTATATTTTGTAATTTATACTTCTCTTTATACTTGTAAATTCGTGAATAGTAATTTGTGAATAGTAAATCGTGAATAGTGACGTTTTTGTATAAACCATTAATTTTGTATTTACTTTACTATACAATTTACTAACTTCTTTAATTCTTAATGTTGTTCAGGAATTCTATGAATGACCGAGCCTTCTAAACTCTCTACAGTTAAAGAAATTGAAGCAAGGCTTGCTCGTTTGAAGAATCCTCCACAACCCGAGTACAGGAAACCCTCTTCATCGACATTTAAGGACAACATATTTAACGAGCAAGGGAAGAGGCTTTTTCCTTCTGAGGAGTCTGTATCACCTAGTGTTTCCTCTAACTCACCTTCACCTCTTTGTTCACCACCCCCTGAAGAAGAAGAGAACGTTAAGATGGCTTCTATTAGAGAACTCTCTTCATCTGTGGTTCAAGGAGGACTTCCCACAAGTATTGTGTACCCTGCCCCTGCTGCAGGGAAGTCTGCAGATTTTGAGTTGAACAGTGGATTGCTTCACAGACTTCCTATGTTCCATGGCCTTAATATGGAAGACGCTAACAAGCATCTTCGAGAGTTCCAGTCTGTGTGTATCAACATGCTACCACAAGGGGCGGATGAGAATATTCTTAAGATGAAGGCATTTCCCTTTTCTTTAGCTGACCGTGCCAAAGATTGGCTCTATGAGCTTCCTTCTGGACGAATCACTTCTTGGGAAACCATGATGAAGGCCTTCCTAGAGAAATACTTCCCAGCTTCAAAGATCATTACACTCCGGAAGAAGATAAGTGGAATTAAGCAAGCTCAAGATGAATCTTATTCCGCTTATTATGAGAGGTTTTCGTCCTTGATTGCCCAATGTCCTCAACATCAGATGAAGGAAGAAACCTTGCTCACTTGCTTCTATGAAGGTCTCCTACCCTTGGAACGTGACATGTTAGATGCTGCAGCTGGGGGAGCCTTTGTGGATAAGTCACCTACTGAAGGGCGAGCTATGATTGAAAATAGAGCAAAGAATGCCCGACAGTATGAGGGTGTAGGTCTCACAACTCGAAGGGTGAATGAAATAGGTACCAATTCGGTTATTGAGGAGAGATTGAACAAACTCACCCTTCTTATGGACCAAGTTGTAAACGCCAAGGGACCAAAGCAAGCTTGTGGAGTATGCTCTATGCAAGGGCACGTGACTGACCAATGCCCCCAACTCAAGGAAAATGGAGGATGGGAATCTGTGAATGCCATAGGAGGATACCAAGGGAACCAAGGGGGTCCCCCACATCCAAGATATGACCCTTATTCGAATACCTACAACCCTGGATGGAGGGACCACCCCAACTTCAAATGGACGAACAATGAGAACACTCAGAATCCCCTTGGAGGTAACTTCCAACGTCCTCAAGCACCACCATCTCAAGGGCCACACTTTCAAGGACCACCCTTTCAAAGGCCTTATATTCAGAATCATCATGCCTCAGGGAATTCGAACTATGATCAGATTATTGAGGCACTCACCAATTCCACTTAAGCCTTGGTTCAAGGACAACAGAACCATACCAAGGACATTGCAGACCTCAAGAAGCAAATGGGACAAGTGGTGGACTTCATGACCAAGTTTCATGAGAATGGTAAGCTTCCGAGCAACACAATTCCAAACCCAAAGGGAGGCTTTGAAGGCTCCACCAACTGAGGACACAAGGAGGTACAAGTCTAGGCTGAAAGACTATAAACATTAAGCGCTGCTTGGGAGGCAACCCAATTCAGAAGTAGCTGTGAAAGAGTCTACACACGCAGATTTGATCTCTACTTCCCTATTTCTCTTTCTTTTCACGTTTTCTTTTTTAA
The DNA here is from genome assembly GCF_002994745.2 of Rosa chinensis. NCBI lineage: Eukaryota > Viridiplantae > Streptophyta > Magnoliopsida > Rosales > Rosaceae > Rosa > Rosa chinensis. Next base: position 34,244,364 of record NC_037091.1, on the reverse strand, counting down.
TTTAGTAGATATTTTCGTGAATTCCATCCCTATATGCTTACTTGTTTTCATTGCATGCTTATGATTAATTACATTGAGGACAATGCAATATTTAAGTGTGGGGGAAGGGATTTATACTTTTATCTTGAGTCATATATATTGAAAAATACAAAAAAATCAGAAAAATGTCAAAAATAACAAAAATTTCGTTGCTTTATTGAGTCATTGAGTCATGTTTTGGGTGAAATAATTTCTTCATCGTAGGCGCATCTATTAAGGTGTGATGTCTAGGTTTGGTTTGGATACGAGAAGTGCTAGCAAAGGGTCTCGTCCCCTGCTAAACAAGTGAGCTGAGCTCCGCCAAAATCGTTCCCTTCCTTACCTGGTCACATCCCAAAGGAGTTACCGAAAGGAGAAAGGAAATAACCCTAGTCCCTAATTAACGTTTGTTGAGTCTTTTGTCATTTTGTTTTGAGTCTTAGGATGCCCTTTCAACTGTCTAGGATGATTCTATATCTCTGAAATCATGATTAAAAGAGGATCACAAAATTGAGATGACTTTAAAATGGTATTCTTTGGTTAATTGAGATATATGAAAAATATGTGCCTTGTAGTGGATATGGATTTCGTGACTTTGGTACAGAATATGAGCATGTTAAGATGAGTTTTGATTCATAACAACCCATGTGAGATATTTGAGCCATGTCCCTTTTTCTTGGAGTGATAAATGAAAAATATATTCTTATTTTCTTGGCGATGTTTTGATGATCTCATTATTCTTTCATCTTAATTGACTACTTGCCATAGATTAAGTTTGATGGACTAGAGAATGCTAGAATTCACTCTTGTGCTTGTTGAGACGTTTTATCAATACATGGCCCTGATTCTGGAAAGGATAGAGGCACCCTAGGAATTACCACCATTGCCATATAAACTTGTGTCCCTAATTGTGCCCGTCGTGGGACTCCCTTAGAAAAACCCCTTTGAGCCTACGTTAAGCCTTTTCTTTCATCACCCTTAAAAATTGTTAACCTGAGCCTTAGTATAGCTATAACCCTACCCTTTGTTCTAAGAACTTAGTGGAGCTAAATTGAGACTTTACTTGAAGACTTTTGGCGTCAACAATGAAGGATAAGAATGAAGGATAAGAAGAGGTGAAAGTTCAAGTGTGGGGGTAGACTTGTCCATAAAAGAAAAATATATGACAAAGCCGTGGAAAAAGAAAAAGAAAAATGAAAATATGTGAACGGCTTAGAAAAAGAAAAAGAAAGAAATATCAATGGATTTTAGTCCCCCATACTTGGTGAGTTTGGAGTTTACTTTGAATTGAATGCCCATTACAGAAAAATTTGGCCTTTGTCCAACTTACTAGAGATCAAAGGAAGTTTAGAGTGAAGTTTGGGCCCAACACGAAGACATTAGGCCCCTTTACAACCCCCCCCCCCCCCATGGGATAGTGACGTTTTTGCATACTTGGTGGATTTCTAGAAGTCTCTCTACATTTGCATGAGCTCTACTAGGTTTTTAGGACACTTTGTTGAATTCCTTAACCTTCGTTTCTTTAAAACCTTGAGCCATGGCCCCATTACAACCCTTGATAAGACCTTCTTGATCCTTAAGATGGGACAGCCCTTGATGTGGAGATGAGTTACAAGAGTTGAACCTATGGCTTGGGTCCATCTGTGCAAGTAGTTGGTATCCTTCATGAGATCTTTAAAAGAAAAATATACTTGTGATTTCGTTTCTTGCATTATGTGATACACTTGCTATCTTTCACATATACTTGAGTGTATAAGCTTTTAAGCATTGCCATGATCTGAGAGAAGAAAGAGTGGATACACTTTGTGAGGATATGAATCATACTTGTTTGAAGCATACTTAACAGAAACCATCACCATTGTTCCAACCAAGTCCTACTTGTATATATGTAATTTATGTGTTTTAATTAACTCTCGAATGCCTAAACATTGACTCTTGGTGAAGTGCTAATCTTGGTGTTGTGAAAGTAAGAGATTGCTGAGACAAAAAGTTAAAGGGCAATAGAGTCTTTTATGTGTCGAGTCTTTAATTTTCATTGAGTCATAGTCGTGTCTGTGTTGTGATTTTGCTAAGGGACTAGCAAAAGCTAAGTGTGGGGGAATTTGATAGGAGCATTTTAATGCGACGTTTTAACTGCATTTCCCTACATTTTTCTGCGCCATTTCCTTAAAAAATCCCTGTTTGGGAAAGTTTCCATTCTTTGACAGGGAAAGTTCCTTATTAAAGAAAGTTTCCATTTCTCATTTCTGGCAAGTTTCCATTTTCAGTTTAGGAAAGTTTCTGTTTTTCATTTTTAGTAAGTTTCTATTTTTCATTTTTAGAAACTTTCCATTTCTCAAATTTTAGAAAGTTTCTATTTTTCAAATTAGGAAAGTTTCATAATAGTTTCTATTTTCAGGACCTCCATGCTAAAAAGTGGAAATGAACTCACGAATGGAAAGAGGAGCTTGTGAACATCAAGACGAGCGAATATGAGAAGAAAAGGGCCACACAATTGAGCAGAAATGAAGAAATAAGCTTTCCTAGTCCAACCGGAAACCCTGCGAAATGGAGGAAAGCTTCCCAAGCAAGTTTCCAACGCAACCATGAAAAAGAAATGGAAAAATAATGTGTTTTGACGTTGGAGGATGAAAAGGCTTGAAGTTGAAGCAACGAGGCCCAAGAACCCTACGAATTGAGTTGGATTTTTGGCAAAATGGATCAAGGCCCATAAAAGCCCATCGAATTAGGGTTTGTGACGCAAAGATGTAACCCTAGGGATGCTTTGCCGTGAAAACCAAAGGGAGAAGAGAAAGATGGCGTGAAAATCAAGAGGAAAATAAAAGATTACGCCAAGAGATTTTCTAGGGTGGAGTTTAAGGAAAGAAATCAAGAAAATGACCAAATGGCGTCTAGATTCATTCCTAGAAACCCTAAGTATATTTTGGCCGAAATAAGAGAAGAAAATCAGAAAATATTCAAGGAATTTCGGCAAGAATATATTAGGGAATCATCTTGGAGTTTTGTGATTGGTTGGATGACACACTAGGGCTTACTTGGAAATTTCTCATTGGTGGAAGGCATGTGGAATTATTAATTTAATTCCATGGAAAATAAATCAGAAAACTCACGGCTTGGAGGCCAAGCATTGCCGTTCCCTATATATACAAGCACCCTAGACATCTCAAAGAACCACCCTCTAATTCAGAAAATTCTCTCTACGCGCGAAAGCTCTCTCCATTCTCTAGGCATCTTTTGGCGTTTTCAAGCAAGGAAGGAAGAAGCAAAACCAAGCCGTGAGCATCTCCACCATTCCACCTTGAAGCCGTGTACTTTGAAGCTTGCTTTCAAGTTTCATTAGTTCATCATTCGAGTTTTACATCACCATCTCCATTCACGGTGTAATTCAACCTTCTTTCTTGTAATCACTTTTGATTCTCCTTGTTTGATTTCGTTAAAGATTGTTCTAGTTAACGTTTATGTTTGAACAAGGTTTATAATCTGAAATTTTATGATTGAATAAAGGATTTCGAATTCTATGTTGTGATTCCATAGTTGCTTATGTGTGATTGTTCGATTGAATTTGCTTTATAGATATCTCTTGTATGTTAATCTTAATTGGTTCGAAACTTTTAGGGTTTATGTATGAGTGGTGCTAGATTTAAGAACATGATTCAACTTTTTGTGTTATGAACTTAAATCAAAAGTAGTAAAGGTTTTGGACAAAAATCGAATTCAATTGAAAAGGATTGCAATTAGATGAACTTATTCATACTAAGTTGTACACTTGAGTTGATAGCCTTTCTATGTGTTTCATGCGTTGAATGTGTATGATTGACTAGCTTTCTAGGGCTTGATTACATGTTTGATAGGATTAGTCTATGTGCTTTCACTTAGATTAATTAGCGTTGAAAGTAAAATATGGGAAATCGTTTGCTTTCTAATGTTTCACATGATCAACTCCTTTCACATGACTTGGAAGAACAATGTAGGGTTCATTCGAATTTAATCATGAACTTGGTTTTAATCTTTGTTTCTTACATTTCATTCTTGTATTTGTGTTTTTGTTTATACTTAGTTTTTATTCTTTCTTTTAATTTTCGAAAAACCAAAAACCTAAAACCCCCCTAATTTCGTGAATAGTGTTTATATGTGTGAATATTATACTTTGTTTTTATTTTAATTGTTTAAATTGTCTTACATTGACAGGTGTACCCTCAATCCCCGGAATAGAACGATCCCTACTTGCTTATACTACTAATGATATTTCTAGGGTTAAATTATATGCTTGCTTTGAGCGTATCAATTTGGTTCTTCTTGTTCAATCTCTTTCACAATACTCTGTTTCTTTTCTCATAACAACCAATAAAGGATTTATGATCAATACAAACAAAATAGTCAATCTTTCATGATTACTAAGGAAAAACTAAAAATGATTTTTTCTCTTTGAAGAAAAAAAATAAAGTTTCAGATTGTATAAACTAAGTGCTACAGATATATTTTTTTTTCTTTTTTGAAATGATAGATATGCTTTTAATATTTCAAATTTTGAAATACTTGTGCCGAACATGTATTTACATCTTAAAAACTTGTAGTTTAATTCCCTGTTTTCATTCTACAATCCAATATTACAAAAATAGTTTCATAAAACTTTATAGGACACACCCTTAGTTTTCTTTGACTTTTGAGTAATTGTATTGTTGTATACAATAATAATAATTTTTTTATCTTATTTATATTATAAATATTTCACTCCTAAAGTCCTAATGGTGATTGGGCTTTCATATAATATATAGGTAGGATATAGAGAGGACCTTGTTAAACTTGAAATGTGAAAATGTTTTTATTTTTAGCATGTAGTTTAATAATCTAAATCATTCTTTCTCTATATGGAAAATCAAGAGCCCCATATTACTTCGAATCTTGATGCCAATGATTGGTTCCAAAGATATGTTCTTTTTTGTTTGCTTATACTTTGCGACCCGTGAATCCAGAAGCTAAACGTGTAAAACTATGAATTATATCTTTCGCGATATCATGCTTGGTGGCGGCATTTGTTGACTCATTGTTCTTCCTCTTCTTACATGCAGGCAAGTTTCATAACTACATTGGTATGACATGACGTTGGCCTGGATACTACTAGCATTCGATAGGTGACTGACTTCATCTACTTTGTGAATATTTATATTCAATTTAGGTTTGCTTATGTGGCTCTTGTCTGTAGAGTGGTTAGTATGAGAGATATGGTCAACTAATTAACTAAGATTGCTATAAATGACATTCGTCGGCATTTTTTACTCGATTTTATAGTAGTTTTGCCACTTCCTCAAATCATAATGTTCTACATGTTAGGGATAAGTCCAACACTATTCGGAATATATTTTGTAAGAAAATTTTTGTGCCCAACAATCATTTTTCAGTACATTCCTAGATTATACAAGATTCTTGCCATGCTTGCTGGTTATACAAGCGGTTTCTTCGTCTTTGTGTCATTATAGATGAATTTTCCGTAAACACGTACTTTGAGCTTCATGTTAGTGAGCCACATTGTTGACATATGTTGGTACCTACTCAGCATAATGAGGGTTAACCAATGTTTCTTAAAGGTGTGCAATAAGTCTCATCTCCATTTATGTGGGACTTTCCTAGCTTGATTGTTCTTCTATATTTCAAAGGATAGATCATGGCGTGTAAACAAAAAATTGCTGCTTGTTTGAACCTAAATGGAGGGTTTCTTGATGGGATATACTGCAGAGCTATTGAAATGACTATGAAAAATATGCCAACTAAGTATTTGTACTTTTTTTTAGATTCCAAGGAGGGGGGCAACCTAAATCAAAGTCTTTACAATTGATAAATATTCTATGCTCTAAAACTCCAACTCCTTATGAAAAGTGAATTCCTTATGAATACTGTGTTTCCTGTTTTGCCGCTGCCTTCTGTGCCACCTGTTTATCCATTAATCCACCACTTCATTCTCGGCTTCTTGTGTGTTTCCTCAGACCTCAACTAAGGACTTAAAAATCGAGAAAATTTCATTTTTTTGGGTTAGCGAAATTATCTTGATATATCATGATAATTTCGTGAGAAATTTTTGATATATCGCGATATTTGAGGAAATATCACGAAATTGGGCGAAAATCACGAAATCTCGTCATCTTCGTCTCGTGGGCCAATAGCCCAAGTTGACTAGATCGACAGCCCAAGTTGACCAAATTGGATTCAAATTCTGGAAAAAGGGAAAACACCAACTTAGGAGATTTGAATCTTGGTCTCAAGGACAAGACATACAATTCCACGTCTCAACCAATCCTGCTAGAAGAGGATTTGGTTGTTAACTCAATATCTTTTATATATAGATCTCTATAATCTCATCAAAAAAGTTTTTTTGATGATTCTATTTTCCAATTGTTTGTTTTCTTTGAATTAATTAGATTTATTATTTTAAATACTTTGAATCTAAAAAAACTACCAATGTTATGTATGAAAATTAGTAAAGTATCAAGATTATAAATATCATTAAATTGAATTTCAATAAATGTTTATGACTCAATATATACTATCCTAATAATATTTGCTATATATATTTTTTTGGAAATAGAGTATATAATTGATCAAATAAACACATCCTAAACTTTCATTTAAAATGTTTACGTTTTTCTCCAGGTTTTCATAGTTTCTGTCGATTTTTTATCGATATCGATATTTCCTCAAAATTTCCATCGAAATTTCCATTTTCTGAAGGGTCGATATTTCCTCAATCGTCGAAATTTTAGTCCTTGACCTCAACTCTCTTTTGCCCAAATAATATGTTTGCTCGACACACATAGAGAGAGAAAGAGAGCGAAGAGGGTTTGTGAAAGAGAGCATAACCTCCGGTACATCAATTTTCATTTTTCTTATTTTCGTACCTTGTATTCTTGTTCAAACTAATTAAGAACATGACCATGACAAGTGACTACTGGGAAGTGGTGGACGACGCTTTTTGCGACATACTTAGTACCGTCATTGAACCAGAAAACAAGTTTATATGCACCACCAATAAGTTCTTGATGAATTTCAAGGTGGTGATCAGATGTGTCACCTTTGACGAGGCATACTAACTCCTAGATGACGATGTGATCCCCCGCGTGATCGTGAACAGGACTATAATAGAACTTGACAACTCTAACTCATCATCCATGGATACAATCATATCTAAGATGCTTCGACAATTGCGACTCCCATTGCAGGAGCGTAGCTCCATGGTAGAGAGAGTAATGTTCAAAGTCCTTGAGGTGGCACAGAAACCTAGTTCTTATGCCGGTGGAAAAAGACTGTGTATACATGTGGATATCGATATGTATGTGATTGATAATGATGTGCAGATGGTGGTGGTGAAATTATTGTGATTATTATGAGCCTAGCTTTGTGTCGGTGAGTAAATTATCAATTGAGAACTGGAGAGGATAAGAGTCCAAGTGCCATCAATAATGTGTGAGGTTTGAATGGAGGAGATTGGGGTTGGTTTTCAAGAAACTAAAATTTCTTATTCACCTCTTCCTGTTGTGTATTGTGACTCATCTTCTTTGCTTTGCTAATTAACAATATGCAAAATTTTCTTCAGTCTTTTGAATGGAGGAGGTTCCATATGCTAGTATGCACTCGTGATTTTAAAAAATGGATGAATTATATGAACTTTTTAGAAGAGCTGAGAAGGCAAGTTAAGATTACAAAAAGACTTCATTGGTCTGGCACACAAGGCGTCAATGAAGAATAACTTATTCAAAACTTGCCTGAGTACACTCAGAGGAATATAAAACTACTTTTGTTTAAATGTGTAAAGAAAATGTGGATTTCTCCTCAAATGGATGAAACCATATTGGATGCGTTATTTCAGGTGCTTAAGCAAAAGATATACCTCGCAAGAAATAAAATTGAATATATTGTTGAGCATATGGTCTTTATTGTGCTTGGGAAGATGGATAGTGTTGGGCCAGATGAGACGGTTAAATTGGAGGAATAAGATGTATGTGGTGAGATAGTTTTGAGATGGTGTATAGAGGACTCTTTGGTGTTTACTGATTGGAGATTCAACAACAGGTATGTAATGTACTTAACAAATGTTAAAACTTTTTAGATAGAAGCTGCAACCTCAAACTCTTCACAACACAATTTGCTAACTACTTTAGAAATCCAAGGGTTAAAGGAATTATAAGGTACGAATCAGCCTATTGGCGAAGGATTGCAGCAAAGAATCATTCCAGCTCCTTGCTAAGATCCCATCGAACTTCCCGAAAGTTGCCATCTCAATAATTTAGATCCTTAGGTTTGGATCAATATTATTAGAACTATTAATTGAATGTTGAAATATATATATATATATATATATATATATATATATATATATATATATATAGCCTCATGCATGGGCTATAAGCGCAAGAAATAATACTATATATATATATATATATTTTTTTTTTTGGGTTAATTTCAGTTTACCTACTCCAATTTTAGATCAATCTTCATGTTAGTCCATATTTTTCTAATTTCATCAAAAACACCTCTGCACTCCTAATTTTAATCAACTACGTCCAATTTTTCAAACTCCATTCAAATTTGCCATCAACTATTGACGTGGAAGGAGACATTATGCCAAATTACGATAGTACCTCTTATGTCCAATTTTATATTTGGTGTTCTGACCAAATGTCTAAATTTGACCAAGCAGGAACCTACTTACCCACTCACAGATTTGCGTGCACACTCACTCCATTTAATGACAAAAAGACAATTTTAGACTTAGCTCATTTATCAAATTACAATGTACCACTTTCTCTTCTACCTTGACAGCAATGACGCCGATCAAATACCACGATCTATTTGCGAAATAAAAGTAATACTTTTATGTTCAATAAACTAACTGAATTCAATCTTTTGCTTTATTTATTTAAGTAATGTTTTTCATGTAATATGGCCTGATAATGTAATATGTTACCTTGATGTGTAGTGTTGTTTTATGAGTATCCTGCATAATTCTTTATTGGAAAATATTCCTGATTCCATCAACTATGAATCTTAAAAGTGTCCACTGCTATTTAGTCTTTATCACTTGTATATCTCATGCAGTCCTCCCTTAATTATATGGTCTTATAGCATCCCTTAGTTATTTGATATATTTTTTTTGAAAATATTCTTCTAAAAAAAACTGTTATTGCTTAAAACTACCCACTAAAGAGTAGTTTTAAATACACACCTCAATCTACTTTTTTTTTTTTTTTTTTTTTAAAGAGGATCAAAGGGTTTCACTCCTGCCCTCATGGTGACGCGAACCCATGACTTCGTACATAGGTAGTGGGTGTTCTAACCACTGAGCACTCAATCTACTTAATACACATCCAAATATTTATTTATTTATTTTGGAACAATTGAATCCCTATATTATCCTTGCAGCAACTAAAAAAGAAAACCAAATCGAGAGATGTAAGTTGAAGAATGACAAAAGCACAAACCAGGTACCAGAAGGATTTGATTTTTAAACAATATCATATACCCACGCTGTTCAATGACAATTGCATTCTATTTGCTTTTCGTCTATTCTCTAATGAATATGTATTCAATTTCACAAGGATTTTATCTTCTGTCTAAACCATTGCACTTTATTTGCATGTTCAATACAAACTAATAAAATTCTATGCTATTTATATATGTATACACACACACACACACACACACACATATATCGTAGATTGTAGATCATTTCATTCTTTTAATTGGCACTGGAAAATAAAATATCACTACATGGCAAAGTTATAGGCTTTGTTATTGTAGACATTAATCCATTCTCAAATTAATTTTCTTCATGAGGGTTTTTTAACGGTGAAAAAAAAAAATTGTTCCAACGATTTCTGCAAATTATTGTGTTACAGAGAACAAAATATATGGAGAGGTATAATTGTATATATTGAGGAGCGGCAAAGTAGGAAGTTTAGGGAGAAAAGTATAAAAAAAAAAAAAATAGGAGTGTGTATTAAGTAGATTGGGATGTGTATATAAAATTTCTCCCCACTAAATCATGAATTGCATGTCCTAGATAATTTCATCATATCACCTAATTAAGACAAAACGGAATTATATATATATATGTATATATATATATAGCGTTTTTTTTTACATGCATAGCGCGGGCATGAGGGGTCTTATATATTACAGACTAACTTAGTGTAAGCAATTTTTTTTGGGCCTCTAATATTTCAAGGCTTTTAGCAAAAAGAAAAAATAATGATGAAGATTGGGCTTTCATTTAATAGTACAAACATACACGCGCGCACGCAGATACACATGCAGATACATGTGTGTGTACTAACCTCATGTGCACTATGAGTTTAAGAAATAATATATATATATATATATATATATATATATATAACTTTTTCGTTTTGTCTTAATTAGGAAAATATTGAGAGAATGAAATTATCAAGGTTGTGCAATACATGATTTAGTGAATAGTTTTTAAGGCATAGCAATTTTTGTGTGTGTTTTATTTTTTATTTTGATGGTATTATTTAACAATTTTATCCTTAGAACATATTAAGTCAAGAAAGTTAATAAAGTCTGTTTAAATGAGTACTATAGAAAAATTTTAGTTTGGTGATATCCTTTAACACCAAACTATTGTGATGATGAGAAGACTTTTGTGACCAATTTAGAGAGAAGAGATACAGTGAGAAAGAGGAAAGAAGTGGTGGTTGGTTTTTAACTAAAAGTTTTGGATTTAGTTATGGGAAATGATGGTTAAATGGATGAAATGCATGATATGACATGATGGACCAAGTCTTTGACTTGAAAAACTAAAGTGGATCCCATTGTGAGTGATGGAGCCATTGGAGTGTGGTGGTCGGTAGCGGTGGTGCATCAGAAATTTTGCCGAATCTTCAATTTGTATTTGAAATTTATTTTCCTCGCCTTTATTCATTCTTTTCTCAATCCCGCATTCTCGGCATGGAATTAACGTTTTTCTCCTCTTGTCATGATTTCCTACAAAACAATGAAATTGGACTTTGAGATGAGTTATTTTCATTGTTTTTAGGGGTGAATATGGATATAAAATATGGTCCAACATTTGTTGATGATTATGAACTCTTTATTTAGTCTGAGCAATATTTATAGCAATGTTGTGTATATTTTTATAGATAAAGTGAGAGATAAATAAAGAATGCTATTTTTTTTTTTGTGTTTTTTTTTTTTTTGAATTTTTGAGAAACTCTGATTTCAGAGAAAATTGTGATGGAATTATAAATTCTATATGATATATTTGCATATTTTCATTTAGAGAACTTTTCATTGTCTTTTTTATAAAGAATTTGACTTTCGACAAAATTTCAATAAAAAACAAACAAGACTCTTTCATAAATCCCTAATGCTCTACATCTTCGCATCATTGTGGCAAATAGTTTCAAAGCAACAATGCCTAAAAAAATATGTCAAATAGCATCACTAAAACTTGGGCAAAACATACTTTTCAAATGATTTCTATAACAAGTTTTTATTTTAGTGTTTGAGATTGTGACAAATATTCCTCTTAATGTTGAGATTGGACAAACTTTTCTCTTAGTTTATGAGACACTAAGATCTCTTATGCGTTTATTTTGTATGATAATGTTCGTTTCGAAGTCTCAATATTGTTGAGCTCATTCTCTACAAAAAATTGCCAGAAAATTTGGCAAATGTACCTCATTCTCTACATATGTATGAGACGTTTACTTATTTGGGATGAGTGTGGGAATTGAGGGATTGATTCCAATAGTTGTATACTTCTGCATTTAATGACATATACTAGTATGTGAATAGGGGTGGATCCCACTTTAACTCCACCATCAAAGTCTCTAGCGAAATCAACCAACGACATCAGTTGAACCATAAATATTGGAACCTTCATTTGTCGATATCGTTTTACTACAAAACCCTGATAGAGAGAGAGAGAGAGAGAGAGAGAGAGTGTGTGTGTGTGTGTGTGAGAATTGCTCACCCTAGCCGAGAATTGCCAAGAATCTTTAGGAAATTCGGGTCCACCTTCTGAGCCTAAGACTGAAACCGAATAAAGACAGTAATCACAAACTTATGCAAACAATAATAGAATAACTACATTCTTGGGTGATGATGATGGCAATCCACTAGACAAGAAGAAGATTACAACCTCATAACCCACATTCTTAACCGAAAATTCCCAAATGACCCGATGTCTCAAAGCCTCGAACTCTTTGAAATATTTGAATTGATCCACATATGGATATCTTTAAACAATATCTCAATGGCACTCTCAAGAACCAGTTTCTTTCAACCCACAACACAAGTTCTAGGTACATAAAAGCAAGTTTCCCCAAGGTCTTACTGAAAAAGTAATCCAAAATCAAGAAGAATTAGTTTGGAGCCATAGCCCTAACATAATCCAAGGAATGTCACCATAAGTACTCAATAAAGTGCTTGCGAAACTCAATCCTATTGTTTTTCTCAAACAACATTACATTTATTTATACGATAAAACAAGGGGAGTCACATTTGTACTCCCCTTTTTGCAAACTACACTTCCATTTTCATTATATTATTTTTATTTCCATAATTACCCCTTATAACTACTCTCCATCTCTTTGCATCTAGTTCTCTATTCTTCTTTTAAGTTCATATTTACATCCACCTTTAAGAAACATAAAGCCACAATAACTAACATAATGAAGAAAAGGGTTGTTCAATCTTTTATATTATGCAACTTGAGGAGGCAATCTCTGTTCTTTGACATTGAAAAACACTCGAGCCATGACAATTGCATATAAAATCTAAAAACACCCAAGTTTTGATTCTCTCAAATCTGGAGTACTTTGTTACATCAATGCATTGCTTGTGATATAATAGATTGCTTGTCTGTTTGGGTGTGATTTTCTCTCTTTCTCCCTTCTTGGGAATGGTTGAATGAAACCACTTAGAATGTACACATTATCACTCTTTCTTCAAACTTTGTGACCCTTTTTTCAGGCCAACACCAGATGTCACTCCCTCTTGCGAGATCTAATTCTTTTTTGTTATTCTCTTTTAATAGTTATCTCGATCTGATTCTCAATTTTCACTCTCTGATTGTTCACATCTATTTTTATTCTTCTTTGTTTCTTGAATATTAGGTTCAAACTTGTACACTTTCAAACTGGTTTTTTGCTATAATTTGGAGATTTTTCTCAACTGTTGTTCATGTTTACTCTCTTAGTTGCATGATTTGTATCATCAAGTTCCCTAATTTGTTTGAATTCTTGCTTCTTTTTGGTGTTGGGATGCTTGAATTCTGGCTTACTTTTCTTTTTTAGATTTTCTTTTTATCTTTTCTTTCATCCCTAAAGTAATGCTCTTTGCATACTACTTTGGTAATTCATGAGCTCCTGCTGTATAATGGTTTTCGGTTCGGTAAAATGTAGTTATGCCGCAAAATATAAACAGTAGGCAAATCTTCAGATAAGTAATGAAATTCATACTTGATAAAAAGAAAAAAATACAATAGATTATGGTGTTAACATGTGCATCATAACCATTTCTGTGATTGATGAGATTTTATGGTTTTCATACCCCATTGATCATAATGAGAAATGCATGGCAAGGGAAGAGGACACAGTCTACTCTTCAAATAGAAGACAAATGAGGAAGATGAAAAGAAGTTAAGGGTAAATTGGGAATTTCAATAGCTAAATTTCACTGCCCCATAAGATTACTTTATTATATGATAAAACAGATACAAGTATGGTCGAAAAATGTTGTTAATACCCTGATTAATGTTGTAAATGTATAAAGCAGCAGAGACCTAACATTTCGAAGGGGAAGACAAGACAGTTGGCGGGAGAGAGAGAGAGAGATTAGGGGTCCAAATCGAAAATGCTAAAGGGAAGAGAAAGCTTGAGCCGATTGGTGGGCAAACGCAGGCGCTTCCTTCCCAATCGTCATTCACTCCTCTCCGCCCCTACCACCACCCAGGTAATCAACCCACCTTCAACCTCAATTTTCCTTCTTTCAACCCATTTCTTTCTCTTCTTATCCAATCGTGGTGTTTGCACTGCAGAGCTTATTGAATCTGGATATCGATCCAAATGGCACACTCGTGTCCCCGGAAGGCTCTTCAAATCAAGACGAACAAGAAAACACACTGGCGGGCTCTGTTGCTTGCCCTGTTTGCAGCGTCAAACTCAGCGCCCAAAACAACACCATCAATTCTCATCTGGGTATTTCTTTTGGATTTATATAGCTTAGGTTTCTGAATGGGGGACTCAAGAATTCTATCATGATATAACTTGAGCTGTTTCTGAGCAGTTGACCGAATTGGATGCTTCTTGCAGATGAGTGTCTATCTAGAGGAACCAAACGAAAGCTAACCCAGCGCACACTTCTAGAGCTCAACTTCTGCCCAGTGTCGAAGATTCAAAATTTTTCCTGTGACTCTAAACAGTTTGGAAATGATTTGTTTCCTGCAGCTCGGGATGAAAGTCGAAATCAGGTTGACAGTCCATCCAGAGACCCAATCAATAAGGACGAGATCAGTGAGGTGCCAGATTTTGATGTGACCATCACTCAGGACGACATATATGGGGTGATTCTTGAAACTTTTATTGTTGGCCGCAGGTTTGGTGATGGAACTGAGTTATATCTTGGTGCAAGCATTTATCTCTCAAGAGATCCTGATAATGTTAAGGATCCTAATGCTATCAAGGTTCATTCCCTTTCACATGCCTCTTTTACTATCGATTTGATTTCAACTTTTACTTTAAATTTAAAGGCGTACATGTTTCTTCGGTTAGGTTGTTTATTCAGATTCGGGATGCCTTAAAATGCTTGGCTTTCTCCCTCGCAAGCTAGCTGAGTATTTGTCTCCTCTGATAGACCAGTATAGTCTAAATTTTGAGGTGATATTTCTTATGCTGGATACACATCTATATAAACCCCTCATGCACTTGCTTGCTTAGTCTTATTTTGCAGATGATGTTTGGGTCTTACACACTCTAGTTATTCATTTTGCTAAATAAAAGAACATCATGAATATTTTGATGAACTATTTTAGTTTAATATTTTGTTATTTATTACTATTATATTACGTTAAAGTGTACTATTAAAATTTGAGTCCCACTAATGAGGCTAATTATTCTGAGGAACAAATGAGTGTTGAAATTATGAAATATGCATAACTTGTGAAGTGTGATTCTCCGACTCTATTTTACGATATGTATGATTTTTAAAACATATGTTTCTGTCGGTTCACTTCCAAAATTCCATATTGTGTCAAAATTTGTAAAATAGTTACCCGTTACCTGCTCTGGATAATAGTTTCCGTTCTCATTTTCTTGTGGGTTTCCTTTCAGGGATGCGTTACCTCTATTCCCAAGCGTTCTATTGATGTTGTCCCAATACAGATAGTGTGTCACAAGACCAGTGATAATAAGGACTTTAATGATGACAAGGTTTTCAAATGTTTATGGAGAAATGCTCAGCAAGTAATTGAATCTACAAAGTCCTGTCCGCCCAGTGCAATAAAATATCAGGATAACTTTTGTGTTTTCATACGTGAGGTTTTGAGAAACAGTTCTCACCTCTTGACAGATGATGAAAAGAATTTCATCGGTATGTATTCAAATGCTTGTGTTGTGACATTCCTATTGTTTCCTTTTAATCTTTTCACAAGTTATGACTGTTATATGTATCATTTTGGCAGAGTCATTTACTTCGATGTCAGATGATAGTCAGAGGCTATTTGTTCGGCTTTATACACGGAAAGGTTTGTACTTTCCAGATCATGTTTATTACAGGCATATGGTTTTATTATTTATGTTTTCAATTATTCTGCTGAATACTGTAAGAGAACTGGGGACATGGTTGTCTATAAGCTAGCCTTTTTTATTTTATTTTTTAAAAGGGCTAGCTTATGGAATATCATGTCCCCATTTCTCTTATAATAGTCGGCACAACATCAGCTACCCTTATATTATGTACATTGTGGCTTCTGGTGTATGCCCCAGTTTTGCTGGCCATCACAAAACATTCACTTTCCTATCTTTCACAACATAGTAAATGCTGTTCAAACTTCACTTATGGGGTATGAAATTTTAGTACTATTCTTAAGTCTCCTAATCTCATATTCTTGTGGAAATCACTCATTTTGGAGGCCTAGAGTGTGTCTCATAGTTACCTTCTGTTAGAGTGTAACTTTTGTGCACTTATATGATATGTAAACCTGGTATAATTTGATTGGCTGTCATCATGGTCATTTAAATGCTGAAAAGAGGACTGGTCTATAAGATTTGGTTGATAAGAAAAGGCTATTTTTTTTAATATGAAATTTTAATTTTAATATACATCCTTGTGCTATACCAACAGATCAACTATTTGCATGAATTTATTATGGTGGTTTTCTTGGTCAGGCCCATGGTTTCGGCTGTCTGCTATTTCATACCCAGAAGTACTGGATCCCCAACAAGCAGTGAAAGAGCTATCTGGTAATAGAATACTATCAGTTGGACATTCTGTATGTTTCAAAATTCAGATTAAGGTTGATGGCAAATTTGTTTGTGATATTGCAGAGACAGGGTATGCATCTTGCTTTGAAATTATAAATAAACTATCTGATGATTGTATTAAGGAGATTTTGGATTTGCTCACTGTATCTGAGCTACGTGAAATCTTGTGCATCCTTAAGCAGGTTGACATCTAAAATATATCTATTGGCATCATGTTTGCAGATTTTCTTTTAGAGATCATCTCATTGAACTCTATATCACAGTATTGGAATGTTAAAATGAATTCAAGTATTTTGTAAAGGAAAGATGCCCAGGGCCATCAACAGTTTATATTATCCAACTGAGATTGGTTTCTGCATATGTACTTTAAATCACTTTAAGTGAAACCTGCAATAACCACCTCAACCACCACTATTTACAATTTTGGGGAGTGTTCACTTGAATATACTGCCTCAAAATTAACCTACAGTGCTGTTTCGCTAGTTTGATTTCTCTAAAAGAAGGTTATAGCCAAACTAGAAAGCTCAATCTATCTAGGTTCTGTATCAACTTCTCTTAATCTTGTTTAAAGGAATAAGAACTGTTCTGATTTAAGTTTTTTGCCAAGGATGTCACTGAACTTGGAATTTTTTGTTCCTAGTTGACTGAATTATTGAGTGGAGCATTTCGGGTGGATCTTTCTAAATTTGGTTGCGTCCCTAGTTTATGCTTCTAAAGTGATGAATTGGCTTTTGATGACTACACATGAAGAGCTACTGTGTGGACAGATACGGGTCAAACATCTCTTAATTTTGTCAACTAGGAACAAAAAATTCCAAGTTCAATCTATCTAGGTTCTGTATCAACTTCTCTTAATTTTGTTTAAAGAAATAAGAACTGTTCTGGTTTAATTTTTTGCTAAGCATGTCACTGAACTTGGAATTTTTTGTTCCTTGTTGACTTAATTCATTGAGTGGAGCATTTCGGGTGGATCTTTCTAAATTTGGTTGCTTCCCTAGTTTATGCTCCTAAAGTGATGAATTGGCTTTCGATGACTACACATGAAGAGCTACTGTGTGGACAGATACGGGTCAAACATTTCCTTCACACTGTTAGATTATGTCACATAACAGTGTTTGTGTGCACTCATGTGTACTTGTTTGTGTGTACATGAACATTTATGGATGTTTAGTGCTGTATCTTGATCAATTTCTTGTGTTGATGAACGCTTTGCCTTGAAATAATGTACTCACATGCTACTGCTCTTTGAGAGGAATGTGGTCTCATGATTTTCTTTCTTCGTTATCTGATGGGTTTACTCTAATTCTGCGCTTCTACTGAGGCTACAGGGTTGCAATCGTGGCCTAAGAAAGCAGGATCTCATTGCATCTCTTATATCTTCTTACGATGAAGATTTGTGGTATATATATTTCTCTGTTAATGATCCTTTTGATATGTAAATAATGTTACTTCATTATTGTATTTAAGATCTTTCCTGTGTTTTGCTAATGTGCAGCCCATTACTACCTAGTATGGTTTTGCACAGAACAGGATCCTGTGTTAGGATATCTTCAAATGCGGAGTCCCTTATCTGGCGTGCTGAGGTGCTTTTGTTACATCTAATGTTTGATTTAATCAGGAAGTTCCCTTACATTAATTTTTTTCTTCTCATTTTTTTTTCTGTTCTATGTAGAGGCTTTTCTTCCTGAATGGTGAACAGGATCTCTCGGCATTTCTACTGGTGGATTTGGGAATAGTCAAGTATCCAACTTACAAGTGCATAGTCTCACAACAAATTTTCTCTGCTCGAGATGATTTGCTTGGTTATGAAGAGGTGGCCTTTTATCTTTGCGCAAAAGTAATGATGCCCACGCTTGCCTTTACTATATCTAATGGTTTTGCTTTGCAGGCTATTGAAGTGGCACAAATAGTTGATGAAGCTCTTGATGGAAGCAACACTGGATTGGTCTTAAAGTGCATAAAGATAGCTGATTCCCATTTATCCAATCCGGTTCAATCCTTGACCTCTGAATCAATGGCTCCATTCCTTTCCCACTTTTCAGCTACATTTGTCAACTCAAAAGTGGTTTTACTAGGAATTTCTTTTCTTGAGCGTGAGCATAGGTATGCATCTTGGAATTTCATATCATTGGTCATATCGATGCTTCTGCTGCAAATTATATATTAGTCTCTATCGTTTTAGTTAGCATGGTATGGAATCTTATGCACTATGCATGTGGTAGCCAGAACTCATTATCGTTTTATTTAAAAAAAATATGTGATCTCATATGGACGTTGTCTTATTAGAATCACTGCACACGTTGAACTAAAAACAACTGACATTGCAACTCATCATATCTGCTATATAAGGAAAAAAGTGTGGTATGCAAGCAATTATATTCCTTTGTAGATTTTGGGAACTAATATTACTGTTGTGTAAATATGTTATTTTTTGGCATGTTATGATTTTTTTGGTTCTTTATTTCCAAAACATGCTTGTCTTTTGTCCACTGACTGCTCTTAGTACAGAATAGGAAGTCCTGATTTTAGAGATAGTTTCTAGAATGCTGGTATTCAAAGGCAGATGACTGCTGTAGGGATTGGCTATGAAGATTCTATTGCAACAAGCAAAGATAAGCTACGTGATTCATTTCACACACCAATAATGATATCTGAATATAAGCTGCCTGAACTAGAAGTAGATCATGTATATTTTAACTTCAAGGTCTTCCCATGTGTGGTATGGATTGTGGAAAATGATTTGGCAGTTGGTTTTAGTGTGGTGAATGATCTGTTCAGCTTTATGTCTCTTTATTTACATCCTGATTCTGTTAAGCAGTCTTGATTGATCAGGCATCTGTTTTTGTGCTATGCTTGTACTTATATGATGTATTCGCCAGCTTCCTCAGTGAAGAGGTAGCTTTGACAGGCTTTGGCATATTCACTCCACCTTGAAATGTGTTCCCTTGTTTGTTTATCAAAACGAATTTCATGCTTTTGATGAGGGTGCCTCTAATTATCTAGAGTACTGGTTTGGATTCAAGTACCCTTGAGAAAACACCCGTTGGTAACCTGTTCGATATCACTTGGTTTTAGTAAAACTGGGTCATCATGCTTCATAATCAGTCACCGTCATTAGAGGCATTCTCCGCTCAATATATTGAAATTCCTTTTTTAATAACTAAATAAACAAGTTTGATGCCAGCGTGACCAAGGTCTAGCCTTTTAAAGCCTGCCTAGGTTACTTGTGTTGGAATATGGGGGAAGTAACAGGTATTCACATAAACAGATGATTCATCTCAAAACCATGCTTACCAGAAACATTGCAAACCTCACCACAAATTTGCATGTTGTCATAAGGCCATGAAACTGAACAGAACATTCACTGATAAAGACCAACTGCAACTTCACTTTTCACAAACTCCAATCTAATTCTCAGCACAAGGAGAGAATCAGGCTTGGAGTTAGGGTTTAACCTGGGAGAAAAAGCCTCATTTCTTTGGGATGAGGGTGCAGTGATCTCACAGTGATGTTTTTTGGGTTATAGATGGTCTAAGGTTGGAAGTACGGGGTGTTGGGAAAGTCCAGTAGGTTAATATTTAGAGCCACTAGTATTGTTCAAAAGGAGAACACTGAACAATTAAAGCAGGAGCTACTAAGGTGAATCAAGAACTTGAGACTAATCTCAATGCTGTAGGTGGGAAGTAGAATAATATGAGCTAGAATAAGGTTCCTGTTGGAACATATGCTACTTTCTGTAAAAGTAACTTGAATGTATTTTTAAAGGTCATGGTTGTCACCATAAATGACCAAATAATGTTCTTAGAGAACATGTATACATGCTTGCTCATATCATTGAGTTTCAGTCGGCTATATTCTCTAGTAATAGCCATGCTCATTGCGTCACTAACCCATACATGTCTGGAGGATTGCTGTTAATTAGTTTGGGTTTGCCAATTGAAATGCTGGAAAAGCGTGTTCATAGGGGATAAAGTAGGGGTCTTTGAATTACATATGTGAAAATAATCTGTTTAGCACACTGAATAGCTTAATTTTTCCACTCAGGTACAATGATGCTATCTATTTACTGAAAAGGCTGCTGAATTGTTTCGCTCGTGATGGTAGAAGAGGATACTGGACACTACGGTTATCAATTGATTTGGAGCACATGGGCTATCTGAATGAGAGCCTTTTGGTTGCTGAAAATGGGTTACTAGATGAATGGGTGCGTGCTGGTTCAAGAGTGGCACTTCAAAGGAGAGTCCTTCGCTTGGGAAAACCACCGAGGCGATGGAAAACTCCTAGTTTTGCAGAGTCTGTCAAGAGGAAGATCATGGAGGTAATTGTTTCATCTCTCTATAACTGTAAAGTTAAGTGTAACATATGTTTCCTAATTTCTTAACATCTTACGATATAAGTTTTCCTACTCACGTCTTCTGTTCAACAAGTTAGGTAAATGTTCCGGGGAGACCTTTAAATTGTGCAATTGGCACAAAGAGCAGGTTTTATGGAGAAGATGGGGAGCAATGCGGTGTAGAGCAGCTAGCTCTGCAATATTATGCCGAGGAAGGTGGATGGCAGGGTGTTCATACAGAGAGTGGCATTTGGTTGACTATTTTTGGACTTCTTATGTGGGATATTATATTTTCCAATGTACCAAATGTCTTCCGCACCAGATTTCAGGCATGGTTTCGACTCTTAATTTTTTTGATTTGCTTACTTATGTACATTCGGACGTACATACATATTCATAAGACAATGGTATCAATAATTCTGTGGACCACCACTGCCAATACTCTTGTCGGTACTTAAAAGTAAAGCCCTTAGTCGCTATGGTAGCTTTACCTCCATAGATTTAGTATTAGATTAACTATGATGTCAACTACTTTCATCAACTATCAACTACTTTCATCAACTATAATGTCATATAAGAATCATGAGCTCCTAGCACATCATCCCATATAGATGTTATAGGGGAGTGAAATTAAGACCGCCTTTTTAACAAACCACACCCCTCTATATGCATTACTCATGCAGGAGGTGGTTTGTAAAAAGGGGGGTGCCAATTTCATCCCCCATATTATAATTTGATCTGGTATACACATGATCGCGTATAAATTATGCAATCTTATCTATATATGCAATCTTATCTACATACAGTGCAAAAAGATAAGGACTTATTTGGTCCTGGGCATAAACACTTTTCAGTTGTTTGACTATAAGATGCCCAGTCCTTGCTGTTATTGAAGGTCTATTTATTAATATGGTTTTCCAGTTGTGATCGTTTTGTCCCTAGTTTGAAATAAACTTGTTTTCCAGTAACATTGTTTTATATATATATATATATATATATATATATATATATATATATATATATATATTTTTTTTTTAATCTTT
Source organism: Rosa chinensis (assembly GCF_002994745.2). Classification (NCBI taxonomy): domain Eukaryota; kingdom Viridiplantae; phylum Streptophyta; class Magnoliopsida; order Rosales; family Rosaceae; genus Rosa; species Rosa chinensis. The sequence continues at coordinate 34,222,474 of NC_037091.1, read as the reverse complement.
ATTTTATTATTTACATATGGTCTTTTGTCAATAGATAGGTCTTACTCCCATCAATAGATTTAGAAACCATGAACTTCATTTTGCAGACTGCTCCCTTGGATTTAGAGACTGATAGCTTTTATCTAGTGAGAAAGAACCATATCGAGTCTCACCTACAGAAAATTCTTGATGGCATGGCTGAAGAGATTCTCATCACTTCATGGGAGTTACATGAGGGAACAGCATGTCGAGGAGTTAACTGGGGGCGACATTCCCTCTCTGAGCTTCGGGCAGCTGTTACATGCATCGGTGGCCCATGTGTGGCTGCATTTTGTCGACATCTTGCACAAGATTATCGTAGTTGGTCAAGTGGAATGCCAGATTTACTTCTGTGGCGCTTCCATGGGAAATACAGAGGTGAAGCGAAGCTTGTTGAAGTTAAAGGCCCCAGGGATAGACTCTCTGAACAGCAGCGAGCATGGCTATTGCTTTTAATGGATTGTGGGTTCAATGCTGAGGTCTGTAAAGTGAGCCCTATTGTCTGAACCTTCTAGGCTGATTTGGTTTTCAAAAGACTTGACACTGAAGAATTTACTAGGAACTGGATCTGCTCTGAAATGAGTTTACCCTTCAAAAACTCCAGAATTATTATTGGATAATTCTAGGATTGGCAAGTACTTGACTGGCAAGCTTTCACCTTGACGATGGTTTCCTAGTGATAGAAGCTGAGACAAGGAGATCATAATGCATTTCTGAGGCTGGATTGAGCTTTTCTGGATATTAGGGGAAGATGGCCATGTTGTGTTCATCTTGAAGATGGTTTCCCAGTGATAGAAGTTGAGACAAGTAGATCATAATGCATTTCTGAGGCTGGATTCAAGCTTTTCTGGATATTACGGAAAGATGGCGATTTCATATTGTTAAGGGACTTTAAATTCCATGTGCTTTAGCACTTCGTGTGCCCATGTTATTAAGCTTTTCTGGTTTACACTGTTACTAGATGTTAATCATCTATACTCGTGACCAATTAATTCAAATGGAAAAAAATTATTCAAGCATTTTGCATCATAACGTCTTTCCTGGTTTTCAGCAGGATTATTGCCCTTGACCTAAACCCTAACCCTAAAATGGCTACAATGACGGATAACTGTCTAGTATGGTTGAGATCAACATGTACTTTGTTTCCACTGTTAAACAACGCTATGAATTTTTTCCTAAATACCAGTATACCACAAAAGAAAAGAAACGCAGGAAATTCTACAACTCCCGCCTCACTTCGTGAATTTGTTCTCTATTCCACCCCATATTTACAAAATGTATGCCTCGCAGTTACTCTACATCTGAGACTTCATCTTCTTCTTCCTCCAGAATGTACCCTAAGCCACGCTTTCTTGCAGCGACAACAAAAACCACGCCTCTTGATGCTGTTACAAAAAATTCGAAATACATAAGAAATTTGACCAAAAGATCACACACAGAAGAAAAGCTGCATATTGCAGTTCCTATGGTCAAGATTTCTGGAGTGTCATCAAACAATTTAGGTTCCTAGCATCAAACCCACACATGATAGTTTGTTGATTGTTTCAAGGCCTGACTAGTGACTACTGAGTCTCTAGGATGTTTCTTTAAGAATGCATAGTTTTTGCATAGTGTTCTTTGGCTTCTTGTGTCAACCCATTTAATTTTCTTTCTTATAACGTTTGCTTTACTTGCTCTTTCTCGTGGATCAAATTTCACCTAGATACCTTTCCCAAGCTCTTTTAGTTTTGGATAGTGCCGGGTAGTCGGGATGATACAGTTCCTCCCGACCGCTCCTGCATCGGCGTCACACTCCGTGGGTGCTCAGAGAATTTTTTATTTTTTTTTTGGTATACTGTGATTTTGTTTTTTTGGTATATTGTGAGCTCCGAGAATGGGGAAGGAAAAAAAAGTAACGTGTACAATTGAACATATAAATTGATCAAATGCGTTTGTAGCGTGTTCATTTTGGTTTTGGGTGTTTATGCAATTCACTTGAGGGCAATAATAAAAGATTATTGGGAGGCAATAATAATATTACTGGGTGGGGGCAATAAAATGTTTATTAGGGAAATAATAAGATTATTTATTTGGATAAACCTACTAAAACATTCAAAATTAAAAACATCTTCATTTTTCACTAATTATTGATCCCCAATGAACTTGTTACTGAGGGCAATAATATGATTATTGGGGGGGTAGTAAAATCAGACGCCGGAATCTGGTCACCAGTCCGGCAGTCGGATTCGAGATTCCGGTGACTGGTCGCCGGATTCCCGTCACCAGTCGCCGGATTCCGGTCACCAGTCGCCGGAGACCGCGGCCGGCCACTGGTCACCGGAGCATAGCAAGGTGGAGGATGACTTCTCTCTCTAAGTGAGAAAGAAGGAGAGGGCAAAAAAGTCCCAAAAAAATAAAAAAAATAATTAATTGGGTATTAGGGAAATAATCTCTTAGAGTGTTTTGGGTAAATGGGATTAAAAAACTATTAGTGGAGCAAGTGGGCAATTTTTAAGCTAAAATTGGGTAAATGATCATTTCCCCTAAAAATTTAGGTTAGCTGGGACACTGGGAATGCGCTTAGACAAAAACATTAGGTGGATTGACTTAAATCTACTTGATGAAATAGAAAGATAATTTAAACAAAATTCAGCTTGTGCCGAAAATGGACTCATTCTAAGATTTCACGAAAAAAGTTCTTAAGAAATATTGAGTATTAATTTGGATTACAATAAATAGATCTATGTTTAGGTTTAGAAGATGTATAAAAAAAATAAAAAGCAAAGCAAGGGTACTTAAGATATATTTTATATAGAAAAAATCTTGAAAATTTCAGGTCTTGATAAATGAAAAATGTTTGGGGAAAACTGAACAAATAAAGCGGAACGCAAGAAGCTTCAAATCTGAGCTTAAACTTTATAAAGAAAATATATAAAGGGTGTGAATAGCGTCACCGACTCTCAACCATAAGAAATCATATCATGAGGATTTTCTAGAAAGAATCTTTTTAAAACATGAGATAAAAAAAATTCCATGCATTAAGCTTCAGCTCTAGGTGAAATTATGATTTAAAAAAATAATTTCATGAGTAGGTCTAGGAGACCGAGAAAAGCAAAGTGAAAAAAATAAAAATAAAAACCTCAGATTTGAACTTATTCGGCTCAGAAAGTACGCCGATGGATGGCATGCGTAGCACTAACAATTCTCAAGGATGCTTGAGCTGATCTAGGTTAAAAACCTATAGAGACCAAAGCACATATATGTTATATAAAGTATTTTTCTTCAGAATTTTGAGGTATTGATAAATTGATCTATGTTTTTAATGTTTGGGAATAACTGGAAAACAAAACGAACAAGCAATAAGCCTCAAATCTGAACTTCAACTTGGTAAAAAAAAACACATATAAAGAGTGTGAATATCATCACAGACTCTCAATGAGAACAAACCATAGTACTAAGAGTTTCTAGAAAGAATCGTTATTAAGAATTTTAAGTTTTGATAAATAGATCTCAGTTAAAACCTATAAGACAAAATAATAATAATAATAAATAAAAAAAGCAAACAGGGAAGAAACCTCATGAGCTTAAGCTTGATAAAGAAAATCGATAAATTGTGTGCCTAATGCCAGCGACTCTTAATGAGAAGAGACTAGCTTGAAAATTTTCCAGAAACAAAATGAGTTAGTTTTTTCTTAATTTGTGAAAAGATTTTTGATGAATAAGTCCATGTATGGATCTAAGGGACAAAAAGAATTTGAAAAGGAAAACTGCATATATCTGAGCTCAAGCTGGATAAAACAAACCCATAAAGGGGGTCGTTAGCACCACCAGCACTCAACGGGAAGTGACCAGAGGATCGGTGATTGTTTCTAGAAAAATGAGGTTTTCTCAATGAGAGAAAAAGCTTTGGAGAAAGAAGCCTACCGCACATCGTCTTTTAAAGAAATAGACGCTTATTTAAAACACCGTCTTTTAAAGAAATAGATGCTTATCTATACTATTATTAAGAGAATAGGTGTTGTTAGCCAAAATTGATTTTTTTTTATCATTATAACCCTCAAATATTAAAATATCATGGATTACATTTTAACATCAGGGATAAAAATGTAAAAAGCAAAATAAAACAATAAAAAATAATAATAACTATTTCAAACTCCACTCTCAGAATTATAACTCCCCAGTCCCCACTACTCTCACACCCATCGGGTGTGTGGACATTTTCTAGTTTAAATTAATAAATCTATTTGATGTAGTCCAAGTCTAAAAGTCATGAACTGTCTAAAGAAGGATATTGACAAAGTAATTCTAGTGGGAAAAGCTATAAATAATTTTCTTTTAGCGAAGACGGTTACCTTTTACAATAAATTGCATAATTTTTTTTTCTTTTTGTTTTTGTTTCTGCCATTTCTAGTGGCATAAGTTTTTCATTTATAAGTGAGAAGTCCTGTGTTTGACTATATAGTAGTTTAACAAGTTCTTTATAATAAAGGATAACAAGTTTTTCATTTATAAGTAAGAAGTACTGTGTTCTCTCATAATTTGTCCACATTTGAGGCGCCATATGGTCTTGAACCACATTGTCGGGGTTAATTGGAACACTTAATCTTGTAAACAGCCGTAGCTGCAACAATGGCTGCTTCATTTGCGAGGCATCATTTTTCTTCTTCCTCAATGTCACGACGAAGTTTCACCAACAAGCTATTGATTGCAGTCTGTAGAAGGAGAACAAAGGAAAACTTTGGAAATTGTTTTGTATGTAGAATGAGATTGTAGGTAAACTTGATATGGAGATGCAGAAGATTGTGTGAGCAAGTGAAGAAGTATGCCTTTATTTAGTTAGTCTCCGTTATTGATAAGGTTGCAGATAATGCAACGTATCTCCTAAACAAGTAAAGATATAGATAAGAAATATAAATTTTAGATTTTTGGAATATAGGATAATGAGATATGTTTGAAGGAGATTAACCGAAAATCTTATAAATGTTTTTATTTTTTTAAAATGAAGAAACATGGTGCAAGGAAAGCTATCATAAATCTCATCCAAAGTCCACAACAATATTTACATTGGCGATAATGACATGTGTTGCAATGAGATTGACATAATGAGGTAAAAAAATATCATTGCACAAAAACTAGGGGTGGGTTCACGAAATCAAAAACAGTAAAAAGCTGAGCTGAAAACCTAACCGGTTTGATTTGGTTTTGGTTTTTGTGTGTCAAAAACCAAATCAAACAGAAGTTTTGTTAGTTTTGAACTCTTAAAAATAGAAATCAAGTCAAAGTTCAAGTTCGGTTTAGTTCTCAGTTTAGACTAAAAACCGAACCGAACACAACCGAACCCATCCCTAATAAGAACCATTGGATGAAATGGTAGGTCATTAAGAAGCATTGACCTTGTCTTTGCGGGGTGCATGAAAAAATTGACAGGTAAAAACAAGATTGGTGAATAGTGCCCAAGTGGGGGCCGCAAAACCTTGTCTTTTGCCTCTTCGGGTGTATTTATTCTTAGTATGATGTTACTAGATGACCTCAACATTGATTTTTTATTACTAATTTTTTTTGTATAAAAAAGAAAAAAGAAAAAAAAACCAATATGGTAAATTGCAAAGAAGAATAAGAATTTGAAGAAGTCCAAACATTATTATAGTGGGAAGTAATAGTGGTTTGGTGATTGCTTGTTCTATAAGTAGTAGCACCTCTCCTATTGTTCGTGCTTGGAGTTTCATGATGTCAACTCCTGCAACCTCTGTTGTGAGAGGAGGTTAGTCTCTCGATCAATTCTCTGTTGTTACCGGTCGATCCGACTTTGTTCGCGGAAGGCTGCAATCTCCGCGCGCATGGTTTCCATTTCTTAAATCGGGGTTAGGGGGTCCCGGACTGGTGAGGAGTTGCTGCTTGCCACCGGGTCCAAGGCTCCTAGCCCATGAGTTTCAATTCCTGTGTCTGGTGTCTCGAAGGCAGAGGTATCGGGACTAAAAACCAGCTCCCTGGTGACGTTTCTACCCGCGCTTGTTGCCTCTTCTTGCTCAGCCATCGTATAGAGTGGGTAGTGCTATTCAAGAGTTCCCACAAACGGCACCAATGTTTCTGGTGACCTATCCGGGTACGTCAGGCAGAATGCTATACCCCCCTAGCGGATACCAAGGTAACTTCTAGGACCCTGTCAAAGGAAATACTCAACGTTACAGGTATAAACCGTACCAGACAGTTTATGCCTCTCCGATGCTGAAGTTAGGCTATGTATGTAATTTGATAGAGTAACAGTAGAAGTGAAGAAGTTATTACCCTCCTGAAGCTGGTTGAGCTTGACTTATATACTTAAGGATGGGAAATGTGTTTGCCGTTTCTTCGATGTGGGATGCGGCTCATTCCTTTGTAGTTATAGCAATTTCTGATGTGTACTTCGGTGGGCTCTATTAGGCGGACTCGAGGTCTTTGTCACCCAAGTTGTAGCCCATTGGGAGCACCATTGCGGTGGGTATCGGGCCCAGCCCATGATATGACACTTGGGTGATGCGGGGTCTGGTGATGGTATGAAACTTTGTGGCAGTCAAGTATTTGCTGATATGTACAATGATATCAGATAAGAAATATAAATTTTAAAATTTTGGAAGATAGGATAATGAGATGTGTCTGAAGGAGATCAACCGAAAATCTTATAATTTTTATTTTATTTTTTTAGATAATGAAACGTGGTGCAAGGAAAGCGATCATCCTAGTTAGTAATTTTCCGTATTATACGCGAATAAAACACGTACTTACGTTTTATTTAAAAATACTTCTCTACTTCGTATTTTTGAAAGGGACTGGTTAAATTTCCCATACTTTTGAAGCCAAAAGTATTATACACATACTATACACGATTTTTACTTCTTCTTTTTTCCATATTTTACACATATTACTGAACAAAAATGAATATAAATTAATATTTTTAATTATTTAATTAATTAAAAATTATTTTTCTGAACTTTTCAACGAACTATTTGATAAAATGTCCGAATAATACACGTATGTATTTTTTGCATACTATACACGAAGTTCGGTTAGTTTTGAACTCTTAAAATTAGAAAACCGAATTGAAGTTCAAGTTCGTTTTAGTTCTCATTTAAGACTAAAAACCGAACCGAACCGAACCGACCCATAACAAGAATTATTGGATGAAATAGTCGGTGATTAAAAAGCGTTGACCTTGTCTTTGTGGGGTGCATGAAAAGACTGAGAGACAAAAACAAGATTGGCGAATGGTGCACAAGTGGGCCGCAAAAACCTTGTCTTCTGCCTCTTCGGGTGCATTTGTTCTTAGCGTGATGTCTACTGAATATGACCTCAACATTGATTTTCTATTACCTGTATAAAAAAAGGAAAAGAGAACCACTATGGTAAATTGTATGGAAGAATAAGAATTTGAAGAAGTCCAAACATCATTATAGTGGGACGTGATTGCTTGTTCTATAATTAGTGCCACCTCTCGTGTTGTTTGTGCTTGTGTGTTTCATGATGTCAATCAAGTAAACCAAGGGGGGCACAGCCACAGCCACAGCGTGCCGCGTCCAAACTTTACCCAAAAACCAAGAGACCCTCGGCCGACAAATACCACGTGACATTTAACTCATCATCATCATCATCCTCTCGAATTTTCATTCCCACACTGAAAATGCAATACCCAAATCTCATCCCTTATTTATATTATCATTATCATTATCATTATTATTAGTATTAATATTCATTGTTCCACCTCCACGATTTCTTCTCTCTCTCTCTCTCTCTCTCTCAATTCTCAAAACGCAGAGGACCCAAAAGAGAGAGCAGCACAGACCGCAAATCAACAAATTGCTTCAGGTGATTGACCCCCTTTCTCCTTTTCTCTCAATTTAATTCACAGGGTTTCTGACTTTCCGGGTGTTCTTCTTCTTATTGTTTTAATTGCGTTGAATGGTTTGATTTGAATTTTGAAACCCACTACGGGTTTGTTTTCAAGTCGTACTCTTTTGTTGTTTTGGTGATTCTTTGTATTGTGCTGGTATTTGGTGATTTGAATTTTGAAACCCACTATGGGTTGGTTGTATATATTGTGTATTTGTGTTTGTGCATGCCCCACTTCGATTACTTTTGAAATCTTCATGGCACTCATCTTGTGCCAAAACATATAATAACACTTTTGTGTGTATGTGGAAGTACTTGTGTTCGAAATTTGTACTTGGGTTTTGCCTAGAATTAGCTCAAGGAGTTGTTTTCTCTGAGGGTGTCATGTGGTTTTGGGATACTAATACAAGATAGGGCTGTTGCCTTCATTTTGTAGGAATATGGATTTCCTTTTTTATTTTCTTTCTTTATACATAATGTACGTATCGAGAAAGGAAGGGTGGCGGGTGTTTGTTAATTGTACTCTTGTTGTGTTGATGATGTTGAATTCTGGACTTGATTGCAGATAGAGCATGGCCTTTGAGCAGCCTCATCAATTTGAATATATGGCGGATGAGGGTGACATGTCTGATTTCGTTGAGGACGCAGATGTGGATGCCGATGAAGAAAATCATGGTAGAGATATGGTTCTTGACGAATACGACATGGTATGTTTCCCTCATCTGTTGGTGCCCATGGTTTGTTTTTGGCTTTTACAGACAGGACCTGAAATTCCCTTATCTTGAGGTTTGATCAGCTTAACCAGGTGTCGGATACGTCTTCTGCCCAAGCAAGAAAAGGAAAGGATATTCAGGGTATTCCGTGGGATAGGTTAAACATAACGAGGGAGAAGTACAGATTGACGAGGCTTGAACAGTATAAGAATTATGAGAATATCCCTTCATCTGGGGAAGCTGTGGACAAGGTTTCAATTTGTTCTTAAGTAGCTCTTGTTTTCATATCTGATTATCAACTCAGTATCGAAGTCAGTGGGCATTACTAATCAATGTAATCTTCGACACTAGGAGTGTCAACTAATGCAGAAGGGTGGCAACTACTATGAATTCTTCCACAACACAAGACTGGTTAAACCTACAATCCTTCATTTTCAGGTTGGTTGACTTGCAAGTGCTATGTTATTACTAATTCACGTCATTACATTCTGTTCCTTGTTGATAACCTTTAATGATGTTGTCATACAGCTCAGAAATCTGGTTTGGGCTACTTCAAAACATGACGTCTATCTCATGTCCAATTATTCAGTTATGCATTGGTCTTCTCTATCTGGCAATTTGTCTGAGGTCCTCAATTTTTCAGGACATGTTGCACCAACTGAGGTAGTAAAGTTACCTATACATAAATTTTATCATTTTAGTTCTTTTCAACCTTAAACAAAGAAAAAGAAAATGGTTTTTTTTTCTTCCCAATTTTATTTCTTATGCTTAAGTGTTCATTTACATTTGTGTGTGGCCTTTATTTATGTATATAGTTTGATTTTCCCAAGTTCTATGGTCTTGCAGAAACATGCAGGAAGTTTGTTGGAGGGTTTTATGCAGACTCAGATAAGCACCCTAGCAGTCAAGGACAATTTTCTTGTTGCTGGAGGTTTCCAAGGAGAGCTTACTTGCAAGGTTAGTTTTTCATTTTATATCTCACTGGTACCCTCTGTCAGTTGGAGTAAATGTCCAAAGTAGAAAGAAAAAGGTTAACAAATAAATTTTTTTTTAGCTGATTTTATACAGATGGTTTCTCTAAGAGGACAACCATTTGATGTTTTTTGGAATTCTGAACTACCTCCCGTAATTGGACTTATCTTAGGGTTAATATCTAAATTCTGCATTTTGTTTCCCCGCCATTATGATGATTTTCTATACTCGGAGGATTGACGTATCGTAGACCAAAATTATGATACCGTAACTTGGCTCTGTATCATCTTTCAAATATATTTTTCACATGAATGAGAACCTCAATTTTTATAGCATAATGTTGTTTTGTAACTTTCTACTTTGATATATATATATATATATATATATATATATATTTTTTTTTACTGCTACTTGGCTGTATTTGATACTCTTTTTGTTTTAAATTCTTATTGAGTTGCAGTACATTGGTATTCATTGTTGCATCTAGGATTTTACATTCAAATTGTCTAGGGAATTCCGTGAACTGATGAGTGAGAAGTGATTTACATTTAAAGAGTTGCATTAGATTTGACGTAGTTTAATTTTTATGTACTAGTGGTAGTTGGTGAGAATAATGTCAGTCTGAGTTTATATTTATTACAATTCTGGAACAGTATTGATGCCCTTGGAAATATTTTTTGCTAGGCAACTGAAGAGATATCAGTGGGGCTAGAACCTGCATCAAATGGGTAGAACGGAATTTAGCACTGGGCATTCCCAATAGGGTTTGTTCAGAATATATAGTGAAGTGATGATATGAGTTCGGGTTTTGGAGTTTTGGCAAAGAGAAGCTGGTTTTGTTGCTCTTTGGTTTAACTAATGGGTTGTTATATCGGTTTCTGAGAAGTGTATTACGAATTGTTTTCCACCTTTTCTTAGGTTGACCAGAGTTGTATCTATGTGTTTCTTTATTTTTTAATCCAAGTTTATATACGTATCTAGGTCTCACATGTGTACAATTTGGCCATCAATATTTAGCTTGGGAAAGAATTACAGAGCTGTAGTTGATTCTAGAAATATCAGGGAATTTGGAAGTAGCACCTGATTCTAAGCGTGGGGCTATCTACTCGAATAGATTTGGCATCTTTACACATGAACATAGAAGTAACAAAGTGAGATGCAATTGATTATGTTCAATTGCATCTCAGTTATGAGATACTTTGTCAAATTTCTGGTAATCCCAAGGAGGTTCCTATTGATTGGTTATTTATCAGATTTTGTAAGGAGTGTAACAGAAGGAGTTTTTGAACTCGTCAGGTTTCGGTTATCTAATTTAGTTCTACATCTTCTGACTTATTATTTGTTTGATTGTCATCGTTGAAGCAGTGACACTGTTACATAAGATTCAATAGCAATTTCCCGTCTTTTTACGTTCTCAAGAATGATAAACTGCAAAATGACCCGATTGTTGTCTGGTTTTCCTTCTTGCGTTCCACAGATGAATGGTCATTTTGACATGGTTCTATACTCTTATTTTTGCATTCATATATTTAGTTTCCACAATGGTATATTAGTTGGTGAATGTCATAAATTCACTTGAGGTGTTAGCTACTAATGGAAGTCTGTTCATTGGAGTTGGGGCTTTTGTCTGGTTGCCCACTTTTTGTGTTTGTAATTGGGATAAGACTGATTGTAACTAGAGACAACATAGTGATTTAGCTCTGTTAAATGATTTGTATAATGTTATTTCTCTTTTGCTGCAGCGTCTTGATAAAGAAGGAGTGAGTTTTTGTACGCGAACCACATACGATGACAATGCCATCACAAATGCTGTTGAAATATATGATAGCCTGGGGTATCTTTCCTATTTCTGAAAGCTGTTTATCTAGATCTTATTGCTTTTTACAAGTGACACACAGTCTGAACTGCAAACTCTTTCAGGGGTGGAATGCATTTCATGGCATCCAATAATGATTGTGGTATAAGAGAATATGACATGGAGAGATTTCAGCTTCTGAATCACTTTCGATTCCCCTGGCCAGTGAATGTGAGTCATCATATGCATAGATTGATTATTGTGGATTAATATTACTGTAACCTGTACATATATGTCAATTTCTGCCGACTATTCTTTCCCTAAAGATTACTATTAGAAGACCAGTTGTGTTACTTCTAGAGGTTGTGTGTTGAAGAGTACTAGGTTATTGGCAATCATTTAAATGTCAACTGTCGCTTTCTCTCTCTCTCTCTCTCTCTCTCTCCCCCTCTTGTTTAATTCTTTGGAAACCTCAAAGAAAATAATTTAAAGTAAAAGAGTGCAAAATACATAATGTGCTTGCCAACTAGTTGTGTACAATTCCTGGATGTCTTCATATTTGTGGTTGTGGCCTCAATCATTTGTCCATTTATTTCATTGTGATGGTGAACTGGCTTTCTTTGCAGCATACATCAATAAGCCCAGATCGTAGGGTTGTTGCTGTAGTTGGAGATCACGTGGATGGATTGCTTATGGATTCTCAGAATGGAAAGGTACCAAGATTTTATTTTATTTTATTTTATTTTATTTTTGCAGTTGTTTAGAGCAGAAAATATTGTTGCTATGAAGGTTAGAGTCATTAGAATTTCTGAAGATGATTGATGGGGGAAAAGTAATCAATATGACTATCATGTTCTTTAAGCTTTTGCCCTTTCTTCATTATCATATAAATTTCTAGAGATTGAGGAAATTATCCCTATGCCAGATTTGTTGATAGCAATATGCAAATAGGAAAGTGTGCATCTTATAATCCTAAGTTTCACCTATTCTTTCGCCAATGCTTATAAACTACTAAATCATATAATCACAACCAAACTAAATGCCTAGTTGGTTAATGCATGTACAAGGTTACTGACTTCGACAATTAATCCAGATTGTTGACATGCACTAATACCCCACCATTGTGAGCATAATAGATGATCTTGTAGTAACACAACACTTTCTTGCTAAAGCAGTTGTCTTTATAATTGTCCAGAATGTAGGTGTATACTTTCTGTTTCTTGTAATATCATAATCTGTGATCCTGCCTTTGATTAGTAAAGCACCAAGTTTCAAACCAAAGTTTTTCACTAAAAGGACCGCATATAGTGCTGAAAGGTGGGAACCTGTCACTAACTAGATGCACATTGTTTGATCTTTCCAGACTATTGCTAAGGTTGTTGGTCATCTAGATTACTCCTTTGCTTCTGCATGGCATCCTGATGGCCGCATATTTGCCACCGGAAATCAGGACAAGACTTCCCGAGTTTGGGATATAAGAAATCTTTCATCACCCATTGCAGTTCTGAAGAATAACTTGGGTGCTACTCGGTCTATTCGGTTTTCATCAGATGGTCAGTTTATGATGGTTGCAGAACCTGCAGATTTTGTGCATATATATAGTACAAGGGCAGATTACAAAAAACGGCAAGAGATTGATTTCTTTGGAGAGATTTCGGGGGTATCAGCAAGTCCAGATGACGAGTCCTTGTACATAGGAATCTGGGACCGAACATACGCAAGCTTGTTGCAATATAACAGAAGGCATACATATGGATATCTTGATTCCTATTTTTGATTGATCAGCAGAGGGCTTTCCGCCAGAGCTATATGATCCATTAGAAAGGTTAAGAGAACGGGTGCCTTCAAGTTTTCATCCTATCTTTCCGAATTCTCTGTTCTATTTTTTGTTGTTATAAAGTTCGCAGTAGAAATAAGCGATAATTGATTAGACTACAAATATGTACAGTGAACATTCAAACTTGCTTGAACATTTCGCTCTTTCGATGTCTTTGCATTTCAAGCTTCGAGTGGTTTTTTTTTTGCTTCAGTTGTCCATCAAGCTTCGAGTGGTTTTTTTTTTTGCTTCAGTTGTCTTGTTTACCCATTTTGTTGGGGGGAGGGATATTTGCACCTGTATTTGGTGGCCTAGAAAGTAGTCATTTCTCCTGCCAATAAATTATAGAAAACGAGTCTGGAGTATATTATACTCCAGGTCCAGGACCTAGAATTAGAGTCTGGTGAAGTACTGAAAAATCAATGGGGCATGTCTACTCCAGCGTTGCTTTGGCGTGTGCAACAAGAGATACTATTATGCTAAGTTAATCCATTTTGATATAAAATCCTAGTACATGTCTTATCTGAGATACGGGATGTCTGTCTGTGACTATTATTTCTTTTATTTGAATATATAATTTGTTATAATATCATTCGGTCTAGTGAAAATAATGTTTCTTTGTGAAAAGAAAAGAAAATTATTATATGGTCCAAGACTACTACATGTGGTGGTTCAAACTAATGTGATTGGTCAATATGTCCTAAAGTGATTGGTCAATGTAAAGAGTAATGTACAGTGGTTGGGGACTCGTGTGATTGGCCAATGTAAAAAGTATTTGATGTTGAATGACCTTGGAGGAGTGCAATCGGATTCTCCAATGGTGGACCTTAGCACAACAATGGCAAAATGGTGGTGTGGGTGTGGCGCCGTTCCATTTCTTGGAGACTTGGGTGGTGAAGCGGTTGCCTCTACGTCTAAAGACCGCGGAATCTCATATTTTGATTAGGACATCGATGTGATGCTATTTGAAAGGGGTCATATAAGTTAGTCGTTTCCTCTAGTCGACGAGGTCATTCAAGTTTGTTGCAGCAGCGCTGATGGAGGTGGATCTCAGGTATGACACTATGAGAATGTTAAGGGCTATTGCTGGACTTGTGCATTGTTCAACCATAGTCCGGCAGGCTGTCATCAGTTCTTCCTGAAGCAAGCCGGGAAGCTTCGGGCAACAACAATGATGGTGTCGACATTTCAGACCAAGGACCGAAAAAATCAAAATCGCCAATAATATCAAATTTTGAGAGGGGTTATCAAAAGATATTAGCCAAAGTTATCGCGATATTGACACGTCAGCATTAATAAAATTAAATAAAATCCTGCAAAAATTAATGGGAGGCCGCGAGATTCGAACAATTAACCTTTATATTGGCTCATAATTTTTAAACAAATTTTAGAAAATGTATTTTATAAATAAAAATTTCAGTGTATTCACTTCACATTTCTCCTTCCACTCTTTCATTTCTTCACTCTTAAGTATTTTTCATTTTCTAGGTTTATAGTACAAAATTTACAAATTTAGATATATGATTACTGAATCAAGGTAAGAGCCAATATATTGATCAAAGCCAGAATGACTCCTACATACCCTTCTGCTACCAATTAAGGATAGATAAGAAGATGTGTTAGTACCCACAGTGATACATAGAACTATGTCACTCATTTGACATTAAATACATCGAAATACTATAAATCCACATTCAGTACTACTCCAGAAGAATCGCTAGAAGCACGAAAAGTGCATAGCTCCCTAAATACTTGCTGGGAAACTTATTAAAAGTAAACTATATTACAAGCCTAAAACAACTAGGCCCAAAAGAGAGCAGCCCAAGGTCAGTTGCATCCAAACCCTAGCAAGCTGGTCCAAATGGGCCTAGGACACCATCTCCTTCGCATGGTGGTACATCCATCCAATGCCGCCAGCACTGCCGCAACCAAATCGCTCGACGAAACCATCAAGAGCTACCATCACTGGAAAACCAAAGCAAAGCTACTTGAGATCACCCAGATTACCAGATCGATGCAGCCCAGAATCCCCGTCTGTCATAGACAGCCGCAGACCCAACCTAAGTTGATCACCATGCTTCAGAGCTGTCGCACCCAAAACCACCATCGAACCAACCTGCCAAACTTCAAGAAGGAAGCCTCTAAGAAACTGACCACCCCCCCCCGGGAGACCAGAAATATCGGCAAAAACGAACGCTGCGCGCCACCGGAATAACGCAATCACACTGAAATTCGGCCCATTTTTCGATTCTAGCAAAAAGATGGCTAGGTATTGGTCTATTTTAAGAACTGATGTTTGTCACCGTCAGTGTACACTAATTCATTCAAAATCACTACAACTCATTATTAAAAAAAAAAAATTAAATAAATTTGAAGGGACTACAACTCATTATTAGATGAAGTTACTTAAAATCATCTTTTCAAATAGAATATATAATTGATCAAATAAACATGTTATAAAGTCATATTTAAATTTTTTTCTCTCTAAATTTCCATCATTTCTTTCTAACATTTATCGATATCGATATTTTCTTGATAATTTCTATTTTTTAAACCATCGATATTTCCTCGATATCTAATATTTTGGTAATTGTTTTAGTCTGCTGGGATAGGGCTGATGACGAGGTCGGTGATAGTGGTCGTGCCTAGTCAAACTGGTAGGGTTGTTGATGATGCAAGATCCTAAAACTATGGTGGTGGGAACTACGGGGACTGAGAGCCAAGATTCCTCATCAGCCTAACCCTACTTTTTATTTTTTGAAAAGACGCTACTTTCTTTCAACTGGTAGGGTTCTCTCTAATTTGCAAGTGATACCGGGGTAGACTACCACGGTGACTACGTCAGCACTGGTAGCTCCCTCCTCCACCTCGACCTCCTCCTCAAATCATTGGAGTGTGTAGAGCTGCGGTTCAGGAACTACTCAAGCCTAACATGAAGACAAAGTTGATGGAGATTTTTGAGGTCAATACACCATTGAATGTGGAGGAAGGGTTTGGTTTGCGCAACACCAATGAGATTGTGCACATCTCTCCGGTGAAGAAGAAGAGAGGTAGACCCAAGTGAAGAAAGAATAAGGCTAAAGCTGCTGTGGAAGGTCCTAAGCCTAAGGCTAGGAAAAGAATAGTGTCTCGAAAATTAGAGGTGAGTTATGCTACCGAAGAAGTTGTCTTAGTGGTGGAAACTCAAGTTGGAGGAGATGGGGGCTATGGAAGAAATTGCTTAATTGTTGGGACTACACTTCTTCTGGAGATGATGTCGACTATTATTAGGCCTGGGCACGGGCCGGGATGGGTCGGAATAGACATGAAACTAGACCCAAACCCGATTCCAATAACGGGATAGGACGAGATGAGGTTGCTTTTAAAAAAAAATTAATTCCATTCCGACCCAAACCCTTTCGGTTTCAGGTTCATTTGGGATTATTAGGGTTCAGTCCATTTTTAAATAAGACACTAAAAATTCATACAATTTCAATCTTGCAAAAATTCATAAATTTCCAAACCTGCAAAATTCAGACCTGGAATTGTTATGTATCTCAACAAATTTCATACTAGCATAAACATTGGATATAACAACTACACAATGAGACACATATTAAAAATTTAATTTAATTTACAAATATAATTATTTCAGAATGGGATGGTATTATTTTGGGATTGAAATTAAATATCATTTTAACCTCATTATCTCCGGGACGGGACATGATCATCTTGATAACTCAAAAACCTTACTGCCATCTTTTGAAAAGATGCTACCTTGAATTGAAAAGGTATTACCGGCGAATTAAAAAGTTAATTATTATCATTCTCCAAAACAAGTTACTCTCACTCACAAGAAAATTTAGTGTCATCTTTTGGAATACTATTGGCATCAGAAAAGCTACTGGAGAAGCAAAACTACTACTGAAGAACTGAAAAACTACTGACCTAGTTTTAGGCTAAACCCGACCCAACTGAATCTATATCGTTCGACTGACCACCTTTCGATGGAGTCCTAGTCATGTACTCGTCTTGCCTTCACGAGTCTAGCCATATCCATCATCGACATCCATCAGATCAATAATGACAACATTTCGAGTTTCAAAATCTCATGATTCTCCAAAGGTTATATATTGGCCGCTATCCAACGATTCCGACCATCTCTAGAACTGATCCATGTATGAAAATTGATCCTCTTGTCATAATTTACATCTTCTATAGCTTGTGTTAATGTGTAGATGGGGGGATCTAGTTAACGTGAGAGAGGGATGAGAGTGAGACACGAGAAGTATAGTGGTTCGTCTCCCGCTTTGGGAGAGACTACGTCCACTTGCGGTCAAAGTTGATAACAAGAAATGTAATAGGATGTTGAGTAAGTGGGAAGGAGTACCATTTTATAGGGAGGGAAGACTCTTTCCTTTTTTTTTTTTTTCCTTCAATGTGGAAGCAAAAGAGTTATTCCAGTCTTCAAAAGCTTATCATGGAGGCATCTTGGCAATGCTGGAAAGGTGGCTTCTTGGTGAGCTCTTGGCCGCCTTCGATCACCACGGTGTAGCTTGGATATTGGGATACGGGATGCATGTCACAATTGGGTCTCACCACGGCTCGTGTGCCCACTAAGAGGGTGTTACTTATACTTGGTGACATAGTAAATTAGTCACGCTAGCGGAGATATGTACAGCTTGAATTCTATTTCTATTGCATCCTATGTGAACATGATTAATCTTAATTTTATAGCGGGCTGAGAAACTACAAAAAATAGATCAAACTATTAAAATTGAAAGGCTGTTAAAGGAAAAACATATTATGTGCCTTCGTCAAAGCGACTGATGAATAGGGAATCAAGGAATCAGTGATTACCATCAATCAACATGATTACGAATCAATCAGCATTTAATGTCATCATTGTAATTGATATTTCCGTTGTAATTCTCTCCCTATATAAAGGGACTATGAAATGAAATGAGAAGACAAATTCCATTGTCATTTTACTTTTACACGTTATCAGTACGCTCAGAGCATATAGCCAAGAAAAACACCTAGCTTTCAAGTTTCTTTCTTTCTTCCGTAGAAAAAAAAAAAAAAAAAAAAAATTCCTCTACCCGGCCGGGCAGACCCACAACCGGCCAGCCCTAGTGCAGCCTCGACCTCAGCCCACTGCCCCGCGCGGCTCCTCACCTCAGCCAGCTTGCTGCCCCACACAGCCTGCAACATACGAGCCTGCGCAGATCCCGCCCCTGCGCGCACCCTTTCCCTCACCGACCCCGCCTTCCCAGCCTCGCCCCCTGCAACAGACCACCGATCTGCAGATCACAGCGATCCAGTCGCAGCGGCCGGCCTCGCCTCCCTGCAGCCCAGCCACATCCGGCCTCGCATCCCAGCAGCCTAGCTGTGCTCGACCTGGCGCACGCTTCCACGCCTGCATAAACAACCCATCTGCAAACCACCCCACCTGCAAACCGGAGAAAGAAGACGCGGAAAAAAAAAAAGAAAAAAATAAAAATAAAAAAAAGGGCTGTGACCCGGCCTAAAGAAAATGACCCGTCCCAAAAAAAAAGAAAAAAAAAGAAAGAAATAGGCCTGCGGTCCAAAAAAAGAAGAAGAAGCATAGAAGAAAAAAAAAGAAGGCCCTAAGGCCCACAGAAAAAAAAGTGAGAAAAAAAGGCCCAGAAAAAAAAAACAAACACAAGAACAGGCCCTACGGCCCAAAAAGAAAAAAAGGGCAAAGAAAAAGAAAAAGAAAACATATGCCCACTGCTAAAAAATAAAAAAAGAGGAAGCGCATTTTTTTCTCAAGTCCAAAAACATTGCTATGCACGCCTGCATCAACACACGTATGTGCTAGAATTGTTTTATTTTCTCGAAACCAAGTATGTTCTCTTTTATTTTCATACTATGGTATTTTTAATTATTTATAATTAGAATTTTTTTGAGCATGCTATTTTATTGCTTGTTATATATGTGATATATATTCGTGGAATCTAAAGCATGTGATTTTCATTTATGTCTACTATTTTTAAGCATGCTTTATACTTTATTGTTTATGCTTTTATTATATTTTATTATTGAGCATGTTTAGTTAGATAATTTTGATCCTCTCAAGCATGCCTTGTTATTTATGTTTTATATGATTTTTTTATATTTTACTCATGATATATTATTGCTAATTATTATGTGTCGTATATAATTTGTTGTATATTTGTGAAATTTGAGCATGCCATGTAGTTTATTTTTATATATGCTATGTTTAAATGTGATAAGGTTAATTTTAGAATGCAACATATAAATTCCGTTGCCATGATAATGAAAATTCATGCGCATTATCCATACACACTTACTGTGATAAAGCATTTTCACATATCTTCGAAAGAAAAAATGTGACAATTACGAATCTTGGTCTTGAAATCTAATTCACATTTTTTGAAAAATAATTTACTTGGATGTCTTTATGACTGCGTAATTTATATCTTCCCTCTTGTTTATGTAGATAGCTGATCTAACTCGATCTGAATTTGACATTTTAGACTCAGAAGGACTTGAGTACCACCGTTGGGTTTCCGATGTAGAAACTGTCTTTGTGGTAAAAGACTACACTACCACCATCAAAACTCTCACTGACCCTAAAGGCGATGGACTGTCTGACAAGGTGAAAGCAAATGCCTTAATGTTTCTGAGGTGACATATTGATCTTAGCCTACGCTGGGAGTACATTCAGTTGAAAGACACCCAAAGAACTGTGGGATGCCCTTAAGGGACATTTTGGGAATATTCATGACACCTTGCTCCCAGAACTGACCGTTCAGTGGAATGAAATCTGCTTGCTTGACTACAAAAGGGTCAATGACTTTAACAAGGATATATTGCGTCTAAAGGCACGTCTAAATTTCTGTGGAAAGGAACTCACAGAAGATGATATGATCCAGAAGACTCTTTCCACTTTTCCTACTTCAGCAATTATACTAGCGAACCAGTATAGGCTGGAGTATGACAACAAAAGAATCACAACATTCAATAAGCTGATCAACCTACTGCAAGTGGTTGAGAGGCATAATGAAGTTATTTTGAACAACAATGCCAGGCCTGTTGGGACAAAGAAAATTCCCGCGGCTAATTATGGCAAAGTGAAAGGTGGAAAGAACCCCAATGCAAAGGGGGTTGGACGTGCTGATCCCTACCCACGTGGCAATAATGCACCACATACACCACGTGCCATGTGGTGCAAGGGACATGGGGGTACTGATGTGGGCCTTGGAGTTATTTTGACTGATCGGCTTTATTTATTTTATTTTCCAAAAATAGTTGTGAAGTTGTGAAGGCATAATGCCTCATTTTTAATTAGACTATTACTTGGTCTTAAAGTTTATTTCAATAATGGTTTGATGAATTAGATTTCTAAACAAGACCTTAATTTGATTATCGTTGGCTTATTAATAAATTTTGAATTTTATTCTGAAGCACTGAATTTATTCAAATTTATTTACTACACATATCCACATGGTTCGAAATAGCACTATAAAGATGTAAAGCAATACATCTAGAAAAAGAAAAAAATTATTTGAATGAAAAGATTATCATTCTACCTAAAATAGAAATACTCTAAAGAATATGAGATATATTTAATGTCACAGACGCTCTGTATGCACCAAGAGCTAATCGAACCTTGTTAAGTTTCAAAGATATTTGTGCCAACGGTTATCCAGTAGAAACAGGCTGTGAGAATGGAACTGAATCCCTTGATATTAACTCTAATAAATGTGAAAGGAAACGCATTTTAGAGAAACTTATGAGTCAATCTAATGGATTGTACCTCACTACGATTTGGATCATTGAATCCTATGCTGTCACCAACAATGAAATGTGGGACACTGACTCATACAACCTTTGGCACGACCGCCTAGGGCACCCTGGTAGTGACATGATGATCTGTATTTGAAAAAACTCACACGGACATCTCTTCTTTCGAGTGAAAAATAAAGTGGGAGAAAAATCCGTCCACTGCAAGGTGTAGGTCTTAGTACTGCTCAAATACAGTCATTGCCTTCTGAAGTACCAGAAGCACTACCTCCCTCCCATTATGCCTCATTGACTATTTTAAAGGCACATCACTCGTTTTGCAAAGCCTGCTTTTTAGCAAAAACAGGATCGAGACCTTCCTATGCTAAAGATACAAAACAAAACATTCCATTCTTACAAAGGATACAAGGAGATATTTGTGGACCTATCCATCCAGAATGTGAACGATTCAAGTACTTTATGGTTCTAGTGGATGCTTCGACACGCTGGTCACATGTCGCTTTATTGTCCACAAGAAATGCTACATTTACAAAACTCCTAGCACAGATTATACGTTTAAGGCTCACCACCTTGATCACCCTATCAAGTCTATAAGGCTTGATAATGCTGGAGAGTTTGCATCAAAAGCATTTGATGAATATTGCATGTCTATTGGGATCGATGTAGAGCATCCTGTACCCCATGTGTATACACAAAATGGTCTCGCATAAGCCACCATCAAAAGGCTACAAATGGTGGCTAGGGCAGTGGTTATGTGCACCAACCTGCCTATATCTGCATGAGGTTATGCAATATTGCATGCAGGTTTACTTGTTCGTTTCAGACCCACTGCTAGCCAACCATTTTCTGCGTACCAGTTGCTAACTGGATATGAGCCTGACATTTCACACTTACGCATATTTGGTTGCACAGTATATGTGTCTATTACGCCTCCACAGCGCACCAAAATGGGTCGTCAGAGACGATTAAGTATTTATGTTGGATACAAATTCCCAACAATTATCCCCTACTTGGAACCCTTGACAGGCGATCTCTTTACCGCTAGATTTGCGGATTGTCACTTTGATGAGACAGTCTTCTTGTCGTTAGGGGGACATAGGAAAAAGGATTTTCTAAGAGAACGATAGGGATTGTCGTGGTTTGTCCCCACTCTGTCTCATTTTGATCCCCGCACTTCACAAAGTGAAAGTGAAGTGAAAAGAATAATCGATCTTCAGAACATAGCAAATTCGATGCCTGATGCGTTTACTAATATCGCAAAAGTGATGAGATCACATATGCCAGCTGCAAATGTGCCTGCAAGGTTAGAAGTCCCCTATAAGAGGCACGATGCCGAAAATAGAGGCATTGCAACTACACTTAGTGGAGGTGTGGTTGAGGTCGTGGCTTCCCAAAGGAAGAGGGGGAGGCCACTTGGTTCAATTGACACTTACCCAAGGAAGAAGAGGGTGAGTAAGGCACAAACTGATCCATTATTCATCAATGTAGAGAACCCCTCTCATGAGATTGTCTCCGATTACAGTTATGTCCATGAATGAATACTAGAGGACGCTTCGATGTTTGAAATGATTTCAGAGAACAAAGAAATCTCAATGGATTATGAGAGTGCGTATGAGTTGATAGAAAGATCTTCCATACACATTGATGATGTATTTGCATAAACTGTTGCTCAAGAAATCATAGAGCACGATTATATCGAACCACGCTCTGTTGCAGAATGTCAACAAAGAGCATATTGACCAAAATGGAAAGAAGCAATCCAGGCAGAATTAGATTCTCTGGCAAAGAGACAGGTATTTAGTCCGGTAGTGCTAACCCCACCAAGTGTAAAGCCTGTAGGACATAAATGGGTCTTCGTCAGAAAGTGTAATGAGAAGAATGAAGTTCTGAGGTACAAGGCGCGCCTTGTGGTGCAAGGTTTCTCACAACACCCTGTAATTGACTACGAGGAGACATACTCTCACAAAATGGACGCTATAGCGTTCCTCTACTTAGTTAGCTTGGTAGTTTCCGAAGGACTGGAAATGCAGCTCATGGATGTGGTTAATGCATATCTCTATGGGGATCTAGATTCAGATATATATATATATATATATATATATATATATATATGAAAGTGCCAGATGGCCTTACATTACCCAAATCAAGTGACTCTAAACCACGGAGTGCGTTTGCAATTAGGTTGAAACACTCACTTTACAGATTGAAACAATCGGGGCGGATGTGGTATACCCGTCTAAGTGACAACTTGATTGGGAATAGATATAAGAACGATGAATTATGCCCCTGCATATTCATAAAGAAAACAAGTTCCGGATTTGCAATTGTAGCTGTATATGTCGATGATATGAACATAATAGGTACTCTTAATGAAAAAAGAGAAACCGCGAGCTACTTGAAATCTAAATTTGAGATGAAAGATCTTGGGAAAACTCGATTCTGTCTAGGCCTTAAACTAGAATACTGAGTTTGTGGAATACTAATCCACCATTCTGGGTTTGTCCAAAAGTCAGGTGATTTAACATGGACAAATCGCATCCTGCTAGCACTCCCATGATCGGTCGAAACTTGGATGCAAGGAAAGATCCATTTCGTCCAAAGGAAGATGACGAAGAGGTGTTGGGAGCTGAAATTCCCTATCTAAGTGCAATAGGTGCATTACTGTACTTAGCCCAATGTACTTGACCAGACATTGCATTCTCAGTGAACTTGTTAGCTAGATTTAGCTCAGCGCCAACGCAGCGTCACTGGAATTGTATCAAGAACATTTTCCGATACCTAAAAGGAACCATTGACTTGGGACTGTTCTTTCCCTACAGAGAGACAAGAGGGACCGCATATGGAACTGCAATCCCTAAAGGAAATGTTGATGGCGAAAACGCCACTCACTACACTAAAACGCCAAATGACATTTTGGTTAGTTTTGCTAATGCTGGGTACCTCTCTGACCCACATAAAGGTCGTTCCCAAATTGGTTATGTATTTACTATTGGGAACACGGTGATATCTTGGAGATCAACCAAGCAAACCCTTGTGGCTACCTCCTAGAACCACTCAGAGATCATTGCTCTACATGAGGCGGTTCGTGAGTGTATATGGTTAAGAGCTATCATTACACATATTCGATGGACTAATGATTTGAGTTCTACCACTGAAGAGCCTACTTGCATTTATGAAGATAATGCATCTTGCATCGAACAGATGAAGCTAGGTTATATCAAGGGTGATAATACAAAATACATATCGCTAAAGTTTTCCTATAATCAGCAACAATAGACCCTCCTCAAGATTCAAGTGAATCAAGTAAGGTCTGAGGAGAATGTGGCAGATTTGTTCACCAAATCATTGCCTAAGGCCACATTTGAGAAACATTTGAAAAGCATAAGAATCCAAAGACTTTCCAAGCTCCTTTGATTAATGTAAGGATCAGGGGGAGGTATAGACGTCAAGGGGAGTCTAACACACACATGTCATCCTCAAATGTAAAAGGTGCGTTGTGCTCATTTCCTTCGACCAAGGTGTATTTTTTGTCCTACAGGGTTTTTATTGTTACTTGGCAAGGTTTTTAGTGAGGTAATAACTCATGCACCATTTTGTCTTTGACTTGGCACAAGGGGGAGTGTTAAAGGAAAAACATATTATATGTCTTCGTCAAAGCGACTGATGGAGAGGGAATCAAGGAATCAGTATTACCATCAATCAACACGATTACGGATCAATAAGCATTTAATGTCATCATTGTAATTGATATTTCCGTTATAATTCTCTCCCTATATAAATGTGGACTATAAAATGAAATGAGAACACCAATTCCAATTGTCATTTTACTTTTACAAAGGAATCTAATTTTAGGCCAAAAATTATAATAAATTTGGAGAGTAAAGAGAACTTTTAACTTCAATCATCGTCATGATCTATATCTTGTATAGCTTGGATTTAATCTTTTATTCATATATAGAAATGATTTATTACTCATCTCTCTCTCTGTCTCTCTCATTTTTGTTCTTCTTTTCTAAGTGGCTTTATGACGAAAAAAGAGATATTACAAAAAAAAAAAAAAAAGAAGGAAAAAAAAGAGATAGTTTAGAAAATTATAAGGTCACCAAAAGTGACATTTACTATATATGCTTCAATTAGTAAAGAAATTTAAGAAACTAATATAATTGTGCGGTGGTTGGTCACGGGATCAATTCTCACTCACACCACGGATGGATGAGGTGGGGATTGAAAAGAAAACGAAAGAAAGATTTTTCCAGTTGAGTCTTTTGCCCTGCAACCTTACATCCAAATGTTTTGCTTTGCATACCGGCCGTGGTGATTACTATTGGTCATGAAATTTGCTGGGCATATGCAAGTACAGTGCATATAGATGGACAGCGAACTAGAGATGGATGGATAGATTTCCAAGGGTCCCCTGTCAGTTTATCACAATGGAAGCAAGACAGGTGGGTTTGAAGAGAAGGGAAGTGCTTGTTTAGATGGAGAAAAGGACAGAGAAAGGAAGTCCCCGGCGGAATTAGTCGAAGATAAGAAGAAAAAGAAGACGCCACCGCATGACAGCTAGGGCATCTTCCGATGAGTAGGCCCCGCGGTGGTGTTGTGATTGCCGGGGAACACGCCAAGACGAGCTAGCTAGGGCAATTCTCCATCCGTGACTAAAACAAGTAACCCATGCTGATACTGTTCCTTCCTTTTGAATGAATGCATGTGATCGATCTATCGAGCTGGTCGACATCGTGTGTCTTTTTTCACAAAGCCACCCATGCATAATACTTATCTTGAGATTTACGCAATTGCCTGGCTAGCTATATGTCCTAGCTCATTCTTTTTCTTTCTTGTTAATTGTTAGTTGCTACTTTGTTCAGCCAATATTAAAAAAAAACACATATATTAGTTGCTACTTTGAATCAAATGCTTGATTAATTTTTACTGGAGTAAAAAAAAAAACTTTTTGATTTTGCTTTACCCAATATATATACACAAAATTTTTCAGGTAAGGATATCCTTACCTAAGTTTATGGAACATATTTCCAATTTTTGGTCACTTTTTGATAACATATTCATATCTTAACCGTTCAGTTTTTAGGTCTTAATGTATAGATAATCTCTGCAAAATTTCAGCTAAATTGATGATCATTAAGATATCAAAAACTGCAATTTACACGAACGAACCTAATCTGTCGAACAGGAACCGTTCGTGTACATTGTTGTAATTTACAGTTTTGAATGCCTTAACGATCATCAATTTGGCTGAAATTTTGCAGAGATGATCTATACATTAGGACCTAAAAATTAAACGGTTAAGATGTAAATATGTGATCAAAAAGTGGCAAAAAACTGAAAATCCGCACCTAAGCTTAGGCATGGATGTCATTAACCAAGAAGAACTGTATGTATGTGTGTGTGTGTGTCTATATATATATATATATATATATATATATATATATATATCTCATCGCTGGAATGGTGTTGAAGTTTTGAGCTTCATTACGATTGTATTTTCAACATGTTTTCGCCTTATCTCTTTCCCACATGAGATGTTATCAATTTTACAGAAATATACATGGACGTACGTGGTCTTAGAAACTTGATAGATATATTATATATATAGTAGAACATTGGCCTATTTCAAAAAAAGTGATGTGGGGTAATGTCTCAAAATATTTTGTGAGGCGGGTAAATGCACATTTTGATTGAAAGTTAAGAGGCTAGAAACTAATTGACTATAGTACCACAAATGCAAGCACCAATACTTGATATTTACTCAAGAAATAATTAATTATCAACAGAATGTTTCAAATTGATTTACGGCACAAAAGAATAAATGAGAGCTATCGTTTGTGCTTGAATTTAGAATCACGTACTTTAACATTTGTTGATTAGTACACATTTCACAAAAAATAGCAATATATTCAAATGGACCTGCAGATTAATGAATAAGAACAGTTAGTCTGTGTCTTTTGCATAGATTGCTTCGTCTGTATTGGCCTGAATGGGCATAGAAGGACATTACTTCGCTAACCAGCCATGGTTAGCAAGTGCTGACCACAGCCATTAACAGATCGACACGTGTCCATTCAATTTTTTTATAATGCTATTGAAATACCCGATGGAGAAGAAGAGTTCTGGTAATGTCAAAAATCTTCTCCAAATATCCCTTTTCCTTCCAAACTGTAAACCCTTCTGCAATATTATTCAACTGCAAACCCGATTCATATGATATTCTTATTACTTTTCATAGAAATGTGTATTTTGAAACTTATGCCTAGAGTAGTTGCTCAAGAATATAAAGTTGTAAAATTTAGCAGATTGTATAAGCACTACCAGTGCTAGTTCTGCAAATTGTTGTTGTACTTGGTTAATCTCAATGTCCTGCTTTGTTTATTTTGACAGATTTTCATTGTTATTCCTAATCTTGCTACCCATATATATGCCTATATGGCCGTTGGTGTATGGCCGACCTTCATGTTTCTGAAAGAAGGGAAGATTGTGGACATAGTGGTGGGAGCAAAGAAAGAAGGAAGAAAAGTAACTGAAATCTAGCACCTTCATCTCGCTACCCATATGATCGCTGCTTCTTGCTCCATCTTCGTCGGGTTCAGAGTTGAATCGTACCGTAAACCGAACAAAAGTAATTGAAGTCTAGTACCCATCGTCGAATTCCTATGGGTACTGAAGAAATCCAGTACTCAT
This sequence comes from Rosa chinensis, assembly GCF_002994745.2. Classification (NCBI taxonomy): domain Eukaryota; kingdom Viridiplantae; phylum Streptophyta; class Magnoliopsida; order Rosales; family Rosaceae; genus Rosa; species Rosa chinensis. The sequence continues at coordinate 34,194,852 of NC_037091.1, read as the reverse complement.
ATTCGAAATCAATACCCATCGCTTCAAATCCCTATTAATTTTACTGAAGAATGCAGAAGGTAACCCAATTTGGAAGAGAAATGGATTTCTGGATTTGAATGTGTTGGACGTTAACTGGAGCTCTTCTTGTCTGGTATTTCAATAGCATTAAATATATTTTTTTCTTGAATGAACACATGTCGATGTGTTAGTGGTTGTGGTCAGCACTTGCTAACCAGGGCTGGTTAGCGAAGTAATGTCCGGCATAGAAAGGAGTACATGTTTTAGCAAAGCCATCAATAATTGAAAAATATGCAGATACAAACACAAGGTTAAAGTCTAATCACTTTGACTTATTATGCTTGAAATACGTGGAGAAAGCTAAGTGTATATATGCAGTGTTCAAACTCTTGCTATGTTTGAGGCAAAGTCAATTTGCATTTTCGGCCTTAAAATAAGGTGTGTTTGGAAATGAAAGGGAAGGAACAGAGCAAGAAGAAGCTGAAGCAAGCGACAAACAGAAATGCATAGATGTGCGTTTGGCATATGATATGTCAGGACTTATTAATAGATGTGCGTTTGGCATATGATTGTCTTGACGCTTCGATAATGTGTTGGTATAGAGTTCATAAAAAGTTTATTCACTAGCTACTAAACGATGGTGCACCCAAAATTATTTTCATTAGTTTGCCCAAGTAGGCAAGTACTATTTTTATGCCAAGTACTATACCAAATGGTATATTGTATTTAGGGTTTTTGTCCATTTACTCCATTTTCAGGGATTTTTTTACCCACTTACCTCATTAAGTTTTTTTAATTCCTCCTTACCCAAAACACTTTAAAGAAGTCTTCCCTAATACCACATTAAGTTTTTTTTTTTTTTTTTTTTAGTTTAAGACTATTTTACCCTTACCGTTTTGTTACTCTGAGAGAGAGAGAGAGAGAGAGAGAAACCATAAGAGACTTCGCCAGAGCCCGGTCACCGGCTGCCGGATTCCCGTCATCGGTCACAGGATTCTGGTCACCGAACGCCGGATTCAGGTCAACTTTTGTCTGAATCCCGTCACCGGATTCTGGCCAACTTTCATCGGAATCCTGTCACCGGTCGCCGCCCACCGGACTTTTCTGAAAACCTAGCCGAAGTTCTTCAAAGAGGTCGTCGGAGATATCATAGGTCGCCAGAAAATTTTATTGCCCCCAATAGATATCTATTGGCCCCCCATTGCCCACCAATAGACGTTTATTGGCCCCTAATAGAACTTTCGGTAGCAGGAATGGGAACTAATTTTCCTAAAATTAGACAAATAAAACTTTGATTAAAGAAAAAAATGAAGAGATTATATCAATTTAAAAACGTTTATTGCCCTCCAATAGACGTCTATTGGAGGCAATAAACGTCTATTGCCCCCCAATAGACATTAATTTTTTTTTCTTTTCCTTCTGCCCCATTAATTATAAAAAAAAAAAAAAAAACTGATTTGGGCTCCCAGAAATTATTTTGGGCACCCAAGTCAACAAATCGAAATTCTCTCTCCCTGCTAGAACATCGGGTCAGTCCAGGACGCCAATCTCGGCTTCCGGCAAGGCGTTCCGGAAGCTTCTCCAACCAAACCGGTCACCACCGTCCAATGCCACAGTAGAGAGAGAATTTCGATTCCTAGCCTACCAGAATCGGTGCTGCAGAAAATTCGTCTTTCTTTCTCTCTTGCTCTGGGCGGTTTCCGTTACAACATCGTCAATTCCTTCTATATGCTCTAACCATGACCGGCGACAGATCAGAGAACTGGTCGACCTTGATAGTCAGTGAGAATGAGAGGTCAAGGGTGAGCTCTGGCGACGAGTGGACTCCGATGTGGTTGAGTTGGATCTGGGAGAGCTCTAGGGCCGAGTCGGTGGGGAAGAGGATGAACACGGCAGTGGAGAGGAGGAGAAGGCTGAGAGAGAGAGGAGAGAGAGTCTGATCGAAGATGGATGAGAGGGAGGAGGAGAGGAGAGAGAGTCTGATCAGAGATGGATGAGAGGGAAGAGGGAGAGATCAATGGCATGGATGTAGTTTTTTAATTAAGTTGAGCGCAAAATTGTGATTTTATTTGAAATTGTGTAAGTGGGAATAAAAATTTGTTGCTAGGGTAACTGAGATAATTTTGGCCAATTTTGGTGCTTTGGGTCAAGAACCCTTGTATTTATTTTTATAAGTGAAAGATTATGAGTTCGAGTCACGTACTAGTTGTAACGTTGTATATTCCTAAATAATATTGTCAATTATATATTCCTAATTATAATATTATCAATTATCGATCAATATTTATATTCAGAATAAAGGAAGAAGTAAATTATTGCTTCTATAATCATGAGAAACATTTGATTTCAGTAACAATTATCATACGTATAGAAATCCCCCATGGTGAAGGGTGCCTTATTCATCTGATTCTTTTTTGAGTTAATTTGATTTAAGTGCAAAACTCACACCCCATATTGGATGTAGTCCGGATGATTTGGATCGAAAAACCTCTTTTGATATTTTCTTTTTTATATCTTCTTTTCTTCTAAGCACATATTCTGTAAAGGGTGAAGATTTGGTATGTTAATATTTTTCATATATGTCTTATTTTATGTAAAACCACTTTGAGGACTATTTTTTTTTTTTTTTTGGGAATCGAAGGAGGTTAGCCAATTTTGTAATTTAGCAAGTAGTACCAGAAACGACACACCCTAGAGGGGCCGACAAAAAGAGCCGTTTCTTTAGGACATACAAAAAACTTATTCTAAAAGAACAGAACCTCGCACTCCCGGGTACACCTACCTTTTAAGGAGATTTACGCACCTTTATTCTAACAAAACCTAGAAGCTCATAAACAAGAGTTAAATAAATGTAACAACCGAGCAAACTAAATTTTGCGACCCAAATGAAATTAAGCAATATATGGATTAGCTCAGTGGTTAGAGCACCCACTACCTATGTACGAAGTCATGGGTTCGAGTCACCATGGGGGCAGGAGTGAAACCCTTTGATCCTCTTTGAAAGAAAGAAAGAAAAAAAAGCAATATATGAATTAGAGGATGACAAATCACCCTCCAGTCCCGTAGCTAAGGAGACCCAGGACCCAAAACTTAAGAGTCCAACCTACTCAAGCCCAACCCACAGGCCAGAACGAAGCCCAGATGGCCCAAGTAGTAACTGCTAAGGGCACCCCGCCCTACTCCCGTTCACCAATTACATCGACCTGCTCAACGCCGCCACAACAAACTCCTCTGCCGAGAGGGCCAGACTAGTTGATGACACAGCCTGCATACGATGATCGAAGGCCACCACAGCCACCAGCGTCCTCATCCTTCAACCACAACCCAACGTCGTCGTTCGTAGCCAACGTCACCGATGAAAGAGTAAACGCAGCGGAGCCGCTCCCCCTCACACCCAGTCCAATATGAGAATCCAATGGTGAGGTTCCAGTCCCGACACCAACTGCACGACCACCGTCACCAAAATCATCAAGTTCACCACTGACAGGCTCACCCAAGATATCCCCACCACATCCATCCTCATCTTTGTACATCGGTTCGCAAAGCCAGAGGTCATAAAGTAGATCTAGTCGACATCCATCGATCCACTTCACCGATGCAAGCAGTGACCAAAACAATGTCGGAGACGGTCCTACTGTCAAGTTGACAACGTATGCCAAGAGGAGGCAACCAGCCACAAGGCTAGGAATGACATCAGCCATCGAGTTTGGGTGAGTTGAAAGATTTTGTTGAAGAAAGGTTTTCAGCGAGAAACCCTAACAAAACGGTTAGGTCAGAGAAACTCACTTTGAGGACTAATGTGGTAACTAAAAAAAAGTCCCCATAAAGGTAAGTAAGGTCCTCATAAGAATAAAGTAGGTAACTAGAAAAAAGTCCTCATTGAGATAAATAAGGTACTCGTTAGAGTAAAGTAGGTTCTCATTTGAGTAATTAATAAGTCCTAAGAGTGATAATTGTAGTATGTTTTCATTTAAGTAATTAAGTCATAAAAGTGGTAATTCTATGTATGTCATATGTTAACATATTATAGAATTTTCCTTTTGTAAGTTATATATGATTATAATATGAATTGAATGGCTAAATATGAATAACATTAGACCTGTACTATTTAGTATAGTGTCATTAGTACCTTTTTTTTTGGGCAAATGAATGGCTTGAGTTCAAGTCATGTTCTACTGGTTATATAATTTCAGTTATATTAATACCAATAATTCTACTAAAAAAAAATGAATAACATTATGGGTCATACCAATGACTAAAATATCGAGGAAATATCGATGGTCTAGAAAATAGAAATTTCGATGGAAATATTGAGAATATATCAATATCGGTAAATAATTGAGAAAATGATAGAAATTTGAAGAAAAACATGGAAACTTTAAATGAACCTTTTGGAGATGTTTGTTTTATCAATTATCTACTATATTTCACAAGAAAACCTTGGACAAACATTATTATATAGTGAGTTATAATAATTTAAGGTGAAATAGTAAATGTTAAATTACTGAGAATTCTTTAAATTTACTTTAAATATCTCATTGTTTTTAAATGGAAGTCGTAAAACATGAAAGGTGCAACAAGCCAACAAATGAGTAAATTTGGCTCAGATTATTGCAATATATTGAATATTTCTCAATATATATTTCTTAAAATTTCCGAAAATTTTGAAAATATTTAACGAAAATCACTTGGTATGACTAGGAAATTTCAGTCCCCCAAAAAAAACTAAAATATCGCCGAAATTTTGGCGAAAATTTCAATATTTTAGTCCTTGGATCATACCCTCTTTATCAGGGACTTCTCATACTACGTGCAGTTGAGTACACGCCATGAACATGACATCGAACCAAAGATTGAAATATCTACTATATTTCCTTTTTTTGAGGGACCGATATATCATAGGGGGAAAATATCTTATCTTCCACCGTATCTGTGAAATTTTTCTGATATCGTTAAATATTCCCGATATATTAGTTATTTGAGATATATCCCCGATAAGATGAAGAAATATCTGTAAAATATGATGGAAAAAAAAAAAACCAAAAATAGGAAAAACTCAGTAATTCTCTAAATGCAAATATGTGTGAGGAGAGATCTCCTCAAGGCAAATCTGGATGAGGAGAAATCCTCTCAAGGCGAATTTGGCGAAGAGAAATACCCTCAAGGCAATTTTGGGTGAGAACTGAGAAGTAATTCTCTAAATGCAAATCTATGTGAAGAGAAATCTCCTCAAAGCGAATCTGGACGAAGAGTATTCCCTTCAAGGCAAATCCGAGTGAGGAGTGGAATCCAGATAAGGAAAAATTCCCTGAAGACGAATTTAGGCGAAGAGAATTCATGATGAAGCAATTTTAGCAAAAAATAATAAAAATAAAAATAAAAAATAAAAAATAAAAAATAAAAAATAAAAAATAAAAAATAAAAAATAAAAAATAAAAAATAAAAAATAAAAAATTTGATGGAGCCATGTTTCAAAAAGTAACTCATTCACTTCATCTTTCTCAATTATATTGGATTGACCTTAATTATAATAAAGTTTTCAGACAAAGAGAACAGACTATTGGGTTATGATCCACACAAGAGTAAAAAAATGTGTTGCAATTATATAAATCATTTAGTACTATGTAGTATGTGACTCTGTGTAGTATGTAGTTTAGACACAGAGCGTAGTGATACCTTAAATGAATCTCATGAAGGCAATAATCAATTTGGCTATGACGAAATTCACATTCCATGTTTTATTTTTTAGTATTTTAAGTTTTTTCTTTTTGTAAAAATTAGGTGTGTGAATTTCATTTAAAAGAAGAAATGAGAGTGAATTGTAAACTTAGGAGTGTGAATTTCATTCTCCAATTTAAAAAGGTTTCTATCTTTTTTTATTTGAAGCTACTCTACTTCAAATTAGTTTGGATGAGCTCCTCGTCTCGATTAAACTCTTCTATTTCAGTACATATGGTTATAATTTTATAATTTGAAGCTGTTTTTTTCTTTTCTAAATCCATCACTACTAAAAATCAATTGAAATGATCCAGTACTATTTGATCTAGTGGCATAAATCTTTCAATTATAATTATCCAGTCGTGAGTTCGACTTGTTTTTTTTTTTTTTTTCCTGAAAAAAGGGCGGTGCGGCTGCCCTTAAGCCTTGATTAATAAAACTGTTGAATACAAGGTGGGGACATTAAGCCAAAACCCCTGATTACAATAGACAACTAGAGAACATCCTGAAATACTATCATGAGTCTCTACTAAACAACTGTATTCAATTAGGCACCAACTAGCAAAGAGCGCTCTACTGGCGACTCTATTTGCTTTGACACAGCGGTGACACAACGGAAAGATAACTCGACCTGCAACTCGATTACAGCATAGCATAATTTCCATATGCACAGCTTTCCCATCATGTTGCCACTGGAAAATAAATCCAGTGACACTCAGTTTCACCCTGCCACTAGGAGGCAGCGACCATTTGACCAAGCAAGGAACTCGCCGCCTACCTAGAGCAAACACGTTACTGCCACTAGGAGGTTGCGACCATTTGATAAAGTCAGGAACTCGCCACCTACCTAGAGCAAACAAGGCACACAAGGTGCACAGACCGGCACAAGGCCCACTTCGCCCTACCCAAACATGGTAGAGACTTATTGTCAACAAAACAACTAAACAAATAGAACAACTAAACCGTAACCAACAGAAAACAAAGCACAACCAGCAAGGGCCCAAGACCAAAGGCCCGGCCCAAACACCACTCTCTCCAGTAAGGACCGCTAGCGCCACAGGCAACCATCGCCGCCACCATACTCTCGCTCCACCTCGCCGCTGCAACGCAACACCACGCCACCGCCTTGCCATACCACACCGCCGCATAGCATCCCTATACCATGGATCGAGTCCTACTGACAACAGCGGCCGGATCCCAAGGCGGAACAGATCCCTGTCGGGATCGACTCTGTCCTGAGCTTGAAGTCACTGCCATCGCCCAGATCTCTGGTGCTTTGATGACTCCAGAGTTCGCCGCCGGCCAACTGTGCCGTACCGCCGCTCCTCACCTGCGCTCGCCCACAACCCGCGAAGGGCAGATCGAGATCTCTCCGTCCAACTTGGGAGATAGCCACCATCCACTTGCCCTGGGCCACGTCTCAGCTAGAAACCCTCGCCGGAGTGCACGGAACCATCACCGGCCGGTCCGACGACGACGCCCCAAGGACGCGCCGCCGGACGGAACATCACTCTCGCTCAACCACACCAGGAGCGTTCTCCAAACCCACTTGAGTTTTTTTTATATTTATATTTTCTGGGATTAAATACTATTTACTCCCTATACTTATAGGGTTTCATCGTTTCAGTCCCTGACCTTTGAAATTCACCTAAAAAGTCCCTGAACTCTTAATTTCCTTCGAATTGGTCCCTGCCATCAAAATTTTTTGTTAAAGTTGCCGAAAATGTCTATTATACCCTCGCTTACTTTTTTTTTTTCAAATTTATTTTTTCTCTCTCTTTTATTTCTTTTTTACATTTCACCTCTTGAAGGTTTGTGGATTGGAACCATCTTGATGAGGAGATGCATAGAAGGAGGTGAGAGAGCAGGAAGAAGAAGAGGTAAAAACAATAAAATAAAAAAAAGATAGGAAGAATTTTTTTTTTTTAAGTAATTGAGGGTATAATAGACTTTTTAGGAGAAGATAACGGAGTTTTTGACGGATGCTTGACGGTAGGGACCAATCGGGAGGAAATTAGGAGTTCAAGGACTTTTTAGGTGAAATTCGAAAGTCAGGGACTGAAGCGATGAAACCATATAAGTATAGGAAGTAAGTAGTATTTAACCCTATTTTCTGATTTCGACTTGTTTATTCGTCGATTCACAGCGATGGTTGTCATGAGGTTAGTTAGCAAGAGGAACACAAATTCCTTGCTCATTCAACGTTTTATTTTTTTATTTTATTTTTTTCACTCGGTAAACTCCATCTTTCCCTCTTAATTTGGCGCTTTGCAAACCCACCATCACACACCTCATTTAGCAATATTATCTCCCTCTTTTCTCTTTCTCTTTCTCTTTCTCTCTCGTGAGATCACAGCAACTTCATTTTCGTCTTTGTACCAGTACAACCTCCCAAATCCAACACTCTTCCATGGCAGGTTTTCCATGACACACAGTGTTCCAAAAGTAATGCTTCCCTGGCCAGACTCCCATTCCCCATAACTACACTACCGTTTTCAGAAAAGAACTAGTCGTTCATCCACCTTGGCTCAAAATCATTACATTGTACTCAACAATGGCTTTTCTCAGATTCCTCATATACACGCTGGCAATAACGTCCATGGTATCTCTGCAACGCTGCATGGGCGACGACCCCATCCCGGCACAGCTAAACTACGACGTTTTGGGCCTCCTCGTCTTCAAATCCGACCTCCACGACCCTTCTTCCTACCTCGCTTCCTGGAACGAAGACGACGACTCCCCATGTTCATGGAACTTCATCCAATGCAACCCTACCACCGGAAGAGTCTCTCACCTCTCCCTCGACGGCTTAGGCCTTGAGGGCAAAATCGGAAAAGGTCTTCAGAATCTTCAGCACCTCAAGGTACTCTCTTTATCCAACAACAACTTCACTGGTGAGCTTAGTCCAGAAAAACTTGCTCTTCCTCCAAATCTCCAAACACTCAACTTAAGCCGAAACAGTTTCTCGGGACTAGTTCCCACTACTCTTGTGAACTTCAGCTCCATCAGATTTCTTGATCTTTCTGAGAACTCACTCTCTGGTTCACTCCCTGATTCGCTCTTTGATGCTTGTTTTTCGCTTCGCTACCTTTCTTTATCTGGAAACTTGCTAGAAGGGAACTTGCCTAGTACTCTTTCCAGATGCTCTTCTTTGAATGGCCTCAACATCTCCAACAACCGTTTCTCTGGTAACCCGGATTTCGAATCCGGGATTTGGTCCTTGGAACGGCTTCGTTCTTTGGATCTTTCAAACAATGCTCTTTCCGGGTTTGTGCCAAAAGGGATATCAGCCACACATAATTTGAAAGAGCTTTTAATCCAGAGGAACCACTTTTCTGGGCCAATGCCTTTTGATATTGGACTGTGTCCGCACTTGGGTAGGATGGATTTCAGTGAAAATCTGTTCACTGGTGAGTTACCGCAGTCACTTCAGAAGTTGAATTCCTTGACATTTATGAGTCTTTCAGATAACATGTTCAATGGTGATTTTCCTCAATGGATTGGGAACATGAGCAGCCTACAGTACTTGGACTTTTCCAACAATGGCTTCACGGGAAGCCTCCCACCATCAATGGGTGACCTTAGATCTCTCAGTTATCTAAGTCTGTCTAACAACAAACTTGTTGGGACACTTCCAACTTCTCTTGTCTACTGCAACAAGTTGTCTGTGATTCGGTTGAGGGGTAATGATTTCAGTGGGAGCATACCAGAAGGTTTGTTTGGTCTGGGCTTGGAAGAGATAGATTTTTCGGATATGGGACTTACAGGTTCAATTCCACCCGGTTCGAGTAAATTGTTTGAGTCTTTGAAGATGTTGGATCTATCAAGGAACAATCTCAAAGGCAACATTCCAGCAGAGGTGGGACTTCTATCCAACTTGAGATACTTGAATCTTTCATGGAACAATCTTCAATCAAGAATTCCCCCAGAGCTTGGATTCTTTTCGAACCTAACCGTGCTAGATCTCCGCAATAGCGCATTGTATGGTTCAATCCCAGGAGATATATGTGATTCTGGGAGTTTGGATATTCTCCAATTGGATGGTAATTCATTGACTGGCCCAATTCCTGATGAGATTGGGAATTGCTCATCCCTCTATTTGATGTAAGTCTGATTGATTATCTCTTGTTATCTGAATTTTTGTACATTGAAGTTTGAATTATATATACCAATTACTAACTGATAGATTTTCCTTTTTGTTGCAATTGCAGGAGTTTGTCATATAACAATTTAAGTGGTGCTATTCCAAAATCCATTTCGAAGTTGAGCAAGCTCGAGATTCTCAAGTTAGAGTTCAATCAGTTGGGTGGAGAGATACCGCAAGAGCTTGGAAAATTGGAAAATCTTCTTGCTGTGAACATTTCATACAACAGATTAACAGGGAGGCTTCCTGTAGGGAGTGTGTTTCAGAGTTTGGATCAAAGTGCTTTGCAAGGAAACTTGGGTATTTGTTCACCATTGTTGAAGGGACCATGTACAATGAATGTACCTAAGCCTCTTGTTCTTGATCCAAATGCCTACCCCAACCAAATGGGTGGTGGGGATCATAGATTCCAAGGCGAATCTTCAGGGTCCCGAAAAGGACATCACCATATGTTCCTTAGCATATCTGCTATTGTGGCAATTTCAGCTGCTACATTGATTGCTGTTGGAGTAATTGTCATTACCCTTCTAAATGCATCTGCAAGAAGGAGGCCTGCATTTGTGGAAACTGCCTTGGAAAGCATGTGTTCGAGCTCTTCGCGATCGGGTAGTTTGGCATCAGGGAAGCTCATTCTGTTTGACTCAAGGTCATCGCCGGATTGGATCAGCAGTCCTGAATCACTACTAAACAAGGCCTCTGAGCTCGGGGAGGGAGTCTTTGGGACAGTCTACAAAGTTCCACTGGGAGCTCAGGGAAGAATGGTGGCAATCAAAAAGCTTGTGACAACAAACATACTCCAATGTCTTGAAGACTTTGACAGAGAAGTTCGAGTCCTTGGAAAGGCGAGGCACCCGAATCTAGTAGCCCTGAAAGGATATTACTGGACTCCACAGATGCAGCTACTTGTAAATGAGTATGCCCCCAATGGCAACCTACAATCCAAACTACATGATAGGCTTCATTCAAGTTCACCTCTTTCATGGGATGATAGGTTCAAAATCCTGCTTGGAATAGCAAGGGGACTTTCCCATTTGCACCATTCTTTCCGCCCGCCCATCATTCACTACAACATAAAACCAAGTAACATATTGCTCGATGAAAACCTCAACCCGAAGATTTCTGATTTTGCACTTGCAAGGCTACTAACCAAGATCGACAGGCACGTAGTGAGTAACAGATTTCAGAGTGCATTGGGCTATGTGGCACCGGAACTAGCTTGCCAGAGCCTAAGGGTAAACGAGAAATGCGATGTGTATGGTTTCGGTGTCTTGATCCTTGAGCTTGTCACTGGTAGAAGGCCAGTGGAATATGGGGAAGACAATGTGGTGATATTGACTGATCATGTGAGGGTTTTGCTTGAACAAGGCAATGTGTTGGGATGCATTGATCATAGCATGGGGGAGTACCCAGAGGATGAAGTCCTACCAGTGTTCAAGTTGGCCTTGGTGTGCACTTCTCAGATACCATCTTGCAGGCCAACCATGGCAGAAGTGGTGCAAATTCTTCAGATTATCAAGACTCCACTTCCACAGAGAATTGAGCGCTTCTAATTTTCAAAGAGCACATTTAGCAATCTTGCATAACTTGATAGAGATTGCTCCTCCTCCTTCGTTGTTGGAGTTTGTTAATTACTATTTTCTTTTTATTCGGATTTGATAGATAGGGAAACTTCCACTTGTTAATTTGTTGTTCTTCTCACCTGTAAGCAGATTTTCCTGATTGCTATTTTTAGATATCTGATGCGAAATGGATGAATTGTCCCTTTGATTGCATTGTGCATTTTGGAACACTCGTATATATAGTTTGAAACCGGTTCAGATGAAATCTTGAGCGCAAGTCAAGGAAAATGTGGCACTAAAAAGAGTTTCTGATTGAAGAAAAATATCACTAAACTAATGGCTATTTAATCACTTCATCACCATTTGCAAATCAAATTAGTCTAGTTATTTTCTTAACTCTATTTAGCTAATCACAATAAAGGATTCTACTTTTTTTTTTGGGCTAAATACTGGTTACTACCCTGTGGTTTAGGTCCAAAATCAATTCAGTCCCTGGACTTCTAATTTCATCAAAAACACCCCTGCACTTTCAATTTTGATCTAATAGGTCTAATTCATTAATATTCTGTTATGAGTTCAAGTTATAGTTGGATTATTTGTTGAAAATTTATTTATTTGATAGATTTCTAATAGTGGATCTCACTCCTAAATTGATTATGCAGGCCACATCAACACCACATTATAAAACATGGGCCATATATGAGCCATGTCAACAAGTTAAATAACTCAATTGTCGGAAGTCTAATAAATTGGACCTATTAGATCAAAATTGAAAGTGCAGGGGTGTTCTTGATGAAATTAGAAGTTCAGGGACTGAATTGATTTTAGACCCAAACTATAGGGTAGTAATCAGTATTTAGCCCTTTTTTTTTCTTTTCCGAAAGCTTTGTGGGAATTTTTCTTTGAAAAGATGGGGGAAACCTTTGTTAGTTTGGATAGAAAGTGTGTTCTTTTACCATTGTGCACACAAATGTAACATCTCTCATTCTCTCTCTCGAATTTCCCTACAGTTAAAGGTAGGTCTATGTACGGTACATTGTTAAGCTATTCGATCTGATTTCAAGCTAGATTACAACTACAAGGAACTATACCTTATAGTCGGATAAAGTGGTGTTTCACGGGCTTGTAAGGGAGTAGGTCAATCACAATCAAACTGTGAATTTCCATAATGTAAAACAATATTATTAGATAGTACCATACAAAGGAGAGGTGACTTTATCATGACTATATATGTATGGCTTTCGTTTTCTACAAGGTAGACGACAGAACACTTCACGGGTTTCTTTATAATTCAGCTTCATATCATGTGTGGTATTATATAATACAACAAGATGAAAATCAAATTGTAAAGTATACAATAATATGAAAGAATCTCCATCAACATCCCTATACAATAGCAAGGGAACACAACAGGACCAACCAATATAAACGACAGATACAATTATGCCAATCCAATGTGATACATGTCGAAAGTTATCATTCTTTACAATCTAAACCATTAAAATATGACATTCTCTTCCCCCGGCAACTATGAGTTGGTTTTCAAAATTCTCGGAGTACAATATGATATGGTATCATTCCCATTGTTGCAACGCAGCAATGAGTTTTTAACTCTTTCGATAACCTAATTTGTTTAGTTGATCAAAGTATGAAACAAAATATTCAACATTTTTTTTTTTTACTTTGTCAAGGGGAACCCAAAGGCTTCCTAAGCCCAAAATAAACTCCTTCAACGCATGTGAAATGCTCCAACTCAGTGTCTGACCACTTTGACAGCTTCGGGGTTTGAACCTAGGCTGGAGAGCACACCCAACTAGGCAAGAACCACTAGGCAACTTGCAGTGGTTAAATATTCAACATTGGTGTTGTAGAGTATGAGATCCCATTGTCAGTATAATTCCCACCTAGATATTCTACCTTTTATTTATTCATTTTAAAAAAGGAAAATTTTAAAAAATTTTAAAATTAAAAAAAAAACGTAAGAAACAAATCCTCTCGAGCTAGAAATTGTAATTGTTCTTTGCCGCAAAAAAAAAAAAAAAAAAAAAAAAAAAAAAAAAAAAAGCTAGAAATTGTAATTGTTATATGGATTAGATGGGATGAGGTCTACACCTTTCCAATGATTTTTGTGTTGGAACAAAAAGAATTTCATGGAGTTTCGGGTACTGCAACTGAGAGGAAAAAGTGAGAATCTGATCTTATGATGCTGAGGTTTTGCATGCCGTAAGATTAGATTGGGAAGGTCTGTTACTAGTTTGGTTGGAGTTGTTGATTTTCGTTTAGGTTTTTTTTTTTGTGTCAGATGATTTGTCATAGACTCACAGGCATAGAACTATTTGAGTTGGTGCTGGTATTCCTTTTGGTTTTGCTTATTGAGTGGATTCTTTGTAGCTTACATTCTTCATTTTGATTTCTTTATTACATTGTTATAATTACATTAGTTATAAAAATTGATTGCCTGAACAGTGAACTGATTTGTGTCTATGTTTGTGATTGGAGATTTAATTTTGTGCCAGTGAGAGCACCAAAATTATATACTATATAGAATTCTCTGACCATTGAGAGAGTGGTGCTAGCAATGTGCACACTTTTGTTATGATGTGACCATCATAACAAAAGTGTGCACATTGCTAGCATCACTCAATGGCCATAGGATTGTAAATAGTATACAATAGTGTCATTTTTGTTAAACACATTTATTTTAAATCCAACAAGTTGCTACTGCAAATTCATAAACAAAAATAGGAATGCCACCGCAAGCCCATTAGCTAAACATAATTCACAATGGCCATTAAAATTCCTCGTTTTGCTAGTGTCAACATGCCCAAAGTCATCATTTTATCAACCTCGTTGGAAGGGCTTCACTCCTTTATCTGTGACTGTGGACCGACAGGATGAGACAAAAATTTAGCTCAACTGCATAGAGTTCTTTTCTCTTTTTTTTTTTTTTTGAAAGAAGGGCTGGTGCAGCTGCCCTCAAGCCTTGATTAATGAAACTGTTGAATACAAGGGGGGGACATTGAGCCTAAACCCCTGATTACAATAAGCAACTAGAGTATGTCCTGAAATAATATCAGGAAACTCTACACAATACCTGTATTCTAACAAGCACCAACTAGCAAAGAGCGCTCTATTGGCTGCTCTATTTGCTTTAAAATAGCAGTGACATAACGGAAAGATAACTCGATATGTAACACGATTACAACGTAGCATAATTGCCAGCTTTAGCACAGCTTTCCTACTATGTTGCCGCCAGATGATAAATCCGACGACACTTAGCTTCACCCTGCCACTAGGCGGCAACGACCATTTGACGAAGCAAGGAATTCGCCGCCTACCTAGAGCAGACAAGGCACTTTGAGTGCACACACAGGCATAAAGCCCGACTAGCCATACACCACATGTGTAAGGACTTATTACCCGCAAAATGCGCAATAGAACTAAACAACAAAAGTAAATAAAAACTTTAAATAAATAAACAGTAAAGGTCAGGCCCAAGAGATGATCCCAAACCCACACATCAGTCCAAGAAGTATAGAGACCACAGCCCGTTAGCAAGGCCCAGCCCATGCCTAAACCAGCCACCACCGACGTCACGCCCTCCCTGTCGCACCACAGCCCCCATCGGACCATCACCGCTGTTGCTTCTCCAACCCGGTTGCCCCACGACACAACGCCGCCAGCTATCCTACCCAGATCGGATATGGGAAGCTCCATAGCTCCAAACCAGACAAGTAAAGCCAGCAACCCCCATCTCCATCCAACCAAGTTTCGAACCGCAGCCATGGATCCCCCTTCCCCCGCCCTCTTCACCTCCAAACCAGTGGCAGACCGGTTTCCTACCGCCTCTCCGTCCCGCAAACCCGGCAAGCAAGACCAGAACCAGAGCCCGCGAACTACCACGATCTCTCCTCCCTCCTGCCACGGATCCCATCGATCCAGAACGACACCGCCCCGATTGATAGAACCGTTCTCATCCATCAACAACGCCCGTCCGACGACAGCGTCAATAGACGCGCCGTCGGACGGAAGCAAAAAAATTGTCGAGAAAACCTAGCGCCGCTTGAGAGCTTTTTGTGAGGCCGCTTTTAGCATAGAGTTCTTTTCTCTTAATCCCTCTGAATTTCTATATTTCTTGTATAAATCGAGATTCATTTCTGACCATTCATATCAATTTATTATCATTGATATTCATAATTTCTCATACCCATGTATGATATTCATGATAGTTATTGAATCGTAATTCAACTGTTCATGTTTTTCTAAACAAGAAATCATACCGTCAAACTTTTTTATCAATTAATTAACTAAAGCAATAACATCCAATAGGTAGTTCAACCATTGTCAAGCAATTCACACATTTATTAAACGACTCTACATCTTCTGACAATTCATACATTTATTAAACGACTTGACAACAAGGCAACGTACTCTGAACTTTCAGCTTAAGCGATGTGTTTTCCTTCCAAAGATAGTTTATCATGTACATTTTCCATGTTCTAGCTAGAATTATCAACTTCTAAAACTTGAGAATGATCATTTATGTAGATGTCAACAAGCACAGACAACCCATATAAGTCTATCCTTCAATACACGGTTTTGCACTTATATAGTGGTTGAGATTGTAGTGTTTGTTGTTTATAGGTCTGTTATAGAAGTTATGGTCATTGACTTGTAGGCGATGTTTTGCTAATATTCTATCTTTTGTGCGTATTGATTTGTGTCAGTAGACGAAACAAAGAAGAAGATTACATCTGCATTTATGTTTCCTGGAGTTGTTGATATGAGGCAAAGGTTATCTTAGCCTTTATATGACTTGTTAGCTGCACTGATTCACAAGGTGTAGGTACAAGTTTTGATTAACTTGGTGTGTTGGCATTCCATACAAAACGGGAAAATATCTTTGAGGTTTAACTTTCTTTATTTAGAGTGTGTTTGGATGAATCATTTTCAATGTTCACAGAAATTTATAAATGACAGGAATTACAATTTATTAATTTAAATTCCATTAATTGATAATTCTATCGTTTGGATGTCTATCATAAGAAGTCACGTGAATTACAAATTCTTCTGTTTGGATTGGTTAGGGAAATGAAATCAAATTCAAACAAATCCAATACAGATCTGCTGCATAAACCTTTTCCAAAGTATAAATTATAAAGAAGTAAAATAGGAAGCTAAACAAATGAGTTGCTCGATTAACATACATCTGCCTTACATAATCAAATGCATAGCTTAGAAGTTGCTGGGATTTCATAAACAGCCATCCAAATCAACCTCAACACTTCATACAGTAATATTTTAAACTATATATATGTAGCCTCAGTACATTCATGACAAACTCAGAAACACAAAAAAGCATCAAACTTTAATCAATTTAGTAAAGCCAGCAAGCTATAGATTCAACTCAGCACACCAAATTTGGAGCGACAAGCTTCCCTATTCCCACAATAGACCCAACTATCACACAAACAAGGCCAATCAGTCCCGGTACACATTGCTTTACAAGCTTCGGAACACTCCTCAGAAGATTTGAACTTAAAAACTCTGAACCCCACTTCACAATAGCACCCCATCGCTCCAAATTCTCAACCCCTCTGCAACACCTCCCACACTCTCCCCCTTCTCCCCACTCTGTTCCACCAATGCCATTGACTTGAGCTCGGAAAACGAAGACATTGGGTTTAAGCACCACAGAGAGGAGAGCGTAGACCAGACCCAAGAGGAGGATGGAGTAGAGTAATGGGTGGCTTCTGGGTAGTTCTGCCTCCGACTCATTTGAGATTTGGTGGGGAAGAAGGAGACCCGTAAAGAGATTTAGGATCTGTGGAGTAATGGCAAAGGAATTTTGGGGTTGGAAGATTTAAGTTTTGACCTTTGACAAAGATCGATCATGGAGTGAAAAAGGTTGGGAATAAGTTTTGCAGCAAGGTTTTGACGCGATGGAATCGAAAATTTCCTTCCCAGATGGAATTCAAGAATGACATCTATTTTGGGAGGAATTGAAGTCGGTAATCTTGGCCTCCAATTTCCACCTTTTTTTTCCCACGGCAATTGCTGATTCCATGGACGAGGTTACCAAACACCGGAATTTAAAGGAGAAATTACAAAATCCTCAATTTTATTTAAATTCCACCCCTTTTTTGCCTCATCCAAACACACCATTAAAGATATTTTTCTGTTTATGAAATTGTGTATTTGATTCCCTAGGGTTTTTAGGATTTTGTGGATATCTTGTAATAAAAGCTCTTTCCTAATAGAAGTCTAATTAGGGTTGTTTCTGGTTTGTTTGAGTGGTAGCCGTTGGTTGAATATATATTGCAGGAATATACTCGGCAAAAGGGCACTTGATAAACGCAAGAATTTTTTGTTTGAGTCTTGCATGTTTGTTTGAGTTTGTGTCTTCACAAAGAGCCAAAACACTTGGTCCATGTATAAGTGTTTGTGATCATAGTTTCATATGCATAATACTCTCTCAAGATCAGTAGGGAGACTGTGAAGAAAGAAGAACAAGATTTGAAGATCGTTCAAGTGAAGGAGTTCTAGAAGGAAGACAAACTTTGTATTAGATTTTGTGTGAATCTTATAGCCGAGCTAGTGCTATTCAAAGTTTGTAAAAGAACATATCCTTTTCAATATGATGATCTTTATTTTGGGTTCTCAAGAGTAAGAGCCACGCAGTGTTTTTAATCTCATACTTGAGGTTTTCACTGCGTAACCAAAATCTGGTGTTTAGTTTGTTATTTTGGTTTCTGCTGCCCTGTAAGGATTGATCAGTGCACTGCAATCCCCGTTTTCCAGAAAATCATATTCTGTCCTTGTATTTTCACAAGGGAACTTCAATTAACAGTGGCCACTATGTAGCACATATTAAGCATGAGAAGACAGAGCAATGGTGGGAATCTTATCACCATTAGAGACTCACCCGTTTGAGGAAGGGACTTCTAGTTCCAATAGCAAGCTTGTTAAGCCTGAACCAATTCATACGTTAATTGACCCACCTTGCTCAGAATACATGAATGGTGCTTCTAATGGTGATAAGATGGATATTGATCATCCACAACCTTCATAATGTATTACTAGTTTTGATGTGGAGACATTTTCATCAAGTGATGCATATATGCTCATGTATAATCTCAGGCATTACTGGAAAGATGAAGGAAAAACCCATGTTGAATGTAATGCCAACAATATAGGAAACTTGCATTTAATCTTTGTGAAGAGATTAAAATGCATTATATCTTGATTCTTGCCAAGAATACACATTTAATTCTGTCTGAAGCTCATTTTTGATCACTTGAGGAACCTTCTTTTTGGGTTTCGATAGATTGGCTGACAAACGGTGGAGTAAAGTTGAACATTTTTATGTCTTTGTTTTATAATTTAGAATTCCTTCTCTTTCTAAAAGATTCTTTCGGTTGTACGTACATGCAAGCCCTCTCCTTTTTTTTTTTCTAGGGGAAAAAAGGATTTGGGGACAATAATTATGTTATTCTCAGTCCAATGTGTTAAAAAGTGCATCTTGAGGCGTCGAAGGCGCAAATCTACAACAAAACAAAAATGAGTGAGTTTTGATAATCAGGCGTGAAGGGGCTTTGAAGGCACAAAAATCAGGCTCAAGGCGTAAGCGCTCACTCATTAATAATAATTTCGGTTAGGGGTCTATGAAGCCCCTACCTTACCCTTTATAAAAAAAAAAAAAAAAAAAAACTTTTCTATGTATTTCTATGGACCATTTTCTACTTCTTTTTCAGTTTGTTTGAATACCAATGTTTATTTTATCATATCTATTTAGTTAAAAAATATTATTATAATTAATAACAAGGTTCTAAAAATCGCTAGGCGCAAGTCGGGCGGTGGCTAGGGGATTAGCGCCTAGGCGGATTTGTATTTTTTATTATTTTTATTCTATTTTTATAGCATTTATATACACAATTAAGAATATATCGAAACTTAAAGTGTTATAAAAAAAATTTAAAAAAAAAAAAAAAAGACTTAAAAGAATGTACATAATCTCCATCTATCCAAAAACAAAAAAGAGAGAAGATGGCCCTGCACCTTTTGGATGTATGTTGACCTTTCATCCCACGTGCCTCCATCATGGCATCATGAGATAAACTTTCTTTACGTTTGGACCACCCACTCAAATCTCTTCTTTGATTTTTTATTTCTGATCTGTAAACAAGCCAAACAATGGCGACTCTCTAGTCTCTTCAGAGTCCAGACCTTATCCAACAGCGATGCCATCCATGTCTGCAAAGCATTCAAGGGCTTCAACTGCAACACCTCTACCATCATCAACATACTCTGAGAACCTCACCAGTCACCAAGTGCCTCTCCTCTGAGGAGTCCGAGCTGAGTGGAAATAATAAGAAAGCCTTCCTCTTCTGGATCCCGACCCGGCCACGCGCGACACCACCATCCTTCGTCAAGCCCTCACCACCGCCGATCTCCGCGGCGCCACCGAAGTCATCTTCTCCCGAACCCCCTCCCATATCGCCCGATTCAAACAACTCCACTCCACAATTTTCAATACACACCTCGACCGCCCAGCGCCTACCAGTCTCCGCCCAGTGCCTACTCGTCTCCGCCCAGTCGCCTAATCGACTGCCCAGGCCACCTAGGAGGCCACCCAAGTGCATCCCACCCAATCCCGCCGATTTGGCATTAATCTAGTCGGAAGGCCGCCAGGCGGCGGCCTGGGCGGCCGAGTTTTAGAACACTGATTAATAATTAACTCTCCTAATCTCCTATATTAAGTCATTTTGTGGAACATTAACAATAAACCTTCGGTCATTAAATGACCTAGCTCTGCTAGGGTTTAGGATACGGCATCCTTTCGAGTTTGTCGTCCTTGTACCTGCTCCATCTTCATGGAGTTCCTCACGGGTTCCGGCCGGTTCTTTACTTTTCTCGTCAATCTCCAAGGTGGCGGTGGTGGTTTGCTTGGCAGTGGAGGTCATCTGAAAGTTCAAGGAGGTTTGTCGATGGTGGTCTCATCTCGGGATTGGGCATCACAGGCTTCCTTCTGTGGTGTTTTCCTTTAGTCACCGACGGACATCGTGTGGATTCCGATGGTAGGACAGCGGAGTGCGTTCACTGTTCCGATTGTTGGGTTTGTTTGGGCAGCGAGTAATGATGGCGATTGTTAGGGTCTAAGGGCTCTAGGTAGAGATGTCGGTTGCCTCATGCTGGTCGGGAAGCCAAACATCAGCTTCAGAGCTTCATCGTCGTGCTCGTTGGAGGTGCCACGATGGCGGGATGGTTTGGGGTCGAGCCGGTGGTGGGAACTGTGCCATAAGATCAGGTTCTGGATCCGGATCTGGGATCCAGGTGGTCCTTGCAATTGGATCCTGATCTGGGATCCAGGTGGGATTTGGGCTTGGACTGAGCCCCATTGTCATTGTTGGGCTACTTGTCAGTTTCTTAAATGGCTTGGGGCTCCTGTGCGTTACTGGTATTGGATTTGGGACCCAAGTCTTTGGTATCTATTCGTGAAAGATCGTCTGCTAACATGGCCAAGTTCAGACACCCTTGGCCGGCTTCGATCTTTAGGCGGGAGAGTGCCCTCATTCCGGCGCCAAATTAGTTTTGGTCAATTTTTGCGTTGGGGTTGCATGGGTAGTCAAACCACCGACAACTCATGAATTCACTACACGGGTACAATCCGTAGTGTAAAATCAGCACTGCGTTTCGACGCTGCTGCTATTGCATGTTTAAGTCTTTGTATTTCAAATGGAATTTTTGCATCTTTTCCTTTCGCATTGTTTATTTTCTTTATTTATGCCTTTTGGCATTGTATATTTGTAATATTTCAATTTCAATAAATGGCTGACCTCCTTAGATTCAAAAAGAATTTTGTTTTGTTTTTTTTTCTTTTTCATTTTTTATTTGTTTGGCTTTTGATGACTCACATTACAGTTATGTACATGCAGCCTCCTGACAACACCTCCATCCAATGCATGCATTGTTAGACTAAACTGGACATTATCACTAGTTATCCTAGAGTAACTAGGAAACCATCAAATACATTAAGTCCAATACAACATGGATCTGGAAAAGAATCAACTTAGATATCTAATGTGATAGTGTATTTATCATTGGATTAGGAATCCATTATTTGGACTACAAGAAAGTCCTAAACTGTGATGCATTAGGATTACAATTGTACAATACTAGATCCTTAAGGAAAACCTTTATGGGAGGATTCTTAGGACTAGTACTTGTATAAATAAGAGGCTAGGGTCCCTGTTATCACCCCGGTTTTACAAGCATTGTGTTTTGCCCATTCAGAAGCTACAGTTGGTGAATAGCAAAAGACTTCAACCTCAACTTGTTCTTTTGTTCTTGCAGCTGTTACGATGGCTTCAACCTTGGACGTCAATGGTATGTGTTTGATCTTCTGATGGTGAAGTTGAACGTGTAATTGTTTGAGCTTGTTTGTAATTTAGTTTTACAATTGGTATCAAAGCTTAGGCTCATAAATTGTTCTTCAAATTATCATTGTACAAAATCGTTTCAATGGTTTAAAAAAAAAAAAAAAAAAAAAAATATTGCTTTGCAATAAAACGGCCACGGTTTGGCCACCTTCAGAAAATCCTTTTTGGCCCAAGAAGCAACACATGTTGATCTGAGGCCCAGACCCGGCCCCAAAAGCTCCTTCAGAAACTAAAGAAAGTGACCACATGAAGCGGGAATTGGTTCTGGGTATTCAGAATCGGAGAAGCACAAGATGAATTCATCTTGTAGGGATTCAAGACCCCTGTATTGCCTAATTAAGATGCCAAGAAGGATGATTTGCTGCCTTCTGTTTTTGATTCACGCTTCTGCGAATGATTTTCTGCAGTAAAATTGGGAAAATTGCAAAGTTCAGGTTTTTACAGAAAACTTAGTTTTCGATTCAATTTTGTTTTGTCGATTGATGCGCACAAGAACCCTAGTAGCATTCCCGGTGTCCGCATAGGCTAGAGTAGATGGTGACCGGAGGAAATTTAATTTTCTTGGATGCTTTTGTGTTTTGTGAAATCGAAATTGTGGTTGCATATCTGTGTTGTTTATGTTTGTGAATTGATATGCATGTTTAAAGTGAATCCTTGAGTTTTTTTTATCTATAATTCATGGTATAACAATGCATGCAGAAAACTCCCAAAATCTTTAGGCATTGTTAAAATATAACAGGTACAAAGAGCTTAGTTCTTATAAAGATCATTGATCCGGATAGAAAATCAAGTTTTCAAGCTCAAATTGGTTTGTGTTTTCTGTAGTTTTGAATGAATATATTGCACAAAGCATTCTTCATTAAATTCTTGCAGGAAAACATTGAGTTAACAAACCTGAAAATTGTATCTTGTGTTTTAAAATTATGCATATAATTTTGCTTCCAAAGAAGTAGTACAATATAATTTAGAATGCAGATAGCAATATGCATATGTGTTCTTTTCAAATATGGATACTTAGAATACAAATTTATGTCTAAAGATGTGATTTGTGTTTTTTGGATAACTTGGATTGAATAGATGTGGCATATTGATTTGGAACCTTCAGAATATCATGTCTTCTGCTCAAAAGTGTTGCATGCTATTAATTTTGGTTAAAGGGTTGTTGATATGTGACATTGCTTGTAATTAGTTTTTGTTTTCTGTTTGCATTGTTTTGTTTTTTATATTGCTTGAAGTTATAGAAAACATAAAACTTAAGTTTTTAAGAACCCTACAGATTGAAAACTCACCAAACTTTCTTTTGTTTTTTGCTCTTTAGGAGTCCCTACTATAACCTTGAATATCATTCAGCTCTTAACTGGATATAATTACAAGAGGTGGAGAAATCAAGTGGATTTTTACCTAGCCATGAACCAGAATATGGACCTTTGCTTAACCGAGGATGAACCTGAGATGCTTACTAGTGAAAGCACAGATGAAGACAAAAAGTACTATAAAGAGTGGCATAAGGCTAATAAGATGGCAAAGAATGTGATTAGGACTATCATGTCAGATATAGTTAGAGGTAGTATAGAAAAACCTGATCTAGCCAGGGATTACTTGTTTGCCATACATGATTTGTATAGAGAGAGTGATAAGACTGAGGCTGCTAGATTGGCAAAGGAATTTAACGAGCTTAAGTACACTGGCACAGGGAAAGTGAGAGAGCATATCATGAAGCTCATTGAGATTAATGCTTAGCTTAGGGACCTCAATATGGGGGTCACTGATGATCATGCAGTGCATGCTGCATTGCATTCCTTACCTAATAGGTTTAGCCAACTCAGGACTAGTTACAATGCTCAGAAGGAAAAATGGAGTCTTAAGGAGCTGATTGCTATCTGTGTAGATGAGGAAGACAGGATTAGAAAAGAGAAAGAGCCAAGCACCTCAGTGACCCTTATGAAAAGCCTAAGAAGAAATACCAGAATCAGTCTAAGCTCAAGCCTACCAAAACCATCACTAAAGGGTCTACCTCGGGAGCAGCCAAAGCAGACAAACCATTCAAATTTAAGTGCTATTTCTGTAAGAAAGTGGGACACATGAAGAAAGACCGCACAGGCTTTAAGAATTGGTTGATCAAGAAGGGTAATATTTCTAACTCATTGTTTTCTTTAGAAATTAATTTAGTTAATGTTGAACCAAAAACTTGGTGGATTGATTCAGGAAGTCCCTTCCATATTACTAATTCCTTGCAGGGATTCATAAGGAAGAGAGTCCCAAGAAGTGATGAAGTGAACCTGTGTGTAGGCAATGGCATGAGAGTGGCAGTCAAGGCTATTGGAACCTTAAAATTAGATCTTGGTTTAGGAAAGTTGTTAGTTTTGGATAATGTTTTTTATGTACCTTCCATAAGAAGGAATTTAGTTTCAGTTTCTCTTTTGGTTAAATCTGGATGTAGACTTCTTATTGACAATAATGGAATTATTATTTCTAAAGATTCAGTTCAAATTGGTTCTGGTGTTATATTGAATGATTACCTACAATTAAATTGTTCACACGATCAACAAGAAATTTCTCTTGTTGAAAATAATAATACATAGAGTAACACTTCAACTGGTGTTAAAAGAACTAAATGCAATGAAAATTCTGCATATTTGTGGCATAGAAGACTTAGCCATATATCAAAAGAGAGATTGAAAATTTTGGTTAAAAATAATATCTTGAACGAACTTGACTTTTCAGATTTACAAGATTGTGTTGAATGTTTTAAGGGAAAGATAACTAACTTAAGGAAAAAGACTGCATACAAAAGCCAAGCACTTTTAGAGCTCATACATACTGACATTTGTGGTCCATTTAGAACTCAAACAATCTGTGGAAATGTGTATTTCATAACCTTCATCGATGACTTTTCTAGATATTGTTATGTTTATCTACTTTCAGAAAAATCTCAAGCACTTAAAGCCTTTCAAATATTTAAGGCTGAAGTAGAAAAACAACTAGAAAAGAAAATCAAAACTGTTAGGTCAGATAGAGGTGGTGAATTTTTGCAAAATACACAGAGAGTGGACAACAAAAGGGTCCCTTTGCCTTGTTTCTGCAAGAACAAGGCATTAAGGCTCAAAAAACACCACACCATATAATCCTCAGCAAAATGGTGTGGCTGAGAGAAAGAATAGGACACTTTTGAATATGGTCAGGAGCATGATGTGCACAACAAGACTACCTAGGTTTTTATGGGGTGAAGCCTTAAGGACTGCAAACTATGTTTGCAATAGAACACCTAGCAAAGCTATAGAGAAAACTGCTTTTGAGCTATGGTGTGGCAGAAAGCCTAGCCTTCATCATTGTCATGTATGGGGATGCCCTGCAGAAGCTAGAGTTTACAATCTAAACATTAACAAACTTGATCCTAAAACAATAAGCTGCTATTTTATAGGCTACCCTGAAAAATCTAAGGGTTACAGGCTTTATGCAGCTCAACACTCACCTAGAATTTTTGAAACACATCAAGTAAAATTCTTGGATGAGAAAATTCACAATACAAGTTTTGAGGATTTATCTTCAGAATTTGAAGAAATTGTGGATAATGAGCATTCTGAAAGTATATTGCCTATAGTTCAACAAGCAGCCATTAGTGTTC
This sequence comes from Rosa chinensis, assembly GCF_002994745.2. Lineage (NCBI taxonomy): Eukaryota > Viridiplantae > Streptophyta > Magnoliopsida > Rosales > Rosaceae > Rosa > Rosa chinensis. The sequence goes on along the minus strand of NC_037091.1, from coordinate 34,169,367 downwards.
TAGAAACTCAAAATGTACAAGATCAACTATGCATTTTACAGATAATCAAGCTAACCCTGAACCCTTACTTGATCAACCATAGCCTATAGAACCTCAAGATCAGCCTGCAGAACCACACCAAAATCAAAATCTCCAATTAAGAAGGTCTAATAGAGCAAGGAAACCAACTTTGGGGGGGGGGGGGGGGGGAGATTCTGACTACATTGTTTATCTGCAAGAACATGAAGTTGAAATTGATCTTGCAGATGACAATGATCCAGTCACTTTCAATCAAGCTATTGAAAGTAGTCAGTCGGATGATTGGAAACAAGTTATGGAAGCTGAGATTGACTCCATGAACAAAAATGCAGTTTGGGGTTTAATGAAACCTGACCCCAAACAAAAGGCTATAGGCTGCAAATGGGTGTTTAAAACCAAGAGAGATGCAAATGGGAATATTGAGAGACATAAAGCTAGGTTAGTTGCCAAGGGTTCCACACAGAAGGAGGGTATTGATTTTACTGAAACCTTTTCCCCAGTTTCAACCAAAGATTCTTTTAGGATTATTATGGCACTTGTAGCACAATATGACATGGAGCTACACCAGATGGATGTTAAGACAACCTTCCTAAATGGAGAACTCGATGAGGTTATTTACATGAAGCAGCCTGAAGGGTTTATAAAACCAGGAACAGAAGACTTAGTCTGCAAGTTAAGAAAATCCATTTATGGTTTAAAACAGGCCTCTAGACAGTGGTATAAAAAGTTTGACTCTGTGATTTCTTCTTTTGGATTCACTTAGAATTTAGTGGATGAATGTGTTTATCTCAAAACATCTGGAAACCAATTCATATTTCTGGTACTTAAAGAAACCAAAGCTTTTCTGTCAAAAAACTTTGGCATGAAAAATTTAGGTGAGGCATCATATGTACTAGGAATAGAAATTAAAAGAGATAGAGCACAAGGGCTGCTAGGTTTATCCTAGTAAAGCTATATTGCCAAAATACTGAAAAGATTTGGCATGGAGACTTGTGCATGAGGGGAGGTTCCAATGTCTAAGGGAGATAAGCTCACTAAGAAACAAAGTCCAAAGAATGAAGTAGAAAAGGTGGATATGGAGTCCAAGCCATATGCAAGGCTTGTTGGAAGCCTCATGTATGCTCAGGTCTGCACTAGACCTGACTTGTCTTTTGCAATTGGGATTCTTCCAGGTTTCAATCTAATCCAGGTCATGAACACAGGGTAGCTGGAAAGAAAGTACTCAGGTACTTGCAGAGGACTAAAAACCACATGCTTGTGTATAGACAAGTGGAAAAGTTGAAGCTTGTAGGATACACAGACTCAGACTTTGCAAGAAATTATCCTGATTCCAAGAAATCGACTTGTGGATATGTTTTTATGCTTGCAGGAGGGGCTGTTGCTTGGAAAACTATGAAACAAACCTTAGTGACAACATCTACAATACATGCAAAATTTATTGCAGTATATGAAGGAATGTGTGAAGGGCTATGGATTAGAAATTTCTTGATGCAGACTAGGATTTTAAGTCATATAGTTTCTGATGCTCTTGTAATTCATTGTGACAATGAGGCAGCTGTGTTCTTCAGTAAAAACAGTAAAAGGTCAAATAACTCAAAGCATATTGACCTCAAACATGGTGAAATTTCAGTATTGAGTATAAGCACAGACTCTCAGCTTGCATATCCTTTCACCAAGGCGTTGTCAGTTGCTGCCTTCAAGAAACATATTGAGAACATTGGTGTTTTGCCTAGTTTAGGATCTTGAGTTCAGTGGGAGCCTAATTTAGTTAAGAGCAAATTTTTATAAGTTTTGTAATTTTCTGAGTTCTTGTAATTTTGGTAGTTGTGATTTTTAGTTCAGTTATTATCACAACTTTATGTATTATTGAATTTTGATTATCAATAAAATTCTCGAGGTATTTCATTCAGTTTGTGTTGCTGCAGCTTTTATTGAATTTTCTGTAATATTTTGTCTTGTGTTCTTGATTTACCTTGATATCAGATGGTCTTGTAATTTAAGTGAACATGTTCCTTTAGTTAAAGTACAAGCATTGAGACCATCAGTGTTTTCAGTTATGCTTGAGTTTCATTTTGAAACATTCAGTTGGACCATTTAGGTATATGATCTTCCGGTAATACACAATGTTCATATACTGCATCATTTTGTTTTTAATAGCATATGTGAAATGCAGGAGGTTATGTTAGTGGTCTGGAAGTGCTGCATTTTTATCAAAGTGTATGCTTTTCCTTGCTCTGTATAAGCTACTGTGTTTTGACCATGTTGAATGGATTTTGAAACTTTTCCTTATTCTGGTGCACACTTCAGTTGGTTGTAAACGAGTTGTTGTTATTCAGTTTTTGGTTGTCCTTGATAACCAGTGATAGTCCAAGTGGGAGATTGTTAGACTAAACTGGACATTATCACTAGTTATCCTAGAGTAACTAGGAAACCATCAAATACATTAAGTCGAATACAACATGGATCTGGAAAAGAATCAACCTAGATATCTAATGTGATAGTGTATTTATCATTGGATTAGGAATCCATTATTTGGACTACAAGAAAGTCCTAAACTGTGATGCATTAGGATTTCAATTGTACAATACTAGATCCTTAAGGAAAACCTTTATGGGAGGATTCTTAGGACTAGTACTTGTATAAATAAGAGGCTAGGGTCCCTATTATCACCCCGGTTTTACAAGCATATTGTGTTCTGCCCATTCAGAAGCTACAGTTGGTGAATAGCAGAAGACTTCAACCTCGACTTGTTCTTTTGTTCTTGCAGCTGCTACGATGGCTTCAACCTTGGACGTCAATGGTATGTGTTTAATTTTCTGATGGTGAAGTTGAACATGTAATTGAGTGAGCTTGTTTGTAATTTAGTTTTACATGCATGCATGGAAAAGTTCCAACATCAAAGGTTACCTGTATGAAGCAGTTGTCAGCTGAAGCTTGGACCAAGTTATTCTCCAAGGTAGTTGCTTGAGTGATTTAGTTTGATGTTGTGCGAATATCTTGTTATGTTTATAATTGCTTACGTACCCTAGTAAAGTGTATCAAACTCATGATGCTTCCGTGAACCTATGCTTTAATTAACCGTAAAACCTGCTGAGGACCCGGGTTGTTCAACAGTAAATCTTTCAGCTGCTATATCTGAAGAAAGGGGAAATTTTCACTAGTTTTGACAAAACTCCTGAACATTTGAAATTCATGGCATTGTCCTTCTAATTCAATCGGTCTTTTTTCTTTATTTTCAGTTATTAACCCCTGTATGTGGGCGGATCTGTGGCTACCTATTTTATAATTAAGATGTTCAATTTAATGACTATTAACGGTTAAGATGAGTCATAAAAAATTAATAATTATCTATTTTTTTTCTTTTCTTCTTCTTTAAATTAATTTGTCAATAAATGTATCAAAGACATAATAAAAATCCCATTTAAGAAAAAAAAAGTGACAATTAAAATCAATGATTACTACTCCGATTTGGAATACAATTAAGATGATTAATTGTTTTCCTCTTAAAATTCATTTACTGCAGAGAAAAAAAAAATTTGATTTGTCAAATGAATTCTTTGACAGAGCACGATGAAAACCGATTGATTTTCAATATCTTCTCTACCTTTTTCTCATCATGATGACAAAGCACAATTAAGATTCATCACTGTTAGTGCATTTTCTTGTTTATTTTGTTCATTAGGTGAAAAAGTTCATCAGTATATGTGATTATGAATAAAGTAAGACAATCAAGGGAATGATTTGATATCCAAAACACGGTAGTTATCTAAGACTTTTAATTAGAGAGAGAGAGAGAGAGGGTGTGTGTGTTTGGTGGGGTGGTAAGGCTCTGGTCTCATATATAAGAGGTCAAGAGTTCGAGCCCCATCAAGGGTGGGAATGGGGTGGGGTTTTTTTTTTTTAAAAAAAAAAAAAAAAAAAAAAAAAAAGAGAGAGAGAGAAGTCATATGAGACTTATTCCGGTCACCGGATTCCAGTCACCCGTCACCGGACTTCTATGAAGACCTCGCCGAATGTCCCCAAAGATGTCGTTGACGATCTTATAGGTGCATTTTCTTGTTTATTTTGTTCATTAGGTGAAAAAGTTCATCAGTATATGTGATTATGAATAAAGTAAGACAATCAAGGGAATGATTTGATATCCAAAACACGGTAGTTATCTAAGACTTTTAATTAGAGAGAGAGAGAGAGAGAGGGTGTGTGTGTTTGGTGGGGTGGTAAGGCTCTGGTCTCATATATAAGAGGTCAAGAGTTCGAGCCCCATCAAGGGTGGGAATGGGGTGGGGTTTTTTTTAAAAAAAAAAAAAAAAAAAAAAAAAAAAAAAAAGAGAGAGAGAGAAGTCATATGAGACTTATTCCGGTCACCGGATTCCAGTCACCCGTCACCGGACTTCTATGAAGACCTCGCCGAATGTCCCCAAAGATGTCGTTGACGATCTTATAGGTCGCTGGAGAGGTTTATTTACCCCCCCCCCCCCCCACACAAATAAACTTTTATTGCCCCCAATAAACTTTTATTCCCCCAATAAAGGTTTATTGGAATAAAAGTTTATTGGGGACAATAAAAATTTACGAAACCTCTTCGAATGTCCCCAAAGAGGTCGTCGGAGATCTCATAGGTTGCCGGAGAGATTTATTGCCCCCCAATAAATCTTTATTGGGGGGCAATAATTGATTATTAGGGGGTGGGGGAAAGTAAATAAAACTTTGATTGATGAAGAAAATGAGAAGATTGCGTCAATTCAAAACCTTTTATTGGGGCAATAAACCCTTATTACCCCCAATAAACCTTTATTACGAGATAATAAAACAATTTTTTTTCTTTCCTTCTCGGCCTTTTGCCCACAATTTACTAATTAAAAAATTTGATTTGGGCACCCACATCCGTTGGTGAGGGTGATAATCTCAGACGCATTTCCTCGTATAACAGTCGGCTTCAGCTCTACAAGCTCCAAACAAGCCTTCAATCTGTCACACCCCGATTTTCAAGCACAATTAATAACTAAAAACAAATACAAATATACAAGGTGTGATGGTTCAGGCATCAACACTAAATACCTGTAACATTTTCTTCTTAAAAACAAGTACATGATAATGTCTAGAACCTATAGTGTCAATATAGACTCGTTCTTTAGAGTCACATATTACATTTCACATAATTTAAGAATTAAGTTGCTATAACAAATTAATAAGTAACGCTCCCTCAGAGCTTCCTACGAAACGGAAGTCTAGATAAAGTCAAACAACAAAATTTGCTTCTGAACACCTACAGTTACGACCGCATGATTTCTACCTCAGCCACGATTTTCCTGACTTACAGGATCAACCCTTACACTATTGAATAGTGCACCGAGTTGCAACAACAAACCTGGTAAGCCTTTGACAGCTTGTATGAGTAATCTCCAGCAACAAATTAGAAAACCAAAATAATGAAATTAAAAAAATCGCACAAAATAGTAACCCCTGCATATGATTTAGTTCAGGTGATTACATGAAGACAAAACAAAATGATAATCTGTACGTATGATTTAGTTCAGAAGATTATATGTAATTAAAACAATACAGAAAAATGGTAATCCCTGCGTATGATTTAGTTCAGGAGATTACGTGGAAATGAAAATGCTTAAATAACATATAACATCACATCACTCAACAATCTATTTTAAACACTAAATAAAAAATGAATTACTATAAAGCTTATCGAAATCATCAATAGCATCATACCAATAAGAAGTATTACTCATAATCACCACTTTGGTTATCACCACCTTAGTTATACTATACGAAACTGCACACATTAAAAGGAATCACAATCACAACCATACCAATTCCACACCAAAGCTCAATTTTAAGTCATTTAAAACCATAAAATAACATGATATTATCCTAAAGTAAAGTTCTAAGTAACTAGTAACCTGACATAATCAAAGTAAACTCCGAACACAGTCAAAAATCTTTCCCAATTTAATCATATAAACTTGAATCTAGTTGTCCGAGGACAAATCACCTGGATCCCATGTTGAAGGCTAGTTCTTGTTTGAGAGTTTTGTTTATTTGTATGGTACCTTGACATTTTGCAAACTTAACCTTGGAACTTAACCGCAAACTTAAACGGTGTTGACTTGGGTACCAAAATGAATGTTGAAATACAAAGTTGAGAAGCCAAAATGCCAATTTTAAAACTTCGTTATTTTTTCCCTTCAAAGAAAGCCCAACAAAATTCATAGGCTTCTTAACTATATAAACCACCACCGGTCAACTGCAAACATTTCATTGGTATATATAAACTAAAAGGATGAATCTATATCATTTTCAACAAAGGTAAACTATTTAACCTCGTATCTATGTTACAGTTGGATTCAAAATGACCCTTGAATTGTGGCCACTTCCACAATTACATCTCTAATATTATAGGCAACTACTTTCTCTGCATCTTGAATCTTGAAACCGGCTTTGAAACTTGATAAGCAGAGGACTGCACGCATCATTACTTAATCAAAAAGAGGGCACCAAAACCAAAATCTTAATAAGTATATTAAAGTAACATCAAATCTACCTGTGATGTAGCCGTAGTTCTTTCCCTTGATTTTATCTGAAGATTATCAGTGTGCTCAACAATAGAACCTGTAAAAGCCTACATATGTGGAGCAGGAAATTTAGTACCAACTGAAACAATAATTTAGCAAGTCATTTAAAAGGCTTTGAATTACATACTTTCTCCCGGTCAAATTTTGGTTTTGAACTTTCAAGAGAAACCTGTAAAACCAAAGGATAACTATAAGCAAGATTTAAGTGCGAGTTAGTAAGTGACAATTGAGTGCCATGGCCACATAGAGAAGTCACTCATAGTTTGCAGTGGAACTCTATAAATTCCACAAGCATAAGTCCATAAATCACTCATGCCTAGTTAAAATTGAGTGAAGCCAAAAGTATTATTGTAAATATAACAAATATTGAGCTAAAATAGGCTAGGATTTGTGGAGCTGTGGCGACTTTAAGCTGCTAATGTAGACAGTGGAAAAAGTTTAGTGTTTAGCTGGTGTTCTTTTGTGTAGTTTATAATCTTCTGCAGAAATATTTTCCACTGCATTGTACCATCCTGTTTTAGTTGTTCCTTATTATCTTTTTTAAATAATTGTTTTTTGTGGAAGCCTATTCCCAGTTTCCCACTATATGCAGCATGTAGGCACCAAGAGGAGTTGGCTATTCACTTTGCTGCTATGTTGGCAAGAAAGCATGCCAACTGCCAAGACCGTGAAAAGCAGGAAAATTGATGGAGAATGTAAGAGAAGCATTATATACCTGACTTCTTGATAAAGGCACAGTCTGAACATTCTCAACTACTGGAGACGCCAAATCTTTCTCAGCAACACTTTTTACATCACAGCCCAATATATTTTCATGTGATACTTTATCTGAGTAAGACACCAAAAAAATAAAAAATAAAAATAAACAGTAAACTGAAGTTGAGATGGCATTAAAATAATTGGGGAATATATCTCTTCATAGCAGAATCTTAAAAATAATACACCACAGCAGCTTGTCCTATCAAAACATAAAATCATAGGAAGCCTCGGGTATACAGCTGAAAAAGGAAAGGAAAAAAATAAGATGCATTGGCTATGGATGTATCTGATAAAGTAATCTGGGATTCACATCCAAAACCAATTGGCAATGGATGGAGTGGCCCAAACCCTTATAAACCCATAGGCAAGGTCCCATTTTTCCCATATGCAAGGTCCCATTTTTCCCATGTGAGATGTATATATTCTCAACACGCCCCCGCACGTGTGGCGAATTTTCAAGCCATACACGTGGACAACTTTTGGGTGACGTGGAGCCCGTGTGGCCGTTAGGCATGCACACGTGGGTAACCCGCTCTGATACCATGATAAAGTAATCTGGGGTTCACATCCAAAACCAATTGGCAATGGATAGAGTGGCCCAAACCCTTATAAACCCATAGGCAAGGTCCCATTTTTCCCATGTGAGATGTATATATTCTCAACAGTATCAAGTGATGTTTAAGAGTTGATATAAAAAAATTAGATAAACAAATGACAATGGAGAAAGGGCTTATTCTATGCCTGATTGAGAGAACAGGGGGAAAGAAACGTAAAAATATGAAGCCATATTCTATATTCTCCTAAGGAAAGCTCCGAGGCACTAAATACTTGTTTTAATAAATTTGAGGAAAAAAAAAGAAGTCTTTGCCTATTTAGCATACAAAATAGCATGTTCAAAGCTACAATGATACAAATAAGCCAGCATCTACAGCATGTTATTGCAATCTTTTGTGTAAGGCCAATGCAATCCAACAAGTAAAACATGCAAGGCCCTCATCGACAGCATGGTGTACTGACAACCAAAATAATACTTGTGTGTATGAAAGAGAGAGAGAGAGAGAGAGAGAGAGAGAGAGAGAGATTTTAGAACTAACCGTCAGATATAGATTCCAGACCCGAACACTGCATATTCAAATTTAACCAAAATATGATTGAATGAAGGGAAATATACGAATAAATAAATCTGTCTTCTAAAGAGACCAACAATATCTGAAACATTTTACGGAATGCTTTCAATAATTTATCCTATAAATTATCATTTTGTAAACCGTTATCCATTTGGCTGGTATCTCCAATTAGCCCGATAAAAGATTTACGTTAGCATTTTTAAACTAAAAAAGAAATCTCAAAGTATGTAAAGCCATTTTTGAATGATTACCCCACCTAATTAGATGTTAAAAATATATTACTGCTTAATGCGGGAAAAGCTTTTCCAATGAGTGGATTAGAAATTTCTTATGAGTCCTAACTATTAGCTATTCCCCTTTATGGGGTACAGATAAATGTGTAGAAGAAGGCAGTATATTGATAAAGAGATTTTTTTTTTTTTTTTTTTTTTTCAAAATCAAAAGAGCAATTGGATTGATAAAATAAAGGTAAAACATAGCATCTAAGACATCAAGATAACTCTTTTTTTCTTTGGGGCGGGGGGGAGAAGCTTCAAGTATATACGATTATATGCAGATTGAAAAAAATGAAAAGACTTCTTTCCACAAGGCAACTCATATATAATATAACATGGTGATACTATATAGCTAAATTACTCTCTTTTCCTGATACTATCAATTTCATATATTTCAACAATTCTATCTCATTACAATGTCTATCAAGCTTCATCCAGTCATATAAGCCTTTTCGTTATTCATTTTTTGTATTTATACTTAACATTTAAAATTTATTTTCTAAGAACACTGTTTATACTTTATAGTTAGAGAAAGAGTTGAAATAGCTCATGAGGATGAAATGATATGATTTCAAAAAAGAGTGACCAACTGACCATACATTTTTTGAAAAAGATTTTCAACACTCGCTCCATATGCTTTCTCCGGATTAAAAAAAAATTAATAAACTGGAAGATGAAGAAAGTAAACAGTAAGATGACGTCACTTACACTTGGCACATCAGTAAAACTATCTTCATTACAAGCAACTCCATCTTTTGTCTGCTCTGGAGGTTTCCTTGACTGGTACTGCAATTTGACCAGTGATTGAAATTGAGCACTAACCCTTTCTTGGCTTGGAATTGTAATTGTCCATTACAAATCCAAAAGCGTCTTTAATCATTTCTTTAACACCTCAAGAAATGCCTAAAAAGCTAACACATTACCTCCGAAATTTTGAGATTCCCATGGAGAGATTTCTGATCAGAAAGCTGATGCAAACCATGCTGAACTTGCTCATCCTCATCACTTTGTGTCATCTGACTTTCAGCTTCACGTTCTTCTTTCTCAAGTTCATCCATCCTGGCCATCATACGAGCAAATTCTTCATCTTCATCAGCAGGTTTTGCAATTACAGCTCCAGAATTATTAGGAGAATCTTGCTTGAATGCACCTGAAACAATTGATCCCACTTTCAATTTGAATTGGAGCAACATAGAACAAAAGAGCGTAAACCAAGAGAAATAACGACAGATTTAGATGAAACACCATATTCACTGGGTGTGTGTGTGTGTGTCCAACAAAAATGCTCATGAGTTGTTGCAATTGAGGGAAATCAAAGTATTAGTAGTAAACAGAGGATTGATATACAAAAGGAGCTCAATTTATGACAGAATTCTCTAGAAAATAGCTAGGTAGGTACCATGAGGGAGTTTGAATCCCAGACCACATGCGAGAATAAGTCTTTTATATTCAAACAGAAGCCCAATCAATGCCACAAGAAATATAAAGACTTCAAAGCAGGGATCACTTACGTATTTCTGTTATTTAGATCCTAAGTTGGTCTCAAATTAGTCCATTAAAAATTAATTCTATTCATTGTGAATCAAGTAATTTCAAAAATAAATATTAAAGAATTCATATGTATATGTGAAATTGACAATATAAACAGCAAAGATCAACGACTTTAGTTTGGGATCTCCAGACACATGATTTGGTACTTGGTGAGAAAGTATGGCGGTCCCAAAAACAACATGAGGTATATATCAATTCGAATAACTAAAAGTGGACTCTTTTCAAGTTTTCATATTCCCATTAAATTGCATAATTTATCTTGAAGCCATGTGTATAAAGGTAGTTTAAACCAAGCTGACTAGAAAAAGAATGGAAGCTAGTTGGTCTCTCATATACGCAGATATAAGCCAATTCTAAGACGGCAATTTGCAGACCTCCCTCTTTCCAGCAACTACTTATTTGATTCCATTCTCAAAAATAGTTCATTTTTTAAGTTCATTGCAAGGATCACTACTTTAAAAAATTAGCCAAACCAAAAACCATTTAGTGATCCAAACAGGGCAGACAAATATATTCCATCGGATAAAACTAAAATGAGAATAACTCTTGCAGAGGTAACAAAGAAATCAATGGTTCTGTCCATTAAATTACATGCCGAAAAGGGGAGGTCCACAATGTAAACTATGTTGTCTAGAACAGAAAGTAAGAAACTGGCTACGCAAATTTAACAGTAAAATCCAACTTACTGAGGAAAAGAAAGATGCCTCACATTCTCTATCAGAAGAACTTTCCTCCTCATAATCTTCCATTATCTCTACAAGGCCCTCCTGTTTTACAAGTTTTACAGCAATATCAAGTTCAAATATACAGAAATAAACCTACGTAATAAGATGATGTTTTATGGAAGCAAAATTTTTAACCAAATATCTAAAACCCCAACAAATCAGACCAAACAGAAGCGTTGAAGAACCCCTAAATATTGAATTAAGAATTTCCTTAATACACATTAAATTAATTTATATGCTTTCACATGTTGTGAAGATGCAAGTACTTGAAACTTTCTCCTCTCTTAGTGTGAAAATAATATAATTACAAAACTGAAGAGACCTTCGTCAACAACTAGTTCAGATTACTTTAGGATGTAATCCATGACTAGTTCATGGTTCTAATAGAATCCTGATTGAAAAACAAAACCATATACACAACTAGAGTCTGTCGGGGAGCAAATAACTTGACATGAACGAAATCCATAAACAAATTAAATCTGCTTAAACAGTATATGAACCAAAAGGAGTCAAAATTAAGGGTCTTACCACCGCTTCGGCGCAAGTAGCATTGAAAAAGGAAGCCTCAGCTTTGAGATCCTGAACCATGGCCTTAAGTGAATCGACTTGGGACTCCAACACCTTCCCTCTCCTGTTCAAAATATCTACTGTTTGCTTCGAGGTCCTTTCGGCGTAGTAACTTTCTCCCAGTAGAACCTGGCAGCAAAGAAAAATTATAGCATCCAATTGGCATTGATAAACCCTAAACCCTAAATAGCCTCACCATAAACTCATTGGTGTGCACCAAACGCCCTGGGAAAAATGCTGCCTTCCCAAATGGAACCTACAATTATATAACAGAAATTGGTTACTTCAAATTCAAATTCAAATTCCCGAAAAAAATATATATATGGGGATTGATTGGGTGAGGTGGGGGGCGGCTTACCATAATGTCGTGGTGGAGGTGTTCGGGGAGTCGGGACACGAGGTTAATGAGGTCTGTGTTGTCGGCGGCGAAGCCACGGAGGTGGTCGAGCTCGAGGTCCTTTTGGGCGATCGTGTCCTGCACGCGCTTCGCTGCTTTCTGTGTGTCTTCCACTGAGAAGATGGAGGAGAGAGGCGTCACCGTCCCCTTGCCTTTCATGGTCGCGGAGGCGGTGGGAGTCCAAAATGCACCGTTCGATAAAAGCTTGATGCTCTGTGAGTCTGTGACACTGGGTGCTACAGCTTTGAGAGAAATTGAAAACAATCAAGTACTGAAGAACATTAGTGTTTGGATAAAAGAACAGTCATTCAACTAACCAAACTTAGTGTTATCACGTCAGCAAACAGACTGCCGTTGTTTGAGATTTTGGACGGAAGTATCACGTTGATATTAAAATAGGTCTTTGGATATCACATTGACACTTTTGAAAGTTCGGATATCAAATTGGCTTTGGCAGCATAGTTTGAGGACGTGTGCTGAAATTTTCTCAATATTAAATCGATCCCACTTGTTTGTTGATTATTGGCTTCATAATCTTTATTGAACATTCTGCTACGTCTCCCTTTCAATATTTGTCCATCCAACTCGCACGCTTCACATCACTCTGCCGTACGGTTGGTTTCCTGGATAAGGGTTCAGTCGGTAATCGATTCATAGCCGCTTGATCAAAATCCAGCACGTCTCTCCAGTTTTTTTACATTTCACGTGTGATGCATGTGATGAACAGTTTCACGCTGCATTGTGCAGCGATGCACAATAGAAAAACCGCAATTTTTGTTGGATATATATTAGAGCAGTGGTATTCACCTGATCAGTTACTGACCAAAGAATTTATGCTCGACAACCAAGAGCTGATTTGTAGCAACTCTTGTAGTATATGCATGCATTATTAGTACATAGTTGAGACTGTGAGAGCTGACTTGTCAAGGCCTTTTCATGATCCAACCCTTACCTTATCTAAAAATCTGAATGGTCCCCTGCCAACCCAATGGCATTTGCGTAATATTTCACACAGAACTGCATAGCTGAAAAAAGAAGGAACTTTTAAAGAACCAAATTCTGGTGAATTTTATTTTCCCTTTCTGTGTTTTCCCAGTTATCAATTAGATCTTCATACAAGCTTTATTCTTACAATACCATATTTGCAGCAAAGATTATAATCATGCCACTAAGTATCAAGTGGCATGAACAACTACATGGCTTTACTTCATTCCCATCCCCTGCTACTCCAATCTTCAATACCAGGTTTCTTTTTATTTTTCCTCAATTTTTTTTGGTGCAATTGCTATTTAAATGACAAGTCCTATTATTGGCCAAGTGTTTAATTATGATTTGTTTTAGGAAGAAAGTTGAAGTGATAAGGGTGTTAGCTAAAGCAGCTAACTTGGGTTCTGAATCAAATGCAAAGAAAGCAAATTTGTGTGCTGCAAAGAAGGAAAGAATTAAGCTGCCAAGTTTTGATGGTAGCTTAGGGCGCAAGAATTTTCACATTAGAGAGTTTCTAAGCCACCCATCAGGAACTGAAGCCATGCTCAATACTAGAGCACTGGAAAATTTTGAACCCCTTAGCACTGATACTTACAGGTCCGTCCTTTTCCTTAAATATTGTTTCTTTTGCAAAATTGTGAACTTTTGATGTGGCATTCTATTCTCGAATCATCAAAATTAGTTCTATGTTTGTGCAGGTGCACTTTGCCAAAGCTTAAACTTTTGAATTTTGAAGCAGCCCCTGTGGTGGATTTAAGAGTGAACCCAACCAATGAGGATTGTATGGTTGAGATGCTCTCTTGCAAGGTGTGTGACTGTGTTTTACATCCCCCATGAGTATTCATTGACATATCAAACTGGACCCCTACTATTGAAATATGGATGTTTGGGTTGCTCACTTAGTCATATATGAGTGCATTTGGTGGCTTTTGAGTGTTGACATAAGCTCATTCAAAAAATTCAAGTTCAAGTTAATTTATTTGCTTAAAACTTTACCAATATGGTTTGCAGTTTGAGGGTTCAGAATCTGTGGAACGCCAAAACAGCCGTTTTTCAGGTGAATAAAAATTTGGTGAGATTCTTGTAACTTTTAGAAGAGTGTAGTTGTCCTTGGAAATTGAAGTTTTTGTTTCCTTTCCTTGTCCTCATCAGATTCAACTCCCTAAATTAAAGCTTGTGAGTTTATCAAATGCTCATTGATTGTTGAGAGCCTGCTGTTGTTTCCTACCAAAATTCACAGTGACAAGTCAAGTTTTCACCATGGCTATATATCTCTGGGATTTCAGATATAATGCTTGCTGCAAGGCCCTTATGTATTACGGTTATGCCAAGTATTGAGTATGGTTTCTATTTACAGCATTGATGACAAATCACATGTCGTGGGGGACAGACGACTCTGAATCATTTTTGGAAGTTGATGTGAAGTTAAATCTCACCCTCGAGGTTGTCAATCTTCCCCTAAACGACCTTTTTTTTTTTTTTTTCTCTTCTTCCTGCTCAAAAACCTTTAGCATCAGTATGCCACTTTTGTTAGCTTGATGCACATTGTTAGTCCATTCTCGAACAACTTAAGCTTTTGGAAATATGTTTCAACACCACATGTTATGTGCAGATCTATACGCGCCCTTTTACTATGATGCCGGTATCAGCTGTTGAGCGTCCGGGAAACTTGTAAGTGATTCACTCTCTAAATTGTAGTATTTACAATGGCCAGAGCCCTACTTAAACCTTGGAACTGTGATTATACAGAATGATGCAAGCATTACTGGATAGGCTGGTCCCACTGCTTCTGCAGCAACTCCTACAAGATTATGACAAATGGGTTCATAAGCAATCAGAAGATGATCTTCCATGAAATGGTCCATTTCTGCATTGTTAAGTAAGTAAACTTCTAGCCGTCTTACTGGTGGTTTCTATGTCTAAAACCTTCTGAAATGACTTCTGATAGTACTGGTGGTTCTCTGCTTGGCGCGGTTTGTATTCTTTGTTTCGTTTAACAGGATGGCCATTGGTAAAACCAAAAAAGACACAGCGGTGGCATTACTCTAGCCAATTTATCTCTGATTCGCATTGCTTCACGTGTTGGTTTTCTTGTAAGTTCCCGCTTCGATTAGCCTTGAGCCTCATTCAACTGAACTCAACCCAAAGAGTTAAGGAACAGTAGACTACCCTAGAATCTTCCTAGGATTATGTTAGTATCAATGTGTTGAAGTTGAGAATTTGTATGTAAAACCACATTCTGGGTTCCAACGTAAATTTTTCAATTTTCCTCTCTCTATGCAATCTCCAACTAGGCTCAACTTAATTGACCCCTGTGACTTTCGAATGTTTTGACCAAAAAAAAAACAAAGAAAGACTTTTAAATATTAAATCACTCCAATAAATCCAGACAGAAGAAAATTCTCCTCTAAAATCTCATAACAAGACAAACTAATACGTAATCTCCAACGTCTGTGATTCATCAGTTAGTCCTACAAATTTTAGTTATCAAGGCAGTTCAAGAAATAGCAGTACCATGATACTATAGATACCATTGCATCCTGCTAATGAGGCAAAGAACACTCGATTTCAGATTCTTCATACAAAATAACAAGATAGATAACAGCATTCCAGGTCTAGATCAGATGGCCAATAAAAATATTAAAAGACCACCGTACCCAACACAATGTGATTATAAATGTATTACAAAATCTCATACAGACCCAAGAAAAACAGTAGGATTTAATATGCCAACGATACAATCATCCACAACTCCATCTCCGTCACCAGTGGCACAAAGTGAAGCTCTCAACAGTACACGATTTGATTCAGTTTAGAAAGCTTTGAGGCCATGTAACCTGCAATACATTCAGTGAATGAATGTTATACGGTGATAATAGGACATTTAGTTCAGAAATAGATGAGCAGCAAAGGATCAAACATTCATACGAGGAAAAGAAGACTCAGGGCTGACCCTCAGACACTACAAATGCAACTGATAATGACATGACCACACACATTTCTACTAAATAAAATTTGTGTTGGATGTTTGAATGGGAACGTCATAATACTTGTAATAGTTTGCTGATGTGATGCACCTAGTGCTATGAAAGTATGAAGTTTGCTTGTGATCCCTCAAAAAAAAAAAAAAAAAAAAATTATTCAGCTACAAAAAGGAGTGTTATTACTTCTTATCTCTCCAAGAACAATAGCAGTGGTTCCACCTATTTCCTCAGACGCGGCAGCAGCTTCCAGAGTCCTCCGAGCCTCGGCCACCTTCTCTCACCAATCTCAGCCTCCGTGAATCCCTGATCGCTCAGATTCTCCTCCAGCACCACAAGCTTGAGCTCAATCTGGCGCTTGCGATCATGCTCAAGGATGTCTCTGTTGGCCTTCTTTGTGACGCCAGCCATGCCCTGGTCTCCCTCAAACCCTCTGGAGTTTTCAGCAACCTTGCCAGTCTTGGACCTGATGAAGAACTTGTTCGTCTGGATATTGCCATTGGTTCCAGACCCTCTCGGAGTCTGTAACCCTATTCCGTTGTACATATCTTGCTACTCTTTAATTGCTCAATCACCTAGAATAACGAAATCGCAATCTCAATACCACAACAAAGTAATGAATCCATAACAATTTGAACACTGGTTCAGTATAAATTCACTGATTCAGTATAAATTCACCACCTGTATTGCACAATCAGATAGATGTATTGAATAACCTGCAACTACCACTTTCAACAAAAGACAACAAAAGCATAGCAACTACAATACATCATCGTGCTACTATCACACTCATAGTCTAAAAATGTTAAAATGTTAAATGTTTCCATTCAAATAAAATATAAATACCTATACCATTGTAGTTTCGATATCCTTATCTTGTTCGATGTTATCTAACAGGGAGGCTTCTGAGGAAAGAAGCGTATGTTGACAAAGTAATGATTTTCAATCGTGGCAAATGCTTGTCAATTGAATGGGAGTTTTAAGTATTAGTGAATCAATTATGCAAGTAGCAATGTCATAAACTGGTGGACCGAAAAGACAAGTTTTCAGATTCAGTATAGTTGATGTTCCAAGCACATAGGCTATTGCATAAAATGAGGACAGCCAAAGAAGAAGAAACAAAATATGCAGACAAACGTAGGGTTCGGCCTGGACATGATAATCACCATAGAAACACAAACTACCGAGAGTGCGAGACAATTATCAGACTTCCAGTAGCAAGAGATCGGAGTAGCAGCTGACGAGAATAAGAGACATGAAAAATTGGAAAGTGCAATGGAAACTATGTTGTTGATGGGTTCTGATCTGGTGGTATTGGAGAGTGGTCGCAACGAGAGGGAAACGAAACCCTAACGAGATTGTTTTAAGCGAAAAACGTGAGCGGGATTTGCTTACCTTCGTATGAGGCAAACTGGTGCACTCGTATGCGCTGCACAAAACTACTGGCCTAAGCTCAGCCCATTAGGAGATATTTAGGGCCCATATATGCCAGCGAAATATGTGTATTCTTGTATTAATTTTTTACATTAGATTCCTTTGTATTCAATTGTTTTCTATATATGAAATAACGCATTATCTTCTTCAAAAAACAGCTAGCTGATGCGCAACATCATCTCAGAACGGCGTGACAGTGTTTCCTTTCTGTCCTTTCTTATTCCTGAATATGACAGGACTAATTTAGATTGGTCATTGTCAGTGGCGAACTTCATTCAAAATCTCTCTTGGAAAAGATCGAAGATTTACTTAATTTGCTTCCTATTGATATTGTTCAAAAAATTACTGCTATCCTTTATTCCTTTGAATGATTTACAGGATGATTTAGTTTGGGGACCTTTTGGTATGTTTACCATTAAAGGTATCACCTAACTTCAGGCTCAAAAATTGTCTTCTCATTCTCAAGCTCCTCTTCTTAATAAAATATGGAAGTTAAAGATTCGCCCTAAATAAAAAGATTTCTATTGGATGTTATTTAGGAATAGAGTTAGAACTAGGGATAGAATTTCTTTATATAATCGGTCAATTTCTCCTCATTGTAGTTCTCAGATTGAATCTATTGATCACATTTTTATGCAGTATTCTTCTGCAATTTTGGAATCTATCTTATCAATGCCCTACTCCTTTATCCTAGAATCGTTACTTCATAGCCTGGTTAAATTATCTCTTTAATACTTCATATCCTAGATATAGTATACTATATCTCAAATACTCTTAATTACTTGGTCTATTTGGAACTGTAGAAACATATTGGTCTTTAAGCAGCTAGTTTTTTTCCATACTCAAATCTTTTTTGGGGCTGCTTGTTTGGGAACTAGCTACTGCCAGGCCAATCCTAGCTACCGTAAACCTAAGTTTTCTAAATCTTAAATGGAATCCTCCTGACAATAGCAGTTGAAGTTTAATTTTGATGGTTCTGTTTGAAATGGTTTGGCTAATACTATTGGCTTTGTTATTAGAAATGCAGAAGGTAATCCTATTATGGCTGCTTCAAATGAATGGTCAAGCTCATGTTCTGGTTGCTGAAGCAACAGCTCCTAGAGATGGGTTAAGCTCGGCTGCTTTTTACAATCACTCTAAATAATGGGTTGAGGGAGACTCCAAACTTCTCATTGATTGTATTCTTGGAAAATGTGTTATTCCTTGGAGAATCAGACAATTGGCAGTAGATATTAAGCTCTTGACTCAGAATTTTCAGTTCATCCGTTTTAGACATGTGTTTAGAGAAGCCAACTTTCTAGCTAACAAACTTGCTAATCTTGGGCATCATGGAATTAATGATATTATGTTTGGTTTGTTGCCTCCCCATCTCTGTGTCCCCAGCGTTTCATCTGGATCAGCTAGAATGAGGTTGTTCCCGAGGCTTTATTGTGTCGTTTTATTTTTGTTCATCAAAATATAAATGTCTACAGTGTTGAATCACATTCCATACGAACACATAAAAAACTCATTACTCATCAAAAACTTCAAACTCAGAAACAGTTCAATTACCTTGGCAGGACTAGAACAAGTCAACAACTCCAAAAATGTAATTTAAGAAAAGAACCAGGATTCGGAAAAATTGGTGTGAAAAGAACCAGGATTCGGAAAAATTGGTGTCCTTAATGGAAAAAAATATGGGAAAACCCTGAGAAACACAACATATTATGAATAATTAGATTCTGATAATTAACCCGCTTGTCAAAATCTATCGAACCTTCGATAGAATATTAACCAAACGACTGTCATACACTTTATTCAAATCAAGTCACCATAATTCTCCATTTCCGACTTACTTTCCAAATGTTATTCCAAGTCCTCCAGGTCAGCAATGCAACCAATTGATTCAATAGTCATCACCAAAATATAAAATCCAAATTGCTACACCTACACAACTCGAATAGTGAACATAACAAATCCAATTCTGGGTTCCATTCGATTCTACCTTCGAGTTCCAACTACATTCCAAGTGATAATTTAAGCTTCCTAAGCTTTACGGCTTCGACAATTGAACCAATTGACATACATGCCCACCAAAACAAAACCAACAGTAACTACACAATAATCAACGGCTTCACAACGCGACCACTCATAACCTGTACTAGGGTTTTTTACCAAACTCAATACAATTTCATCATCAAGGCTTAACTGACAAACAAATCAAACTACACATAAAGCATAGTAGCCATACTATATTGCTCACTACATACAAAGGTTTTGTCAATTCAAGCATAGTTAATAGTTAATACAAGCTCAAGATACAAACCGAAGTCAAGAATGTGCCAGAACAAAACCCAAACTCCAATTCTCCAAAATTCCACTAAAACAAGCATACAAGTGTACAAACCATGTTATTCTCAAAAAAAAAAAAAAAAAAAAAAGGCATACAACCATGTAGAGCTTGACAAGAGGATGATGTTTGATACCTTATTCATCATCGACCGGAAAACCCAGAAGCTTTTGGAGCTTCGATTCTCCCTCATCAAAGCTCATCTTAAGAAACCAACACCATAAACTCATAAAGCGGAGTCTCCAGTTAATATGACACCATGACATGGCCGAAATTGAAAAATCCGTTTAGAGAATCAAAGAAGCTTTTGGGCTTCGTTTTGCCACCGCCGCTGATGGTTTCGACCAAAGAGGACCGACAGCGTATACCACTTCACACCGCCGATATGAAGCGTTTGCCACTAGTGCTCTATAGGGTGGCCAGAAAAAGAAGCCATCAGGTCGTCGACTGGTTACCCGAATCAAATCCTTCCATAATTGGCCCGAGTTTGTGCGTAACCAAATCAGGCAGTGATAGAATTATTACCGTCTCTACTTCTTCCTGCCAAAATCATTTAGAAAATCTGAGATTTCACAGACGTGATGCGGTATTGGTGAACAAAAAGTGATTTACTACAGTTACTTGGTATCAGAGAGGTTAAAAAGAGCAAAGAAGATTTAAAGTTTGGCAATTAGAGCTGGGAATTCACTGAAAGCTACATCGTGATGCTTCTCACAGCTTTTTTTTTTTTTTATCTAACGGGCAGTAACGATTGTAGAATCCATTTCAAAAGGAATTCTTCACCTTTCAGCCAAACATGATGCACTAGTCATTTTATACCGGACTTCTACTTGTCAAATGAACAAGAGATTTCAAAACCAGAATATATAGAATATTTGAAGTGCAACTATAGGTGAAGAATGAGAATAGAACTGTTCTTTTGGCATGCGTCCCTCGTTAGAATTTTACATCCCAATTTGCCTTTGAAGTTGTATATAATATTTGCTCAAAATTTGACAAATTGGAAAAATTGAAATTAAGACAAAAAGCACATGAAGAGGACAAGTATTTCTCCGCACCGCAAACACATGAAAGATCTCATGTTCCAGCATTACATCAGTTCTCATGCAAAGCCTTCGTCAAATATAATCTGCTGAAGCTCTGTCCGGCAACCCTGTAATTTTTTTTTCCAATACAATACATAAAAATGACATCAGTAAAATCAAAGATTTCATTGATTAAACACCATAAACCATGACCACCACTTCCAAGGAATAATTGTTCATACCACAGTTAAACAGAGACAGGGAAAGCAGACTTAAGATCTAACAGTATTCTAATGACATCATAAAACTAAACAATGGTAAAATATTTCAAATAACTAAAGCTGCAAATTTTTTTTTTTTTTGGGTTCCTTGGCCAAAAAATCACAGAAGTTGTTCGAATAATGAAGGGTGTGAAAAGAGCTCAAACTTGCTATCAACACACTTTCATGGCAACAAAAAGAAGACAGGCTCAAACATATCATTAGTTCTATAGTTCTAAACACTATTTTTGTCTGAAGAGTTGACAAAGTCATACAGATCAGTAGAACTATTGTGCGATCACGAGCCCATGCAAATAATATATACAGGTGTCTCTTCCAAGATGTGCTTCCAAAGTAAAATATTCAGATAGATAAAAAATAATAATAATAATAATGCAAGATAGCATCTGCTGGCCTATCATTTGAAACATACCCATTAATTTGGTTGCAGTAGTTTGAGATTTGATTTGTTATCAGAAAGCTGTCCAACCGTGAAGGCTCGGGGAGTGGCTTGAAAATGGGGTTTGAAGGATCCTCTTCAGGAAGCAGTTCTTCTCCGGCAGCCTTCCGACCCATGTTCTCAGTCCTACAAAACAACTTAAAAAGTAAATTTCTAGTACAAATACAATAGGAAAAGCGATAACCAGAGGTAAGTTGCTTAACAAACAAATCCTGCCTAATCTTGATCCAAATATTACAAGTTTCTGATGCAGACAATCTTCCTCTAAAAGAATTTTAGTATCTGTTAAGTAGGCCAGTCACCTCAAATGCATAAGCAACGCCAGGTGACCTTAAGCTTCATGAGCATAAAACTACTTAGCCAGTAACTAATGGCACAATAAAGGAAACTGAAACTGAAAATGAAATAGACTGAACATTTCAACTTGTCACCATTTTATAATCACCCGCACTTGAGCACTTTAATTTAAACATCAAAATTCCTGAATGTATGAATCAAACATGGTAGTTAGTTTAATTATAATCACTTCGTCAACTTTCTGATTAACAATACGTCATATCTATTGGTTAAAATAAATTTTGCAGACAAAAACTATATGCAAAGTCTGGTCAAATCAAATTATAATGGTCATAGCTCCACGTATGAACCCCTCTTGAGTCAAAACTACCATAAATGCATGCACTGTTATCCAAATAAGATCATAAAATGATCAATATTCACGTCACTTTTATATATGCATGCACAATGGCTCTAAACAAGCATCTACAAAAGAAATTGCAAATGCTAATTCACATGTAAGAACCCAAATGAGAGAATCCCAAAACCATAATACCGTGAATTTATTCTGAATGCAATGTCTTACCTTCTCTTTTGAAGCCATGCTTGCTGTTGGGCTTGCTGGCGTGACACGTTTCTGTAATAGTATTGGAACTGAAAGAGGATATTCATCAAGATAGGAAAAACACCAATCTTAACGCAACCAACATTCAGGTCAAGAGAAAATATACCTTCTGCTGTTCCATTGACAAATCGTCCATGCACTCAATAAGAAATTCCATATTCCTCTCTAGAAATGGACTAGTTGATAATTGCAGACGATCATAATCACACTGAAACAGCAACACTTGATAAAATAAGTACACAAATAATCTGAAAATCATGTAGAATTTCCAATAAAAGGATCACATATAAACCTGGATAACAGGTGTATCAGCTTCCAACTCCGTCATAAATGCACTAATAAGTGCAGAGTTTGAAACTTTGATCTGTCAAGTTCAAGCAAAATAAACATTTACAAACCCTCAGACAAACATCAAGCAAAACCCAAAAAGAAAAAAGAGGCTCCAAAAAAGTCACCACATGCTACCGGAAATGATGGGTAGTTAAGAATTTTCATTGAAGAACATATAACTATTTTTAGGAGGGATTGAAGAACATATAACTAACAGTCAATAAAATATCTTGACGACCCTTTAAAATTCTGTCATAGTAAACATTTTCAGGGCCCCGGAACAGGTTTTTTTTTTTTTTTTTCAAAGGGATATCCTATCTTAAGTTACTTGAAAGAATTACAGTTTGCAACATCTGACACTCATTTTTGAACAGCTGAATAGTATCACTATCAACAAATTCATTATGATTTATTTTCTCTAGCATCTATGTATACAATAAATCATTGGTTAACTATGGGTAATAATAAAAAGGAATGATGTAGAGAGCAAAACATGAGAAAGAATGAAAAAGGAGAAAAAATAATGATACAAGATGAAAAGGCCATTACAAAATAACAAGTATAGACTGTATTATGCTACTCCATAGATATAGAACTTACAGGTATTTCCTCAAAGATATCCACCCATGAAAGGTTTTTCTCCCTCAACCTATTGCACCAAAAAAAATAACAAATGAATTTGCATCCAATATTATAACTGTACACAATAACATCAGAACAGAAAATTCTCATACTTCTCCCCTGTAAAATTGTTACTGCGGTAGAGCTCCATGAATGAATCAGAAAGTTTCAATGCCTTCAGTGCTAAGACTCCCTGATTGGATTTCAATGGATCATAAATGATGCACACACACCGTCTAATATTTTCCTGCAAAGAATATCAATAAAAGCATACATAAGAGGCACAGCAACCATGTCTGTAAGAGAAATAAAATAAAAATGCAGAAGTAAAAATGATAACTCATAAGATATGAATCTAATGCAGTACCACTTCAACTAAAATCATGGAGTAGAACTTTTAGCTAATATCTGGAATCCAATGGCATCATCAGTAACAATTACAAACAAATAAAAAATAAAATAAAATGAACTCTTTTCAGACTAAAAACAAGTGTTCCTCATGATTTTTTCGGATATCAAAATTGTTCAACCTTGTAATTGACTTCCATACAAATGGACTAGTTACATCCGTGACTACAGTAATTTTAAGCATTTATTTGGTTTTAGTCTTCGGTAACAAGTTCTTGATGTGATATGGCAATGGCAAACTCTCTATTTTTCTGAGAGAAGATGGATCATGATATATAACAGCAAAAGCAAATTGTAGGCAGACTGCTAAGCAACTCAGATTTTTGCAGCATCTTTTCTAAGAAAACTCAACTTATTCCTGTCTCTTTGTACTTGATAACAAAAACTATTTGGATGGACAAAATAGAGCTTCTTGAATTACAGAAAACAATACGAATAAAGTAGAGGTATACGATATGACCCAAAAGTTTCATGTTAATGTTCATAAAATAACATATAACTAGAACAGCAATTTGAAAATAATTACCTGGTAGTTCATGAATGTCTCAATCAACTCCACCGTTTGAAAAGAACCCAACAATGTGGATTGGTACCTGAAAAGGATTTCCAAGAGTTACAAAATTGGAATATTTTCAGCAGTATCTACCCTTTTAACCCTTGACTAACAGCACTCAAAGAGCTCCCTACATCATATTGTATATCTGGGCAGTATATATACAGATGTGGATTCAGTCATGCGTATGTGTGGAGCAAAGAAAAAGTGATGATAACAGGATCAGCTCTAAATTTTCAAACAGGAACAAATACAATAGTGTTTAAAATTTTCATCCATCCAACCTGTGTTTAAAACAAACTGTGGATTGGTACAAAATTGGAATATTTTCAGCAGTATCTACCCTTTTAACACTTGACTAACAGCACTCAAAGAGCTCCCTACATTATATTGTATATCTGAGCAGTATATATACAGATGTGGATTCGGAATATTTTCAGCAGTATCTACCCTTTTAACGCTTGACTAACAGCACTCAAAGAGCTCCCTAAATTATATTGTATATCTGGTCAGTATATATACAGATGTGGATTCAGTCATGCATATGTGTGGAGCAAAGAAAAAGTGATAACAGAATCAGCTCTAAATTTTCAAACAGGAACAAATACAATAGTGTTTAAAATTTTCATCTATCCAACCTGTGTTTAAAACAAACTGCGGATTGGTACCTGAAAAGTATTTCCAAGAGTTAGAAAATGGAATATTTTCAGCAGTATCTACCCTTTCAACGCATGACTAACAGCACTCGAAGAGCTCCCTACATAATATTGTATATCCGGGCAGTATATATACAGATGCAGATTCAGTCATGCGCATTTGGGAAGCGAAGGAAAAGTGATGCTAACAGGATCATCTCTAAATTTTCAAACAGGAACTAATACAATACAAAAGAACCTGTGTTTAAAATTTTCATCTACCCAATTTTCTCAGTTTTTAAAAAGTTCAGAAACAAACTTCATCAGTTTCCAGTGCTAGACCAACTGTCCCTATATCTGTTTAATTCAATCTGTCTAATCCAAATCTTAGCTCTCTTTAACACATAGCTAACCCCTTAACAATCATGCATCAGATATCTATAACAGGTCTCTCCTGTATAGTATTGCTTCTCACATATCCATTCCCCTCCCAATTTTCAAAATTTTGATCTCACTCCTACCAAATGCTTAATATAATTCATAATTTATGTTACCTTTAAGGTGTGAATCAATAAACAAATGGATGTAGTCACATAACATTCCTTCTGGCCAGCAGTGGCGGAGCCAGATTTCGATTTAAGGTGGGGCACTCACGGAATATCAAAACTTAATAAAAAAGAAAAAAGAAAAAAAAAAACTAAAATGAAATACATCTTGTAAATTGTCTAAATCAATAACTATATTAACTTATATAACTCAAAAATAGAACAATAATAGTGGTACTCTCACATACGTAATATATAATATTATATAAATAAACACATATGTTCAGACTAGAAAAGAAAGAAAAAAACTTAGACCCACAAAGGTTACAACAAGAAGCATTGAACCCATGACCATGTTGGTATTAGTTCAATCAAACAGCCACTACACTAGAGTAACTTTACTTAATTGTAGAGAACCTTATATATATTTATACTAAAAAACTCTAGTGGATCACGAGACCCACTAGTCCCCTATGTGGCTCCGTCCCTACTTCTGGACATATGAACATGGTTTATACTTAAAAGATAAGAACAATTATACAGAAATAGTGCAAGACACTCCACTAATTTCAAAAGTATGAATTGCTCGGCTGAATTCCTTACTGACATTTGTTTTTCTTGGAATCAAGGATGAGGAATGGTACAGCCTTCCATACCCAAGTTTTATAAGCATAGGTTAATCTGGCTATGACTTTCCCACGATGACGAAAACTGAACCCGAAGGAAAACTGTGAGCTTTCTGAATCCATTATTTGTCTTGGGGTATCCTAGTTCTTCCATTTCCAATGGGAACATTAAATCCCAATGATTTCAAAAAACTTTATTCCGCAGAGTGAGATTAGAATCCTAAATCCTGACTCCAATGTAGTCTAAACAGATGAGCTGATAAGTTATGGAGGTGAGGAGATAACTGATGACTGTACTGAGCCTACTCGATCAACTCACAATATAGTAAATGACATTCCATGGGCTCAGGGTTGTGTATGAGGGAGGGAGAGTTTTCAAATTGATACATATCCAAGCAATAAGATGAAACAGATGGGCAAAAAAAACAAGTGATTCATAACTTGACATGTTTTAGCATGCTTACAATTCGTCATAAAGAGAAGAAAAAAAATTAATCAACAAATCAAAACTTACCATCCAACAGTGTTATTGTCAACATTCACCTCTCTCAAACATCTCATCATCTCAAGCTGGTAATTGGCACCATCAGCTTCAATCTCTTCATCCTCCTCCCTAATCTGCAATGCACTATCAATTAATACCGACAAAGGACGGAAAAAAGCATCCGGATAACCGCAAAACAGAATAGAAAGCTTTACCGGGAACGGGAAACAATTAGTGACTTCAAGAACACTGCCAACATCCAAGCCAAGAAGTTGGCCTGTGACCAGAGCCGGTGCAAACTCCTTGCAGTGCTTGATTATCTTCAAGATAACCTGTTTTGAGGGAACAAAGGTTCAAAAGCAACCAATCGGAATGAAAATCTCAGGTCAATTAATCCGAGCTTAGTTTCTCTTTCCATCATGTAAGAGGAAATCAAATCCTATATAGAAAGCAAATGGAATTACCAGTCCTTCGATCTGAACAACTCTGAGAGGGGGAGCAACCTCTTCTGTAGCAGCAACCTGAAGAAAGGATCTAACCATTGCTGTACAAAATACACAACAAATTTATATAAGCATCGCAAACTAATAGAATTGAAATTTAGAGGTAGAAATAGAGAGAAGGGGTTCAGTACGCACTGTTCGCCGCCATGATTTTGGAGTCTCGGAGAGAGAGAGAGAGAGAGAGAGAGAGAGAAGTAGGAGGGAGATGATGGAGTCGGAAGCTGGGTAGGTGAATGTTGAGACACCTAAAACCCTAGTTCTCGACGGAATGAGACATTGGGCCTTTTTGCACTCTTAGGGCCTATTAAATGTCAGGTCCAGTCCAAACTCCAAACTACCTCCAAGGCTCCAACAACAAAAAACTATAGTTGGAGAGTGAATTTCTGAAATTTTTTTCTTTTCAAAAAGAAAAAGAAAAAATAAAGTCTATTTGGAGCTCTAAGTTATGAGATATATATATGCGCCTTACGATTGGGGGTGGGTAGGAATATCGGAAACTGAAGAACTCGAATCACACGCTATGGTAATAAGCACTTTAAGTCTAAGTAAAAATAGTGTAGATTTTAAAATATAACGCGAGAAAACTAGAACGCGCCTCATGCATCCATTTCCCAATTATGACCGGTGAGAGTTTTTCCATCAGTTTTCATTTCTTTGTGAATTCAATGGGTTGCATGGGTCATTAAATGGACCCTGATCTTATTTTTAAGAGACCGTGACCACTTACCTAATTTTAGACTAAAAATTGTCCACTTACTCCAGCAAGAGTTTTTTAACCTCATTTACCCAATCTAACCTCTAGTGACAGTTTCGCCCCCTATGATAACTCTTTCCTCTCAGACTCTCACTCTGCCGCGCACCACCTCCGGCTTCGGTCTCTCTCTATCTCTCTGTACCATGGCTGCTCCAGCGCCCCACCTCCTGCTTCGGGCCACCACCTCCATCAGAGACAATCTCAACCGTCATGGGTCCCCCAAGCCAGCCCCAAGATCGAAGCACTGCATCCGGATTCGAAACTCAATCCCCAAGCGCCGCCTTCACCCAAACCAGACTCTCTCTCTCTCTCTCTCTCTCTCTCTCTCTCTCTCTTTCTTATGGCCATGGCTGATCCGGCACCCCACTTTAGGCTTCGGGCCAACACCTCGATCGATCCACCTTCGGCGTCACCAACAACCAAATCACAGATCCACCGATCCAAAGGCCCACAGCCCCCAACTCCGATCCGACTCCGAACCCAGCCTGAAATGACTCTGCTCCAACGTCGCCGTCACCCTAAAACACGCCCCGATGACTCCTGCATTTGCCTCATAGTCCGGTGGGTGCCCAGATCAATTCCTGGGTGCCTAGAGGATTTTTGTTTTTTTGTTTTTTTGGTATAATGAGATTTTTTTAAATTTTTTAATTTTTTTTTGTATCTGTAATGTATTCATTTTGGTTCATTTGAGGGCAATAATATGATTATTGGAGGGTACTAATATGATTATTGGGGCAATAATATGATTATTAGGAGGCAATAATATGATTATTGGGGGACAATAATATGATAATAAATTGATCAATTGTGCATATAGTGTGTTCATTTTGGTTTGGGAGTTCATACAATTCACTAGACGGTAATAATATGATTATTGGAGGCAATAATATGATTTTTGGGAGACAATAATATGATTACTGGGGGGCAATAATATGATTACTGGGTATTATTGAGGGGTAATAAAATCAGACGCAGGAATCCGGTCACCGGTCCTGTAGCCGGATTCGGGATTCCGGTCACCAATCGACTGATTCCTGTAACCGGTCGCCGGATTCCGGTAATTGATTGCCGGATTTCGATCACCGGTCACTGGTCGCCGGAGTCCGCTACCGGCCACTAGTCACTGGAGCACAGCATAGTAGAGGATGACTTTTCTCTCTAAGTGAGAAAGAAGGAAGGGGCAAAAAAGTCCCAAAAATAAATAAAAAGAATAAAAAAAGAATTAATTGGGTAGTAGGGAAATAATCCCTTAGAATATTTTGGGTAAATGAGGTTAAAAAACTGTTAGTAGAGCAAGTGGGCAATTTTGTTTTTAAAATTGGGTAAATGATCATTTTCCCTATTTTTAAACATAGATCTAGCTTCTACTCCTCTTGATCTACTCTTCAAGTTGGGTTTCATGCCTATCTTTACCAAATTCAACTGTAGTCACATTGGAGTCTTCCGTTGTAACCATAGGGTTGGTTGTTTGACTGCTCTTTTGCTTAGTCTTTTGCATAATCGAGTGCCCCAATTGACTAAATCTCTGTGCATCTTTGAATTAATTGTCAACATGCACATGATTAATTATCCATCTTCTCTCACCAACCTTTTGTTTCTCCTTGTTAATAGTAATAGAGCACGGGAAGAGTTTTACTGGTTTTCATGGCCTATGAATCCTCTATAATTTATATCATTATTGACATCTGGCTCTTTTTAGATTTTCATGTACTCCCGCTAGTCTTTGGTAGGTTCATGATTTCTTATGTAGCATTGAGGATTGTGATCTTTAATATTCTGTTTGTACCCACAAATTAGTGCGTTTAGGTGAGTCCAATATGTGGTTTCTCATAATTGTAGTATAGCTCTTTATAGCAAATCCGAATATTTATATGAGTACGTACCCTTTCTTCACAATTAAACATGTCAACCTTCGTCTTCCCTCTCATCTTTCAGTTTCGAACTATGCATATCAATAATCCACCAATTTCTGCTAACTCTATCTCTATGCGACCACCAGAGAACCCTCTTTTAGTGCCTTTTGGAGAAGGTCCTAGTTCTTCTCGACCAAGCTCTAGAACCTATTACGTTGCCCTCAATCTCCTTGTAGCACCACCTCCACAACTTACCATTCAAAGAGGGCCTTATTCAATCTCTTTTACTACATCCCCTCCTAACCTTTTCTACCTTCTAACTGCTGGACTGTGAAAAAAGTAGCCAAATTAGCTAATTCAGTATGCAGATGACTAAAGGCCGGTGGATGATGAAGACTCTTTGGATCAAAACAAGTCTTTTTTTGCAAGAGCATGTGTCTAACTAGACTTCACCAAAACTCAACCAAAGGCTCTTCGGATACACTCAGATCGAAATTCAACTGAAGAGAAACTTATCTATCTCATCTACAGTACTTTTTGAATGTGGTTTCTTCTCTGGTAGATTTGATCATCCCTAAGGAGGTTGTCCAGAAAAGGCTCATAAATGGAACTTTCTTATGTTCCCTATGAATTCAAATGAGCCACAAAGCCTTCCTACTTCTTCCTCTATTCTCGACACTCTGTATGTCGTATTCCAAGTAGGACCCTATTGGTTTTTTCAAAAATTTGAGGACCTACATGTCCTTGTAATGGCATTGCTTCCCACAATGATTATGAAAGTGCATCTTTTAATAACTTTGGTCATGGAAATGTTGCAAGAAGAGGAGGAAGATTTATGTCTCAAGGTGTGAATCCTAATTATGGAAGAAGAGCAAAAATGTACTATATTGATGCAGTTAGAGAAACTAAGCATGATGTACAAGTACACATAATTTCTCAAATACTCAAGGGCCCATTCCAGTTGCAGTTCATGATCCGATTCTTGAAGATGATGGCAACAGCCTTGCTACAAAAGATGAGGAGCTAAATGAGAATATCCTTAAATAGAACAATGAAGACCAAATGATTGTAGAACAAGAACACTTCTCAAAGAATGAAAATGATGGAGTAAGCTCACATTCATCTCTCTCTA
This sequence comes from Rosa chinensis, assembly GCF_002994745.2. Lineage (NCBI taxonomy): Eukaryota > Viridiplantae > Streptophyta > Magnoliopsida > Rosales > Rosaceae > Rosa > Rosa chinensis. Next base: position 34,138,540 of record NC_037091.1, on the reverse strand, counting down.
TTCTCACTAATTCTTTAGATGATACAAACTCCATTTCTTTTGATGAATTATCTTGAGCTAATTTCATTTTACCTCCCTAACATTTACATGTTAAATCAGTTGTGGTCTTGCACTTTTAATTTCATCACATGTACCCCTGTTCTCTCCAATTTAATCAATCATGTCCAATAATTCATTTTTTTGTCAAGTATTTTGTAAATTGAAAGTGTGGTTGTAATAGACTCACTTGTATGATGATGACTCACTAATGTAGTATACAAAATTATATCGTATGTGACTACAATTTCAAAATACATCACACAATAGTTGGCAAAAAAGCCAAGAGTATACAATATTGATTGAAATTTGTAAGTACAGAGACACACGTGATGAAATTAAAAGTGCAGGGGCAAAAATGATTTAGGGTACTGTAAAGATCAAGAAGGTAAAATGAAATTTGCCCGATTATCTTCTATTGACTCTATTATATCTACTTTAAGTTATTCATCCATAGACCCAGATTCAGACTATGATCCAGAACATGCCCTTATCCAAATTTCCTTTATCTTATTAAAAATAATCTTGCTGATAATAATCTATATCTGAATAGTCAGGAAAATGTCTTAGCTAGCTCCTGGTTCTACTTAGAAGTTAATTAACTCTAGATTTAAAAATGAAAAATTTGTTCATGTTGTTTTTAATACTATGTTAAGCCAAGATCAAGATGATGCTGACATGAAGGATATTTTTATCCTCTTTTTTGTAGTCCTAGGAAAAGAGGTAGAGATTCTATGGAAGAATCCAATGTAGGCTCTTCTTCCCCAAGTGCTTCTACATGAGTATTATCTGTTGGAATTGTTGTGGATATTTAAGGCAAGGTTTTTTTTTAGCTCAAGCCACCTTTTTAGTCTTTCTTTTGCATTTAGATGTATTGTGTTTCTTAGACATTAGACTAGATGACGAGGCTAAAAAAAAGTAGTAAATCAGCTTCCTTTTTGTAACTTCTATTGTATACCTGTAGAGGGTTAGTGTGGTGGCTTGATATAACTATGGAATGGAAGCATGTTTAATATTTTAGTGCTTAAATCTCACAATATATTGTTTTATTTGTTAGTTATGTTTTGATTTTCAAAATGGCAATTCTTGATTGTTAATTTTTCTTTGAGCTAAAATTGTTTTACCACCCTAAACTTTACACCTCAAATCATTTATGCTCCTAAATTTCTAATATGATCGCTTGTGCTCTTGTACTCTCCAATGTGTGACTATGGCCAATCCTTAACTAATCCATCAATTTCTTCATATAGTATTGCCCTCTCAAACTAGATTTTGGCCTTCAATCATGCAAGAAACACACCATTTACATGTCCAAAGCGAAAAACTGACCCTAAATGGACTCTCATCATCACCAATTTATGAAGAAATTGATGAATTAGTTTAATAATGGCATTGGTTGATCATATTGGAGAGTATAAGGGCATATGTGATCAAATTAGAAGTTTAGGGGTACAAATGATTTTAGGTGTGAAGTTCATGGTGGTAAAATGATTTTAGCTCTTTTTCTTTATATGTACCCCAAAACAAAAATAGGTTGAACTTTGGAACCATTTGCTAATTTGAATTCATACTCAAATGTACCTTGGCTAATCATTGGAGATTTTAACTGTATTTTATCTTTGGATAATTTTTAAATAATTTTTTTGTCTTTTATAGGTTCTTGTTTCACTTAGAGCAATAGTCAATAAGAAGATAATAGAATTTATGAGAGATTAGATCATGTTATAGCAAATCCTAAAGCCCTAGATATGTTTTATTATTCCTTATTTATTACTTACTAATCTTCCAATCTCAGAATCAGATCATGGACTTGTATATCTTTCTTTTAATTCGAGTGTCACTAAGAAAGCTAAAGCTTTTAAACTTCAGGCTATGTGGATCACACATCCATATTTATCTAATATTATTAATATTTTATGGCTAACTACCAACAATGATAATCCTTTACATGATTTTGTTACAAAAACAAATGTTTTCCATGCTCTTGCTATATCTTTGAATTTTAATGTTATTGGGAATATTTTTCATAGAATGAAAGAGTACATAGTAAATTACAAAATTTACATTCTTCTTCTTTTTACCCTGCTGACCCTAATCTTCTTGTGCAGGAAGCTCAAATACTCTCTCATTCATATTAACTTTATCAAGATGAGGATGCTTTTTGGTCTCAGCACGCTAAGACTAAATGGTTACAATTAGGTGATAAAAATACAAAGTATTTCCAAACTCAAGCTTGTATAAGAAAAAAGAAAAATCAAACTTTGAGAATCAAAGATAATAAAAGTCTATGGTTTGATACTCCTGAACAAATCTCTAATATTCTCATTTCTTCTTTTAGGAAAAGATTTAGTGCTTCTACTAACCCTTCCAAAGATGCTATTTATCCTTCTATTTCCTATATTAAAACCTGCATAAGTGTAGAAGATGATAGGAGCATGAAATGCTATATTTATAATATTAACTCTCTACACTTCGCTTAGTTATTTTCCTTATTATTTAGTTTTTGTTTTAGGAAAACTGAAATTATGAGAGAATTGAGTTGTGCTTTCATAAATAATAAGGGCCTATTTATATAAAGGATTACAAGAATAGAATCATAGTTGTACATGAAAAGGTAATAGTACAATGATTAGATATCTACGAATATCTCCGAGAATATCTCTAACATAAACCTTATTACAACTTGCACAAGTAACCTAGAGTTTGGGCCAAACACATATTTTGGATTTACTTGAACTCCCTTGTGTCGCCCAAACGTGGTGCTCCTCTCGTTGCCTCGTTAAAAACCTTGCTTAATAACAAAAACCCAGTGGGACAAAAATAACCTCGGTCGAAGGAGAAAAAGGGCACAAGACACCCTTCATGTTTTGAGACCATACATGTAGACATCTCCCCCTGATATCTGCATCTCCCCCTGATGACTACGGTCATGGGAGTTTGGATAACTTCAACAAACTATGCTACCAACATGTTTCTCGAAAGTGAAATTAGGCGATGACTTAGTAACAAGTCTGCCATACTGTTCTCAGATCGAACCTAGTTCACTTTGATATTGAGGAGAGTCTATTATTGCTAATTATGCTTGGTGTCGTCGCTTTTGATGTAGCCTTGCTTCATTTGTTCAATGCAAGTGACATTATCCTTATAAATGCTCGTAGGCTCATCTATGGTAGATTTCAAACCACAATTGCTTCAAACATGCGTAATTATGGATCCAATCCATAAACATTCACTAACTGCTTCGTGAAAAGCAATAATCTTTGCACAGTTTGAAGATATAACGACAATGGTATGTTTTATGGACCTCCAAGATATCGCGGTCTTACCCATGGTGAACACATAACCAGTTTGGGAACGACCTTTGTATGGGTCAGAGAGGTACCCAACATCAGCAAAACCTTTCAAAACACTAATGTCTAGAGCCACTTGACTTGGGTAAATAAAGTTCACCATGAACCTTCATGAACATTCCGTATCTAGATCCCCATAGAGATACGTAGTGACCACATTTGTAAGTTGCATGTTCAGTTATTCGGAAACTACCAAACTGACAGGGTAGTGGAGTGCAATGTCATCCATTACAAGAGAATATGTCTCATCGTAGTTGTTAATGTCTAAAGTTCAGCGGTAGCTAAACCTAGGTTAACGCTGATCTGATGGGCGGACCGCTACTTGTGATGTTCTCAGAGCTTCCGCTACCTGTCTAGTAAAATATAGAGGGCGTTAGAGGGAGACAGTGTTGGGCGGTCTTCCCCTCTCCGATGCCTAAGTTAGTCAATGTACTTATATTGACAAAGTAACAGTAGGTGAGTAGTAAATGCGTAATTAATGAGGAGAGAAGAGAGAACCTTTTATAGGTGAGGAAGGAGCTGATCTTCTTCATATTTTCGATGTGGGACTGATATGCTTCAGTCCCCAGCTTCTGGATCTTCTGATGCTGTCTTAACGCGGCGCGTGGCGGTGTGTCAGCGGTGATCTGGGGGTAAGCCAAGGTTTAGGCGGTAGCCTGCTTGGCTATATTCCCGTAGGTCACTCATTTGGCAAGAGTCGGTACCGCTGGAGGTAACATGAGCGTGGCTCATTATAGCTAATTATACTTGCAAATGCCTATGTAAGTACAAGTCCCCCAAGTCCCCAGTCAAGGAGGGCAATCTTGGTTGGGGAGTTGTCTAGCGATTCGAAGCGTTATTTCTGCCAGTCTTGCAAAAGCATAATTAGTGTTAGTGCGTTGTTAACCATGGACTTACTGAACAAACGCTTTATACCCTTTCGGGTGGGCCCCTGCTAGGCCCCCTAGGGAGTCCCCCACTCCCCGGCTAAGATAGACCTTCGTTTGGCTGGTGTATTATTTGTTGAGGGGAGCTGCGTTGAGCAGAGGGTGTTGGGTAGTGAACCCAATTTTTGATACCCAAGTGGCGGGGGTCAACATGCCTGATCAGGGCAATCGAAGACTGTTTGACACGTCCCCCTTAAGTGTCCTGGAGGGCCATGTTTTGACTGCAATGTCGCGTTGCAGTCGTTGTTAAAGTGAGGACTTACCTGGAGGTAGCCTGGTGAATGGCGTTGCGGTCAGCGGTGACGGGCTTACTTCCAAGGTGCTGAGGTAGAAGTCTCGCTAGCGGTGTTGTGCTTAGTGGAGACTATCTCGCTTGCAAGATGAAAGGGGAGAAGTACCGCTAGCGGAGTTTTGCTTAGCGGAGACTATCTCGCTTGCAAGATGAAAGGGGAGAAGCTCCGCTAGCGGAGTTGCACTTAGGGGAGACTATCTCACTTGCAAGATGGAAAGGGAGAAGTTTCGCTAGCGGAGTTGCGCTTTAGCGGAGACTATCTCGCTTGCAAGATGGAAAGGGAGAAGTTTCGCTAGCGGAGTTGCGCTTTAGCGGAGACTATCTCTCTTTCCCAATGATTGATTATTTTCCTTTTCGATGGTTACCTTGTATAGACGCTTCGTGTGACGGCGTTCGACACGTGGCCAACATGTATTGGGTTAGCGTGTGGATTTACGTCTGTGCAGTGCACCTGTCGCCTCGCCATAAATGCAGGTAATTATTGATTTTGTAACTGAGGCGTCGTCTCTGTTAATCAGGAGAGTAAGTGTAAGCGTGGGGCACGTGTACGGTTATCGTGCGATGTCATTTTTTAGCGGACGGTCAAGATTGGGTTGATGTTGACATAAAAGAGAGGGAAACCTGGTGGTTTGGCACTTTGCACTTTGATCTAGTATCCTCGTCTTCAAGCTTCGCTTTGCGTTCTGAGAAGCAGATTGCTATGATTCCGTGGAGTTATCAATCTTTGAAGCACGAAGTTCTCCTATAGTGAAGACAAGCGCCTTCGATTGCACCAAAGCTTTCATCTTTGAGGTTGGTATCTTGAATCTCATCCCTGTTTTATTGGATTTCTGTGTGTTTGCTTTTGTCAGTTTCTGGTTTTTCGATTTGGGGTGCTATATGTTCCTCCCCGGTGTGTTATGAGGGTGTAAAGCGAGTTTTGGGGATGGGTTTTAGTGTTTGAAAGAGAGTTGGGGTTTAGGGATTTGCTAGATGGTTGAATCTGGGTTGCGTATATGAGTGCATTTTGTTCTTGTTTTGGCATTTTCTGGGTAATTGTTGTTGATGTTCTTGGATGCAACTGATAAAGGGATAGCTTAGATCCTATGCGAATTGACTGGTTTGGGTTTTAGGGTTTTGGGATGGCTAGCGTCGTAGAGGTCTTGAGCGGTGAGGATTTCGGGTCTGACGAGTCGCTCAACATGGCGGATAGTGTGTTTATTGACTCGTTGCGTCCTTCTGCCCCTGCACGAACCTCACTGCCTGAACTGCTAGACATTGTGCCGCTACGGACCATACCCTGGGAAGTTGCCATGGGTCGTGCTGGTCGTCCTGAGAGTTTTAGGGCAAGAGAGGATGCCGCTACTCGCAAAAGGCGGGAGGAGAGGCTGGCGAGCAATAGTGCTGCTAGCGGCTCCGCTGATGGGGTGAGAGAGGCTGGCAGGGAAGAGGTTGAGTCAGCCTGGGTTCTCGGCGACGGTATAGCGGTTGAAAGGCGGGAGGACCGATGACGGTGGCTGCCATCAACCGTGTGAAGCGGGTGTTTCGCCTGCCAGGTGTTGTGAAGCTGCGACCACCGCTGAGAGGTGAGAGAGCGTCGTTCTTGCCAGCGGGGCATGCCACCATGCACTAGGCTATCTTCCGCCAGGGAGTGACATTCCCGCTACTGCCAAATCTCCAGATTTTGTTTTGTGAATTTGGCCTCGCTCTTGGGCAAATTTGCCCTAACATATGGCGGTTGCTGATGGCGCTCAACTAGCTATGGTGGTTGTCCGGCTGTGAGGGTCCAACCGTGGCGGAGGTGCTACGCTTCTATGAATTAATATGCGTGAGACGCCAAGGTTGCAGTGGGCAGGTGAACCTGAGTCGTTGTCAGAAGGCGCCTAAATTAGTCGAGAATTTGAAGGATTCCATGTCACCTTGGCAGGGGACCTTCTGCGTTACCATAGCCGGATGGGAGTATCAAGCGGGGTCGAATGAGGGGGAACCGACATTCAGGATTAAGTCGGAATTCCAACCTATCTGAGATTGTCGCTGGCTTCCGCTGCTCAGGGTGGTTTTGGTTGCATAATAACTCCTTCTGTTGTAATGACTGTTGTTTTTTTTTTATTTTTTTTATTATTTTTTTTTTTATGTAGCGGGTCTGCGCTATAACCTAACGCGTGCAGAAGAGTGTCGAGTGGCAAGAATTCGAGGCTGTTGGCAGAACCGCAACTTGTTAGATCTTCGCCTACTCACCGGGTGGGAGCTGTTGGTCGATCAGCAGCTGACACGAGCTCTTGGTAAGTACGATCCGCTGATGTGTGTTTTAGTTTGTTGTTTGGTCAGGCTAACTCTTTGTTTTGTATAGATTCTCCGCAAGGCAACAGAGCGAGCCGCGAGGCATTTGAGAAAGCCATGGACCGCGTCGAGATCAACAACTTCTTGGAGAGCATGTACGCCTCTGGGCTGGTGGCCCAGAAGACCGTCGTTGATCCCCAGACACTAGCGCTGTGTCAGTCTGAGACTCTTGTGGTGCTACTGATGCCGCACCACTCTCACCTTGGTGCCGATGGTTGACCCGTCGTTCGTTCATGCCAGAACTGGCGTGGACCGTGGGGCTGCCGACAAGAGTGAGGCCCCTGCTGCAACTGTGTAGCAAAAAGAGAGAATGCCCATTAATCGGCGTGGGCCGCAGAAGGTGAAAGTGGTGCCGCCGGCGGAAACAGTCACCATTGCGGGGCTGGAGCCACAGAAGAGATCGAGGCCTGCCGCTGTTGGATCCACACCGGCTATGCTTCAGAGGAAGCGTCGCCAAAATGACACCGATGAAGAGGAGGAAGGAGACGACGCAGAGACCATCGGTACCTGCCAGCAGAAGAAGCCAAGACAGGCTCCTCCCAAGGTGCCCTTGGTGGCCGACAGTGAGGTGCAAGCGAGCGACCTGGACTCGTTTGCCGCTTACGCAGAGTTTCTGACCGACCATGAGAGGGAATTTCTTTTCCACCTCTGTAAGTGGCTCTAGTTTGGCAACCTAGAGGGGATTGTGTGCTCTACTGCCATTGACCAATCGCCCTACAGTTCAGCCTTCGGGCACCTATCTGTTGGGTTGTACGAGATGTTCCTGGCGGCATCGAGCCAGCCCGCACTGAGAGGCAATTAAGGGGGGAGATGAATGATCTCCAGAGGGAGCTGGGGGAGGCTAAGGACAAGCTAGCGGAGGTACAACAACGGTTGACCAAGACCGACTATGACGCGACGGATGCTCGCGGCAAGCTAAATGTCGCCGTCGCGCAGGAAATTGAGCGGAACAACCGTGTGGTTTAGTTGGAGCAAGATATGGCTCTACTGCGGGATCAGTTGGCGGCGAAGGTCAAGAAGATCGACATCCTTCAGCGAGACTCTGCTGCCAAGTCCGCGGAAGTGGGGCGGCTGGAGGGTGAGGTTGCCCAGCAGGAAACGAAGAGGAGCCGGATGGAGGCCGCCACCGTGAAGGCTTTCAAGAAGTTGGCGGAGTACAAGAAGACAATGACGGAGGCGGTAAAGGCTGGGGCCGTCGCCAACGTGGAACTGCTGAACCAAAAGGGGGCCATCGACTGGGTCAAGGCGTCCCAGCCCGCTGGGCAGTCAGGTCAGAATGCACCGCCCGCGAAGGGTGTGGTTCCCTTTCAAGCTGAGGGTGCCCACTCAGGTAGTGGAGAGAGTGCTGTGCGTCCGGCTGACGACTCTCAGCGGACCCCACCGCCTACTCAGTCCGAGGTCTCCCGTGTTGGTTTTTTGGCCGCCCACACCCGAGTGGATGGTACCATTATAACGCCGAGCCCTACTGCTCGTGGGTCTGACCAGACGAGCTGTCAGTCCAAGCAATAACCGCCGCCGGAGGGCGAGACTGCCGCTGTTGCCCCCTAACATCAATGAAGATAGCTCCATAGCTTGATGTAGTGCCGCTGATGCCTTTGTCTTCTTTTTTTTTTCTTTTTCTTTTTTTGCGTCGCTAAGGCCTTTTTGTATTTTGACAATATATTTGGGCGAGTAGTCCCGACCTGTAATATACAATTGGTTTTCTTTTGCTTCTGAGATGAATGTGTTTACCGATTGTATTGTTTGCATATTTATGGACTGCTAGAGTTTTGACTACTGTTTTGTGACTCAATGAAATATTAAAGGGATTAAAATTGTTCCAAGTGCACGATGTAGCGGACGTAGTCCGCCGAACTTTGTTGGCGTTGCCATTTAATTCTTGTGCTTGGAGTTGGTGACAATGGTTTGAATAATTCCTCATTTCATTGATAGCTAATATGTTAGCGTTTACAAAAAGCGGGGTTGTACCGGTTGGGTAGCTTCCCTTAGCTAAATATTGAGTCAAAAATTTAGCTAAGCCAAGATGCTCTAGGGTAGCGGCCTGACTATTGGTAGTAATACCGAAGGTGTTCGGTATTCCAAGGATGGGTCGTTGTGACGCCATCCTTGTTCATCAGGTAGAAGGTGCCGGGGCTGGTGACTTCTACAATTTTGTATGGACCTTCCCAAGTTGGGCGAAGTGCCGTTGGTGGTGGAATGACCCCCTTCATTACCCAGTCCCCCAGTTGGAGGTTCCGGGCCTTGACCCTGGCGTTGTAGAAACGCAATACCCGCTGCTTGTTTTGCAGGTTGTGCAGATGGGCCTTGTGTCGTTTTTCCTCTAGGAGGTCCTTGTCAAGGTTGACGCCGTCGCTATTGGTCTCTGGGCAGTAGCCTTCGACCCTAGCGGTAGGTTGAGTTACCTCAATAGGTAGGACAGCTTCAGTTCCGAACATCATACAAAATGGTGTTTCACCTGTGGCGGAAGTTGGGGTAGTCCTGATGGCCCACAGAACTTCCGGAAGCTTCTCCGCCTATAAACCCTTGGCGTCGTCGAGATTCTTTTTTAGCAGCTTCTTGATTATCTTGTTTGCTGCTTCGACCTGGCCGTTGGTTTGGGGGTGAGTGACAGATGGGAAACTCATCTTGGTGCCTAGGTTAGCGGTGAAAGATATGAGTTCCCTATTGTTGAACTGTGTGCCGTTGTCTGTGATGATTGTGTGGGGGACACCATAGAGGCAATAAATGTTCTTTCAGAGGAAGTGCGTTACCTTGGCTGTAGTTATTGCTGTCAGTGGCTCCGCCTCTATCCATTTGCTGTTGTAGTCGATGGCAACAATGATGTATTTGAACTAGCCTTTGGCGATTTGGAATTTTCCCATCAAGTCCAGGCCCCACGTTGAGTGAATCCATGGACCAATAATGATCGACAGTGGTTCCGCCGGGGCATGTGGGAGATCAGCATATTGTTGACATTTGCGGCAAGATCTTGATACCCTCCTGGCGTCGTCATCGAGTGTAGGCCAAAAGTAGCATTGTCGCATTGTGCAATTGGCCAAGAATCTAGCGCCCGAGTGGTTTCCACATTCCCCACCTTATATCATTGCCATAACGACCTTTCCCTCCTCTGGGGCTAGACACCGGAGGTTGGGGTGGGTGAAGCCCTGGCGGTAAAGCTTGCCATTCTGGATGTTATAGCGGGTTGCTTTCCGCTTGAGCTGTCTGCTTCTACTTTGTCCTCTGGCAGTGTCCCATTGGGCTTGTATTCGATGATCTCGTCCATCCAACTAGGATTGACCTCAATGTTGAAGATCTCCGCTAGGGTTTTTGTGATGCTTGGCTTGTCAAGACATTCCACCCTTGTGTTTGCTGGACTTTAGTGTGGCTGAACGGTTGCTAGTCTCGCTAGTGAATCAGCCTTGGTGTTCCTTTCCCTGGGGATCTGCGTGATGGTATGGAATTTGGATTTTTTGAGGAGCATCTTGACGTAACCCAAGTACGCCGCCAATTGTTGGTCCTTGGCCTGGAAATTGTCGTTGACCTCGTTGACGACTAACTGGGAGTCGCTGAATATGTTGACACTGTCAGCCCCCGGGTCGATGGCGAGGAGTAGGCCGGCGATGAGCGCTTCATACTCCGCCATGTTGTTGGAGGCTTTGAAGTTGAATTTTAACGCGTATTCCACGTTTAGTCCCCTGGACCTGTCAAGATGACTCTGGCGCCGCTGGCCTTGGCGCAAGCGGAGCCGTCCTCGTGTAGGTTCCAGTCTGACTGCTGGGGGGCTGGTTCTTCAGCGGTTACCATTTCCGTACTGGGTTCAACTTGTCGCTCGGTGAGCTCAGCAATGAAGTCTGCCACTGCCTGGCCTTTCATGGCGGTTCTTGGTTTGTAGTCAATGTCGAACTCGCTGAGCTCGATGGCCCACTTGCTGAGGCGCCCCGAGTGTTCAGGGTTTTGCATTACCTACCTCAGCGGTTGATTTGTTAAGACATGAATTGTGTGGGCCTGAAAGTACTGGCGGAGGCGTCTAACGGCGACGATGAGTGCTAGAGCGAGCTGCTCCAGGGGGGATATCTTGTTTCAGTCCCGTTCATGCCTCTGCCGGTGTAGAATACGAGGAGCTCATCCTGGCCGTCCCTCTTAACAATGGCGCAGCTTACTGCTGACTGTGATACGGTTAGGTATATATACAATGTCTCCCCCTGCACAGGAATAGAGAGGAGCGGAACTGCTGCTAAGTACTCTTTCAAGCTCTGGAACGCTGCCTCATAGTCTAGGTTCCAGTCAATGACCTTCTTATAGGTTGTCTTCAGGACTTTGAAAAATGGGAGACATCTGTCAGTGAGTTTGGAGATAAACCGAGAAAGGGTGGTTAGCTTGCCCTGGAGGCTCTGAACGTGTTTCTTCCACTCTGGAGCCCTCATGTTGAGGATGACTTGTACCTTGTCAGGGTTGGCCTCTATTCCCTGTTCACTGACTATGTAACCTAGAAATTTGCTGGCGGTGACTCCGAAGAAGCATTTTTCTGGGTTAAGGAGCATATCGTAGGCCAAGAGAATGGCAAATATGATTCTGAGGTTTGCCACGTGTCCGCTGGCCTTTATGCTTTTTACCAACATATCGTCCACGTAGACCTAGATGGTTTTGCCCAGATGTTCAGCGAACATAGCATTCATCAGCCTCTAGTAAGTTGCACCGGCGTTCTTCAAACCGAAAGGCATGACATTGTAGCAGTATAGGCCCTTGTCGGTGGTGAAGGAGGTGCACTCTTGGTCACCAGGGTGTATCTTGATCTAATTGTAGCCGGAGAAGGCATCCATCATGCTGAGTAGCTCGTGCCCAGCAGTTGCATCGACCAGTTGGTCTATGCGAGGTAGCGGGAAGCTGTCCTTAGGGCATGCCTTGTTAAGGCCTTTGAAGTCGACACACATCCGCCACTTTCCGTTGGGTTTGTTACCATGACCAGGTTGGAAATCCATTGAGGGTAATTAACTTGGCAGATGCATCCAATATTTTGGAGCTTGGCAACCTCTTCCCCTATTGCACGGTATCTCTCCTCATCAAAGGCCCTTGGCCGCTGCTTGACAGGGTAGGCGGATGGTTTGATACTCAATTTGTGTGTGATGATCTCGGGGGAGATGCCTGGTATGTCGGCATAGGACCATGCAAAGACGGGGGCGTTGTCACGTAGAAACTAGGTGAGTTTAGCCGCTACCTCTGGGTCTAGCTGAGCGCCGATGTGGACTATCCGCTCAGGGTGCTTGTCGAAGTTGTTGATAACCCTCAAGGATGTTTTTGGGTTGACAGGCTCCTTTTTGACATATTTCTTCTCGTCATCCCTAGGGTCCTCAAAGATGTCTGGTACTCGTGCATTGTTTCCTACCGTAAAGATCTCATGGCAGCGCGTCGATCGCGACACAGTGGTTGAATGACACTCACGTGCAAACTGTTGACCTCCATTCATGCAGCCTGACCCGTTGGGGTAGGGAACTTCCTGAGGAGCATGTATCCGGCGATGATGCACTTGAGCTTGTTGAGTGTCGGTCGACCAATGATGGCATTATACGAACTGAAGCAGTCCACAATGATGAACTCTATATGCATTTCCGCCGTGCATGGACTAGCGCCGATAACTAGTCGCATGTAATCAGAACCCAATGGCTGTGTGACGTCACCGGAGAAGCTGAGCAATGGCTTATGATCCTGTAGTAGTTTTCTATTCCGCTGAAGTTTGTTGTAGCAGCCATTGAAGATGACATTTACAGCGGACCCGCTGTCAACAAGGACCCTTCCCACTGACCATATATCGAGTATAGTGTCGATTAAAAATGGATCGTCGTGAGGTAGATGTACTCCGCGCTCCCCCTCCTCTGAAAAGGTAATGGGCTCTCAACCAGATTTTGGGAGCTTAGCGGATATTGCACACCTCATTGGGGTGGTTAGCACGTGCATAGTGTTTTTTCGCTCTGTGAGACATGTTGGTGATTAGGGCACCACCGTCAATGGTGTTGATGCGGCCCATGGGCTCAATGTTGGGGATCACGGGTGGTGGTTGGCGTACCTTGAATTGTTCCATTTTAACATCTCGGTACAAGGTCTCAATAGCTGTTTTGAGAGCATTGCAGTTATTGGTATTGTGCCCGCTGTCCTCGTGGTATTTACACCACTTGCCGGTGTTTCTGGGTTTACCCACCCTTGGGTACTTTCGTGGTGGTGGTGGCGAAATCTGGTCCTTGCACTGGTCGTATATTTCCTCATATGAGGCCGTGAGGACTGTAAACACTGCGTACCACTGGGAGGACTCCGCTTGTTTATTACGGTTATCCCCATGTGATGACCGGTTGCCCTTATTGTAGTGTTAGTCATTCTGCCTCTTACTCTGGTAGTTGCCCTGTTGCCACTTTTTCTTCTGATCAGTTTGCTGCGTGGCAGGAGCCTTGTAGCGGTTTCCTGATGACTAGATGAAGGCTGAGTGGACTTTGCTGGTGTCGGCAGAGAAGGTGGGGTTTCTCCATATGTGATGAACTCTGCCTGTGCATGGATCACAGCCTCGCTCATGACATGGTCATACGCGGCGTTTGGATGGTTGTAATTGAGATGATAGAGAAATGGCCCCTTGAGGAGTCCTTGCTTGAAAGCTGCCAACGCCATTGTCTTATCAAGATCCCGGCACTAGGACGTTGTCGCTCGCCATCTAGTGACATTCAATGTTTCTTCCGCCCCCTGCCTGAGGTTGAATAGTTTAGTTGTGTTGTGGTGTCCGGCAGCCAATAGGATGAACCGAGAGAGGAAAGCATTTGACAGTGCATGGAATGAGTCCATGGACCCCGGCGGGCACTCAAAGAACCAACTCATCGCCTCACTATCCAGCGTTTCGCTGAACAAGTGGCAGAGGGTGGCGTCATCGAACCCCTTGTTATTGGTGACTTTCTTGAAGGTGTCCATATGGACAAAGGCGTCAGTCATGCCGATGTAATGTGATTTCTTTGGCGTCTTTGGGTGCGCTAGCTGGGCGGATGGCATGCAGGATCCTGGTGGTGAATGGTCTTGGCCTGGACGCAAAGAGTGGATTTGGTATTGGTGCTGGGGCGCCTGCCTCAGCCCGGATTAGACTTTGCTCTAGTTGTTGCATCTTTTCCAGGATTAGGGAGGTTGCGTCACCGGTGGGCCCCTCTTGGAGGTTCCTCTGGGCCAGCTCCCACCCATGGGCAGGTGGATTTCCCTCAGTTCTAGCCCTGATCGCCGAGCGGTTGGTGTGTGGTTGTGACTCCGCCTCTTGCTCCAGCATTAGCTTGGGCGGGGGAGGTGGGCCCATCCCGAATAGCTCTGGTGGGTTCAGCGGTACCTGCATTTGTATGATTGGTCCGAGTACCAATCGGCCGGTGTTGGGCTGACTGCGCCTGGTGCTCCGCGATTGCTTGCTTTGTGCTGGGTTGGCGTTTGCTTCCAGCGCCTTCTTCAGCTCATCAAATCTTGACATCAGCATGGCCACCTACTTTTGGGCCTCGGCCTTTTCTCTGCGCTCCTGCTCGCACTCTCTATTTGCTTTGTGAAGGTCCGCCAGTGCCAGCTCATACATAGCGGCAAGGTCCTGCACCGGTGGGTGGTTGCCGCTAGGCTGAGCCTCCACCGTAGTTTGGGTTGACGGGACCTGGGGAGTAACCTGGGGTTCCACACCGGGGTTGATCGGTGTGTTGAATAATGCACGGTTAACGTTAATCGCTGGATTAACGTTGATCGTTGGGGTGGGGGTTGGCGGATTGATCTGCTAATTTTTCAGCGTTTCCCCCGCTACCGTTAGTCATGGTGGATGTGGTGGGGTGGCCTTTTGTTCAAGGATTCCCGCAGATGGCGCCAATGTTAATGTCTAAAGTTCAGCGGTAGCTGAACCTAGGTTAATGCTAATCCAATAGGCGGACCACTACTTGTGATGTTCTCAGAGCTTCTGCTACCTGTCAAGTAAAATACAGAGGGCGTCAGAGGGAGACCAAGTTGGGCGGTCTTCTCCTCTCCGATGCCTAAGTTAGTCAATGTACTTATGTTGACAAAGTAACAGTAGGTGAGTAGTAAATGCATAATTAATTAGGAGAGAAGAGAGAACCTTTTATAGGTGAGGAGTGAGCTGATCTTCTTCATATTTTCGATGTGGGACTGATATGCTTTAGTCCCCAACTTCTGGAGCTTCTAATGCTGTCTTGCCGCGGCGCGTGGCAGCGCGTCAGCGGTGATCTGGGGGTAAGCAGGGGCTCAGGCGGTAGCTTGCTTGGCTGGGTTCCGATAGGTCACTCATTTGGCGGGAGTCGGTACCACTGGAGGTAGCATGAGCGTGGCTCATTATAACTAATTATGTTTGCAAATGCCTATGTAAGTACAATAGTCGATTCTAGGGCGTTTTGTTAGAAGCCTTGCACCATAAGGTGAGATTACTATATCTTTTTCTCATTACGCTTTCTAACAAAGACCCATTAGTCAACAGGTTTTATGTTAGGAGGTGTTGACATCATTGGCTCGAAAACCTTCCTCTTTGTTGGAGAATCCAACTTAACATGGGTCGCATCTTTCCATTTAGGCCAATTTTCTCTACGTTGGCATTTATTCATCAACGGAGCGTTGTTCATATCATTGGACTCAACAAACTCATGCGCAACGAAATGCGCGACTACATCATCAATTATGATGGAGTTAGGGATGACAATGGGGCGGGTTGGGGATGGGGATCACAATACCATCCCCATCTTCGGGTTCATTTTCTACCCCCATCCCCGCCCCAATCCCCAATAAAAATATATTGGGGATTCCCCGTCCCCATTCCCACTGGGGACTAAGCCTCCAAACCCGCCCCAAATCCCCAATAAAAATTTAATAAATAAAATATTTTTTTCTCTTATTGCCTTTTTTAAAATCAAAATCTACAATAAATAAATTTAAAACATGATTAAATTCATAAATCATAATTTAGTGAGTACAAAAGTCAAAACACCATTAAAGTAAAGTAGTAAATGTATATATTTATTATTTATATTATAAAAAATAAATTAAAATATAATATATTGGAGAGGGTTTGGGGATGGGGATCACAATATCATCCCCGCCCCATCGCCAATCTTAGATAGCGGGGATTGGGGATCCCCATCCCCATTCCCCATTTGTCCTCGAATTCTCCCCCAATTAGGGGCGGGTATCCAATGGAGCTCCGCCCCGCTGAGGATTTTTGCCATCCCTAGATGGAGTTTCTATCCCACGTCTCATGTACACTAGTGTAATTTTCATAGAGCTCTATATTCTCAGGAATAGGTTCTGACGTTGAGGCATCCCCCAACGATAACCATGATTCGGAAGATACTCATGAGACGAATTTTGAGTGTTGATGATCCAAGGATTGGGTTGTGCCAAAGTATTCTTTGAACCCACGAGCTTCTCAATCATCCTAGTTAGGGCCATGGCCTGTAATGCCAGAGTGCCACTCTCTATGGCGTTGGCGCCATGCCTACCTCCGTGTAGGGTGGTGCTACGTCCTCTTGTAGGGACATCCTTCCTGGCAGGCATGTTTGCAGCAGATATGTGTGATCTCGTCACTTTAGTGGGGATCGAGATGAGACATAGTAGAGACAGACCACGACAATTCATGTCGTTCCTACTGAAAATTCGTGTTCTTATCAACCCCTAACGACGAGAAGACTATCTCATCAAAGTGACAATCCGTAAGACATGCGGTAAAGAGATCGCCTTGCAAGGGCATTAAGTGGCGGGCGATTGTTGGAATCTCAAATCCAACTGAGTTGCCTATTCGTCTGTAAGGACCTATCATAGTGCGCTGTGGCAGCGCAATTGGCACATTCAAATTTGCGTAAGTACGAGATGGTACCCAGTCACTAGCTGTAACGCAGAGGGAGATTTAGTGGCGGTGTGTCGTAGATGAATTAGCTTAGCTACATGCGATATTGCATCAACCCAAGCAAATATAAGGAGATTGGTGCTCATTACCAATATATGGGCTACCATCGTAGTCATTTCCGCGAGATCATTTAGGTGTGGACATGAGAATATGATGTCCAATATCATTCCCAATGCAATAACCATCGAAAGTCTTCGATGTAAACTCATTAGCAATGTCAAATCCAATTGACTGAATATGATGATCCAGGGAGTGACCCCGTTGTCATATGATATGTGTGAGGAGTGTAGCATAAGCAGTATTTACAAGTGGATAATGGCATAACATGTGACTAGCGTGTTTGCGTGTTAACCAACATCATAAGTTATTTAAACGTCCGCAAGTGGTTGAATTAGTCCACAGAATCCCCATGGATTTTATGTAAGAACAAAATGAGTAGTTTCATATCATTTGCAGAGGACGGTCTCAGTCCTAATTTCCTTAAGGAACGGGCTTTATAAGCAACCAATGAGGATTTTGGTTGGGGCTGAGCATCTAAAACGCTATTTGAAGCAAAGTTGGTGATTGCAGCATCACCTAGGGCGCCATCACCATGATGGATGCCATCCATGTCATCATGGATAAGGACTGTGCCAGCCCTAAGCTGGTGGTGGACGGCGGCAGCTCCGGAGACAGCGTTGGCAGTGACACTTAGTCCAGGAATTAACTTTTGATTCATGCTTCGTTTCGCTCGAAAGAAAGGATGTCCATGTGAAGTCTTTAGTAGACGGATCATCATATCATGACCAGGATGACCTATCTTGTCGTGACAAAGCCAATATGTGTCTAAAGCCAAGAGATCTTCTCTCGTAACTTTATTGGATTTAATAGCTTGAATAGTGACATAGAGTCCACTAAAGAGACACATAAACTTCTCTAAGATGCAATCATTAGAGGTATTGCAAAAGAACTCATTTTTGTTCTCTACATGCGTTTCTGCATGGAATCCGTTGGCTATTCATAGGTGCGATTTGCTCTAGGAGAGTAGAGAGTTTCTTGACAGTAATCAAGGTGTCATTTGACAAGAGGAACTTGGGCTATTTCATGTCCTTGAATTAATACTGATAGCCCAGCCATCGTAGTCACAAAGTAATATGCTCAAAATTAAAATGGAGTCATAATGAAAAGAACTCGAAATTTTATTCATAAGCCAACGAAGTTACATCATTGTCTCTTTGACCAAAGAAAATCTAATCCAAAATGCTAGCTAATGCAAAATAATGGTAGTCGGCTAACTTCTTTTAGTAACTCCAAAATAAATATGACTAGGTGAGTAGAGAGATGTTGGTGGAGCAAAACTCACTTAAGTACCACTTATCTCAAAACCTTCCTAGACATCACACTTACTTTGAAGAAAGACTAAACTATTGGCATCTACTACAAAAATATATGGCAATTGCCTATTACATCTCTTGAAAAATAAAAAGACTTAATCAAAATCGCCAATCTCTGGATCTTGGCCTTTGAAGTCTTCAACCCTTAGAGCGAGATGTCATCTTGATCTTCTTGCTCCATGTAATTTGTTTTCCTTGCTTCCCGATACGTCTTGTATGCGTTAGCAAAATTTTGGGGTGCATTACATGCTTTAACCCAATGTTCAGATGCTCTACTCGGAAGACAAGCATCATCATGGTCAGACTCCCTTGATCGAGGCACGCCTAGACCACGTTGGGGACGGCTATGATCCTTGGTGGCGCCACCACCATAGCCGGAGGCTCTGCCTCTCTCTCTCTTCACACGTTGACCTCTACGGTTCCGTGCACACCTATTTTGGCTGTTTCCTTCCTCTTTGGGATGAGAATATGGACCAGAACGTCCAGAATTATCCATTTTCTTAAGGTTTCGCTCCTGGTCCCCTCCCTTAGGGGCGCGACTATAATTAGACTCCAAAATTGGCTTTGCTCCCACGGGTCTAGAGTTATAGTTCTTCATAAGTATGTTGTCGTGCTTTTCAGCTACGTTCATGGCTCCTATAAGCTCATGAAATCTTGTGATGCGTCCGACATTGACATCAATCTGATAGTTCTTAGCTATCATCAATGTAGAGACGGGGAAGGTAGAGAGAGTCTTCTCAATCAACATCGTATCAGTGCTTTTCTGCCCACAAAATTCCATCAAAGACTTGATATGAAGTGCTTCCGAATTGTAGTCAAGTAAAGACTTGAAATCACAGAAGCGGAGGCTATGCCATCTCACTTCTAAATCAGGAAGCAGGGAGTCATGAATGTTGCCAAAACGCTGTTCGAGTTCTACCCATAGTTTTCTTGGGTCTTCCTCATTGAGGTACTTATTCTGGAGCGCATCATTCATGTGCCTTGTCATGAGAATAATGGCTCTAGCTTCATTTGCCTCTCTTGTAGCTCTATTCGCTTCAAAAGTGGCAGCTTGTTGAGGAGTAAGGAGTAAGCACGTTCTGACTTGGCTCTTGGATCGTACTCAGGATCCCATCTGCCTTAAGATGCTGGTGCACATCACGGACCCACTTGTGGTATCCTGTGCCTGTTGTCTCTAGTGGGGCGAAGCTCAATTTGTTCAGGTTACTCATCCTGAAAAACAACAAAAGATTATGGTTAGTTTCGGAGCGAAAAAGGCTACCACGAAAACAATAGAATTTCTGAGCCTAGTCGCTTTCAAGAAATTCAATTCTAAAAGGGGTTGGAGTAGATCAAAACAATGATGTTTGTGGTCGATCGTTTCTTCTCAACAAACTCTAAGTTTGGAGGACTCTACAAGCTCTAAGGTTGGAGTGAGCGCGAACCCCCATTGTTTGGCTTAATTAGGTCTCCCTTTGATGAAGAAAGGGAGGGGTAGAAGAAGGGAGTTTGCAAGTCCCCGAGAAAAAGAAGAGAAAAATGAATAAAAACTCAAAAATGGGAACTTTTAGTAAAAAATACCTTGAAATAGGTCACCGGAAAATTTGGCCTGAAAAAGTCGCTGGAGCTGACGTGGCAGGTCTGGTATGGTCTGATGTGGCACAGGCTGCTGATGTGGCAGTGCTGACGCGGCAGGGCTAACGTGGCAGTGCTGACGTGGCAAGGCTGATGTGGCAGTGGGCTTTTGGGCTTCTTTCTTCTTATGGGCCGAGGGCTTCTCTCCTGCTTGTGGGTCGAGGGCTTCTCTTCTGCTTCTGGGCCCAGTTCTTCTGGGCTGGGCTGATTGGAACAAAGGGAGAAGCAGCAAGGTGGAGGCTGCAGGCGGTGATTCAAGGTGCAGTAGCTTCTGGTGGGCGGTTCAAATGATTTTAGGCTGGTTCCTGGAATTTTTTTTCCGATTCCCGAAATCTGGGATCAAGGGGCTGGTGGTGGTGGAGTATGGCCGTTGGAGGCGGAGGGGAAAGACTTGAACCGAGCAGAGGGAATTTTGTTACTTCCAGAAGCCGGTTCGATATTTTTCCAGTCAGTTCTGAACTTCTGGAGTTGAGAGCTTCAAGGTGGGTGGTGGAGGTTTCTGGGATTTGAAGGCTACGAATTTAAGGTTTCAGGGTTAGGGCTTCGTGCTGATAATGTATTTTAGAGAATCGATATTTGAGAGAGAATTGCTGTGTATTCTCATTGATAATAGGGGTCTCTTTATATAGAAGATTACAATGCATAGAATCTGAATTGTACTGGGAAAGGTAATTGTACATTGAATGGATATCTCTAAGATTCTGCGAGATTATCTCTAATTAAAACTTTATTACCACTAGATCAAGTATCCTAGAATTTGGGCCAGACACAAACTGAATTTACTTAAACAAAAGGATATATACAATAGTGGTATCACACATTCTAATCGTGTTTGATTTATATTGATAGAGATCCTAAACATAATGCAACCTAGAGTTTGCATCTAGTGGCGGCGGCGCCGCCCTGCTTTCAAGACTTGAATGGTGGTGCTGTTATCATATAGACAAAGATGGGGCTATTACCACCCAACCAAAAACTTTGTACACACTACAACTAACTTTTTGATTACCCCAAAATTTCTGTTATCCTCATCCAAAAAATAAAAAACAACAGAAAATTAAAATGATATCGAACGAAATTGCCATAAACGCTCCGAGGTGCGGTAACACACTCTCATCGGCCCGTGAACGAAATTGAGTTAATGGTTGTTGGTCTAGTGTAGCTGCAGGGGTGAGTGATTACAAGTGCCATGGATCTTTTTCAACAATTGGGAGGTCTACTTTCGATGGTGGCAAGTGGCACCACATTTTCACCAAAGCTGCTATGTTTTTCAGTTTACAAAGCGATTTAGGGCTTGGATGGCTTATTTGTTTGCTTTCATTATGCAAACTTAATTACCCAGGTACATATTTATTTGATGTAGTACATACAATTGAGTGCGTTCACGAGGGTGACCATTAACTTAATGGATGATGATCAAGACTTATGTAGCTCGTCCAAATAATACTGTTAGTTTTACTTTATAGCTTTTAATGAAGTGCACTGCTATCTAGACCTTAATAGGTGTTATCTTGTAAGATTAGGTGTTATCTTGTAAGATTAATTCCCAAGTTTTAGGTCGAGCACTCATAGATTCTTTCCTTAATCCATGGAATACTTTGACTATAATCTCGATGTTTTTATAAATAGTTCCATTTGCCTTTAAAAAAAAACATAATAAATGTGGCAGTCTCTAGAATTTACTAGTAATGAGCATCTTGCATGAGGGCACCAGGCACCTGCGGAAAGAGTGAAATACCATGGAATTTCAGCGATTCTGATTCTTCTCATCACTTGCATGAGGACATCTGACTATGTGAGAGTGATTTCACTGGTGCAAGCCAAATGATTCCTCATACTTGTTTGATTTTGTTTGCCGCCTTAATTGATACGGCATTAAACATATGTTTAAATCTTAGATGCACTTAATTAAACATCACATACAGTACAAAATATGCAGAAGTGACATCAGCCATTTTATCCCCCAAATGTCCATATTCATTTAATCATTTATAAAAAAAAGTTAGCAGTAGTGTTCACATTGTTGGGTTTGGTGCCTATCCCTCATTGGTGGAGATATTTTCCATGACATGAATGCATGGTATTAATTGTTTGTGCATTCAATGTTTCAACTTATGTACGAAAAATTGGTGCATGGTCAAGTTGATGCATTGGGAAGAAATGCGCGCATAGTTAAATTCATGTTTTGACATTTTTAGTCTTCCTAGAGAGTTAATGTGGGAGATGGGTAGTTGATTCATGTATGAGCATTGATGAATTGAGTCTAGAGACTTCTAACAATGGTATAAATAGATGAAGCTTGTGTGGAGGCAAGCAAGGAGAGGAGAAGAGCAACTCTAAGGGTCTTCGTGTATAGAAGCAAAGTGAGTTGTGTTCAAGAGTGTGA
This sequence comes from Rosa chinensis, assembly GCF_002994745.2. Lineage (NCBI taxonomy): Eukaryota > Viridiplantae > Streptophyta > Magnoliopsida > Rosales > Rosaceae > Rosa > Rosa chinensis. The sequence continues at coordinate 34,116,370 of NC_037091.1, read as the reverse complement.
ATAGCTCTTGAGGTAGAGTGATCTTCTAGGTTGAGAGAGGGTGTACAAGTTGTAATCCTATTAGATACAAGGGCTTGGGTTGAGCATAAAGTTGAGCGGTGTAATCTTGTACTTGTGTAATTCTCTCATTAGTGAATGTGAAACTCTCCGAGGATGCAGGCAAGGAAATTGGCCGAACCTCGTTAAATCTTGTTGTCATCTTGACTTGGTTATTTCCTCTTTCTATCTCTATTTCTAGTACTTGCGTGGCAGAGGGATTAAATTCTCTAACACACACAGTGATTAAGTGACCACAAATGATTTAATATTTAGGACTAAGATTTGAATAATGATTTCTCAGTGTTTTAATTTCAATACTTGAAATTAAATTTAATGGTGGGTGGCTATAAAATCCGTGATTACGTGGTGATTGAATGAACATTACTCTGGGAGCTAGATATGAAAAGAACTCGGATATATTTTTCAGATATCAACTTTACCCAGCTGCATAGGGAACGAAACGAATTTAAGGTCGGTACTAATGAGTTTGTCAGTTAAAGCATCATATTCCTTTGGCAACTAAGTAAGCAAGCATATGTGACAGTCTCAGATGAAAGCGTTTTGTGGTATAATTAATCATTAGGTCATGTCACAATTTGATTTCAACTCACTCATGGCTTTGGTATCATGCATCTCCTACAAACATTACCAGCTTAGGGCATCCGATCTAGAAGAGATACCAAAAGAATATAAGGTATGTAGTGGAATGAGGGTAACATAAATATTCGTGAACGGAATTCCTTTTCTTTTCCTATTTTGTAGCAGTCATGCAAGGCATTTCTAGTGGCATTGGCATCAAAACTAACCTCTGTTATGTTTATGGCCCTATTCGCTTAATGATTGACATTTGCGGTCACAACGTCAGAGAATCACATATATAAACTGATGTAAATAACCTGAATATCAATTTACACATTATTTTAATTTTCAATTGGGGTTGATATATTTTTTTCCCTATGAGGGTTGATGTTCAATGGGGGTTGATACCTCAGCGTTGTGCGCATATTCATTGTAAAAGCACTTGTGCAAAAAGAAAGATAAAATGCGATTTGCAAGAAAAGAGATACTTATTCACTTACTATTTAAACTTTCTTTTTTAGTATGTCAATTGATCACACTACTGTCCCATTCACATAATCACATGCTTAATAATTTAGTTTGGAGTTTACTGGGCACGTCTTTTTCAGCCTTCAACCTAACTTAATGGGCAAAAGCTAGCTTACATATTTATAGTAATTTGGTTAAACCGAAAAAAATTTGGGGTCCTATAATGTAGTTAAGGCCACGACTGTATGAGAAATTCTATAGTACTTGCATGTATGTGATACACTCATTTACAGATATAACAATAATTTTGTTGTCATTATGGTAAATATAGTTATTTTTTGGGTAATTTTAGTTCTATTAGAGGTAATTACTCCACTTACGATATTTTTACAAGTTTATGAACAAATTGTTGTTGATATGGTAACTTAGTTCAATTATATATAAATGTGTAAAACAAATGTGATAACTTTGTTGTCAATGTTGTAAATTTTGTTTAATTAAATTGTAATTTTGGTTCAATTAGATGTAAAATGAGTATATGATAAACATCCAAGTACTGTAGACAACCCCCGACTGTAGCACCTTTTGCACTGTTTATTGATACTAGGTCATCTCCAATTTTATACTAATATTGTCATTAACTCAAATTTTCAAGTACCCAATTATTTCGGGTTCTCTGAAAATTGTGAAAAAAACATGAGAATTGAGATAATAATAGGCTACATTAAGAGTTTGATTTCTTGAATGTTACCATTTTTTTTTAGGTATTCACATTTTTTAGCTAGTTTTTCCCATGTTATACAAATATCGTCTCTAAACTCTTTAGTGTGACTTTTTTTCTTTATTTAAATTGCGGTGCAACTTAAGAATGTATTTCATCTAGGTAATCAAGTAGCGGATGTTTTAGCAAATTATGGTTCAACTTCTATTAGCTTGGTTTGATGGGATATGTCTCCCTCTTTTATTATGGTTAGATATCGTGTGAAACACTTATATTTGATCGACAGAAAAACATACTATCCATGTGATCGATGTTAGTTATTTGTGGTTGGGAAAACACTCATGTACGTGTCCAATATTATTGGGGCTTAATTGTTTGCATTAGATATGGAATGAAAGCAACTTGGTTCCATTTGCCAACCATCATAGATATGAACCAGGTTGACACCATAAAATTCTCTCTCATCGATCGGTTGGGTATCTCTCTACCTGGGTGAGATGAGACAACTTTAATTTATTCATTACACTGTACTAGCCTATATGGTAGCTGTGGCTAGTATAACGTGTCCAAATTTCATTTCGTCATAAATATACTCCCCCTCTTTTTCTCCAATTGCAATATTAAACAGTATCTGTACATTCATCTCCCAGAAAACCGATTCCTTCACTTTTGTTCAGTTATAAATATATCCACGCCCTTTAGCTTCTCATATCCAAGATTAAGGTTCACCAAATATCTATCTAGTCTTCCTCATTTTATCTTTAGCTCTATCTAGCTCTACAACTTGTAAGAACAATATGTTCAAGTGGTTTCAATCAAAGTGTCTTCCGCACCAAAACCAAGTTGCTAGTGAGTCGGTGCATGGCAGGAACTTGGCTCTGAATGAACTAGGCTGCAGTGTTTGCCTGGAGGAAAACAAAGTGTGCAAATGTGAGCAAAGTTTCGAGAGCTGTAAGAAAGTCGACTCAGATGTTAGCGATGATAAGCAACATGGAGAGTCCAATAATTCTGTTACTCATGCTGTGATCAACATGACTGGGATGCTCATAGGTACGTAACAATGTCTTCTACAACTCAGCACAATTAAGTATGCGGATTTATGTTCTCAAGATGGTTATCATTTCAGGTTCATCTCACGATAACGAACTGTACGTATTTGTTGCACAATTCAGTCCAAATGACCAAAACCATTTTCGATAAAGATGAACATGTCTGATTATTATCTATCAGCTGTGTCACACATACATATATATAATTTATCTTATACATACATATATAATTTTTCTTATTGCATTCATGAGCTACATGGCAATTATTAATATGATTGATTTTCTGTGGTGTGTGCTACAGGTTTGGGGCAGTTATCAACTCCATATGCCATAGAATCTGGAGGGTGGGTTTCTGCATTCTTAATGATTGGACTTGGTGTTGTATGTGCTTATTGTTCTCATCTACTCGGGAAATGCCTAGACAAACATCCCAAGTCAAGAAGCTACACAGATATTGGACAGAATGCATTTGGAACCAAAGGAAAACTCCTAGCAGCAACCTTCATTTACTTGGAGATCTTCATGGCCCTTGTGTCCTACACCATCTCATTGCATGACAACATAAACAGAGTTTTCTCGGGGACCCAAGTTCAGATTCCATGGGCCAAGTTATCGAGATCTCAGCTCCTGACGTTGGTGGCGGTTCTGATTGCTCTGCCAAGTCTGTGGTTGAGAGATCTCTCTTCCATATCATTCCTTTCCTTTGGTGGTGTTCTCATGTCAGTTGCCATTTTTTCATCAGTGGCATGCACAGGCATTTTTGGAGGGGTGAAAGCTAATCATAGTATACCAGTCCTTCAGATTCAAAACATTCCTGCAATATCTGGCCTTTATATCTTCAGCTATGCAGGACATATTGTCTTTCCTAATTTATACAAGGCCATGAAAGATCCTTCCAAGTTCACCAAGGTACTTTACCTCTCAAATGTTAATAACTAGTTAATGTGCTATAATCTTTTAACTTGAAAAAGATATGATAATCTTTTTGGTCTCATAAAAATATATATGCTACAATCTTATACTGTTCTCTTGGAAATCAAGGGTTGTATGTTCTTTGGCCATAAGGTTGTCGGACATTTGATTTGATACCCTAGCTTAAAACGAAAACCTAACTAATTTATAGTCCCTAACAAATAGTAACATAAGAGTCTAGATAGTTGATCCCGAAGATCGATTTATATATTCTCGCCGAATGTGACTCTTATTTTATTTATACTCATAATTAACAATCCGACAATGTAACATGTTCGGGAATCCAACAAGAGAATAATTTCGCCATAACCAATTATAGAACATGTTATTCTAGATTTGCTTGATTTTTCCTTGTAACTTCTCACTTATGTGTCTCAAATTTTCCTGCAGGTATCTATAATAAGCTTCAGCTTGGTCACTCTGCTTTACGGCGCTCTAGCCTTCATGGGTGCCAAGTTGTTTGGTCCCCAAGTAAATCCCCAAATCACTCTAAGCATGCCTCCCCATCTTATTGTTACAAAGATTGCACTATGGGCCACAGTGCTCACACCAATAACCAAATATGCTTTGGAATTTGCACCAATGGCAATCCAGCTGGAGCATAATCTCCCAGATTCCATGAGTTCAAGAACAAAGTTGATTGTGAGAGGTACTGCTGGTTCCTTTCTACTTCTGGTGATTCTCGCACTAGCTCTGTCAGTTCCATATTTTCAGTATGTTCTCAGCCTCACTGGATCCCTTGTAAGCATTGCTATTTGTGTCATTTTCCCTTGTGCCTTCTACCTCAAGATCTGTTGGGCTCAGATATCAAGGCCTCTTCTGGTCCTAAACTTCACCTTGATTGCATTTGGGTTTGTTCTTGGAGTGTTTGGAACCATTTCCTCATCAAAGTTGCTCATGCAGAATCTGAGCAGCGCTCACTGATTAGCTGAGACAAAGTTTTAGTACCAGACACATATAATTAGTTTTACCTTTTCATTCTGGGATGAGTTGAGTTTATGTATTATCCTCTTTTCTTTTTATTTTCTTTGGTTTCTTTACCTTTTTCATGTAATATTTCTGGAGGTTGAACTCCATATATAGCTTACGTATATGCGGTTGTATGAAGAATAAAATTTTCAGAGACAATGCTTTTTTCTTCTTAGACAAATTGCATGAGTTGCTTATAAATCCTAAGCTGTGAATTGTATCTGCATCATCAGCTCCTAATAGGCTAACCCTCACTGAGAGATTGATTATGAATTGGTTTTTCTTTTCTTTTATTTCCCAGCAACTAACAATTCAGTACTCTTAAATAAGGAAGAGTTAGATGTGATCCAAAACAAGTTGAGGTTTAAACTTTTGCACCACATAGGAATCACAAGAGCATATGACATCTGAAAGATGAACAAGGTTTGTACGTTGAAGTTCAGATACAACGTCCCATCAGTTCATTTTGTTGGCGTGAGTCATATTTACCTTATTTATGTAGATATTCTGTAATATTCTGTGATCTGTAATATTCTGTAATATCTGTAGTATTATTTGATTTACTACTTGTACCTACATGTGCATTTGCAAGCATAATTAGCTATAATGAGCCACGCTCATTGTACCGCCAGAGATACCAACTCCCACCAAAGGAGTGACCTACGGAAACCCAGCCAGGCGGGCTACCGCCTCAGCCCCGGATCACCCCCCGATCACCGCTGATGCGCCACCACGCGCCGCGCCAAGATAGCATCAGAAGCTCCAGACGCTGGGAATCGAAGCACATTAGTCCCACATCGAAAACAAGAAGAAGATCAACCTTCTCCTCACCTATAAAAGGTTCTTTCCTCTCTCCTCATTAATTATGCATTTTACTACTCATTTATTGTTATGCTGCCTATATGCCTTGACTGACTTAGGCATCAGAGAAGTGAAGACCGCCCGGCGCGGTCTCCCTCTGACACCCAGTCTCTCGTGTGACAGCTAGCGAAGGCCATCAAGTCTTCAGAGTAGCGGTCCGCCCACCGGACCCGCGTTAAACGAAAGATCGGCTACCGCCGGACTTTGAGCATTAACATTGGCGCCGTCTGTGGGAATCCTTGAGCAAAAGATCATCCCACCACAATCACCATGACTAACATTAGCGGGGGAAACGCTGAAGAGCAGGCAGACCAGTCCGCCATTCCCCAACCCAACAACCCAGCGGTAAGCATCAACCACGCACTTTTGAGCACCCCGGTAAACCCCGGCAGTGAGACAAACCCAAGTAGCAGCCGCCCACCAGGCCAAGACCTCACCTCTCTATATGAGCTGGCACTGGCGAATCTTCACAAGGCAAACAGAGAGCGCGAACAAGAGTGCAAAGAAAAGGCCGAGGCCCAAAAGCAGGTGGCCACGCTGGTGTCACATTTTGATGAGCTAAAAAGAACACTGGAGGCAACTGCCAACCCGGCACGAAGCGAACAATCACGGAGCACCAGGCACAGCCGGCCTAGTACCGGCGCATTAGTACCAGCACCAGTCGTGCATATGCAGGTCCTGCAGAACCCACCAGAGATATTGGGAATGGGGTCGCCCCCCGTGCCCCAGCTAATGTTGGAGCATGAGGCAGAATCATAGCTGCACACCCACCGCTCGAGGGCTAGGGCAAGAACCGAGGCAAACCCATCTGCCCCCAGGCGAGGATCAGTCCAGCGGAATGCCCGGCCAGGCCCTGCTGGCGACGCAACCGCTCAAATACTGGAAAGGATGCAGCAGTTGGAACAAAGGTTAATCCGGGCGGAATCAGGCGCCCCAGCGCCAATTTCAAATCTGCTTTTCTCGTCCAGGCCAGGACCATTCATCGCTGCGATTCTGTAAGTTGTCAGACCGGCGTACGCAAAGACTCCAAAAATGTCACATTACAGCGGTAAGACTGATCCATTCGTCCATATGGACACCTTCAAGAAGGTCACCAACAACAAGGTATTCGATGACGCCACCCTGTGCCACTTGTTCAGCGAAACGCTGGACAATGAGGCAATGAACTAGTTCTTCGAGTGCCCGCCGGGATCCATTGACTCATTCCAGGCGTTATCACACGCTTTTCTTTCTTGGTTCATCCTACTATCCGCCGGACACCATAATACAAGCCAGCTGTTCAACGTCAAGCAGGGTACGGAAGAAACACTAAAGGCATTCGTCACAAGGTGGCGGGCGACAGCATCTCAATGCCGCGATCTTGATAAAACAATGGCTTCGGCGGCTTTCAAGCAGGGACTCCTCAAGGGGACATTCCTCTATCACCTCAACTACAATCATCCAAATGCGGTGTACGACTACCTCATGAGTGAAGCGGTCATTCATGCCCAAGTAGAATTCATCACATATGGAGAAACCCCACCGCCACCAGCAACACCAACAAAATCAACACAACCCTCCTCCAATCATCAGGAGACCACTAGCAAAACTCCCGCCGCACCGCCAACTGACAAGAAGAAGGAGTGGCAACATGGCCATTACCAGAACAAGCGACAGAAGGACCAACACTACAAGGGAAAACGCCCATCCCATGGGGACAACCGCAACAAACAAACAGAGTCCTCTCAGCGGTATGCAGTATTTACAGTCCTCACAGCCTCGTATGAGGAAATATACAATCAGTGCAAGGATCAGACCACACCGCCGCCCCCAGGAAGATACCCAAAAGCGGGCAAACCAAGAAACACCGGCAGGTGGTGCAAATACTATGAGGACAGCGGTCACAATACCAACAGCTGCAATGCTCTCAAAACGGCCATTGAGACCTTGTACCATGATGGCAAGATGGAGAAATTCAAGGTGCGCCAACCGCCACCTGTGATCGCCGACATTGAGCCCTTGGGCCACATCAACACCATCGACGGCGGTGCTCCAATCACCAACATGTCTTACAGGGTAAGAAAGCGATATGCATGAGCTAATCACCCAAAGGAAGTCTGCAACATCCGCTACGAAAGATCCGCCAAACTCCCAAAGTCTGGTTGGGAGCCCATTACCTTCTCAGAGGAGGAGGAATGCGGAGTACATCTGCCCCATGACGACCCATTCTTGATCGACGTCTCGGCAAATGGTCAGTGGGAAGAATCCTGGTGGATAGCGGGTCCGCTGTCAATGTCATATTCACCGGCTGTTACAACGACCTTAAGCGGAATAGAAAACTACTCCAAGATCATGAGCCACTGTTTAGCTTCTTCAGTGACGTCACACAACCGCTGGGTTCTGACTATATGCGGCTAGTTATTGGCGCTAGTCCATGTATGGCAGAGATACATACATAGTTCATAATTGTCGATTATTTTAGCTCATATAACGCCATCACTGGTCGACCAGCACTCAACAAGCTCAAGTGCATCATCGCCGGATACATGCTGCTCATGAAGTTCCCCACACCCAACGGCATAGGCTGTGTCAAGGGAAGTCAGCAGTTGGCACGAGAATGTTATTCAACTACTATAGAACGATCAACCCGCCGCCATGAGATCCTAGCGGTGGGCAGTTAGGCACCGCCACCAAATATCTTTGAGGATCCTAAGGATGACGAGAAGAAGTATGTAAAGATGGAGCCAGTCAATCCAGAAACGTCATTAAAGGTTGTCAGCATCTCTGACGAGGACCCTAAGCGGACAGTCCGCATAGGCGCTCAATTAGACCCAGAGGTGGCGGCGAAACTCACTCAGTTCCTACGTGACAACGCTGCGGCCTTTGCCTGGTCATATGCAGACATGCCAGGTATCTCCCCTGAAATCATCACACACAAGTTGAGCATCAAACCATCCTTCTATCCTATCAAACAGAAGTGGAGAGCCTTCGACGAAGAGAAATACCGTGCAATAAGAGAAGAAGTTGCCAAGCTCCAGGGCATTGAGTTCATCCGCCAAGTCATCTATCCCCAGTGGATTTCCAACCTGGTTATGGTCAAAAAGCCTAGCAGCAAGTAGCGGATGTGTGTCGACTTCAAAAATCTTAACAAGGCATGCCCAAAAGATAGTTTTCCACTACCCCACATTGATCAACTAGATGGTGCAACCGCCGGACATGAGCTCCTCAGCATGATGGACGCTTTCTTCGGCTATAATCAGATCAAGATGCATCCCGGCAACCAGGAACGCACCACCTTCACCACCGACAAAGGCCTATATTGCTACAATGTTATGCCTTTCGGTCTGAAGAATGCAAGTGCAACTTATCAGCGACTGATGAACGCCATGTTCGCGGAACATCTGGGCAAGATAATCGAGGTCTACGTGGACGACATGTTGGTCAAGAGCGTAAAGGCCAGCGGACATGTGGCAAACCTCAAAATCATAGTAACCATCCTCTTGGCCTATGGTATGCACCTCAACCCAGAAAAATGTTTCTTAGGCATCACCGCCAGCAAATTTCTGGGTTATATCGTCAGTGAACGAGGCATCGAAGCTAACCCTAACAAGGTGCAAGCCATCCTCGACTTGAAGGACCCAGAATGGAAGGTGCACGTCCAAAGCCTCAAGGGCAAGCTGACCGCCCTGTCTCGATTCATCTCCAGACTCACTGATAGGTGCGCCCCATTTTTCAAAGTCCTTAAAACGACTCACAAGAAAGTCATCAACTGGAACCCAGAGTGCCAGGCGGCGCTCCAAGGCTTGAAAGAGTACCTGGCAGCAGTTCTACTCCTTTCCATTCCTGTGCAAGGAGAAACACTATACATATACCTAGCGGTATCACAACCAGCGGTGAGCTGCGCCATCGTCCGGCGGGAGAACCAGGATGAGCTCCCAGTGTTCTATGCTGGCAGAGGCATGAACAGAGCGGAAACAAGGTATCCTCCCTTAGAGCAACTTGCTCTCGCACTCATCGTTGTTCGCCAGACGCCTCCGCTAGTACTTCCAAGCCCACACAATCCATGTGTTAACCAATCAACCGCTGAGACAAGTAATGCAGAACCCTGAACATTCGGGGCGCCTCAGCAAGTGGGCCATCGAGCTCAGCGAGTTTGACATTGTTTACCAACCAAGAACCGCCATAAAGGGCCAGGCGGTGGCAGATTTCATTGCTGAACTCACCGAGCATCAACTTGAATCCAAAATCGATGCAGCGCTCGAAACGGAAATGGTGACCGCTAAAGAGCCAGCTCCCCAGCGGTCAGACTGGAACCTGCATGTGGACGGCTCCGCTAGCGCTAAGGCCAGTGGCACCGGAGTCATCGTAACAGGACCAGGGGGGCTGAGCGTGGAATACGCATTGAAATTCAACTTCAAAGCCTCAAACAATATGGCGGAGTATGAAGCACTCATTGCTGGCCTATTCCTCGCCATAGATTCAGGGGCTGACAGTGTCAACATCTTCAGCAACTCTCAGTTAGTAGTTAACTAGGTCAACGACAGCTTTCAAGCCAAGGACCAACAGTTAGCGGCATACTTAGGGTACGTCAAGACACTGCTAAAAAAATTTCAATTTTCACACCATCACACAAATCCCCAGGGAAAAGAACGCCAAGGCTGATTCACTAGCAAGACTGGCAACCGCCCAGCCACATCAAAGTCCACCGGACACAAGAGTAGAGTATCTCGACAAGCCAAGTATCACAAAAACCATGGCGGAGATCTTCAACATTGAGGTCAATCCTAGCTGGATGGACGAGATTATTGAATACAAGCGCAACGGGACATTGCCAAAGGACAAAGTCAAGGCGCAACAGCTCAAGCGGAGAGCAACCCGCTACAACATCCAGAACGGCAAACTTTACCGCCAAGGATTCACTCACCCCAACCTCCGTTGTCTAACCCTAGAGGAGGGAAAGGTTGTGCTAGCAACGATACACGGTGGAGAATGTGGAAACCACTCGGGCGCCAGATCCTTGGCTAATCGTACAATGCGACAAGGCTACTTTTGGCCTACACTAGGTAATGACGCCCGGCGGGTATCGAGATCTTGTCACAAATGACAACAACATGCTGATCTCCCACATGCACCAGTGGAACCATTGTCGGTCATCATCGGTCCATGGATTCACTCAATGTGGGGCCTGGACTTGATGGGAAAATTCCAAACCGCCAAAGGCCAGTTCAAATACATTATTGTTGCTATCGACTACAACATCAAGTGGATAGAGGCGGAGCCCCTGACGGCAATAACTACCGCCAAGGTAATCCACTTCCTCTGGAAGAACATCTACTGCCGCTACGGTGTCCCGCATACAATCATCACAGACAACGGCACACAGTTCAATAACAAGGAACTCATCTCTTTCACCGCCAACCTGGGTACCAAGATGCGTTTTGCATCTGTCGCTCACCCCCAAACCAACGGCCAGGTCGAAGCAGCAAACAAGATAATCAAGAAGCTGCTAAAAAAGAAACTAGACAAAGCCAAGGGTTTATGGGCGGAGAAGCTCCCGGAAGTTCTATAGGCCATTAGAACGACCCTAACTTCCGCCACTGGTGAAACTCCTTTTTGCATGATGTTCGGAACTGAGGCAGTCCTACCTATCGAGGTAACTCAACCTACCGCTAGGGTCGAAGGCTACGGCCCAGAGACCAACAGCGATGACGTCAACCTTGACAAGGACCTCCTAGAGGAAAAACGACACAAGGCCCATCTGCACAACCTACAAAACAAGCAGCGGGTATCGCGTTTCTACAACGCCAGGGTCAAAGCCCGGAACCTCCAACTGGGGGACTGGGTAATGAAGGAAGTCATTCCACCGCCAACAAAATTCCGCCCAACTTGGGAAGGTCCATACAAAATTGTAGAAGTCGTTAGCCCAAGCACCTTCGGTATTACTACAAGTAGTCATGCCGCTACCCAAGAGCATCTTGACTTAGCTAAATTTTTGTTCAATATTTAGCTAAGGGAAGCTACCCAACGGGTACTGCCCCGCTTTTGTAAACGCTGATAAGTCAGCTATCAATGAAACGAGGAATTATTCAAACCATTGTTACCAAGTCTAGCACTGGGGGCAACTGGCAACGCCAGCAATGGTCAGCAGACCACGTCCGCTACATTGTGCACTTGGACCAATCTTAATTCCTTTAATGTCTCATTGATTAGCAAAAGCAAAACTCTTAGTCAAAACTCTAGCGGTACAGACATATCATGACAAACACCAAATTTCGAAATTTCATATATATAGGGCTGGGACTCCCCACCCAAAAGAGTTCTTTACATCAAAAAATTACGCCTCAGCGGCTACAAAAAAAAACACTTCATCTTTCTAGGGTTGGCTCGGTTGCCATCGGCATCTCCACCTTCAGCATGCGGCGGCGGATGTAGGCGGCTTGTTTGGTCAGACCCTCGGGCAGTGAGACTTGGAGTCTCTATTGTACCATTCGCCCGAGTATGGCCCACCAAGAACCCAGCACGGGACACCTCCGACTGGGTACGAGGAGGACTCCGCTGGGAGTCATCCCCCGGGAGTGCCCCACTTTCCCCACTACTCGAGCAAGCACCATTAACCTGGGCAAGGGCCGTACCCTTAGCTGGCGGAGCATCCTTAGCTGGCGGCACGACGGGCATGGACGCCTTCGCCCAATCAATGGCGCCTTTCTCCTTCGGCATCTCCACATTGGCAAGGGCACCCGCCTTCGCCGCCTCAGTCAGCGCCTTCTTATATTCCACCTACTGCTTGAATGCCTCCATAGCGGCGGCCGCAACATGACTTCCCTCAGCCCCTAGGCGAGCAACTTCACCCTCCAACCTTTTAACCTCAGCCAGTCTGGCAGCAGACTCCCGCTGCAGGATCTCAACCTTCTTATCCTTGGCGGCCACCCGATCTTGCAGCAGGGGCATATCTTGCTCCAGCTTGGAGGCTTGATTGTTCCTCTCCAGGTCCCGCTCACTGGCGACGACCAACTTGCCACGGGCATCCGCTGCATCACAGTCAGCCTTTGTCAGGCGCCGCTCTATGTCCGCCAACCTGTCCTGGGCCTCCCCCAGTTCCCTCTGAAGACCCGTCACCTCCTCCCTGAGCTCCCGCTCGACCCGAGGCTGTTTCGACTCCGCCAGGAACATCTCGTGCAGTCCAACAGAGAGATGCCCAAAGGCCGTGCTGAAGGGCAATTGGTCAACGGCGGTTGAGCATACAATCCCCTCCAGGCCGCCGAACCCAAGCCGCTCGCAGAGGTGGTAAAGAAATTCCCGCTCACCGTCATTTAAGAACTCGGCGTACGCGGCAAAAGAGTCTAGGTCGCTCGCGGGCACCTCTCTCTCCACGTCCACGGGAGCCTTGGGCCTAGCCTGTCATGCCCTCTTCTGCCGGCGGGCCCCAGTGGTTTCCACATCATCCTCCTCTTCCCCACCAGAGTCATTTTGACGGCGTTTTCGCTGAAGCACCTGTGTGCTTCCAGCAGGAGCAAGCCTCGATCCCCTCAGCGGCGGCCCCAACCCCGCAATGGTGACGGTCTCCGCCGGCCGCACCGTTTTCTCCTTGTGTACCCCGCGTCGGATGGCAGACGCCCTCTCTTTCAGTGGCACAGCCTCACTAGCCACACCAGTCCCCGCCTGAACGACTGGCGTGCCGTCGCTACCAAGATGCGAGTGGTGCGACATAGGTAGCACCACGGGAACCTCCGACTGACTTAGATCCAATGTTTCCGGATCAACAATAGTTTGCTTCCCTGCTAGCCCGGAGGCGTACATACTCGCCAAAAAATTGTCGATCTCAGCACGATCCATGGCTTTAGCAAAGGCGTCCCGGCTCGCTTTATTACCCGGTGGAGTTTCTACAAAAAAAAAAAACAAAAAAAAAAAAACAACAACTTAACTTGGGGCAAACTGAACTAAGGCATGCTGTGGAGGAAACTGCTTACCAACAGCGCGAGTCAATTGTTGATCAACCAACAACTCCCAACCAGTGAGAAGGCAAAGGTCCAGAAGATTGTGATTCCGCCAGCAGCCTCTGATACGTTCCACACGGCACTCTTCTTCACGAGTAAGGTTATAGCGCAGGCCCTCTACAAAAAAAAAAACAAAAAACAAAAAGTGAAGTAACCGTTAGTACAAACTACAGAGGCTCACAATAAAAATCACCAACTTTGGTCAGCGGAGACCGACACAACCTCGAATAGGCTGAAACTCCGACTTAATCCTAAACGATGGTTCCCCCTCATTGGATCCCGCTTGGTACTCCCACCCCGTTATAGCAACACAGAAGGTACCCCGCCAATAGGACATGGAATCCTTCAGGTTCTCAACAAATTCTCCCATCAAATTCTCCCACGTCAGCGGAGCCGCTAGCAGCACTATTACTCGCCAACCGCTCCTCATGCCTATTTCGGGCAGCGGCAGCCTCTCCCGCCCTAGAACTCTCTGAACGCGAAGCACAACCCATAGTTACTTCCCAGGGTATGGTTTGTAGCGGCTCGATCTCTAGTGGTTCTGGCAGTGAGGTTCCTGCACGGGCAGACGGACGCAACGAGTCAATAAAAATTTTGTCTGCCACGCTGAACGACACTTCAGACCCGGAATCCTCACTGCTTGAAATTTCTATGACGTTAGCCATCCCAAACCCTAAAACCCAAATCAGTCAGTTCACACAAAATCTAACCCATCCCTACGACACTTGCATCAAAGAACATCAAGAAACAATTACCCAGAAATGCCAAAACAAGAACAAAACACACACTCAACCCAGATTCGACCATCTACCAAGTCCCTAAACACCACCTCTCTGCCAAACACCATAACCCATCCCCATGACTCACTTTACACCCTCAGAACACATCGGGGAAGAACAGATCACACAAAAAGAAACCCAAAACCCAGAAACTGGCCATAGCAAAAATCCAATGAAACAGGGATGAGGTTCAGGATACCAACCTCAAAGACGAAATCTCTGGTGAGATAGTGAACACTTGTCTTCGATGCAGGAGATCGTCGTCCTTCCAGGTGTGATAACTCCACGAAATCGCCGCAGCCTTCTTCTCGAATCTCAGACGAACAGAGCTTGAAGATGACGAGTAGAGTTTGAAGCTTCAGCAAAGTGTCAAATCTCGCTAAGTTCCCCCCTTTTTATGTCAACGTCAATTCTAAGCCGTCCACTGAAAAACGATATCATGTACCAGCCGTACACGTGTCCCAGAACTCCACTTACTCTCTGGATTAACCGAGGCGTTGCCTCGGTTACAAAATCCATAATTACTCGCATTAATGGCGAGGAGACGGCTAGGTTGAGGAGACACACCTCCACACGCTAACCCTCTATAAGTTAGCCATGTCTCGACCACCATCAGACGAAGCGTCTAATGGAAGTAACCACTTGGGAAGAAATCGCCAATCATCGGAAGTCTCCGCTGAGCGAAACCCCGCTAGCGGAACTTCTCACTTGTCACCTTCCAAGTGACGAAGTCTCCGCCAAGCGAAACCCCGCTAGCGGAACTTCTCCCTTGCCACCTTCCAAGTGACGAAGTCTCCGCCAAGCGAAACCCCACTAGCGGAACTTCTCCCTTGCCACCTTCCAAGTGACGAAGTCTCCGCTGAGTGAAACTTCGCTAGCAGAACTTCCCACTTGTCAACTTCCAAGTGGCGAAGTCTCCGCTAGCGGAACTTCCGCTCGTTAACTTGCAAGAAAGGAAGCCTCCGCTACAAGCAACACCGCTGGCAGAACTCCCTTTCCATCTTGCAAACCGCGTACTTTGCTGAGCCCAACACCTCTCAATAAAATACTGCCAGGCACGTCTACGCGACGCTGTTTCTAGGCCTCATCAAAAAGCTCGTGGATCAAGTTGGCCGATGGAGGCCCGCCGGCCCTGAGGGCTAAAAGCGCGGCCCGGCCCGTTAAAAAGCCCGCAAAAGCCCTCCTCGGTGGGTAGTGGGCCGGCCAGCCAAAAGCCCTCAAAAACCCGGCCCGACCTGTAGTCTCAGCCCGCCAAAGGCCCGCTAAGCCCAGCCCGAAAAAGCCCGCTAGGCCCGGCCCGTAAAAGCCCGCTAGGCCGCCCTTAAATTATTATATATATATATGTAGATATTTGTGTGTGTGTTTATAAATATATATATATACACACACATATAGATTTATATTTGTGTGTGTGTTTATATATATATATATGTGTATATATATAGATATATATCTATATGTGTGTGTGTGGGGGGATATCCGCTAGCGGCGAATCCCGAGGCTACGCCTCACTCTGACAACAATCGCCACACGGCGTTAAGGTCAGATCGTCCCTAAGGGATACGGGGACTTGTCAACAGTCTACGACGGCCCTGATCAGGTACGTTGACCCCCGTCACTTGGGTACTAAAGATTGGGCTCGCTACCCAACACCCTCTGCTTCGTGTAGCTCCCCCTCAACAAACAAATTGCCGACCATCCAGAGGTCCGTCTTGTCTAGGGAGTGGGGGACTCCCTGAAGGGCCTAGCAGGGGCCCACCCGAAAGGGTATAAAGCGTTCGCTTAGTAAATCCATGGTTGACGACGCACTGATGCTAATTATGCTTTTGCAAGTCTAACGGAGGTAACGCTTCACACCGCCAATCAACTCCCCAACCAAGATTGCCCTCCTTGACTGGGGACTTGGGGGACTTGTACCTACATGTGCATTTGCAAGCATAATTAACTATAATGAGCCACGCTCATTATACTGCCAGAGGTACCAACTCCCACCAAAGGAGTGACTTACGGAAACACAGCCAGGCGGGCTACCGCCTCAGCCCTGGATCACCCCCAGATCACCGCTGACGCGCCACCACGCGCCGCACTAAGATAGCATCAGAAGCTCCAAACGCTGGGAATCGAAGCACATCAGTCCCACATTGAAAACAAGAAGAAGATCAACCTTCTCCTCACTTATAAAAGGTTCTCTCATCTCTCCTCATTAATTACGCATTTTACTACTCATTTATTGTTATGCTGCCTATATGCCTTGACTGACTTAGGCATCGGAGAAGTGAAGACCGCCTAGCGCGGTCTCCCTCTGACACCCAGTCTCTCGTGTGACAGCTAGCGAAGGCCATCAAGTCCTCAGAGTAGCGGTCCGCCCACCGGACCCGCGTTAAACGAAAGATCGGCTACTGCCGGACTTTGAGCATTAACACTACTTACCTTAGGAATAGTACTTGTCTTATTAAGCACAATTGTAATTTGTATATAATTCCTTCTTGTAAGGTGAATGAATATAGAATTATTTAGCCAAAATTGTCTCTTGTTTCTTGTTGTATTTTGACTTGGTATCAGAGCAGAGATCCGATCCTGGACTCTGATTCATTGTTCTTTGATCCTTGACCCTTGTTCATTGTGCTTAGATTTGTTCCTTGTCCTTTGATCCTTTCATCACCGTTGCCTTCTTATACTTCCAAGAACTTTGTTGTTTTTTCTTCCGCTGCGTATTCACCATGGCTAAAGATCAAGATGTTTCGACGGTAATCAAGCAAGATGGAGATGGTGAGACATCTCATGGTTCCAACCAAATTTCTGTCTCCGTTAAAGTTGATTCAACTGGAAGTTATGGAGGTGTCAAGCTCAATGGCTCTAATTACCGAACCTGGAAGAAGATGATGGAGGCTCACCTCTGTGGAATCGATAAGGTGGGCTATGTTGATGGTTCAATTGCTGAACCACCAATTGCAGCCAACAATTATTCAAAATGGAAGACTGCAAATGGCTCGGTAACCTCTATTCTTTACAAATCCATGACTGAAGATGTTTCACAGATGATTATGGGATGTAATACGGCTGAAGAAATTTGGGAAAGCCTTAAGGAGATCTACTTTAACGGAACAGATTTTGCTGAGGTATATGAGTTGAGCATTCAAGCCGCCCGTATGACACAAGATGGAAAACCAGTAGCCATGTATTTTGCAAAACTAAAGGGGATTTGGCAAGAAATTGATCAGATTCTCCCATGTCGCATGAAGTACTCGGATGATGTCAAGATTTATAAGGAGGAGTAGGATCTCATGAGAGTTCATGTTTTTTTGGCTGGCCTAGATCCAATATTTGAGAATGCAAGGAGCAAATTACTTCGCCAGACTACCACACCAACCTTGCGGCAAGCCTTTGCTTATATTCGCAAAGATGAGACCCAGAAGGTTGGAACTAGAGCAGTTACTTAAGAAGTTGCAGGTCTTGCAATACAATCAAAGCCATCCAATCTCTCAAGTAATCGGTCACTCTCAGGCAATCAGCCTCCTTCTTCTTTGCGTCCCTCTCCTCAAGGTCTTCCTCTCGGGTTATCCTCAAATCTGACTTGTAACTACTGCAAGAATCTAGGCCACATCAAAGCAAATTGTTACAGGTTGGTTGGTTTTCCAGTAGGCTACTTTGATAGGCCTCGACCTCAGGACAACAAACCCAAGGGAAAGGCTGCTGTTCATCTTGTTCAAGACCAAGATTACTATGCGGTGACAGAACCAGATCACACCAACTTGGCTGGTAAGGATACCGCATCAGTAAGTCGCAGTGGTAATGGTAAGATTGGAATTGCTTTAAAAATTCTAGCTTTACTGTTGGCAATACTTGGATAATTGATTCTGGAGCATCTGACCATATGACCTATGATCGTAGTTTCTTCCTTTTTCTCAATCCACCCTCTATTTCCTCTGTTGTCAATGCCAATGGTGATTCTTTTCCTGTTTTAGGCATAGGGTCTGTTCGTCTCACTCCTTCTTTGACACTACATAATGTTCTTTATGTCCCTGATCTCTCTCATCATCTCATATCTGTGCCTCAGCTTAATACTCAATCTCGGTGTTCTGTAACATTTTTTCCTTTGTATGTGATTTTTCAGGACCTCCTCACCAGGGAAATAATCGACAGGGGTTATCTGAGGGGTCGACTATTTCATCTGGATTGCATGTTCGCCGGAATGAAGTCGGAGAAGGCAGTCCAAGCAGCTTTGATTTCAACTGGGGTTACTAATCAAGTTCAAGAATTATGGTTATGGCATCGAAGGTTGGGACATCCCTCCTTTAGTGTCATGAAGAAATCTATGCCATCCTTGTTTCTGGGCATTGATGAGTCTAAGTTGCATTGTGAGTCATGTGTCTTAGCTAAAAGTAATCGTACTAGTTATCCTTTGAGTACTACTAGGAGTTCTTTTCCTTTTGATCTTATTCATTTTGATGTATGGGGACCTTCCCGTGAGTCAACCTTATCTGGCAAACATTGGTTTGTTTTGTTTATCGATGATTATACCCGTCTTACTTGGGTCTCTTTATTGAAACACAAATATGAAGTTTTCTCTGCTTTTCAAGAATTTTTTGCTCTTGTTCAAAATCAATTTGGAGCCAATATTAAAGTCTTTTGTTCTGATAATTTGGGGGGGGGGGGGGGGGGGGGGGGGGGGGGGAGTGTTTGTCAATTCTCAGTTTCGCCAATTCTTTCATTCTTATGGGATTGTTCATCAAACTACTTGCCCTCAAACCCCTGAACAAAATGGGGTGTCAGAAAGAAAGAATCGTCATATTCTTGACGTAGCTCGGTCTCTTCTATTTAGTGCTCATATGCCTAAGTATCTTTGGGGAGATGCAATTCTCACTGCTTGCCATCTCATTAATAGGCTACATTATTTTGTTCTCAATGGTCAAACCCCTTATGCTGCCCTTTCAAATCGTGTGTCTGTCCCTTCATTTTCTAATCTCCCTGCTCGTGTCTTTGGGTGTGTAGTGTTTGTCCATGTCCCTAAAAATCAACAGTCCAAACTCGATGCCAGGGCATTAAAGTGTGTATTTGTGGGCTATGGTGTTAATCAGAAGGGCTACAAGTGTTTTCATCCTCCTACACAGAAAGTTTATGTTACCATAGATGTCACCTTTTATGAGGATGCGTGTTATTTTTCTTCCACCAATCCTTCACTTCAGGGGGAGAAACACACTTTTTTGGAAGAGAAGTCTTGTGGAATTAATATTAAGCCAATTGAAGATGATTCATGGCCAATTGAAGATGATGGTCATGTAATTTCAGGTCCAATGATCGATCACCAGAATGCCAGTGATCGATCACCAGACAGGTTCGAAGAAGACAGTAGCCAAATGATCTATCGTTCCATTCCTGGCGATCGATCGTTCAGCGAGGTAGAAGCTCCCAGTAGCAAAACGATTGATCCTTCCATTCCTGACAATGATCACCAGCAGAACTAGAATACGACGACCGAAATTTAGCAGTCCAAGAAGGCCAAGCTCCTGCACCCATCTCAGATACAGATAACCCTTGTCAACCAATCCCTGAGGAGCGTCCCAATCTTGAGGTTAGTGGTATTTCTTCTAACTCTAATAATAGTGATAGTGTGTATGTTTTGCCTCCTAGATCTACCCGTGGTAAACCACCTCGTCAATATGAACCAAGTTTAGATGTTAAGTCTAAGTATGCCATAGCTAACTTTGTATCCACCCATCGGTTATCCAAATCCCATGCTTCATTTGTAAATAAAATATCCTCTGTATGTGTTCCCAGTAAAGTGCAGGATGCTCTCAAGGATCCCAAATGGTGTCAAGCGATGAATGAAGAGATGGAGGCATTGAAGAAGAGTAATACTTGGGAGTTGGTGCCACCTCCACAAGGAAAGAGAGTTGTTGGATATAGATGGGTGTTCACTATCAAACACAATGCAGATGGCTCAGTGAACAGATATAAGGCAAGACTTGTTGTAAAAGGATATACTCAAACATATGGCGTGGATTATGAGGAGACCTTTGCTCCAGTAGCAAAGATTAATACTGTTTGAGTGTTGATGTCTATAACAGCTAATCTAGATTGGCCTTTGCAACAGTTTGATGTGAAGAATGCCTTTTTACATGGAGAGCTATCTGAAGAAGTCTACATGGATCTACCACCAGGATATGAGGCAAGCACAAGAGGAAGATTTGTGTGTAAGTTGAATAAGTCCTTGTATGGACTCAAACAATCACCACGAGCTTGGTTTGGTAGATTCTCTCAAGCTATGCGTCATTTTGGGTACAAACAGAGTAACTCTGACCATACATTGTTTCTGAAATGCCGTGAAGGTAAATTAACTGCCTTGATTATTTATGTTGATGATATGATAATTACTGGTGATAATTCAGAGGAAGTTGAAAGATTAAAAGACCTGCTTGCATCAGAGTTTGAGATGAAAGATCTTGGTGCTCTTAAATATTTTTTGGGGATTGAGGTCGCCAGGGGGAGTTCAGGAATTTTCTTGTGTCAGAGAAAATATGTGTTTGACTTGTTGACAGAGACAGGAATGCTAGGTTGCAGACCTGCTGGTACTCCTATTGAGCAGAATCATAAACTAGCTGAGTACCCTAATCAAACTCTTACAGATAAGGCTCGCTATCAGAGGTTAGTTGGCAGATTAATCTATCTCTCAGATACTCGGCCAGATATTGCATATGCAGTTAGTGTTGTGAGTCAATTCATGCATAATCCAAGTGAAACTCATATGGAAGCTGTGATCCATATTCTGAGGTATTTAAAGTCTGCACTTGGAAAAGGCTTGATGTTTTCAAAGCATAATCATCTGGATGTTAGTGGTTATACAGATGCAGACTGGGCAGGTTGTGTTACGGATAGAAAATCCACTTCTGGTTACTTCACTTTTGTAGGTGGTAATCTTGTTACTTGGAGAAGTAAGAAACAAAAGGTTGTGGCCAGGTCGAGTGCTGAAGCAGAGTATAGAGGTATGGCTCATGGAGTTTGTGAGTTACTTTGGTTGAGAAATTTACTTCGTGATTTGGGATTTAAACCCAAACGAGCCATGGATTTGTATTGTGATAATAAGGCAGCGGTGGATATTGCTCACAACCCAGTACAACATGATAGAACTAAGCATGTTGAGGTTGACAGACATTTCATTAAAGAGAATCTTGATGCTAAGCTTATCTCTTTTCCATTTGTCCACTCAAAAGAACAGTTGGCTGATGTTCTCACTAAGGCAGTATCGAGTAAGGCATTTCATGACTCACTTGACAAGTTGGGCATTCGTGATCTGTATGCGCCAACTTGAGGGGGAGTGTTGGCGTGAGTCATACTTACCTTATTTATGTAGATATTCTGTAATATTCTGTGATCTGTAATATTCTGTAATATCTATAGTATTATTTGATTTACTACTTACCTTAGGAATAGTACTTGTCTTATTAAGCACAATTGTAATTTGTATATAATTCCTTCTTGTAAGGTGAATGAATATAGAATTATTCAGCCAAAATTATCTCTTGTTTCTTGTTATATTTTGACTCATTTTCATGCTCGAGCATTCCTTGCCCGGAACGCCTTAATAAAAGCTTCTTCACAGCTATTTCTTGTCCCCTTATCAATTTTCCCTGAATTGGCTGGATACATGTCATCTGGTCAGCTATATTTTAACTGATGTAAGAAATAGTATCTTAATATTAAGAGAAAAATGCACCAACAGTCCCTCAACTATTGTGCATTGGCCAGTTTGATACCCAGACTCACAATGGTATCAATGTGATACCTAGACTCAAAATTTACTATCAACGACATGCTTCCGTCAAATTTCCGTGACGGTTCTGTTAAAGAGGTGATGTGGCAAGCAAGTGGAGGGAAAAAAAGGGGCAAACATGTCTTTTTATCCAAATAGTAGACCTAATTGGTTTTTTTCTTTCTTTTGAATTTTTTTTAAATTTTTTATTGACAGAAATATCAATAAAAAATAAAAATAGATAAATAGCTTGGAGGCGTTGTCAAGACCCTCACTGGAGACTGTGTCTTTTGCAGAGTGAAGGCTTGTTAGGTCCGGGTTGAATGGCAAAACTTCTTCCCAGAATCGCTTCTCTTTATATTTTTGAGTGAGAGCGGCGACTGCTACACAAAACTCTCCTCCTATAATTCGGAGTTTCCTTCCCTTTTCAATTTTTGCATCCTCTTTCTTCCCTCCCTTTGTATTTCTATCATCTCTCTCAGATTTCGCTGCCACCCACAGACCCGAACTCGTAAAACAACTACTCCGGTAAGTCTCAACTCCCGTTCAATCATTTTGAACTCATGAAAAATTTTTGGCTTGAATTTGTATTCTCATTTTGGATCTGGATTTGGGTTTCTAGGAATCCAAATGGGGTTTGTTTGATTGTGATTCTCGTTTTAACTTGGGGTGTGTATGTTTTAACAGTTGGGTTTTTGTGGGTTCTTGGAGATTTGAGTATTAAGCTGAGTTATAATGCTTCTGGGTTTGAGTATTGACCCGAAATTGGCCCTCCATTTCAGCGGATTTTGCCGACGAGGAAGATCTGCGGGGACCGAGAAATTGGGCGAGAGCCTGGAGAGGCTTGACAGTGTCGCCGAAGACCAACAGGAAGAGACTCGAGAAGGGGGCGCGTGACTTGTTAGAGGCGAAGGCGGAAGGTGACTAATCATCGTCGGAGATGACGCCCAGGGACCACATTAGGATTCCAATTCGGATAGGGCAATCTTGTCGTCGTTGCCTGTGTCGAAGAGGGTGAAGGCCTCCTTCATTGAGTTGACTTGATCGTCGCTCAGATCCTTGCCCATTTTTTTTCAGGTTTTTGGGTTCGGGTTGCAAAGAAACATCTGGTTAAGAGTCTTTTTTTTTTTTTTTTCTGGGTCTGGTCCGGTTGTGAGTTTGGTGAGGTTGGGTTTTACATCAGAGGACAGAGCGGTGCGGTCGACAATAAGATCTTTCTAGATCAGGTGAGAAATTGCAGCTTCGGTGGAGGAGAAGCCTAGAGCAAACGAACTCTCATCATTTTTGGTTTCTGGTTTTAATCGAGGGTATCAAGCGAGTTTCTGGTGGTCCGGTTGTGCGTTGTTGCAGAGGAATAAAGGAAAAAAAAATAAAATTGGAAGAACAAGAGGAAGAAGAGAGAAAATAATAAAAAGAATTATTTAAATAAATAAATAAATAATTTCGAGGACTGATAAGTCAATGAAGCTATCGAACTGGGCTATTTTGGTCATTTTCCCCTTTTTTCCCCTCAACATGCTTGCCACGTCACCTCTTTAATAGAACCGTCATAGAAATTTGACGGAAGTATGTCGTTGATAGCAAATTTTGAGTCTAGGTATCACATTGATACGATTGTAAGTATGGGTATCAAACTGGCCGGTGCACAAGAGTTGAGGGACTGTTGGTGCATTTTTCTCTAATATTAAACATGTACGTTCTATGATTTAAAGCCTCAATATTACCTTATAAAAAGGTCCAAGCGGCAAACAAGACAAGAGGATGCATTTCTAAATATGCTTTGATGATCATGTTCCATGTTTCCATCATTTTGGTGTCCATCGACATTATCGAAAAATCTATCAGATTTCATCAAGCCATGCAATTCATTCTCAATCGTTGTCCTGTTTTCGCCTATTTGGATCAGTAGTGTAGAAATCTTAGTTACCATTTGAGACAAACAATTAGTTGCCAAAGAGGTTAAATCCTGTCTAACAGGTTCACACTATATGCGTGGTTTAAGAATCCACCTGAATTATAGATTTCCTTCTTGACGCAGACCAGACTGTTTGAGCCCAAAAGTAATTTTGGCAAGATTTTTTAGTGGATTTAGCATAGCGGGCCGATACCTGCGGCCCAAAAATAAGCCTACTTGGGTTTGAGTTACAGCTTCACCCATTCCATGATCCATAAGGAAAACGAGCCCTTATTGGAATCAAGTAGCGGAGATTGAATAGGAAACTTCAATCAGTAATCCTTCTATGGCAAGGAACAGTCGAAACCCTAGGTATAAATACCAGGTTTCAAGGACGAATTAAACACAACTCTCAAATCAACTAATTGCACAGATTATCAAAGCATTTCCGGAGCAAACCTACCTGCAACCTAGTTGCTACCCAGTGAAGGAAGGGTAACGCCCTCGCAACCCAGCGAAGCTAAAGTCACGCTTTAGCAAAATCCGTGCTTTCTCCAAACTTCCCGGTGATTGCTCTACTCAACCTGCAACGTTTGAGTATCGATTCGGTGTCGCGAAGAGATCATAACCAAAGCCCTAACCCGTAAGGCAAGAAGTCCTTTTCTGGAAGGCAGAGAAAAGAGCCTTGTGACGATGTTGGTGCTCTCCTCGTCCACAGCGCTTGATTCAAGAAGTCAGGTCAAGGGACTCCCCGACGACTGCACCCCACAGTGCTGGCATGCCTGCGCAATCACATCAGCAAAAGAGACAGTTTGCAAGCCAACTGGTTTTGGAACCAAACATTTTGGCACGCCCAGTGGGACAAGTGCATAGCGTTTCTTCATGAACATAACCATTGGGAAGTCAAGCGAAAACCCTTACCAAAAGGTTTACGCTAACTGCTCAAAGCATAAGACCTCCAGTTACAGACCGCATTCTCGCGCGGACTGTCGTGGTATTTCTGAAGAACAAGTGACTCAAAGTTTTTCTCACTCCCAATCATCCGACATGTTGACTAAACAGGGAGAGAATCATCCGCCCGCTACTGAGGGTCAGAATGTCACTACTAAACAGGCAAGCGAGCCTGTTAACACTACGGTTATCTCCAATGCTGCGGAAAGTGAAGAAAGAGAGGCCTTTGTTCCGAAGCCTATTCCAGAGGGAGCGACTTTCGAGGGGAAGCTCGCGATCATCATGGAGAATAACGAGACACATCGTAAAAAGATAGTTGCTGACTTTGATAGGGAAATCGCGAGGACAGACCAGCTCATACTAGAACTAGATCAGCGTATTGCCCAGCGGGCTGAGGATACTAAGCAACAAATTGCACGATCTGAGAATGCAGTAAGGGCCCATGCCAGAGGTATTACTGATGAGCATAGTCAGCGCCAAAAGGAAGTCATGGAAGCTATCGTGAGCCAGGCCAAGCAGACCTCGTCAGATTTGGCAGGTCTTTGTAAGGATGGTTCTAACCTTGCGACAGAGGTCGCCATGCAGAGAACCGAGTTGAACCAGGCTAAAGAGGTGGTGAACAAAGTTTTAGGGGATCCTAATGCCATCCTCGGGTCACTTGGCCAGCCCTCCGGTTCTGGTAAATATATACCACCAAATGCTTGGGAGAAAGCGAGCAGCAGTACGGCTACTCCATCTGCAACCGCTACTGCCGCGCCAACCAAGAATAAGGAAAGAGCCTTGGTGATCGGTGGTAACAAGGCCACTCCACCGGCCCCTCAAAAAGATAAGATTCGAAAAACCAGTGATGGTACTTCTGATGATCCTGTTGTGTTTACTCAGTACGACAGCAACGGGGCGGAGAATGTCTATCATGAACTCCTAGACAATTACTATGGCATTGATCAGACAGGCAACCCGGTCGAGATAACAGCTTTGGTAAAGGATGTACCCATGCCATCGGTAACTCTTCAGCAATCTGCTAATCCTCAGACCATTCGCCTCGGAGAAGGAACATTGACTGCCAGCTAGGCTATACCCCTGCAGAATGCCCGCCAAAATGTGGCAACACCTCCCCTTCGTCCGGGCTACTTGAGACGGGAAGAGGTAAAGGAGATGATCAGGCTGGCTAATCCTTGGGCCCACCTAGATGGGGTCTATGAAGGACCGTTCCCGCCGCACATAATGCTCGCGTCTTTTCCCAGAGGCTATAAAAATATCATATTCTCTACATTTTCAGGAGAAGATACTAAAGATGCGGTAACCCATCTGGCCAGGTTTAAGGTGCAGTGCGGCCAGTACCAGAATGATGACGTCCTCAAGTGTAGGATCTTTGGCACTTCTTTGTCTAGCGCGGCTTTTAGATGGTTTTGTAAACTGTGACCAGGGTCAGTGATTGATTGGCCAGCCATGGAGAAGCTCTTTCGAGAGACTTTTGGAGCTATTGAGCTGAAAGTTGACTTAGCATCTCTCACCCAGATGGCCCAATAGCCCACCGAGTCCACTGTCTCTTATTTCCAATGCTTTCAGATCCAGAAGACCAAATTGAGTATGATATTGCCTGAAAGAGAGTTAGTTAAATTGGCAATCAAAGGTCTGGGGCCGCGCCAGTGAAAGAAGCAACACAGCAGCATGATTCAGTCAATGGGAGAGCTTATCACAGAGGTCGATAGCTTTGAGCATCTCCTCAGAGAAACTGACGCTAGGAAAAATGTGTCCAAAGGGACATATGTGCCAGGCAAATACCGCACCGTAGCAGCGCTGAGCTACCAGCCAACAACTTATGATCCCTACTACCACCGTCCTAGTGAAGAAATGTTCCAGGATGAAAAAGAAGAAGAGGAGAATGATGTCTCTGCTTTTGAGCTGACAAGAAGTAAGAACACAACCTTGAAACAACTGAAGATATCCAAGGAACCTGTCAAACTCAAATCTGTGGCCTTCAATAAACCTGAATTCGCGACGTATACATATGATGCCAATAAGGCACATGAAATTTTAGATGAGATGATCACCGCGAAGATGGTGAAGACGGACTTTGGACCTTTTCCTCATCCAGATCAGCTAAAGGGTAAAAAGTACTGCAAATTCCACAACTTATGGAATCATAATACAACTGATTGTGTGAAGCTAAAGGATCAGATTCAGGTATGGCTCAATAATGGTAGTTTGCAGGTGGAAGCTCCAGGGATCGCGGCAGCGCTAGTAGATCTGAACCCTTTTCCCAACACCGGAGTCAACATGGTTGATGTGAACTGGCCCAAGCAGAACCAAAGGAAACCAACCCCAGACTTGGCCACCAAGGGAAAAGAGGAAAATAAAAATGAGGTCTCGGGGAAAAAGAAGGCCAGACCAGTCAGCGAAGCCTCACTAGTGGTCCTTTGTTCTCGATGCAAGGAAGAAGGTGGCATCCAAGTGTCACACGAAGAGGACGAGCAAACATTTCGCTTTGGCTCTTTCCCGCCAATCAAGTGGGCTTCGCCATCCTGAAATTATCAACTTTCGAGCCCAAGAGCAAGAGACAAAATCGAGTCACCGTCATCCCCAAGGGACTCCAACTTGTTCACAAAGCTGAAGGCAGCTGCAGCAGATCAGAAGCAAAATGACAAGGCTGGGAACAAATACAAAGATGTTTTGACGAAACCCTACATCCCACCCGCTTCAACTTCCACCATCAAGGAAGGCAAGTGGTACACAAGGGAAAAGAGGAAAGCAGTGGAGATCAGTCCTTCCAAGAAAAGAAAGTTGCAGCGCAGGTTTGGAGAAGCCAAGAGAATGCTGGAGGCTCTGGATCAGGGTCTGATCAAACCCTCGTGTACATACATGTGCGTTTGCAAGCATAATTAGCTATAATGAGCCACGCTCATTGTACCGCCAGGGGTACCAACGCCCACCATATAGGTGACTGGCGTAAAGACAGCTAGCCAGGTTACCGCCTGAGCCCCGGAGCAACCCCAAAGCACCGCAGACGCGCCGCCACGCGCCGTGTCAAGTTAGCATCAGAAGCTACTGAAACTGGGAACTGAAGCACATCAGTCCCACATCGAAAACAAGGAGAAGATCATCCTCTTCCTCACCTATAAAAGGTCCTCTCCTCTCTCCTCATTTATTACGCATTTAATACTTGCTTACGGTTACTTTGTCAACATAAATACATCGACTAACTTAGGCATCGGAGAGCTGAAGACCGCCCAGCGCGGTCTCCCTCTGACGCCCCTTTGTATTTCACTTGACAGGTAACGGGAACCACAACAACACAAGTATCGATCCGCCCATCGGATCAGCGTTAGCTAAAGTCCTGCTACCGCTAGACTTTTAGACATTAACATTGGCGCCGTCTGTGGGAAACCTTGAACAAAAAGTCATCCCATCACAATTACCATGACTAACGATAGCGGGGGAAATGTCGAGGAGCAGGCAGACCAGTCCGCCGTTCCCCAACCCGCCCACCCAGCGGTAAACATCAACCGCACACTATTCAACACCCCGGTCAACCCAGGCGGTGAAACAAATCCAAGCAGCAGCCGTCCCCCAGGTCAGGACCTCACCACCTTGTATGAGCTGGCGCTCGCGGACCTCCACAAAGCAAACAGGGAACGCGAGCAGGAACGCAAGGAGAAGGCGGAAGCCCAACACCAGGTGGCCACACTGATGACACGTTTCGACGAGCTAAAGCGGGCGCTGGACGCAAACGCCAACCCAGCACGAAGTGACCAGTCACACAGCACCAGACACAGCCGGCCTACCGCTGGTATGGGACCCATTGTGCAAATGCAGGTACCGCTAAACCCACCTGAGCTGGCAGGAATGGGACCACCCCCTGTCCCCAACTGTTGGAGCAGGAGGCGGAGTCATCGCTGCGCACCCACCCTCGAGGACTAGAGCAAGCACTAAGGGCAATCTACCCATTCCCGGGCGGGGGTCAGTTCCGCGGAGCGCCCGAGCAGGCCCCGCTGGCAGCACAACCGCCCAAATTTTGGAAAGGATACAACAGTTAGAAGAGAGGCTAATCCTGGCGGAGGCGGGCACCCCGGCGCCAGTCCCAAACCCACTCTTCGCGTCCAGGCCAGGACCATTCACCGCTACAATTTTGCAAGCCGTCAGACCAGCGTTTGCAAAGACCCCAAAAATGTCACATTATAGCGGTAAGACCGATCCCTTCGTCCACATGGACACGTTCAAGAAGGTCACCAACAACAAGGGATTTGATGACGCCACCCTGTGCCACTTGTTCAGCGAAACACTGGATAGTGAGGCAATGAGTTGGTTTTTCGAGTGTCCGCTAGGGTCCATCGGCTCATTCCAGGCATTATCTCATGCTTTCCTCTCTCGATTCATCTTGTTGTCCGCCGGTCATCACAATACGAGCCAGTTGTTTGGCGTCCGGCAGGGAGAGGACGAATCGTTGAAGGCATTCGTCACAAGATGGCGGGCGGCAGCATCTCAGTGCTGCGATCTCGACAAAACGATGGCTTCGGCGGCTTTCAGGCAGGGACTCCTCAAGGGACCATTCCTCTATCACCTCAACTACAATCATCCCAATGCGGCGTATGATCACCTTATGAGTGAGGCGGTCATTCATGCCCAGGCGGAATTTATCACATATGGAGAAACCCCACCGCCACCAGCAACACCAACAAAGTCATCTCAACCCTCCTCCAGCCATCAGGAGACCGCCAGCAAAGCCCCCACTGCACCGCCAGCTGACAAGAAGAGGGAATGGCAGCAGGGCAGTTATCAAAGCAAGAGGCAGAAAGACAACCACTACAAGGGCAACCGCCCATCCCATGGGGACAATCGCAACAAGCTGACGGACTCCTCTCAGCGGTATGCAGTATTCACGGTCCTCACAGCCTCGTACGAGGAAATTTACAATCAGTGTAAGGATCAGATACCGCCGCCACCCTCACCGAAATTCCCCAAAAAGGGCAAGCCAAGAAACACCGGCATGTGGTGCAAGTACCACGAGGACAGCGGTCACAATACCAACAGTTGCAACGCTCTCAAAACGGCCGTTGAGACCCTGTACCGTGACGGCAAGATGGATCAGTTCAAAGTGCGCCAACCGCCACCTGTGATTGCCAACATTGAGCCACTGGGCCGCATCAACACCATCGATGGCGGGGCTCTAATCACCAACATGTCTCACAGGGCAAGAAAGCGTTACGCACGCGCCAATCACCCAAAGGAAGTCTGTAACATCCGCTACGAGAGATCCGCCAAACTCCCAAAGTCTGGTTGGGAGCCCATCACCTTCTCAGAGGAGGAGGAGCGCGGAGTACATCTACCCCATGACGACCCATTTCTGATCGATGCCATTCTCGACAGATGGTCAGTAGGAAGAATCCTGGTGGACAGCGGATCCGCTGTCAATGTCATATTCAGCGGTTGTTACAACAACCTTAAGCGGAACAAGAAACTACTACAAGACCATGAGCCATTGCTTAGCTTCTCCGGCGATATCACTCAACCGCTAGGTTCTGACTACATGCGGTTAACCATCGGCTCCAGTCCCTGTATGGCGGAGGTACATACTGAATTTATAATTGTGGATTGTTTCAGTTCGTACAACGCCATCATAGGACGGCCGGCACTCAACAAGTTCAAATGCATCATCGCCGGATACATGCTTCTCATGAAGTTCGCCACACCCAACGGCACGGGCTGTGTCAGGGGAAGTCAGCAATTGGCACGAGAGTGCTATTCAACCACCATTGCGCGGTCAACCCGCCGCCACGAAATCCTAACGGTAGGAAATCAGGCACCGCCACCAGATATCTTCGAAGATCCTAGGGATGAGGAGAAGAAATATGTGAAGAAGGAACCGGTCAATCCGGAAACATCGTTGAAGGTTATCAGCATCTCTGACGAGCACCCAGAGCGGACAGTCCGCATAGGAGCTCAGCTAGACCCAGAGGTGGCGGCAGAACTCACTCAATTCCTACGGGACAACTCCGCCGTCTTCGCATGGTCATATGCAGACATGCCAGGTATCTCTCCTGAAATCATCACACACAAGCTAACCATCAAGCCATCCTTCTATCCCATCAAGCAGAAGCGAAGGGCCTTTGACGAGGAGAAGTACCGCGCCATAGGAGAGGAGGTCGCCAAACTCCAGGGCATTGGATTCATCCGCCAGGTAGTCTATCCCCAGTGGATCTCCAACCTGGTCATGGTCAAGAAGCCTAGCGGCAAGTGGCGGATGTGTGTCGACTTCAAAAATCTCAACAAGGCATGTCCAAAGGACAGTTTCCCTCTGCCACGCATTGATCAGCTGGTTGACGCAACCGCCGGGCATGAACTCCTCAGCATGATGGACGCTTTCTCCGGCTACAATCAGATCCAGATGCATCCCAGCGATCAGGAGTGTACCACCTTCACCACCGACAAAGGCCTGTACTGCTACAATGTTATGCCTTTCGGTCTGAAGAACGCCGGTGCAACTTATCAGCGGTTGATGAATGCTATGTTCGCTGAACATTTGGGCAAGATAATCGAGGTCTACGTGGACGACATGTTGGTCAAGAGTATAAAGGCCAGCGGACACGTGGCAAACCTCAAGATCATAGTTACCATCCTCCTGGCCTATGTCATGCGCCTCAACCCAGAAAAATGCTTCTTTGGCGTCACCGCCAGCAAATTTCTGGGTTATATCGTCAGTGAACGAGGAATCGAGGCTAACCCGGACAAGGTACAGGCCATACTCGACCTGGCGGACCCTGAGTATAAGGTACACGTCTAGTGCCTCCAGGGCAAGTTAACCGCCCTTTCTCGATTCATCTCCAGGCTCACTGACAGGTGTGCCCCATTTTTCAAACTCCTCAAAACGACTCACAAGAAAGTCATCAACTGGAACCCAGAGTGTCGGACGGCGTTTCAGGGCTTGAAGGATTACCTAGCGGCAGTCCCACTACTCTCTATCCCTGTGCAAGGAGAGACACTGTTCATATACCTAGCGGTATCGGTATCAGCGGTGAGTTGCGCCATTGTCCGGCGGGAGGGACAGGACGAGCTCCCAGTTTTCTACGCCGGCAGAGGCATGAACGGGGCAGAAACAAGATATCCACCCTTGGAGCAGCTAGCTCTCGCACTCATTGTTGCCGCCAGGCGCCTCCGCCAATATTTTCAAGCGCACACAATCCATGTGCTAACTAACCAACCGCTGAGACAGGTGATGCAGAACCCTGAACATTCAGGGCGCCTCAGCAAGTGGGCCATCGAGCTCAGTGAATTTGACATAGATTACAAGCCAAGAGCCGCAATGAAGGGCCAGGCGGTAGCGAACTTCATCGATGAGCTCACTGATAGTCAGCCCAATCCCAGCACGGAGGCTGAGCCTGGGACGGAAATGGTCACCGCTGAGGAACCAGCTCCCCTACAATCAGATTGGAACCTGCATGTGGACGGCTCCGCCAGCGCCAAGGCCAGCGGCGCCGGAGTCATCCTCACAGGACCTGGGGGGCTGAATGTGGAATACGCATTAAAATTCAACTTCAAGGCCTCCAACAATATGGCGGAGTACGAAGCACTCATTGCCGGCTTACTCCTCGCCATCGATTCAGGGGCTGACAGTGTCAACATCTTCAGTGATTCCCAGTTGGTCGTTAACCAGGTCAATGACAACTTCCAGGCCAAAGACCAACAGTTAGCGGCATACTTGGGGTACGTTAAGACACTCCTCAAGAAATTCAAATTTCATAACATCACACAAATCCCCAGGGAAAAGAACACCAAGGCTGATTCACTGGCAAGACTGGCAACTGCCCAGCCACATCAGAGTCCAGCGGACACAAGAGTGGAGTGTCTTGACAAACCAAGTATCACAAAAACCCTGGCGGAGATCTTCAACATTGAGGTCAATACCAGCTGGATGGACGAAGTCATTGAGTACAAGCGCAACGGCACATTGCCGGAAGACAAAGTTAAGGCGCGACAACTCCAGCGGAGGGCAACCCGCTACAACATCCAGAACGGCAAGCTGTACCGCCAGGGATTCACCCATCCCAACCTCCGCTGCCTAACCCCAGAGGAGGGAAAGGTCGTTCTGGCAGCAATTCATAGCGGAGAATGCGGAAACCACTCAGGCGCCAGATCCTTAGCCAATCGCACAATGCGACAAGGCTATTTTTGGCCTACTCTTGGCGACGATGCCCGCCAGGTATCAAGATCATGCCACAAGTGCCAACAATTTGCTGACATCCCGCATGCACCGGCGGAGCCACTATCAGTCATCGTCGCTCCATGGATCCACTCAACTTGGGGCCTGGATCTGATGGGAAAATTTCAAACCGCCAAGGGCCAGTTCAAGTACATCATAGTGGCTATCGACTACGACAGCAAGTGGATAGAGGCGGAACCACTAACAGCAATAACTACCGCCAAGGTAATTCACTTCCTCTGGAAGAACATCTACTGCCGTTACGGTGTCCCACACACGATAATCACCGACAATGGCACACAATTCAACAACAAGGAGCTCATCTCTTTCACCGCCAACTTGGGTACTAAGATGAGTTTTGCATCTGTCGCCCACCCCCAGACCAACGGTCAGGTCGAAGCAGCAAACAAGATAATCAAAAAGCTGCTGAAGAAAAAACTCGACAAAGCAAAGGGTTTATGGGCGGAGAAACTCCCGGAAGTTCTATGGGCCATCAGAACAACCCCAACTTCCGCAACTGGTGAAACTCCTTTTTGCATGATGTTCGGAACGGAGGCTGTCCTGCCTATTGAGGTCTCTCAACCTACCGCCAGAGTCGAGGGCTACCGCCCAGAGACCAACACTGACGGCATCAACCTGGACAAGGACCTCCTGGAGGAAAAGCGACACAAGGCCCACCTATGCAACCTGCAAAACAAGCAACGGGTATCGCGTTTCTACAACGCCAGAGTCAAGGCCCGGAACCTCCAACTGGGGGACTGGGTAATGAAGGAAGTCATTCCACCGCCAACAAAGCTTCGCCCAACTTGGGAAGGTCCATACAAAATTGTGGAAGTCGTTAGCCCAGGCACCTTCTACTTAATGGACAAGGATGGCGTCACAACGACCCACCCTTGGAATACCGAACACCTTCGGTATTATTACAAATAGTCATGCCGCTACCCAAGAGCATCTTGACTTAGCTAAATTTGTGTTCAATATTTAGCTAAGGGAAGCTACCCAACGGGTACTACCCCTCTTTTGTAAACGCTGATCAGTCAGCTATCAATGAAACGAGGAATTATTCAAACCATTGTTACCAAGTCTAGCACTGAGGGCAACTGGCAACGCCAGGAATCGTCAGCGGACCACGTCCGCTACGTGGTGCACTTGGACCAATTTTAATTCCTTTAATGTTTCATTGCTTGGCAAAAGAAAAATCTCTACGTCAAAACTCTAGCGGTACAAGCACATCATGACAAACGTCAAACTCTGAAATTTCATTTCAGGGCTGGGACTCCCCACCCAAAGTAGTTCATTATTACAAAGTGTCAAAAAAAAAAAAAAAAAAAAAAAAACTATGGAAGTCTCAGCTAGCTTCAGCGGTTGTCTTCAGCTTCTGCGGCTTCAACAGGCGGCGGCACGACCGATCGGCTCGCCTGATCGGACCCTCGAGCTGTCGGACTGGGAGTCTCTATAGTACCGTCCGCCCGGGTGTGTGCCTCCAGAAATCCGGCACGTGACACCTCCGACGGGGTCTGCTGGGGAGTCTGCCGGGACCTTTCCGGCGGAAGGGAGCCACTTTCCCCGCTGCCCGAATGAGTACCCGCCGCAGGGTCAGGCACGACTTCTGTCTCCGGCGGGACACTCTCGACCACCGGCACGTCGGGCTGTGACGCCTTTGCAAAGTCAATGGCGCCCTTCCGCGTCAACATGTCTATATTGGCCCGGGCCCCAGACTTCGCCGCTTCGGTCAATGTCTTTTTATACTCTGCCGACAGCTTGAACGCTTCAACGGCGGCGGCCGCAGAGGAGCGCTGTTCATTTTTCAGGCGGTTAACCTCCCCGTCCAGCCGCTGCACCTCATCCAGTCTGGCGGCAGACTCCCGCTGCACAATAATGAGCTTCTTATCTTTAGCGGCTATCCGCTCCTGCAGCAGCGCGATCTCCTGCTCCAACTTGGAGACGCGCTCATTCCTCTCCAGATCCCGCCGGATAGCCGCATTAAGCTTGCCACGAGCGTCCGCATAATCACACTCCGCCTTGACCAGTCCCCGCTCGACCTCCGCCAGTCTCTCCTTGGCCTTCGCCAACTCCCTCTGGAGACCTCCGATTTCTCCCCTGAGCTCTTCCTCAATCCGGGGCTGCTTAGACGCCGCCTCGAACATACCATGTAATCCCGCAGATATTTGACCAAACGCCGAGCTGAAGGGCGATTGGTCAATTGCCGTCGGGCGCGATATGCCCGCCAGACCCCCGAACCCCAGCCGCTCGCACAAATGGAAAAGGAACGCCCGCTCCCCTTCTGTCATGAATGGCGCATACTCGGCGAAGGAGTCCAGATCACTGGCGGCTGCCGCCTCTCCCTCCGCCACTGCAACCTTCGACGCAGCTTGCCGGGCCTTCTTTTGTTGGCGGACTCCGATCACCACCCCTTCTTCCTCTTCCTCGACGGGGGAGTCAGGCTGCCGGCGTTTTTTCTCCAGCGCCCTTTGTGTCCCAACAGCGGTCCTCGTCACCCGCACCGGCGGCTCACCCCTGGACTCGGTGGCAGTCTCCGTCGGCTGCACCGTCTTCTTTTGAGGACCGCGCCGGGTGGTAGGCATCCGCTCCCGCGGCCCGGTAGCAACAATCCCCCTATCCCCGCCGCCCGCTTGAGTATCCGCCTGTACTACCGGCAGACCATCCTCACCCAGATGGGAGTGGTGCGGCATCGGCAGCTCCACCGCAACCTCGGACTGGCTCAGCACCAGCGTCTCCGGGTTCACCACCGTCTGCTGGGCCGCCAGCCCCTCGGCATACATAGCCTCCAGAAAATTTTCTATCTCGGCACGATCCATTGCTTTTTCGAAAGCGTCGCGACTAGATTTGTTACCGGGCGGGGTTTCTGCAAAGAAAAACACAAACACCCGTCAGTCCAGATCACTTACAAAAAAAAAAAAAAAGAGAGGTGTGGCGGAAATGTTCTCACCAATAGAACGAGTTAGCCGCAGGTCGACCAGCAATTCCCAACCGGTCAGAAGACGGAAGTCAAGCAAATTGCGGTTCCGCCAGCAGCCACTGATCCTCGCCACGCGACACTCCTCTTCGCGCGTCAAAATGTACCTCAGTCCCGCTGCACAAACACAATAGTCATTAACAAAAAGCGCAGGTTTGCAAAAGTTTGAACCCGCCAGTTATTTTTAGCGGAAACCAGTTGCCAACCTCGGATGGGCTGGAATTCCGACTTAGTCTTAAACGTCGGCCCCTCCACATTCGACCTGGTGTGGTATTCCCAGCCATCTGTGGCGACGCAGAAGGTCCCCCGCCAGTAGGACATTGAGTCCCTTAGATTCTCAATCAACTTGGGCGCTCCCTGGCGGCGGCTCAGGTTCACACACCCTCTGCAACCTCGGCGCTTCACATACACTAGCTCGTAGAAGTGAAGCACTTCCGCCACGGTAGGCCCCTCACACCCCGACAAGCGCCACAAGGAATTCATCGCCAACATCAACCGCCACATGTTGGGACAGATCTGACCAAAGGCAAGGCCAAACTCGCACACAAGAATTTGGAGATTGGGCACCAGCGGGAATGTCACTCCTTGGCGGAATATAGCCTCGTGCACGGCAGCACATCCCGCTGAGAGCATCGAGGCCTTCTCATCCGCTGTCGGCGGGCGCAGCTTCACCGAGCCCGGCAACCGGAACGTCCGCTTCATCCGGTTAACAGCGGCGGCATCCATCCGCCCACCTGCCTCGTCGACGGCGGTGCCGTCTGAGAGGTACCACGCCGACTCGACATTATGGCCCGACACTTCCCCTTCGCCAGCGGAGCCGCTAGCAGCACTATTGCTCGCCAAACGCTCGTCGCGCCCAGCAACCTCACCCGCCCTAGAGCTCTCTGGACGTGAACCACGATCCATAGCTACTTCCCAGGGGATGGTCTGAAGTGGCTCAACTTCAAGCGGTTCTGGCAGTGAGGTTCCTGCATGGGCAGACGGACGCAACGAGTCAATAAAAGTCATATCCGCCACGCTGAACGACACGTCAGACCCGGAATCCTCACTGCTCGAAATCTCTATGACGTTGGCCATCCCAAACCCTAAAACCCACATCAGTCAGCACAAATACAGATCTAACCTACTCTCACATCAGATATAGCCAAAGATGTCAAGAACAATTACCCACAAAAATACCAAAACAAAAACAACCACACTCAACCCAGATTGGACCGTCTAGCAAAACCCAAAACCCCAACTTTCCGTCAAACACCGTAACCTCCCTCAAATCTCTCCCTACACCCTCCGAGAATAACACAGAAGCAATATCATACCATTAACAGAAATACCAAAACCCAGAAACCACCATTGCAGATTCAATGAAATAGGAAAAGGATCCGAAATACCAACCTCACGCCGAAGACTTTGGAGTGCAGCTCGTCTTCACTGACAGATTTCGTCCTCTCCAGTCCGACTACTCCACGCAAACCCGGGGATCTCCTTCGCAATTCGCAGACGAACAAGGCTCGAAGGAGGCAACTCAGATTTGAAGATTTTCCAGAAGTGTCGAAACTCGCTCAGTTCCCCCCTTTTTATGTCAACATCAAGTAATCCTGAGCCGTCCGCTACAAAACGACATCACGTAGCAACCGTACACGTGTCCCACGTCTTCATTAACTCCCTGGATTAGCCGAGGCGTCGCCTCAGTTACGAAATCCATCATTACTCACATTAATGACGAGAAGACGGCTAGGCTTAGCAGACAAACCTCCACACGCTAACCCTCTAGGAGTTGGCCACGTGTCAACCGTCGTCTTCTTCAGCTTCCAAGGGAAGTCACCACTTGAGAAGAAACTCCAAGTGACGGAGTCTCCGCTGAGCGAAACTCCGCCAGCGGACCTTCACTTGCCATTCTCCAAGTGACGGAGTCTCCGCTGAGCGAAACTCCGCCAGCGGACCTTCACTTGCCATTCTCCAAGTGACAGAGTCTCCGCTGAGCGAAACCCCGCCAGCGGACCTTCACTTGCCATTCTCCAAGTGACGGAGTCTCCGCTGAGCGAAACCCCGCCAGAGGATTTCCTTACTTGTCATCTCAGGTGACAGTCCACTGCGCGACACCCCGCCAGCGGAACTTTTCTTGTCACCATCGAAGTCTCCACCGGAACTTCCTTCGTCATTCGGTAAACGGGGCGTCCTCCGCTACACAGCACACCGCTACCGGACCCCCTTTCTCATCTGACAAGCTGCGTACTTTATTCAGCGCAATACCGCTCAATAAAATACCACCAAGCACGTCTACTTGACGCTGCTTCCTGCTACATCTAGCAGGGGGACTTCCGCCAGCGGCGGATCCCGAGGCCACGCCTCTCTGACAACGCCGCCACGCGGAGTTACGGTCAGAATGTCCCTACGGGACACGGGGACTAGTCAACAGTCTACGACAGCCCTGATCAGGTACGTTGACCCCCGTCACTTGGGTGCTAAGATTGGGCTCGCAACCCAACACCCTCTGCTCCGTGCAGCGCTGCTCCATGCAGCTCCCCCTCAACAAACAATAATAGCGACCATCCGGAGGTCCATCTTAGCCGGGGAGTGGGGGACTCCCTGGGGGGCCTAGCAGGGGCCCACCCGAAAGGGCACAAAGCGTTTGCTCAGTAAATCCATGGTTGGCGACGCACTGACGCTAATTATGCTTCTGCAAAGTCTAGCGGGAGAAACGATTCAAACCGCCGATCCACTCCCCAACCAAGATTGCCCTCCTTGACTGGGGATTTGGGGGACTTGTACATACATGTGCGTTTGCAAGCATAATTAGCTATAATGAGCCACGCTCATTGTACCACCAGGGGTACCAACGCCCACCATATAGGTGACTGGCGTAAAGACAGCTAGCCAGGTTACCGCCTGAGCCCCGGAGCAACCCCAAAGCACCGCAGACGCGCCGCCACGCGCCGTGTCAAGTTAGCATCAGAAGCTACTGAAACTGGGAACTGAAGCACATCAGTCCCACATCGAAAACAAGGAGAAGATCATCCTCTTCCTCACCTATAAAAGGTCCTCTCCTCTCTCCTCATTTATTACGCATTTAATACTTGCTTACGGTTACTTTGTCAACATAAATACATCGACTAACTTAGGCATCGGAGAGCTGAAGACCGCCCAGCGCGGTCTCCCTCTGACGCCCCTTTGTATTTCACTTGACAGGTAACGGGAACCACAACAACACAAGTATCGATCCGCCCATCGGATCAGCGTTAGCTAAAGTCCTGCTACCGCTAGACTTTTAGACATTAACACCTCGCAACTGTTCAAATCTCCTAAGCAATATCAGAAGGAGATAGAGGCATTAGCTGCTAAGCCATTGGTGGCTCCCCGCAGTTTTCAAAAGCAAGCACGCTAGGAGTCAGGGGCCTCCAAGCCCAGTGTTTTCTGCAGGATCACTAAGGAGCGAACACCTCCGCCAGCTAGGAAGGAAAGCTCACCAGCTAAGCGGCCACATGTCAGGCGCAGGTCATTTTGCGAGGAACTAGACACCAAAACCTCGGCCTTTGAGAGACTGGGGGCAAGGACAACACTGCAGAAGCTTTACTGTGGAGACCTAAAAAAGTCCAAAGTGTAGTGGTCGCGCCCCCAAAACAGAGTACAACAGGGGAGGTGGTGCAGGAACACAAGCAGTGTGAAGTAAAAAGCCTTACGGAAGAGTCATTGGTAGACCGTTTAGCTAAGCAGTTCAACACCGACATCCCGCTTGAAGAGCCCAAGCTCAACCTTGAGGAGGACATGGACGAGACAGATATAGTTGATACCTCTTGCAACATGGTTTACGTGCTTCCGGTGAAGTACGCACTACCAGTAGCCGCGCAAGAATGTATTGAAACTAAGGAGAACGGTGAACAGCCTCTACAGATTACTTCAGCGGCAACGACACCTATCGAGGAGGCTTTGTTACTGGATTCAGAGGACGCCAACGACAAGGATTTCTTCATGAGCTTTACATGGCCAACCCCAGCCATGGTTCAACACATGAGGCCTCTGTACATCACGGCGGAGATTGGTGGTACCAAGGTTGGCAAAATCATGGTTGATACTGGAGCAGCAGTCAATATCATCACAACAAGGACCATGCATTTACTTGGGATTAAGAAAGAGAAGATCTAGTCTACATCTCTCACGCTCAAGAACTTCGCGGGGACTGTAACGAAAAAATTGGGTTTATTGTTCCTGTGTGTCAAGGTAGGCCCCGTAGAGGGCGTTTATGCTTTCTTCGTGACAGACTGCTACACGGCTTATAGTGCCATTCTAGCCAGGGACTGGATCCACCGAAGTTACTGTGTTCCGTCAACTCTTCATCAGGAACTGATAATGTGTAACAGGGTAACAGACAAAGCTGAGGTGGTCAAAGCGAATCCTCGCCCGTTCTCTGTGTCCACAAATTATGTAGATGCCAGGTACTACTTGGAGCCTATTACTCCATTGCAGGTCAGTGGCATCGATGACAAAGGCCGCCCCACGGGGGTGACGGCCTCTGAATTGGCACAATGGGGAATCACGCTCGCAAGGGAAGGCCTGGAAAGGCCTGGCCACGCTGTGCCCAAACCCTTAAACGATTAATGGATTATGACCTTCCAGAGGAAGGCATAGAGGCCTTCCTCTCACTGTACAAAAGACTATCCTCGTACCTGGTGGAAAAAGAGGCCTATGATCGGATCGCAACCTTGGAAATTGTCAATGAGGAGTTCTCTGACCAAGAACAAGAAGACGACGATGAGATTCAGTTGGCTCCGGCAGCGCTGGATGATACTCCTCCTAAGATCAGGGACCCTACCGAGAAGGTCAATCTTGGAACGGTAGATGAGCCTATGGAGGTGGCTATTAGCGCCTATTTAGAGCCTAGCGAAAAATAGGGGCTCATTGATTTATTACTGGAATTCAAAGACTGCTTCGCGGAGAAATATGAAGACATGCCAGGCCTGTCACCGGATTTGGTATGCCATCAGCTACCCACACTCCATGACAAGAGGCCTGTGAAGCAAGAGCCGCGAAGAATGAACTCTGAGACCCAAGTCCTGGTCAAAGAGGAAGTTGTAAAGATGCATAAGTGAGGCATCATAAGGGTAGCCAAATACAATCAGTGGCTATCCAACATAGTGCCAGTCCGCAAGAAGAATGGCAAGATGAGGGTCTGCGTGGACTATAGGGACCTTAATGTTACTACGCCTCAAGACGTCTACCCCATGCCGGTCGCGGATATGCTGGTAGACGCAGTGGCGGGACATGAACTATTGTCCTTCATGGACGGAACTGCAGGATATCACCAGATTCCAATCGCGGAGGAAGACAGACACAAGACCGCGTTCCGTTGCCCAGGGTTCGCAGGTGTTTTTGAATAAGTGGTCATGCCTTTTGGACTGAAGAATGCGGGGGCAACATATCAGAGAGCCATGAACCTGATCTTCCATGACATATTGGGGAAGATTTTGGAGGTTTATATCGATGACGTGGGCATGAAGTCTAAGAAGATAGGAGACCATATCGTAGATCTCAGAAAGGTCTTCGAGAGAATGCGGCAACACAAGCTCAAGATGAACCCCGCCAAATGCGTTTTCGGAGTTCAGGCTAGTGACTTTCTAGGATTTATAGTCCACCAGAGAGGAATTAAGGTCCCTGAGGACAAGGCCAGCGCAGTCATCAACGCGTCTCCCCCGCGAACAAAGAAGGAACTACAGCGATTGCTGGGTAAGATCAATTTTTTGAGACGTTTCATCTCTAACTCTGCAGGTAAAATCCAGCCCTTTTCCCCACTGCTGAAGTTGCAGGGATAGAATGAGTTTGTATGGGAATCTAAACATCAAGAGGCTTTTGACAAAATTAAGGCCTATTTAGCGAGCCAGCTAGTGCTTGTTCCACCTAGCTAGAGCTGTATTCCCATTGAAACTGTATATTTCAGTAGCTGAGGCTTCCATTGGAAGCCTACTCGCTCAAGATGACAGGGAAGGCATCGAACATGCCATCTTTTACCTCAGTAGGACACTTACAGATTGCGAAACAAGGTATACTCCAATGGAGAAGCTGTGTCTTACACTATATTTCTCAGCTGCAAGTTACGGCACTACATGTTGTCCTTTACTACTTGCATCATTGCTCAAACTGACCTGGTTAAATACATGCTGTCGCGACCTATTCTGAGAGGTTGCATTGGCAAGTGGGTGCTTGCCTTATCCGAATTCTCGCTACAATACGTTCCACAGAAAGCAGTAAAGGGACAGGCTATCGCAGACTTCCTAGCACATCACCCTATGGTGGATGTCCCCACAACGAAAGAGTTAGAGATAGCGACCACCACCACTCGACCAGATTTGGCACGCATTCCAGAATATGTTGTATGGTATCAAGCCACAGTCTCCCTCCAACCCTGGGTATTGTTTTTGATGGCTCACGCACAGAAACCCTATCGGGGGCAGGGGTGGTTCTGGAAAACCCAGCAGGCGATCGTAAATCATATTCTTTCTAGTTGGAGTTTAAGTGCACCAATACCCAAGCAGAGTATGAGGCCCTCATTATCGACCTAGAGGTATTATTAGAGTTAGGAGTGAGTGACGTTCAGGGACGCGGTGACTCTTTGCACGTGATCAACCAACTTTAAGAGAAGTACAGGTGTGTAAGATGCTTGCTCATACCATATTTGAATCGCGCCGTTGAACTCCTGGACCAATTTGATGACGTGGGTTTGGATCACATCCCTCGCGAGCACAATTTCGCAGCCAATGAACTCGCCTAACTAGCTACAGGAATTACATTGAAATATGGGGTTTGCGAGCGTATTCTGAAGGTTAAGCGATGCACGCTGCCTTTGTGGCTTGTGCAACCTGACCCTCCTGACGAGCCGGTCGTCGCGAACCTGGAGCCTATTGACGTAGATTGGCGCATCCCTTTGATAGATTACCTCAAGCAGCCAAACCTCATTGCAGAAGGAAGATCCGTTTCCTTGCTTTAAATTACTTCCTCAGAGGCAACGAGCTACATCGACGCGGTGAAGATGGCATCGATTTCAGGTGTGTCTATGGCCGCGAAGTGAAATGATTAATGCGAGAAGTAAACAAAGGTGTGTGTGGCGCTCATCAAGCGGGTCCAAAGATGCGCTGGCTTATTAGGAGACATGGCTATTATTGGCCCAGTATTTTGAAGGACTGTATCG
Organism: Rosa chinensis; assembly: GCF_002994745.2. Classification (NCBI taxonomy): domain Eukaryota; kingdom Viridiplantae; phylum Streptophyta; class Magnoliopsida; order Rosales; family Rosaceae; genus Rosa; species Rosa chinensis. The sequence continues at coordinate 34,073,014 of NC_037091.1, read as the reverse complement.
CATTAGTGAAAGGATGCCAAGATTGCCAGGCACATGGACCAGTCCAGCACATTCCTAATATTCCTATGCAGCCCATCATTAAACCGTGGCCTGCGCGAGGTTGGGCTTTGGACTTGATCGGCATGATTCACCCGCATTCTTCACTCTAGCACAAGTTCATCATCGTCGCTACCGATTTCTTCACTAAGTGGGTGGAAGCCGAGCCTTTGAAAGAGACTTCCGGTGCCACTATTCGCCAATTCATCTTTCGCAATATTATTTGCAGGTTTGGCATTCCAGAGGTTTTAGTGTCTGACAGGGGGGCAGCGTTCATGGGTGGCGATGTCGAGAAGCTAGTCAATGATTATGGCATCCAATTTATCCATAGCACTCCTTATTATGCTCAATCCAATGGTCAAGCGGAGGCTAGAAACAAGATCATCATTACTCTATTGAAAAAGCTTCTTGTGGAGAACCCTCGCCAGTGGCACGACACATTGTATGAGACGTTATGGGCTTATCGTACTTCTAAGCGGAACCCTACTGTTACCACCCCATATGCATTAATGTTTGGCCACGATGCGGTTCTCCCTTTGGAGATCAATGTTCAATCTCTGCGCGTCCAGGATTAACGGCATTTGATTGGTAAAGATTATGTCCAGGCCATGTGGCAAGAGCATGAAGACCTAAGCGGGAAGCGCTCAGAGGCTTTGGACACCTTGGTCATGGAAAAGCAGCATATCGCTCGCGCTTACGATAAGAAGACGCATGGTCGCAGCTATAAGGAGGATGAGCTCGTTTGGAAAGCAATCCTTCCATTTGGCGAAAAGTTGACTAGCCGCGGTAAATGGACTCCTCGTTGGGAAGGACCTTTTGTTATTCACCGAATTTTGGAACGCGGGGCTTTTCACCTCAAGGATTTGGACGGCGACCTCCACCGCAACCCCATCAATGGCAGGTTCCTGAAGAAGTATTACCCCAGTGTTTGGGCGTTTGAAGACCCACCGGATCCAGCTGTTCCTGGGATTTGGGGGCAAACCTAGTCCTCTTTGGCTTGCTCTATACTTTCCATTTAGGCCAATCTGTGGCCTCATCCTCATGCATTCGCTCCACCTAAGAACACTAGGGGGCCAACACTCTATGCATCTAGGCCAAATAATTGCGGCCATTACATGGTGCAGTAAATTAAATGTTTCAGTTCTTTTCTTTTAAGACTTTTCTTTCAATTTTCTTGACAATATGTGTTAGGAATATATGTAAGGGCCTATACCAGAGGCCTTATTATTTTTCAGCAAATGACAAAAGATTCAGAAAATTTCATACATAAAGGGGCTTTGCGGCCAAAAGCAGTACAATGTGTTCGAGAAAATTACATTTGCGGTTTACAAAGCCAAAAGTGGCTAAACATCATAAGGATTTCAGATCTTCTAAGAGCTTCTGGGTCTTGTGGCAGGAAGAGGCGGTGAGATGATCATTCTTACTCTTCCTCTCTTCACCCACATCTCTTGACTCCAGGCTGCAGCTGCTATCGTCTGTACTGGAAGAAGAGGGAAGGAAATAATCCATCGTGGCCCTTCCAGTTAGCTATCCTCCAGGATGGAGATGGAATCAGCACGTCAGCGCAACCCAGTTGCCTCATCTACCTCCAGGGGAAAAACATAAGTCGGTGCATCTCATCCATTTGGGGTTTTTAAGTTTCTACGAAACTAAAAGAAAAATAAGAAAGCAAAAACGATTTTGAGTTTAAGGTTTGAAAGATATGGATGAAGATGTTAGGAACTCGGAAATCCACCACCAAAACATGCTTGAGACAAATTTATCATCCTAGTTTCAATTACTAAGTCGTGAAAAAGGTTTCAATCAAGAACAAACCATGAACGTATGCATAAGTTCTTATTACTTCCGTAGATTACTTAAGCAAGATGAACGCACCATTACTAAGCCTTTAGAATAAACAATCAAGGTATAGAACGCTATCCTATCAACAATTTATTCTAAGCATTAATCACATGTGGAAGTTTGATCGAAACAAGTATGCAAAACTAGTGTGGAACGCCTACCTAGCATGCAATCCTTTTTATTTGGTTTCACCTATTGTCCTATAGGTTTTACTACCATTGAAATAAGCATTATTAACCGTTTAGGAGATTAAAATACCTATTTCTAGCCTCCCTTACAAGTTCATAATGTTCTATGCACGCGTTCATGAACATAAACAAGTAAGAGTTATCCATAAACCAAAACCAAATAAACAATTTCACAACAAAGCAATCACAAAACTAGGAATCAAAATATTGTCAAAAACATATCTTAGGGGCTTCAAACCTCGCCTCTGACAAAAGTGAATTAGCCACACATTGTCTCAAAATTCACAATTAAACACATATGAGTTTGAATTACAAGAAAGTAAAAACCGTAAAGGGAAGAACATGAAAGCCACGAATTCACTTTTAGGCAGCCTTGGACGCAAGAACTCCTTCAAGATGAAGAATACGGCAAAGCTTGATGAAGGTGGATGATGGTGTGCACGCTTTTTTTTCTTGAAGCTGAGGAATTTAAGACTTTGTGAACTAGGGTTTTTAGACAGAAGATGGCGCTGCAGGGTGTTAGTCTGCAACGTGTTCTGCTGCTCTATATATATGTGGAGCACCCCCAAGTTTTCTTTTCCAATTCTGCTTTGAAAACCTCCCCTAGTTGCTTGAGAATTACTCTAATTGGTGCACAATTAAATGATTTTCAATGCTTAATAATCTTCCCAAAATCTTGATGAATCATTCTAGGACTCCCCTTCATATTTGCAGCAGCAATAACCTTCCAAAAATGCCCAAGAAATCCGTCCATAGAAGATTTCTGCCAAACTGTCCTGTTTTGACTAGGATTCAATTTCTGACTCTGAAGCTTCCTTCTTGGACAAGGAACGACTTTGTCTTGACAAGTTTTTGGATGGTTCTTGACTCCCACGTTTTCTATGACATCATATCTTCTATATTGATCAACAACTTCCTGGAAAAACTCCAATTAAATCGCCAGAAAAGACCTCCCAAAAAGCTTCGTGAAAAGCTGACAGTTTCTGCCTTATCGGGAACCTTACTTTGAATTTGATTTCCTGCTGCCTCGATGATGCTTCTGGCCAGTTCTTTGGCTCTAGTTAAAGTATAACATCATGTATTCAAATATTCCTGGCCCTTTCTTCTAATTTGTAATTGGAATGATGCAAGAATTGCTCCTCAATACCGTTCCCAGAAAGCTGATTCTTAAACTGCAGTTTTCTGCTTTGCAGCAACTGTTTTGCACAATGATTTCCGTGGACTTCCCTTGTAGTTTCTCTCTAAAAGGTTGATCAAACTTAGTCCTCTGCATCATTAATTCATTATACATGACTTCTTTGCTCCCTTTAAGCTCCTATTTCTCTTGAATCACTCCACGAACTACCTAAAAAGAAAACAAAGTTAAAACTGACTTTTTAAAGGAAATAGCTAAGAAAAGTGTAGAGGATTGCACATTATATTTGTCGCATTTATGCTCCTATCAAATTCCCCCACACTTATCTTTTGCTAGTCGCTTAGCAAAATCAAAACACAGAAAATAAAACAAAGACTTAAAACTATGCCTTCAACATTGTTGTCTCAGAAACCTCTTACTTTCATAGCATCAAGATTAGCATGCAACCAAGATTCAATCATAAGTAATTTGAGAGTTAATTAAAACATATATTCCACATATAAGCATGTAAGACATGGGAGTGACAATGGTGATGGGTGGAGCTCAGCATGTATCCAACAAGTATGATTCAAACCTCATAGGAATCATCACTCTTTCTTCTCACTCTTTCTTTTCAAGCTTGGATTTAGGAAAAGCAAGCTCTTTATGATGATTTGGCAGAAAAACTAAAGTGTTTGGAGAACTTAATATCTCAGGAGCATCCTTCTAAACCGATGGCAACTTTAGGGGAGCTCCCAACAACTACGGCTTTGTGTCAACCTCATGATGCAGTCCATGATTCAACATTTGATGAGGATAAAGTAATGGATTTGGAGGAGTCATATAAAGAGCAACTCAATGTTGAGACTTGTGAGTACTATGAACTATGCTACATAACCGAGCTTGAAAAGTGGGAAATGGAAGATCCGTTTGATGATGATGAATCCTATCACGAAGGAAGTAAGGATGATCTTCATGCAAGTGTGTCCCAAGTGCCTGAACCAATCATGCTACCTCATCAAGATCCAAGAGGTTACACAATGGAGGATTGCTTAAAAGAGGAGTCCATCAAAGCTCCTACATTTGGGCCTTTATTGTTAGCACATGGAAGACCATCTGATCCTACAACGCCTCATTCAACCTCTACACATGTTCTCCCCATCCAAGCAATGGTTGAGTTTGTTGATCATGTGGAGACGGTTATAAGTGAACATCACAAATCACATAAGGAGATCATTCTACCTGTGATTGTTGAACTTAAGAAAAGAAGGAGACAATGGAAGAAGAGAAAGAAAAAGAGAAGAATTAAATCTTATCTTTCTATTGCTTCCAAGTTACCTAAGTTGCTAGCAAGGGACCATGAAACATCTTTGACGAGGCTTAAGCATCTGATCGAGCCGCGGCCTAAACCTCCTGATTACTCTAGATGAAGAGCTGCTATGTCAGGCTGAAAGGCTTTAAACCAAGCGCTTCTTGGGAGGCAACCCAAAGGATGTTTTCTTTGCTTTCTTTGTTTTCTATTTAGTTCCTTTTTATGTTTCTAGTTTGTGTGCAGGTCATAAGGTTGTAGAAAAGTGTGAAAAGTGTCACTTTTGTAAAAACAGAGTCCAGACGTACAAATCAGTCTACTTTGGATGACTGCAGTTTTTCCCTCCGATGGAACCAGAGGCTGTACTATATATTAATCAAAAGATCTTTAAGTCTAGATTCTGTAAGTTTTTACAGAACTGGATTCGGAGTTCATATGCGTTCCCAGTTCCAGTTTGAATGCAGCAAGGTCAGCCCAGGAAAACAGAAAACTGTGCAGTTGTGTCACATAAAAGGCAATACAGAGAATACTTCCCGTGGTCCAAATGTGGATTTCTTTACATGGAATCAAAGATCTATATGTGTACTACCTTCAGGCCAAAAATGTCGTCCATTGGACCAATGATGCTCCCTGTATACAGGTTTGAATGGGTAAAGGTCACTTTCCAGGTTTTCTGTTCAAATTTCTGTTTTTTCTCTAACTTTGCAGGGCTATAACTTTCAAACCGCTTGGAGTTAGAAGGTGTTCCACATATGCACAGAAAGCTAGCAACGTCAACTTTCACTTCCAAGTGGTATCATAGTCATCTGACACTGCATTCACAGGTTATAGGGTCTGGAACATGGGCTGGTGGCACGAATTTGTGTCTTCCAAAGATGCAAAAAGATGATTTCTTTCCTTTTTGCCCTCAATTACTTTTTCCTTGGAGTCCACTTAGCATGGAGCTTAGGTTAGGAAGTCAAGGCCTTATGGTCTTGAGGTTGGTGTCTTTGTTGTCCTCTCCAAAGGTGGTGAGCATGGGCGGTCTACAAGGGGGAGATTTTCTATACTTTTTTTCACTTTTCTTCCTTTTAATCTTTTGATTTCCTCTCTTTACGCTTATATTATGCATTGTTTGATTAAAATTTGCCATACATTGAGGGCAATGTATGATTCAAGTGTGGGGGAAGGGAATTTGTCTAATTTGAGTCTTGAGTCTTATTATTAAAAAAAAATAAAAAATTCGTTAGTTATTTTCTTTCTTTTGGGGTCTATAGTCTTTGTTTTGTTTTTCGAGTCTTAGGTTGCTTTCAACTGTCTAGGATGAACTTAATCTCTGAAATTATGGATAAAAGAGGATCACAATATTGAGATGATGTTAAAAGAATTCTTTAGTTAATTACGATATATATAAAGCATATGATTGTGTAGTAGATGTGGTTTTTGTTGACTTTGGTACAGAATTATGAGCATGTTGATGATGAGTGTTGATTCATAATAACCCTTGTGAGAATTTGAGCCTATTTGCCATTCTTTGTGAGTGTTTATTGAAAAATTATATTCTTATTTTCTTGGCGATGCTTAGTGATCTCATTATCTTTCTCTTTGATTGACTGCTTGCCACAGATTAAGTTTGACGGACTCTAGAGATTACTAGAACTTGCTCTTGTACTGGTCAAAACTTTTATCAATACATGTTCCTGATTTCGAAAAGGATAAAGGCACCTAGGAACTTCCACCAAAGCCAAAAATAGCCTGTGTCCATATTTGTGCCCGTCGTGGGACTCCCCTAGTTTAACCCTTTTGAGCCTATATTTAAACCTTTTTCTTTCATCACCCTCAATATTCCTAATCCTTGAACCTTAGTATAGTTATATCCCTACCCTTTGTTCTAAGGATTTAGTGGAGCTAATTCACGAGACAGACAAGATTTTGAAGGCACTACAAAAGAGATGAGGAGAAAGAATAAGTGTGGGGGAAAGACTTGTCCATGAGAGAAAGAAAAGAAATTATGTATGCCGGAAAAAAAAATAAGAAAGAAAAAAAGAAAAAAAAGTGTACGGCAATGAGAAAAAAAAAGTGCAAGTATTTGTGGATTTTAGTCCCCCCATTGTGGATAAGGAGTTTGTTTTGAAGTGAAGGCCTAAGTTCGATGAATTCGGTCTTTGTCCTATTTCACAAGTGTTCGAAGGAATGTTAGAATGAAGCAAGGGTCCAACACCATGACATTCGGCCCTCAATAAAGGCACACAAGAAGCTTCAACGTTGCAAGATGCCTTGGTGACTAAAAGAAGATGTCTCAATACTTCAATGAAGGCTCCACTAGGTTTTTATAATACTTTGTGATTTTTCCTTACCCTTTTGATTCTTTAAACCCCTAAACCTTGGCCCCATTACAACCTTGAAGTAAGACCTCTTTGATCCTTAAGATGGGCAGCCTTTGACCTGTGGAGATTGGTTACAAGAGTTGAGCATATGGTTTGGTCCGTTGGGCAAGTAGTTGATATCCTTCATGGGATAGTAGAAAAAAATATATAAATTTCCACATAGCCTTTCTTTCTTCATATATGTGAGCTTTGTGTTTGTCGAAAATATTATCATCTCTCACATATATTTGAGTGAAAAAGCTTTTAAGCATTAGCCTTTATCTGAGAGAAGAAAGAGTGATGAATCCTGTGAGGTTTGAATCATACTTGTTGGATACATGCTGAGCTCCACCCATCACCATTGTCACTCCCATGTCTTACATGCTTATATGTGGAATATATGTTTTAATTAACTCTCGAATTACTTATGATTGAATCTTGGTTGCATGCTAATCTTGATGCTATGAAAGTAAGAGGTTTCTGAGACAACAATGTTGAAGGCATAGTTTGTTTTGAGTCTTTGTTTTATTTTCTTTGTTTTGATTTTGCTAAGGGACTAGCGACTAGCAAAAGATAAGTGTGGGGGAGTGAATAGCAGAAGACTACATCGAGTTGATTTTGGACTTGTGTTTGTATAATTTGTATTGACATTCCTTATTTTTAACAAAACAACTCTACCCATTAAGCCTAAGAGTTAGAAGCCCAAGACCATGATTGTTTAATTGCAATCTTCTTCTCTTTTGTGGTTGTCTTGCTGTTGAAGACCAAGTTTGAAGATAAGCTTAATCGCAACTTGCTCTCCTATTATGGCTTGCTGTCTTGTCGAAGATCAAGGTTGAAGAACAGAAGAAGTCTCATCATCCTTAAGGTTCAGGTAAGCTCATGCATTGCATCTCTTTCACAAAGTCATGGGTTTTTCAATGGGTTCCATTCTTTTGTCAACCATGATTAAGGGATTTGGGTATTTGGCTTCTAGAATTGGTTTTCCCAATTGAAATTAGGGGTATGGGTTTACCTTTGCAATATGAAATTAAGGGTATGGCTTTACCTACTCCAACTGAGCTTAAGGGGTTGTTGTGTGAACTGATTTTCTTCCTCTTATATATATATGTATACTCTGTTCCTTCTCAGGTATTGAAAATAGTTTTGGTTTTCAATCCCTTTGTTGTTAAAGAGTTATTCTCGTTGGTTTTATGTTTTTCAAAGTGTCTTGTTCCATGTTGAAAATAATTTGAAAAACACAAAACCATTCATTCATACATATTCATCTCCTGTATCCCATGAGGTCATTTGGGTTCTGCAAGCTTCAAAGGTGAAATCTCTAAGAAGAACTTGCTCCGTTCACAGCTTATTTCATAGCTGAAATTTCTATGTTATCACTTGTAGAAATTAACATTGAGCAAGAAGTGATTACATACACCCTAGTGAGTTAGTATAGGAAGGGTTGTCGCAGTCAGTGCAATTCATGTGCTGTAAACTTGTAATTTATTTTTCATTAGTAATTTATTTTTCATTAGTGATTTGGTTTTGGTCTTTCATTAAAGGTCACGCAGATGTTTTCCCTCGATAGGGTGTTTACCGCGTTAACAAAAACTTGTGTACTTTACTGCTTTGGTTGGTTTGTTTGATTTTACATACATTCTATTCAATATCAGTACTCAAGATTGATTATCCATTTCCAATCCCTGAAAAAGTTTTTGAACGAAAAAATTAGTTGTGAGCCTATTTACTCCCCTCTAGGCTCCTTCTAGGATCTACAACTTGCAGCATTGCAAAGATGGAAAACATGGCCATTAGCACAGAAGGAAAACCTTGATCCTTGTAGTTATGATATCAAGCATGTAATTGTATGGTTGTGAGAATGAATGTATGGTTTCACAAAGTCCAATAGTTGTCCCAATAATGTTAGCACCCATTTTGATACTATATCACTTTGACCATCATCTACGCTGGTATAAGTGAAGTAGTCTTCATTCTCATTTGAAACAATGCTAAAGATGTACCTGAGGTACTTCGGTTCATTCAGTATAATTAATCAATTGAAATGTAGTCTTCATTCTCATTTGAAACAATGCTAAAGATGTACCTGAGGTACTTCGGTTCATTCAGTATAATTAGTCAATTGAAATCTCTTATTTATGAAGACTTCACTAGACCAGTGAACCACCCCTAACTCATCCTCTAATTTTCAATTCATGTCCCTTAGGGTCCCAAGAAAGGGCAAAAGCCCTTGACTCTGCTTTGTACTCAGTTAACCATGACGAAAGCCAGCAAATGTGACCACTTCTATGATTAACACCTAACTCATGCCTAGCAAAAGGATAGTTAACAAGGGCTCTCATTTTTGTGTGAGCAAAGGAAGGTAAGTTAATGAGAACTCAAGTTAACGTGGACTCTCGTTTGTGTTGGAGCAAATAGGGTTGTGTTAATGAGACTCGTGTTAACATGGACTCTCATTTGTGTGGGAGCAAATGGGTTACGTTAATGAGGCTCAAGTTAACGTGAACTCTCATTTGCATGGAAGTAAATAAGGTTGCGTTAATAGGCTCGAGTTGATGCGGACTCCCATTTGCATTTGGGTTAATGAGGGAGTGGGATCCTTGCGCATAGAGTTGTACGATGTTGTATTTCTATGTAGGATTAGGGAGTGTTTGTTGCTCCATCGAGTCTGCGAAAGTCTTTAGTTAGTAAAGAAGAATGATCGAGGTTTATAAATTAAACATGATTATTTAACGCATTCGTTACACCTGTGAAGTGTAAGTTGCATTACTGCCAGGAAGACAAGAGTTTATAACTCGTAAGTAATGAATACGCAAATGTTTATGTTAGTTTGATGCTTGGTTGTATTAATGGAACGTGAAAATAATTTAATTTTGGATTCGACAATGGTAGAAGAATTCAATGTTCCATTAATGTGAGTTATGCCAAGAAGGCATGAGTGGAATGCTCCGGAGTGTCGGGAAAACGTGAGCAAAATACTTGGGGTCTTGGGAAGGCGTGAGTGTAAAACTCATGGATGCTGGGAAGACAAGAGTGTTAGGTCCATAATAACCTAGTAATTATTCCCCTAATTTTGCAATTTTTCTTAATCTTTGTGTTCATTTATATATATTTGTTATATTTGCCTTAACATGCTAGGAAACGATGGAGAATCTTGGAAATGCACTAAAAAGTCAATCTTAGCACCTTTTCTTACTCCGGCCAGGAGAAACAGAGTTAGGCAAGGAAGAAGGAGCGGAAGCCTGACCAAATGAACTCCTAATAAGCTAAAATTTTACAGAAAGATTCTAGACAGCCTGATGATAATTTCTTATGAACATTACAAGAGCTTTTTCGAAGTACAAGGCCTTCAAAAGATCAATTCAAGTTTCTATACTAGGAGACAAAAATTGTAAAACTGGACATGTAAGGATTCCGGCAGCATTTCCAGCCAAACTATGATGAACTAAGCCCTAAAATTTTACCAACATGATATTCATGGAGGAACATTTGGTATGAAGAAAGCAAAGGCCAATTCTAAAGTCTTGGTGGCGATATAATTCAAGGAAGAGAGAAGGAAAAATATGCGCAAAATGACAAAAATCCGCACCCTCGGAATCCGGATTCTAGCCACTTTCCGGCATGCATTGTGGCTGGCATGGCAGCTCATGACGGTCAACATGAAAGGCTAGCAAGTCAATGCTTGGAGGGAAAGATGATTAGGGTTTTTGAATTTCAAAAAAGAAGATGATAAGCCCACGTGCTTGATGTTGACTTTTGTCTCCTTGCTCAATGACCCTTCTAACCTTAGGGTTTTTAAAGTCATTTCATGTAGAGTTAAAGACTATATCCATATTTTATGTTTACACATTTGTCCATTACATCCAACCTTTATTTTCTTTGATCTCCACCCTCCATTCATCACTTTTGACCTATATATAAACCATCCCTCACTTGGGATGTTTTTCATACTTTCCTTCATCAATTTCATCTTCTATGTAGTTTTGTTTAGCCTTTGTGTAGAGAGAGGTGTATAGCATCTTTGGTTGATAATCAAAACCAGAGATTCTATACCTTTTGATCCATCACACTCTAGTTTTCATAGATTCAAGCCTTGTTCTTCATAGTTTCTAAGAGTTTTGTGGGTTCGTATGGTGGTTTGGGTTTGTAGAAACCAAAATTACCATACTTTGAAGCATTTCTCACCTTGTGTTGCATCTAGAAGGCTAGATCCAAAAGACCAAAACTATTGAACTTGTAAAAAGGTAGACTTTGCATGTGTTTTCTAGGTTTATTTTCGCGATAATCTTGCTTAGGGTAAAATTACTCAATCCCTTGAGTACGATACTCTTACTTTTCTCCTTTACTAAAACTTGACCTCTTGATCTTGGGAGTAGGTGAAATCAAACAAATTTGCACATATTTTCATACTCGTGATGCAACCAACAAAGAGCCTAAAACTTGGGGATACCATGAAGGCAAGAGCAAGTAGCTCTAGGGATGCCGTGAGGTACAAGCATGAGCTCGTGCATGCTATGAGGCATGAATGGGTAGCTCTAAGATGATGTTATGAGGCATAAGCATAACCATTGCTAGTTATGCTTGGCGATATGTTGTATGTACAAGTCCCTGAATTCCCCAGTCAAGGAAGGTTTTCTTAATGAGTTGATACCAAAGCGTGGCTTTGTGTAGTATATCGAGCATAATTAGTGTGAGTGCGTCTTCAACCATGAACTTTGTCTGAATGAATGCTTTTTCCCTTTTAGGTGTGCCCCTGCTAGGCACTCTAGGGAGTCCCTCACTCCTTGGCTAAAGACCTCTGTAAGGCCAGACAATTGTTTGATGAGGGGAGTCGGCGCACAGGCAGTGACTATTAGGTAGTGAACCTAATCTTTAAACCCAAGTGTCGGGGGTTAACTGCCTGATCAATGGCTTCCGTGGGTTCATTAACCTGTTCCTTGCTCTTTCCCGGAGGAGTAACTTGGTTGCAGAGTCTTATGGAGACTTCTGTTGTTAAACCTTGTAGTTTGCCATTGGCAAGTGGTTGTAGACCACGGACTTGTGAAGTCCAGACCCGTTAGGTCTCTTTCCAGTGGTGAGAATTTGATTAGTGTGTGTGAGTTTGATCAAGTATGGTGCCCGGAGGCTAGACAAAATATTTGCATACATAAAGTACATTAAAATTTTGAGTTAATTAGATTAAAGTCTAAAAGCTAGACCCCATATTGATTGTAGTCCGCATTAATTTTTCTTGTTAATTGAGGTCCAATGACTCAGCTGCCAGCTCATTAATTTTTCTTTTTTATATGACTAATATGCCCTTATTAAATGTCTTTGAACATAAAAGGCAAGAATTAATAGGATTAAAATTAGCAATCTGATTAGTAATTTAATATCATATTTGATGTATATCTTCTTAAATTATTCTTATTGATCCAGTATAAAATTATGGAATTGATATGACATTAAATACCATATTTAATGTAAATCATCCCTAAAATTATTCTAATTTAAAAGATGTCTTCTATAAGTTAAGAATCTTTCTAAAGCAATTTTTTGATAATGTTTTTCTTCAACACCTAAAGCTTCTATGGTTATGGCTCTTGTACGTGATGTCAAGTTTTTTATGAACGCGGTTCTCCTTCTTTAACATTAAGCTTTCTATGGTTAAGGTATTTTTTTGTCAGTCCAATGGGGCTGGGCATATGTCGGGCCGGGTCGGTTTGAGGCCCAAACCGATCTCGACCCGAAATTGTCGGTTGTGGAATTTTTAAAACCGAAACCGAATTTATCAAGTAATGGGCCAAATCTTCGGTTGGGCCGAAAAATTGGGTCAGTCCGGTTCGGTTTCGTGTTGGGCCGATTTAGAGTTTTTGTCCCATTTTTGAGGGCCAATTCTTTAATATTTTAGTTTACCTGCTTTTCTAGGACTATTTCTTTTGGTCAAGGCCCAATTTTAAGGCTTTGTTCAACACCTGAACTTTCAAAACAGAAATCAAACATCCAAAATGCAAGCTAATCAAACTAATAAACTATCAAAGTCTCAAAAGTGCAGCAAACTGTGAAGATTAAAAGTGTAGCATTATTTAGTTACAGACCAATAAAAGTCTATCAGCCATACTAATAAAAGTCCATTAACCAATAACCATACTAATAAAAGTCCATCACCATCAGTTTCAGTCCTAATAAGTAATAAAAGTCCATCACCAACAGCAAATAAAAATGCAGCAATTTCAAGTCTTCAACAAGCAGCTCCTTTCACCCATCATATAGTCTCTTTGGGTAGCTGACCAACATTTGTTACACTAGAATCTGCATTATATCCACAATATCCCAAATTTCAAGTTTTCAACAAAATCACAAACACGCAAAATGAAACAAAACAAAAAATTTTACCTACTCCCATCTTTTCCAGCTCCGCATACTGCTCAATTTCATCCCTTATAGGCTCCTTGAACAATGGCTTGCTTGTAGCCCTTAACCAGTCACTTGAACAAACAAGCGCCTCAACCATTTTCGGGGTCAAACTTGCCCTAAATGGATCTACAATCCTCTTTCCAAGACTGAAGGCGCTTTCACTAGCGATTGTTGATGCAGGTACAACCATAACATCCCTTGCAATCTGCGACAGAATGGGAAATCTAGCACAATTCTCTTTCCACCAATCCAGCACTTGGAAGCTTGTATTTGAAGGGTCCTCAGATGGCTCCAGCAAGTATTTATCAACTTCATTTTTGATCTCGACGACATCCTTTTCCTGCCTAAGCTTCATGAACTCATTCATGCTTGCAGCATAGCTGTCCTCTTCAATCAAACTTGCATTTCCAGCATCAAACTTTGGTTGAGTTGCAGAAAAAGATGCTTGTGCTGCCTCCGGATCATTTTCTGCATACTCAAGGAAGAGGTGCAGAAACATGCTCTTCACTTCAGTCACCATCACATCCACCATGGACTTGTCTTGCTGCAATTTTGGAAAAAAAATATTCCAAGTACAGCAGCTTGTACCTACAAAACAGAAAATAATGTAAAACTCCTCTTGTCAACCAATACTACAAACTAATACTTGTCAACCAACTACTTTAAAGGTGGTGATGACAAAAACAAAAGCAATGGATTTTAGTGCAGCAATGACAAAAACAAAGCAGCAGTATTTTAGTACGAAACAGTTAGTTCAAGTATAGCAATACCAACACAGCAGTAAAAAAGAAAAAAAGAAGAAAAAAAACAGAACCTTGGATCCAACACCACAGCTATCAAAAGAATCTTGTTTAGCTCCTCAAGCCTCCCCCAATATTTGTCGAACTTCTTTTTCATTGAATTCCCAATGCTAGCAAGCAATGGATCATCCCTTTGTAAAAACAAAAATTGTGCAATTAGTTATATAGTTTTTTAAAACTGAAATTCGACAACTACATAAACAGAAAATTTGACAAGTAACAAAACAGAAATCAAGGGCAGTATTTTACCTTTAATACACTTGTCCAACTCTCCTATGATGGTACACATCCAAAGCAAAGGCTAGTTTGCGATAACAACTTGTGTCCCACTAAACTTGAGTGTTGCATCGTAAAATATTTTCAAAAACTTGACCAGCCTTGCAGCCTTATCCCAATCAAGACCAACTGGAGGTCCATCTCTTTTCTTCCCACCAACCCTCTCACTAAAATAGGATTCAAACTGTGAATCCTCATCCTCCAACCTTAGAAAAGCTTTCCAGTACTTTATAGCAATGTCTAGCATTAAATAAGTCGAGTTCCATCTAGTGCACACATCTAAAGGCACTATCCCACCCTTGTGGTCAACTTTTTCTTGAGCTACACACTTTCGGAACTTTTCCAATCTAGCTGGACTTGACCTAATGTACTTCACACAGTTCTGAATCCCATCAATTGAGGAATCCAGTTCCTCCATTCCATCCTTAACAATTAAGTTAAGGATGTGGCAGCAGCACCTCAGATGTAAAAATTGTCCCCTCAAGACTAGCTCTTTCCAATTTCCTATCTTTTCTCTCATGTAATCTAAAGCCACTTGATTAGGTGAAACATTATCGACGACAATACAGAAAACTTTCTCTATTCCCCACTCAATTAAACAAGTCTCAACTAGCTACCCTATTGTCTTGCCCCTATGGTTTGGTATCACACAAAAATTAAGGATTCTTTTGTGCAAAACCCATTCATCAAAAGTGAGCTGTGAGAACCATATAGTTGATATTTTGGAGCTAAGTCCAAGTATCAGTGGTTAGGGACACTCTCTGACCATAAGTGGCTAAAATATTTTTGATCCTAGTTTTCTCCATTGATAGAGATCCCATATATCTCTAGCAATTGACCTACGGGACAACAGCTTAAACTGTGGCTGACAACTCTTCATGAAATCAATGAATCCCTGCCCTTCAACAAAGGTAAAGGGCAGTTCATCCCTAATTACCATCCTAGCACAAGCTAGCCTTGCCACATCATTGTCAAAACATCTTGCAACTAACTTTCCCCCATTATCTACCGAATCAAACACTAATTTTTTTTTTTTTTTTTAGCGGGAATGTAAAGGGGACACTTCTTACACTGATATAGCATATGATTTTTCATCGAACTCGTGCCGTTGAACTTCGTGTGGCATAAGTAAGTCTGCGGACAGTAGTTGCATTTGGCCTTCGGCTTTGCCATCTTCGAACCATCAGGATTCATCAGTTGCGTGAAGTGCTCCCATACCACGCTTTGGTTCTTCCTTTTCATAGCAGACTGAACCTGAGCCACATCTGAAGAAGGGGTTGCAGTTCCAGCAGGAGGTGGAAGTGCAGGGGGAGGTCGAACTGTGGCACCATATGCAGGGGTATCAGCAGCAGTAGTGCCAATGCTGCTCCCAGTGACCTCAGTCCCAACGACCGGTGGTTGACCCTGAATTGATTGATTTGATTCATCCATCATCTACATCAACAATTTAAAAAAAAATGTTTAACAGGTTATAATGATAGGATACAAAATTGAAATCCCAATATATGAAAGTATTGACAAAGTAATTCTGGCAAAAGCCCAAAACTATAACATATTGAGAGTTAGATATACCCAAAACGAAGAAATAAAATGT
The DNA here is from genome assembly GCF_002994745.2 of Rosa chinensis. Classification (NCBI taxonomy): domain Eukaryota; kingdom Viridiplantae; phylum Streptophyta; class Magnoliopsida; order Rosales; family Rosaceae; genus Rosa; species Rosa chinensis. Next base: position 34,057,114 of record NC_037091.1, on the reverse strand, counting down.
GATGATGTCAATAACTGAGATCCTTTTGTAAATAATTTAGATATCAAAATCCTACCAAAACTAAACAAGTGAACCATATCAACCAAACAAGAACAGTTTTCTTACATGGTTCTTGTAGTAAGAGATACATGAAACAACAAGCACAAAAGAAAAACAAGCATACAACTGATACAAGCACAAAAGACTGTTTCATACACAAAAGATGAATATTAGTATTCCTAAGGAACAACTAAAGACACAAATAACAAATTGGGAAAATAGATCAAACAGCTAGATTTATGCTTCAGAGATTCTCTCTTCGGAGAACAAAAAAATAGGGTTTGATTTGAAATCTTAAGCCGCAGGCTATAGTGTACTAAAATAGAGGAGAAAGAAAAGCGGTTGTTAGACACATAGTGATTGCTATCCTTCGGAGCTTCCAGAGGTTTCGATTTGGCATACTAGTATCTGACCAAAGTATAATTCAAAGCATTCGGCAGGACTATCATAAAACACACAGATCTGGAAGAGAGGGAAAGTTGAGGGTGATAGCCAACGTCCGACGAGAGTGACTAAGAGAGGGCGAGCCGGCGATAGGTCGAGGTTGATCGATCTGCTTGCTGACAGAGTGAGAGTGGGAGAGCGGCGGACAGAGTGAGAGTGTGAGAGAGAGGCGCTGAGGGAATGAGTCAAATGACTCAATAAGTCGATTAGGGTCTGATAGTCTTAGGGTTTGCTAAAAGTGTGATCGGCTGTGAGTTGGTCTACACATGCTTTGTGTTCCACAAATAATATGAGGACAGATATAAAAAATATATATAAAAAATAATTAAAAAATAATTATTTAAATTTTGGTTCGGTCCGGTTTTAACCGGTCGATCCAGGATATAAAACCGAATCCGACCCGGTTTATGTCCGGTTCGGTCCGGTTCTACAAATTTTCAGTCACAATATAATCGGTTAGGTTTCCGAACCGGAAAAACCGGTCCGGTTCAGCCGGTTTTCTGCCTCACTTCGGCTTTTTGTCCACCCCTACAGTCCAATACGATTGTGATCCTCTTGGTGTAAATCATTCCATAGATGGTAGCTATTCTTCTTCTCTTCATTTTTTTTTTTTTTACATTTCCTTCTTAATTTACCTTTAACCTAGAAAGGAATGTGTGTGTGTGTGTGTGAGTACTTATTTTAAGGTAAACATTACACAATTTTTATGGTAGATATATTAAGAGCTCAAAAATTCAACATTTCAGTATACCTCATATATTGGTAGTTTTTCTCACCATATGCATCTCGATTATTTATACCTACAATATAGAAGAAAACTAATCCATAAATTTATATCTCTTACTTAGGTACATATCTCAATTATAGTAATTGAAGAACATTAATCCGTAAACATATATCTCTTACTTAGGTACGTATCTCTTACTTATGGTATACCTACAATAGAAGAAAGTTAATCCGTATATCTCTTACTTTGTATATATCTCAATTATTTATACCTATATTAGAAGAAATCTAATTCGTAAACTTATATCTCTTACTTAGATATGTATCTCTTATTTATGATATACCTACAATAAAGCAAATCCTTAAATTTATATCTTTTACTTAGGTTATACGTATCTTTTAGCTTGAATGTTTTGATGAACTTTTTTTGTACCTTCCAGTTAGGTTGATTTCCCATCTCTATTTGCTAATTTTATAATACTGATTATATTTTGAATTATTGCAAGTTCATCATGGGTTCAAAATTCAAATTGAAAAACTAAATAAATAAATTAATACTAAAAAGCAATTAATTTGTTTCTATATTTAACTCAAGGGACAAAATGGGCATGAAAATATAATGACAATAGTCAATGGACCTAGATTGATAATAAAATTATCTATGGGCTGAATCCATTATGACAAAATGAAATTGGACTTATATTCAAAAACCTCTTAAAAAATTTTAGTAGTACGAACAACGACAAATAAGCATAGCAAGTAATATTATGTGAATCTTATGGTCATGTAACATGCATAGTAGATAGTGGTAAGTGTAATGGATGTCCATATAAATATTTTGATTGGTGCTCGGTGAATAGTATTTAAGCATGGTGAACTTAGAGCCTAATTAGAGCATGCTAGATTATGTTTGAGCGAGTTGGGTCGTGTTAGAGCAGGTTGGGTATAGTTAAGTGGTAGGTGTTGTGTGAGCATGCGGGGTTTGACCTAAGCAAGTCGTGGCCACGCTTGATACCTAAGCGAGTAGTAACTCAAGCAAGTCATAATCCGAGCAAGTTTAGTTAAGTTATAAACGTCACAAATTTCTAAGTATGGCATAGTTTGTTTAAGTGAGTGTCACATGTGTATATAATTGAATTTGCAATTGAATAGAAGCATGGTTTGTGTATAACATGTACTTGTAGTGGAGATGCTAATAACATTTTACATTTTGTAAACATGCTTGGGGATAATTAAGATCGACATTTAAAGCATGGTATATATCCAGCATGTAAGGGATAACAAGTGTTTTGTTAAATTTATGAGATGTTATTGGCTTTCTTAAAAGTCATAGAAGCATGTAAAGACTTATCAAGTGTGATATATTGCATGCATACTTCAAAATCATTAAAAAATAATAATAATAATAATAAAAACAATGAAAGAGCCTAAATTGGAACTTATATGGAGCCATTCGGAAGTGATGTAAGCTTTGTAAAATAGTGGAGTTGTCCATGCATAGGACTCTATATTGGCTAACGAGTGTCGATAATTCGTATATTAGCTTTGTTCACATAAAAAATGTGCTCCATTGGGGTGATTGTATCTTGTCAAAAATAAGTAAGTGATTAGCAACTTATACACATAATTTATTTGATGAATTAAATATAATTTTCTTGTATGCTTTGATAAAGTAAGAGAGATATAATGACTATGTAAAATTGTTTTACATAGCATACGGGATTGAGTTGTCCATATGAGCATGGAAATAATTAATGTGAGAGTTGAGAGTAAACTTGCCCTTTGCTGAAACTAACAGACTTGACGAATTGAGAGTTTCACCTGGTTATAGTGTATTGTCTCTGCTTGCAGCAGCATGACAAACTCACAAGCTTGATAAAATGATGAGCATGAAATTAACTTGAGACTGCTAGCCATGAATACGAGTACAACCTCAAGTCCACAAGGTACTCCAAATGATGAAACCTAGCTAGCTACCTTGGCTGAAAAACATTAATCTTAACCATCAAAATCTTTGAAACATTAAAAGTGATGTGGCACACACTACTTTAGAAACTAATAGTTATGTCACCTACTGTGATTTGAATTAAACAGCGACTAGGCCAAATCAACCTAATAATTTGATTAGTGGGAGGACTTTGTGTGTGATTCAGATAATGAACAGAGCTTGACAGCGTGAAGTGTGATGTGGGAGCTAGAAACACATTGTGGTGAGAGAATTGGAGGGTTTTTGGATATATGGTTCCTGGAAAACTGGGTTTGAAGAAGGTTTGGAAGAAAATGGTTAAGAGCTAGGTTTATGCTTGAAGGCTTGATTGCTTTATGAGTTTCTAAGTTTTCTGGGTTTTGCTCGATGCTAATTCCAACCCTAAATCTCCCTAAACATTTCTTCTTCAACCTAGACACAATTTCTACCCTAAAATTGGGGGAAAAGATGTGCTTACTTGAGAGACAAGGATTTAGGAGAAAGCAAAAGTTGCTACAGCGGTAGATAATGACTGCAACCGCAATGACATGAAACCTAGAACAAGGTAGATGAGGAAAGTTGAGAACTGTGCCCTCATGGTTTAAGGAAGAAGATAATGTTCTTTAACTGGTCACAAGGTTTGCCTTTCACTACCTAGCAAAAGGAATCGATCATTCTTGAGGATTTTAGTTCGATCTGTGTGTACACAATTGCTGCGGGAAGAAGGTAAGATTAGAATGAAGAGGAAGAAAGTTGGCTTTCTGTCTTGGGCTTGGGTTTTAAAAGAGAGGATGACACAAATATCATATTCACCATTTCGTACTTGATTTAAGTCATCGGGGTTGGATTTCAGGCCCAAGACCGAAATCACCAACGACACTAAATCAATAGACGAGCATTGTGTGTTTTCGTAACCTTCCACACCACACCCACTTCTGCAAGCCTCAATACCTAGTTGTGGCTTGGGTCATAGGAGCATTTTAATGCGATGTTTTAATAGTTATTTCCTCATATTTTACTTAGTTATTTCCTTAAATAAATCAGTTTTAATGTAGTTTCTATTTTTAGGTGCACTGGAGCAAATGGAGAAGAAATGAGCTTAAAGGCACATGAGAAGTAAGGGAACGTTCGAAATGATATAGGAAAGGCACGAGGGCTGCAGAATTGAGCTGAAATGAAGTTTTCCTGGTTCAGCCAGGAAATCCTGGTCTGACTAGGAAACCTACTCCTGCCAGGAAAATGAATCCTAATGAAACAAGGAGTCCCAATTGAACTAGGAAAGCAAAAGAAGATTCTGAAAAGTTCAAGAACATTTCATGTGAAGAGTCCTTGTTGGACTAGGAGTCCTGATGACAATAGGATACCTGGGTGAACTAGGAGAGCCCAAAAACAAGCTCAAAACGTCCTCTACAAAGGTGATATGGATTGGGAGTCATTTTTGGCAAGAAGAGATGGTTAAAAATCAAATTTTGGGTCCGTATTAGACACAAACTGATTTTGGCCGAATTTCAAGAATATATATGGATAATGAAATCTCAATTAAATCCTAAATGCATTTAGACATGATTATGGCCAAAGGGAGATTTCGACAGATAAGGAAGGAGAATTTCAAGGGATTGCAACAAGCAGAAAGGTTGAAAAACAGGTCCAGATACATTCCTTGATATCCACATCCATCCTTGGCCAAATTTGAGGAGAAAAATCAGAAAATAATCATGTAATTAATGCAAAAATAATCTCCCTAGAATTAAGGTGATAATTTGAAGACTTCTGATTAGTTGGATGACATAACGGAGCTGACGTGGCATTATTTGATTAGTTGAAGCTGTGTGGCATGAGCAGATAATTTCTAGCAAATTAATAGAAGATTCATGAAGACTTGGAGACTAAGTTGTCATCCTCTTATAAATAGGAGCATCATTGACACACTTGAACACACCTCTCCCCTAAGAAAAATTCCAAACGTCCAAAAATTCTCTCCATTCTCTAGTCTTCAGATGCTCTGCGTTTCAACCAAGGAGGAGGGGAAGAAGTCATGCAATACATCAAGATACTAGCCGTCATCCTCCCTTGTGTCGTCCCTGGACGATTGCTTGCTTTCAAGGATCTTCAAGTTCTTCGTCTCAAGGTTTTGTCATTCATCTTTCACGCTGTATTTCATACTTTCTTTTGTTTTCCTTTGTTTGATTCGTAGAGTTATGAATTCTAGTTAACATGACGTTAAGGGCAAAGTTTAAACCCCGTTTATATGTTTTGAAATAAAGTTGTGATTTCTATATGTTGATTTCTATGTTGCTTATGTGAGATTGCTTAATTGATTTTGGATTACAGAAAACTTTTACATTTTTATGTTTCTTTGGTGGCCAACTTAGGATATATGCATGTAATTGGAGCTAGATTTAGGTAAACAATTCACCTAATAGTTTTGTGAACCTATTTCATAAGTAGTAAAGGTTATGGACAAAAGTCGAAATCAATTAAGGAGAATTGCAAATAGATGAACTTTGTCATACTAGGTTGTGCACTTTGGTTGACATCCTTTCTTTGTTCTTTATGCGTTGAATGTGTTATTGATTAGCTAGCTTTCTAGACTATGATTGCATGTTCAATAGGATCAATTTAGGTGCTTTCACTTAGATTAATTATTGAAGGAAAGTAAAAAATGGGAAATTGTTTGCTTTTTAACGTTTCACATGATTAACTTCTTTCTCATGACATAGAAAAATCTACTATAGGAAGTGTAATTGGATTTCATTCATACGGATGTGGTTTTGATCTTTGTTCCTTGCGTTCCACCTATGTATATATGTTTTTACTTTTTCTTTATTTTATTTATTTAATTTTTGATTTTATAATCCTAAAACCCCATTTTCACGTTAACTTGTATATTTTTATTCTTTGATTTATTTTGTAAATAATAACTTAAAATTTTTAATTATTTATTTTTGCAATTACAGGTGTACCCTCAATCCCCGACTAGAACGATCCCTACTTATTCCATACTAACAACTACATTTTGCAGGGTTATATTGCGCGTTTATCATTAGCGTGTCATTGGGTCCACATTTGTAGCATTATGGTTCAAGAAGATATGTAACTTTTTATCCTTCCAAATGTGGTTTGAATATGTATTTCCTTATTGGGTTTGAAATGTGCATACGACCCGTTTTGTGTTTTTTTTTTTTTAATATTGGCCTGCACAAAAGTTAGTGCTCATTTTAAAACCCTATCAATGTAGTAAGAATAAGTATGGATCGTTCTCAACCGGGATTATGGATTATTTATTCCTACAAAAATAAAACGTGAGATAAAACAAAACAAAGAATATATATACATGTTTACAATATTTACGATTTACACAAGAAAATGAGGTTTTTGGATTTTAATTCTAAATTAACAACTATATATATGTGACACATCAAAACACAGAATCAATCCGATTAAGATGAATGGAACGAAATATAGATAAAGTTAACCTCTACTAACACATTGACAATGTTTCAAAGTCCAAATCACGAATCAAAACATGTCATATCAAGGAATCAATCAAGAACAGAGAACGCATACAAAGTCCTTTTTACTTCTCTTAATTAAATAACTAGATGAACACATCATAATTAACCCTATTAAGCATGCAATTACTAGTGGTAGTTAATCACTAACAAGAACATGATCAACGCATTAAGCACATATGGAAGTTTGATCAATTCAAGCCAAGAACACAAGTTAGAACGCTAATCAAGCATGCAAGACTCATTGTTAATTTACCTAAAGAATTATAGGTTTCCACTCAGCAATTAAGACCTAGAACACTAGCAATCTTAATATGGATTCAATTACATGCTCATCAATCTAAGTATGCATCCTAAGATCAAATAACACATAAATGATTGGATTGAAGCACGAAATTAACAACCACGCATAACACATAGGAAATCTCAATTTATCACCTTGAAAACCTAAAATCTAAAACATGCTTCATAGTATTCGAAAACTACATATCTAAAATCAACACTTCATCCAATCATGAAATTGCAAATCATACTTAATTAAACAAAAACCGAAATCAGAAATTGTATTACAAAGAAACCAAAACCGAAAACAAAATAGGGTGTTCATGGTTACACTTTTGAAATCTTCAAGAACGCAAGAAGCTTCAAAGGTGGTGGAATGTATGAGGATCATGGAAAAGATGCTTGAATGGAGATGGAGATGCTTCACGGTCTTGAACTTTGAAGAATATGAAGTTGCCAAAATATTGAGAGGAGAAGGAGACGAGTTTGTGTATTTTGATTTTGAATTTTGTGGTGTGTTGAAGTGTCTCACATACCTCCCTTTATATAATGAACGGCATGCTAGGGTAACAAGGTCGAAATCTACTTAAATGACATCATTCAACCAATCAAAATATTCCTAGAGAAGTAGAGAACAATCTTGAATCTTCATGAATATCTTCTTTGGCGAAATTACTATGCATCTTCCCTCAATTTGGTCTTCATTCAACTCGTATGCAATCAAGAAATCTAAATCAATATTTATTCTCTTTATTTTCTTTTTCATAATTCACACAAAGTAGATATTTTCCAAAACTCTCTCTTTTTAATGCATTGCCGAAATCTTCTAGTATTTTCCTTTAATTCTCACGGCATAAAGCAATAAATATGGGATTAGGACTCCTCCAAGATGTCATGGATGATTCTAGAGTCTCACATGCTTCAATCTTTGGGCCAAGCTTCTTCATTTGGACCATTTCGAAGCCCATTTGTGACGCAAACTTTGACATTGTAGAACATTCTTGAACAATCTTGAGTTATCTTCAAGCCACAACATCTCCTAGCCTTCCCATGCATGTATCCTAGTATCATCAAGACTCCTAATACCAACAGGTTTCCTAGTCCAATTAGGACTCTTCATTTCTCATTTCTGCATTTCATTTCCACGAGCTCATTCCTAGTTGACTCAGGATTCCTACTTCAACTGGGATTCCTTCTCCTAGTCGGATTGAGAAAACTTCATTTCTCCATTTCTTGTCATTTTTGCGCATATAACTCCTTGCCTTCCATTTCTAGACTTAAAAGTACTTAAAAACAAAAACTAAGTTATAAAGGTTGGATATGCACTACACATTTATGTTATTGATTCCATTACGTACAATGGTTAAAGACTTAGTTAAAGACTTATTCATCATATGATTCACTGATGTAAAAATTCAACCAATCGTAGCATACGAAACTAATGAAAGTAAAGACAACATCAAGATTGTTAGCCTGGAAATTCGGGGACCCATTCTAGCAACTATATATGGTTACAAAATGAAGGCTAAGAACTCATACGGGAGACTACAATCCCTTGCTTAACCACTAGCTAGGATCTCTAATCTACAGTGACTCCTTCATTGTGCAACTCCTTCAATCTTCAAGTGCAATCTCCATGTTCTCTTGAAATTGGCTCCATCATCTTGAAGCTCATCAACTCAAGGCACAAGGTATATATATGATACAATATAGAAATAGTTTGTCTTGAAGTTGAAGAATGAAGCTTCAGAAGCCTCAAGCTTCTTCTCTTTTGATCCATGCCAATATCATATCATGCACTGCAAATTCATTGCATCTCTCAAGCATCTAATATTTAAGTTGTGCTTAAGTTGAGATTCAATGCATTATTGCTTAATATTTTTTTGGAATTTTGGTGGTCAAAACCACATCAAACAATTTACATGCATTAATTGTATTGTTTCATGTCTTTGAAGAGGCTAAATTAACACTACTCGGTGCTTCACCCCCTGTAGTTAGCCTAATATTATCTAGTGTCACCCCATTGGAGCTGACTTTTGCAAATTTAGACATATGTTCTAGTTTACACCAGACTAAACACTAATCATTCCAGATGCACGCACAGATCAATAAAATTTATATTTTAAAGTTTGAGTAAGAATCAAAATTCTTCTAGAATCCTAAAAGTATAAGAGGTGGTTATAATTAAAGACTTTCAATGAGTCATGTCATCAGGTTTAAGTTGTGTTAAGGTGTTAAATGTATTAAAATGTGCAATTTCAAACTCAACTCAATAAATAAACGTCATAAAATTCACACTCAAAACTCAACCCTCTATTAATCGGGTTAGCTGTCCCAACACACTCAACCTAGCTAGCGCAACTTGTTTATTGCCCAGCTTGAGTTTGAGCTGACCTGTTTCCACCCATATAAGAATAGACATCGATCCCTAATTACTTTGCACGCGTCTTAGAGAAAAAATCTTCATTCTCCTTCCTACTTGCATTATCTGAAAACGACTTTCTAATCAATAATGTTACTATTTATCTAAGCATTAGACCCAGAAAAGGAATGAGAACAAGGAAAGGTACTGGGTTAGCTTAATCTCAAAGAGAGGCAAGTAAAAAGGAGCCCACCATTAGAGATCGCAAGGAACAGTTAACTTAATTAATGAAAAAACAAAGGTTGGTCTGAGTGGACCTGGTCCAATATTAATTATTGCTAATCCCACAAATAGCATTTGCAAATCAGCTCGAAATGAAGTAGGTTGAGTTGCTGTTTAACTAACAATTCAACACCCACTCCATCATCATAGTTTTCTTATTATCATGTCTCCCTTGCATCCCAAACTATCCAGAATCAGATATATAAATTCAACATGCAAATCATTGTTCGTAGCTTATTCATAAAGCCAACACCCGCCTAATTATCCTAATATAACAAGATTTCATTTCCCATATTGTTTCCATGTCTTTAATTCAAACCAAGAGGCTTCATTTCCTTATGGAAAGATTCGCTGTTCTCCCTTTCGGATTCGGCTGCACTTCTCACTCAAGCGTTGATCTCGGCGAAACAACTCAACCACGAAAACCAAAAGTCAGAGCAGCACCACCAAACCCACCACCTCCTGAATCAACAGGTATGCTCTCTCTCTCTCTCTCTCTAACGGATTTGGCTTTGGTTTTGATATATTAATTTCTGGTATTCTGATAAGGAAGATGATGGAAGAACACAAGGAAGATCAGCAATGAAGAACTCTTTTCATTTCCTGAGTCAAGGGAAGCAGAACATATCTAGTCGGATGCAGAGATTGATCAGAAGCATCAAAAATTTCTCTCAAATATTTGGTGAGTTGATTAATTTAAATACTTACCTTAACTAAATGTATGGGCTTGAATGTATAGTATTCAGTTCCCTGGAAAGATGTTCTCTAGCTTTTCACCCCAGACTTTAATCTTTAAGATTAGGTGAAATCTTTGTAGAAAAACTGTGTTTTTGGTTTATATGATTAACTAACTCTATTCACTCATTCTGTCAATAGGATGTTAGTAACTTCCATATACACTTTTTCGTTGTATCAAGATAACAAAAATCACAAAACTGAAAAAATAATCACAAAATGACGGACAACCTCCTTCATTACCACTATAACAAATCATATGGTAACTAAAAAATACTATTCATTAAGATAGATAAGATCCTCATCAGAATAAATAGGTTCTCGGAATCTCGGTTAAGTACGTAATTGAGTCCTCAAAAAAATATTTGTATGTGAAAATATGCAAAAAGATAACATTAACCATTAAGAGTGGATACGCGAAAACCGTTAGAAAGATTACAGGATATATTAGCCACTGTACGAAATTCCGATAATAGGCCTGCCAAAACCATCGCAATGAAAGGAACAAGTACTTCCGACACCAAGCTGAAACAGCTGAAACTATGATCTGGAATCGTATACTGCAATACTAGAATATTAATCTGTTGAAGCACACCATTCATGAATGTCCTTCTACCGATAGGTTCTCTCCGATGGTGATTACAAGTGATGGCTGAGACGCCTTGTTGCAGCCACCGCGCACACCATCAGCAAAGTACCATATGAACCCCTAGCCTCAACCAAGCTTCAGCACCCTCCCTCTTGACGTGCATGGTTATAGTGTAGTACTTAAAAGTAACCTAGAAAGTAATTAACTTTGAGTTTCATACATATTTTGGTTGACAAACCATGCATGCCCTGTGTGTCTGCACACATGTAATATAAAGTCCCTAATATGACCAAGACATATTAGCTGTACCAAGAAAACTAGTTATTTGATTGATGAATAATAAAGAACTAGACATATATTACACATGTTCCATCTAATTAGTCGTTTACTTACTCTCTCTTTCTCTCTTTGTTTAATTAGTTTTCAAGGAAGAAACTGAAGAAAAGGAAACAGAGATGGAGATTGGATTCCCAACGGACGTGAAGCATGTGACACACATAGGATTGGATGGCTCTACCACTACAAATAATAATCTCAACAATTTTAATAGCAATGCTGCTCCTCCTCCTGAAGTAGTTTCCTTCCCTTCGATTTCTCTGAAGCAATTTGAGTTGGTCATGGCTGCACAGACCACCCACCAACCCCCTCATAATCAGAAGCTCCTTGTTGATCTCAAATCTTCCCAAGATCTTAATTAGTCAGTTGTTTTGAAGCCAAAGCAAAACTGGCTATGTTTTCTTTCTTTTTTTAGTTGATGTTAAAGCCTATCTCCTCAACTATTACAGATTTATAAGCATGCATGTATGATTTTGGTGAGGTGGGTTATGATCAATCCACGGATTGTATTATGGAAACTGAATGATTTTATTGCGTGGAATGAGACATATTTGGATTGATAGATTAGAAAAAAAAATGATATTGGTTTTGAAAACGAATTTAAATTTGTTAAAACATAACTCTTACCGTGTGTTTGGCTCCAAAACCAGTTTGGGTAGCAAACTGTCTCTTTTGAGTGCATGAGCATGCCAACACCGTGTGGTGTAGTCGTTGGGGAGTCTCTTGTCCTGATTTCTTCTCAAACGCTGTGGACGAGGAGAGCACCAACTTTGTCACCAGGTTCTTTTCTCTGCCTTTTGAAAAAGGACTTTCACCTTACGGATAAGGACTTGTATTGTGATCTCTTGCTTTCACCGAATCGAGATTTAACGTTGTAGGTTAAGCAGAGCAATCACTGGGAAGTAGGAGAAAGCACGAGTTTTGCTAAAGCGCGACAGATTCGCTGGGTTGCAAGGGCGTTACCCTTGCTTATTCGCTAGTTTCAACTAAGTTGAAGGTAGGTTTGCTCCGGAGAGACTTTGATAATCTGTGCGATTAGTTGATTGAAGAGTTGTGTGTCGTTGTCTCTTGAAACCTGGTATTTATACTAGGGTTTCGGCTGTTCCTTGCCATAGAAGGATTATTGATTGAAAATTCATAATCAGTCTCTGCTATCCGAATCCTATAAGGGCTCGTTTTCCTTATGGACTCTGAAATAGGCGAAGCTATAACCCAAAACTAGGTAGGCTTATTTTTGGGCCGCATGTATCGGCCTACTGTGCTCAACCCTCTTAAAGGATATTGCCAAAAATTACTTTTAGGCTCAAACACCGTGTATCTCTAAAACAAAGATCTACATGGTTACATTTAGATTGATTTTCTTGATCAAATTGCTATTTTAATCAACTCAAATAAAAGAGTACAATCAACTTAGGGCAATCTCATCTCGAAAACAAAGATCCACCGATAACAACAGATCGACTATGAATCAGCATCAAGTAAATCATGTACCCATGGAGGTCCAACCTCCTTACAATACATCGACTAAATCATACTTAAAGCTGATTTTGTTAAGCCATCAGCGACGGTATTGCCTGTCTTTTGAACATGCTTCCAATAAGTCACAAGTACAAATTCAAGCATTAACAAACGAACTCCATCAACACCGCTCCAATTTAGCTTAGGTCCAAAGCATTAGGTGTCAAGGTACGTATTCAATACATTGAGCGCATCTCCTTCACTCACAACACTGTCTCCACCTAATTTTTTGCGCTATACTGCAGACCATACCACAAAGCTAACGCCTCTGTACGTGGCAGCCGGTTTTCTGCAGGTATCCTCCCATTTGAGTCACCAACCAAACGAGGCATCTCAATTTATATTAGTCAGGTTCCTACTCCAGTCCGAATTTATTGGTGAGTATATTAAAGTTCAATTAAAAAAAATTTATCACCAACAACATGACATTCATACATGTTTCTATAATTAAGTGATGACCTTTCATTGTGAGAATTATATTTGTTTGCAACATTCGCAAGTAGATAATGTGCACGTACCAAAGTTAGGTAATATGCATGAACGCACCATAATTGCCGCACTATAAATTGATTGCAATGTAAAAAATAAAAAAAATAAAAAAAGGTTCCCGTGGTAAAATTTCATACCTGATTTTGGGTTTACTCTCTCTCCATAGATCTTTTTTCTGCATGCATAGAAATAAGGAAGACGATAGCATGCTGCAGATCTCAACTCCCAAAAGACTCGTACACAAACTACTATTAGTTTACGTCATGAACGAAATTTATCCTATCGAATCAATGATTTATCTTAAATGAAAGTTTCTCACTTCATACCCATTTCAAAGAGTTTGGAATATGGATTGTTCTTCCAATGACTATTTGGTTTCTGCAATGCAAGATCAATGTCAACAGCTTTTTCATTCACATACTGCATATCGTTTGGCATGCCTATAGAATATTTCATTTAAGGACCAAAATATCATCGATATTTCCTCGAAATTTCTTTTTTTTATAAGCACTGATATTGACTTTCACATTTTTCTGATATTTAATTTTTCGTATAATTTTGGTTGATTATACAACTTTTATCCAAAATTTCGATAAAACTTTCATCAATATCTGATATTTTCTTGATATTTCCATCAAATTCCCTTCTCTTTTTTTTTTGTACCATCAATATTTCCATGACTTTTGATATTTTGGTCATTGGTTTCATTAGAGGCATCATAAATTAAAAGGAGAAGAGCTTGAAACCACATTTCCTAAATCAAGTCCCATTAGCAATCCATTGCATTCCGCATTCAGACAACCAATCTTATTCAAGATCAAGTGAAATTTTTTGGAAGCATGTACTTTGGCATCATCTTCTTCCACTCAAATTACTCAAAGTACATGTTACGGTATTAATGACAATGGGTCAAGTCCCACTTTGCGGATCAAAAATTGTCTCAATTTCGAGTTTGTCTTTCTTCATTTTGCTCCGAGGGATCTGTATGTTTTATACACTTTTGTTTTAGGGAAACGATATTTGAGAGAGAATTGCTGTGTTTATCATTGATAATAGGGGCCTTTTATATAGAGGATTACAATACATAGAGTCTGAATCATACAAGGAAAAATAATCTCTAGATTATTCTAATTAAACCTTATTACCACTAGATCAAGTAACCTAGAGTTTGGGCCAAACACAAATTAGGGTTTTACTTGAACACTCCCCCTTGTGTTGCCCAAACGCGGTGCTCCTCTCGTTACCTCATTAAAAACCTTGCCGAGTAACAAAAATCCTGTGGGACAAAAATAACCTCGGTTGAAGGGGGAAAAGAGCACAACACACCCTTCACGTTTCAAGGCCATACATGTAGACATCTCCCCCTGTTGACTATGGTTATGGGAGTTCGGATAACTTCCGCAAACGATGCTACCAACATGTTTCTCAAAAGTGGAATTTAGGCAATGACTTAGTGAGCAAGTCTGCCATACTGTCCTCAGATTGAACCTAGTTCACTTTGATTTTGAGGAGAGTCTGTTGTTGCTGATTATTCTTGGTGTTGTCGCTTTTGATGTAGCCTTGCTTTATTTGTTCAAAACAAGCAGCATTATTCTAAATGCTCGTAGGCTCATCTGTGGTAGACTTCAAACCACAATTGTTCAAACATGCGTAATTATGGATCCAATCCATATACATTCATGAACCACTTTATGAAGAGCAATGATCTCTGCATTGTTCGAAGATATAGCGACTAGGGTCTGGTCTATAGACCTCTAAGATATCACGGTCTTTTCCCATAGTGAACACTTAACGAGATTGGGAATGACCTTTGTATTGGTCAGAGAGAGACCCAACATCAGCAAAACCTTCCAAAACACTTATCTCGTTTTGGGGTGGAGATAGAGAATGCAAGCCAGCGTTGGCGGCGTTTGTAGTGTGTGATGGGTCCAAATCCATCATCTCTCTGTAGGGATAGAACGAGCACATATCAATCGTACATCTCAAGAACCGAAATCCAATGGTGTCGTGTTGGCGCAGAGCTATATCTAGCTAACAAGTTCATGGCAGATGAGATGTCCGGCCTTGTGCATTGAGCTAAGTACAATAATGCGCCTACTGTACTTAACTAGGGTATTTCTGCCTATAGCGCATCTTCGTCATCATCCTTTGAACGAAAATGATCCTTTTCAGGATCAAGACTATGGACAATCATGGGGGTGCTTGGAGGCTTGACCTTATCAAAATGCCTAAGCATCTATCAACACGATGCTCAAGTACCAAACCAGGACATAACTGTGTTCTCCCAAAATCGTTCATCTCAAACTCGAATTTCAAGTGTTCAGCGGTTTCCCTTAACTCTTTAAGGGCTTCCAATGAAGATCATGTCCAACATGAACAGTGATAGAATCAGAAACTTGTTATGGAAACACGTGGGCATATCCCTTCCCAATCAAGTAGTCATTTTAGTGAGCGTTTCAACCTCTTTGTAAACGCGCTCCATGGTCTAGAGTCACCGTACTTGGGTACATGAAGTTCACCATAAAACTTCATGTATATTCCGTATCTAGATCCCCATAGAGATACGTAGTGACCACATTTGTAAGCTACATAATCAGTTATTCAGAAACTACCAAACTGACAGGGTAGTAAAGTGCAATAACATCCATTACGAGAAAATATGTCTCATCGTAGTCGATTGCAGGGCGTTTTGTGAGAAGCCTTGCGCCATAAGGTGAGATTGCCATCTCTTTTTCTCATCACGCTTTCTAACGAAGACCCTTTAGTCAATAGGTTTTATGTTAGGAGGTGTTGGCATCACTGGCTCAAAAACCTTTCTCTTCGTTAGAGAATCCAACTTAATCTGGATCGCATCTTTCTATTTAGGCCAAATCTCTCTACGTTGGCATTCATTCATCAACGGAGCATGGTTCGATGTCATCAGACTCAACAAACTCATGCACAACAAAATGGGCAACTACATCATCAATTATGATGAAGTTTCTATCCCACATCTCATGTACACTAGTGTAAAACGAACGAGGTTGAGTTTGACGAGGTTACGCTCGTGATGTGTAAGTTGCATGAGTGTCGTGAAGGCAAGAGTTTGTAACTCATGAACAATGAATACGCGAACATTTGTGTCAGTTTGGTTTTTGCTCATATTAATGGAACGTAAAAAAAAATTGATTTGTGGCAAACGACAAATGGCAGAAGAATTCAATGTTCCATTAATGTGTATTATGTCGAGGGGATGTGAGTATAAAACTTGGGAATGCCAGAAGGCAAGAGCATGAAAGCTCGGGGATGCCGGGAAGGAGTGTACGCATGCCTAAAGTCATAGAAGCATGTAAATGTATATCAAGTGAGAAATATTGTAGGCATGCTTAGAAGTAGTAAAAGCATGTAAAGGCATGGCAATATCTCTAATAGTATGAGCGTGTATTGAGATATATCATTTTACTTATCTTATGCCGATTTGGAGTAGGTTGGAGTTGAAATTGGCATAGGTACCCAAATCATGTTGGAGTTGTCCAAACATGACTCTCCATTGCTTTGGAAGAACACCATGGTAGATGACCAACATTTTCATTGACTGATTGAAATGGTGTCCTATATGCCTCCTTAACAAGATAAACGATAAGTCAGAAGCCAAGGTTAAAGGTTGGTGCTTAGGGATTGACGCTGGAGCTTGGCGAATGCTACACTGGCATGCCATCGTTGGTGTCTGCTAGCGGTGGATGGCCAGTGGAGTGGTGGCTAGCGGAGGCTGTCCAGAGGAGGATGGGCAGCGGAGGGTGGCCATCGGCGTTGTGCCTTAGCTGAGCTATCTAGCAGAGGCCCTGGTGCGTTGGGCTTGGTAGCGGAGTCTGTTGACGTCGACAGCTACCGGTGCTGCTTAGCGAAGGCTGCCTGGTGGAGGATGCTTGGTGGAGGATGCTTAGTGGCGGATGTCCAGCGGTGGATGGCTAGCGGAGGTTGTCCATATGTGGATGGCTAGCAGAGGATGTCTAGTGGTGGATGTGCAGCAGTGGATGGCTAGCGGAGATTGTCTAGCCGTGGATCTCTAGCTATGGTTGGCGCTTGAGCAATAGGCTGATCGATTGGTATTGCTCTTGTTGTGATTACTTCACGCTTGGCAGAGCAGTGGTCGATGACGGAGTTTGATCGATGATCATAGTTGGTTACTTGGCTTTGTAGAGCATGACGACTCAACGAAGTTTGATCACTTGATACCTCCCTTGATGTCGACAAGAGACTCATGGGTGCCCAGCGGGTATACTTCTGGGTGTCCAGAGTAAATAGGCAGCCAATAAATTTTTTTTGTTTTTTTTAGAGTGGTGTAGTGTGGACCAACTTTGAGTTGGCACTGACCAAAGTTGGTCGGCGTTGACCAGCCTTGATCTACGTTGACTGAGAGTTCACAAACCTTGATCGGCGTTGACCGAAGTTCATGGTACGTGACGAAGACTTTGTGTTGGCTTCCCACAGACGGCGCCAATGTTAATGTAAGTGACCGAGAGGTCTAATTAACATTAGAGAAAGAGAAAGAGAGAATAAATCAGACACGAGAAGTATAGTGGTTCGTCTCCCGCCTTAGCGGGAGACTACATCCACTTGAAAGCTTTAACTAGTGTATTGGGCCTTGCAGCCCAAGAGGATTACATGAGGATGTCATGGGATCATGAGTAAATGGGAATGAGTCTCCTTTTATAGGGGAGGGAGGCTCCTTCCTTTACATGTTCTTCAATGTGGGACAAGAAATCCCATTCTAGTCTAGAAATACATATTATGGAGGCATATTGGCAAGGCCGGAAAGGTTGCTTCCCGGCGAGGTCCTAGCCACTTCCTACTACCATGGGGTAGGTTGTATGTCGGGCTATGAGATGTATGTCTCGGTTGGGTCCTACCATGGCTTGTGGGGTCCCCTAAGAGGGTGTTACTTATGCTTGGTGATGTAGCAAATTAGCTTGCTAGTAGAGGTATCTACATATAACGGCGCAGCCGAATGAGCGATAAAGCAAAAGGGGGGAATGATAGGGTAGGTCATGTGTGAGGCGCGTTCTTTTCTAGGTTTTTAAAAAATTTTGTATTTTTACATTTTCCCTAATTTGTTTCCTTATGGTTGGTTAGGTTGTGCTCATGTAGTATTTCAATATCTCTCGTTTTCAGTTGTAGGCGCAATCGATACTGCCTAATATGTAATCTTTGTTCCCTTTTGATATATATTTTGAATAAAATATTCTTGTTTCACACTGAAAGAAAAAATAAATCATGTTAAATTTGGGAATTTAAGAGAATCTTCATCAACTCTAGCCATTTTTTTGTCAAATTTTAGCCAAAATAACTAACATTTCATTTTGTTTAGCTATTTTTGTATTTATATTATTTATGCAAGGAAAAATAATAGTTTAAATGTATCTATGAATTACATATAATAACTAAAAATGAATGTTTTATAGTGAGATTATATCATGCATATATAAATATATATATATACATATATATATATATACAATTTTCGATATTATTTTTAACGATTCTGTTTCTCGACCTACTGCTCTGCTAGGGTTTGGGAGCGTCATTGTCTATCGATCGAAAAGTTCCTATACCTTCTCCATTTTTATGGAGAGCTTTTCAGACTTCAACCTGCTTTTGAAAAGCCTCGTCCTTGTCGGAGGCGTGGGAGTGAAGGTGTGTACCCATTGTTTTGGGTTGGAGGACGGCAGAAGTCCTTCAATGTGATGCCCCGGAAATTTGTATTTATTTTCAGATGAATTTCCGGAATCTAAATTATGATTATTTGACTGTTTCATGACTCGTGGATAAAGCAGAAGTGTTTCGGACGAATTTTCATTCAGAAAATATGACTTTAGGGGGGGCGCAAAGGTTGACTTTTGATATGTTGAGATTCTCCAAAAACTTCCTTCGCGAAAGTTGTAGAGCCCGTCGATATGAGTTCGTGGACATGTGGAACGCATCAATCGGAGTTCGTATGAGAAAGTTATGGCTTTCGAAAAATTTTCCGTTTGAGTATAAATAGAGAAATTCCGAAATTGTTTTCATAAATGCATATTTCCATTTCAGGAAATATTTCTTCCTCTCTCTTTTCTCTCTCGACTGCACCTTCAGAATCAAAGTTATCCGGCTGACCTGACCCGAACCTAGTATTCCGACCCGGTTGGAAATCCATTTTTCAGCGGCCTCTACCGGTGAAACTCTCCAGATCGGTTCGCCACCTTGCTCCGGTCCTCCCTCTGGTGTCCTCTAGCGGCGATCCTCCTCCACGGTGGCGCTGCAAGACGATAAAGATTGAATTTTTCGGACTCGGCCGGAAATCCTTGCTCCGGCGATGGTACATCTTCAAGCTTCCTTCTTTGGGTTCGTGGGAGCCTTCTGGTTCGATCTATGGTGTTTGTTTGCATCGATTTATGTGGAAATCAGTTCAACTCAGATTGAGCAAAAATTTAAAGCTTGTGAGGTAGTTTTCAACCCTTTATGCTTGTTTTCTGACTTCGAGCTAGTAATGAAAATTCACAAGCATGCTTAGATGAATAGCTTTGATATTGGATGTTTTATGAAATATTAAGTTTTGGCCAGCAGCAGTGTGCCACCTCCTGTGGCAGCTTTCTAGCTGCGTTCCGGCCATGTAAGGGACTATTTCTAGTATAATATTTCTTCTACTCGTCGATACTAGCGTTTCGATATATAATACACAATTTTTGGAGTTCGTATGAAATTGTTATGATTTTTACGGTTTCATACCGGTTGATTTATTCAATCCATAAGGATTTGAGCATTCGATCAACTTGTGGTTTTGGCATCTCATTCGTGGAAGTATTCCGGAGACTTTGGGAGGTCTTGGATGTGGTTTCGCCTCAATTGGAGCCACTTAGGGGAATTTTGTTCAAAACGGGGGTTTCGGACTTAAATCGATTATGAATTGTTACTAAGTTGAAACCATATGTGATTAGGTACCTGACAAAGTATTCTTGGACGGTTGTTTTGTGATTTGGCTACTTTGTTATGTATTGAAGACGCAGCAGGAATTTCGAGGTGAGTAACCTCACAATGTTCATTTACGAATGGGCTTACCTGATTGTTTTGATAGTTATTTAGTTAACTGCAAACTATACTCATTCCTGAGTGAATGTCTACGTGTATGTATATGTGTGTATATATATATATATATTTATATTTACGTGAAATATATATGTGTATGGATTTGTGTGATAAAACAGTAATTATGGGTGTGTTCATTTTATTGTTTTGAGTGTGACTTTTCGTTAAACAATATTTTGTGAAAGGGTTGATTTCTATTGTTTTGAAAAGTGTTGTATATTTGTGGAACATTTTAGTTCGCGGTGGGTTATTTAAATATGGGTCTTGTACCGGGAGTAATTGATAGGGATCAATTACGGGGAATCTTTCATTTTAGATTCGTGTAACATTTTGGGGTCCACTGCGACTCCTTTAAATGTTTTGGTATTTATACCGTGGATCCAAAGACTTATGAGTTGAGCATCGTGGATCACGAAATATGATCGTGGGTGGAAAAATCGGGACTTCAAGCCTTTGGCTGGGTTTGTGGATACGATCAGTTAGAGCTCTAGTCTGTCCACCGTGCTTTGTTTCTTGATTGAAACGTGTGAGCTTATCTCGTGATTCGTGTGGGTTTATCCCGTGATTTGTGTGAGTTATTTCTTGATTGAAACGTGTGAGTTTAGCTCGTGATTTGTGTGAGTTTATCCCGTGATTTGTTTCTTGATTGAATCGTGTGAGTTTATCTCGTGATTCGTGTGGGGTTTATCCTGTGATTTGTGTGAGTTGTTTCTTGATTGAAACGTGATTTGTTTATTGATTTAAACGTGATTTGTGTGATTTTATCTCGTGATTCGTGTGGGTTTATCCCGTGATTCGCGTGAGTTGTTTTCTTGATTTAAACGTGTGAGTTTATCTCGTAATTCGCGTGGGATTATTCGGTGTTTTGCATGAGTTATTTGAGTTACTCATACGGGCTTACAAAATCTTACAGGGTTTGTTGTGTGGCAACCCGGTGCACCATTCAAACGGTGTAGGGGTTAATCTTACAGGTCAGGGTAATCGGGGCTGAAAACTGAGGTAGCGAGCTAGCAGCTTTACGGGAGGAATCCAATTTTGTGACTTTACTGTTATTAAGACTTCCGCTTGTAGTGAGCTCTGAGGAGCATTTACGTTTTATTTTGTTGTTGACAATTTAATTCGTAAGCTTGTGTAATATATAATTCTGTGGAGCGAGTGTATATTAATCTTGTGGGTTCAGGGCATCAGTATGTACTTGGTTTAAAGGAAAAAAATTTCCAGGTATTTGTATTGATGACTGAACAATCACGCATGTATAATTATGGGATTATATATCGATTTTTATTTGTGTTAAAAATCAGAGGCGTGACATTCAATAAGCGTGGTGATAAGTGATGGCGGTTGTTGAGATGAATTGGATCCAGGTTTGGATGGATTAGGTTTGGTTAAGAGGCAGCGGGCTTTGGCTTCCATGACTGCGAAAACAGGGTCTATGCTTACAGTGAGGCGGTGAAAGGGTTAAGATCATCTTGTTGGCGGTGGTCTTAGGTGTTGCAGTCCAGGTTTTGGATATGGGTCTAGAGTTTTCACTAGACTTGTGCTGCTGGCGGGGGCAGTGTTAGCAGTTGTGATGTTGCACGTGGTGACTAGCATGCAGACTATGGCGACAACCTCGTGGGTTTTGGCAGGTCCATTTTTCTTCTTCCCCTTGACGTCGTGGTTGGTGGTGATAGTGTGGTAGCACGCTTGCAAGACTCTAGGGTGACTTGGTATGCGTAATTCGGCACCAACAGTTGGTATTGCAAAGGCATATTGCCGATATGGCTCAGATTCTGGCCAATAACTGGTGCTGGATTTGGTGAATGGGTCAGCATCAAATCCAAATATGGGATTCGGGTGGATCTTAGATCAGGCCCAGAAATCTAATGCAAATTCTCTCTTGGGCTTCCATCCAGTTATTTACTGGTTTTGGGATTATCATGTTTATAATTCTTGGGTCGAGGATCTTGGACTATGTTATTTGTTCAAAATGGATCGTATGCCAACATAACCATATTCTAACACCCTTGGCAGGACTTTTCTGTCATGGAGGATCCTACCAGAGCACCAATCTTGATTAATTTACGCTATTTCTGACTAGAGAGAGGACTTAGATTGGAAAGGAGCAGCTCTTTTCTTTTTAATAGAAAGCAGTGATGAATGGGACGAAGCTGATACACTTTAGCTGGAGCTTATGTATTGGGGCAGACGTGGCAGTTCAGACAACAACTAGGGGTTGTTCACAGAGCAACCGTCTTTCCCTCTCAAGCGGAGAAGACTGGTGTGTCCTTCTGAGAAGACATACCCTTAGGAAGCTTAACGCTTTACTCTCAAAAGAGGCTTCGATGTTTTGATGGAAGATTCTCCCCTATTCTTCACGGAACTGACTTTTGTCATTTTGTGCATTGGATACGCATGGGTAGTCATACCATTGACTACAAAATTCACAGCATCACAAAAATCTGTAGCGGTAAAAATCGCTTTGCGCTAGTGCTCTACCTATACTTCTATTTTCATGTACTATTAATTGATACAATTGTTGCATCTATTTTCATATTTGTTACTTTTTCCTTTCGGATACGTTCTGCATCTCTCCGCTGTATTTGTTTTCTTTTAATAATTTATGGCCTGTCAACTAAAAAGAATACTTAAAATGAATGTTTTAAATTAACAAAAATAATAGAGCATTATCTCACTCTCTATATTTAGGAGCAAGATATTAAAATAGAGAGTCACCTAGGAGTTTGGTGCAGCTATATGTTAAAATTGAGACAATAGAGATAGCTATATTTAAAATGAAAAGCCACATCTCGTTCTCCATATTTACAAGTGGGAAATTTTTAAAAACAGTACATAAGGTATGGGCCATTGAGAATTGTGGTGAATTTACTTTACAAAACATCACAATGGTGCCTGGGGTTGAAAATCCAACACATTTTTGGTACCTGCCGTCAATAACACCTTTAACCATTGTGCCATTATTCATATTTCAAAGGGTAATTTAGTATTTTCACTCTCTCCCTCCCCCCCTCCCGGACGACCCACAACCCAATTTTTTGTGTTCGCTGCCTCTTTTTCTCTCAAATCTTCCCCAATTCTCCCTCTTCTTCAAGCATTTTAATCCATATGAAATTTTGGGTTAAAATGCTTTAAGAATCAACTTTTAATAGCGATCTCGTCCTTCACCACTACCGAGAATCACGGTTTGGTCGACGGCAATGGCTGAGTATGGTGGAGTAGTCTGCAAATGCACAGCTAAGAGAGCTTCTGGTTCAGAAAACAGAAGCAGCCAATTTTCAAAACGTTTCGAGAATTACTCGCTTTGGATGTCCCTCGTATTTCTGCTCCAAGTGATGGTATTTTGTTTCTATCTACATCACTAACTGAGCAGAATGCCTTCTTGTTTTTGGATTGGATTCGTCAACTGAATGATAAACGGCTTTACATACCACAGAAGTTTTTGACATGCATAAAGGAAGGTAGTTGGCTGAAAGTTACTTTGAATGGCTCTCTTGGTTATAGGCCACCATCCCAGTCATTTCTACTTCATTCATCATGGGAAAATACTTTGCATAATGGATCTGTCTCTGTTGACATTCCATTGATTGATAAGAGCTTTTATGGTGAGAGCATTAGTGGATACAAGGAGGAGCTAAACACAATTGGGGTCATGTTTGAATATAGCGAAGCATATGACTTCATTGGTAAGAATTTCATGTCTCTGGCAGCTTCATCCTCATTAACTAGAGGAAATGTGCATTCCATTCTGGGTTTTTCTTTGAACCCAACCTAATAATTTTTTATGTGTTTCAAAGACAGATAAAGATTGAATCTGTATGTGATGGGTTTCCAATTTGATTTGTGGTCGGTGAAGATGATTGAGGAATGGAATTGGAGAGGGTTTGGCAGTAGAGGAACATAGAAAGCTGCGGGATTGGGCCGGTCTCCATTCTCAGTTTTTTTTTTTTTCATTATCATTGAAGAGACGGATTTGCCTTCATAAAATTGATGGAAATCAAGCATACTAACAGTCAAACTAAAGGTATGTATTTATGTTGGGTCGGGTTTTGAAACCCAGGCACTATTCTAAAGCTTTGTAAAGTATATTCACCTTAATTGTCAGTGGCCTATACTTCATGTACCATTCTAATCTTGGATCAACAATACTGTAAATGTCTCCTTGCGCAAGCATGGAAGCAACCCATTGACTAATGTGAATTCTCTCTACAGTTCCTGATATAACAGGTCGGTTTGTGATAATTTCCAACAGCACAATCCCAAAGCTATAAACATCACTTTTCTCATTTAACCTGCTTGTTAGGTAGTACCTGCAGCAAAGCCAAACCATGCAACTCGAATCACAATGATTTCGCAAAATTACAACGTTGGATTGAAGTTTAAAAAATAAAGATTTGAAAACTAATGATGATCAGTAAACTAAAATTAATCTAGAAGTACTACTTACTCAGGGTCAAGGTACCCAGGAGTACCAGCAACTCCAGTTGTTAAATGAGTCACAAGGTCTGTAGGGAAATTTCTGGATAGGCCAAAATCAAACACTTTGGCTTGGAAGTTTTCAGTCAGCAAGATGTTTGTTGATTTCACATCCCTGTGAATTATAGGTGGCTTACCACCATAATGCAGATACTCCAATCCTGCATTTCAAAATTCATCACAGAAACTTTCAACAAAAAGAGGTAAAAACATGGACCAAAATCATTAAGTTCCTGACCTTGTGCAGCGTCTACTGCTATTCGAAGTCTGTCATGCCAACCCAAAGTAGTGGAACTGTTATCTAAATCCATGGTAAGGTATGATCATTTTATATAGGGTGTAGAAAAATGATGGTAAGGTATGTAAAATGATCATAAGTTATAATTTTTTTTAATGACGATGCATCAATTAAGGGTATTGTTGTGCTGATGACATATTATAATTGATATAGTTTTTATGAATACCAAATTGATTGAAAAACAACATTAACTCTCAATTTATTGATACATAAATTATTGATTGTTTTGAGTAATATTGTGCTGGGTAAATTTGGTATGTGAAAAAGTAGAAGTTGATTCATCATGCTAATATAGGAAAGTAAGCTGATGTGGATGCTTAGTCACTGGACCGCAATTAACAAAACTTTTCGTCCGGATTACAATCAAAACAGGTCATGGTTTTTGGACTTACAACTAATTAACTCTTAAAAATTTCCCTTTAGAAGTGAGATAGCAAAATGGAGAGGAGATTGTGAAAATTAAATTAAGGAGTTAATAAAATTGACGAAAATGAAATAGTTGTGAAACACTTCAAAGATTGTGGAGCAAACATGAAGTAACTTGAATTATACATATATTACTTTTGAGTTTTGAGCCATCTTCCTATTTATTAGAGCTTTAGCCTTTAGGTAACGAATTTCTTATGATCATCTTTTTATAGAGCATCTTTAGCAATGCTAGCCATTTTTGAGTCAAATTTTAGCTAAAGTAGCTAAAAAGTCATTTTAGCTAGCCACTTTATAATTACGCCTGCATCAATGCTCTCTATTTTAGCTAGTTTTGAATTTATATTATTTTTTAAAATGAATATTAAATAGTTTAAATGTATTTATAAATTACATAAAATAACTTAAAATGAATGTTTTAAATTATAGAGAGCCTCATCCCGCTCTATATATTTAGGAGCGAGATAGCTAAAAGTTATAATAGAGAGCCACTTAAGAGTTTGGTGTAGCTGTAAAAATAGATAAAAAGCTAAACATGCTCTCCAAAATAGCTAAGGAGCCACAATAGAGAGTCTGCTAAAGATACTCTTAAGGAGCCACAATAGAGAGTCTGCTAAAGATGCTCTCATTTGGTAGTTTCATAATACATTTAATCTTCAAGTGAGCCATCTATTTATCTACATGTAGTAGGTAATTTGAGGTAGAGTAAATTGTATGTAATTTATTAAGTAAGTTAATAATTGGTCATTCATTTTAGAATCTAAAATAATGCATTATGGAACATATACCAAACATATGAAGTTGATTGATTGCCTTTGAGTTGGGTGATGAAGATATGCATGAGAGACCATTAGATTAGAAGGAAACTATTAATTTGGTAAACAAAAATAAATTAGGATGAGAGCTGCAACGTTATCATATAGTAGGAAGTTGATCATATTTAGAAATAAATCATCAAAAATAATTAAATATCAGGAAATAAGGAGGGAATGACATGTGTCTTAAACCAAGAAATGG
This sequence comes from Rosa chinensis, assembly GCF_002994745.2. Classification (NCBI taxonomy): domain Eukaryota; kingdom Viridiplantae; phylum Streptophyta; class Magnoliopsida; order Rosales; family Rosaceae; genus Rosa; species Rosa chinensis. Next base: position 34,030,519 of record NC_037091.1, on the reverse strand, counting down.
GATGACAAAAGTTTAGCTAGATTTTGGCGACTTATCAGAATCTCTGATTTCGCCTTCTTCTTTTTTCATCATTTTTTTACACATCCTTGCCTCCATACGTGCTAAGCCTCAGTTTTCATCATCTTTCTCCTTTGAGAGCTGGCTCTAATCGACAAATAAACATAAACATAAACTTCATAGTTGACTCGGTCATCTATCAAACAGTTGATTTCTTCTCGGGGATCTAAAAAACTCTTCAAAACTCTCCTTTTCTTCTCATCAAGTTCATTCTTCCTACATTAAATAAAGTTGATTAAAAATGTATATTTGCTTTATGGGGGTGTATTCAATCTAAATTTTAAATAATTATGTCTGACTTTTTATAATCTGTGGATTCTCATAATCCACGGATTGTTTTAATTTCATATGAATTTAAACAGATTCTATTGTATCTCAAAAGAAAAAACACAGAGAGAGAGAGCCCTAGAGAGAAAAAGGAACGCATTGTAGGTTGCCATAGCCTTCGTCCTCCATCCGGCGGTGCGTCCCGGTGACGCTGTCGTCGGACGGGCTTGTTTTCAGAGGCCTATTTTGGCAGCTTGGCTTCGGGTTAAGGTTTCAAATCCTGGCTTTTTTCAAGATGGTGGCAAGGAGGGTGGCGGTGGAGGGTAGGATATTATTGCAGCTTGGCTGGTCAGGAATTCGGGTTGATTCTGGGTCGCTGCGGTGGGACGATACGGTCAACTGGGATGGGATTTCCATCAAGACTGGATCAGAATGGCGTGTGGTCAGGGGCGGAGCAACGTTGGGGCACAGTGGGTCCCGTGCCCCTGTGAGATTTTGATATATATACAAATTTGGTTTCATAATAACTCAGAGTGCTGTCTTGCTGTAGTGGTAGAGGCTTATTCTTGTCTTGGGCTGGTCTCTGGTTCGATTGCTGGTAGCAGTAATCTGCCAATTTTTTTTTCTTTCTTTTTTTTTAACATTAATACTATTATTTATTCTCAGCAATGTGTTAATTGTTTTTTTATTTCTTTCTTTTTCTCACATTAATACCATTATTTCTTCTCAGAAAAAAAAAATTAATAGTATTCTTTCATATAGTTTTAAAGTTCAAAGATAAATTATATTTCCATTATGAAAAATTATCTAAAATCTAAAAACTATAAGTTTGATTAATAAAATATGTAATCTAAAAAAATATTGATCTTTTTTAGTACAAAAATAAATATTGATCTTTCCCTAACCTTATTCTAATTATTATTTTTATTACAATTTTGATATATTTTAAGTTTAAGTTTCAATTTTTTTTTAATTTTTTTTTTTTTTAACTTTTGAGTGCCCCAGTTGAGATCATTTTCTGGCTCCGCCAATGCGTGTGGTTGAGAGCCCCCGTAATATTTCTTTTATTTTTTAGCACATAGGAAAATTATTGAGGCAATAAGGAAATAAGGATTGGAAGTTGGATTTGGTGTTTGTGCATTGGGCTTGCAAATAGGTTAGATATTATAGTGAAAAATCATATTAAGGCCCAAAGCCCATATGGAAGGACATTTTTGTCATTTCTCCTTTTAGGTATATATATAGGAACTAAACCACACCCAAACCAAACTCTGGCCTCATTTTCATTTAAGAGAGAGAGCTGTACCCGAGACTCTCTCTCTACCCTCTCGCCGGAAATCGCCCAACCTCCGGAAATGCTTTATCTGCCACTGACCGCCGCCGTCGACCACCGTCAGCCGCCGCTGAAAAATGCCAAAACCTCCAAATTTTCTTGATTTCTTCTCCTCTACCCAAATCCGAGCATGATATCATGAGATCAAGCCTCAAATCCATGAAATCTCTCAAACCCGAAGGCAAACTAGAGGGGTTTTCAAGATTTCTCCGTTCATAGGTTTATTTGAGGTGAGATTATTCATTCTAGGCTTGAATCCGAGTTTCTATTACGTTTTGGATAAAGATTTAGTGACATGCAAGTATAAATTTCAGATTTATTTGGAGCTATCTCCAAGTTCGTAGTCATAATCAAAGAGAGAAGAGTAAAATCGTCATCCTTAGATAAGGTTTCATACCATAGCCTCTAAATTTTCAGTTTATTGATAAGATGGTAATTTGCATGTTGGTTTTGTGTAGAGTTAGTTAGAGTGTTGTCAAAGGAGCCAAGGAGGAGATCGAATGAGTTTTTGGTGAAATCCAAAGGGTAAGGTTCTTGGGTTGCAGAATAACCCTCATCCTCACAAATTTGGCAACTTTAATGGAGTAAATTGGTTTTTGCTTGGGTTGGATTATTCGATTTCATTTGCATGTTGTTTTTGGTTGAAAATGATGTTTCATGGTGAAGAGTGAGAAGAAAAAGAAGAAGAAAAAGGAAAAGAGTTATTTTAATTAATTGAAAAAAAAAAAAAAGGAAAGTGGAGAAAAGAATTATTGGAAATTTATTGGTATTAAATCCTATTTAAAAGAGGGTTTGACCAAACAGAAAATAATGAAAAGTGAGGAGGATTTTTGGCATGGACTAATTGGACTTAAAAAGGTGGAAGTGGAAAAGAAGGAATTACAAAAGGAAGGATAATAAAAGTAAATTTGGCTATTGTCAGAGAAAGGAAAAGAAAATTGAGAAAGAATCATTGGAGAATAAATTAGTATTAATTGGATGAGTTATTATTCTCCAAAATTGATAGTCAAGAGAAGATTAGTCAATTAATTTTTAAACCAGAGACAAAGATGAGTTAAGGAGAAATAAACGGAACTATTCCAAGATTTCTTTGCAAGATTTGGTTTTAATTTTGAAATGAGAATGCTTACTTAAGGAAAGTCTTTCATTCTAGTGAAGTTGCCTATTTGGAATTTATGGGTATTAGATGGCCTCAATTTAATTAACGAGATAATTAGATGCGCGAAATATTGATTAGCTAAATGATATTAAGAAGGAATAATTATTAACTGTTTAATTATTCAATTAGGGACTCAAGTTCATGTAGGAAACTTTAGCGAAGCGGACCAAAGTGGGGACACGCTTATTATATCCAGGCAAGGTGAGATGTCCCTTCCATGTTAGTGGCATTTCCTGTGTGTATATGCTTATATGTCTCTATATATATATATATATATTGTTGTGTGAAAAATCCTGCATTGTTTTTGGTTGTCATTGTTGATGCCTCGAGATAAATGTTTCCTTATTTGTTGTTGATATTTAATTGTTGAGATAAAATCCGAGGCTAGACATGCTTGTATGTCGGAGATATGTTTATTTAGTGACCTGAGAGTGATAGAAGCTATGCTTCCTACGGTGTCGAAACCATGAACTTAAGGAGGGGCGATATGACCATATGTTGTGTCGAGCCCGTGTCACCTTAGTAGTGTACGTAGGGAATCGACAGTGACGTCAGATGGTATTGGACCAGTAAATGGACACTCACGCTACCCATAGCCGGTAAGGAAAGTAAATTATGAGTATTGATGCGTTTAGGCTATGATTGGTAGTTGGCCTAGTTTACCTAGTATAGGAAACCGAGGTTTCGGTCACTGGGAAAGTTGGAAACCCTGCAAGTAAGTATCTCTGAGCTCAGACTTGGTGTTAGCATACTGCATATGATTTCTAAGAAATATGATGAATATTTTTGGTTGCCTTGATTTGAATCGTTTTTACAACGCGCGCTCATATATATGTAGTATATGTATGTTTTCATATCGTATTTTCAAACCTAGCATTGGTTGGGGTGGGTCGGCCCCTATTGGGCTAGCGAGGACAAATTGCTCACCCCTACTTTTCAGGTAATAAACAACCTACTGTGGAGGAGCTGGAGTAAAAGCTAGTGACGTGGCAGTGTTCGTGTTTCGGTGTTGTTTCCAGAATCCTGTTTTCAACTTGGTATTTCCATTTCTCGATCACATTTCCTACTTTTAATAAATGAGCTTTATCAAACTCTGAGAGGCTCGCACACCTGAGGCGTGTCTCTTCTTTCATTGTTGTATTTCATATTCGGATTTCTAGACAATTTGTGTTGTAAACCTTAAGGCATTGCTTTACATTTGTTTTTCCCTTACGACTTACCGCTACCTTTCATCTTAAAATAAATGTTGGCTCAAAGTCACAGCACTACGGTATCCTACGTCTCGGGGTGCCACAACGGTGGTGGGTGGCAGTGGGTGGAGCGAGTGGTGTCGTCCCTAGCCTCTTCTCTGGATATGTGGTCATGGGACTGTGGAAGGGAGAAGGGGATTGGTGATGCTCAAATCCATTGGGCGACAAGTGCTAGGAATCCATATTAGAGCGGATCGAATCTAGGACCATTGTGGTCTGGGAGGGGCGGCATGACGGGGTGGGGGTATGGTTGTGGTGGCACGCTGGGAAGAGCAGTACTGCCAGATAGGAGGTTAGAGGCAATTGTGGGCCTGGCTCATGGGCCGCATATCTCTCCTTGCAATCTTGACTATTGTTTGGGCTTGGAACAAACTTTTGGGCCCTTGTTTGCTTGTCTTTTATTTTCAAAATTTATTTTATTTATGCTTTCTAGCAGTTAGTGGCCTTATGCCGTTAATAAGTGGCTACTATTATTTGGTAGGACGAGGTAGGCTTTGTCCCGGTCTGTGCACCTTGAGTACCGTGTCTGGCCTAGGACAGCAGCGAGCTTCTTGCCTCGTCAAATGGTCGCAGCCTCTTAGTAGCATGATGAAATTAAGTGTCACCAAATTTTTCTTTCGGTGGCAACATAGTGAGAAACTTTGTTTTAATATATTTTGGCTCCACATGAGCATTTTCTTTCTAGAATGTCACCTAAATTGTAAAGCAAATGGAGTAGTCAGTCATGCACTCTTTGCTAATTGGTGCATGTTAGAATACACAAAATTAGTTGAGACTCCTTATATTATTTCAAGATGCTCTCTTAAGATTTATTGTCATATGGAGTCCCCCCCCCCCTGTATTCTATGGTTTCATTAATGATTATGGCTTAAGGGCAGCCATTTTGGCCCTACCTCAAAAAAAAAAAAAAAAACAGATATTATTGTATTATATTAACAATATTTGTTTGGATTTTAATAAGTGCTTGGATTATTTGGACGTATAATGAGGAATTGATAAGGCTGGGTGGCTAGCCATTGTAATTGCTGCAAATGCAAATAATCGAATAAAAAATGCAACAAGAGATTTTATAGACCTAATTTATTGTCCTTTTAATTTTCGAGTACGTACTATCACAATGCAATACCATCCAGACCCTACACGGATCTAGATCCTCTCCTAAACTCACAATCTACCTAAGCTACCTAAGCTTTGAAGGAGATAAAGCCACATGGCTATTATGAGATCCAACGGTATGCAACAAACTCACATGATTTTTCTCTATTAATTTTGAGTTTTATTTTGTCTTTTGCTAAACTTGTTTCTTCTCTTTGTACTTCATTTCATCACTTCCATTCCCTGTCTTCTTTCTTCATTTTTCTTTCTTCTTTCTGTTCTCCTTTTAATCATCAGACCCAAAATCTCATGTCTTGCTTCTATAGCCCCTGTGCATTCTTCTTAAATAGACAACCTGGGTTTATGTTTTGAGTCTGAAATTACATGTCATATCAACGAACACTACTAGAAATTTCCCCAATGGGGACCAATTTGTAAAAGTGGCTTTTGGCCCAACACACACTGATTTTGGTGGCTAAAGGGCATTAGCCACTAATTGGATATCAGTCCCCTTTATTGCAGGTGCTATTGGTACAAAGGCCACCATAAAAAAAAAAGTGTGAACACAGAAACCAATGCAGCTTTTCACACTATTATGGAATTAGTGGGTCTTTCACCTTTGTAATCACACTGATAATAGTGGCAAAATTGGTAGGCTATATTAAAAAAAAAGGCACCAAATAATTGGTGCATATATGATCTTGTATTGTATTTTAAATGTATTGTACAATAAATTTACAAGTTAAAAATACATCCATAAGAAACTATACACTACTAGAAGTGATACTCTTGTAAGATTCGTCAGTGATTCACAGGGTTCCTTAAGACAGTCCCTTTGCAGCTTCTTGACCTGCAATTTTACAAGCGCAACTCTTTTAACTCATTGCTCAAGAACCAAAGGCTGGGAAAACACTAAACAGAAGCATATCCACATTCATTCAGGGAGATAAAAAGTTATGCAACTTTAAATGATTGCATCGCTCTGATCTTTTCATACTAATGTGGATTATAATTTACGATGATCCAAAACTATGTAGGCAAGCGTACCTTATCAAACACGGGAGAATTCCTTAGCAGACTCCAAACACATATCTTCATATTTCATTATTACTTCTAACTGTAAGTAACAAGAATTAAATCATCACAAAGTATTAACAGCAATAAGCATTACATTAGCAACCATGAAAACAGTTGGGTCTAGGTTTCCAGCATTATACTAACTTTAAGACTATCCTAACTCCAGACCTTTAAGACTATCCTAATTCCAGACCAAGAAAACTCTTAACACTGAACATAAATTAATTCATATGTGGATAAATACTTATTGAAAAATCCAGAGATGCAAAGTAACATTTGACACACTCTGGGTATAAGTTAAATGCAAAACACTGATAGATAACTGCACATAGAGACTGTCCTAAAAGCTTGCACAATGAATCGACTTTGGTTAAATTGTCACTTGATGAAATTGCATCTACAACAGCATATTGAAAATCATTAGATCAATGAGATCTTACTAAATAATTCAACGTGCGAAGAGAAAATCCTTTTATGTTGGATACATGATCCATAAGGCGTCCAGGTGTAGCAACCTTTAGGGGAATATAAAGTATTAAGTACCTAACAAAGTTACACACAATTGTCAACTTAAAGAAATTTCTACATCCTTTACGGATTCTTATGTTGGCACAGAAATACGTATAACAAACTAAATTTATGTTTTCTATCAAGAAAATATTATCATATGCAAAAATTTACTTAACAGTCGCCATAGGATAACAACATGAAAACAGACTTCATTAAACCATACCTTCTTTATGAGCAATGCCTAATTGTCAACAAACCAAGATTCTAAAAAGCCCAGACATTCAAGTAAACTATAGTATAGACGTTAAGGAAATCAAGCCTCCCATACTAGAAAAACACAAACTTACAATAATGTGTGGCCGCTTTGCAAGCATAATAGTCTATTGGACCATATTCACTCCTCCAACAAGCTGAAAGGATTAGGTAAAAGAAGTTAAGCAACATAAACAACGATTAAATTTACATAAATCAATAAGAAACAATGATGCAACCATACCACTGGGTTAATTCCATAGCTTTAGAAATGATAACGTTATCATACACTACAGATCTAATATAAAGCACCAAAACACATGACTCTAAATTGTTCAAAATTGTTTGTCCTACATAAGAAAAATCTACAGGATAGAACTTGAGCCACTACAAAACAACCACAAGAAGCTAGCATGAAATCACTAGTTTGTATCCAGTACCTTGATATCCCAACAATACCCGAAACCTTCATCTGAGAGTGATGACATGTGGTACCAGCCCTAGTTCTGCCAACTCAGCAACACTAACATAATAAAGATGAAAAGAAAAAATTGCAGAGGACCATACACAACAAGCTCAACATAGTTCCAAAAAAGAAGAAATAGCAATATCTTGATTACCAGAATCAAACACCAAGTTTCTATAAAAAAAATTGAATAAAAAATAGCAAGTAATTATGAATGCATTGTTTGCATCCCCAAGTAATAACCTTGCAGCTTCATGAAGGGAGATGGATTCTACCTAGTACCTATAAGCTCATAAGTCAAAATCAAATATCGAACCAAATTTCCAAAAAAAAAAAAAAACTTATTACAAAATCAAAAGAACAATCCTTTCACTTACTTTTGGATCATTATTGCTGGAAAATTGCCATGGAAAGTATTGAAGTTCTCTTTCAGACCCACTTCCGGTTATAACACCAAAACCAAAATCAGTTCCACATTTCCCAAACAATTTTTTTTTATAGATAAAAAGAAAAACTAATAGATCAGATTTGATTCTTCATAAACAATGACAAAACAATACCTTAAGCTCCTGTATAGCATTAGAGATTGCCCCAAATCCTTTCCAAGAATACTGATTCTTTGCCTTTCGCGCAAGAACCTATAAATCAAATCACCTAATTACAAACCCTCAATTTGGGGCCCCAAATCAAAAATCCCCAAATTCCCTAACAGAAAACTGACCCCAACGCTCTAGAGGACATTAATGATATCGTAGATTCGCCGCCTCTCCATGGCTGCAAATTTGTGGGAACATCATATCCCAATATTGAACGCATAAAAAGCCAGAGATTACAGAAATATAATAGCGTAATCTTGAATTGGCGTTGTCTAGGCTGACGGAGGTCACGCCTTGATGATCGTACAGGGCAATGAAACTGAAACTCAAGATTGGAGGTCAGAACAACAGATCAGACAAATTAGAGAGAGAGAGATAGAGAGAGAGAGAGAGAGAGAGGGGGGGGGGGGGGACGAGGAGAATATGAGTGGTTGCTGGAACAAGGAAAGACGAAGAGATAAGGTTTTAGTTTCAAACCTCAAAATGAGCTGGGTAATTCAGACTTTTCAAGCTGGGTCACATAATATATTCTTGTTTAAGAGCAAACATGGCACTGATATTGGTGTTAAAAGCCAATAGCCACTGATGTACAGTGGAATAACAAAATAAGTCACCGAAGTTTTATAACAGTGTGATACTGTTTCAAAATGCCACTGATAAATTTTGGTGGCTACTAGTTAGTCCCTATTGGGGAAATTTCTAGTAGTAGAAATCAATTACCACAATTGCAAAATGGAATCTCAAAATGAGCACAATCACCACTGCTCCCATCAAATTTTCAAAAAAATCAAGAGCTCCCATCAAATTCGTCGAAACCCACTTGAGAGTGTTTGTTAAGGGTGTTGAGTGAACTGTTATACCATCAATTGTGTTTCTTCTGGAGTTTTGGGTTTGATAGTATGGTATCAGATCTATCCTTAGATTCCTCTCATCAAAATCCAATAATTACAAGGCCTACTGTGTTTACAAGCCTTGATGCCTCTTTCCATCAATTGTGTTTACAAGCTAGCCTTGATCCCTCTTTCCTACCTCTACTGCTACTACTATAGGGCCATCGGGATTCGGGAATACAGCTCTTTCATCAAAACCTATCATCAAAGCATGAGCAACTCCAATGCTCTTAGAAGATTAACCACATATATGGTCACAGAAGGAAGTTTGAGCAAGATGTTCTATGGTATTGATGATCAGTCTGAGTTTTTGTCATGGTTGAAACAACACCAATTCAATTGGTGACTAGCATTCCCTATTCTGTCCCATCAATTGAATCCCAACCAAATCCCAGAAGAAAATTTATCAACCACCAAAACCCATAAGGATGAGTCAAGGACTCAACAAAGACCAAGAAAATTTGAACCGAAGTGGAACTGAGTGGAAGTAAAATCAAGTCAGATTTAGTCCAGAAGAGAGTTTTGGAGGTTGAAGATTAGAAGAGTGTATCGGTGGGGAAAAATATCATTGTTTTTTGTCTTTTTTATGTCAATCACTATGTGGCACTATTGTGGTCATTGGATATTTCTGTTACACGTGTCATTGCATGGTCGAAAACTTAGGAAGGTTAGGCAACTTTCTTGCTTAGGAGAGGATCCTCTCCCACTCTACACACCATATATAACATAGCATCAACAAAGCCTCTACAAGTATAGTTGGCAACAAATTGTCCTACTCTGGGCAAATTTCAGCAAACAATTGCAATCTTCTTCTTGTAATATGACTATAGACAAGACTCTGCGCAACCTTGTTGGATACATCCGTATCTTCCATCAGTGAAGGTATTTCATTTGGAGACAAGATAACCTCTGTTTGAGCCCAAAATTAATTTTGGCAAGATCGTTTGAGTGGATTTAGCATAGCGGGCCAATACTTGCTGCCTAAAAATAAGCCTACTTGGGTTTGGGTTACAGCTTCACCCATTCAGTAATCCATAAGGAAAACGAGCCCTTATTGGAGTCAAGTAGTGGAGATTGAATAGGAAACTTCAATCAATAATCCTTCTATGGCAAGGAACAGTCGAAACCCTAGGTATAAATCCCAGGTTTCAAGGACGAATTAAACACAACTCTCAAATCAACTAATCGCACAGATTATCAAAGCCTCTCCGGAGCAAACCTACCTACAACCTAGTTGCAAACCAGTGAAGCAAGGGTAAAGCCCTCGCAACCCAGGGAAGCTAAAGTCGCGCTTTAGCAAAACCCGTGCTTTCTCCAAACTTCCTGGTGATTGCTCTGCTCAACCTGCAACGTTTGAGTATTGATTAGGTGTCGCGAAGAGATCATAACCAAAGCCCTTACCCGTAAGGCAAGAAGTCCTTTTCCGGAAGGCAAAGAAAAGAGCCTTGTGACGAGGTTGGTGCTCTCCTCGTCCACAGCGCTTGATTCAAGAAGTCAAGTCAAGGGATTCCCTGACGACTGCACCTCACGGTGCTGGCACGCCTGCTCAATCACACGCTCAAAAGAGACAGTTTGCATGCCAACTAGTTTTGGAGCCAAACAACCACAATGCCATCATCTTGGGGTGAGCAATCCTTGCAACTGATGACGGTAATTGGGGTCTTGTCGGTGTTATTTGGCTTTGGCAATGAGGTTAACGCTACTGCTGCTGCTACATCTGTAACAGCTATGGCCTAATGGGAAAAGTGGGTCTTCAGACTGGGTGTGCATAATCCTGAGCTACTTGTAGACTTGCACATTTGTTCCTGGGAAACAACACAATGACAGTTTCAGTAGTTGAATATGCATGTCAAAATTTGGCAGCTAATTAGCGCTTATCCTACTACTAACCTCTGATATGTTCTTGGCAGGGAAAGAAGTTGGACGCAGATTTTCTTAGACATTTCAGTGAACATTATGTTCGCGCACAGAACCAAATAACAACTGCACTGACTACAAAAATGTTCCTAACGATTAAGTAAATTTGTCAGAACACTATTAGTTTCTTTCCTATAATTGTCAGGCTTGTACATGGATGGATAGCACACAATCTAGTACTTGTTTACTTCAGTGAAAGTAGGTTAACTTTCCATGACTTCCTTATCAACTCTAGCATTAACTGAATGTACAAAAACATGACTTCAAAGTCTTGACGCCAAGCCAACAACTTATTATAAAACTGTGACCTTGTAGACATTACTTCAGGAGTAATAGCTTCATCTTTGATCTATTAGGTTTCATTTAATTTCAAAATTCCCATTCAGTCAATCCCAGAACCGTAGGATCACAATAGGTGGTGAACCATTTACTACATCAAGCAACCTAATTTTACATAAGATCAAGTTACATATAATGAATCGTAATACTGCAAAATTCATATAAAAGAACAAGTGCATAGCTCGAATATGATAATAGAGGCTACGAACAATTTGATTGGGCAGTGATAGTAAGCCAAGACTCACAGTACTACCTCATCTATTGTAATTCGGTGCAACTAAGTGTTTGCCTCAAAATCGTCTCAGTCGAATGAGGGCCGAGGGACTTGCAGTTGAATCATCCTTCTGAAATTGCGCGGGCATGCCAACTCGCGGCCGAATGGCCAAGCGAGGTTTATGATTTGAATGGTGCGTGATCTGACTTCTTTCAAATGATTGTAGGCCGAGGAAGGAACCCTCTCGGCCGTTAGGTTCTGATGCCTCTGTTGCAAGGACTTCGGTTAGGCGTCAATGCTGACCGGGATCTTCTATCACGTTCACTTCTTGGGTAAACTCAAAGGTTCGGGTGACAAGCGAGAGATCTATTGGATGAAGGTACTCGCAAATCAAGGTGAAGACGAAGGTGAAGTGGACTCGGTTGTCAAAACGTTGTGAGATGATATGTGTGTGAACGGCGAATCGCATCAATCCAATCCGGATTGGCCGAAAGAGATCAATGGATGATAATTCTATGTTACGAACTACTCATAAGTGCAAAAAGTAAAGTACATATAAAATAAAGAACAAGAAAGTAAAGTGCTTGAATGTAACAACTGAAATAAAAGTAAGAAACTAAAAATGAAAACAAGTTATGAAAGTTGAATAGAAGGCAAAGTACCTATGAAAGAGTAAGAGAAAGGTTTGAGTAAAAGTTGTATATTGATTTGTTTGTGTGGTGCAGGACCTTTTACAATGAGTTACAAGGTGCTATATATACAAGTCAAAAACCCTAGCTAACTTGTCCTCCAAGACGTGGAACTTAAGTAGGATTCTCCTTCCTTTCAGGATTTATCCGTTTCGTAAAACTCTGACTTTCCTCCAAGATCTTCATAATTAAGAGCACAGATTGACTTGAACTCCTTCCTTGTGAAGACTCTTCATCCGATATTATTGCCTAAACTCAGCCGAACATTAATTTTCATTTCGGCCCACATGAGTAACTACCCTTTTGAACCTGGGTTAAACCGAACATATGGTCGCATGGTCCAACTTGTTGATTTTTGGGTCGTCCGTTACTAAAACCTCAAACCAAGCTGGGTGACCAACCGACACCTTTTCCTTGGTTGTATGACTTCATCGACTATTTGTCTTGAATGGGTGTCAATTCATCCTCATTTTTTCTCAACATGGTCGTACACGAGAGTAGCTAAATTCAGGTCCAAACATTGCCCCCTCCAGTCTCATAAGCATTGGCTCTCAAGCCAAGTGGTTATGAGACTTGAATAAAAATGGAATATCGCAAAAATACCTGGTCGTGATACTTCAATTTGGTTGTGCAACTTGAATCACAAAACTCGGCCTTGACATGCAAAACTTGAAAAACTTGGCCGATACACCCCAAGTTTGAAAGCACGGTCATATTATCTTGGAGAAGAAAAACAACCCGACCGAGACTTATTACTCGGTCAAGGCTACTACTCGGCCAGGACTTTCTACTCGATCATGTTCTAAAGTACTCCAAAATTTGGCCGAGTTGGCACACTTCGTTGGACTTAACTTACTTGTCCAAACTTGGTCGTGATGTATTGCTCAACCGCCATATTATTCTTGGCCTCAAGCCTTCCCGAACTTAAATTCTCTCCCATGAACTCAACCGTACTACACCATTGATTGGAACACTTAAACTTGGTTGATCCATTTAATTGGTAAAACAATCGGTCACGTTGGCTAAGACAAAAGAGCTCGACCAATACTTTAGACTCGGTTGAGACAACTTGGACGAAAAATTTGACCGAGGTGGACCCATTTGGACAAAGCTGGTCATCAACACCAAGGTTGGAGATTTCAAATATGTCAGCTGGGTTGTGGTCTCCACCAACTTGCATGATGTCTAAATATGACCGAGTTGACCAAATTAACCCATAACTTTGACCACGATGTTCCCCAGACATGTGCATAATTATTCAACATGATTATACATATTTTTCATATAATTATTATATATATATAACCATGAATACAGCACACTGATCATGATTATAATTATAATTATATAATATAATTACATGGACATGTGTGCCATTAGATTACCTGGGATGCGTGCCCTTTTGCTTGCACGAAAAATTGAAAAAATTGTAGAAACCACTTTATCTTCAACTTGGCTTCTCATAACCCAAAAAACCTCTCAGAGCCCTTTCCAACACCCTTTTGAGCACCGCAGCTGAGAACCACAAAGATTAATTAAATAGTTTCTAGGCACCGAGATCTATCTTCGACGCCGACGCATTGAGGGTTTTAACCGAGTGTCGCCACGTAGTTTGACAGTGACAAGCTGTGAGGTGGGTGCGAGTTACCAAATGGGCCGCGATCTGGGTTTGACTTTTCAGGTGGTCTCAAGAGCGTGGCTGACAGAGATGAGCGGCTAACTGGGTTGATCTAGCGAGAAACAGTTGAAAATATTTGGGGAAGTAAGTTGTCTAAACTTTTCCACTCTTCCTTGTGTGTGATTAAGCTGAGAACTAGCTTTATTGCGGCTTCATGAGATTTGAAATGCATTTATGCTTCTCTGCTTCACGTTTTCCACAATTCTGGGTGAACCATAACTCTTGCTTAATTTCTCTTGATGAAATCTTGGAGATTGACATAAGATGCTTGCATTTGATGAATAATTTGCCCCTGAAAGTTGCGCACTTTGAATCTGGCATTTAACCCCCAGATTAATGGTTCATACTTTATTAATCAAGAGTTTGAATAGTCAAAGCTCTTTAATTATTGGTTAACACTACTGGCAACTTTCCAAAACTTTGAATGCCTTCTGTTATTTTCTTTGCAACATTGATTGCTGTATTGAGAGGCGGTCCAGTCCTCAACTAAACTTAGCAATTTTCTCTCGCATTATTGCCCTGCTTCTGCTTTCCCTTGAGATCAAAATATACACCCACCGGGTTAGCTTTCTGATGATAAGACAGAAGCATAGATCCTTGAGTCTTAATTTGAAATTTGAATAAACTTGCAGATTCTTGGTTTCTGTGTCGAACATAGATCGAAATCTGCCAAGCACTGATTCTGTGATTTATTTGCAGGTTTGAATGAACTCCACCGTTGCTAAACAAAACTTTCCATGGCCGATGATACATCAGAAACTGACACGGGGCTAGAGGACAGCGAAGCAACAAAAGCACATTTGGCTGAATTCTCAACCAAGTTTGAAGCTGCTTTTAGTGCTTCTGTGGACAAACTCCAAAGTTCTGTGATATGTCGGTTGGCAAAGAACAAGGAACCTCGAAGAGAGTGTGTATTAGGACCCCATTACAGCTTGGGTATGCCGCCGGCCATCAACGAGGTTCTATAAAACTCGTTGGTGGATACATCTTGCTTGACAGGCAGAGCTAGCTGGTCTGGTTGGAACACAAATTCTAAACAGCCAGGGAGTTGGCCGAAATCGACACCTGAGTGGAAGAAATGGGTGCCACGGATGGAGCACTTTTTCGGCCGCTCATGGAAAAAATGTGGTATTTATGATAGCATTAAAATGTCTGAGCAAGAAATCTACATGGACCGGCCTCTTCTTGCCGCTGCCTTGTGTTTTTGGTCATCTGCTACTAACACCATGAACCTGCCACTTGGGCCAATGAGTCCAACCTTGCTAGATATGGCCGCAATATTTGGTTTTCGGCCGAATGGAGAGGAGATATGTGTCTTAGCTGACCTTCCTTCCTCTTTTCATGCTAGCCTGAAACCCAAAGTGAACAAGGACGACAAGAAAGCCAAACAAAAAGCTGATGCCAAAGCGAGGAAGTTGCTTAACTATAGCACTTTCTACGCCGAACATGCAATTGCCGAGGATGTGTCCACGGTTGAGAGTCACGAACCAACGCAACATGAGCATGCCGCTTTCCTCCTCTATTGGCTATGCAAATACGTGTTTTTCACGAAATCGAACAAGTGCTTGTTCGAGTTTGCTGGTATTGCGGAGGTCCTTAGCTTGGGTAAACCTTTAGCCCTTGGTCCGTTTGTCCTTGCCTATCTTTACCGTACTTTGCGTAATGTAGTAACCAACAATATGACACTGGATGTTCAAGGGCCATTATGGATGTTCCAGGTATGGGTGCAAACTTACTTTCATCAGCTTCGACCAAGTCATCCTTTTGATTCCACTGTGATTCTCGGCCGCCAGATCATCTCTCTTGGTCCTCATGCACATTCGGTAGCAGAATGCTTTGCTTTCTTCCTTTCGAAAAAGAGCATGACCAAGGAAGAGTTTGCCATATGTTATAGCCGAGACTATCCTTCTTGTCTTGCATTAAACATAACGAAATCATGGGAGAGGTCTTTGGACTTGTCAGTACTTCTACCTTGGGGGAGCATTCTGATTTCTCGAGACATAAACTATGGTCTCAAGGGAACACTGGGTCGGCCAGGGGTTGAGGTTTATCTTCCAAACTTTGTTGCGCGTCAGCTTGGCTTCATACAAAGTTGTCCAGCCTTCTTTCTAATGTCCCGAAATCGTTTTTCTTCATGGAGAGGTGGGTTTACAGACACTGCGCATTGTTCGGCCATCACTCTTTATTATCAGACTCAGTTTGGCAATTTTGAGAGATCCGGTCTGAGCGCCCGCGAACCTGATCATAGAGCAACTCCGACTTTCCAAGCTTAGTGGTCAACATTTATCAAGAAGAAACTTGGAGAGGACTTGCGGACAACCGAGCGTATTGCCATGTATGGATTCCCGGGCTTGTTCACCAACAAAGGTGAGTAATCTCAACCAGGAAACTTCCTTTGATCTCAAATACATTTCTAACTTTATGCTTTGTGTTCTAGGCAATGGCAAGAAGAAGGCACCGGTTGCCAAGTCGAAATCCAAAGAAATGTCCAAGGAAGGTAAACCCCAACTCATTGTCCGACAGTCGCTAATTTCTTTAATTGCTAAATTTTTTTTTTATCTTTCAGAGCAAACCTCAAAGAAACGAGCATCAAAGTCGGGAAGAGCCCTGCCTACCAAGAAGGTAAAGAAGTCACCTAACGTGGTGGAGAGTTCGATCACGAATCCGGCTGACATTATGGTTAGTGAAGACATAATTTTCGAGGGTGATATGGATAATAGCCAAAATGCTCTAGGTGAAAATCACATCATGTCTGGAGCTGAGGATGCGGCCGAAACTAGTGATGCCTCAAACAACAACACGGGCTTGGCCGACAGCGAAGGTTCGCCTGATGAAGCACAGCCAGAAAACTTTGAGCATGAGGTAGGTTCATGATTTAAAGTTGTGTGTTTCTCTCGTCTTGGTTATATGAATTGTGCCAGGCTAAATGACTCTCTTTATCTTGGTAGAGAGATGGCCGCATTGATCACTCTTCGCATCCTCCTGAAAGCTCCATGGTTGAAATTGACATGGATGTAAGTTTCTCATATTCCCTTCTTGGATTGTATTTCTTGCTTGTCTGTGATTATTGATTCTCTTCTTTTGCAGGACTTGGGTGAGAACCAGCTTCCTAATATCGACCAACCACTCGCAAACTCAGCTAACCTTGCTAAGGATGCGGAAGACATCGGTGTACTTGGCCGAGAGGCGTTGCTTAACCACCAAACACTTGTCTCGGTAAGATATTTCAATCCGGCTTGGTATGCATCACTCCCATATTCTAGAAACAACTTGAACCTTTACTGTTCGTGCAGGTACGAGGAACTCAAAGCAATTCAACCTTGGAGTTGGTTCTTCTCAATCCAACTGAACCAAATCCTTCTATGTCCTGAATGCTTACCTCGCCTCTTACTGAAAGGATGCCTCGAAATGATCAGCCTATCATTTGCGCCTCATCGTCGGTTGAGCCTGTGGTGAGTGATTCAACAACTTCAGGATTTGTTCACCCTAGCTGAATTAAATCAATCTAGTTTTTAGTTCAAGTAATTCTTCTTCTTTTTTTAGGATCAAACTATAGGCGATCTTGGTCTGGAGTTACTTCAATTTCTCGATATGCTAGACAACAACGCGAGCCCGGTGGAGGAAAAGCTTGAAACAACCGAAACCAAGAAGGCAATTGAATCGGTCAGACAATTTTTGGGTTGTGATACGAGAGCAGTAACCGAGGCTAGTTTTCTTGCTTTCAAGGAGGCGGTTGAAGTACTTATTTCAGCCAACCATTTATCTCAAGTAGAAGCTTATGGAGTTCATGCCCTTTTGTCCCGTGCAAATTTTAGTCTCTCTCCCTGCCTAGAAGCCCAAAAAGAGTTTGAAACCGGCGAGAAGTTGATAAGTGAGTATAAAGACATTCGCCAATCTACCGATCTTGGCCAACTTCATAAGTTGAAGACTTCTTTGGACGAGGGAAGGTAAAAAGTGCGTGATTTGAAAAAGCAATTGGTCGAAGCTGAAGAGCAAGTCAAAATCACTTCGGCCTCCATCCGAACCATTGTTCCTCAACAAGATCTCACTAGGTATAGCTTGATTTTGTCATCGGTCAAGTCGTACAACAAGAAGAAATGCATCTAGAAGCGAAAGGTCGACCAAGGTATGGAAGACTTGGAAAAGGTTAAGGAAGTTCTTTGGTCCCTTCTACCCTCTGACATGTAGTTATAATGGGATTTGGTATTCATCTCGGCTTATATTTTGTACATGGTCTTAGGACCATAACTCAGCCGTTTGCCTTAATTTTGTAAAGTCTAACTGACCTTATTTGTATGACTCACATTCTATGACCGGTTGATCATTTGGCCGCTATATTGTCAATGGATTCAGCCTCTTTTGACTTCATATATTTCGGCCAATCAGGTCCTAATACTTGTTTTGCACCTTATTTTGAGCTTGGTTACACCAACATCTTCAGCTTGGCTGACCCTCCTATTCACCTTGGCTAAAATTACCTTAGTTTATTCGGCCGACATATTTAACTCGGCCAAATGAATTGCTTGATTCTGGACAATACAATTTTGGTTGATTCGGCCAACACTTCATGTTTAACTTTGACCGACAAAATAAAAGTAAATTCCAACAGCGTAAATAAAGGGATGTCAAGAGATACTTAAACGTTGTTTATGCAAAAACATACAACATAACATAGCCGGCCGAGTTTACAAGTCTAATACTCGGCCGATGTTCCCTAGGTGGTACACTATAATTCTTGCTCCATCATCTCCCAGGTAGTGGGGTAATATTTCTTGAGGAATTACCCGTTGATAGGCATTGCATGCAGCTCTCCATCTTGATCTCTCAGTTGATATGCACCTTTTCCTAACACTTGATTGATGATAAACAGATCTTCCCACCTTGGCGACCATTTTCCGAAACGTTTATCTTTAGTTCCGATAGGCAAAATGGCTTTCCAAACTAAATCTTCCTCAGCAAATGACTTAGACTTAACTCGTTTGTTGTATTCACGGGCCATAGCCTTTTTCTGTGCTTCCATTCGGTTGTAAGCGTCCATTCGCTCTTGGTCAAGTTCTTCAAGTTCCTGAATCATTGCATGAGTGTAGTCGTCAGCTACGATCTCATTTTGAGCAGCGAATCTAAATGATTTCAATTTCACCTCAACAGGTAACATAGCATCATGCCCATACATTAGCGTAAAAGGCGTTGTCCGTGTGGCTGTACGTTTGGACGTCCGAAAAGCCCACAAGGTCTCTGATAACAGATTGTGCCAATCTCTGGGATTCTCTTGAACCATCTTCTTGAGTATATTTATAATGCCTTTATTACTGGCTTCGGCCTGACCATTTGCTTGGGCATAGTAAGGTGTCGAGTGAGTCAACTTGATACCCAGACTATCTGTGAGTTCATGCATTGCTTCGGCTATGAAAACCGAACCCCTGTCAGCCGTTATGGTTTCAGGTATCCCAAACCTGTGTATAATGTTTTCCTCCACAAATTTGATTACTGTCTGACTAGAAATAGTAACGTATGGTTTTACCTCTACCCATTTAGTGAAATAATCAGTGGCAACCAAAATCCATACGTGTTGTTTTGATGATGGTGGTCTAATATTCCCTATAATATCCATGGCCCAACCTCGAAATGGCCATGGCTTAACAATTGGATGGAGGACGTCGGCCGGAACTCTTTGCACAGGCACATGAATTTGACATTTCTTGCAGCTCTTTGCGAATTCAATGCAATCCTTTAGAATTGTTGGCCAGTAGAAGCCGTGCCTTCGAATTAACCACCTCATTTTGATCTCGACCTGATGTGCACCACATATCCCCCTCGTGGACATCTCTCATGACTTCCAAAGTCTCTTGCCCCCTATCGGAGCTTTTGCGATACACTGCTTCTTTGTATATAACGAAATGTCCAGCCAAGTACCGAGTCTTCCGGTCATGATTACCTTGAGGATTTTTGTGGAACTTGATAATGGGGAGTCTCCAATCATTTGGCTCGATGTCGATAACAAAAACATCCTCTGAGACTCCTCTTTCTTCTAAAGCTAGGAGGGTACGTTTGGCAATCTTGATGACTCGGGAGTCGTCGCCTTCGGGGATTCGTAACCCTGAGGCTAATTGGGCCATCTCATTGGCCTCCATGTTCTGTCCCCGTGGGAGGTGGGCGAAAGAGATTCTATCGAACGTGTTGGCGAGCTGATCAGCTAAGGCGTGATAAGATAAAAGTCCCCAACTTATGCATTTGAACTCCTTATTCATTTGGTTTATGACCAATTGAGAGTCTCCAAACACCAGAACCCATCGTGCTCCCATCTCTAGTAGAATCTCCAACCCAACAATAAGAGCCTCATATTCTGCCTGATTGTTTGTACATGTAAAATCTAATTGGAAAGAAAACTGGAACTTTTATCCTTCAGGCGTTTCAACGACAACACCAGCTCCGGCTGAAAACTCAGTACTAGACCCATCAAAATACATGGTCTAGTGATTGTTGGTCATGTAAGCCACATATACCGTCCCAATATCAACCTCCTCAGCTCCCTCAAACTCGGTTGAAGGGTGATGAGCTAGAAAATTGGCCAATGCTTGGCCCTTGACGAACTTTTGAGACACATATTGAAACGTAAACTCAAACAACGCCATGGTCCATTTTCCAATTCGGCCTCGTATGATAGGCCGAGTCAGCATGTACTTTACTAAATCAGTTTTGGATATGACTTGGACGACCGAGGGTAACATGTAGTGCTGAAACCTGATTGCGGAAAAGAACAATGCAAGACAAAGCCTTTCAATAGGCGTATACCGAATTTCCACATCAGTGAGGACCCGGCTCAAGTAATGCACATCACATTCCTTGCCATTGTTGTTGTCTTGTGCCAATAGGCTTCCTATTGAGTTATCCAATGCCAATATGTATAACTTCAAAGGCCTCCCACTTACTGGGGGTACCAAGACGGGTGGGTTTGATAAGTATCGTTTGAGTTGGTCGAATGCCGCTTGGTGCTCTATTCTCCAAACAAACTCATCTTCGGCCTTGGTTCTCAAAAGTGAAGAGAATGGCTGAATCTTGCCGGCCGAGTTAGAGATGAAGCGCCTTAGAAAATTTACTTTTCCCAGGAATGATTGGAGTTCCTTCTTCGTGCTAGGAGCAGGTGCATCCATAATTGCCTTGGCTTTATTTTTGTCGATTTCAATTCCCTTTTTATGAACTACAAAACCAAGGAACATACCGGTTGATACTCCAAAAAGACATTTGTCAGGATTCATTTTTAGTTTGTGAGCTCGCATCTGTACGAATGTCTGTCGAAGGTTGGCCAAATGATTTTGCGTCTTGGCCGACTTTACCACAATGTCATCAATGTATACTTTGACTGTGTGACCAATTAGGTCATGAAAGATCATATTCATGGCCCTTTGATAGGTTGCTCCGGCGTTTTTGAGTCCAAATGGCATAACGAGCCACTCAAATGTTCCTATTGCGCCTGGGCATCTGAACGTCGTTTTGTGAACATCCTCCTCAGCTATAAAAATTTGGTTGTAGCCAGCGTGCCCGTCCATGAAAGAAATAATTTCATGTTTGGCCGCACCATCCACGAGCAAGTCGGCCATGGGCATTGGGTACTCATCCTTGGGTGTGGCCAAGTTTAGATTTCTAAAATCAACACATATGCGCATTTTGCCATTCTTTTTCCTTACTGGCACAATATTAGATAACCATTCAACATACCTAGCCGTTCGAATAAAATCGGCCTTTAATAAATGCTCCATTTCTTCTTTAATTTAAGGCAAAACCTCGGCAGCACATCGCCGAGGAGGTTGCTTGTAAGGCTCACAATTGGACTGTATAGGCAACCTATGTTCTACTATACTTCTATCTAAACCAGGCATTTCATGGTAACTCCATGCAAAACAATCTTGAAACTCAGTCAGCAGAGCCTTCAAGTCTTCCTTTAACTTGGGTGGTAGGAGCTTGCTGATCCTAACTATCCGAGGCTCCTCGGTGGTCCCTAAATTCAGGTCTTCTAGTGGGTCTTGAGTCTCAGTAAGGTCGTCTTCCAACTCGACCGGTGCAGGGCCTATGTCTTCTAGCTTCAATTCATCCTCTGGTGCTCCTTCTCTGATAAATTCTAGCAAATTCATGGCCGAATCACTCTGAAGAGAGTTTTCGGCCCAATGGGCCAGCAGTTTCCTCATTGTTGATTCAACCGCGGCCAATGGTGTCTCCTTCTCTAGGCCACTATCCATGGATTATGGGATCAAACAGGTCCGCCAATGCTGGCCGCTCCGAGTCCTCGTGGACTTTCTCGGCGCCTAGGGCCAGTGCTCTTCGCATGGTTATCCTTGTAATTCGGCCAGTACCATCTTCCCTCTGAATTTCTGAGCACCCAATTTCCTCCTCGTAGTATTGGGCATCAATTGTATTGGCCAAAGCTTTCAATGGTTTAGAGTCAGCTTCCACTACTTCCACATTGTCCCCATTCCAGAAAACCAGAAGCTGACGCATGGACGACGGGATGCACATACTTTGATGTATCCAGTCTCTCCCAAGGATAGCATTATAACAAGGTTTGGAATCTATGACAAAGAAACCGGTCATCATGCTCTTGTTGCCTACTGTGACCTCTAAGGGTAGAATTCCCTTGGTTTGCTTCCTACCACGTGAAAAATCTCGGATGGCGATCTCAAATGATACAATATCTTTGTCTGTCTTCTTCAATTTTTTGGCAATTGAAATAGGAATAACGTTCACGGCTGCCCCACCATCTACCAACACTTTAGAGATCGGATATCCCTCTAAATGAGCCATGATATACAATGGTTTGATATGCTTAGACATAGTTGGTGTTGGCTTTGGAAAGTAGGCTTTGGCTAAGTCCTGTGCTGGAGCTTGGCATTCAACTTCTTCTAGCACATCCCCTTCCATTCCATTCAATTGTCCCGGTTGAGCTTGAAACTTGGATGGAAGCACATACACCATATCGATGGCTGTTTCTCCTTTATCTGCGGTCTGAGCTGACCGTACAACCTCGACTTCATTCCCGTTCCATAAAACAAGAAGTTGGTGTACTGAAGACGGGATACAAGTATTCTAGTGGATCCAATCACGACCCAGTATGGCAGTGCATGAATTATCAGTGGGAATGACGAAGAAACAAGTTGTTGAGCTTTTCTTTCCTACAGTTACCGTCAATGGCAACGCCCCTATGACTTCAGCCTCTTCCCCTATATAGTCGTAAACAGAAATATCAGTTGGAACAAAGCCATACATGGCAGGGTGGTGTTGACGTATAACGGAGCAAGGAAGGATGTTGATAGCTGATCCCCCATCCACTAAAACCCTCGAAAATCGGTATCCACCTATACAAGCATCAATGAGAATGGGATCTTTGACTTGGATCATGGATTCACTCGGCCGAGAAAAATATACACCAGCCGAATCTCTCTCTTCCTGCACCAGGTCGAAATCAATCTTAGTTGCTGACCGAACGCTAATCATATTCACCCTATAGTCACCAATGTCCTGAGATATTGGGATAGTAGCTCCCTCGGCCTCCCTGGCCAAAGCTTGTACACTCGTCTCAGTCAAAGTGTTGATGGTGGTATCAACCTGTGGATTGGAGGTTGGGATGTCAGGAACCTGATCGGCATCATCGTAGTCAACATGTTCCTCATAGTCCCCTATGTCATCATAATCCCCCATATCCTCATCCAATAGGCCTTCATCGTCCTCCAATATGCCCTTGTCACCTTGGTCATCGACTTTAAGATCCAAGTCATCTAAATGCTGGTTTTGTTTATCATTTGTGTAAGTGTCTTCTAACCATTTGGCCAAGTCTTAGTTTGCTTGGGCTTGCTGACGATTTTCTTCTTCTCGGACATGGTGGTCGAAAAGTTTCATCAGCTCTCTTTCCTAAGTAGTCATTCCATACATCTCGACCGCAGATTGCATCTTATGGAACCTCTTCAAATACTTCAGGTCTCTATCTGATATTGGAATTTCCTCATTACCAACTTTAAGCTCTATGCCTTCTTGGATAGCCTGGTAAGCAACCTTTAAACCAAGGCTAGAATCCAAGTCCAACAAAAGGGTCGCCGACCTTGGGCATTCAACGATCATATGTAACGTATCCATCTCCTTATTTGTTGGTCCATACAATGCAAGAGCATAATTCTTTCGGTGATACTCCTTCATTCTCCTAAGTCCCTTAGCTGAAAAGGGCGGGTTCAGGTCCTTGTAAAGTTTTACGAAAGGCTCTTCATCACCATTTGACTCAAAAATTTCTTCTTCCTCCTCACCCTATGCCTGTGTACCTGATGAAGACTTGGGTGAACTCAGAGCATGAGGAATTTCCCCTCTTTCTCTATCCATCTTCTCCATGCGTTCCTCAAATATGAACGCAAGTCTCTATTCCTCAATCGTTAGGCCGAATAATTCTTCGGCCGAGTGTATACTAAAGTATTCCCTCAAATACTGTAGGTCGCCTTTTGAAATGGGAAGAGAATTATAATCAGCCTTTATTTCCTGATCTTCCAAATAAGCTTGATATTTGGCTCTCACGCCTCTTCTCACATCAGGTGCCCAAAGTTCTTCGCATCTGTTGCGATCCCTACGCACCTCATTTAAAAGCTTGCTTTCCTCCTTAGTCAAACCATACCAATCAATGGCCGAATGCAAAAGATGATAATTTCGCATAGTTACGAGTCCTTCCGCCGTAAAGGGTGGATCTCGATTGGCGAGGGGCCTCTTTAAAGTGCACCTTCAATACCCCTTTCCTGCTTGAGTCGATTTGCATGTCTTCAGTATCCCGAGTTGATTTATCCACAGGAGGATCAATGCTCTTTTTCACGTATGTTCTAAACCTTCTCGGTGCCGTTTAGTATCCAGACCTTTTAACGGGTCGCGGAGGTGAAGTTCTGGTTGTCTCGCTCAGTCGGGCTTTCTTAGCCTCGGCTACTTGCCTTTGCTGTATTCTCAATTGTGTTTTCGTCATAGGGGCAATCGGCTAGTCCCTTGAAACATGGTCGTACCAACGGTTGTCAGAAACCAAAGGAGGTTTGAAAGTCCTTAGTGGCCGGGGGTTTCCATCACGGTCATAGCTATCACGGCTACAACCCTCGTCTCTATGATATCTCTTTTTGTCCCTCTCGTTTCGGCTGTAATATTCTTCATCATAAAATGGCCGATCAAAGTTCAGGCGCCGCCTAACTGGCTCCCTTTCTGAGAATCTTCCGTCCGGTTTATCAAGACGATGAAACACACCCTTCGAACTTCCCCTTGGACTGTGCGGACCATACTTGTCCGATGCATCTGGGGTCAATGGTCGCTTTGTGGTAACCTGAGACCTGAATCTCTATTTGTCAGCCTCGGTCTTACCTACTTCGGCCGAGATAATTCCTTTGCCCCGAGGTTCTACTCTGGAATGCACCTTTTCGGGCGTATTCCCCATTTTGGTTCCTGTTGGTGCACTCTCGGCTTTCTGAGCCGAATTAGAAGTTTTAAAACCCTTGTTACCAACCTGCTCTGGCCTCTGGAGTTTTAAAACCCCTTCAAGCATGACTTCTTCCTGGCACCGAGTGCATAGAACAGCTACTTTTGGTGGCTCAAGCTTGATACTCCCAATAGTAAGTCCGTCGGCCATATGCTGGACCGATGATTGGAGCTTACCAGTAGTCTTGCTATCATCTACCATTTTGCTTGGAGCATCCCCATCCTTGGGGATTCTGACATACACCATGTTCACTTGAGCTTCAGGAAACGGGTTGGTGTCAACCTTCATTGCTGGCTTACTTTCAGGGAACTTGAGAGTTCCTGCGTCAATGAGATCCTGTATCATATCACGAAAAATAACACAATTGTTAGTTGCATGCTTCCATGAATTATGATACTGGAAAAAGTCTTCCCCTTGATTTCTTCAGCCTTGGGGAGTATATGGCCGAAAGAAAGTTGAATCATCTTCTCGGCCAAGAGTTGATCAAAGATCAAATCGGCCTTAGCTATATTGAAAGTGTAAGTGCGTGCATTAGTTTTTGTTGTGCTTGTGCTTTGGGCTGGTGGTGGTTTGGTTTGTTTTGGGTCAACCCGTTCCAAAGCTTTGCACACACGGGGTTGCTTAATCACCATTTCGACCGAATACACTTCAACTGAGTCCTCGTTTAAATCCACTCCAAACCTGTCGACCGCATTAACGACCTGATTCTTGTAATACGTACCCTTTGATGCTGCCCGCTTTTGAGCTTCATCCCTCAAGATGGCATCAACCGATCGATTCTTGTCTCGAGCTCGAATAGATCATTGAAGGTAACACCCTCAAAATGTTCTCTGAATTTGAAGCTCAAACCAGCTACAGCCATGTCTACGAACTCTGATTCTGGCAATCTTACTCGGCATCATGCTCTAGCTAGTTTGAAGCGGCTTAAGTATTCTTGTGCAGTCTCATGACTCATCTGCGACGTCTTGGCTAGGTCAGCTAACCTAATCTCTTGTTGCGCTCGATAATATTGGTCATGGAAAGCTCGTTCCATTTCCCTCCAATTATTGACTGAGTTGGGCGGGAGATTGATGAACCAAGTGAAGGCTGATCCCGTGAGGGAGTGGACGAATAGCCTTAACTTGTTGTTGTCAGAGCTAGCCTCTCCACACTGGGCCGTGAATCGGCCAATGTGTTCTACAGTGGATTGATATGTATCTCCAGAGAACAATGTGAATGAGGGAATGCGATATCCTGTTGGGTATGGGATGGTATCAATATATGCAGGATACGGTTTAGCATAACTTGGTCTCTCCACCCGTCTTGGTAAGACTCCCATAAGATCTTCAACTAAATTTTGAAAATCATTGAGCCGAACAGGTCGGTCTTGACCTTCTCCTTGATGATTGTTCTGCTGATGGTTTTGAGCCACATTGTTATTTACTTGGTTCGGCTGAGGGATGAATCCTTGGCCGAATCCCATTTCAAGTGGCATGCCATAAAGCGGATACGACATCCTTGGCTGCTGTTGCATATTCATTTGGTTTGTAGCAGCCATGTTGACTTGGTTGGGTTGGATTTGAGCTTGCATGTTATGTTGATGTCCCACGATTTCATGCGCTCCATTATTCCCGTTAGCCAACAATTGTTGGTAGATAAGGAGCGGGGTGTTATTGAGATTTCCCGTTTGGGTACTAGTATTATTGTTGATGCTTGCTGCCAAGTCTCGACCCAAACCATCTGCTGAGAGCCTCAACTCATGGACAGTCCTCCTAGACTCATCGGCCATCATTCGAGCTATCTCCTCGGCCGAAGGGTTGAAATGTGGATAAATCCCCCATTGGTTTTGTCCAGACTGTGATAAGTTTTGATGCGAAAGAACCATTTGTCCGGAAGACATTCCAAGTGGTGTCACAGACGTAGATTCGGTCTGAATGCAATTGGTACGATCATGGCCATACTTGGCACTCCTATGGTTGAGGTGTTGGTAGCCCCTAGGACGGCCTGGGTTGCGGCCATAGTTCCCTGACCAGTCGTGACTGTAGACGTGACCGCGGTTGAGGTACGTGATGGTGTCACATTACCTGACGTCCCTGATCCACTACTCATGGCTGAAGTAGTTCTTGTATACTTTCGCTTCGGACAATCGGCCGAGGTATGGTCGACTTCATTGCACTTAAGATAAGTATTTCCCCGGTATACTGAGTATGGATTGGAGTGCATCCAAAAATGACGCCTTAGTGTTTTATGTCCCACTGGGCATGCCAAAAGACAAAATCGTCTTGGTCGAATGAGGGCCGAGGGACTTGCGGTTGAATAGTCCTTCTGAAATTGCGCGGGCATGCCAACTTGTGGCCGAATGGCCAAGCGAGGTTTATGATTTGAATGGTGCGTGATCTGACTTCTTTCAAATGATTGTAAGCCGAGGAAGGAACCCTCTCGGCCGTTAGGTTCTGATGCCTCTGTTGCAGGACTTCGGTTAGGGGTCAATGCTGATCGGGATCTTCTATCACGTTCACTTCTTGGGTAAACTCAAAGGTTCGGGTGACAAGCGAGAGATCTATTGGATGAAGGTACTCGCAAATCACGGTGAAGACGAAGGTGAAGTGGACTTCGGTTAGGTTCTGATGCCTTTGTTGCAAGGACTTTGGTTAGGCGTCAATGCTGACCGAGATCTTCTATCACGTTCACTTCTTGGGTAAACTCAAAGGTTCGGGTGACAAGCGAGAGATCTATTGGATGAAGGTACTCGCAAATCAAGGTGAAGACGAAGGTGAAGTGGACTCGGTTGTCAAAACGTTGTGAGATGATATGTGTGTGAACGGTGAATCGCATCAATCCAATCCGGACTGGCCGAAAGAGATCAATGGATGATAATTCTATGTTACGAACTACTCCTAAGTGCAAAAAGTAAAGTACATATAAAATAAAGAACAAGAAAGTAAAGTGCTTGAATGTAACGACTGAAATAAAAGTAAGAAACTAAAAATGAAAACAAGTTATGAAAGTTGAATAGAAGGAACAGTACCTATGAAAGAGTAAGAGAAAGGTTTGAGTAAAAGTTGTATATTGATTTGTTTGTGTGGTGCAGGACCTTTTACAATGAGTTACAAGGTGCTATATATATATAAGTCAAAAACCCTAGCTAACTTGTCCTCCAAGACGTGGAACTTAAGTAGGATTCTCCTTCCTTTTAGGATTTATCCGTTTCGTAAAACTCTGACTTTCCTCCAAGATCTTCATAATTAAGAGCACAGATTGACTTGAACTCCTTCCTTGTGAAGACTCTTCATCCGATATTATTGCCTAAACTCGGCCGAACATTAATTTTCATTTCGGCCCACATGAGTAACTACCCTTTTGAACCTGGGTTAAACCAAACATATGGCCGCATGGTCCAACTTGTTGATTTTTGGGTGGTCCGTTACTAAAACCTCAAACCAAGTTGGGTGACCGACCGACACCTTTTCCTTGGTTGTATGACTTCATCGACTATTTTTCTTGAATGGGTGTCAATTCATCCTCATTTCTTCTCAACATGGTCGTACACGAGAGTAGCTAAATTTAGGTCCAAACACTAAGTCAACCAAGTCCTTGGTCACAGGTTTAATAAAAAATAAAAAAAATTAAAAAAAAATCCAGCACTTAGTATTTAGAGTTCAAACGCATATATACTGAATGATCAATGTGCAACAGAAACCAATAACTAGCTAAACTTTGATTGGTACAATTCTCTAACTTGAACCTTTTCTTTTTCTAAACCTATCTCAAACTTTAACCACGTATTAGCTACCCTCTACCCGTCTTCTTGAAATGTTAATGAATTAATGATGGAAAATATTTTTCTCATGCATTCATTTCACACGTCAAAAACCATCAGCTTGGCTAAACACAGCATTTTCAAAGATCTCGAGGAATAGTAATACCACAACTCATATATTATGATCTTTGATACAATAAGTAACAACATTTTCTGCCTTGTGCTTATGTATAACCAAGCAAACATTACTGTTCAGTAAGCTTAAGAAGCACAGGAGTTTAAGCAAGGCCGGCCCTGACTTTTGGGAGGCCTGAGGCGAACAATTGAAATGAGGCCTCCACATAAAACTTGAAGTATAAGTTTACTTTCTTCTTCAAATATAACTACTTAAAAATAAGAGAAATTTTACTCAATGCACATCCCTTATATTGTTTTATATTATTTTTTCATCAAACTTCCATCTATGCCCCTCCTCATTAAATAAATAAATTAGAAAAAAAAATAGGTCGGCTATGTATCATGAATTTTTATTTAATACATTCTTTTACTAATTTTTTTTGATTTATTGTCATATTAATTGCTAACTAATTCATGGACATATCAATATGGTAATTACTAATTACTTTCCTTCCTTTTCACATCAATGAGGTTGGTAAATATTGCTAGAAGATTGAATAACTTAACTTTCTTACCTTTGTTGTTTTCAAGTTGAAACACTTGATGCCTCTAAGATTTTAAAAAATTCAATATATGTCAATATCTTCATGATCCATATAGTCATGAACAATATTAAAATTTGTAAAGAATGAGTCATGGTTGTTGTTTTGCAAACGCGAAAAGTGATTGATGATGATGTATTCATGTATCCAAGATATATTTGATGGTTTTATAACTTTTTACAGTATGTTTCAACCAATTTGGTTGCTTGTTAATTCTTCAAGTGGACTACAATTATTTCATCTGTCATTGACGTTCACGTATTGACAGGGCCCGCCCCCGGATTTCACCCTGAAATCCAAAGTGGCCCTGCGGAGTCCACCTTAGAAGAAATTCTTCCAAAAATTTGGCTGAACTTCCCCTAAAATAGACTACCCAAAACCTGGAGAAATGAAATTTACACTTCTAAATTACCCATCCTTATTCTCCTGGAGCCACCCTGCTCCCCAAATCACAACATCTTCCAATTCGCATTACACAAATCTCAACTTAATAACATTAATCCCACAGATAATCAGAGCAATTCTAATAAAAATGGTAAACAAGGAAAACCTAATTCAAAGGAAACCGCGGAAGCCATGCTGTTGACTATGCCTCAACTCCATGTACACTCGACCTCAACTAATTTCGCCTGCAAACTGGGCATTTGAAATCGAAGGGCCCAGGGGAAAAGTATTGAAAACACGTCAGTGTGAGTGGACAAAAATAAATAAATAAGATGATTTAAATGAAGCAAACTTAAATACTTTTCCCACTTATTTAAATTTATAAAACTTCGATGCATGCAACGTTTATAAAACTTTATTTCTTAAAATCAGGCGACTGGAGACTGGAAACTGTAAATCAAACCTACTATGTATCGTATCATCGGACTTGACCCCGCTAGCCCAAAAATAATATAAAAGTAGGGGAAGAAGATAGCCATACAAATGAGCCTCCCAGGCTCGGGTGATAGCCTCCCAGGCTAAAGTACTCCCATATACTCCCTTTACATACCCACACGCCACTAAGTGTAGCGATTAGGATACTAGGCTTCAGCATCACTGTCATAAAGACAGTAAGCAGCGCCACAAAGGCGGACGGGCTTCAGTGATCCCATCACCTCGCCACAAAGGCGGACATATCAATGCTAGCATGATAAATAATCACCCAAAGTATGGCAAAAGAAATCCGAAAACCAAGTAAATTCATAAAGCTTCCCCAACTTCTCACAGTAAGCCGAAAGTATCATCAACGTGTCCCACACGTCAAAAGTATCTCATCTCGAAAATCTTTCAGAAATCCAAAGTCGGCAATTAAAAATATATTTAATCCCGGAAATTTCCTCGGAAAACGAATCGCTAGAAACCATATAATAATCATATTCTCCAAATCGAGCATAATAAACTTTGATTCGAAAGTCCAAATAATATGGTAATAAATATTCAAATCTAATTATTATTCTCGATAAATTAAAACAATAATTTAAATTACTAAATCAATTTCCCAAATCATAATCAAGGTAAAACAATATCAATTCATATTCTCAAAAAAATAAATCATAAATCCAACTCCGAGCATAATAAGTTCATATCCGAAACTCATGAAAAGTCAATGTCAAACTATAATCCAAGACAAAATATCATGCTCAATAAATAAAATGATAATTAAATAAATCAATAATTTCAAAATAAATGCATGCATCATTATTTAAAACAAAAGTCCACTCACAGTACTATTTAGACGTTCACGCGTACGAGTTCCTTCGTCGAGCAATAGCTCGGTACGTCGCCCTGTACACAAATATATTCCGTGAATAACTATTCTAATTAAATACAATTCACAAAATTGAATCCTCATAAATCATCTCTCCAATTCTTCTCGGATTCAACCCAAATTCTACCACTAATACCAATTCGTTATCTTAAAGGTTCCAAGTCAGAACCGAGAGATATCCGACGGTCGAATTCTCGTAAATCGATAATCGAAATCCTAACTTTCCAGAAATTCATAATCGATTAAAAACTTCTCCAATTCCAACCAAATTCACATATTCAACCTCTACAAAAATTATAGGATTTAACTTGCTAAAAAACATAGAATTTAAATTACTGTTTAAACGCCACCATTGTTCACGCACCGCACTGTTCACGAAATGACACTGTTCATGAGGTGGCCAACTCCTTCTATGGCCACCAAATTTCAACCACATAATCATCTCAACATTCTAAGCATTTTTCATAACTATGACCAAGTGAGAAAATACCTTGAAGTGCTCCAATTTTGCCAATGAACACAATCCCGGAAATCTCCAAACCCACCCAATTCGGAAATCCTTCAAATTCACCTTCCAAAAGTGGAAATTTCAGCTAGAAGTCTTGAGGGAAGATGATCAGTGACTCGAGGTGCTCCTAATAGAACAATTTCACCGCCGGAGATAGTCGAAAACTGGAGAATTTTGCCGGAGAAGCAAATTGCTACAGTAAAAATGATTGCATAAATTCGAGGTTTTCCTGCCAAATCACTGATACACACTTATACCATCGTATAGAGGAGGAAGAGACGGTCCAAGGACAACTGGAATCACGTCAATTGGACGCCGGACGGTGAAGAAATCGGAAAAAGAAGAAAGGTGAGCGACGCGGGGGAAAAGGGAAGCAGAGAGAAAATCTCGGAGGTAGGTTTCCCGAAATGGAAACTTACCCTGGTAACTTTCTATATATATAGAAAGTTACCGTAAACAGTAACTTTATTATTTAGGCTATAACTTTCACATACAAACTCCGATTTTTACGTACCACATATGCACACGCTCGGTTTAACGTCCTCTATAATTTTCATGAAGGAAATTTTCTCAAATTTTGACCCGAACAAAAAGTCAACTTTTAGGGCCACTAAAAGTACCGAAACGATAGTAAAAGTGAAAATAGTTGTCGTTTACCGTCCAAATGACTAGTAAACGGGTAAATTAAGATACGGGACGTTACACGTATGATATTGAAGAGAGGTTGATTGTATCATGAAAACGAAGATAAAATTTAACCTAGCTATAAGAAACTATTTAATTAATAATTTGATATATAAAGCATTTAATTCTTATTTTATTTTTGTGGAATCTTCTTAGTTTGTTTTTATTTTTATTTATTTATTAATTAGGGGTATAGATGGAAATTTGATGAAAAAAAAGGGGGGTATGTATATTATATAAAACTTCTCTAACAATAAAAACATAACAAGAATAATAAAAGGGTGCGGCTATTGCCACCCTACTATTTTCTTTGTTCACCCTACTTACTCATCACATACTACATTTTAATTTCAGTTATTAAATTTACTTATTTAACCCATTTCTCTTTTCAAGAATATCCTTATATAACATATCCAATTAGAAAATAAATATTTTTAACAAAAATCTCTCATTTAATTTATACTCATAAAAAAATTAAAATTTATTAAAGTTTCCTAATAAAATCATAATCTGATTTACTTAATTTTTTTTTTTTGGTTACAAGCTGTGATACCCCGGAAATTTTTATTTATTTTTCGAGGATTTTCCGGAATTTAAATTGTGGTTATTGGACGATTTCGTGGCTCGTGGATGGCGCGGAAGTGTTTCGGATGAATTTTTATTTGGAAAATATGACTTTAAGGGTGACGCAAAGGTTGACTTTTGATACGTTGAGATTCCCCGAAAACTTCATTCACGAAAGTTGTAGAGCGCGTCGATACGAGTTCGTGGACATGTGGAACGCGAGAATTGGAGTTCGTATGAAGAAGTTATGGTCATTGGAAGACGTTTCCATTTTGGTATAAATAGGGAATTTCCGAAAATAATTTCATATTTCCTTTTTCGGAAACCCTTTTCTCTCCGTTCTCTCTCCTCAGCCTCCGCGCGACCCGACCCAAACCCGGTGACCCGACCCAACTTTTCTGACCGTGCCCGATGTCCGCCGGCGACGAAACCAACGTAGACGTGATCGCCACCATCTCGCCGTCCTCCCTCTGGTGCTTGACGGCGACGGAGACCATCGGAAAGTGGAGATCGGAGGAGCTACAGTTGACGTAGTCGGATCCTGTCGGATTTTCTCAGTTTCCGGTGACTCCTCGGCCGATCATTCTCAGTTTCAGAATCTCCTCCTCCTTCTGATCATCCTCATAACCGCCTTGTAGGACGATTTTACATGTGGAGTGGAAGATCTAGGTTTGAAAATCAGCGGTGCACAACGAATCTGGGGCTCGATCCGACGGCTGCGATTGGCTAATCTTGCAAGCTTGATCTAGGACGATCTAGGCCGAACCAGACTTAGCTCCAGGTATGAAAGTTGCTCTCTACTCTTCATGATGAACATTTCTGGATGGCTTGATTTTTGTGGTTTTGAGTTTTAGCCGATGGTGGTTGTGGTGGTTGCACCGCCTACTGTGGCGGCGTTTTGGCGGCCTTCCGGCCATGTAAGGGATAGTTTCTGCTATAATATATCTTCTACTCGTCGATACAAGCGTTATGATATATAATACATAAATTTTGGAGATCGAATGAATATGTTATGATTTTTACGGTTTCGGACCATTCGATGATTCGATCCGTGAGGATTTGAGCATCCGATCGACTTGTGATTTTGACATATCAATCGTATAAGTATTCCGGAGACATTGGGTGGTCTCGGATGTGGTTTCGCCTCATTTGGCGTCACCTTGGGAATTTTGGTTCGATTTAGGGTTTCGAACGTTATTCCTTGTGATTCGTTGACTGAATCAAAGCTGTAATTCCTTAGGTACGTGACGAGGTATTCTTTGGACAGCTATTTTGGGTGGTTTGGCTACCTTGTTCTGTATTGAAGACGCAGCAGGAGTTTCGAGGTGAGTAATCTCACGAAGTTCATTAACGAACGGGCTTACCTTATCGTTTTGTGAGTTATTTAGTAACTACAAACTATAGTTGGTATTAGTAGGCATTCCTGAGCGGATGACTACATATATATATATATATATATATATTTACGTGAAATATATATGTTTTGGTGGTTTGTGGATTTATGAAAACAATATACATGAAATGATGCTTTTTATTATTTTGGGTTGTGACTTGTGGAAAACAAATGATTTGTGGAAATGATTGATTTCGATTTGTTTTGAAAAGCGTTGAGATTTGAGAAAAGCATTGAGATTTGGGTATGAAAACAATAGGCATGAATTGATGCTTTTTATTGTTTTGTGTTATGGCTTTTTCGGAAAACAATGATTATGGAAATGTTGATTTCGATTGTTTTCAAAAACGTTGAGATTTGTGTAACATTTTGGGTCCAGTGCGACTCCTTTAATGTTTTGCTCCAAGGGACAGTGCGGCCCGAGGATCGAAGGTCTATGACCTTGGACAGAATATCAGGTAATCACGTCTTTGGCCGGACGAGTGGTTACTTTTTCAGTTAGAGCTCTAATCTGTATGCCATATAGGTAATTCATGGGGTAACGGGAATTGGTTATTGACAACTCATGACATTACGTATTTTTAGGGAACAAGGTGTGAGTTGCTTCCTTATTAATGGTTTTTAAGGGGACAAGGTGCAAGTTGTTTTCCTTATTAACGATTTGATATAAATCAAGGTGTGAGTTGCTTTCTATGATACGCTTATGGTACAACTGATAGAATTCAAGGTATGAGTTGTTTTCTATGTTTTACTGATAGAATTCAAGTGTGGGTTGTTTTCTATGGTACGATTTTGGTACAAATGATAGGAACCAAGGAGTGAGTTGTTTTCTATGTTTCGATTTGAAAGGAAATTAAAGTGTGAGTTATTCTCCTTTATTTCATGTTTTAAGGAATCAAAGCATGAGTTGTTTTCCTCGTTTTGGCGTGAGTTGTGCATGTGTATTTTTGAGTTACTCATACGGGCTTGCAAAAGCTTACCGGGTTTGTTGTGTGACAACCCGGTACACTATTCAAATGGTGTAGGGGTTAATCCTGCAGGTTAGGATAATCGAGGTTGAATAGGAGATAGCGCCCTTGCAGCTTTACGGTAGGAAGCCATTTTTGTGACTTTTCCGTTGTAGTTATACTCAGAGAAGCATTTACGTTTTATCTTGTTGTTGTCAATTTAATTCGTAAGCTTATGTAATATATGACTCTGTGGAGCGGGTCAATATTGATATAGTCGGTTCAGGGCATCAATATATGTGTAATTTAAAGGGAAAAAGTTTCTAGGTATTTTGTATTGATGGCTGAACGTTCACGCATATGTAATTATGGGATTATATATCGATTTTTATATGTTAAAAATCAGAGGCGTGACACAAGCGGGACCTAAAAGACCCAAACAAAACAACAAAAGAAACTAAGAACTGGAACAAAAACCAGTCCTCCTAGCTCTAGTTACAGCAGATAGATCATCTACGAAAGTTTGGGCAGCATGAATAGGGGGATCATCAAAGGTGATCAGTCCAAGCTCAAGATCAATGCTATTCTTGGCAAGGGCATCCGCAGTCATATTGCATTCCCTAAAGATGTGAGCTAGCTTGACAATCTAAATTTGGCCATCAATATAGCAACCATCAAGCAAAGAGCCAAGGGGATGAAGGCCAAGGGCTTAATTTTTTCTTTCAATTTCAATGTTCTTTTTTTTTTTTTTATCAGGAATTTCAATGTTCTCTATTTCAATCTATGTAAAAAGATTAGTATATTTACAACTATGATCAATGAAGAAGAGATTAATTTTTACTTTCGGTGTTCACAAAAAATATTGCAAAGATTTTGACGAAGTTAAAGATAATGGTTTTGTGAATTGAATAACGAATTAACGATGAGGAAGCAACAAAAAGACAAAAAAATAGTAATAAATTCAAATTTGGGTTGAGAAGATAAAGATTAATGTTATTCAATGAGAAATTAAGTAGTCTTTGTATTTAATTAATTACTTATATATTTATTTTTTCTTACATATTTGGATTTTATAAAATTAGTGTACTTATTAGTCATTTTGCACTTGGGTAATATAGTCTTTCAATAATTCAAATGTTTGAAGAGTAAACTAAGAAAATGGTAGGGTGGCAATAGCCGCACCCAAAAGAAAATTGTAATAAATTGAAATTTGGATGGAGAAGATGAAGATTAATGTTATCAAAAGAGAAATTCAGTAGTTTTGTATTTAATTAGTTATGTATTTAGTTTTCCTTAAAGATTTAAATTTTAGAAAATTATACTTATTAGTCATTTTGCATTTGGGTAATATAGTCTTTCAATAATTTAAATATTTGTAGGGTGAACAAAGAAAATGGTAGGGTGGCAATAGCCGCACCCATAATAAAAAGTTCATGTAAAATTTTTCAAAAAAAAAAGAAATTAGGTGTCAAATGCCCAAAAAATTAAGGTAAAAAAGCACATGAATTAAAGTATAAACAACTAATACAAAAATAAAATAAAAATAATTAAAAAATTGAAAGAAAAAAAAGGTAAAAAGGCATATGAATGACGAAATAAAAGAAAAAATTAAAAATAAAAAGTCAAATACAAAACAGGCCTAGGTGGGAATCGAACCTTGGTATTTTCATGGCCACAATATTAGCCACTTACCACTATGGCAAAACCCTAAATGGACGTGGTGGTGGCCTCTTCTTCTCTTGAAGCAAACATTGCCTACTGGGCCTTCAAAGCCGGTGCCGAACTCCCCGATACAATTTCATGTGCCCTCCTAGTCAATGCCTTAGGAATTGCAACAGAGGCTAAATTGAGATTGAATTTGGGACAGAGGAGATTCAGAGAGATTGGGTTTTCGAACCTTTATACGAACTAATGAAGGCTGGGATTGGGGTCATTGCGAGTTGATAAACTGGATTTAAATTTTAGGTTCTTCATTTCTTCAAAGAACACAGAGAATGAGATTGGAAATCGAGGATTTTTTTTTAGGGTTTCATTCTAAACAACGCATTTTTAGACTGACAAAGGGTTAGAAACTCTCTATGGTCACATGAGGTTGAGTGCATTATAGAACTATAGACAGCCTATCATAATGCGACATGTGGAATATTCATATAAAGGTCTGCTCAACTAAGGGACAGTTTTTAAGAGATTGTGAGGGACAAGTGAATCTGATAGCTGAAAATAAATGCACAATTTTAAGTTGTTATAATTTCTGCTTTTATATTTAATACATGTGGTTGAGATGCATTTGTCCCTCACAATCCCTTAAAACTGTCCCTTAGGTGAGCAAATTTGTATTTATATATTTTTGGGTTTTTTAATTGCCAACTCCGTGGACCAGGACCTGCCTGGCTTTTTTCTAAACTGGTCTGGTCCTCTCATTCTTATTTATTAAAAAAAAAACTGGCTTGAACCAGCTGGTTTGGTTCGATCCGACTTTATTTTTTGAGTTTCCGGGTTAAAATGTCCACCCCTAGTTTAACAAAAATGCTTGAAATCCCAATTAATTTTACCAAATGATGTGTCAGGTGCCATATCATCAAACTATTTTTAGCATATATTCTTATTTTATTTTTATTCTTTAAAATAAAAAGAGCTATAATTAAAAGTTATTGTTGTTTAATAAGAAAAACGGTATATGATAAACAATAGAAAAAGGAAGAAAGAACCTTAAACAAAACCCTTCAATCATGGAGACTTTAACATGCAATTGTAGGAGAAAGCTATCAGTCAAAACATAAAAAATAGAATACGAAGTTGTGTATGACTTAATTCATTAGTTGACCGACAATTGAATAAGGATATGTTACTATTAGTGGTGGTAGTTTTCATTCTAGAAATAGAGATATGCAGTGATGGCCATGGAGCAATGATGATTTTCAATTGATAACCGGATCTATCTCTACTGGGTTTCATGTTCTTACATTGTTAAAGGAAGATTGAAATAGATGTACTACTATATATGCAGTCTAATAGATTTGATGTAATTTCTTTGTGCTATTCTCCTCCAAATTTCTTTGTCCTTTAGATTCAGCAAATTTGGTTGTTTTTTGTTTGAGGAAGGGCGACAGCAAATTTGGTTGTTTGGTGAACCACAATTTTTTTTTTTTGCTGATTAATTAGTTTCTAAATAAAATCAATGAAATTTGTTGGAAATTATTAAATTGAAATCTTGACATGTAAGACGCCAATTCAGAT
This sequence comes from Rosa chinensis, assembly GCF_002994745.2. Lineage (NCBI taxonomy): Eukaryota > Viridiplantae > Streptophyta > Magnoliopsida > Rosales > Rosaceae > Rosa > Rosa chinensis. The sequence continues at coordinate 33,991,707 of NC_037091.1, read as the reverse complement.
GCCACATAATTTGGTATAATTTTTTGGTGTCTCTAGCACTGCTCCTAGTTTAATGCCTATACGATTGTTTGAAACCCTCAGTTTTCTTTACTAAAATTTCTTTATACATGTTTATTAGTCTTCTCGTGATGGGAAGCAATATATTCTTCCATTACCTAAGTCAGTCAAGATGCGATTCATAAATGTTTCTATGATTGGGTGATTGTAAAATTTATATTTGTCTGCAACATTCATTTAACGTGCATGAACAAAAGTTAGGTTATAATATGCATGAACCCACGACTATTGATCCACTATAAATTGATTATGATGTTGAAAAACGTTCCCACGCCATTGTAGCTGAGCAATTCTTTAGGTTTACTCTTTCTCGACCGATCTTTATTCAGCATGCATAGAAATGAATGAAGACAAAAGCATACTGCAAATCTCAACTACCATGAGACTCATACGCAAGTTGCTTTTAGTTGAGGTCATACACAAAACTTCACCCTTCAAATCAATAATTTACCAAAAAAATGTAAGTTTCTCACGCCATGCCCATTTCAAAGAGTTTGAGTTATGGATTGTTCTTACAATGACTATTATGGATTTTTCAGTGCAAGATCAATGTCCATATTGCATATCTTTGGCATGCCTATAGAAGGTTTCATTAGAGGTGTCATAGATTACAAGTAGAACAGCTTGAAACCTCGTTTCCTAAATCAAGTCCTATTGACAATCCATTGCATTCTACAGTCAAACCGCTGATCCCATTCAAAATCAAGTGAAAATTTTGGGAAGAATGTATGCATCTTCTTCCGCTCCAATTACTCAATACGGCATTCAATGCCAAGTGGGTCAAATCACATTTTTGCGGATTACGAATCGTCTCAATTACGACTTTATCTTTTCTAATTCTGCTTTACAGTTTTTTTTTTTTTTTAAATGATCTACACAATTTCAAATTCACTTGATTTTTGTCCTTATGAAAAAGTCAAGAAAAATAGGTGACTCAATTCGCTGGAAAAAACAGGAGAGACCTAGGATTGGAGAGAGCACAAGAAATTTTTCAGCCTGTCCAGAGGCGCCCTTGAGTCGACCGTGGCTCCCTGCCTCATCGACAAGTAGCGGCTCTTGCCGAATGGGGTCTTGGGATCTTAGGGTTCCATCTTTGTTAGTTGTTTCATTGGTTAAGGTGGGGTATGTTTCTTTGCTTCTCTCAAACGGTAGTGATGTTGGTGTGGAAGACAGATGTTGGCGATCGGTGTGGAGAAAGTGGTCAGAGGCCAGATCATGGAGGCGACATGCCATGAATCGTATGGGTCTGAATTCTACTCTAAGGTGGGTCGCTAGATGGAGGCAGCAGCTGTGGTGAATTTGGGCTTCAAGATGGTGGGCATGGCGGTGGCAGAGCACGATAATTTTTTTACCGGTTTCTCTGCGGTGACTTGGTGTGGTTTGCTACATGGTTTAAGTATCTCTGGCTTGGGGAGTTCAAAGGCGTGGATTTGTGGTGGGGCACCTGATGACAAGGAAGAGGAGTACTGTACGTGGCGGCGTCTTTTTACTTTTGGTTAGTCTTGTTTTTAGTTAGGTTGTTGGTTAGGTCCTTCCTGGGGACGAGTTGGTTTATTTTTGGTTTTATCTTATGGTAATGCTGACAAGCGATCCTTACAAATGATCTGGTTTCATTGGGACACAGTGTGGAAGAAGGCATTGATTTTTCTGGCCGTTGTCCATGAGGTGTTACTGAGATTCTCGAGATTACCTGTAGCCTATAAGGTTGGGTGACATAGTTGGTTAGGGGTTAGGCTTTTTGACATGGAAGTCAATTTTGATAATGGACCCATAACTAGTTCAGTTTTTAGGAAGGACAGTGTTCATGTCCACCACTAGTCATTCTGGTATTATGTAATTTTGGTTATTTTCAATAGAGAAGTTTTAAATACACACCCCTAATTACTTAATACACACTCTTTACTTAATACACCTACCATTTAATTTCTCATTCTAATTTTAGTACACAGTCCAAATTACCTAAAATATCCTTAAACTAAAAAAAATCATGAAATACACTATTATTTAACTACATTAATTAAGGCTACTATTTAATTTGATTAATATATATCAACATATTAGCGTTTTATATTGAACCATATTAATTACTTGTGTTAGTTATTGGGAAATCCATAAGGATTCGTTGTTGTTCCCTTCAAATAGATGCTTAGAAATATGTTTTATATTATTTGAGTTCTCATCTACCAAACACCATTTTTTTTTTGAGTAAACCAAACACCATATTGATCAAGTACAAAATTTTGAGTTGAACATTCAACCAAAACTGTATCAGTAGTTTCTCCACAATGGCAGAACTACGAAGTTGTCATTGGATGGTCAAACAAATTAACAATTACTAAGTTTTATATCTGTGATGTTTTATATTAGATAATAAAAGTCTCTGAGAAAAAACCTAGAGAGAAAAAACTTAGAGAGAGAAACTTTGAGGCCACCGTGGTCGTTCGCGCCTGTCCGGCTACGCCTCGTCTCTGGCGCAGGCCTCTGGCCTCACCAGTGCATGGTAAGTGCGGCCAGATGGGTTATCTGATGGGTTAGCATGCTTATGGCTCAGAGGTTGGGGTCGGAGTGTGTGTTTCTTCGTCTTTCTCGTTGGATGATGGTTGTATCCAGGGCGGTGTCATGGCTGGGGGTTGGGATCGGTGAGCGGCGGCTTCTTGGCCGGGATGGAGCGGCGTCTTATGGGGATCGAAGGATGGTGGATCGGGATCGGTGGGCACATGAGATGGTTCGCTGGTTTGATGAAAGGGATCAAGGCGGTACGTTAGTTGTCGTCGATCGCTGGTGGTCTGGAGGCTGGGCAGACGTGATTGTGATGGGGGATTGAGGTCGTCGGTGGTACATAAGGTATGGTAGTCTGGCAGTGGTGGTGGTGCAGTGGCAACCTTGGTCAGAGACGGAGAGATGCAAGAAGGCCTTGGCATGTTGGGCTTGGGCATTGCTGTTGGACCCATTTGGGTCAATGGGCCCTTTTTGTTTGTTTGGCTTTTTACTTTGCTTCAGTTTCTTTTTTTACTTTTCAGGTATTAGGTGTTTGATTACAATAAGTCCCTACCTAGTTTTTGCAGGGAGAGTCGGGCTGCATGTCTGTGCGTGCACTCAAAGTGCCTTGTCTTCCCTAGAGAAGAGGCGAGTCCTTCTGAAATGTACGCAACCTCCTAGTGGCAGGATGATACTAAGTGTCACCGGAGTTAATTTTGACCGACAACATAGTGGGAAAGCAGGTTTAATTGTTCTATGGCTTTGTATGAACTTTATCTTTCCGGTATGTCACTATCGTAAAGCAAATGGCGTTGCCCAGTAATCTGGTATGTCAACCCTTGCTAGTTGGTGCATGTTTGAATGCATAGTGTACATATCTCCAACAATATCCTGCTTCTAAAAGCAAGGGATTGCTGGCTTCGGCTTTTCGTCGAAAAGAAGCAGTGGCTTCTGGCAGAAGTGGGGCAAAAGCTGGTTTACCAAACGCACACAGGTCAGGTGCTTATAAGTAGGGAAGCAAAAAAACCCCCCCCAAACGCACCCTTAACCTAGCAACAGTTTTTAATTCCCAAGCACCCAATTCAATGGTAAAATGACAGTTTTGTCCTAAACCTAATTAAAAAAGGTGTTTCTAAATGTACCCAGCAGATTTCTTAGTACACCCATCAAATTTATTTAATTATAAATATATCTAATTAAACCACCTAAATTTCCATACTAACCTTATCTTGTACCCAGCTAAAGAAACAAAGCGATGAAAACTTCCCAGCTTCATACCAATCTTCTTCAGTGGCTTTTGGGTTATTTCAAGATGGGTTTTTGTCTTTATTATAGCTTAGTAACAATTCTTGTTTTGAAAGTTCTTGTTTTTCTAAAGGAAAATTTTCAGTTTACTACCCTGAGGTTTGGGGGTAACATCATGTCAGTCCATGTTGTTTCAATTTGATCAGCAACACCCCTGTGCTTTCAATTTCAATCAGCCGTGTCCAAATTTTATTGTTCTGTCCAATTTGAATGTTAACTTTGACAGAGGGGCCCATTTAAAGGGCTAAATTTGTCATTTCACACAATTTTCCTTAAAAAAATAATAAAATAAAAATTCTAATCGGAAGACCCTATTCCTCCATCTCTACCTACCTCCCATCTCCGATTCCACTCTCTCTGACCTCCAAACCTCTATCAATTATCCATTTCACCATTCTAACAATACACCAATAAACATTTTGCACAACACAGAACAAGTACAAATCAGAGGTTCCAACACTCACCTCCACACCACCACCACCACCACCAAAATACCGAAAAAAGGCAATCACTTGGTCTGCACATCCACTCCATCCTTCCCTGCAATGATCACCGTGGTCGCCATATTCAAGAACAACCTATTGCCAGCCCGCTTCCTCCCAGCCCCGTCACCAGTTTCGTCTCGTCGGCGACCACCATGAATTACTTCTCCGACGCGGCCTCCACCATCTTCTCCTTTAACAACACGCTACCGCGGCCCTTGACCAAATCCAGATTGGGGTCGACCTCATCTGCGCTGTCGATGGCCAGATCAATTTTCGGTTGGTCGTCGAGGATCGAGAGAGGGATGCCCAGGCTCCTAGCTTGGTCCTCGGTTCGTTTTGACGTCGGGACTCGCCGGATTTGATGAGCTCGCTGAGCTTGGAGATGAAGAGGGTTTGGAGGTCGGAGAGAGTGGAATTGGAGATGGGTTTCTTTTGATGACCGAATAGGAGATAGGTTGGGATTGAGTATTGGGTTGATCTGGGGGTGATTGGAGAGGAGGTGGGTGGAGATGGAGGAGTTGCCGGAATTAGAAGAAGCAAGATGGCAAGGACTGGTGGCTATGTACGGTGGCTGGACTAGTGCCAATCATCGATTCTCTTTGGGTTTGGGTCAGGTGTGTGCTGTGGTTCGAGTAGTGGTGGTAGTGTTAAGAATTGGTGGCCGGACGCCATGATTTCTGGTAGTGGTAGTGCGTGGGTGAGAGAGAGAGAGAGAGGGTCATGCAGCCCAGAGAGAGGGGAGAGAAAAAGAGAAAGAAAGAAAAACCATCGGAGATGAGAGAGAGGAGGAGAAAAGAAGAAAATGTATTTGAAATGACATTTTTAGCCTCTATAGTGGGCTCCACAGTCAAAGTTAAAGTTCAAATTGGACGGAACAGTAAAATTTGGACACGGCTAATTGAAATTGAAAGCACAAGGGTGTTGCTGATCAAATTGAAACAGCAGGGACTGACATGATGTTACTCCCACACCTCAGGGTACTAAACTGCAAATTTTCCTTTTCTAAATGAGTTCCAAAGTTCTCAATTTTTGGTATGACTGATTGAATTGAAAAGCAATACCAATAATCCAACATTTGTCTGTATACGATCAATTCCATTAGACTCTAAATTTGATATCGCAATTAGTACTAACTGAATCATGAGTAGAGAAATATGAACTACAAACAAGCCTAGCTAGGTACACCAACAAAGTGGGAAATGAGCAATATTCTGATGCCATGGCCATCTTAAACATCATTAATGCCATTTGATTGCTTCGATTGGTGAGGCTTTTCAAGACTGAGCTCCACAATGTCTTCAACACTAGGTCGCTTGTGTCGCACCCTTGTTGTCATAGTAGACAAAGAACAAGATGAGCTACAATGCCCCCAAAGCACACCCAAACCCATTTGGCACCTGCATACACCATAACACCCAGAATAAGCTATTCCTTGGTATAAGAAACCCATTCTGGTCCGAATCGAACACACCCAAAATCTGAGAACCCGAAATCAAGTGCCAGCAATTTAATTTTTGTCCTCCATCTCTCTCACCAACCACGGCCAAGGCCTCATCTGTCCAATGAAAAATTCTCCGTCAAGCCCTTCTTCGCAAAACCAACCGGTCCCTTCCTCAATCATCTCTCTTCCTCTTCAATCAAACTGAGCTTGAAATTTATGTATTTGAATTCTACGTGCTGGTGCAAATAAGCAATCTGCAATTGGGGTTAAGCGAATCACGAGGAAGACAATGTGAAGTTTTCGTCGTATGTTTCTTTGCTCGGTACACAACAAGGGTAGTTTGGAAAATTAGGTGATTTAATTAGATATATTTAAAATAAATAAATTTGCTGGGTGTACTAAGAAATCTGCTGGGTACATTTAGCAACACCCATTAAAATACTAGGTCATGCCACTCTCATCATCGATCTATCTCTCTATTCTCTCTCTCTCTGTAGAATCACCTTTCTTCTTCTTCTCTCTCTGTCTCTCTGTGGAGTGGCTATGGAGTGACTGATCCGCTTCAGAACGTTGATCTCGTCACCGAAGAGTGACACATTGCCTGTCATAACCTTGGTGGCGGCTTCGTCGCTGTCGAAGTTTCCTCTGAAAACGGAGAAGCCGTTGATTCTGTTGGATTCGCTGAAGAATTGGGTGGCCCTCTACAGGTCTTGGAATTTTTAAGAGGTCAAGGACTCCACTGCAATTTTAAGCCCACTGGAAGAGAATGCGTTGGACCACGACTTAGTGGTGTCGTTGGAGGTAATGGTGGTTAGGAGCGAGTTCGGCATGTAATCATCGGAGCTTTTCAGACCCAAATTGGGTTTAAGAGATTGGCGGAGCTGACGATGACTTCGTATTGATAAGAAGAGGAAGGCGGAGAGGGCGGTTAGTATGAGGAGACAAGCAACTCCGATGCTGACGCCGATGAAGACTCATTTGTTGTTGGAAGAGCCGCCACTCGGCGGAGGAGGCGACAGTGACGATAGAGTCGGTTGAGGGGATAATTATTTGACCTGGTTCTAGATTATCTTTCCAAAATTTTGGATGATCAGGATTTTTTTTTTTTTTTTGTCTTTTTGCATGGACTTGGATTCCTGGAAACATTCTCATAGTGAAAAGCAATGCGATCCTTAGAAAGAGCACTAGCCTAGCAACTAGCTGCTTTGTCATGGATGAGAAATCCGAAATCTAAGAATTTATTGATTTTATTGCCTCCAATAAAAGGTTCTGAATTGATGTAATCTCCTTATTTTCTTCCTCAATCAAAGTTTTATTTGTCTAATTTAAGGAGATTAGTTCCCCTTTCCCCTAATAAATTTTTATTGCCCCCCAATAATTTTTTTTTTTTTTAACTAGGGGCAATAAAGGTATATTGGGGGGAGGGGCAATAAATCTCTCCAGCGACCTATAAGATTTTCGACAATCTTTTTGGGAATCTCCGACAAGATTTTCAGAGAAGTCCTGCTGCAGGCAATCGGTGACTGGACTCTAGCGAATTCACCTATGGCTTCTCTCTCTATTTGACAAAGGGGTGAGGGCAAAATAGTCTAAAAAAATTAATTTGGTATTAGGGAAGAACTTATTAAAGTTATAATGGGTAAGCGAAAAAAAAAAAAGTGAGTGGTGTAAGGGATACTTTTTTCCCTAGAATTAGGGTAAATTGTCAATACCCATTCTTCTTATCTCTTTGTCAATACCCATTTTAGTTTGTTTTAAACTTTTTTGTTTATGTTTATTTTTTTTTTTAACTCTAGCCGACAATATGACCCCCTACCCTACCCGTAATGTCGGTGAGATTTGAACTCGTGACATCCACGAAATTTTTTTAAATTTATTATATATTTCAAATTCTAAAAATTTACAACCAAACAATGGAAGTTGCAACTAGTGAAATTTTAATTGACGAAGTTTTAGATTTCATCATTTCAAAAAATCTCAATAATTTAAAATTTTCTCATCCAAATGCAATGTGAATCTTTTTTTTTGTGTGTGCATGTGTGTGAAAGGATCCATCTATTTATCGGCATCCACCACTTTTCCCCTGGTCCGCCTGTGGTGGCGGACTTCTAATGGGTACTAGATCTTTTTAAGTTTTTGGCTTTTGGGTTTTATGGGGTTTTGAGGTTTTGAAGTGAAATAGCCCAGATGGGTAGGATCTGATTCCGGCGATGAAAGATGCTTGATAAAAACAGAGGCGATTAGGCGAGGAGATAACGGAAACGAAAAAAGAACGATGAAGTTGATGAATTGAACTTTATTGCTAGGTTGACTGGCAGCAGCGTAAAAGAAGAAGAAAGATGGGTAAACACGTCTTTTCCTATACCGGCTCGGCTCGAGCTGGTACCGTTATTAAGCCATTACTGTTCATAAACTACAATGCAGCAACCCTGTTTTAGTATATATAGAATTTGAGATAGAGTAAAATTGTATATAATTTATTTTTGTGTTAAAGAGGTAAGTTAATGATTGGTCAATTCTAAAATAATGATATTCGAGGTCGATGAAAGCTGATCAAAGTTGAATGATTGGTTTTGATTGATCTGGCCCCTAGATCTCGACGGGTGTTGAAGATATGTATGCCAGGACCATTAGATAATATTTCCTAATTTGGTTTATCAAAATTAAATTAGGATAAGAACTCCAACGTCATCATATATATCTTTATTTTTAGAGATAAAATCATCAAAAAAGTCCTTACGTGTAGTAAAATACATTTGCTTATAATCAGCCGACTTCCCCGCCCAATTTGTATTTTCTCTATTTTTTATTTTTATTCTTTTTAAAGTACGAGATTGATCACCACTTGTCCTTCTGTCAGCTACTCATTCTTCTTGGACAGCCAGCTCTCGCTTGGCTATTTCCAGACTTGGAACGGGTGCCATCTGAGTCACTCCTGCGGTCCTGCCCTTAGTTCATCACTTCATCTCAAAATATCCACAGGTCCACCTAGTCCCATGACTTCCCATCTAACTTGTTAAGGCCTAAAATTCATCATATTGGTTTACAAACTAACCAAGCTACAAGTCAATAATGCTATTTTTGTTTTAGCACCAATCAACCTTAGTCAATCAGGTTAAGATTAGGATTAAGGTTAGATGAAAAGAGTCTTAGTAGTATTTTCGTCGAAATGAAAAGAGTTTCGTAATACAAAAGCAAGTCATGTTAATAAGATGTCGACTATACAACAAACACGAGTTAAATTTTATAGGTGTGTCATATATATATAATTTTTAGATCCATAGTGTGAGATTGGAAAATGTAGAACCATGCCTGCACGTCTCCACGGTTTGGTCACATCATAACCACTAACCAAGTTACAAGTCAATAATGCTATTTTTGTTTTAGAACCAATCCTCTTTAGTCAATCGGTTAAGGTTAGGATTAGGGTTAGATGAAAAGAGTTTTAGTAGTATTTTCGTCGGAATGAAAAGAGTTTCGTAATACAAAAGCAAGTCATGTTAATAAGATGTCAACTATACGACAAACATGAGTTAAATCTTATAGGTGTGTCATATATATAAAAGTTTTAGATCCATAGTGTGAGATTGGAAAATGTAGAACAATGCCTGCACGTCTCCACAGTTTGGTCACATCATAACCACTAATCAAGTTACAAGTCAATAATGCTATTTTTGTTTTAGCACCAATCCACTTTAGTCAATCGGTTAAGTTTAGGATTAGGGTCAGATGAAAAGAGTCTTAGTAGTATTTTCGTCGAAATGAAAAGAGTTTCGTAATATAAAAGCAAGTCATGTTAATAAGATGTCGACTATACAACAAACACGAGTTAAATCTTATAGGTGTGTCATATATATAAAATTTTTAGATTCATAATGTGAGATTGGAAAATGTAGAACCATGCCTGCACGTCTCCACGGTTTGGTCACATCATAACCAACCCAAATTCTTACAACCACCACCCCATTACCATCAAATCCATGCTATTTTCTATAGAGTTCTTAATTATTTTCAACGTGACAGATTAATAAAATTAGAGACTTTAAAGTGAAAATCTCAATTTTTTCCATAATATTATCTATAATAAATATATATTAAATATTATATGAAAAAACAAATTGTCGTATCCCTATCTTTTGCTATAAACATAGGATCATAATTTCATCGCCTTTTCTTTCTCTTAGACCTTAGAGCTAGAGTTGCCGTGCATTTAGAAACAGACCATGGTCATTTGTCAACAAAATATGTTTGTATGTCCCGATCTATAATAATATTTTCCCAGCACAATCGAGGCATTATCAAAGTCTCAAGATGTCGCTTGTAAAGACGTTGTTCCAACTACCAACACTTTACCAAGACTTGACAAGTTCACCAACTGCCCTTCTTATGTATGGTTTGATGTCAGAGCCCAACAATATGGTAAAAAAAAAAAAAATTGCAGAGAATACCTTTACATATAAGTTAATTTTTTTTTATCAGATAAATAACACTTCGTGAGTCGAAATCACAACCTCCTACTTACGAAAGAAAGACTATGTCACTAGACCAAATGATACTGAACATATAAGTTAATTTCTTGAAACAAAAGTCTCAAAAATCATTTATAAAAAGTGAAATTGAACTTGCAATATTAATCTTAAACAACAAAGATTTTTCATGACTAAATAATCTTTAGTTTCATAGCACCACTGTCCACGGTACTGACTCAAGCAACACTTCATTGAGGGCGAATACATTAGATTATCTCGCGAATATGATAAAGCTAAAAAATTTAGTAATTAGGTAGACATGACTAGACAGATTAAAAAAGTAGACATAGAATAATTTATAGTTTCTTAATTTTCATCTCCTAATTTATAATTTAACGAGAGAACCAATAGATTCAGAAAATCCCGCAAACGCAAATTAATGTCGCCAAATAAAGCCAGAATCCTAAATCCAAATCGTGAAGAGTGATTCTGATATGTAATTATCCATAATGGGGATTATAAATTATCCACAACGTGATGTCCGTACTACACATGTTCAATCGCATTCACTTTTGACCAGAAGCAGTGACATAGAAAATGAGAACAGCCCTGTCAATATAGTATCCTCAACACGCCCTCCATATCTCACCACACTCTCCCCCTTCCCGTTTTGGGTTTTATTTACTGCTTCTCTCTCTTTGATTTCACCACCTGATCGGAGAGACTCTGCAAATCGGTAAAGGTTTGATCACAAATTTCGGTACCCCTGATTCGATTTTGTTATGGTCAATTATCCAATTGGAATTGAAATCATTAATTTTGTTGTGGTTGTCAGGGAGGGTGAGACTTTGTGATTGGTCCAAAACGACGACGGATCAGGCGGCGGAGACGAGGACGGAGCCGGACTGTATGGTAGGTCCGGTGGGGGAGGCAAGAAGGGGTGGATATGACTGTATGGTTGGGTTGGACTGTTTTCTGGACATCGTCAGGGCTTTAGGGATGGGCTCGTGCCTCTCCATAACCAGTGACAACGCCGCCGGCTACGGCCGGGTGTCTTCCCCGGCGCAGAGCAACAAGAGGAGGAAGGGGTCGACCGGCAACTCGTCGTCACCGGTTTCGTCGGCGGCGGCGAGTTCCATGGAGATGTGGCTGCACAGGGTTCCGGGGAGGTTGTTCCTGAATGGCTTCTCTGATGTGGCTTCCCTGTTCAGCAAGCAAGGCAAGAAGGGTGTCAATCAGGACGCTATGATTACTTGGGAGGTGATATTTTGCTCTGCAATTTCATTTCAATACTGAGTATTACATACATGTGTATGTGTAATTTGAACTAAATAGGGATGTTTGTGGAGAATTATAGAATTTCGGCTCCAAGGAAGATACAATATTTTGTGGTGTTTTTGATGGGCATGGTCCTTGTGGTCATATGGTGGCGAAGAAGGTGAGGGATTCTCTACCTTTGAAGGTCAGCTCACAATGGGTGTTGAACACCAGCGCCGCGGATACTAACCACGCCGGTGCGTCTGTGGAGAACAAGGACAGCCATGGTGAATTTTTCGCCACATTGAAAGATTCGTTTCTGAAGGCTTTTAAGGTCATGGACAAGGAGCTTAAGTTGCATCCTCGTATTGATTGCTATTGCAGTGGGACAACTGCAGTTACGTTGGTCAAGCAGGTACGTTGTCGAGTTAGCTACATTTAGGATGCACCGTACCTATGAATTTTCATTTTAATATCATGTGTTGTTTCGTCTGCAGGGTCAGGATCTTGTTATTGCAAATATTGGGGACTCTAGAGCTGTGCTAGGCACAAGAGATGAAGGGGGTTCTCTCGTTGCAGTTCAGTTGACTGTAGACTTAAAACCAAATCTTCCAAGTAACTTTCTTTCTCTTAATTTAGTTAGAGTACAAAAATGTTGTTTTTATGTTTATGTTAAAGACTGCTGCATTTGATTACCATTTTTTTGTAAAAAGTAATACATGCTTTAGACAAAAAGTAATACATGCTTTAGACTTGCTTCTTTTTAACAACTATGGGATATTTAATCTGTATACTGTTAGGAGACAGACTTTAAAACTTTTTATTTGGAACCACGGAAGATTTCAACCTTGAAAGTTCTGGAATTCATTAGTACTGCTGCTTTTTTTTTTTTTTTTTTTTGCATGGATGGATTTTTTGACTTCTTTATGATAACTTCTTGTTACTGATGATGGCCAAACTGAGATAGCTCTCACTAATAGGCCAACAGGACAATTAAGGTGTACGTCAGTTAGTAGCTAGGACTGCATAGTAGTACCATGACCATAATGAACTTCTACATAGGAGTCTGTAAATATGGTGTTTGGTAAAGTAAACTAAATCTGTATACTCAAGGTTTTGTCTTCAAGTAGATAATCTTCAGTGAATAGTATCTAGAAGGTTTTGCCTTCAAGTGGATCCATCAGATGTTAGATCTTTATCTCAACATATTATGTTATCAATATTTCTTGATGTTTTGCATGTTTTTTTTTATCAGGGATAAAAGAAGAAGAATACAATTTTTTAATTATTTTTATGACTTTGGGATATATAGATGCTTGATTGTTTGCTTTGATATGAAAGTAAGTTCACAGGCAAATATGCCTACAAATAACACTGACCTATGCATCTGTGAAGGCACAAGCACACAATTGAATTTAGTGTTGTAGTAGCTGATGTTTGGTTAATACACTGCCCTTGGTGTGCTGTCAAATGATTAATCTATCTCATAGAGTTAGGATTTTTAGACCACAATATTGTAATGCTAACTTTTATTTATTAATGCACTTCTTTTGCCTCCATCTAGGGGAAGCCGAGAGGATTACGTTATGTAAAGGTCGAGTATTTGCTCTCCACAACGAGCCTGATGTCACTCGAGTTTGGTTGCCCAACAGTAATTCACCTGGGCTTGCTATGGCCCGGGCTTTTGGAGATTTCTGCCTAAAGGATTATGGTTTAATCTCTGTCCCTGATGTTTCTTATCGTCGCCTCACTGAGAAGGATGAATTTGTAGTACTGGCTACAGATGGGGTAAGAGATCAATCTGCATATATAATATTTACATGCAACTTATTCATTACAACACAGTTTTACCTGCATATCTGGCTGTTGTACTATCTTCATGGCAAACTATGAAGCTATGATTTTATTTTGTGGGTATATAAATCTAAACTAAAGATGGGTAAAAGGGTGATCATGAGTTTAAAAGGGTAGCAACATAGAATAAAGCTATAACCAAGAAAAACCAACAAACCACAAGCACCTGCTAAAATTACTAACAAGGGGAACAAATAAAAACCTTAATGGAGAGACTTCTATAACATATACCACACCCAACTTGGGTGTAGAAGCCACCACCCTGAAGTTCGAAACTAATACGCATGGACCAGTCTTCATCCAATGAGGCAAGGCGAGGATCAGCAAGCCTCAATGAAAGTCTACCCCTCACTTCCTTGATGAGGTTATAGAGAGGAAAGACATCTATAGCCGCATTCGTAAACATCTTGTTATAGAGAGGACAGACATCTCACCTCTGTTCTTCTCCACCTAGACGCAGCTTAGTATTGATTCGCTGCCACTTAATGGGGTCTCATCTAGTTGGGTAGGATGATACAAAGGAATGGAGTTGTTGACATCCATTTGATCACTTGATTCAGCAGAGGTTCCTACCAATCTTCTACTTGCAAAACAGTACCCAATGCAGTTATGGATATCTATTTGATCACTCTAGGATTGCAGTTGAGCATGATGGAACCTAGCCATCTTGGGTATGCCTTATATTCATACCATACAGAAGTGTTTCTGGTAATCACGAGCAACGTGCTGAATGAAGGATCTAACTATTTTGAGATGGTTTTTATATAATGACCTTGCCTCTTGAGCAATGGTTGTTAGCCTTCCTCAAATTCAAGAGTAAACCTGAGGAGAATGAATTTGCTTTAAGCTCTCAAGGTCAGACACTCCAGAATTCACCTAGCTTATAAGTTTATCATCACCTTTGATTAGCTTTCTCTATTGTCTAAACATCAAACCTTCTTTGGAAATGAAGATATTTGATCCCTTTCTTCTTAGGAATGCAAACATTCCCTTACAATCTTAGGTCCTTAGCATTCTTGCCTTGGTTCTTTCTTACTCGGGAAGAAGCCTGTCAACTTTTGAATCTTGGGGTGGAATAGGCAAGCTGTATTGCCAATGCATAAGCGGAGTGAACTGTAAATTGTAAGATGGAGACTTTAATGTACTTCAATTTCATTAGGTCAAGCTTAATCCCAGCTTTGGGGCCTGGGTGGCCAAATTGTTCTGGTTTTTACTCAGGAGCTCCTTAACTAGGGGAAGAGGAACCCGAATCCTACTCCTAGAAAAAAGACAGTCATGGTATTGTTGGTGGAAACACTGTGGACATTGTTTGGGCATTAATCGAGTTTTGTGTTTCTGCTATCGAAGCTAATTGCAGCTCTTTATATGAATTTAAAAAGTTTTAAAACTTTTTCAAAAATAGAAAAATAGAAGGAGCCTTGTTGTTTCTTTCCAAGTTTCTCTACATAGGCATGTCTTTTTCTTTTTCCCCCTCAAGTTCATCTTTTGCCTAGCATATTTAGATTTTTTTCATGGGCCATATTTTCTGTGGCATATCTTGAGACATAATTAGGTTCTGAAATTTCTAATTGTTCTGTTTTATTTGGTGGCTTTTGTGGATAAATTATTATCGTGTTTTCATCAGATTTCAATTGATGCAAAGATAACTATTGTTTCTTTTTAGTCAGAAAATATTATCTGTGTTGGTCGTGTGAATGGATTAACTAAGAAGACATGTACTATTATCAACGGAAAATCAACTTGCATGTGCTTACATTTATTGTATTTTGTACCTTTGGTTTATTTATATCCAGTAGGTAATTGTATCCTATACTTGCAGATATGGGATGTTCTCTCAAACAAAGAAGTTGTGGATATAGTGGCAGCAACCCCACGACCCTCTGCTGCTCGAGCCCTGGTGGAGTCAGCCAATCGAGCTTGGAGATTTAAACACCCATATGCCAAGGTTGATGATTGTGCCGTTGTTTGCCTCTTCCTCACTTCTGGTGCTTCAGACAATACTTCCCTTTCCTCACCAGAGGAGAAGAAAGTGAACTCAATATAAGTAGTTAACGTTGATGGCGACAACATAGCTGTTTCAGGAGCTTCAGAAATACCATCTGAAAAATTGCCTTAATATCAGGATGGGAGTTGGTACAAGAGCATCAGTTGCATGCTTTACTTTTGACCTGGTACACTCACATATCCTGAGCCTTCTTGATTTGAGCAGTAGCAAGGTTTTATTAGCTCTGTTCTTATTGTGTATATTTCTCGTCATTCTTTCAACAAATATTGATTTTTTCTTGTTCGGCTGTTCCAAAATCTTGGAAAAAGATAAGGGGTGTATTTAGATTGGTTTGAAAGGGAGCCGCGGAACTCATCCCCGGCCATGTTGGTGCTATTTCTTCCCTAGTGTTGTGGTCTGTCCTCTTTTTGGTATTTTTCATATTGTAAATACAATCTTCAAGCTTTCTAGTTCATTACAAAGGCTACTGTGGTTTTGCGCATCCTGCTGTAAATTTCTTCATGTTTACAATTTTAAATTTTTCTTGTAATTTTAAGGCCGCCTTCACCACTCTGTTTGGACTTTTAGTCCTATTTCTAATTTTTATTATCTTTAGGTAACTCTGCATGGGTAAAATGGTTTATGCATCCTAGTTGCTTATACGCTTAACAATGATCACACGGTGAAATGAGCAATCACTCGCTAATAAAAGAATGATCCAAATTGAGAATTTCTGTTCAGTGTTGTATTGAACAGTACGGGCATAGGAAGGTCGTATAAATGAGGCCTGGCGATACTCCTCTCTGTGCTCTTCTCTGTGCAAACCCTAGTTCCACGTTCATGACAGATCCCGCCATTGTATGCTGAGGATAAAAAAAGACTCGTAGTACGAATTTCTTGCGTCTGCTAAAAAGAATCTTTACCAACTCTCTAGACCTTGGGAATGCTAGTTGGGATGTCACAATTGCGTGCGCTGCTCGGTCATTACCGATAATTATCGACAAGATAGTGAGATCTTGCTTTTGGCTCCGGATGTTTGTTGTCGTAGATTTTTTTTTTTTTTTTAATTTTTTACCATATATGTACTTAATAGGAAACAGACAATAATCTCGAACTCTATCAAGTCAATGCAACACATTAAAATTGATGACGTTGGCGGCTTGTCAGATTATGAGTCTCCTTAGTTGTTATGACCATTTTCTTGCCTGATGATGTATCAAAGAATTCATAGCTTCATCAAGAAATTATGTTCAGACATTTTAGTCTACTCTTGTTACGAGTGGCTTCTTAGTAGCTCTCGTATGAGAAGGATAGTGATGGGGTTGTAGACTATATATACCGGCCAATTCGCATGTGAGTGCATTGACTCTTCTATTTTATTTGTTTTAATTAATATAGAATATAAATTGTTCAAAATATATATATATATATATATATATGTATGTATGTATGTATAAAGTGTGAAAATGGGGCCTTAATTATCATATTTACTTTTTTGCCCTCAATATATGAGATTCTATATATTTTAATGACGATGCATCAATTAAGGGTATTGTTGTGCTGATGACATATTATAATTGATATGGTTTTTATGAATACCAAATTGATTGAAAAACAACATTAACTCTCAATTTATTGATACACAAATTATTGATTGTTTTGAGTAATATTGTGCTGGGTAAATTTGGTATGTGAAAATGTAGAAGTTGACTCATCATGTTAATATAGGAAAGTAAGCTGATGTGGATGCTTAGTCACTGGACCACAATTAACAAAACTTTTCGTCCGGATTACAATCAAAACAGGTCATGGTTTTTGGACTTATAACTAATTAACTCTATATATTATATATTTTGAATGATACATACAAGTTAGAAGGGGCAATACTTATCTTTTTAAATGTTTACCAAATCTAAAATTTTCCCCCCATATATATAGATGAACAATGAAAGCCTTGTCATGTAGAACAAATTCATGTGAATAAAAATTACATGTAAAAATAAATAATAGGACTTAGGTCTCGTTTGATTTACGAATTGAAATTCTTGAGAAAACTATTTCTTTATTGTTTTTATAGTGATGAGAATTAATATTCCCACGGTTTTTTTTTTTTTTTTGGTTGTTGAGTAAAAACGACAATTTTTATCCTCACTCAACCATCTCATGATATCAGTGAGATTTAACCCTATAAACAACGATTATTGCTTTCTATATTGAGATTGATATCAAGTACAATTATATTACTCTTTCATCCGAAATACACGATCAAAATGATAGCCTTGATGCCAAAAGAAAAATAAAAAAGAAAGCCACACAAACATAGAAATTATTAAGGAAACATGATTGTTGTCTCTAGAATGTAGCTAGTACCAGTATAGCTACAGAGAGTTTTAGTTGTAAACATCAGGGTTCCCTAGAAGGTGGCTCTCAATAATCTTGAACAAACCGGCGGCCCTTTCTTTGCCAGCCTTAACATGCTCTTCCTTGATCTCCACGTCACCCTTGGTGTGGTAGTTGCTGGTGCTCTTGATGATGGAGCCTCCATCGGAAGATGCCACCAACTTAGTCTCATAGGAGATCTTCTCAATTTTGTCTGAGATAGCATCTCCTTCAATCATGCTGTACTTGTACACGAAGTTGTCTTTGTCAATTCCGTCAATCTGGTGCTTCACATAGCTGTATTCACTTCCTTCACCAAGGTTGATCTTCTTGATGGTTCCAACACCTCCATCACCTTCAAGAATCTCGGCACTCTTAACTGCTTGGGGAGCAATCTTGGGGATGAGGTTGTCGGCGTCAAGGACAAAGGCCTTGAACAACCTAGCTGGTGGAATGACAGAGGTGAACTCAGATTCATAAGTGAAGACACCCATGATGATGACTTAAGTTAATAGTTGAATGAAAGAAATATATCAACAAGTAACTAAATGTGGAGGTAATGGAGAAGGTATTAGATGTGGGAAAGTATGAGCATTATTAGTGGTATTTATAGCCTTGGAGGAAGGAGAGTATGGACAAGGTTTTTAATTTTTTCAATTGTTGCGTATGTTGATTATATCCATGTGAAAATAGGGGATATAATTTTCAATTCAGGGTGTTCAATACAATAGGAAATAGCTAAAAAATTATTGAACATGTGGGAGGATCCGAACGAATTCTGCTTTCATATTATTTTAGTCAAGTCATCCTAGTTTGAACTTTGAACTTCTGGAAGTACTAGTCGTGAGGTACGGAAAGGCAGACCGGAACTGTGAAAATACTTATATTGTGATTCCCCGTACGAAAAAAAAAAAAAGATAAAAGGAGAAATAATGAGAATAAAAGGAGAAATGAAAAAAAAATAAAAATGAAAACACTTGAAAGGAGATCTGCAGACACTTCGATAAACACACTCCTATTATGATCGTCTACGTACTTTGCGACCAAGTTGCTAACTTTATTTTTAGTTGAGAATTAGCATAATGGTTAGTTAGCCTTCTTTGACTGCAATAACGTACAACACTACACAATAGACAAGCATGATTTTCTTTTCATAATGGAACCATATATGCACTGCAGGCTACAATAATTCAAACTTATCTCAACTCTTTTGTCATCGACCTCGTTCTATAAGTACAACCTCATTCATGCATGGTGTGATTGCTAATCCAATCATATTTAAATTTAAAATCAGTATTAACCATGAAGAAGTTATCAAAGTAAGGAGACATAATGCCTTTTATGGAGGAGACTCTTGTTATTAATTGCATCAAGAAAAGGTGTGACACTCAAGGGAAATTATTACATGGTCCCAGACCATAGTATACGTGGTGGTCTCGAGTAATATTATTAGCTCATGTGACTCGTAATGATTTCTGATTGGTCTCTTAAATTAATTTTGTATCTTTTTAAATCCCCCTACATGATCTCTATCGCATTCGAGTGATATTATTGGTTGGGACCACCACATGGCAGTGCCACGTGGTAATCCAGGACCACCACATGGCAGTGCCACGTGGTAATCCAGGACCACAGAATAATTGAGGTCTTTGATCAACATTATTTTGCTTTCAAGATGTCTTCTCAGAAGCAAACTTCTTTGCCGATGCGATTACTTCGATTGATCCTGGCCTTTCTGCTCCAAAGATTTGGTTGAATCAGCTGCCTCCATCTAGTTTCGGGCCTTTAATTTAGACCAGCTTAGTATAAGTTGCCCAGGGGGATTCTCCTTATAATTTTCCTTTTCTTCTAAAAAAAATAAAAATAAAATAATGCCTTTTATGGAGAGATTCACCAAGTTTCTTTATAAAGGAATGAAGATCGAATGCCGTAGAAATTTTGAGTTACTTTTGCACTAGAGCTCTAGTATAATTACAGACATTAGATTATTAGATAGAAATAAACAATCCAATATAAACTTCAAAATTTGTAGTAGTCAATATGCAGTTTAAATTTGTAGGAGTGATGTACTTCTCCAATATAGGGCGATTAATTGATGATTGCAAGGTTCTTGCAGCTGAGGTTAGTGGTATTTATTTTCGCCTATATATCTTGAAGCTAATGTGGCACATTGTTGAGTTGAAAGTTGCACAAAGTGTAAAATGTCACCCAACGTAATTTCACTCGTATTCATAATAGAATAGAGTTTTAATTATTCGGGTTCGACCCATTCAAGACAGAATGTGTCTCTTAATTACAATCCCTTATTACAAAGGAAACACCCTTTGATTCCATATATAAAGAAACCAGTGTGTGGTTGTTTGTTTTTGCGGTTGCACCCGAATTTTGAAATGGGTTGCCTACGTACTCGGGAGGGGATCAAGCCACTAGTAGTTTAAGAGTTTCAATGAATGAATGACCCATTGGAAGACTTGGATTTTGGGATATCAATAGTGTTTATGATGCTGTTGCATCTAGATTATTTGATTCCAGATTGCCTTCATACCCTTGCGGGATCAAACCACATGTAGTTCCAGGACTTTGGGATTTAAATGGGTAGATGACCCATTTATTTTTGGATTTATGTTTGAGATATTTGTGAGGGTTTAAAGCCCTTGAATTTGTTTTTGGGTAATTTGGGAATGATTTGATTTTTCTGGTGTTTGGGTGAATTTGATTAGCAGAGTTAGGGATTCGGATTGGCTGAATTTGACTGGTGGAGTCAGAAATTTGATTTGATTTTGTGGTTGCATCTAGTGGGTCGCTAGATTGCCTACATACTCTGTGAAGGGATCAAACCATTATAGTTCATACTTTGGGAATTTGTAGTTTTGAGGTTTCTTGGTTTTGTACCAAAAGGATTTTCGTTTTGGGTTTCGAAGCATTTTAATGTTCAGGTGTTTTTTTTATTTATTTGGACACCCGTTGTGTTGAGCCTCGCCGAACTCTTCAAGTGGGCCCAAATTTAAGACGGACTTTGCTTGGGAGGTATATTGGGCCCCAAATTTGATATGGGCACCAGTCATGACGAGCTTTGAGATTGGAGCTGACGATTTGATGTGGACCTTTGTAGAGTGGGGCTTGCTTCCATTTTTTTTTTGTAGGAGGCCCAGCTGCTAAGTCTCCAATTCGCTTCTTATTTTTTGTTTGGATAAATTTCAGTTTAGTACCCTGTGGTTTGGGGGTAACATCATGTCAGTCCCTGCTCTTTCAATTTGATCAGCAACACCCTTGTGCTTTCAATTTCAATCAGCCGTGCCCAAATTTTACTGTTTCGTCCAATTTGAACGTTAACTTTGACTGGATTGACAAAGTAGAATTTTGATGGAACAATAAAATTTGGGCACGGGTGATTGAAATTGAAAGCACAGGGGTGTTGCTGATCAAATTGAAAGAGCAGAGATTGACATGATGTTACCCCCAAACCACAGGGTACTAAACTGAAATTAATCCTTTTCGTTTTCTCCACAGCTGTTCTGCTTCTTCTTTGTCTTCCAGACCTCTTTCAAAACTCAGTAGAACACAAGTTGGACCCCGAGCTTCACCGAATGAATTGAAGGTGGGGTTGAAGGTGAAAACTGAATTGGAGATGAGTGAGAGCTTTCTCAAAGTGCTGGGAGATGGTTCTGCACTTTTGTTCATGGCAAGAGAACATGTCATTGTCTGAACCTTGCAACTGACTTTACTATGCGAAGCTGGGTGAGGATTTTGATTATTTTTCGTTACTCCTTCGTTGGATTTGTGAAAAAAAGAAATCAAATTGTGGAATTTTGTCTTGCTTGTCAGAGACTTTGGGATTTTGAAATTGCTTCATGGTACTTGTTAGGGTGGAAGCCCTAACTGAAAGGAATTTGCAGGAAATCGAAAGCAAAGAAAGAAATAACACTAAATTGGATTCATGGATAAGGCTGAAGGTTACAGCAGTGGAGATTATATACTCCAGAAGAGGACACGTGTCGCTCATGTAGTGAGCAATATGGGATAAAACCCCAACGTGACTAATTAAGCATGAAGAGCTAATTAACAGATAATAAGCTAATTAACTATAATTTACTAAAGTAACCACGTGTCGAACAAGAAGGCTAGTTTCCTAACAATCCAACCCCCATCGGATAAGCTTGTCCTCAAGCTTCAAAATCAGGGAAGCGTTGTACGATTTCCTTAGCATCCTCCCATGTGGCTTCTTCTGCTGCTGTACCAATCCATTGAATCAGCCATCTAGTCACAGGTTCATTTCCTCGTTTAATGAGCATTCTATCAAATATCTTAGAGGGATACCATCTGGGATTATATGGATCAATGTTTGGTGGCAAATGAGCAGATACCACAACAGAATCCCCAATCTTCTTTTTTTAACAAGGACACATGAAACATAGGATGGACTCGAGCTGTAGGTGGAAGCTTCAACTTGTAGGCTACCTTACCAATCTTCTGCTCAATTTGGAATAGACCATAAAAACGTGGAGCCAGCTTGTGAATCAACCTTCTCTTGACTGATTGCTGTCGATAAGGTTGAAGTTTCAAGTACACCCACTCACCTTCTTCAAAAGTCCTTTCAGTATGATTCCTGTCATAAAACTGTTTCATTCTTGCCTGCGCTACCTGTAAGTTTCTTTTGATAGTAGCTAGCACCTCGTCTCTCAGTTGGAGTTGGCTATCGACAGCTGCCACAGAAGTCGAGCCTGGTATATATGCTCTGATAGAAGGAGGTTCATAGCCATACAAGGCCTAAAATGGTGTCATGCCTATCGCAGAGTGGTGAGCAGTTTATACCAATGTTCAACCCAAGGTAGAGCATCAACCCAGGAGTGAGGCTTCTCCCCTACAACACATCTCAGATACTGCTCGAGTGTCCTATTTAGATTTTCAGTCTGACCATCGGTTTGGGGATGATAGGCTGAGCTCTTATCAAGTGAAGTCCCTTGAGCCTTAAAGAAGGCCTCCCAGAAGTTACTTAGAAACACTGGATCCCTATCCGAGATGATAGACTCAGGCATGCCGTGGAGTTTAAACACATGAGTAACAAAGTGTTGAACAATGACTGCAGCAGTATAAGGATGAGCTAGGGGATGAAATGTCCATACTTGGTCAGTCTGTCCACCACAACCATTATGACATTCTTTCCTGCAGAAGTAGGTAGCCCATCAATGAAGTCCATAGAGATCCTTGTCCAGGCCTTATCCGGGATCACATTTGGTTGTAGGAGGCCTAGGGGGTGGATAGTCTCATAGTGATTTTGTTGACAGTTATGGCAGGCAGCCACATAAGCTTTAACATCCTTGTGTAACCCTGGCCAAGCAAAAGACCTTGTAATCCTCTTCTTAGTCCTATGAACTCCTGCATGGCCACCACTGTAACCATTATGAAATTCTGCAATGATTTTGGATCTCCATCCTAAATGTTGTGGTACATATAGCCTCCCCTTGCACATTAACTGAGAATTAGCCAATGAATAATGTGATGAGGTAATGGTACCCTGCTCCAGTTGTTGGATTAGCTGGCTCGCCTCAGGATCAAGAGCATTGGCCTTTTGAATCTCTGTGAGGTAGCTATGTACTGGTGAAGAAATACCAGTAATTGCATTCAGTACCCCATACTTGGTGATGACTTCGGAATTAATATCACTTAACTCCTCCCTTCTTGACAAGGCATCAGGGGCTGAGTTGTTCTTACCAGCCTTGTAATGGATAGAGTAGTCATAGCCAGCAAGTTTCAGGAGCCATTTGTGTTGTGTGGGAGTGGAGATCTTCTGGTCCAAGAAATATTGTATGGTTCTGTGATCAGTGTAGATCTTAAAGTGATTCCCTAATAGATATGGCCGCCAATGTTGAACTGCAAACACCACTGCAAGCATCTCTTTATCATAAACTGACAAAGCAATGTGTCTTGGAGCCAAGGCTTTACTGAGAAAAGCAATAGGATGCCCTTCCTGGGACAGGACAACTCCAATCCCTATTCCAGATGCATCACATTCAATGAAAAATTCCTTTGAAAAATCAGGTAATGCCAACACAGGAGTATTCATGAGGGCTTGTTTTAGTTCCTCAAAGGCTGTTATTGAAGCTGGAGTCCATTTGAAGCCACCAATCCTTAACATGTCAGTGAGAGGTTTGGCTATAGTACCAAAATTCTGCACATATTTCCTGTAATACCCTGCAAGCCCTAGGAATCCTCTCAAGCCCTTAAGAGTCTGTGGCCTACCCCAGTTTTTGATGCATTCTATCTTAGCTGGATCTACTGCGACTCCTTGAGCACTAATGACATGCCCCAAATATTCCACTGTGGAGACCCCAAAGTTACACTTGCTTTGTTTAACCTTGAGAAAGTGTTGCTGCAAAGTCATGAAGATCCTTTCTAAGTGATTCAAGTGTGCTTCCAAAGAGGGGCTATACACTAGGATGTCATCAAAGAAAACCAAGGCAAATTTTCTCAAATAATCTCTCAGTACATCATTCATCACAGATTGAAAGGTGGATGGTGCATTAGTCAAGCCAAATGGCATTACTAAGAATTCATAGTGACCATTGTGAGTTCTGAAGGCAGTTTTGTTCACATCAGTGGGGTCCATTCTTATCTGGTGATAGCCAGACCTCAAATCTAATTTGGTGAAGATGGTGGAGCCATGGACCTCATCTAACAATTCATCGACAACAGGAATTGGATATTTGTCCTTGACTGTTGCTGCATTCAATGATCTATAGTCTACACACATTCTCCAAGTCCCATCTTTCTTCTTAACCAATAAAACTGGGGAGGAGAAAGGACTCACACTTGGCTTGATCACACCATTGTCAAGTAACTCTTGCACAATTTTCTCTATTTCCGATTTCTGGAAATAGGGATACCTGTAAGGCCTCACACTGATAGGAGGTGTGTTTGGTAACAATTCAATTTTGTGGTCTTGACTTCTAGCTGGTGGTAATGAAGTAGGGACAACAAAAATATCAGCATATTTGTTAATGAGTGCCTGTATCTGAGGATGTGGTGTCTCAATCGTCTGAGTCATCAGTTTCGGTTGTACTTGAATTAACATTGCTTCCCTTTCCTTCTTAAGCAGCTTGGTCATTGCTTTGCAGCTGATAACAGTAGCTTCAGTTGTAGTCTCCCCCTGTAACTGAACAACAGTATTGCCAATTGAAAATTTCATTATCATTGTTTCAAAGTTACACAGGATGTCTCCCAAGGACCTGAGCCAAGAAGCTCCTAGTACAACTTCACATCCAATGACTGGCAGTATATAGAAGTCATCCATAAACTTGAACAGCTGTATCTGCATCTCTACCTTTACTTCACCTTTGGTCTGCATTTTTGCCCTACTAGCTAGGATCACATTTAAGGGAGAGAATTTATGCACTTGCACTTTAGTACCTTTGAGTAGTTGAGGATGAATGAAGTTATGTGTAGCTCCAGAATCTATTAATATGTGAACCATTCTGTTGTTAAATACTCCCTTCAGTTGCATGGTAGCTGGCTGTGCCCACTCATCTCCCATAATTTGTAGCCGGATCAGTGGTTCATCAATGTCAACAATTGGGGGTACCTCCATTAACTGCTTCTCATCAGATTCCTCAATGAATTCTCCCTCATTGGGTACAATTTCCATGCTCATTAATTGTCCCCTCTTTCTGCAGTTGTGACCAGGTTTATAAGGTTCACTACAAAAATAGCATTGATTCTTAGCCCTCCTAGCCTCAAACTCAGCATCAGAGAGCTTAATTCGCACATTGTTGTTACCATTTGAAGGTCCGAAAGTGGACTGGGGAATTCTTGGGGTGGACATGGATTGGCCTGGTTTGAAGTTGGGCCTTGCATCAGCAATAGACCTAGTATAACCCCCAGTAGGTGGTTTATGGATGAAACTGCTTCTAGTATGATTTCTGTGGCCGTCAGACCTTGTTTCATAAACCCTTGCTAGTTCACATGCTTCATAAAGAATCCTAGGCTTCTGAGCCTGCACATCCACCCGGATCTCTTCTTTCAATCCTCCAATAAAGCAGGACAAAAGCACTTCAGGTGGGAAACCAGGTGCTCTTCTAGAGAGTTTAGTGAATTGTTCCATGTAGCTTTCAACAGTACCTGTTTGATTCATTCGAGCTAAGGCAGCTTGGTACTCAGACCGGTTGTAGCTACTAAACTCTCTCATTAGCAAATCAGCTAGCCCTTGCCATGTACTTTGAAACTCATGCCTAAACATGTACCATCTATCAGAAGCTTTGTTAGACAAGTGCATGGTAGCAATTGATAATTTCTTATCCTCAGGGATTTGGTGAAACTCAAAGTATTGGTCTACCTTGTTAAGCCACTCAACAGGATCTCCCCCACTAAACACACTGAACTCCAACCTCATCTACTTCATTGGAGGTAGATTTGGGTCAACATGACGTATAAACAAAGGGTTAGGGTACACTTGGTTGGGTGGATAGCCATAGTTGGGGGTAGCTGCCTGAAAGGGATGATATTGAGTGTGTGATGGATGGTGAGTGGAGGTAGTAGTGGCATAAGTGGGAGGGATGTACTGGTGTGATTGTGGTGGTGGTTTGGAATACAAAAATTGGGGTGCTGAGAGTGGCAAGGGTGGTTGAGCAGCTGATGAAGGAAAATTGATCATGGTAGTGTAATAAGGCCCGGAGTAAGTCATTGTAAAAGGGTCAAGACCTTGCATAGATTGACTGGCTCCCTGCATCATTCCAGGATAATATGGGCTAGAAAAATTGGGGCAATGTTGGGAGGTGCTCAGATGGTGAGACTGATGGTTAAAAATGTTACTAACAGAGTGACCAACAGAGCCCATTGAGCCACTAGTATTACTAATAGAGTGACCAACATCATTCATCATAGTCTTATTTCTGCTAGTACCATTCAGCACAGTGACATTCAGATCAGGAACAGTATTCACAATTGTAGCAATTATCCCACTAGTAGCTTGCAGGGATGAATTAATTTCCACACTAGCATTCAAAGCACCAGTGACCAAAAATTGAGAGGTGTTAATTTGAGAAACGAGACCCTCAGATCGAGCCACTCCAGAAGAACTCGAGGTAGTCACTGATGAAGATGGAGGGATCGGTGAAAGTAGAGATCCAAATCTCACAGATCCATCCGGGAGGGGAATAGCCGTGCTCCCGTGATTGACGAGCTCAGGGGAAGGAGGAGGGATGTGTTCCTTGACGATGGTTGTGAGCTGCTGCTTAAACTCATCCATCAACATGGATTTGAAATTGGCCAACAAAGTGGCCATGGCATCCTGTAAGGAGGCCTGCATTGCATCGAATCTGGAGCTGGTTTCCTCACGATATGCTTGCAGCTCACACTCAGAGGTGAACAAACTCGCCGGAGAGGTGTGGATCCTCAGAGACGTGTGGTGGGGAGGAGGGTTTGCCACCCCCCTTAAGTTTTCCCATGAACGTCCGGCTTTGATACCACTTGTTAGGGTGGAAGCCCTAACTGAAAGGAATTTGCAGGAAATCAAAAGCAAAGAAAGAAATAACACTAAATTGGATTCATGGATAAGGCTGAAGGTTACAGCAGTGGAGATTATATACTCCAGAAGAGGACACGTGTCGCTCATGTAGTGAGCAATATGGGATAAAACCCCAACGTGACTAATTAAGCATGAAAAGCTAATTAACATATAATAAGCTAATTAACTATAATTAACTAAAGTAACCACGTGTCGAACAAGAAGGCTAGTTTCCTAACAGTATTGGATTTTGGTTGAGGCAAATCTGAACAAGGCAGAGTGCAGTTGCTGTTTTGGTTGCCGACGAATTGGGAGCCTGTTTTGAGTCGCTGTCCCTCATTCTTTTATTTGTAGAATAGCAACGTGATGCCCACCAACTGTTCGATGAAAGGCCAAAGACAATCTCTGCAGAATTTGATTGAGCTTTGTCTTATTGACTTTTGCTTCTTCCCTTTCTCGATTGAACTTGTTCGCAACCCAGCTTTATATTTTACTTCACGCATCATACGAATTCATCTTTTGGCAACAAGCCACCGCTTCACTTATCATATCTTAAAGCAGGAGTCTAGTACATGCCATGATCATCTCCCTTATCAACAAGGAAACACGTAGCTATTGATGTAGTTTTTGTCATCATCCAATTTTGTTTTACTTGATTTTATGTAAAACGGCAGCAATTGCTTTCATATTTTTGTTGCTTCTGTCTCATGTGCCAATGCCATTTTGGAATAGTTTAAACACAAACACCCTTAGCCACTACGTGGCTTTACAGAGGATGATTTGTCCATGCTTTATTAATTGCTTTGCAACTTGGTCACCATCATTTTTGACGTAAAAAAAGTCACAGCACTATATTTATGAATTTGACTTGGTCTAGTGATTTGTGTGTCAAGACTTTTGGCTTATTTGTTGTGCTGGTGTGCAGGTATGTCAAGGGCTTTTGCGAAGCTCCAGTAGTTATCAATTGCTGTGCTTTTGTCAATTTCCGCAGTTGTCTTGATCACATTGATTTCATTTAATTGAAACCTTCATGTTCAAACCTTTAATTGAACTATCAATTTTGATTAGGGAGCACCCCACCACCAAGCTTTCATTGAATCTTCAAACTTGATTAGAAACCACCGCCAAGTTTTTTTTTTTTTTTTTCTCTTCTATGGCGGCATCTCATCAAGCTTTTAACTTTGTTGTTTTGTGCAATTGTTAAATAAGCTTTTGTTTTGTGCATGGCTTAATTAAACTTTCCTACCTGGCCTGCAACGCCACCATCACATTCATTCTTCTTTCTTTTCTTTTTTGCTTTGTGCCATATCGCATATTCTTCAAACTAGAGCTTGACAGCTTCTGGAATTGTTTTGTCGAACAATGTTCTTGAGAAGACACACTGCACCCCATTGCAACTTTAGGACCTTGACAATACACTTTTTTGTATACAAGTACAGAACAAGGACAACAGCTGCAGTGTCATAAATTGTCGAAATTCCAAAGCCTTGATTCCGAAGGTGAATCCTTCATTAATTTCTTTTAGTTTCTTTGCACCGCTTTTGTGTTATTTAAATTGGTGCTCTTGAAAAAGAAAATATGGAATTTGGGGCAGGCTATTTGGTTGTGGTGGTTGACAGAGGGTGAATTGGTGCTTTGTAAAGAAGATATGAAATTTGGGGTAGGCTGTTTGGCTACGACGGTTGACAGAGAGCAGGGATGGTTATGGCCTTTGGTTTCCTTTGTTGCCATTTAGCACCATCGTACTCCAGCAGCTTTGTATTTGCTTTGCTGCTGCTGAGAGCGAGTTCGGTGAAGCATCGTAGCTATGAAAGCTTTGGGAGACAGATCTAGATGACGCTACGGCACCCTAAGGCACGCCGTGCTGGAGCTCGACGACAATATTGGCACCCTAAGGCACGCCGTGTCGGAGCATATATGATATACCATAGGGTATCTGTCGCTGGAGGCCTGCATCATTTGAGGACAGCAAAGGAAAGGTGCAGATCGGTGAAAGGCTCACCTCCTCTTTCTTGCTTTCTTCCTCTCCTTGGCTGCTGTAACTCCGCTTCTTCACGCTCCTCCTCACGCTGCTATGCTCCTCACGTTCGTCCCTCCTTTTTTCTTTTCATGTAGTGCTTTTATCTTGCACCGATCATTAGTTTGGTTTGTATGAAACATAGAGTTTTAGAGTTCAACTTGGAGTGAACTACTTGGGAAACTTGTATTCCATGAAGACTACAACTCTTGTATTTTGTAATTGCTTTGTAATCTAGATTTTGACAAAACAAGAAGTCTGACGTCTTGTAAAAATCCAATAGACCAGCTTAATGACTCTTGTGCTTTTTCCTTTTGCTTAGAGTTTTAAAAGCTATCAACTTTGTCCATCCTTGTTTTCGTGAGAGGCTTTTAATTTTATTTAAATAAAGCACTCATATTTTCCTGATATGGATGGAATTTTTTCCGTTTCAACACACATAGATTCGTCCATTTCACTAGTTTGTCTAATGATGATGTTAGTTATTTAGAGGAGTCCTGCTATTATTTAGGATATTCTCTATGAAGATTTATGTAATGTACACCAGGGTCAAGGTTTATATCCCCCTGATGATTTATCTATCATCAATAAAGTTTGAAGATTGTTTCTTCCTTTCAAAAAAAAAAATGCAGTTTAAATTTTAACAAATAAAACATATGTGAATATATTGAAATAAGAATTGATACAGGATCTCTTAGTCTATAGTCAAATGCTAGCTATACCATTATTCTTAGAGCTCAATTCAAAGTTTCATCATTAGTTAGAATCCGAAGCGGCATATGGTACCCTTGTTGGGTTGAGATTCCACAATGTTTCTAGAGATTGAAATTTATATTGGCAGATAACCTATACTCATGGTTACCTGAGATCATTACTGACACTTCCAGAATTATTTGACAATTTTGGATGTTCATAATAACAATTTAATTTGCTTCGAATTTCAAACTAAAATAACTATAATGAAATTTCAGCTGTTTAAAACGCTCATATCTAAATGCTTATACATGTATGAATGCACAAATTATTTGAAAACTCCACCAGCGACGGAAAAATATGATATGTTGATGAGAAGAATAGTAGTGAAAGTAGTGTGACTATAGAGAATGAAGATTGAAGAATACAGACATGAACAATTAAAATGTAGCTTGTTATGCAAAAGATATTCATGTGAACGACAATTAACTGTACGAAAAGACATGTAGGACACTTCTTTATTTTAGATGTTTAACGATGCAAATTAATAAGGTTGTCAATTGATCGAATTCAAACTGTGTGAACATAATTGTTCTTTTATGATTGTAGCTCAAGTTGCTTGAAATCGGTTAGCAGTAATTAAATATTTACATGGCGACCAGGCATGCACTTTTGAGTTTGCTGAGAAAATTAAAACAAAACAATACACAATTTAATATTGAAATCAAATACAAATACGTCACTCAATCAAAATAACTTGAAAGATCAAAAGTTGAACAAAAATGAAAGCCACGCACACAAACATAGAAATGAGGACAAGTAGGGCTTGCCAGCTCTAGCATATCGAGTATAGTAGTGAGAGGTTTAGTTGTAGGCCTCAGGGTTGGCTAGAAGGTGGCTCTCGATGATCTTGAATAGACCAGCAGCTCTTTCTTTTCCAGCCTTGACATGCTCTTCCTTGATCCCCACGTCACCCTTTGTGTGGTAGTTACTGGTGCTCTTGATGACGGAGCCTCCATCGGAAGATGCTACCAACTTAGTCTCATAGGAGATCTTCTCGATTTTGTCAGATATAG
Organism: Rosa chinensis; assembly: GCF_002994745.2. Classification (NCBI taxonomy): domain Eukaryota; kingdom Viridiplantae; phylum Streptophyta; class Magnoliopsida; order Rosales; family Rosaceae; genus Rosa; species Rosa chinensis. Next base: position 33,960,713 of record NC_037091.1, on the reverse strand, counting down.
CGTCTCCCTCAATCATGCTGTATTTGTAGACAAAGTTGTCTTTGTCAATTCCGTCAATTTGATGCTTCACATAGCTGTATTCACTTCCTTCACCGAGGTTGATCTTCTTGATGGTGCCAACTCCTCCATCACCTTCCAGAATCTCGGCACTCTTAACTGCTTGGGGAGCAATCTTGGGAATGAGGTTATCGGCGTCAAGGACAAAGGCCTTGAACAGCCTAGCTGGTGGGATGACAGAGGTGAACTCAGATTCGTAAGTGAAGACACCCATGATGACTTAAGTTAATGATTTGATGAAAGAAAGCTAGTAAAAAGCTCGTGGAAGAAGTGGAGATAATCGATATTGATCGAAGGTATTAGATGTGGGAAAGTATGAGCACTTGATGTGGTATTTATAACCTTTAGGAAGGAGAGTGTGGACATTTTTTTTTATTGTTCAATAGCTGTTGAATGTTGATTATTCCAGCAATGTGAAAATAAGGGATATAATTTTCAATTTAATACATCAATATTTTAGTCAAGTCATCCCAGTTTGAAGTTCTGGAAGTACAAATATACTAGTTGTTAAGTACGGACTGCCTCATGGCCGTCATGGGAACTGTGAAACTTAGACGTTAAAACCGACCCAGTACCCATTTGATTCAAGTGGTAAACTACATCTCAGTTTTTTTTAACCAACTGTTTGACCAAAGTAACAATTGGAGAGTTTCTTTCTTTCTTTCTTTTTGTTTTTTTGTTTTTTTTTTTTTTTTGGAGAGTTTCGATCTTTGAGATCCTACAAGTTGATTCAAAATGTGGTACTCGATTCTCTTGCAGAAGTAAAAGAAAGTGACACCAATTCCCACGTACAAGACTAGAGAATAATTAAGTAGCTTAGAGCAAGGAAAATAAATAAAAAATTTAAAAATGGCAGCCAGAATTATAACAAGATTATTATTCCTATTAGAAGCTTCATTCGAGACTTGAAAGCTCGAGTCCCTTTCAAAAATGGCAGCATCACTACCATTATTTGTCATTTAGAAAAGTAGAAAATATTAATTTTCATTGACATACACTTCGTTAATATATATATATATATATATATATATATATATATTAAGGGATCTGCTTTTTTTTTTTTTTTTGCCATTTTAAGGGATAGCTTATTAGACCCACTTTACGATCACATTTCAGCATAGCGGCTGTTCAGTTTTTAGGTCCTAATGTATTGATCATTCTGCAAATTTTTAGTCAATTGATGATAGTTAAGGTACCGAACTAGATTAAATCAATGGACGAACCGAATCTGTCCTACCTGAACTGTTCATGTTTATAATTGTAAATCAAAGTTATGAATGCCCTAACGATTATCATTTTGGCTGAAAGTTTGTAAGAGGTGATCTACTCATATATATCTAAAAATTGAACGGATGAGAGATGTGAATATGTGATCGAAAAGTGAGTCTAATAAATTATTCATTAAAATAGCCAAAAAAAATAAAAAATAAAATCCCTCACTAAAAAGGCCATGATATATATATATATATATATATATATATATATATCCTATCCAGAGCGGAGTTCCGCTTTGAATTTACGAAGTGAACTTCGAGTTTTTGGTCACTTTTAGGTCGCATATCCACATCTTGACCGTTCAGTTTTTAAGTACTAGTGTATAGATCATCTCTGCAAATTTTTAGCCAAATTGATGATCGTTAAGGTATCTAACTCGCTTAAACCAATCGACGAACTGAATCTGTCCAACCTGAACCGTACTAGCTTTAAGGCAGTTATCAATTCCTTAATGATAATCAATTTGGCTTAAAATTTACAGAGATGAACTGTACACTAGTACCTAAAAATTGAACAGTCGAGATGTGGATATGCGACCTAAAAGTGACCCAAAACTCAAAGTTCACTCCGTAATTTTAAAGTGGAACTCCGCACTGGATAGGATCTATATATATATATATATATATATATATATATATATATATATATATATATAGATATAGATATATCAGTGTTCTAAAACTCGGCCGCCCAACCCGCCTAGGCTCTGGGTAGTGGGTCTCCACCTTGAGTAATGACAAGTCGGTGGGATGGGCGGGGTGGGTTTTGGGCGGTCGCCTAGGTGGCTTAGGCGGGCAACTAGGCTGCCTAGGTAGGAGACTGGGCATCTAGGCGGTTTCTCATGTTGACAGCAGCGACTCGGTGGAATCCAAATTGAAAGAGTGTAAATTTTCGAAACCGACAGCAGCAACAAGAGACGCTCTGCTTCGTACTCAAGTTTTGCTCTTGTTGTTGTTCTGTGTCTAACTTGGTACATCAAGACTCTCTCTTTCTTACTCTTCTTTGTTTGCATTTGCAGAAGTGAAGAGGGGAACCAGACCCACAAGCGAAAGACACAAGCTTTTGTCAATTTTGGATCAGATTCAAGGAATTGAAGTTGAAGCTGGAAGTGGGTCTCGATCTGGGTCTCTAGGATTTGCTTTGAGCTTTTTGATTTGGGGATTCAAAGGTGCCATCTTTTTGGTGAGATTGTGCTTCTCTGATGGACCCAAACGTTGTACAGTCTTCGAGGGGATACAGAGTTCAAGCTCCATTGATTCTTACTGATCTCTGAGCACCCGTTTGCATTTTGGGTTTTTCTGATACCAGTTGAGAATTTAGAAAGCCATGGCGACCACGGTTTTACTTTTGAAACCTTCTAGGCTTTAGCTTTAATTATTCTTGCCATGTTAATTATTGTGAAAGGTAAGACACGTGCTTACAGATTGAGGATGAATAAGTAAATATTACGTGATCTTAAAAAAATTAAATTAAAACACACTCTAAGTCTGTATAAGTTTATGTATTCTTATATTATTTATGTAATTATATGATATAGAAATAAGACCGCCTAGGTGCTGCCTAGACGCCTGGGCACTCCTCCCCAACCCACCGCCCGACTAGCACCTAGCGATTTTTCGAACCTTGATATATATATATATATATATACAGATCCTATCCAGAGTGGAGCTCCGCTTTGAAATTAACGTGTGAAGTTCGAGTTTTGGGTCACTTTTCGGTCGTATATCCACATCTCGACCGTTCAGTTTTTAGGTACTAGTGTATAGATCATCTTTGCACTAAATGATGATCGTTAAGGCATTGATAATTGCCTTAAAGCTAGTACGGTTCAGGTTGACAGATTTAGTCTGTCCATTGGTTTAAGCGAGTTAGATACCTTAACGATCATCAATTTGGCTGAAAATTTGCAAAGATGATCTGTACACTAGTACCTAAAAACTGAACGGTCAAGATGTGGATATGTGACCGAAAAGTGACCCAAAACTCGAACTTCACACGTTAATATTCAAAGCAGAGCTCCGCTCTGGATAGGATCTGATATATATATATATATATATATATATATTACTTGTAAGGTATTTATATGACTACATAGTACAAACTTGCCTGAACTTTTTTTGTCATCAACAGACAGACTCTTCGTAGATGAATGCACTTTCCTTACATATTAAGAAAGTGACTCTAATACCTTCGTCGATGACACAAGTATCAAACCAAGTATTCGCAGATGAGTGTACCTTTACTTACATTAAGAAAGTGACTAATACCTTCGTCGATGACACTTGGTTCGAACTAGATGAATGTACTTTTCCTTTACTTACATTAAGAACGTGACACATGCACTACTACAGAATTGGATATAAGGAAACTGGAAAAGAGTCATCTAATACATTTAAGGACTCTTAAAAAAAGAGTCCTCTATCCAGCAGTCATTGTAAGTCATATACAAGGACACTGGAAAAGAGTCTTCTTTTCCCTACTAGGACACTTAAAATGTGTCCTTAAAAGTCCAAATCAGGTGTCCTTGTATCCAATAGAGGACACTTAAATTGTGTTATCATATCAGGAAAAATGTGTCCTCTTTACCTTACTAGGACACCTAAACCGTGTCCTTAATTAAAATACAAAGCAAGTGTCCTTGTATCTAATGGAGGACATATAAAATCTGTTCTCATATCAAGAAATTGTGTCCTCTTTGCCTTACCAGGATACCTAAACTGTGTCCTTAAAGTCCAAAGTAAGTGTCCTTGTATCCAATAGAGAACACATAAAATCTGTTCTCATATCAAGAAAGTGTGTCCTCTTTACCTTACTAAGACACATAAACCGGGTCCTTAAATGTTGAAAATCATTCAAAAAAAATATATATCGGAAGCATTCTAAAAAGTGCTAAAAGGAATATATTATTCACCAAAATACACTAATCCAATATGTATATAGACTAAGATCCGTTCTAAAGAGAACCAACTGCACAATGAAATTAGAAAGTGCCGTTACTACATTACTAACTTTCTCATTAGGTATGTTCTATCAACCTTGAACAGATCCAGAGTTGCATGAACTCCAATGATTTGTCCTTGCCAAAATAAGAACCTAACCAAAAAAGCCAATAAAGTCTTGTTCCAGCTTTTCCATCAACCCCAGTTTTGATAAAAAAAAAATGAAACATCAGGAGTTGATATATTATCTAACCAGCAATTGTAAACTTTGAACTCAAACAAGTCATTCTTCATGCATCCAGTGGATATCTAACATCCATTATGAGACAATAGTATATGCTAAAGGCAACAATTAAGTATCACATATAACATTATGTAATATTTTATGCAGGTAGCATGGATACTGACCCTATACAAGACTCCATATAATTCTGGTTTGCTTAACTGCAAACATAAATGGAAACAAAATTAATTCATGAAGCAGTGAAATGATCAAATAGAATAAATTGGTAGAGAAGAGTTTGAAAGGATGGGTCCTGAGTTCATACTTTCAAACAAAAAATAAGTGTAGTATCATGGTGTAACTAGCAAGTTGAGTAGCATGCTGATGCAGTTAAGAGATTTTTAATCCAAGAAGGAAAATATGCTTGAAACAAATTAAATGATAGTTAAGAAAACTTACGCTTTGATTGTAGAATAAAGAGTATATAGAGGCAAAGAAGGAAGGTGAGCTGCATCAGAACTAATATTGACAATTTCCCCTTTCTTCTTTCAATCACTTCCTAGATGCCATTGATACCTACATATAGTAAAAAGTCACATTAACATTGCTTCGGCTTCATGAAGCCCAGAAATCAAAGTAGAAAAACAACCAAAATAGTTCAACAAGTATATGAACAGACCACATCATGAATAACATACGAGATAACAACTCAAATGTAAACTAAACCAGGTTAGATTTCACATATTCCACTTGATCATCTCCGCAACATGAACAATGTCATTCTATCTTGATAATTCAAAGGGCAAACTCATCTTCTTTACATTTCTTTAATGATTCTCAAACAGCAGCAAGAAAAGGACCAACAAGAGAGGCATCAAAGAAACCATACTGGCACACCTTGTACTTGCATCTACTAAATAAGCTCGATCAGTAATGACCCTTGAAATGCAAAGCAAAAAAATATCAATTATTCGGTACTTGCAAACTACACAAACAACAAACTCCTCAGCAACCAAAAATTAAAAGCTAATATCAAGCCTGCAATTATTTCCATGTACTTGTGTTTTTATACGAAAGTGCCAAGGTGAAAAGCAAATTCGTATGGCTAAAATTAGAACCCAAAAAGACATACCGACATTAATCTTGGCAGTGGTCTTGGGTCAATTAAGGACTTCACAGTGCACCATAACATTCTAAAACCAAAATCAGTATTGACAATAAACATGTGATTCATGGTCTGCAATGGAAACAACCATATCTTCTGGCATCACATTTCTTTCATCCACAAAATGTCCCAAATTTAATAAAATAGAAGATGTTCAAATAGTACCTTGTGATAGTTGTCACCTCATGAAAGATGTTCAGATCTTCTGAAGACAAGAGACAAGTGACATGTGATAAGATGAAGGCATGGTTCTTGCTTGCAAAGTTGAAGGATTGATACATAATGTAATGCAAAAAACATAGCTATACAATCTTAGCAAATACATCCACAGATAACCAAAGTTGAAGGATTGACGAGATAAATAACTTTGCATCCATTTAATGTGAATAACCAACAAGGTCAATAAGGACTCAAGTACCTTCCCAAGTTGATCAAATCCATCTAACTGGTTAGGCAAATCCATGAGTGTTCGCTGGATTTCACAATCCGCACTGGTCCATTTGCTAAAATGTTGTCCACCAATAGCATCAATCTCTTCCATAAAAATGATACAGGGCTAGACATGAAGTCAAAAAACAAGGTATGCTTTTTAACAGTAATATGCAGAGAAAATGCTGAACAAATTTCAAGCCCAAACCTGGTGATCACAAGCATAACCAAACATTTCCCTTATCAATCTTGCACTTTCACCAATGAACTTATCAATAATGGCGCTTGATACAACCTAGGTTTACAGGTAATTGTATACATGAGCAAACACAAATAATAAGCAGACTGTTGCATAAAAAGTAAAATCTCAATATAAAAGCCACAGACACAAATAACTAACCTTTAGAAAGTTAGCATCTCTCTTGCTTGCAATTGCTTTGGCTAGCAATGTCTTCCGTGTACATTAACTAGATGACTTCAAGTACCACAGACTAGTTAATTGACACATCAGGGGACAGTGCTCCAGTCAAAGAGTTGCCTCGCAATCCACTGTAAAGTCAAATTCCAACCAAGAGAATCAGAAATATAGAGGACTTTTAACAAATACAGTAAAGTACCAACAAAACAAAGGATTGTAAATAATCTACTGAATCAAGAACACAAATCAAAGCAAGAGCAGCAATACATAGAAATTCATGAAATAATAATTGTTTCAGGTACTCACAGGTACTGCAAAACTTCATTCCAAGATATTAGCCTTGGTATCTCACCAGTGAACTGGTTCCGAGAAAGATCACTGCAAACATAACAGCATCAAAGCAGAAAAAATAAAACTCATCAGTCCCAAATAGAAAGGAATACCAATAGCCAAAAGTCAGTTCTCGGAGAGAGTTTTTAACATAAATATGAAATTCATGTGATTAAAACCAGGGGACTTACAGGGTTCTAAGGTTTGGAATTTGGGTAAGAGTTGTAGCGATAGGACTAGTCAACTGATTGTTCTTCAAATTCCTGCATTATCAAACCAAATTACACTTGTAAATATTCAAAGAATTTATGAGGCATGCATACTTCAAAAAGAAAATTTATGATTAAACAGTACTTACAAAACCTCAAGGTTCTTAAGCTTTGAAACCGAGAAGGGTATGTCTCCAGACGGATTATTGTAAGATAAATTCCTGCATTTCAACACAGAATTAGCAAAACCAAAATGAAAAACAAGTAAAAGGACGAACAAAGAAAGTCAACATGAAGGAGATGTCTTACAGATACATAAGAGAAGCACAGTTGCCAATCTCATCCGGGATTTGACCAGTTAGCTACTTAGCTCATCCCCTGCAAGTCTCTACGATTCGAAAATAAACAAAGAGTCATCACACCACTTCAGGACTATTACACTATGAACACAAAAATTTAAAAAAAAATTTAAAAGAAAAAAGAGAGAGTTTAAAATAGACATAAAACATACATGGATTCCAAGTTTCCCAGATCTCCAAGGGCTGGCGAAATCTCTTCGCCAAGATTCAAGCTGGACAAATTCCTAAAACAAACTAACCCATAAACACATAATTCTGTATAAAGTGAATTACTGTAGGAGATCATTAACAGTATTAATGCAGACAAATAACAGTTTTAGAGAGAGAGGGAAAGAGGAGTGAGAAACTCACGAGGCCACAGAGAAGCTGACATTATCACAGAAAATTCACAAGTAAAAACCATAAAACTTTTGGAAAACACATTGTAGCAATTCATTTCCTCTTGTTTCCAGAAAGTTGGGCTAAAAATACAACACTGGGTACATTCAAAAACGGAAACCCAAAAGTCCAAAAACAAATCACACCTCTCCATTTCTGGTTTGTTTCTAAAAATCCTAAACGTTTTGGTCTAAAAACACAAACTGGGCACATTCAAAAATGGAAGCCCAAAACCAAAAACAGAAACAAAAGAAGCATAGTATCACCCACCTTCACCGTTCAGTGACAAAGCAAGAGGAAAAAACAGAAACAGAGACAACCCAAACCAAAGACCAACATCCTTGTTCTTCCTCCATTTCAAAGCCACCCTCTCCTCCATCAACGGAGCCAAACAAATCATAGATCTGAAACCCATCAAAAGAAACCAACTTTATGCTCAAAGACCTGAGTTGGAATCATGGGTCTAATCCAAATCTCACAAAAATTACAATCTTGATGAATTTCAACACTCACCTTGATCATATCGATGGGTTGGATGATGCAGGTAGCGAGCATACCGGAGGCTCTGGCAGAGTTCCTAATCGCGTGCGCGACGCATAACTCGTTATTCGCATGGTCGCTAGGCGGGTGGTGCTGCGAGCCACGGGCAACATCGGTGCGATGAAGGTGCTGGAGCTCCTCAATGGCATCATGAAGGGGGTTGGAGGCGTTTAGGAACAGAGGCTAGGTTGGGGGTTTGGGGAGAGACGACGACAACGAACAAATTGGGCGTTTAGAGCTCCAATTTGTTTGACCAGGAGGAGATGCGCAGAGAGAGAGAGAGAGAGAGGCAGGTCGAGCAAAATTGTAGTGTGCGAATATGTGTGTGGGGGGAAACAAAAGTGGGAAGTTTAACTTTGGACGAAAAAATTTGGAGGGCCGGACAAATTATTGCTCCTGTTTTTTTTAAGTCGTCCTCATAGGGATATTAGGACACTTCGGAAAAAAAGTGTCCTTATATGGTGTCCTTGTAGCCCATAATTGTAGTAGTGATGGGTTCTTGTCCCTCTTGATCTGCAACAACATATTGTCCGTTGTAAGTGGTTGTTAAAATCAAGCGCAAGTTTGATGGTTTTATTGAGAGGTACAAAGCCCGTCTTGTTGCTAAGGGTTTTCATCAACAACTTGGTATTGACTTCGATGAGACTTATAGTCCTGTAGTCGGACATACCACCATCCAGACAGTTCTATCCTTAGCTGTCTCCTTTGGTTGGACCCTCCGTCAGCTGGATGTGAAGAATGCATTTCTTCACGGTGTTCTTGCTGAAACAGTTTTTATGACCTAACCTCCAGGCTTCGCCGATCCAGCTCGCCCTCATCATGTTTGTCGCCTCAACAAAGCAATATATGGTTTGAAGCAAGTTCCTTGTGCATGGTTTCAGAGGCTTAGTGGATTCCTACTTCAATTTGGTTTTCTTCAAAGTCAAGCTGGTCCATTTCTATTCATTTTTTGAACCAAATCTGCCATCATGTTGCTTTTACTATATTAGCTAGCTTCCCCTTTATTATGTAATTGCCTAGACTAAAGATCTAAATAGCTAACTCATTGTAATTGCTTAGACTAAGGATCTAAATAGCTGTAATTTAGTAACCCTTTGTGTATATAATACTTTCCTATCAATGAGAAGTATAGACATCAAATTCTATAAATCTTTTCAACAAAGGTTTTCATGAACATAAGTGAAACTAAAAAAGAGGATGATCAAGTTATGGTGAAGAAAGATAGAATGCAGGGTACTAATTAAAACTGAAAGTGAATTCAATCTGTTACAAGCAACGCGGTAACATCTATGCAAGTTTTTGAGATTGGGGTTCTGCAGCGGTGGTTATGAACATATGAAAAACGAAGCTACAATAATTGGTATTCTGTGTGTTTTCCATAAATGCTTAGCGCAAGCTGATGATTTTAAATGTGGTCACTAAAAGCTGAAAGAAAAAGGGTCCAGAAATAGTAGGCATTTTAAAGCTACTGTAATAATTCATTATATGATGGGTCTGCTTGATGTATTTCCAGGCCACAAAATGCATTTGTTTCGGTTGATTTATGTATCAGTATTATTTTAACTGAGCTAGCTAGGTTCATCAAAAATATAATATGAAAATTTGTTTATAAGAATGATATAGCAGCAAACATCTCATGATTACAAAGACCTTAACGATTCATATGTTTAGACCAGATCATAGTGTTTCTGTTTGTTTCCTTTCAAATAGCTTATGAAGTATAATCAATGGGAAGGAGCAAAGAGGATGACATTGTTCCATCAAACATAGTGAACAAACAGATAGAACACAAACAACAATCCGAATGAGGATAAAAATAGGCTGAAAACTTTGATTCTAGCATATAAATTGGAAACTGGAATGAGGGGTCTAGAATTTCATGAGTCAACTCCTTGTTAACAAATCATGCATATCTTTACTACTTAGAACCATAGTGGACTGCAGACCGATGTGCAATGCTAAAAATAAACTAAACTGACCTATACAGGGAGGGAAAAAGAAGTGCATCTATTCTTTCCCAACAACAAATTACCGATCCTGGTAAAGATAAATGGCAAGCAAATCTAATGAGGTTTTTCATTTGGCATGCAAGGGTATAAGTTAATATTCATTGTAAGTGCCTGCAGTCTTACCAATAGCAATAGTTATGTAGGATGTTGTCAAAATTATCACATTTGGTGCTGATATTGATCGATTTGTCCAGCTGAGTTAGTAGCGTATTCACCACCAAGCATGTTAATTTCCAGGTGCCATTTATAAAAGGAGCTGGTGTGAAACGAATCCAAAATATATATATATATATATATATATATATATATATATAGACCTTCCCAGGGATCTTAGCTTTCTAAAGTGTCTTCCTAAGAACACTAATTAATTAAGGATCACCAAATGAGGAGGAAGCAAAGGAATCCCCCATCACCATAGCCCCAAAGTACTAGAATGGCCTTGGGGGGGGGGGGGGTGAATAGGCAAGTCACTCCTAAATGAACTCAATTTTCTGAACGTTGCTGAGGGATTGAAAAAGGCTTGCTATCCCTAACCAATGAGAATAGAACAAATGAAATTAACGTGTGCACAAAGAACAAGAACAGAGAACAAAAACACAAAGATTGTTTACGCAGTAAAACCCTCAACGTGAGGTAAACAACTGCGGGACCTTAACTCTTGAAGGCCAAGTGCTCAAGCACACACTATAAGATCATAAACAAATTACAAGGTATACTTACAACCTCTCGGATAACTCTGGACTCAGTTACCTCTAGCTAAACTCTTCTTTAGCCCGGTTGAACTACCTCACACCAATTTGTCTACAGCTTCTAGATGTGCTTCACTCGTCTTGAATACTTCAATCTTTAATTCTCGAACATGCTTGATTCCCAACTGAACTCGTAGGACATTCGAACATGTAGAATGATATGAATGATTTATGAGTGCATTCTTGACTCATAGGTTCACTTTGACATGGAACAAATGAACCAACGATCAAGACACGGCTTTGCCTTTTGATACAAATAACTTTTTTGTCGTGCAAAGCATAATCCCAAAGAACCTAAATGCAGAGCCTATATATATATATATGCGTCAAAAATAGAACTCCCCCTAAAACAATTAGGGTGTGATTAAGTCTATTAAAAGCAGATTGATACCAAATAGGAATCAAATATCCTGAAAAGATAACAAGACACAATAAAGATTTTATGTTAAATAAAATATATATATATATATATATATATGCTCTAGATATCACACGTTCAAATCAGAGACTTAACCACAATAAAAACACTTGATATGGATTTCCTTTAAAAGACTAGCCAACTGGACAATGTACCAAGCAAGGACTCAATACAGACTACTAAGGATTGAAGTACAGCTATCAATCCCAATACTCAGTTATGCAAAATGCAATGAATGAACCTTACCTGAAATGTCATACGAGTCAGTTAGGGACTTAGGGTCATGTCTCGCTCACCAATCTTGAACTTCAATTCCATTCTTCTCAAGTACAATTCTTAACCTAGGACTCAGTAGTTTTGTATAGGGAATGCCAACAATACAAGTACTTATACTAACATTTAGTCAAAAACCTACCTTTCTTCTCAAGTTTCTATAGCGATGGTCAATGGAATTAAGATTCCCACTGTTTTTTTCATTTTTGTAAAGTAAAAATGGCAATTTTTATCCACACTCAACCATTTCATGATGTCAGTGAGATTTAACCTTATAAACACATGCATCCAACTTGCAAAGACTATCAAATGATTATTTCTTTCTTTATTGAGATTGATATCAAGTACAATTATATTACTCTTTCATCCGAAATATACGATCAAAATGATAGCCTTGATGCCAAAAGAAAAATAAAAAACAAAGCCACACAAACATAGAAATTAATAAGGAAACATGATTGTTGTCTCTAGAATGTAGCTAGTACCAGTATAGCTACAGAGAGTTTTAGTTGTAAATATCAGGGTTCGCTAGAAGGTGGCTCTCAATAATCTTGAACAAACCGGCGGCCCTTTCTTTGCCAGCCTTAACATGCTCTTCCTTGATCTCCACGTCACCCTTGGTGTGGTAGTTGCTGGTGCTCTTGATGATGGAGCCTCCATCGGAAGATGCCACCAACTTAGTCTCATAGGAGATCTTCTCAATTTTGTCTGAGATAGCATCTCCTTCAATCATGCTGTACTTGTACACGAAGTTGTCTTTGTCAATTCCGTCAATCTGGTGCTTCACATAGCTGTATTCACTTCCTTCACCAAGGTTGATCTTCTTGATGGTTCCAACACCTCCATCACCTTCAAGAATCTCGGCACTCTTAACTGCTTGGGGAGCAATCTTGGGGATGAGGTTGTCGGCGTCAAGGACAAAGGCCTTGAACAACCTAGCTGGTGGAATGACAGAGGTGAACTCAGATTCATAAGTGAAGACACCCATGATGATGACTTAAGTTAATAGTTGAATGAAAGAAATCAACAAGTAACTAAATGTGGAGGTAATGGAGAAGGTATTAGATGTGGGAAAGTATGAGAATTATTAGTGGTATTTATAGCCTTGGAGGAAGGAGAGTATGGACAAGGTTTTTAATTTTTTCAATTGTTGCCTATGTTGATTATATCCATGTGAAAATAGGGGATATAATTTTCAATTCAGGGTGTTCAATACAATAGGAAATCGCTAAAAAATTATTGAACATGTGGGAGGATCCGAACGAATTCTGCTTTCATATTATTTTAGTCAGGTCATCCTAGTTTGAACTTTGAACTTCTGGAAGTACAATTAGTCGTGAGGTACGGACAGGCAGACCGGAACTGTGAAAATACTTATATTGTGATTCCCAGTACGAAAAAGAAAAGATAAAAGGAGAAATAATGAGAATAAAAGGAGAAATGAAAAAAAAAATTTAAAACACTTGAAAGGAGAAATGATGATCTGCAAACACTTTGATAAACACACTCCTATTATGATCGTCTACGTACTTTGCGACCTGCAAGTTACTAACTTTATTTTTAGTTGAGAACTAGCATAATGGTTAGTTAGCCTTCTTTGACTGCAATAACGTACAACACTACACAACAGACAAGCATCATTTTCTTTTCATAATGGAACCATATATGCACTGCAGGCTACAATAATTCAAACTTACCTAAACTCTTTTGTTGTCGACCTCGCCCTATAAGTACAACCTCATCAGGCACGGATGTAGGGGTGGGCAAAGGTGTGCTGCGGCACACCCCAACATTTTGGTGGGAAAAAATTATTATATATATGTATGATTAAGATATGTTGTAGTCTGGAAATAACAAGTAGACAACTAGACAAATAAAACTTTTCTTCTCTTTCTCTCCTCTTTTTCAGTTTTCAGCTTTCTCTTCTCTCTACCTGGTTTTGCATTTCTCATACTCAGCTCTCACTTCTCTAATTCTCTTTGCACATCATTATTATAGGGGTCAGTCTCTCTTCTTTCCTGCACTCTTTCTCATTCTCTTAACCTTGCGAAGGTATTACACTTTAACTTCTCTTCTATAATAATTTTTGACGAAATTAGAATGTAATTTATGTTAGAATTTGAGTAATTCATGTTAGAATTTGAGTATTTATCGATTTCTTAATGTAATTAATTAAATCTATTGATTCCTAATAATTTAGCTCACCTCAAATTTAATTCCTGAATCCGTGCCTGAATCTCATTCATGCATGGTGTGATTGATAATCCAATAATATTTATAATCAGTATTAAACATGAAGAAGTTATCAAAGTAAGGAGACATAATGCCATTTATGGAGGGGACTCTTGTTATTAATTAATTGCATCAAGAAAAGGTGTGACACCCCTTGGCGTTTGAGGTCTTTGATCAAAGACATTATTTTGCTTTCAAGATGTCTTCCGAGAAGCGAACTTATTTGCCGATGCGATTACTTCGATTGGTCATGACCTCTCTGCTCCAAAGATTTGGCTGAATCAGGCAATCAGCTGCCACCTTCTAGCTTTCGGGCGTTTAATTTAGACCAGCTTAGTATAGGTTGCCCAAGGGGATTCTAGCTCCTTATAATTTTTATTTTCTTCTTAAAAAAAAAAGCCTTTTATGGAGAGATTCACCAAGTTTCTTTATAAAGGAATGAAGATCGAATGCTGTCAAGGAGAACTCAAAGGCTTCCTAGACCCAAGATAAACCCCTTCGGCTCATGTGAAATGCTCTAACTGTGCATTGTAGCACAGTGCCTGGCCACGTTAACAACTTCAGGGTTCGAACCTAGGTTGAGGAGCACACCCAACTAGGCAAGAACCACTAGACCACTTGCAGTGCTTGTAGTTGTGTTTAAATGATAAGCTGCCAAGCTGTTTTTTAGTTATGTACCACACCTTTTGTTTTTATCTTTTTTTAGTTTCCATTTTTATCTTTTTTCATATTCACCTTTTGTATTTATTTTTTTCATAATCAGCACGGAACCTAACTAATTACTTCTTTTGTGTAAAAGGGTGAGTCGCTAAACCCCATCTTTTTCATCAAGTTTTTCTTGTTTCCCCATCTCTCTCTCTTCAGGAGACTTCATTCAATTAATCTAGCCAACGTCTCACGGTGGCCTCCGTCACCTTGAATAGCTTTGGAATAGACATAGTAACTAATATAATTTCACAGATTACAGCATAAAAGTACTCACAAAATCCTAACATACGTATTGGCAACCATATGCTATTCATGTTCAATTGATATTTGGAATTGTCAATTGACAAAACAAGGAAGATAAAGATAAAGAGGTGGTAATAAAGAAGATCAGCAAATGGCACGTTGCCAGGTTGAACTTCATAAAATCAAGATGTTTCATTATAATGTGTACAGAATGCCAAACGTTTCATTGCCGAAAAGGAAACCCTAAACTAGGAAAAAAATAACCCCCAAACTTTCTACTGAACAGAAGCCCATTAACGAAGGGCAAATTGTAAAGCACAAACAGAGGGCATATTCCAATCCACAAAAATCATTAACACTATATACAATCTTCACCAGAGCTCAGAGCAACTGCCGGAGTTGCTGGTTTTCTTTCCACAGAGATTTAACTTCTTCCATTAGCTCAGCTTATTGGTTTGCCAGAATTTTGTTCATACCGTTGACATACCGTCTGTAAATTATTCCAGATCAAATGAATGAGGAAAAATGAAAGCAAAGAGGGAACAGCCAGAGAAATAGCAGATGCATACCTCTTGCAGGTGGAATTGTCTTAAAATTTCTATATGAAGGTTCCTCATATCTTCGTGTACTGATTTCTGAAAGGAATCAAGAATCTCTTCTAGAGTACGTTGAAAAATCTGGAATGTAAAGGAATTTCCCTGCTGCGCATCTTGTTGAGGGGCCTTCTGCAGTTGTGAGGTTCCTCCCTGCAAAAGTATTGTTATTCGATGTGCTGTAAGTTAGTCTAGCAGAACAAAGCCAACATAATAAACTTCTTTAATGGCTTCTTCCGATGAGTTCCATCACTTCTTTCCCCCCTATTATTCTTTTAAAAGCCAATTCATATGCAAAATTAGGCAATAGCTTATCTAATAAATCAAAGACATCTTACGTTCATTGCTGGAAGAATCCCTGATTCTGTGGCAGTTGATGTATCTGACTTTTTTTTGGATATGTTGATGT
This sequence comes from Rosa chinensis, assembly GCF_002994745.2. Lineage (NCBI taxonomy): Eukaryota > Viridiplantae > Streptophyta > Magnoliopsida > Rosales > Rosaceae > Rosa > Rosa chinensis. The sequence continues at coordinate 33,944,757 of NC_037091.1, read as the reverse complement.
ATCTGACTTTGACACCAAGCTAGTTAACAATTCTCTCATTTCAGCTCCTGTTTTCTTTGTTTTTGGTGAACCCACTGCAAGTGATGTTTGGTCGCTGAAGGAAGATGTAGTATTTATCCTCTCTGCATAAGTAGAGAATCTCCGATGGAGGGTCAAAGACGATGTTGGTGAATCAAGGCTAGACTGTCCCATGATTCCTTTGCTACCAGGGGACATAGGCATGGCACTAGAGTTAACGTACGTGATCTGGAAATCCCAAGGAATTATCCTGATTGAAAGAGACATCTTTAATGCGCATATTTGCATAGTTTAAGCTTGTAGAGCTAATACTTGTCTGACTTGTTGACAAGGAAGTATCTGGTAATCCAGATATAATTTGATCCTGATGTCTGAGCTGACATCCCAAAGCGAGATGGCATAATGTTTGGCTGAAGCAGGTTGGTATACTTATCAGATAATCTTTCACCGCCCCAAGCTTCTGGAGGGGTGATGGATGAGTCTTCACTCTTGGAATATGGAGCAGGAATTGATTCTAATAGAGCAAACGAAGATTTGCCGTCATCCTGAACCAAGGAATAATGTAAAACCATCATGTAATAATTTATGTGCACTTGGATTAATGAAATTCAAAAGATAAAATATTGCACATTAGGCATTCATCTAGAGATACTATAGTTATAGGGATGACACCTGTTTGGAAGCTGAGCTAGGCTTCCAATCAAATATTGGATGATCACTTGACACGTCCTCTGCCAATGGGAACCTCCTACTAGACGAGGGAAATAATAGTGATGAAGGCTTCTTATCTACACTATCGTTCTTTGATCTGTCATGATCATCCCAGAGCTTGTCAAGTGTAGGTGTGATAGGATGACCATCCACAAGAGGGGAAAATACCTCCATGTCATCTTTGAAGTTAAAAGCAGATCAGGGAGCATGCAATCTTGACAATGTTCCACCTGGCCACAAATGCCTGTGATGTGGTGCAATGTATCCTCTGCAGTAGAAACATTAAGTGTGGTTGACGCTAATCCACTGCTAGTTGCTGTAACTGAAAATGTATCAGCAGATAAACCAGAACGGCCTGGATTCCGAGAACTAGATACTGCCATAGATAGAGAAAGGTTTCATGAAGTCACAGAAGGAAGTGGATCAGGCATAAGGATTGAATCTTCAACAGCATCCCCTACAAGCGCAGTCTCAACAGAAGAACTGCTTTCATTTACATGTACAATGACAGGTTTTGACCTTTGCCAGCATAAACTTGTAACAGCCTGACTAATTAATAGTGTAACTGATTAGTACAACAATGTCCAGAAACATTTTGGTTGATATAAAAAATTCAAATCTTTGGCTGAAAAAGAAAAAAAAATTGTTATTTATGCAGACTGTCTGTTGAAAGTTAAATGCACTATTTTCTGCCTCAAAACCAGCATCTTGGTTTTGATCTTTGCCAGCAGAGACTTGTAATAATGTGATGAATAGTGCAACTGACTAGTAAAACAAAGTGAAGACACATTTTGGTTGACACATAAATTCAAATCTTTGGCTGAACTAAAAAAAATACAAATATATATATATGAGATAGAGAGAGAGGGAGAGGAGGCGTGCCCAGGGGGGAGTGTGGGGGGGAAAGAGAGACAGAGAGTTACCTCTGAAGTATTATGAGCACGAACAACAGTAAAAGGCTCTGGTTTACCAGATATCAAAAAACACAACATGACCACTACTTGTTCCAGCTGCCAGTACCCAACCATCATCTCTAAATGCCAATGCAGAAAAAGGTGCCTCATAGAGGATGCAAGATGAATGTCTCCCAGACCCTGTGCCTCATAAGAACAACAATCTTTATCATGCCCAACACTAGCAAACATCTGTTAAGAGAAAACGCATTTTGAATATCAGAATGCACAAGCAATATATTTCCAAATATTCTGACTATAAAACTCCACAACTTCAGAGCAAGTGGTAAAATAGCCTTCTAGTCTTATAATCATAATGAATCAAAATATTAAAGTTAATATTTACTTATGCCACCTTGTCATTTGACGGTGAGAAATTGATACCAGCAGTTGGTGCAGAATGCTGCTTCAACCAAGAAATATGCAGGTTTAAAAAAAGAAAAGGAGAAGAAAAACAGTTATATTTCCAAACACAAAAAAAGAGAAATGAGTAATAAGTACTTTTCACCTATGACTATTTCTAGATTTAATAAGGCAGAAAAGTTAAACAAAGAATAATAATTTACAACTAATCTTTTCAAAGGAAGAAAAACAATTAGATACATGTAAGACATGCAGTTTCTCTTTAATTCAAATAAGCCTGTTTCACAAATGTGTATTGGGAACAGAGTTTAGTTTCCGTTGATCCAATAGGAATTTGAAAACCAAAAAGATCAGGACAACCCAGCAGACCTTTGAATATGCAGAGAGATTCATTAAACTAATGCAAACCTTTGGGCTACGACCGGTTGTGTCCCACAAATGCACAGAGCCATTATCGCCTGCAGTCACCAAAAGATGTCGGCTAATCCGGGAATAATCTAGCGCTCTTAGTACTTGGTCTTGAAAGCCACAAACAAACAATTAGCTTGCAAGCCAAAGCCTCAAAACCACAAACACCACAGGGACAAGAAAAAGCCGCGAGACAGAACGAAAAAGCAACCTGTCCATGAGGGTCCTTGAATTCGGTTGTTCTCGTACTGGATGCCAGGTTGTGGATAATGAGATCCTCATTAAAGCTGATGGAAGCCAAGTGCTCATCTTTGCAATTGTATGCTGCACCAGTAATCGTACTCTAGTCGGCCCTCAACCATCTACATCTCTTTCTCTGCAAATCCCATATTCTCACAACCTGACCGCTCCCACCAGAACATATATATATATATATATATATATATATATATATATATATATATATATATATACAGCCATTCTCAGGTGCGGACTTCCGTACCTAAGCAAAAGGTACGGATTTCCATTTTTTCTCCATTTCAGATCACACATTTAGATCTTAACCGTTCAGTTTTTAGATCCTAATGTATAGATCATCTCTGCAAAATTTCAGCCAAATTGGTGATCGTTAAGGTATTCAAAACTGCAATTTACAACAATGAATACGAACGGTTCCTAATCTGTCGAACCGGAACTGTTCGTATTCAACGGGGGGATGTTGAGCCTAAACCCCTTATTACAATAAGCATCTAGAGAACGTCCCAAAATAATATCAGGAGTCTCTATAAAATATATGTATTCTAGCATGCACCAACTAGGAAAGAGTGCTCTACCAGCTACTCCATTTGCTTTGAAATAGTGGTGACATAATGGAAAGATAACTCGATTACAACGAGACTTAATTACTAATATCATAGCTTTCTTACTATGTTGCTGCCTGAAAATAAATCCGACGACACTTAGTTTCATTCTGCCACTAGGAGGATGCGCCCATTTAATCGAAATGGATCGTCGCCTCGTTAGGTCAGATAATGCACTTAGAGTGCATACACAGGCATTTAGCCCGACTAGGCCTACAAAACACTTGTAGGAGTTTATTGCACGCCAAAGGCGAGACAACATTAAACTATAAAAGTAAATAAAACCAACAAAAGACATAAATAAAGTAGCCCAGGCCGAGCCCAAAAAAAAGGCCCAATCCCAAGCCTGTACCAAGGAAGCAGAAAGACCATCGACGACCAGCCAAGCTTGGCCTAAACCCGACATGACCACCTCCGACTGACAACCCACTGTGTCGCATGACCTCTTCTGTTGGACTGCCGCCCCCATCGATCCACCATCCCCATTAGACCAGAGAGGAGCTCCATCGATTCCCATCCACTCGCTCCCCTTATCAGAATCGGTAAACGTCAACCTGATCGGGTCATTCCAATCAGATCAGAGAATACTAGATCCCAGCCTTGCCATCAGCCGCACTTCATCGCCAGCCAGCCTCAAACATCGCAGCATCCATCCAATCCACCAACCCGGCCAGCGAAGAGCAATCCAAGACCCACCGGCCATCGCTATCTTCCTATCCCTAAACTCCCTACCAACCACTGCAATCTCCCAAATCAGAGCGAGACTGCAATACTCGAGGACCCTATGCCTCACAACAGACCCAATCTGGGTCGAAACGGCCCGTCCGACGACGGCACCGTAAGGGCTCTCTAATCATCACTCCTTGATTCCAGGCAGAGGGATCTCTAATCATCACTCCAATCTGTACTTAGATATGTAGTTGCGATCATTTGAGGTATGTATTTCTCTACTTTATATTTCTTTGTATGATTTGAAACTTTCTATTAATTTGTGTTTTCATCTATTCAAATTTTTTTTTGAGACTCAAATCAACAAAGGATCATAAAACTATATGTATCTTTATTATAAAAAGATCGTAGCAAACCGGTCAAATAATGACATGCACCACTGGAAGCTACTTCATTAAATAATCAATTTACAAATGGTAACTATATTGATTGTCTGGATCTGAACGACAGTTTGTTTATTTGGTTGAGTTTTTTATGTCTTCGCATGAAAAAAAAAAAAAAAAAAAAAGAATAACGGCTCATGTTACACAACTGTTGCAATTCAACAGTAAACAATTATGCTATCAATTATGGCCTAATTGTTCAGGTTTCAATATGTCTTTGTCCCTTCCCTCCTAATGTACCATTAATTATGTACTATTTAATTTACAAAATAAAATGATGAAATAAAAAATTTATTCATCCTATCTGAGAATGTTATCAACAATAACACTGTGAGGGTGATTTTGTGTTTTAGACCTTTTGCAGCAAGACCCTCTTGATTAAGTGAGACTAGGCCAAAAATTGTTCAAATGTTGGACCTAAGAACAACTTTGTTGCAACCCGCTAGATGATAACAGCAGCGATTGGAGTTAATTTCACGAGATCAGAACTTATAGGTAGATATGGTGTGAGAGCTAGATGCTTGGGAGTTTAGTAGAGAGAGAGAGAGAGTTCCAGCAATGATATGATTTCTGGGTTTTGGTTTAAGGTTGATTGGGAGGAATTGATGGCTAGAGGTTCAGAGATAGAGCTTGATCTCTTGTTTGATGTTTCTAGGAGAGTTCTAGCAATGACATGATTTCTGGGTTTTGGGTTAAGGTTGATTGGGAGGAATTGATGGCTAGAGGTTTAGAGATAGAGCTTGATCTCTAGCTTGATGTTTCTAGGTTGTTGTGGCTTGGTTTCCAACGGCAGTGAACCCGCTTTTTATAGCGGAGATAGGCGGGGAGGATTCGTGCTGAGAACCTAGGGTTTTGAAGGGATATTCTTAATTTTGGTGGGATCATTTTAAAGTCTTCAGTTTTCGTTTTCCCTATGAAACCAAAAGAGTGAAAGCTTGCTCTGGCTATGAGAGTGAAGGTTGGTGGTATAGGTATAGGACTGTGGCAATCCCGGATTTTGTGCTGCTGTGATCTTTGAGGGATTCTAATCCCTTATTTTCTGCTATTGTAAATTGTAATCACATAGTTTGAGGGCTATTGGAAATTGAAACGGGACTGCTGGGTATATGAATCAGAAAGCTTCTCCATGGATTCTGGGTTCTTGCCAGAAATGGTGAAGCACCAATCCCAGCAGCAACTTTGATAGCACGATATTTCTGGTTTAGGGAAGAAGATGGTTTCAACGGGCTTTGGGCTAAAGGCTGTTGTAATGGACTTTGGGTAAGGAAATAACTCTAGTGGGCTTTAAGTTTTGCTGGGCCTGCATTCATCTCTCTACTAGCCTTTGATAAGATTTTAGCCCCTCAAGCATGAATTTTGGTCCCCAAGCCCAAAATTGTCGATGGGCCTTATCTTAACAATAGGCCTCACAGAATCTGTTACCTTCCACACCACATCCCTCCGTATAAGCCCCAAACGTAGCTTGGGTCTACGCGTATCGCATGGTAAATAAGCGTGTTGGCTCCTTTGAAAATGCATGTCAATCATTTGAGAATTTGGGCTTCTCGTATCGCTTGCTAAATAGAGAGCTTCCTTTTGACGTGAAATGGGCTTGCTCGAAGGCCCAATTAGGTTACGAGGTTGATGACTCGTCCCCTTTGCCTTTTACTCGTTAAATTCGAACTTGTGGAAATTTGGGTGTCAACAAACACATAGATACCTCATCTGACATACACCATAGACAAAAATTAATCTTGCTCTAAATTAAAATATTACTATAATAAAACAAATTCATCAATTTGAAAAGTATTACATAAAACCAATAAAATATTTTAAGGGATATTGACCCAATGCCCAAATTTGAGCCAATATACTCCCACTTACTCCACTAAGAGTTTTTTACTCTCATTTACCCAATTTAATATTTAATGACAGTTTTGCCCTATCAATTAAACTAAAACTCATCATTCTCTCCTCTCAGACTCTCTCTCTTCCCAGACCCAGTCACCTAGACTCTCTCTCTCTCTCTCTCTCTCTCTCCCTCTCTCCCTCCCACCCGCTCAGCGCCGTCGTCGAGGCCCAATCCGAGGCCACCGGAATCGCGCCATCGTCGACACTCAAATCGGTCTGGCATCAAGCGGCTCTCAATCTTTTGTCATGCAGTCGTCGAGGCACAAATCAGTCCGGCATCAAGGCTCAATCCTTAACCGGGTTCATGATTTCGCTGTGAAAAACCAAAAATCAGAACTAACCCAGTAGAAGTCTCAAGGTCACAGAAGAAGAAGAAGAAGAGATTAGCACCTGTTGTTGTAGATGAGTTGGTGAGAGGGAAGAGATTGAGGTGGCCAGCTTGAATGGCCATTGAAATACACGGAGAAAAAAGGCTTGCTATGAAGCAAGTGTTTCTCTCATCGGTATCGGCACTTTTGGGTTTTTGGGTTGAAATTATGAAATATTATGTGGGTCTTTGTCTATGTATCATGCGTTTTTGCCGTTCTGGGAACTTGAGTCTTGTTTTGGGGATAGCTAGAAAGAAAGGAAGGAAAGAGGATGACAACACGTGTGAGGAGGAAATGAACAAAAGGCATGCAATAGAGGTGGCAAGCCTGGATGGTAGTGTTTATTTACGGTTTGGTTTGGGGGATAATAAAATGTGTGATGTGTCAATGCTCAATGGGCTTGTGGATTTTTATGGGAAATGTCGGACTTAGACCAATCCATTTTTCTCATTCTTATTTCAGGGGGCAATAATCATATTACTGGAGGCAATAATCATATTATTAGAGGGCAGTAATGTTTCTACTGGGAGGCAATAATCATATTATTAGGGGCAGTAATGTTTCTACTGGGGTCAATAATCATATTATTAGAGGGCAGTAATGTTTCTACTGGGGGCAATAATCATATATTGGGGGGCAATAATATGATTACTGGGGGGCAATAATATGTTTACTGGATATTATTAGGGTCCGGTCGCCGGATTCCGATCGCCGGCGCCCTGCCACTGGTCACCGGAGGCCGGCAAGGTGGAGGATGACTTCTCCCTCTAAGTGAAAAAGAAGGAGAGGGCAAAAAAGTCTCAAAAAAAAAAAATTAATTGGGTAAAGGGGAAATAATCCCTTAGAGTGTTTTGGGTAAATGGGGTTAAAAAACAGTTGGTGGAGCAAGTGAGCAATTTTTAGCTTAAAATCGGGTAAATGATCATTTCCCCATATTTTAAAGGGCTAAAATTTAGCCCTACCTTACTGGAGGCGGTTCACTAACTCATAAATAAAGAATAATAAATTATAACTCCTGCCCCAATGTAGTCCCCTCCTACTAGAGATAGCCTTAGACCATCTCCAACGGATTGGTCATTTGCCACCTGAAATGCCCAACGATAATAGAAAACCTCTGAAATCACTCCAACCCATATGTCTAATATGACATGTAATTGACAGTTCGACCAAGGCTGTCAAATTTGACAGAGCCATAGTCATCTGTCTTTTATTTTTTTTATTGTTTCTCTCTCCCTTTCTTTCTTTCCTTCTCTTTCTTCTGTTCTCTATCATTCTTCCTACCCAGACCAAACCCTTCAGATTTCTACCAAGATCTCCTTACCACGAATAGCTCATTTTCACCATGAATAGACCAAAACCGCTATGTCCCCAACCTCACCACGAGTAGCTCCTCACCATGGATGAGTTCGATTTCGATTTCGACCAGAATTCTAATAAAATCATAAGAGAATAACAGACTAAAACCTCTCTTTCATCTTACCCAGACCAAATTAACTCATTAAAAACTTTCATGATAGATGTTTGTCTCAGAGGTGGCAGGATTTGAAGATTGTGGGTGCTATGTTGCAGGTAGGATTTGCTGGGATGACATTTTGATGAGCTTTTATTTGGCACCAAAGATTTGAGGATTTTTTTTTGTTGTGATTATAGGAATTGGGTATATGAATAAGATTTAATGGGATCTGAGTTTATGAGAAGTGTGGCAAATCTAGAAATTGGGGTTCGAAACATGTAGAAGTAGGAATCGGTGTTTTGTCAAAACCAGTGTAAAACCAGAGAGAGATAAAGTGGAGTTGTGCAGCAAGAAAAACGGAGAAGAAGAACTGAAGAAGTGGGAGATGTTGGGAAAAGATGGTTTATTTTTGTTATAAAATATTCTAAAAAATAATATAATAATATTTAGGGCTAAATACTGGTTACTATCCTGTGGTTTAGGTCCAAAATTAATTCAGTCTCTGGACTTCTAATTTCATCAAAAACACCCCTGAACTTTCAATTTTGATCTAATAAGTCCAATTCGTTAATCTTTTGCTGTGGGTTCCAGTTATAGTTGGATTATTTGTTGAAAAACTTTTTATTTCATAAATTTCTAATAGTGGGATCCACTCCTAAACTGACTATGCATGTCACCTCAACACCACATCATAAAACATATGTCATACATGAGCCACGTCAACAAGTTAAATGACTCAATTAACGGAAGACTAACAGATTGGACCTATTAGATCAAAATTGAAAGTGCAGGGGTGTTCTTGATGAAATTAGAAGTTCAAGGACTGAATTGATTTTGGAGCCAAACTACAGGCTAGTAATCTGTATTTTGCCCTACTATTTAAATTTAATCTATTCATTGGAGTAGAAATTTGTCAAAAATGACAATTGACACATCAGCCAATTCAAATTCAAATTTGGCGCAAGCATTTTGACTACTCCATTGGAGATGCTCTTAGAGGGCTAAACTTAGCCCTTTGGCTAGCCCAATCTAAACAGTTGGGACCACAACGACAAATGAAAAAGCAAGACTTGGTGCATGTGGACTGATAGAAGAAGACAAATGATGGATAAGTGGTAGCTTGCAACTAGCTGACTTAAGATTGATTTTCTTCCCAACGGTCAAATTGCGTATTAGTAGTCTTCAATTTAACATTACCAAACATAATTGCAATGAATGGCTAGGATTATATGGATGTTACCTTACAACGGCTTTTTCTTTTTCTTAACAAAACTGTAAAATTTTCAAACTATCATTCTTCCTTATAAATACTACCATCATTTCTCTATAATTTCACACCTTCTATCTTCCTTCTACAATTCACTTCAACAATCTTATTCTATCTTCATATTCTCTTCTTAGTCCAAAATATATCCATCAAAGGAGTTTATTGGACAAGAAAGGAAGATGAAGCTCTTTGCGTAGATGAGATAGTGAGAATATGCAACATATTAGAGATGAGATAGTGAGATATGCAACCGAAGCCACCATTTTTATTGAAGTTTGAAGTTGAAGATAAAACCGCCACGTACACATAAAATCTAATTGAAAATCTAGGGAGTTGACGACAAACCGACATGTGGCATTCAAAACTCTTATCTGTGATATACTCTTTGATGTTAGTTTTATGGCTTTTCCCACGTCGACATTATATCTAATAAGAAATCTAATTAGCTGCATATCATAACCAGTTTAGCCTCTAATTATTGGTCGGTCGGCATGGGTACATTGCAGTTACATGGATTTACTGAGTTCTTTCATACTCTTTTTACTGCCTATTATTCATATGCACCACCTTCATATCATAGTGATATTGGCTACAAAAATGGGTACGCTGCACTTACTTATGGCCCTCAATCATCATTTTTCGATTATTCCAACAATTCACATGATGCCTTCCTACAGGCTGATGGGTTTGACGCTAGAGGTTCAAACCAATTTTTCGATTATGGTGCAACTCAAAATGGACTCATGGGAACATTTATGGCCAGGCTAGCTATAATGGTGCTACTGTGCTAGACCCATTTATATTTTATAATCGAAAGTCCTTATGTTCCTATCATTTTCCAAATTTGCAACAAGCTTAGTCATTTCGCTCAAATTAGAGGTCTGTCTCAAATTATTTTCGGTCATTACATCTATCATTGAGTATTAGGTTGGCTTAAATAAAGGCATTATGCTTGACAGCCACTTCAGAAACTACACCTCCGTTTGCTTCATAGCCTGGACCAACGAATTAGAAGGTGCACCTCAGGCGTAAAAAGCCCGAGGTGCTAATAAAAAAGAGTCTATTTTGCTGCTGAGGAGTACAAGCGCCGAAGGTGCAAAAGGTGCATCATAAGGTGTCTTATGCGAACTCCTAAATATTTTTTATAACACCAAAATGACGTCGTGTGGTGTGTTAAGAGTTGAACTCATTCAGGTTGTGTTCTAAAGACAAGCAAAACACTCAGCATCCTTCAGCCTCCTCCCCGACTCCTTGACTTCCAAAACAGCAAATCACAATACCTTACTCAAAAATTTGATAAAATCATGAAGAGCCCATAAGTTTTCTCAAGGATTTTGTTCTAAAGGAGGCTATATGCAGAATTGGATTCAGAAATAAATTCGATTTGAAGAGAGTTGGAGAGTTGTAGTTCGATTTGAAGAAAATGAGTTTAAGGTATGAACTTTGAAACAATTCGAGTTGCTTTTCTTGTTGGATTTTTGTTTATACCACTGTTGCCGATCAATTAGATGTAGACAATGATATCCTTACTGGGTTTGTAATTAAGTGTGCATTGCCTCTATTTGAATAAAGCTCCCAAGAGAAACCCTAAGGCCGGACTTCCGTCTTTGCAATATCGTTCCTCATCCGGTGGCGCCCGGACGTCCTGGCTGGCCTCTGGCCTCGACGCAGTGGTGGGGCTGATGCCGGACGGGTAAATCGACGCCAATAGCTCATGGGGATTCGTCAGGGAAGGTTTCGCGCAGGGCTTTATCGTGTGGTTTCCCGGCTGGGTTGGTGCGAGATGGTAGGTGTGCAGTACAGGTTCGACAAGCGATCCCTGCTGATGGTTCTTCGCCGACGGCGCCATGGGTTGGATTGACGGTGGTGTGGGATGCGAGGATCCGGATCAGGGATGGTTTTTCCGTGGCGACACCGGCTTGTGGCTGCGTTGCTTGTGGCGATTCGGGTCGTGGATGGTGAGTGGCCGTGGCGGCGTGGATTGTGGCTATGCAGGTCGTGGGTCGACGGAGCATGGCCGGATTGGTTCGTACGGCAGGGGAGGCTGACAATGGTGGACTGGCCTAAACCAGCTTGATGGGCCTTGCATGGCTTTCTGTGGTGGCTGCCCTTTTGGGCTAGGGTTTTTTGCCCTAGTCCATTAAATTATGTTTAATTTTGTCTAAGTACAATAATTTTCTGTAGGCCTTTTTTGGGGCAGTCTAGTGGATTTTTTTCCAATCTAGTTTAGTATTGGGTCTTGGTCTTGTCGACTTAAGTCTCAGTGTTTCTAGTTGTACATCAATTGAGGTCTCTAGGCGACTAGATTCACTGATTCAGAGTTAGGTTGGGGAGGCCGGATCCTTCTAGTTTTTCTAGCGCCTCCGGCGTAGTACCAAAGGGAGATCTCGCTATGTTTATGATGTATTCAATGTCAAATGAGTGACCTAGTTTCTATGTACCATTGTGGGTACTAACACATCTTCTTGTCTGTCTTAGATGGCAGCGGAAGGGTATGTAAGGGCCATTCTGGCTTTTGATCAATATATTGGCTTTTGCCTTCTTTCAAAAAAAAAAAAAGTGTGCATTGCCTCTTGTTCAATTAACTTTCCTTGTTTTCTTTGGATGGTTTCGTGTTCAATGTTTGATTCGTAATGTCTTTTTTGGGGAAGAGAATATGTAATTCTGATATATGCTATAAGTATATTATTGAGTTTGTAAGAACCCACGAGAGTATTCGAAGACTAATTTCTATCTTCAATGAGGATTGAAATCCCCACCTCTTCTATGACCAGTGACCACTCCTCAAAACCCATTTGCAGCAAACTGCAATTCATGGACAAAATCTCTCCGCTTATACTTCTCTTACCAGGAGGCCCATCTCTTTAGAGTTTAGACAATTACCCACTTGATCATCTTTTATCATTATATGTCTATACTTCTCGAACGATCAACAACTAGTTGTGGTACGTGTGAGTTGTGATCTAGTAATCAAGTGTAAATAAGAATCATAATGAATAATCATGGTTTATATGTTGATTATACAATTAGATTCGTACTTTCCACAACTTAGTATGATTATAGTATTGTACGATAGCCGCACCCTTATTTGTATTTTTAGAAGATTATTTGTAATATTCTTTGTATCCCTAACTAGTAGGGATTTATTTGTTGTACAAGAACCTATATATGTATATAATTTTCTAGTATCAATTTTTCTGATACTCTGCAACCAAAATGTAGAAGAGGCCCATGACTCCTGTGTGCAGCTGCGAGCTGCTGTAATTAGATGCCAGAACCAGAGTCTCCCCATCCTTTATTTTGACAGAGCCAGGATGTGGATAGCAAGTTGACATTCCCACAATGTAACCAGCCTCGTCTCCTACTTCCTCGCTTTGCCCATATATTGGTATTGATGAACATAGAACCCGTCCGTCCTAACATCATCACAAACAAGCAGATTAGTTACAGACAATACATTACATAAATTGTTTATTTCCTGTAAGGCCAAATCGATTGAGAGATGAGAAACAGTCCAATTGATACTGAGATGCCATGTAAATTCTTAATTCCTGTTACTGAAGGATGTGATCCAAGATGCAGTGCTCAAAGCTTAACCTAGATACCACATGAATAGCCCAGACTTGCACCGGTCTGGTATCAAATAGCTCCAATACACAAACAGGATTGAACTTTTTCTAGCCGATGGAAGCATACACCAGCTTTTTAGATGAGACAGTAAAGTGCTAAATGTTCCAAATAGCTCCAAGATAATAATAACTTGAGTAAAACCCACCACTAGGGTCAAAACTTTTCTCCACCGGACAAAATGATACCCAACTTTCAAAAGTGATTAAAATGATACCTAAATTTTTTAAAGTTGTCAAAATGATACCTAAATTTTTAAAAACAAATCAACTTGATACCCAACTTTCAAAAGTGATCAAAATGATACCTAAAGTTTTAAAAACAAATCAATTTGATACCTCAGTTTATTTTTTTAGGGCTAAATACTGGTTATTACTCTGTGGTTTAGGTCCAAAATCAATTCAGTCCCTAGACTTCTAATTTTATCAAAAACACCCTTGTACTTTCAATTTTGATCTAATAGGTCCAATTCATTAATATTTTGTTATGGGTTCAAGTTATAGTTGAATTATTTGTTGAAAAACTATTTATTTGATAAATTTCTAATAGTGGGACTCACTCCAAAATTGACTATGCAAGCCACCTCAACACCACATCATAAAACATAGGCCATTTATGAGTCACGTCAACAAGTTAAATGACTCAATTGTCGGAAGACTAACAAATTGGACCTATTAGATCAAAATTGAAAGTGCAGGAGTGTTCTTGATGAAATTAGAAGTTTAGGGACTGAATTGATTTTGGACCCAAACTAAGTAGTAGTCAGTATTTAGCCATTTTTTAAAACTTCTTTGTTAAATCAAATGCAAAATCAAGCACAAAAATTGAAGTGATTTGTGGTCAGAGGGCCATCAATCATCTATAACCCAATCTTCTTCTTCTATAGAATTAAAAAAAAATCTTCCATTCAATTTCAATTCTACCATCGATCGTAGAAACAAATAAAGTTTGGATGTTTCCCAACTTCTAAAGAAACAAAGAAAAATGGGAAGAGAGAGAGAGAGGCAGAGATAGAAGAAGAAGAAGAGAATTAACAAAGTAAAATAAAAAATAATTGAAAAATAGTTTTTTGTGTAAAATATTATTATAACCCCATAAAATACTGCATCACACATGATCAATTTTAACAAAAAGTTACAAAAAATTAAACCGAGGTATCAAATTGATTTGTTTTTAAAACTTTAGGTATCATTTTGATCACTTTTGAAAGTTAGGTATCAAGTTGATTTGTTTTTAAAAATTTAGGTATCATTTTGATCACTTTTAAAAACTTAGGTATCATTTTGATCACTTTTGAAAGTTGGGTATCATTTTGTCCGGTGGAGAAAAATTTTGACCCTAGTGGTGGGTTTTACTCTAATAACTTATTAGTAATGAGACTTCCTTGTAAAGCCCCAAGCATTATAATAATCAATGGATCAGGTATACTCAGCAGTATCTGTAGCCATGTAGGCTAACAAGTAATTAGAGAAGATAGACCTCTTATCAAACAATTAGGATTCCAGAATGATCCTGTCATCGAAGTGTTTATAGTTTAACAATTACTAAACTACATATAGAGGTCAGCCAAACTGATATATACTTGATGTTCTAGAAAAGCTCTATAGAAACTAAGACATGTGAACTACTCTGCGCTTGGATGAGTTGACAATTTCAGATATATAAAAGATAAGCGAATGAATTGGATGAGATTATTGTAAATGACTCCCAGCATATGCCAGCGAGAAACTACTATACGGCCTAGCAGAAACAAGATTACTATGAGTACAAGAAAAGCACCTCTCCATACAGAGTTGAGCCACGTCCCCCAGTGTGCTGATGGGCAACACCATAGACTATATAACCACCAGTTGGCATAGTAACCATTGCCCGTTGATTGTCAAAGCACTGATTATTTACCGTATCAACAGTACTACAAGGCTCAACATTATATTCGATCTGTGCAATAAAAAGCCAGACAGTTTAGCATCTAAAGAAAAATAGAGCAGGCAGAACAGTGATAAACTATCAACACTGAGACCAACATTACAACTTGTTATGCAATAAGTTAAGTTCACTTACCCGGCAATCATGTTTAACAGAGGGTCCTGATGAATGATTTGTTCTATCAGTGACATCAAAGATATAAATCTTGACAGGCACAATGGAATCGGACCAATCAACCCACTTCACAGTGTATCTCAAGTAGAGGCTTCTCTTGACACCATTATAGCCTTGTTTTACGCTGCACTGTGTACCATCATAACAGCACTGCAAACCCCCTGTGTACCCTGGGCTCAACGGCTGGCCTTGTCCATCTTTTGTTACATTATACAGATCACACCTGCATTCAGTGCATCCCATCCTATCCTCTGCACCCCGAGTATCAATAGCATGAACATTGAGCATCCATCTCTCCTCATATCCAGCAGGAATCTCTGCAGGGTTGCCAATCTCTATTCCAAAAGGATCCGGTACATGTGTATCTGTCTTTCGTGTTTCTGACCCGAGTCCATAGTACTGACCAAGAACATTATCCTGGCACAATCCACTATTTCTCACAATCTTAAACTTCGGATCTTTATTATCCTCGAAACCACTTGACTCCACATAACTTGTCTGGGCGTAATATCTTTCAAGAACCCAATGATGCAGATAAGTATCATAAAGAGGAATAGGATTCCCTTCTTCATCGATCACTTCAGCATTGAAATACTTCATGGCAATATGACCTCTTGGGAAGTGAATGTTATAGAAATACTTGTTAGCAACTGACCCTGGTTCCAACACAAACTCAGGGGAGACATAAACGCTAGTCCTGGTCTTAACCTTGTTGATCCGAATAGCATCTGAACGTGGTAGGCTTAATCCCAGCACTAGCACAGCTAACAAAAGAACCAAAATTTGACAAGGTGCCATTTTGTTTCTGCCAATGTCAAGATAAAGCTCTAGTTAAACAACGACGCCAATCATACACAAAGTTGATTTTTATACTTTCCAAGTAAAATTATTGTCTTATTGACATGGGCTATGTAATTTGAATGCCTCAACCAAAACAGTTAAGGAGGATTATTCAGATGTTGCAACTAGGCTATGTAGAAATCAAAAACAGGGCCGGCTCCGTGAATTCGGAGGCTCAAAACAAATTTAATACATAGGGCTTGAGATTTATGACATTTTAATATGTTTAATTATTTATTTTTAACCAAATGATGTAAAAAATGTTATTTAAATAAACTTATAGATTTCGTAGAAGACCAAATGAGTTCAATCAATATTTTATAGAAGAAGGAAAAAACACCAAAATTCCAAACGAATATGTAATCCATGAGCAAATAAAGTAACATTGAAATATGACTTGTGTTACACTTTTTTATACGAAGGTGTTCATTAAACTTACATAATCAATAAATAAATTAAATTAAATAAAATATTTCTTATTCTAATAATTTGATAAGAAAATAAATTGATTAAGATGAAAAGTTAAACAACCTCAACAAATACACACTACGACGCATCAAAAATAAATTAAGTGAGATTTAATTAGAAAAAATACCAAAAGGCCTACTAAAATGGCAAGCCCATAAAAGATCGACGCATAGAAACAGATCTTGAAAAAGACCCATCTATCCATTCTTTTTTCATTTTCCTTACATTTTTTTTGTAAACTATGTGCAACATCACTTTTTCTCGAGGCCCATAAAATTGGGTGCCTTAGACCCGGGCCGAGTTCGCCTAGTCTCGGGGCGGGCCTGATCAGCAAACTATATAAAACAGTAATAGGATTTGCTATTCAATGTTGCAAATGGTTGTATAGAAATCAATTAACTACAAAAGAGTTATAGGATTGCTACTCAGATTTTGCAGAAGGGTTATATAAGAATCAATAAACAATCCTCTGAAATAACGAAACCATACTCATGATCACAGTAAACCGACAACACGATGAACAAATATGAAGGAGGTTGAAAAGCCAGAGCATACCAAACTGCCTTAGGAGCCAGATCAAGAGAGAAAGTGGGTTCGATGGGTACAAATCAAACGGCTATATATATAACAGTACAAGATTCTGCAGTCATTCAATCTCCTGAGAAAAAAATGGAGGTGACAGATTACCAGAGTGATGACGTTTGGAGATATCTAAGGCGTGTCGTGTCACTATGAGAAGAAGCCAAGGAGGCAAATAATAGTACCCACCAATTCATTTTCACTTAATATTGTAACAGAGTCAGACTCGGATACCCATCAGATCAAAAAGAGTAGCCTCAGCCATGACGCATTGCATAAAAAATTCAGTTGATAACACTGACTTACTTGCCAAGCAAGTTCAATTTTCTACCATGTTTAATTTTTTTAACTGGATTCCGAAAAGGATAAAATTAACTGAGGTAGATAATACTGACTTAGTTGCTAAGTAATTTTGATTTTCCACCATGTTTAACTTTTTTAATTGGATTATAAAAAGGACAAAATTAACTAAGGTCGATGATATTGACTTATTTGCCAAGTAATTTTGATTAACTTTTTAAATTGGATTCTAGAAAGGATAAAATTAACTAAGGTAGATAATATTGACTTATTTGCCAAGTAATTTTGATTGTCCACCATGTTTAACTTTTGGGTTAAATACTGTTTAGTCCCTGTACTTTGCCTCTCTCATCGTTTCAGTCCCTAACATTCTAATTTAATCTAAAAACTCCCTGATCTCACAATTTCCCTTTAATAGGCAAGGTTTTAAGTTTCTCCGAAATTGCCGAAATTTCCGTAAATTTGAAGTACCGAAACGAAATTCATATGCTATATCATTTCCGTCAGGAGTTTCCCAAAATTTTCTGAAATTTTCGGTACATTTTCGCGAAATTCTTAATTTCCGAAATATCTACACACAAAAAATATATTAAAAAATTCACACCGAAATTTTGTCCGAAATATCTCTGAAATTTCTGTGAAATTTGTTTGTCACTGACAAAATATGAAATTTTGATTTTGATTTTTTTTTTCCAATCAAGTTGAAATTGGATACAACAAAACCCTCTTTGCTTTATCTGCTACCAAAGTACTCATGCTCCAAGTCTCCAACCACATCATGATTCTATTTGCAATCGTGAGGCAAATTATGGAAATGACAGGGGGAGTGGCAAATCATGGCACTACAACCAATAAGTAGTGATGATCATACTACTTATCCTGGTGCAAATCGTGAATACAATTCAAGAGCTAGGGATGCACAAGGAAGACGCGATAGCCGTTTGTCTCTAAATGAGTTTGAATCACTTTCTTCAAGTCTTGACTCAATGGACATTGGAACTCAATATAGTGATACTAACCCATTCCATTCTCATTATCCTCATCATGAAATGAGTTCTACCTTAGAAAGTACTTACAAAATTGGATCAAGCTCACAAGGTGGAAGCACATATGGCCTTTTTTATCATTCTTCGTCCCAAATGCCATATGCTTCATACAATGAAACATATTATTGGGTAATTCCATAATATCCGATATATGGATTGCATGTGGGAAGAGATCAACACACATACATTACCCATGTGATGAAGTACCAAAATCATTTCCAAAATTCATATACTTAGGAGCAATATGCCAGTATTGTATGATACTAAATTGGAGCAGTTCAACCACATGGATCGAGCCACATCGTAGTAGCTCTTATTACTAATACTTTATATTGCTTTTCTTGTACTTGTTCAGTTTCATTCACGGAGTTTTGGTATTACGTCCCCCCCCCCGGTCGTATTTTTCTAATTATTAGTGAAAAAGGAGTGATGGCCAAGCCTCTCACTGGGTTCCAGCCATAAAAAAAATAAAAAATAAAAAATCACATTCACATTGTCAATATACAGAACATTTATAATTACATATAGATAAAAACACTAGTTTAGCAATTTACTACAGTTTTAGTTAATTACTCGTCTATATTAAATATCACAATTCTATTATTTATGTATAATTTTAGACAGGTTATATTGTAAATAGGTTTATTATAGGTTAGTTTAGTCTATATAAAAGTTTCATTCAAAAATATCATTTTATAAATGCAATTAATGTGATTTCTTTATTTTTAACCGAAATTTCCACCGAAATCGAAACTTTCTCCGAAATTTCCTTAAATTTGAAGTACCAAAATCGAAACTGAAACCGAAACCGAAATTTGAAACCTTGCTAATAGGTCCCTTCCGCGTCAAATTAGGAGTTGGCCTTGGGTGAAATGTCCAATATACCCCTATGTTATTTCTTTTTCTTTTTTTCCCTTTTTAATTTCTTTTTTTCCTTTTTTTTATTTTTCCTTTTTCCTTTTTTTATTTTTCTTTTTTCCTTTTTAATTTCTTTTTTTCCTTTTTTCTTTTTCCTTTTTCCTTTTTTCTTTTTCCTTTTTAATGACCATCATATCCTGCTGCATCAGTAGCGCCACGTTGGCGAACTAATCCAGATCGACCCGAAACCCCAATTATTGTTCTCTACGCCGGCGGCCATTTTTCTTTTCCATCACTATTCTTCTTCTTCACTTCTGGTTTTGGTCAACTTGGCCATCAAAAACCACCATTTCAACCAGACCCAAAATCCAAATCACCATTTTAAGCAAGACCCAAAAACCTCAGAGTCTGAAAAAATGGTAGTTTTTAGTGAAAAGTTTCCAAATTGAGGCCTGATGTGGAGAGAGAAAGTGAGATTTGAGTGGGAGAGAGAGAAGTAGGCTGTGAAAACAAGAGGGGAGTGGTTGAGCGGCGAATTTTTGAGCTGATTGGGATCTGCTTATGTTTGAGAGATGGCGTCGGCGACGATGGAGACGAGGGCGGATCCGCTAAGAGACAACGGAGGGAGATGGCTTCAGAGAAGGTGAAGAAGTGATCGATTAGCTCCTAGCCTCTTGCTTTTGCTCGATGTCCATCTATACACCGCCAAGCTAGGTCTTTGTTGGGTTTGGTTTCAATTTGGGGAGAGAAATAGATGGGTTGTGGAGTTTGATCGGAATGGGATTGATGGGTTGAGGAAGGAGAAAGTAGGCAGAATGAAAAAGAAAAAAAAAGGAAAAAAGAAATTAAAAATGAACAAGAAAAAAGAAGAAAAAGCAAAAAAGAAATTAAAAAGGAAAAAGGAAAAAAAGAAATTAAAAAGGAAAAAGAAAAAAAAGGAAAAAAAGAAATTAAAAAGGAAAAAGAAAAAACAAGGAAAAAAAAGGAAAAAGAAATAACAGAGGGGTATATTGGACATTTCATCCAAGGCCAACTCCTAATTTGACGCAGAAGGGACCTATTTGAGGGAAATTGTGAGGTCAAAGAGTTTTTAGATTAAATTAGAATGTCAGGGACTGAAACGATGAGAGAGGCAAAGTACAGGGACTAAACAGTATTTAACCCTTAACTTTTTTAATTGGATTCTGAAAAAGATGGTGTGTTTCTTCACTTTCGTGTGTCTGGCGTGTTTCTAAGAGATCAGTATGACTTTGCTTGTTAGACCCTAGTAAATGGATTGAGTTAAAGGCAAATAATAATGAGCCTCTGATTTAGGGATAAGTGAAAGACGATAACATTTATCCTATCCTCAATAGGGTGTGACAATGCAAATTCTAGCCCTGTAAATAAGAGTTGTCACACCTGACAAATATATTTAAAGAATCCTTATTAACATATCACAAGTTTAAAAATTAAATGGTTTTGACTTTGTCGTAGTTGACAATTTAGTTGATAAAGTCTAAACTGTTTGAAGAGTTGTCACACCTGACAAATATATTTAAAGAATCCTTATTAACACATCACAAGTTTAAAAATTAAATGGTTCTGACTTTGTCGTAATTGACAATTTAGTTGATAAAGTCCAAACTGTTTGGTTATTTTGGTGTGTTTGGCTGGTTTTAAATTTGATTTGACATGCCCTGCCCCTCCTAATTTATGAATCAAAGTCCAACCAACACTTAAATTTGGATTCTAGCAAATAAATATAATTAAAAAGTTGCCCAAAAAAAAAAACTTAAAAAAAAAAAAAAAAACAGGTGTATGCTTTAGGGACACAGTCCCATTTTCCTACATAAATATGGAATATGGAATGTTGCTGTATGTTAAAGAAGGTCTAACTAACCGATACCAACAGAGTCTCTCGGTATACCGAGAAGTCAGTATAAGAAGTTGGTATACCGACTTCTATGGCCGGTAATGGTTGTACATTTTATGTACCAAACTAGTCCGGTATAGTAGGTGGTTTTGCGCATGCGGCTACGGTACAGAACCGAACCAACCCCTACTATTTACAAAACCTAATAATTTCACCTTCATTTCGAGGTAGAGAATCATCTGTACAAAATGATATCAATACAATGCCATCAATTTCTTCAATAAAGCATTGCAGCAACTATTAACATCATCATATCAAATCGAACACAATAGTATTTATTTATTTATGTTTTTTTTTTTCATGTCAATTTATAATATTAATAACTCTACATGTTCATTGTCTTATACGTTGCAAATCTTCTTGGATCAATTATATCAGATTCGCAAAGATCCTTACCTTACCTATGTAATATATAGGTCTACCAATTGCAGTATCTTTTCCTTCAAATCATTCTTTGCATGAACATTGCTATCTCCTAAAGCCAAAAACCAATCCATCCAAGCCAGCCAATGAAATTACTTATTTCACAGAAATATTCCTATCATTGTCAAAATAGAAAAGGGAGCTTCTATTCATACCTCCAAAATTGGCTTTTGGACCTCTTTATTTTTTCAAGTGATAGTTGACTTTGTCAACTCATGTCAAATTACCAATAAAGACACAAAAGGAAAAAAAAAAAAAAAAGTATTTTCCCTTTTAGAGGTATGAAATCAAAAAATGGTCATCCTCATGCCATTTTTTCCCTTTTGTTTTTGTTATGGTCTTCATCCTTATCAAGCAGCGGAGAAATCAACAGACCCGTTCCTTACTTTACAGTTCCTAGAGTCAATTTCGGATATGCAATATTCTCTAACCTATTGAAGGGGGGTTTCAGCTTAGTTGTATCAAGAGTAAAATAATATTGTGCAATGTTCAAAAATTGATGGAGGTCCAACTACCGATTTTGGTACTATATGAATCGAACACTCTAAAAAAAAAAGTTTTTATTGATATTATTGGATGATGGGCATTATGGGAAAATTAGGGATATGTAGATAGCATATTGGTTATTTGTAAAATTAAGTTGAAGGTCTATTAAATGGGGAGGTCTAAATACCAATTTTGGAGGTATGAATAGAAGCTCCCAATAGAAAATAGTAACATTATTTGGAGGAAAAGACAAAGCAATTAATACATTTATGCTACATAGAGTAAAGCTACAGTCTTTGGCAATGAGATATAACAAATTCTTCACAAATTCCACTAAGAAGTTGTCTGCATTTAAGAAAACAAAATTTAGCAGATTCTTTCAGGTGAGTCCTTTGCAATTTTGAACAGCAACTCCAACAGCTTCCCCATATTTTGAATTTTCTCTATTTTAGGAAAAAAGTAAGGCTCTTTTGCTCCAATAGATTCCCTATAACTATCTCTATTTCAGAGATAGTGAGGAAAGAGAAAATCAAATTCCCTAAATTTACAGCAATCTCTAAAATTTTAAAGAAGAATTATAGAGATTGCTGTAAAATAGAGAATCTGTTGGAGTTGGAGAAGAAAAAGAGGCTAAAGCTTTAACTTTTGTTTCCCTATAATATAAAAAATATGGGGAAGCTGTTGGAGTTGAGAAAACAAAATTTAGAAGATTCTTTCAGGTGAGTCCTTTGCAATTTTGAACAGCATTTATCCCTTTTGTATCTTTCTAATTTGTATTAATACTTTGCCAATTGAAAAAAAAAGTAACTTCTACGTTAAATAACACTCACAACTGTTCTCAAGCCACTGCAGGTTGTCAACATAACTAATGTTTCCCACAATTAATTTGTATTATTAGGAATTTTGAACATTTTCTATTCAGAAACATTTTAGCATATAATTGTTGATTCATATTGATTCTTTATATTGAGTACCTCATAACATTTTGAATCATTGAGTTGTTATCTGAATCGATTAATTGTTTACACAATCACTTTATATAGTTGCTACGAATTCATGTAAATCATTTGCTTCACACCATGCCAATAAACTCATCAGACGACAGACAAGGACCGACATCTGATATGCAAAAAATCTGTCGTCTAGTAAGCTAATATCTGATTGACGTTCAGACGACGGGTAAAGCCCGACGTCAGAAGTTCATTTAGACGACAGACACCTAAAAAAAATCTGTCGTCTGAGTGTGCCTAAATATGCACAAATTGTAAGTATATGCGGTTATATATGAAATAGAACGACAGTCAAATGTTGTTGTCGTCAAACTCTACCAACAGACTTTACAAATAATCTATTGTCTGTTTTAATGTGAGACGACAATAATTGTCGTCTGAATGTGTAGAATTTCGAAGTTTCTTTGTTACATCTGTTGTGTGAAATGATTTTACACAACAATAATCTGTCGTGTGAATAACACTATGACTATAAACTCTCATCTTTGTCTGTGGATTCCGGTTGTTTCAAACAACAGAATTTTGCTTGAATTCTGTTGTTGGATGTTCAGTTGTTTTCCTTTTTATGTTGTGTGATTTGGTTTACAACCACAGAATTTGGCTTCAATATGTTGTTCTTTTCTTAATAAAACAACATACATTCTAAAACTTGGGAATATAAACCAAAATATACCATTCATATAGAAAGTGGAAATCTCTTTGTACCATACATTCATCCAAAACTTGGAAACCACTAACAACATATCCATTGATAAACACTACAAAAACTGTACTACCACTTCAAGCAGCCACCAAACTACATCAATTGTTCCAAATATCCAACAAAGTAAAATCTATCCTGCCTGAAGTAGCCTCTTTAACGAATCCATGAAGTGAATGGTTTCTTCATCCAGATTCACAACAGCCAACGTCCAATGACCACATTTCACAATAGAAATAAGTCTAGCTCTCATTCAACTAGTTGAGACAGAGCATAATGATATGTCTTATGTCTTCTTCTCTGAACTTTATCATCAACATTCTACCTTCTGAACACATGCAAAAGTTTGAAATATGTTTATAGCTACTGTAATATTGTATAGCTTTCAACTATCGAAGTTATAGAAAGTTGATCATGCATAAACAAAGAGTCAAAGACCATAATTCTTTTATCCATTATTGAACATTTTGGCATTCGGCCTTTTCACACATGCCAATCATTTCTTGTTTCTTACCTATTATTTCATATCTCTGTTCAGTAAGTGGTGCATTTTAGTAAAACAGAACAAAGACTACATAATTGAAGTCTTAAGATGCACAAAGTATGTATGTGAAACCCAAGTATGATACCCCAATCTTTGTATTCATGAGTAGTAAAGCGATATAACCAGTAAGAAATAAACATTAATATAATAAAAGCTTTCAAATTTGATCTGATGAAGAGAGAAAGTAGGATAAGGATCACTAAAAATTAACAACCTGCTAGGTCCCCACCAATCAATTAACAAAGAACTTAAAGCAGCAGTTCGGAATTGGTATATTTGCAATGTTAAAGGGGCCAGACTATGTGTAGGTGTAGTTCAACACAATGATCCTCTAGGGTATTATAGCATTACCTTTGACAAAGGGAGGTTGAACAATTTGCAATTCTAGGCATTGTAGTTTGATCAAAGTGTCAGTCAATGTTCGGGTATAACTTTAACACAATAGAGTGCTTTCAAAGTGTCATTATCTGGACCATATATTAACCTTCAAGTAGCCTCACTACAAGAGAAAATAGCAAAAGCCCGGAATTTCATTGTGACAACTCAAAATTTGTTGCAAATACGAGGAAATTTCAATTGTGGCACATGATCCCATCGGCGACAACCAATTTGTCGCATAAAGTAGGAATTTGCAAGAAATTGACAGTTGTCGCCCATATGACATTATGCGACACCCAATTCCTCGCAAAATATCAATTAAGCGACAATTTCTACCAATTGTCGGTTAATATTTATGTGACAACTTTAACATCATCGCGAAAGATTAATTAGGCGACGACTTCTGTGAATTGTCGCTTAGTGTTTATGTGATAACTAGATTTCTGTCACTGAATACTGATTTAGTTACCACTTCTGTGAATTGTCGGTTAATGATTATGTGACAACCTTACCTTCCTCACTGAAAATCAATTTGGTGACAACTTTATTTGGTTGTCGCTTAATATTTATGTGACAATTTGAATTTCCTCTCTGAAAATCAATTTGGCGACAACTTTAATGGGTTGTCGCTTAATGTTTATGAGACAATTTGAATTTCCTCACTGAAAATAAATTAGGCGACAACTTCTACTAGTTGTCGATTAATGTATATGTGACAACTTTAATTTTCTCACAAAAGGCCTATAAGGTTGATAACTTGAACTTCCTCGCTGAAAATCAATCAGGCGACAACTTTTACGAGTTGTCAGTTAATGTTAATGTGACAACTTGAATTTTCTCACAAAAGGCCAATTAGGAGACGAGCTCAACGGGTTATCGCTTAATGTTTATGTGACAACTTAAAATTCATCGCTAAAAACTAATTAGGCGACAACTTCTATTAGTGGTCGGTTAACGTTTATGTGACAACTTTAATTTTCTTGCAAACGACCAATTAAGTGAGGACTTGTACAAGTTGTTGCTTAATGTTTGTATGATAACTTGAACTTTCTCGCTGAAAACCAATTAGACGACCACCTGTACGAGTTGTCGGTTAATGTTTATGTGACAACTTTAATTTTCTCACAAAAAAACAATTAGGCAACGACTTTTACGGGTTGTTGCTTAGTGATTACGTGACAAGTTTAACTTAGGCTCTGAAAACCAATTAGGCGGCGGTTTATACGAATTGTCATTTATTTTTTGTGCAACTACTCGCTTATTGTTTGAATTTTCTTGTCTGACATGAAATTTTTTAAGGCAGATTTGGGTGAGATGAAATCCCTTTGAGGCGAATTTGGATGAGGTGGATCTTCTCAAGGCGGATTTGAGGGAGGTGAAATCCCATGAAGACGAATTTGGGTAAGATGAAACCTCTCAAGGTTAATATGGGTGAGATGAAACCTCTCAAGGTGAATCTGGGTGAGGCAAAATTCCCCCAAGGCGGATTTGAGTGAGGTGAAATTAACTCAAGGCAAATCTGGATGAGATGAAACCTCTCAAGGTGAATCTGGGTGAGGCAAAATTCCCTTAAGGCTGATTTGAGTGAGGTGAAATTCACTCAAGGCGAATCTGGATGAGATGAAACCTCTCAAGGTGAATCTGGGTGAGGCAAAATTCCCTCAAAGCCTCGTATATTAAAAATAGTCACAAATATAAAGTATCGCATATAGTTTTTGGTAACACATTTGTGAGTGTCACAATTTGTGATATGCGAGGAACCAATTGCGTCGCATATTGGAAAAGTGACAACCGTGTAATTTCGTCGCTTTTGACAATCAGTAAAACAAATAAGGCGACAACTGGTTGCAACAACCCAAAGTCGTCGCATTTTCAATTCAGCGAGAAATTTTGACTTTTTACGACAACTTTGGGTTGTCGCCGATGACATTTTCTCTTGTAGTGCCTTCAACGATTGAGATGGCAGCATTTGAACGGTTCATTTGCAGAAACACCAATTACCGAGCTCCCTGCTACTTATTGTCAAAATACAGATTGCAGAAAAAGCTTCCAAACCCCAATTACGAGTCAAATCCCAGTCAGCATCCATTCCACAAAATCTTCAGCCTAAGACAAGAAAACCCATGCTATGGAAATTAGACATCAAAGCTAGTAAGACTAGATTCTTTGAAAACTAGAAGCTGTGTAAATTGAAGCCTTTAAAGTTTAAAGTATACATAGGATTACTTAAGATGCTGATAAAAGTTACATAGTTTAGGTGAAAGACACTTCAATCATTCAAATGGATACCAAAATTCCTGTATGGTGTACGACAGTGTTACAGTCCCTCCTGATAGAATGTTTTCATCAAATCCTATTTATTTCTCCCCCAGGAGTGAAATCTTATGACAGTTCAATAAATTACCAACCAACGTCAGTAAACATTGGATTGCAGTAAGATGGCAAATGACTAAACATTGTATTCTTATTGAGAATATATAATAGAGTATTGCTAACCCAATAATATGAATACCTAATGTAAGTATATCCTTTTAGTGAGTAGAAACTAGAAAGAGATAAAAATAGTAGGACATAGACATGAATATAAAAAACAGAAGCTCTAAGATTAGATCTAATTGCGAGAACTTTATTTCTGGTTGAAGATATGACACAAGGAACACTGATTTTAAACAAAACAATATCAGATACATCAAACAACAATCACAAGGAAGGAAATTTTTATAAGGTCACAATCATAAAAATATAAAATAAGCAGAAAAATATCAGACACATTAGATACCAATTACAAGGAAAGAAAACTCACCACTCCAACAGACTCATGCAGCTCCAACTTCTGAACCACCATTACCTTCAACTGATTCAACATCTTCAAATCCCTTCTCCTAGTAAAATACACTTACCAAGCTTCAGACACCATACTATTAACTTGCAAAGTAGTTGAAATCCAACAATATAAATACCTGAATAGAAATTTATAGAAGAAAAAAAAAACAAAATTAAAGTTGTAAATTGTTGATTAAAAGTTGCACCCATAAAACATATAGTCAATCAAACATGCAATATAGCTGATTGAGAAATATATAAACAACAATTCTTTTACACAAATAAACTTATGCTCCCTTTATTTACTGAATAGACTTCATGTAACCAAGAGCAACAAGATTTTCATTCACTAGTCAACTTGCTAAAGCTCAAGTCCCTATAACAAGATCGAAAAAGTCACATATGAGCCTACAAAAGAGTTTGATACGCTAGAAACAAGCGCTCAACTTAACCCTGCAAGATGTAGTCGTTAGCAATATAGAGTAAGCAGGGATCGTTCAAGCCGGGGATTGAGGGTAACTTTATAATTCACACAAAAGAAAACAAAACAAAACTAACTAAAGCACAAAAAAAATAACAAAACTAAGAAAAAGAAAAACGTCAAAGAGGGAAAAAGATGGCAGGACAAGATGGGGATAGAAGGGTGCGTTGCAATCCTAAGTTGAAACAGATTTGGGGTTTTTATGTTCCTACGAAAATAAAAGATAATATAAAAGAAAAATGATTTTTATTTTAGGTTTTGAGAAAACAAGATGGAGAACATGTTAGAGACTTGGAAATCCACCACCAATTACTTTCGAACAATGTTAAGTTAACCTAGTTTCAATTACTAAGGTGTGAACAGAAATCAACCAAGAAACAAGTCGGAGCAGATCATGTCCCTTATTAATGTTTCCCTAATTACTTAGTCTACGTGAACGCACAATAGCTAAGCCTATAAAACATGCAATCAAGGTATAGAACGCTATCCTATCAACAACACATATAGTGTCAACATATTTGAAGCATTAAGATCTCATGGAAACGATTGATTATAGAGTTGCAGTCTAGTGTGGAACGCCTACCTAGCATGCTCTTCTAGTTGTTTAAAACATCAACTTTTGTTCAAAGCCTTGCATACTTGTGGATTAGAAAACAAGACGATTAGGTGAATTATTTTCTAAACCTAGCTCCAATTACATGCATAAATCCTATGTTGGCCACCATAAAACAAACACATGTAAAAGTTTTCAATCAATCAGAGATAAACAATCAATCCACACCAAAGATCAAGAAACTAAATTTAAACAAACATATGTTCTACATAATTGGGGCTTCAAACCTCGCCCCTAACAAAAGGTAACTAGCCACACATCGTCTTAAATTCAACAAATAAAAGCATGAGTATCAGATTACAAGATGATAAAAACCGTAAAGAGCAGAGTATGAGAGCCACGAATTCAATTTTAGGCAGCCTTAGATGCAGGCAATCCCTCAAGATGGGTCACGGCAGAAGCTTGATGGAGATGGATGGTGATGTGCTCGGTTTTCCTTCTTGAAGACTTGGGAATTTTAGACTTTGTGTACTAGGGTTTGGGAGCAGAAGATGGCGCTGTCGGATGGTCAATTCCAACGTGTTCAGAGCCTCTATATATATAGAATACACAGCCCAAGTTTCCTTTTCCAATTCCGCTTTGAAAGCCTCTCCTAGTTGCTTGAGGATTACTCTACTTGGTGCATAATTAAATGATTTTCAAGCCTTAATAATCTTCCCAAAATCTTGAAGGATCATTCTAGGACTCTCCTTCATATTTTCAGCAGCAATAACCTTCCAAAAATGCCCTGGAAATCCGTCCAAAGAAGAATCTCGGCCAAAATGCCCTGTTTTGACTAGGATTCGATTTCTGACTCTGAAGCTTCCTTCTTGGACAAGGAACGACTTCTTCTGGTCAATTTTCTGGATGGTTCTTGACTCCCACGTGTTCTATGACATCATATAATCTAGAATGATCAATAACCTTCTGGAAGAACTCCAATAAAATCGCCGGAAAAGATCTCCCAAAAAGCTTCGTGAAAAGCTGACAGTTTCTGCCTTATCGGGAAGCATACTTCGACTTTGATTTCCTACTGCCTCGTTGATGATTTTGACCTGTTCTTTGGCTGTAGTTGAAGTATAACATCATATATTCAAGGATCTCTGGCCCTTTCTTCAAAGGTGCATCTGGAAGGGTGCAAGAATTGCTCCTCAAAACCGTTCCCAGAAAGCTGATTCTGAAACTGCAGTTTTCTGCTTTGCAGCAACTGTTTTGCACAACGATTTCCGTGGATTTCTCTTGTAATTTCTGGCCAAATGGTTAATAAAAATTGGTCCTCTGCATCAGTACTTCATGTTTCATTGATTCGTTGCTCCCTTTTAGCTCTTATTTCTCTTGAATCACTCCACGAACTACCTAAAAAGAAAACAAAGTTAAAACTGACTTTTTAAAGGAATTAACTAAGAAAAGTGTAAGGGATTGCACTTTATATTTATCGCATTTTATGCTCCTATCAAATTCCCCCACACTTAGCTTTTGCTAGTCCCTTAGCAAAATCAAAACAAAGAAAATAAAACAAAGACTCAAAAGACTCAAAACAAACTATGCCTTCAATATCGTTGTCTCAGAAATCTCTTACTTTCATAGCATCAAGATTAGCACGCAACCAAGAATCAATCATAAGTAATTCAAGAGTTAATTAAAACATATATTCCACATATAAACATGTAAGACACGGATGTGACAATGGTGATGGGTGGAGCTTAGCATGTATCCAACAAGTATGATTCAAACCTCACAGGATTCACCACTCTTTCTTCTCTCCGATCAAGGCTAATGCTTAAAAGCTTTTTCACTCAAATATATGTGAGAGATGATAATATTTTCGACAAACAAAAAGCTCACATATATAAAGAAAGAAAGGCTATGTCGAAATTTATATGTATTTTTTTTTACGATCTCATGAAGGATACCAACTACTTGCCGGATGGACCGAACCATATGCTCAACTCTTGTAACCAATCTCCACAGATCAAAGGCTGCCCATGTTAAGGATCAAAGAGGTCTTACTTCAAGGTTGTAATGGGGCCAAGGTTTAGGGGTTTAAAGAAACGAAGGGGTAAGGAAAAATCACAAAGTATTCTAAAAACCTAGCGGAGCTTTCATTGAAGCATTGAAACGTCTTCCTTTAGTCACCAAGGCATCTTGCAACGTTGAACTTCTTGTGTGTCTTTATTAAGGGCCGGATGTCATTGTGTTGGACCCTTGCTTCATTCTAACATTCCTTTGAACACTTGTGAAATAGGACAAAGACCAAATTCATCGTACTTAGGCCTTCACTTCAAAACAAACTCCTTATCCACAATTGGGGGGACTAAAATCCATAAATATTTGCACTTTTTTTTTTTTTTTTTTGGCATACAATTTTTTTTTTCTTCATCATGGACAAGTCTTTCCCCCACACTTATTCTTTCTCATCATCTCCTTTGTAGTGCCTTCAAAATCTTATCTGTCTCGCGAATTAGCTCCACTAAATCCTTAGAACAAGGGTAGGGATATAACTATACTAAGGTTTAAAGGTTAGGATTTTGAGGGTGATGAAAGAAAAAGGTTTAAATATAGGCTCAAAAGGGCAAGCTAGGGGAGTCCCACGACGGGCACAAATATGGACACATGCTATTTTTGGCTTTGATGGAATTTCCTAGGTGCCTTTATCCTTTCCAGAATCAGGGACATGTATTGATAAAAGTTTCGACCAGTACAAGAGCAAGTTCTAGTAATCTCTAGAGTCCGTCAAACTTAATCTGTGCAAGCAGTCAATCAAAGTGAAAGAATAATGAGATCAACAAAATCATCGCCAAGAAAATAAGAGTATAATTCATTTTTTCATTAATCACTCACAAAGAAAGGGCACATGGCTCAAATTCTCACAAGGGTTATTATGAATCAAAACTCATCATCAACATGCTCATAGTTCTGTACCAAGGTCAACAAAAACCACATCTACTACACATTCATATGCTTTACATATATCGTAATTAACCTAAGAATTCTTTTAACATCATCTCAATATTGTGATCCTCTTTTATCCATAATTTTAGAGATTAAGTTCATCCTAGACAGTTGAAAGACAACCTAAGACTCGAAAAACAAAACAAAAACTGAAAATAAGAACTAAAGACTCCGAAAGAAAGAAAATAACTAACGAAATTTATTTTTTGGATTTTTGAAATTTTTCAATTTTTTTTGGTTTTTTAATAAGACTCAAAATTGGATTCCCTTCCCCCACACTTGAATCATACATTGCCCTCAATGTATGGCAAATTTAATCAAACAATGCATAATAGAAGCGTAAAAAGAGGAAATCAAAAAAAAAAAAATAAAAGAAGAAAGGTGAGAAGGTTGATAGAAAAGCTCCCCCTTGTAGACCTCCCATGCTCACGACCTTTGGAGATGACAACAAAAAACCCCAACCTCAAGACCATAAGGTCTTGACTTCCTAACATAAGCTCCATGCGAAGTCTTGTTGCATCTTCGGAACCCATAAGTTTGTGTCGGCAGCCCATGTTCCAGGTCCCATAATTTTTCTATGCAGCTTCAGATGACGATGATACCACTTGGAGGTGAAAGTCGATATTGCGAGCTCTCTGTGCATATGTGGAACACCTTCTAACTCCAAGCGGTTTGAAAGTTATAGCCCTATAAAGTTAGAGAAAAAGCAGAAATTGGAACAGAAAACCTGGCAAAGTGACCGTTACCTACTCAAACCTTTATTCCGGGAGCGTCACTGGTCCAATGGACGAGATTTTCGGCCTGAAGGTAGTATACATATAGAGCTGTGAGTCCATTTAAAGAACTCCTCATTTCAACCACGGAAATATGCCCAGTTTTTCCTTTTCTGTGACACAACTGCACAGTTTTCTGTTTTCCTGGACTGACCTTCCTGCATTCAAACTGGAACTGGGAACGTATATGAACTCCGAATCTAGTTCTGTAAAAACCTACAGAAACTACACTCAAAGATCTTTCCATACATGTATGGTACATATTCTGGTTCCATCTGAGCGAAAAATGGCAGTCGTCTAAAGTAGACTGACTGTATGGTCAGCACTCTGTTTGTACAGAAGGGACACTTTTCACACTTCTCTACAACCCTATGTCCTGCACACAAACGAAAAACATAAAAAGGAACTAAATAGAAAACAAAGAAATAAAGAAAACATCTTTTGGGTTGCCTCCCAAGAAGCGCTTGGTTTAAAGTCTTCAGCCTGACATAGCAGCTCTTCATCAAGAGTAATCAGGAGGTTTAGGCCGCGGTTCGATCAGATGCTTAAGCCTCTTCAAAGATGTTTCATGGTCCCTTGCTAGCAACTTAGGTAACTTGGGAACAATGGAAAGATAGGATTTGATGCTTTTATTTTTCTTTCTCTTCTTCCATTGTCTCCTTCTTTTCTTAGGTTCAACAATCACGGCTAGAATAATCTCCTTATGTGATTTGAGATGTTCACTTATGACCATCTCCACATGATCAACAAACTCATCCATTGGTTGGATGTGGAGAATACGTGTAGAGGTTGAATGAGGCGTTGTAGGATCAGATGGTCTTCCATGTGCTAGCAATAAAGGTCCAAATGTAGGAGCTTTGATGGACTCCTCTTTTAAGCAATCCTCCCTTGTGGCCTCATATCCTTTTGGATCTTCATTAGGTAACATGATTGTTTCAGGCACTTGGGGCACATTTGCATGAAGTTCATCCTTACTTTCTTCATGATAGGATTCCTCATCATCAAAGGGATCTTCCATTTCCCACTTTTCAAGCTCGGTCATGTAGTGATCCTCAAAAATCTCAACGTTGAGTGGCTCTTTATAAGACTCCTCCAAATCCATTACTTCATCCTCATCAAATGTTGAATCATGGACTGCATCATGAGGTTGACACAAAGCCGTAGATGTCGGGAGCTCCCCTAAAGTTGCCATCGGTTTAGAAGGGTGCTCCTGAGATATAAAGGCCTCCCAACTCCTTCGAGTTTCTGCCCAAGCATCATCACCCTCACGAGCTTGCTGAATAGAAGCATTCAAAGCTTGTTGTCCCTGAATCAAAGCTTGAGTAGCAGCATTTAGTTCCTTAATAATCTCATCATCATTATTAGACATACCTGAGTTTTGAAGAGGTGGGCCTTGTGGCCAATAGTCATGGTATGAATATGGAGAAGCTTCGAACTCATTGAAAGATCCTTGTTGCACGTTTGGATCGCCATTCCACGAAAAGTAAGGAGGATTATCCCATGCCGGATTGTATGGAGGAGAATAGTAATTATTCCAACGCCTTTGGTTGTCATGAAATCCTCCAAGCATGGTATTTTGATCATAGTATCCTTGATATTGGATGCTTGGACATGTCTCCATTGAATGACCAACCATGGAGCATATGGAACACACCTCAGAAGATTGATGCCACATTGAAAAACAAAACTAGAAATTGAAGTTAGTAATATATACAAAAAGAATGTGTAAAATCCTAAAAATCAAAATATAAACAAAAATAAACCAAACAATGTGAATGTGAAAAATAAGTATTTTTCAATCCCCGGCAACGGCGCCAAAAATTGATACGCTAGAAACAAGCGCTCAACTTAACCCTGCAAGATGTAGTCGTTAGCAATATAGAGTAAGCAGGGATCGTTCAAGCCGGGGATTGAGGGTAACTTTATAATTCACACAAAAGAAAACAAAACAAAACTAACTAAAGCACAAAAAAAATAACAAAACTAAGAAAAAGAAAAACGTCAAAGAGGGAAAAAGATGGCAGGACAAGATGGGGATAGAAGGGTGCGTTGCAATCCTAAGTTGAAACAGATTTGGGGTTTTTATGTTCCTACGAAAATAAAAGATAATATAAAAGAAAAATGATTTTTATTTTAGGTTTTGAGAAAACAAGATGGAGAACATGTTAGAGACTTGGAAATCCACCACCAATTACTTTCGAACAATGTTAAGTTAACCTAGTTTCAATTACTAAGGTGTGAACAGAAATCAACCAAGAAACAAGTCGGAGCAGATCATGTCCCTTATTAATGTTTCCCTAATTACTTAGTCTACGTGAACGCACAATAGCTAAGCCTATCAAACATGCAATCAAGGTATAGAACGCTATCCTATCAACAACACATATAGTGTCAACATATTTGAAGCATTAAGATCTCATGGAAACGATTGATTATAGAGTTGCAATCTAGTGTGGAACGCCTACCTAGCATGCTCTTCTAGTTGTTTAAAACATCAACTTTTGTTCAAAGCCTTGCATACTTGTGGATTAGAAAACAAGACGATTAGGTGAATTATTTTCTAAACCTAGCTCCAATTACATGCATAAATCCTATGTTGGCCACCATAAAACAAACACATGTGAAAGTTTTCAATCAATCAGAGATAAACAATCAATCCACACCAAAGATCAAGAAACTAAATTTAAACAAACATATGTTCTACATAATTGGGGCTTCAAACCTCGCCCCTAACAAAAGGTAACTAGCCACACATCGTCTTAAATTCAACAAATAAAAACATGAGTATCAGATTACAAGATGATAAAAACCGTAAAGAGCAGAGTATGAGAGCCACGAATTCAATTTTAGGCAGCCTTAGATGCAGGCAATCCCTCAAGATGGGTCACGGCAGAAGCTTGATGGAGATGGATGGTGATGTGCTCGGTTTTCCTTCTTGAAGACTTGGGAATTTTAGACTTTGTGTACTAGGGTTTGGGAGCAGAAGATGGCGCTGTCGGATGGTCAATTCCAACGTGTTCAGAGCCTCTATATATATAGAATACACAGCCCAAGTTTCCTTTTCCAATTCCGCTTTGAAAGCCTCTCCTAATTGCTTGAGGATTACTCTACTTGGTGCATAATTAAATGATTTTCAAGCCTTAATAATCTTCCCAAAATCTTGAAGGATCATTCTAGGACTCTCCTTCATATTTTCAGCAGCAATAACCTTCCAAAAATGCCCTGGAAATCCGTCCAAAGAAGAATCTCGGCCAAAATGCCCTGTTTTGACTAGGATTCGATTTCTGACTCTGAAGCTTCCTTCTTGGACAAGGAACGACTTCTTCTGGTCAAGTTTCTGGATGGTTCTTGACTCCCACGTGTTCTATGACATCATATAATCTAGAATGATAAATAACCTTCTGGAAGAACTCCAATAAAATCGCCGGAAAAGATCTCCCAATAAGCTTCGTGAAAAGCTGACAGTTTCTGCCTTATCGGGAAGCATACTTCGACTTTGATTTCCTACTGCCTCGTTGATGATTTTGACCTGTTCTTTGGCTGTAGTTGAAGTATAACATCATATATTCAAGGATCGCTGGCCCTTTCTTCAAAGGTGCATCTGGAAGGGTGCAAGAATTGCTCCTCAAAACCGTTCCCAGAAAGCTGATTCTGAAACTGCAGTTTTCTGCTTTGCAGCAACTGTTTTGCACAACGATTTCCGTGGATTTCTCTTGTAATTTCTGGCCAAATGGTTAATCAAAATTGGTCCTCTGCATCAGTACTTCATGTTTCATTGCTTCGTTGCTCCCTTTTAGCTCTTATTTCTCTTGAATCACTCCACGAACTACCTAAAAAGAAAACAAAGTTAAAACTGACTTTTTAAAGGAATTAACTAAGAAAAGTGTAAGGGATTGCACTTTATATTTATCGCATTTTATGCTCCTATCAGAGTTATGTCTTGATAAATTACAAATATGGGGTCATCACTGAGCTACTCTCTTTGTGTATAAAGCAACAAATTTCAATTGATGATTGATATTTGATTGTGGAATAGAATCAGAACCAAAAACCCTAGTTGCTCGCTAGATCAGAAATCATGGATTAATACACTACAACTAGTAACTCCAAGTCCAGTTGAGTACCTACAAACATTGATGAAAGCACAACAATACAAATTCAATTAAACGGTCAAGACATAAAAAATGCATGAGAATGAATATTTTTGACTCACAATGCTCTGTTCGGCAGTCGCATGGCGAAGAGTAGACGATTCAGTAATTGCCTTTTCTATTTCGGAACTTGTAAGGCTCTGTTCGGCAGTTCCATGGCGAAGGCTAGACAATTCAGTAATTTCCTTTTCTGTTTCGGAACTCGCAACGCTCTGTTTGGCAATTGCCTTTTCTATTTCTGCAGGAGTGTCATTGTTTTCTAGGGCATTGGACACTTCCACTTCACTAACAAATTGATCGCTTGAGATAAAGTGATCGATCGTGGGCCCTGTTGGGCACTGTCCTTCATAAAAAAACACCATGCTCCCCCTGACTATGAGTCGTAGAAGGTGGAAAATAACATGTATCCTCACTGAATGTCACATCCATGGTGACATAAAATCATTGAGAGGGAGGATGATAACACTTGTATCCTTTCTGCTGAGTCCCATACCCGACAAAGACACACTTGAGAGCTCTTGCATCTAACTTAGAACGTTGGTTCTTATAGAGATGGACATAGGCTACACAACCAAAGACACGAGCAGGAAGGGTATTAAGAGATGGGATAGAGACATAACTAGACAATACCTCGAATGGAATACGACCTTGAAGAGAGGAAGATGGGAGACGATTAATAAGATGGGGGGCACACAACACTGCCTCTCCCCAAAGGTATTTAGGCATATTGGCACTAAGGAGAAGGGCTTGACCCATGTCTAACAAATGTCGATTCTTCAGTCTCTCCCTCAGATCTCCCTTGCCAATTATCACCCGAGTACACAGATCCTGAAAGAGTTATACATAGGATAAAAGGTGACAGAGCATTTGTTTTATGTATTTAATTGAGACACAGACAAAAGATGATGAGATAAAGAGGGTACATAGAGGACATTATAAAGAGTAATGGACGGTGTAACCTGGACTGACCCAATTCCTAAGACCAGAAAGGACTCACCATTGGCATTAGAGACATGTGTTATGGATGGGGAGGACAACGTGACAAAGAAAGACTTATCATAGGTCATATGATCAGACGCACCAGAATCAATTATCCATGTATTACTACCAGTAAAGCCAGAAACATTTAAAGCGACACCAATTTTACCTCGATTCTCCTGAGTTAGGGAAACATTATACATAGTTTGATCTAGACGCTCCACATTATAGAAATCAGGTTCTTGCTCCTGCACCAGTTGGATTGCCGCCGTGCTTTTCTGACCATTGTTACTTCTTTTTCCACCAGGGTTATTGGAGTTGAGTCTTAGCAACTTGGGCCATTGACTCTTGTAGTGGCCAACAGTTTTACAATAGTTGCAAGTCACTTGACTGTTGAACAACAAACTAAGGGACAAATATGCCATTCTTCTTCTTCAAGCAGCAACACAAACCACAAAATTTGACACAGCTAAGGAAGGAGAGGCTGACGGCAAGGTATTGCAAACTTTAGGGTTCTAGGGCAAAAGGAACAGAGGATGAAGACAAAGGACAAACTCTTAAAGAGTACAAAGACAAATTTACAGCGGAAACAAATGAACAGAGTCCAGACGGATCTCTGCTCTGATACCAAGTCAAACATAACAAAGACAAAGAGAAAGTTTGGGAATTTCTGAGGTCTTGATCTTCTCCAAAGATGGAGTACATATACAAAGTATACACATTCCTAATAGGAAACTAATTACACCGTGATATTCTCCTCCTTAACTACATGATATCCTCCTTAACTATCCAATCCTAATTATACTACAATTCCTACAATTATGGAGAGTAACTCACGCCAACATATATCAAACCCAAAACTTCACACAACAGCTCTCTCAAACTGAATCCAAATTTCTTGCCATGCAAATCAAAAGTCCTCACCCAGAATCAAAAATCCAGCTGAATCCAAATTTCTTGTCATTCCAAACTGAAAACCCAGAACAACCTAACCCCTCAATCCATACCCCATCTCTCTTCGAGAAAGACAGAAAACCTCATTCCGCATCTGAGACTTTGTTTCATATAGCAAAATCGTCCAAACCTCATCACTCATTTCATGGCTAGCTCTTTATCTATGCTGGTAAGCCCTTAGATCCAGTGTTCATCTATTTAGGGGTTTTGTTGGATTGGGGATTTAGGGCTTTTATATGAAATTTCCTTTGAAATTTGATTTGTTTTTGCTGGGTTATGTTCGAATTGGGGATGCGGGGTTATCAAAATAGATTTAAGTGTTCGGCTCCGTTCTTCCCAATGGCACAGTCGAAAGCAGAAACTCGTACACTGTTCCTCACAGCGAGAACTCCGAGCAGGTCCTCCCATCGGCCTTATGTGTTTGTTTGAATTTGTTTAGTGATTAGATGGAATTGGATGTTAGGTTAGGTTTTTGAATTTGGATTTATCTTAGATTGATTTCAATTTTATTTTGTTTGTTACGGTTTTCAATTTTGGTTGCTGATAAGATGCAATTTGTCTCCAAATCTCAGTTCTTTACTGATATCAATATCTAGTTATCTAGTTGTGGATAATTGTGAATATGGTGAAGTTTATGCTGAAAATGTATATGGAGAGAGGAATGAGTTAAATTGAAGAGTGAAGGTGAAAAGTTAGGATTATTGGTTATCCTAGCAATATTGTTATTTCCTTCTCGAGAAAGTAAAAGTTGGTTGTAAGATAAAGAAATTATGAATAGTATGTAACCCATTGTTATGATTTAGGATACAATAGATGTAATCAGTTTGCTACACCGTTGGCATTCATCTGTATAATTATTGTTAATTCTTCATATTGAGATTCTCCATAATGTGTTTAGACATTTTTTTTGTTTTGCCTATATTGTAGGTTGCTTTAGACATTGATTACCATCAGAATATGTTGATATCTCAACAAAAGGTGAATCCTAAGGAAGTCATTCTTGGATGGTAATCCTTCTTCTTCTTTTTTTGTTCTTCTCTCTAGCTCTAGAAACCTCTTTATTGTCCTTTTTTTTAACCAAAAAGCTAGTTATTTCCCTGACAATTTTTGGGGAGTCCTGCTCTTGTTACAATGATATTCATTTTGAATGCATCTTTCTTCCTCAGTTCAATTTATGATGTCAGTTATACAACAAATAAGAATTGGTAAACAAAGAACTGGGAGATGACAGAACAGATGTTTGGTAGATGTATGATGTGTGTCAAAAATATATATTCTCATGCATTTTTTATGTCTTGACCGTTTAATTGAATTTGTATTGTTGTGCTTTCATCAATGTTTGTAGGTACTCAACTGGTCTTGGAGTTACTAGTTGTAGTGTATTAATCCATGATTTCTGATCTAGCGAGCAACTAGGGTTTTTGGTTCTGATTCTATTCCACAATCAAATATCAATCATCAATTGAAATTTGTTGCTTTATACACAAAGAGAGTAGCTCAGTGATGACCCCATATTTGTAATTTATCAAGACATAACTCTTTTGTAGGCTCATATGTGACTTTTTCGATCTTCTTATAGGGACTTAGGGACTTGAGCTTTAACAAGTTGACTAGTGAATGAAAATCTTGTTGCTCTTGGTTACATGAAGTCTATTCAGTAAATAAAGAGAGCATAAGTTTATTTGTGTAAAAGAATTGTTGTTTATATATTTCTCAATTAGCTATATTGCATGTTTGATTGACTATATGTTTTATGGGTGCAACTTTTAATCAACAATTTACTACTTTAATTTTGTTTTTTTTTTTTCTATAAATTCCTATTCAGGTATTTATATTGTTGGATTTCAACTACTTTGCAAGTTAATAGTATGGTGTCTGACGCTTGGTAAGTGTATTTTACTAGGAGAAGGGATTTGAAGATGCTGAATCAGTTGAAGGTAATGGTGGTTCAGAAGTTGGAGCTGCATGAGTCTGTTGGAGTGGTGAGTTTTCTTTCCTTGTAATTGGTATCTAATGTGTCTGATATTTTTCTGCTTATTTTATATTTTTATGATTGTGACGTTATAAAAATTTCCTTCCTTGTAATTGTTGTTTGATGTATCTGATATTGTTTTGTTTAAAATCAGTGTTCCTTGTGTCATATCTTCAACCAGAAATAAAGTTCTCGCAATTAGATCTAATCTTAGAGCTTCTGTTTTTTTATATTCATGTCTATGTCCTACTATTTTTATCTCTTTCTAGTTTCTACTCACTAAAAGGATATATTTACATTAGGTATTCATATTATTGGGTTAGCAATACTCTATTATATATTCTCAATAAGAATACAATGTTTAGTCATTTGCCATCTTACTGCAATCCAATGTTTACTGACGTTGGTTGGTAATTTATTGAACTGTCATAAGATTTCACTCCTGGGGGAGAAATAAATATGATTTGATGAAAACATTCTATCAGGAGGGACTCTAACACTGTCGTACACCATACAGGAATTTTGGTATCCATTTGAATGATTGAAGTGTCTTTCACCTAAACTATGTAACTTTTATCAGCATCTTAAGTAATCCTATGTATACTTTAAACTTTAAAGGCTTCAATTTACACAGCTTCTAGTTTTCAAAGAATCTAGTCTTACTAGCTTTGATGTCTAATTTCCATAGCATGGGTTTTCTTGTCTTAGGCTGAAGATTTTGTGGAATGGATGCTGACTGGGATTTGACTAGTAATTGGGGTTCGGAAGCTTTTTCTGCAATCTGTATTTTGACAATAAGTAGCAGGGAGCTCGGTAATTGGTGTTTCTGCAAATGAACCGTTCAAATGCTGCCATCTCAATCGTTGAAGGCACTACAAGAGAAAATGTCATGTAGCTAATTATGTGTCTACTCATAGGTTGTCTACTCATAGGTTGTCTAAACCATATGTAGCCTTTGTGAATCAATTATCTTCTGTGTCACTTCCTAGTAAAGTGCAGGATGCGATGAAGGATGAGAAGTGGGCAAAAGCAATGGCTGTGGAGATGGATGCACTTGAAAAAAATCAAACGTGGGAGTTAGTATCACTACCTCCTGGAAAGAAAACAGTTGGGTGCCGATGGGTGTATACAGTGAAGCACAATTCAGATGGTTCGGTGGATAGATGTAAGGCAAGGCTAGTAGCGAAGAGTTATACCCAGAAATATGGTGTGGACTATGATGAAACTTTTGCGGTAGTAGCAAAGATCAATACAATTTGGGTACTTCTGTCTCTAGCTGCTAATCTTGATTGGCACTACTAGAATTATGGCCTCAGACATCGGCCAAAAACCGATGAGAAAAAGAATTTCGACGTCTTAGTGGGTGATAAGAAAGGTCTGGAAAATCCAGACATCGGTTTTTAGCCGATGTCTAGTATCATTATACACATCGGTTTCTCATTATAAATTGATGTAAATACGTTTAAATGATAACAAATTTGTATGTCTATATATTGTTAAACCTCATTTTATTGCCTTTAATGCTTAAAGAAATATAGATCCTATAGCACAACTATGCATTTTAACATTGTTATTCGTTTAAAAACGATGACTGATACTGTTTCACACATCGGTTTTCTAGTCTTCATCGGTGACAATACTTATACTGGACATCGATTTCTATCTAAAACACGATGTGCACTAGTTTGTGGCACATTGGTTCCACCATAATAATTCGATCTCCTATGGTTAATGAGACATCGATTTTCATTTTGAGACTGATATATTTCTCTCGATGGACATCAGTCTTTATGGTAATAACTGATTTAAACTTTATGTACAGACATCATGTTCTTTAGATGAGGATGATGTCAACAAAATATGTAGCTGCTGCTGCTATAAAATGCAATCCACATTTGACAAGAGTAATTTGAATATTGAGGTATTCTGTCCAAAATCATTA
This sequence comes from Rosa chinensis, assembly GCF_002994745.2. Taxonomy (NCBI): domain Eukaryota; kingdom Viridiplantae; phylum Streptophyta; class Magnoliopsida; order Rosales; family Rosaceae; genus Rosa; species Rosa chinensis. The sequence goes on along the minus strand of NC_037091.1, from coordinate 33,902,462 downwards.
TCTTTGACAGTTCACAAAATAGGCAAAATAAAGCCCCAATTAACCTACTACAAGCTAGGCTAGCCTAGCAATTACTATTGCGGTTTTGTTCACAATTGTTGCAGTCACTTCATCTACTACAAAAAGGTAAACAATCACAAGCCTTACTCAAAATCAAGAAACTAGTCGGAATTTACTGCAAAGTCTGTAAGTAGTCGACCACTTCAATAATAGTTTGTTCATTGTCTTCCCATCAGAGTTGATAAAGTCAACATCCTCTACTGGTAATCCACAGTAATGAAGCAGCCTCATCATTTGGTCCATATCAAGGCTTACCTACAAACGAATATGAGCAGTTAAATTTCACAGAGAGATTGCAAAGAATATATTTACCTCTAGACCACTATTTACCTACAAACTTGAAGCCAGCTTCAATTCAAACCGACTGACAGCTTGGTAAGATTGAATGACTGGACATTTCAATATTCACTAAAATAATCATGCCCACCAAAACTTGGGTACTAGACTACTACTTTACCATCTTTCACTACATTATCCACTGAATAGAAACTCTAACAGTATGGCTAATTTGAAAAATAACTGTAAATGTTTACCACAGAAACGACTGCATAAAGAAATGAGCATTTAGTTACCAAATTAATTAACTAAACAAAGTATATGTCTTTTGTTTTCCTTTTTCAAGTAGATAAAGCCAAAAAAGTAAAATAGGAGTCCACATAAGAAACAGCAGTAGGAAAATATTGCAAACAACAGGACCACAATTGTTGCTTTCAAGGATTTGGCAAATCTTACTATTTGTCGAGCAAGCGGATACAAGCAGAAACACAGAGACTTAAAGGGATCAAGACATGCTTGTGAAAGACCAGATCACCATGCCATGCCTTCCCAATCATATGTTGGCACCTCCAACTACAATGAGGCCAAAGAAAACCATAAAGCGAAGACATGATGGCCAATACAACTGTGAATACAACTGCATCTGCAAATAATGCTGTGAAAGCCCCTGCAAATAAAATTTAATAAAGAAAATCAAGCATTAGCAAGCAACAAATAGCTCCATATTTCTGCTTTAAATGTCCAAAATGTTCAAGCTCATAACATTTTAGAAAGACAGCTATACAGGTTCAAGCTCATAACATTTTCAAAACATTTACATGTATTACTTACTTTACAGTCTTGTCCAAGCTTCCAGTGACTAAGAGGTTCAACTTGGGGATCCCAGCCATGTCTTTAATGGGGGCATCATGCAGAGCAACAGTCATTATTTGGTTAGTAGCCAAGGACCACATCTTAGCTTGCTTGTCACAGCCTCAAGAGAATACAGTCGCCCCATCATCCTTCCAAGTTGAGCACAAAGCCTACATATTAGTATAGAATGACAACAGTTGATAAGTAACCTTAAACATATTAAAGACCAATATTCTGAATACCACTAATGTTTATACATGATTTCAAATTCTTGTTTCTACTCCAAGTTTAATTGCAATATGTATGCAAATATATATGTATAAACCTCATCATTAGACACTTCCTCATTCAGCACTGCATCAAAAACAAACTCATGTTTCTCCACATATGTTGTCAACCTGCAGAACATAGAGAATGAACTCAGAAACACAAAAATCCTCTTAACCAAATATGAATTATGTGATACAGAATAATTTTAGCAATACAAATAGACAATGCATGCGGATTCATCTCTGTCTATTTCTACTGTAAAAGCAACTCTTGATAGTACATGATGAACTCCCAGACTAACATATTTAAAACATAAAGAGAAAATAATAACTATATACATGATATAAAGAAACGCAGTACTGTATTTACACTTCCTGCAAAATCCCATGACTCAGGTAGTGAAGAAGTTTGAATTATTGAGACACAACATTCATAGAAGAATACTGATGCAATTGCACAGTAAGTACTGAATTACACAGATAATCACATAGTTGATAAAGAAAAGATTTCGCCACCAGAATTACAACATCGAACTATAATGATATAACCATGGGCACACAGACACATTTACATGTATCTCTCTTAAAAGTTTCTCAAAGTTTGATCTATGTATTGCATATATACATATAACAATTTAACTGAGATAGTTGAGCATAGATTCTTAAGAAGGGTCTGTGCATATTTGATTTGGTGCTAAACTTATATCCTTGAATCTCTTCTTTTTACAAGTACAAACTTTCAAATCAAAAGCCAAATTTAACAGGGATGGTTTGTTCTTCATCCCTTGCCATGTGTGCATGATTACCCATAAATCAATGACGCTGTCAATTCATGATAGAATCAATGATTGAAAAAACACTGTAAAAAACAAGTGTCTTGCATGACAAATTTTAAAGGTTTGGTACTTGCATTGGGAAAAACATGGTATTACATAACCAATAACACCATAGGCCAAAACCAGTCATGTATCCTGCACCAATCCATCTCCAACCTTAGACTCGTGCAATTTCTAACCTTTGATACTGTTTTAAGTTCTAACAACTTAATCCCAATTACTGATTCATCCATTCGCAACACAAATCACACCTTCATGCATCAAATTAAGTACCTTAACTCAATTCCACCATACAAACCATAACATCAAACTTTCAAACACTAGCATACTTAAAAATAAGCAGTATTGAACAAAAAGAACAATCCTTTTATTCTTTGGAAAGAGCAAAATCCCAAATGAAAACTGCATATAATATCTTGTCAAAAATTCAAAATCAACATCCAAAATAACTCAAATTCCCATAGGCCACGCAATAGGCAGATAAACAGAAAGAGAAAGAGGAAGAGGCGAAACCATAGCCAAAGATAGAGTCCATGAATGCACCGCCGGAGTCCCCAGCGAACCTGAGAAGGCAGACAGTAAAGCCGTTTGGGGAAACAGGGAAAAATGTGTTTGAAGGATTAGGGTTAGGGTTTGGCTCCATGTCGGCGGCTTCGGCGTCAGTCTTCGGAGAATCCAAGGGCGACGCGGTGGCCCTGGCTGTTGCAATTATGCGATTTTATCTTTAAGCAGAAAAGAGATGGGTAGAGACAGAGAGGAAGCAGGAAGAACCCAGAATTTGCAAACCCGGAAACATAGAACAGAGTACCTGATGCCAGTTGCGCCGTCGTCATCGCGGTTGTGTACGGTTCCTCTGTCCCTTGCATTTGGTGCTCGAAGTCGCACCAATCGAGGACGATAGACTCCTTGGAGGCCGGTTGGACCAGTTGGGGTTCAGATCTTGGAGCAAGGACGTGGTGGCGTTAGACGAGAAGCGCCATCAGAGGCGATGGCGCTGGTGAGTGGACAGAGGCTGTTAACGAGGGAGAGACAGTAGCCGTGGAAAGAGAGCAGGAGAAGAAGGAGGAGAGCTCTCGGGTTTCAGGGAAGAGTGAGAAACAAAGAGCTGAACCCGGAGAACGAGCTTGAGGCTTCTGTGCTGGTGTCAATCGTAGTCAAGTGAGAGTGTTGGGGTTCGAAAGTTTCAGACAAGTGTTGGGGGGAATTAAAATTTTGAACCCCGCGTTTCTCAAACTTCTTAACTTAGTCCCTCCGCGTTTTTTCAAAATTTTTGAACAAGACTTTACACATCGATTAATTTAACGACCGATGTTTATAATCACAATAGAAATTGATATTTCATAAACCGATGTTAGGATGTATTTTTTACATCGCGTGCAATTCCGACTGATTTAATAGTGGTGATGTCTGATGGCATAATTCTAGTAGTGTGGCCTCTGCAACAATTTGATGTTAAAAATGCCTTCTTGCATGGTGATTTGAATGAAGAAGTATACATGGACTTGCCTTCGGGATATGGTACTTCCACTGGAGTTAAGGTGGCGTTTCGTTTGAGGAAGTCTCTATATGGCCTCAAACAATCTCCAAGAGCTTGGTTTGGTCGGTTCACAACATTCATGAGGAGGATTGGGTACAGGCAGAGCAATTCAGATCATACCCTTTTCCTTAAGCATCAGAAGGGTAAAGTTACAGCTTTGATTATTTATGTGGATGATATGGTGGTGACAGGTAATGATCTTGAGGAGATTAAGAAGTTGCAGAGTGCATTGTCAGCGGAATTTGAAATGAAAGACTTGGGGAGTTTGAAATATTTCTTGGGAATTGAAGTTGCTAGAGGAAAAGATTGTATTGTGTTGAGCCAGAGAAAGTATGTCCTTGACTTATTAGCAGAGACGGGTATACTCGATTGCCGACTAGCTAACACACCTATTGAGCAAAACTATCGGTTAGCTGAGTATCCAAATCAAGTGCCCACGAATAAGGCAAGATATCAGAGGTTAGTTGGAAGATATTAATTTATTTGTCACACACTAGACCAGACTCAGCTTATGCAATTAGTGTTGTGAGTCAGTTCATGCATAATCCTAGTAAGGCTCATATGGAAGCTGTAGTTTGGATCTTGAGGTACTTGAAGTCTACTCCTGGAAGGGGGTTGGTGTTTTCTAAGCATAGGCATTTGGATGTTTTGGGATATACAGATGCAGACTGGGCAGGTTGTATAACTGATCGACGGTCCACTTCCAGATACTTTACGTTTTTAGGTGGGAATTTAGTTACTTGGAAGAGTAAGAAGCAGAAGGTGGTGGCTTGTTCTAGTGCTGAAGCAGAATATAGAGGAATGGCTCGTGGAGTTAGTGAGATGTTGTGGTTAAGGCACTTATTGAGGGATTTGGGGTTCAAGCAGAAGAAAGCCATGCCCTTATTCTGTGATAACAAAGCTGCAGTTGAAATTGCTCATAATCCTGTCCAACATGATCGCACAAAACATGTGGAGGTTGATAGACACTTCATCAAAGAGAAGCTGGATCAACAAATCATCTCTTTTCCTTTCATACCTACTGAGGAGCAGTTGGCGGACATTCTTACAAAGGCAGTTTCTAGCAATGCGTTTTGTTACTCACTTGACAAGTTGGGCATCCGTCATCTGTATGCTCCAACTTGAGGGGGAGTGTTGGCGTGAGTCACTCTCCATAATTGTAGGAATTGTAGTATAATTAGGATTGTATAGTTAAGGAGGATATCATGTAGTTAAGGGGGAGAATATCACAGTGTAATTAGTTTCCTATTAGGAATGTGTATACTTTGTATATGTACTCCATCTTTGGAGAAGATCAAGATATCAGAAATTCCCAAACTTTCTCTTTGTCTTTGTTCTGTTTGATTATAAATTTGTCGAGGTTTTGAGTTTGATAAATTTGTCGAGGAGAGAGAATCATTAAAAGCTTGTCTTAAATCCCTTCACGTTGTGCCAAAAAAAAAACAACTACGACAAAATCCAAAGTCAATTTATCTCTTTTGAAGAGACAACAGATAAATGTTGTCTGACCACAAACTAAAAAAAATAGCTTACGACACGAACCAAAATCAAGTTATCTCCTTTGAGTAGACGACAGATAACTGTTGTCTGAAAACAAACCTAATTCTCAAAACTTACTTACCATGGTATATTAATGCTATAGTCAGACAATAGTTTTTGGACTGTCTGTCGTTAAAATATATCAGACGACAGAAAACAGCATGTCTATCGTTTGAGCTCTGTCGTCTGATGGGGTTATTGGCATAGTGTCACCTATTTTGCTAAAATTCAATTCTATTAAGCATCATAAATATTTCTGCCTCTGTATTGCATCAGTAACTAATCAAACATGCAAATGAAAGCAAACACACTCAACTTTACATCTGAAGGAGGGTGAGATTATGCAAAAATAAAATCTACTGTTTTAGACATTAAATTGCTGTCTTTGAATTCTATTTGGCAGTTATTAGATTTACAGATCAATTTTCTATGTGTGCTTCTTTAATTAAATTTATTGTGTACATTTGCAGCTATAGTGAAAATACTGAATCAGTTTTTGTCATCAGAACCAACCAACTAGGTAATTTTCTCACTTTCTTGATACATGTACCCGAACTACACTGCAGGATTTGTTACTATTACCTGTATACATGTAATTTGGCTTTGTTTTGTAATCTATGTTTTGGATTTTGGATATCATTTAATGAAAATCAGCAGGTTTTTGTTAGTACAATGAGTTACAAAATAATGCGAGTTTGTTTTTGTGCTTGCAATTTAACAAAGTCGGATGTCATTTTGGATTTGATCTTTTTACTTGTTGTCTTTCCCTTGATATTTAGGAAAATCATAATTATGAATTTAGAATAGATTTAGAGATGACTGAAGTATAAAATTCCCTAATAATGCGAGTTTATTTTTGTGCCTGCAATTAACAAAGTCAAATATCATTTTGCATATCAATTTGAATAGGACGATCCTAGTTTGGCAGGTATACCTTCACACACCCATTAAGGCTTAGTTTCTGCATTTATCCTAAAGAGAAGTGATCAACTGTGTGTGTCCAAACTGACTATCTTTACGAAATAGCATTAGTTGTCCGTAAACCTAGGATCAGATCACTACTCCTTTTTCCCCCAAGGACCAAGAAAGAGAGCCATTGGGTGGCGACTTCTAACTCAAGTTCTAGGCTAACTTTATTGACATTTATAGTTGAAGTGCCTGTGGTATGATCTTTACTGTGTTCGAAAAATTGTCAATCATTGATGAAAGGGTGAGTCCGATGACATATCCTTTTGCAATATATTTAGTCATATTTTTTCATTTTCCTTTTTAACTGACCAAATTCTGTTATTTGTTCCATGCCTTTCTCTTTCATAGCATTGATACTGATAGTATCTTAATTAATTATCATTCTAATGTCTTGGCCGATCTGCATCACTACGAAATTTGATAAATTAGTGATAAAGTACGTTGCTAGATTGATCAACGAAAAACTTCAACTTTTTCACATTTTAAGGTTGGTTATATATCTTTTTTGTATAGCATGTCATTCTGAATGTTATCAATCTTATATGCCTCAATCAGTCTAATAAATTTATGATATATTGCTTTAACTTTGAACTCTATGAATTTATGTTTATCAATTGTTGAAACTCACAAAAACAAATATTTCCTAAAACCATTAATACTCTCCAATAGTTATCTATTTTTTATACTGTTTCTGTGCAGGTTAAGCAATATCAATATATCGTACCAACAAAAAGAGGTTTAGCATGGCTGACCCTATTCTCGCTCTTGCGGTGCTCTCTCTAGCGCTAACTAAAAGGTCGTTCCCATGAGACGGCGCCAAACACAGCTCCAGCCAACCAATCTCAAGGCGTCTTCATCTGCCCCTCTCCCTTGATCTACGTGATGGTGTTTCTGCTTAAGCAATGATCGGACGCCCCCCTTGGGCTGATTGCTTCCCATCTCATCTTATCTGGACGGGGCTGGCTTTTGCCTTCTCTTCCAATTCTAGGCGGTTGCTGTATCTTAATCTGAATCAAGGAATAATGCAGAACTCCTGTCCCGAACTCGGCAACGGTGATGCCACTAGATATGGCGGCGGTGTTGATCTTGGGTCCTTGGGGTCAGTGGCGGAGCCAGTTAAGGACGAGCGGGGGCCATTGCCCCCACTGAGATTATGAAATTTGTTAACTGTAAGGGAGATTTTGAATAATATGCCCCCACTGAAAAAATATGTTTACAATATATAAATATATTTATGTTCCCACATGGCCACATTCCACATCCCATAAACCGGTAAACATGTTATATGTGTTCCCACATTCCACAACACACAAACCTTTTAATTGGTGGGTGGATCAAACAAAACATCACTACAACTCTACAAGTCTACACTCTACATGCGCACAGCGGCACATGCATAGCTCACAATTCCACAAATGACAGTCAAATGCAATTATGCAAACACAAGTACCCGAGTGCAATTTGCTCGCCAGCTCGGTTCTTCATTCTTCAGGAGTTCAGGTATATTTCCAAATTCTGTTCTAGTATATTTGCTCCTCTGTTCTAGTATATTTCCAAATTCCAATTGAGAAAACTGTGTATTGATTATTGAATTCATGATTTGGATTTTGGGAATCTATTAATTTGTTCTACTGGTAGTCTGGTACTCTTGTAGGATTATGAATTTATGAATGAATGAATGATGAATCTACGATGTTCTATACTTCTATAGTTCTATTACTATCAACAATTTTACTTACACTTTAATTATATAATGCAGTGGTGAATTGTGTGAAAAAGTCATGGAAAGATTCTTTAAAAGAAAATCAGACATGCTACCACCCCTTGAAGATAGCCGTATTCAGGTAGAAATAAAATTGGCAAATCTTCCTTCAGATCCTGGATTACAAATCGGAATTTCAGATTATGATCCGAATATTCGAGACCAAGTTCGAAGAGAATATCTGCAAAGGGGTCCTTGTCAGCCCATAGAACACAAATTTGTTAAAACCAATTTTGGAGCTACCAAACGAAGGTTTATATCTGCTTGGTTCGATGATTTTCCTAACTGGTTGGAATATAGTATAGACAAAGATCGAGCATATTGTCTGTGCTGCTACCTATTTAAAGCAAATATTGGAGATCAAGCAGGTGGTGATGTCTTTACTAGTGATGGTTTTCGAAATTGGAAAAAGAAAGAAAGATTATATGATCATGTCGGAGACCACAGCAGTGCTCATAATCAAGCTTTGAAGAAGTGTGAAGCCTTGATGAATGAAAATCAACACATTCGAAATATTATCCACAAGAATGCTAAGCAATCCAGAACAAATTATCGAATTCGGCTCACTGCATCAGTTGATTGCATTCGGTTTCTTCTAAGACAAGGCCTTGCATTTCGAGGCCATGATGAGTCGGACAATTCAAGCAATCAGGGTAACTTTCTTCAACTCTTATAATTTCTTGCTGATCATGATCAAGAAGTTAGAGCTGTTGCTTTGAAAAATGCTCCTGAAAACCTCAAAATGACATCACCTATGATTCAGAAAGACAGTAAATGCTGCTGCAGTTGAAACAACAAATACTATAATTAGAGACATGGATAATGCATTATTCTCTATTATAGTTGATGAAGCTAGGGATGTTTCTATAAAAGAGTAGATGGCTATTATCTTTCGTTATGTGGATAAGAATGGTTGTGTGATTGAACGTTTCATTGGCATTGAACATGTTGCTAATACCACTGCCATAACACTTAAAGAAGCTATAGATGCATTGCTTTGTAAACATGGTTTAAGCATATCAAGTTTACGTGGCCAAGGTTTTGACGGAGCAAGTAATATGAGTGGGGAACTTAATGGCTTAAAAACACTTATTTTGAGGGAGAATTCCAATGCTTTTTATGTCCATTGTTTTGCGCATCAGCTCCAGTTAGCTTTGGTGGCTGTAGCAAAGAAACAAAGCATTGTAGGTGCTTTTTTCACATCAGTTGCTCACGTTGTAAACATTGTTGGTGCATCTTCTAAACGTCGTGATATTCTTTGAGAAAAGCAGGCTCTCAAAGTTATTCAAGCATTGAAAGATGGAGAACTTACAAGTGGAAGATGCTTAAATCAAGAAATTAAGATTAAGCGTCCATCTGATACACGTTGGGGCTCCCATTATGGTACGCTCATAAACTTTACTGCCATGTTCTCATCCATAATTGATGTGCTAGATGAAATAGCATTTGACAAAGTAGGTTCTGATCAGAAACATGATGCATTTATTTCATTGGGGTTATTGCAATCTTTTGATTTCATATTTAGTCTGCACTTGATGAGGATTGTACTTGGAATTAGTCATGAGTTGTCACAAGCCTTGCAAAAAGATGATCAAGATATAGTAAATGCAATGGATCTAGTGAAAATTTGCAAAACAAGATTGCAAGATATGAGGGATAATGGATGGGATTCTTTATTACAGCAAGTTGTTGCCTTCTGTGGCAAAGAAAATATTATGGTTCCCAACATGAGTGATCAACATCTATGTAAATGGAAATCAAAACGCAAAAGTCCAGAAATCACAAATATGCACTATTATCGCTTTGATTTCTTTTGTGCTGTGATAGATCTCCAACTTCAAGAGCTAAACAATCGTTTCAATGAGGTCAATACTGAGTTACTCCTTTGTTTGGCATGTTTAAGTCCTCTTCACTCATTTTCTGCTTTCAACAAGCAACGTTTGATGCTTCTTGCTCAATTTTATCCGAATGATTTTTCTACATCAGCTTTGTTGGTACTAGAGTCTCAGCTTGATATATATATGGATGATATGCAATCTAACACAAAGTTTCAAGACTTGCAAGGAATTTCTTATCTAGCACAGAAACTTGTTGAGGCAGGAAAGCACAAGACATATCCATTTGTCTATCTACTCATAACCTTGGCACTAGTACTTCCTGTTACAACAGCCACAGTTGAAAGAGCATTCTCTGCCATGAATATCATAAAAAATCGACTGCGAAATCGAATGGGTGATCAGTGGTTGAATGATAGCTTAACAGTATACCTTGAGAAAGATATATTCAATGTCATTGACAATGAGCTTATAATTCAACGATTCCAAAACATGGCTCCTCGTCGAGGACAGCTATAGATGACTTGAGCAGTATATTGTCTCTATTTTTGTGTAGTATATGCATTGTTTGCAAATGCAGGGTATGTATTTAATTGAAATATTATTAATATTTAGCTACTGTAATGTTGTGAATTGTGATCATGATCAATGGTCTATTTTAGTGTAAATTTTTTTTTCCCCCACTCAAAAACATTTCTCCCTCCGCCACTGCTTGGGGTTTGATCTGTTCAGACCAGAGACCAATGCGAAGGATGGAGGCGCCCCACTACAAGTGTGTGATGATGCTGTCGCGGTGGGGCTGCTGGTGGCGGATTTTCATGGGCTCGGGTACATAACTAGATCTGGGTGTCCAGATCAGTGTAGTAGGCGTTGTGCCGCTTTTGGGCTCCTATCTGAGCCCAGCTCTCGGTGGCTTTGACGGCAGAAACTGTGGAATTACCATCGACTACGTCAGTATTCAAATAATGGCTGGTTGAACGGCCGACAGCGACTCTGGTGGCGGGGGAGGCATGCTGGTGGGTCCTTGGGCTTCTTGGGCCGCTGTTTGCAACTGCAGCACTGAAATCAAGTTTTGGGTCGGGATCTCTTGGGTACAGGATGAGCATTGGGTTTTTGTACCCATTTTTTAATTAGTTTTGTTTTTTAACTAGCCTATTACTATGCGAGATTAGTTCATAGTTATAGGCTCGCTTTAAATAAGTGAACGATAAGTTCCAATATAGTTGGTCTATCCTATGTAGAATTGTGACTCCCCCACGAAGCCTTGTTTTGTCCCTTGTTATGTGGCAGCGGGTGGGTATGTAATGACCTTCTTGACATGCGTTATTTATCAATGAAATTATCATTACTTCAAAGAAGAAAAAAAACAATATCAATATATCAAAGATACAAATGGAATTGCTTTTAAAACCTCAAGCATAACTACCTTTCTTTACTGCTCCAATATTCAGGTAGCTAAGAACATGGACTTGGTGAAGATAAGACTAAATGTTCAGTTGTCCTTCAAGAATATTCAGGTAGCTAAGAACTTGGACTTGGCTTGAATGGATCCGTTTTCCATAGTAGCATTTAGAATCATTGACGGTGTCAATCCCATAGTCAAGTATGCTTCCTCTCTCATATCCGCACATTAAAGTTTACATCTTTAAGGATTGAGCACAACAAGCACAAAAGTGATTTCTATAGCTGATACTATGGAAAAAATATTGTTTACTCCATATACTTATAGGGAGTCGACGTTTTAGTCTCTGACATTTCAGTTTCACCTAAAAACTCTCTAAACTCTCCAATTTCACACAATTGGTCCTTGCCGTTAATTTTCTGTCAAAAGCTCTGTTACCTTGCTGACATGCTATTCCGTACACGACCAAAATGTCTATTTTACCCTCACAAACTTTTTTTTTTTCCTTCTTTTTTTTTTTCCCCCTTTCTCTTTTTGCCTCTTCTTCTTCCAACTCTCTCTCCTTCTCTGTTTATTCTTTTTGAATCTTGCAGGGAGCTTTAACTATTCCCATTTTTCATCATCCAACCATATGATCATTGATGAGCTCCAATTTAGAAGGCTCCCACTTTGGGTTCCTATCCTTGTCCGACAGTATAGCTATGCAGCCCTATCTGAAATCCTTGTTGACTTCTCCTCACAAAAATGACAAACCATTCTACATCACCACTAACACAAAATGTGCATCTAATCTCCAATTTCCTTCATTAATATCACGAATCACAACTGCTACATCACCAGCAGCACAAAATGCTCTTCCTTTCCCCTTCAGAATCACCAACTTGGCATTAACATCCTCTTCATATGCAAGGAAAAGTTCCAATAGTCGAGAAATCATTTCAAAGTTAAGGGCATTCAGTTGGCGAGGCCTATTCAATGTCAATCACCATTTCAATAATCTCATCCTTAAACTAACATCCAAAAAGCTCAGGGAAACGGGAAAACACTCAAACAGCTAATTATCCAACTTGTCAACAGCTTAATCATAAAATTTGATCAAGGCAACAACTGAAATTCGTACATACATTATTCGAACCAAGAGCAAGGCAGCAACTTAATTACCATGCTTGAAGATTTCTGAATAGAACCAAGAGCAAGACCAGTTGACCACGAGCTCAAGATTTCAACCAAAAACTCAGAAATTCATGACAGAGTGAGAGACAGATCGATTTTGGTGTCAACTGAAAACCCAGACATTAAGAGAAAGTCGTTTTCCTAAATCTCTAGCTAGACTTACTAAAGGGATTTCTTTAGAGCTGGAAGAACCAAGTCACAGTGAGCATCGATCATTAGACCAAATCTTGGAAGTGATGAAGAGGTCATTCTGCTAAGCCACGAGGCTGAGTTTGAGTTCTTGGGTTATGGCTACTTCCAGACTTTGCCTAATACCCTGCTTTGCCGCGCCGTTTCATGGCATCATACTTGCGTCCCTCCACCGTAAGATCACGAATCAGCCAACACATCGAAAGCTCTAGCCTCCTCATTACCCTTTGAATCAATTGGCCAACACTTGCTGCCCCATCACCTCCACACCACTGCATCCGAAACAACCTCCCATACCAGATTTGATTGATGAGAAGAGAAGATTACGAGCAAGGCCGCCATTGGAACTACCAAGCTCAATTGCCGGAACCCAGCGCCTCGCTTATAAGTCTCCATCCTATGGCAGCGATCTCTACCCTAGCCAAGAGAGGAATCGGAAGGAATGCCAAGGAAGATATGAAGGTTTGGAGACAGAAAGAGAGCAAGAAGACATAAAAGGAAAAAGAGAAAAAAAAAATAGAGATAAAAAAAAAGAGAAAAAAAAAACAGAGAGAAGAAAAGAAAAAAAAATCTGTGAGGGTAAAGTAGACATTTTGGTCATGTACAGAATGCCACATCAGCAAGATAACAGAGCTTTTGATGGAAAATTAAGGGCAGAGACCAATTGGGTGAAATTGGAGAGTTTAGAGAGTTTTTAGATGAAATTAAATGTCATGGACTGAAACGTCAACTCCCTATAAGTATAGGGAGTAAACATTATTTTGTCTTAGATTTATTCTTCTTTTCTCATTTTGTACGCAATGCTTTAATTGGTATACTTTCAATTACACTAATCTCCAGCATTGAAAATCTTACCAACCAAGATTTGGTTCAGCTACAACCGTTTATTAGAACAATGCCTTTGGTGTCAGAAGTATACCACACTTGGAATAGAGTACTAAAAGCCTTTGTATGCACTGCAGTGAAAATGTACTCCCTCTTTCTCAATCCTTTTTTTTTTCTTTTTCCTCCCTTTAATTTTAGGACAAAATATTATTTACTCCCTATACTTATAGGGAGTCGACGTTTCAGTCCCTCGCTTTTCAATTTCACCTAGAAAGTCCCTAAACTCTCCAATTTCACCCGTTTGGTCCTTACCGTCAAAATCTTTGTTAAATTGCTGACGTGGCATTCCTTATACTCTAAAATGTCTATTATACCCTCACTTATTATTTTTCTTTTATATTTATTCTCTCTCTCTCTCTCTCTCTCTCTCTCTCTATCTCTCTCTCTCTAACCTCTTCTTCTTCCTCCCCTCTCTCCTCTGTTTATCTCCCCTGCATCGCCTTGTTTCATACTCAATCCCATCTAACAGCACACAGCACAGAAGCAACAGATCCTCCATGCATTCTTCTCTTGTTGTTGGATCATTAAACTCATCTATCTCCTCCTCCTCATCAGCCACCACCACCTTCATTTTCCTCTCCACCACCGTCTCCACATCATCATCATTGGAATCTTCATCCAATTCCTCCTCCGACTCCTCTTCCCAAATCCTGATCTGAATATTCTTCATGTTCCAACTCCTCTCCGGATCTTCTTCTTGTTCTAGGTTAGCACTTTATTTGCAGAGCTTGGCAGAACATCGATCCTACCAACTATAACCCTTCCGTAACAATCTCCTTCCCACTCTTCCTAGAATCCACTATAGCAATCCAAGCATCCACAGTAGACATAAACGCCACAATTGTATCCCAAATATCCACATCAACATAAACCCGGAAATCTCCTTCTCGAAACCTCGAATCCACGGAGATGGTGAATTGGTCGGCTTTGAAGGAGAGGCTAGAGATGGCCATGTCAGAAACTCTAGTTCCATTAAACCCTAATTTGGAGGTGAAGTGAGAGAAGATGAAGATTGGGGTTTTGTGGGTGGAGTCAAAGAGGGCGCGGGAGTCGTTGTCGTCGCTGGAGAAGAAGTCCTCGTCGAGGGTTCTGACGCTGGTGAGGTGGAGGAAGGGGCGATGGTAGAGGTGGAGGTGGCCGGAGAAGGGGATTTTGGCGAGGGGGATCGGAAGGAGGGTTGGCGGCAAGGTCGAGGCGGGAGAGGAGGGACTTGAGGAAGACGGTGAAGAGGTGAATGCCGTTCTTGACGATGGTGCGAAAGGAGAAGATGAGGAGGGAGAGGAAGACGGTGAAGAGGTGAATGCCGTTCTTGACGATGGTGCGAAAGGAGAAGATGAGGAGGGAGAGGAAGACGGTGAAGAGGTGAATGCCGTTCTCGACGAAGGTGCGAAAGGAGAAGAGAGGAAGGTGAGGAGGTTGGAGAAGAAGGAGGCCGAGGCTTGGAGGAGGAGCTGAGGCGTGCTCTGTAGGTGGTAGTGGTGGTGGTGTTGAACTATTGATCGCTCATGGGGCCTTTCCTATCTTCAGAATTTTTTTTTTTTTTGGGTTTTCTGGTTTAGTTTTTTTGTTTTGGGACTTTTGATGTGTGTATTGCGTGAGAGGAGAGAGGGGACGAAGAAGAAGAGGTTAGAGAGAGAGAGAGAGAGAGAGAGTAAATATAAAAGAAAAAAAATAAGTGAGGGTATAATAGACATTTTAGAGTGCAAGGAATGCCACGTCAACAACTTAAAGGAGATTTTGACGGTAAGGACCAAACAGGTGAAATCAGAGAGTTTAGGGACTTTCTAGGTGAAATTGAAAAGTGAGGGACTGAAACGTCGACTCCCTATAAGTATAGGGAGTAAACAGTATTTTGTCCTTGATTTTATTCATCAAAGTTGTGATTTTTAATGTTTATTTTGTAGGGCACAACCAACTTTTTGTTCACTGTAATTCCAAACTTCACAAAAGTAATTCCTTTATTTGATTATCAATCTTCTGCAGCGTCTGTTTATTGTGGTTATGTCTGGCTATAAGTGTTGTTTGTGAACAGATTTTGCTTTCAGCTTTCAACTGTCAGCATTGCAGTGAGAGGTAGAACTATATGTTTAAAAATTTGTTAGTTTCTTTGATTGGTTTAGTTTTGTGCTGTGGACATTTTAATTTTGTTTTCTTGATATAGGAACAATGAAGTTCAGTTGCTGAGCTTAAACTCAAGGGTTATAACTAATGCTTGAAAGTGCCTTCCGGGAATCCCAAGGTCAATCTCTTTAGAGCTATGAACTGACATTATACTCTTAGGTCCCAAGATAAAAATTATTTGAAACTGAAATCTAGATACATAATTACTAATAAGTCATAAAGAACTTGCCTTCAGTAGACTAATTCTAATGAGAAATAGCTCTTCAGTGATTTTTTTTTTCTTCCACAAACTGGTTCCAATAAGCCACCACCATATATTCATATTGCTACAGGCAGATGGTGAGGCGCTGGTAGTGGGGGCACGATGCCGGGGGTTGGGCGGCGGCGCAGGTTCTGGTGCGGTTGCTGTAGTGGGTTGGGATTTGGCTAGTGGTACTTGCTGCCCTTGTCTCTTGGGCCTGGATATGACTAGTGGGCCCAATGGGTTGGTATTTGGGCCTGGAAGATGTCAATGGGCCATTATTGGTCAATTGTTATTTTTATTGTTTTCTTTTGTTGTTATTTCTTAGTTAGATGTGGCTTTATGCCGGCAATAAGTCCCTCCCAAGCTAGGGTAGGGCGACGTGGGCTGTGTCCCGAGCTGCACATCTTATGTGCCTTGTCTGCTCTGGGTAGGTGGCGAGTTCCTTGCTTCGTCAATTGGTCGCTACCACCTAGTGGCAGGGTGAAGCTAAGTGCGTCAGATTTATCTTTCGGCGGCAACATAGTAGGAAAGCTGTGCTTTTAGTAATTATGCTACGTTGTAATCGAGTTACATATCAAGTTATCTTTCCGTTATGTCACCGCTATGTTAAAGCAAATAGAGTAGCCAGTAGAGCACTCTTTGCTAGTTGGTGCCTAGTTGAATACATTTGTTTGGTAGAGACTCTTGATATTATTTCAGGACATTCTTTAGATGCTTATTGTAATCCGAGGTTTAGGCTCAATGTCCCCCCCTTGTATTCGACAGTTTCATTAATCAAGGCTTGAGGGCAGCCGCACCAGCCCTTTATTCAAAAAAAAAAAAGATTTACCAAAAATAACAACAAATTTATGCTTTGAAATACTATTATATTCAGGTATGTCCTCAACACAGATACTATTCTATTTACCTATTTCACATATTGTCACTCAAATCATTTGGATTCAAATATAATACAACTTTATTATGTATTTACTTATGCAAATAATTAATTTAATTGCAGGTCCAACAACGCGCTGTAGCCATCCATTAAAAAGTCTTCATGCATTGAGTTTGATTTGGATTTATTTATTGTAATAGAAAAATTTAGGTAAAATGTACCTAACCTCAAAAGGTAGGTGATAGGACATACTTGATCTCAAAGGGTACCATGAAGATATCTACACCGGAATGAGATTGAGATTCAATTAGGACATAACTTCAATCTATGTTACGTCTAATGGAATCTCAACCTCATTGTGTTGTATCTGTCTTCATAGTACCCTTTGAGATCAGATACAGATTACCAACTTCCACTTGAGAGCAGGTGCAGTTTACCTAAATTTGTCCACAATTACCAAAAATTTTAAACCAGAACAATATACAAACCAAACGAAACCGTTTGTACTATATAACATTACAAAATCAATGATATTCTTATGTATAGAAACAATTAGTTTTCTAAAAAATTCATCGCCAATAGTAAATCACGCAGCAAAGTGCGGGCAATCTTGCTAGCATATACTAATCATAATAAGTAGCCTTAATATAGTGAAACAATAGGATATTTTATAATTTTAGAAATTACATATAAGTAACAGACTAAATTTACAAAAACAGAAAACCCATCTTGTATAAGATTTATACAAATAAGCACACAAAGCCCAAGCCCAAAGAGAATGAAATAGACCTAATCTCTGAGATTTCATCCGTAATTACGAATCAATACAATTTTTCATTAAAATTACTGCAATGCCATTATCAAAATATTATGATTTTTTTTCTCTCGACTCCCTCCGTTCAGACCCAAACTTTTCTCTTCTCTCATCAGCTGCCTCCGGCGACTCAAGACCTCGACTCGTCAATGTAGCCTCGTCCGACTCAGGAGACTACCGTAGCTCCTGTGCCGATCGTCGATCTCAAGTCAGATGTCAGCGAGTCCAACCCGTAGCTCTGATGCCAGTGGTTGATCTCACGTTCTCTCCACCTCCAGCTACTCTTCCTCCTCTTAACTTCGCCGATCCCGAGGCCCCAATCTCCTTCGATCCTTCAATCCTTTTTTTTATTTAGAGGTTCGTCTCTACTCTCAGCTTCACATCCACTTCTAATTCCATAGTCTCTGCTATAGCTTTCTCACATTTTTCTGGAAAAATCAAATGCCGAAATAAGGAAGATTATGACTTCTAATACAGTTGGATTGCTGCTTCTTACTTGCATCGACTGTTTTTTCAATTTGGTGTTGCATTTTGTGTTGGATCTAATTGGGAATCGTCGTGATTTGGCTCAATTTGATTATGATAATGAATTGGCTTTTGATTTTTGTGTGGTAGAGTAGCTTTAGTGTTTGATTAACTGAATTGCTATTCAAATCTGGATAAGCTCGGGCGCTTTTTTAGTGTCGTGGATGTCTGTGTAGCTTACTTTGAAGTTTGAGACTGCTGATTTCAGTTGCTGATTAATGTTGTTGTGATTTTAGTTTGTTGTGTTTTCGATTAACATTTGCGAAATTGGTGTGAGTAATGGGGTTGGTTTACTTGAAATGAGAATGCAGTGGCAGAACTGGATGAGTATGAGTACAACGAGTGCAGTAGCAGGATTGGGCGATGACGAGTGTAGTAGCAGAACCAGACACGAGTGCAAGTGCAGTAGCAGAACTGGACGAGTATGAGTGCAACGATTGTAGTAGCAAGATTGGACAAGTACAGTAGCAGGATTGGACGATGACGAGTGCAGTAGCAGAGCATGAGTACGAGGACAGTAGCAGAACTAGACGGAGTATGAGTGCAGCGAGTGCAGTAGCAGGATTGGACGAGTGCAGTAGCAGGATTAGGTAATGACAAGTGCAGTAGTAGAACATAAGTAGCAGAACTAGACACGAGTACAAGTGCAGTAGCAGAACTTGAAGAGTATGAGTGCAGCGAGTGCAGTAGCAGGATTGGACGAGGGCAGTAGTAGGATTAGACGATAAGATGAGAGTAGTAGGAGAGTGTGGTCTTGTGAAGTAACATAAATGGATTATTCTCAAGAGAAAAAAAAAAGTAACATAAACGGATTATTCTCAAGGAAAAAAAAAAGTAACATAAAGGGATTATTCTAAAAAAAAATATAACATAAAGGATTAGAAGTCAAAAGAAGTAGTTAAGGGTAAAAAAATAAATTAACTCATGACATGTTACAAGTGGAGACCAGATTGTCCTTATTTGTAAGATTTATTCATTATGAAGGGACAAGTCAAAAGAAGTAGTTAAAGGTAAAAAAGTAAATTAACTCATGACATGTGGCAAGTGGAGTGCTCATTATATGTTTAATTCAATCTTTAAAGGATGTATTTGTTAAGTCATCTTTTGTCAATAACTTATTTGTAATTTGTTATTATAATTTTTTAGATTAAGAAAATTTTAGGTACATTGGGTTGTGTACTTTTTTTTTTTTGAGGGCAACGGAAGACTAATCTATTGATAGAAATCACAACAACCTCGCTTGGTCAAGTATGAAGGGTACAAACACCCATCATATTACAATGCATGCTCATAAGAGTACTAAAACCAAAAGGAAATCCAAAAAACTAAGGTTCCAAAAAGAAAACAACTAGCCAGAGCAATAAAAAACTACGAAAATTACGAAGACCTCCGCCACCTAGTGTGAGACACTTCCTCAATCACTTTGACACCTAAGACCCTTCTGGTGTACGTCGCCATCACCAAGCAAGACACATCACACCCTAGATGAACCAGGAAATCATCTCTTACCTAGACTGGGAAATGGGCTCTGAACCCTACCCATCCTGCACCCCATGCATACCATCAGACCCTTCAGCAATGGACCCTGACGCCATGGCCTCAGAGCCACCACAGATGGATGCTGCCTTCAAAGCTTTTACCTTGTTTCGTTGTATTTAGTAATATATTAGAATGAGAAATTAAATGGATGGTGTATTGAGTAAAGAGTATGTATTAAGTAGTTAGAGGTGTGTATTTAAAATTTCTCCTTATTTTTACATTTACACAATAAAAACAATAACATCGAACGAGATTAATTGTGATAAATCGGGTAAGTCCAGAAGGTAAATTCAACGCACACCATATGGTAACTCCAACCCTGCCCATTTTCAAATCCTGCTGGTTCATCTCTTAGAACAGCTCAGCTCCAACTCATAGTTAGGGTCGGTTGGCATTATACCACCATTAATGAGACCAGATTCTAGATTAAGCTTTTTCCATCTCCCACCTTCAAAAGGAAAAAGAGATATTCGCCAATTTATATAGTATTATTGCTCATCGCCATCGGTGATGTCAGGCTTAAACACATGATCATACATTTTCTTTAAGTTTCTTTATGATCATACATGTTTTTTTTTCCTGGTATAAGTACCATGGCTATCTTTCCCCCAAGCTCACATTCTTCACATGCTTTCCCTCTAAACAAAACCAAGATCCCCACTATCTCCAAAAATGAGAACCACTATAACGGCTACTATTTCACCAACAAAACTACCTTCGATGAAAGGACCACCGGACTTGGCTCCGCCGGTTTCACCTTTGCACTCTCCGATCCCATACCTTTTAGGCGGTCTAGTTACAATGGCTATTCTTGTTGTTTGTGCTCTCTTGATCTTGGCTTGCTCATTTTGGAAGAGACATAAAGAAGACAGCAGTGCAGACAGAGATTTGGAGTCGGGTAGTGATTCTGTGAAGGTGTTTAAAGACAAGGTTTTGGTTATAATGGCCGGAAATGAGAACTCTACTTACTTGGCCACCCCGATTCCGGTTTGCCCTACTAAAAGTACTAGTTTTGAAGAGGAATCAGAGAAGATAAAAGGAGATGATAAGGAAGAGAACTGTGAGAAATTGAAAGAGGCAGCATCGTCAACACCAATGAGCTAGCTGCTCTATTTCAGATTTGGCTTATTGTTGGCCTTCAAAAAAAATTTTCCTTTCAATTCGTTCAATTCTTTTGTCGTTGTTTTTCTAATTCTTTGTTTTCTATGGTGTAATTCGGGAAATGTGAATAACTTGATGAGAGATGTTTCTTGCTTTCCAGCTGTAAATTTTCTTTACCAATTTCCAACAAGAAAATTTAAATACACGTTCCTAATTGCTTAATACACATCTCTATTGTACACACATGTACATTTACATGCATAATTAGCTATATTGGGCTACGCTTATTGCACCGCCAGAGGTACTGATTCCTGCCAAATGAGTAGCCTACGAACACACAACCAGGCGAGCTACCGCCTGAGCCTCGAATCACACCCAGATCACCGCCTATGCGCCGCCACGCGCCGTGTCAAGATAGCACCAGAAGCTCCTGAAGCTGAGAACTGAAGCACATCAGTCCCACATCGAAAACAAGGAGAAGATCAGCCTTCTCCTCACCAATAAAAGGTTCTCTCCTTTCTCCTCATTAATTACGCATTTACTACTCATTTATTGTTGTGCTGCCTATATGCATTGACTGACTTAGGCATCGGAGAAGTGAAGACCGCCCAACGCGGTCTCCCTCTGACGCCCTGTCTTTCATTTGACAGCTAGCGAAGATCACCGAGTAAACAGAGTAGCGGTCCACCCACCGGACCAGGGTTAAACGAAGGTTTGGCTACCGCCAGACTTTGAGCATTAACATTGGCGCCGTCTATGGGAAATCCTTGAACAAAAGGTCATCCCACCACAACTACCATGACTAGCGGTAGCGGGGGAAACGCTGAAGAGCAGGCGGACCAGTCCGCCATCCCCCAACCGCCCATCCCAGCGGTTTCAACACCCCAGCCAACCCCGGCGGTGAGGCAAATCCAAGCAGCAGCCGCCCACCGGGCCAGGATCTCTCCGCTATGTACGAGCTGGCACTGGCGGACCTTCACAAGGCAAACAGAGAGCGTGAAGAGGAGCGTAGAGAGAAGGCTGAGGCCCAAAAATAGGTGGCTACGCTGATGTCACGTTTTGATGAACTAAAAAAGACGCTGGAAAGAACCGCCAATCCAGTGCAGAGCGAGCAATCACGCAGCACCAGGCGTAGTCGGCCCAACACTGGCACATTGGTACCAGGACCAATCATACAGATGCAGGTACCGCTGGACCCACCTGAACTATTGGGGATGGGACCACCTCCCATCCTCCAGCTAATGTTATAGCAGGAGGCGGAATCAATGACGCAGACCAACCGCTCCGGAGCTAGGGCGAGGACCGATGGCAATCCGCCTGCGCCAAGGCGCAGACAGGTCCAGCGGAATATCCAATCAGGTTCCGCCGGCAATGCAATAGCCAAATACTGGAAAGGATGCAACAATTGGAGCAGAGATTAGTCCGGGCGGAGTCGGGCGCCCCGGCGCTAACTCAAAGCCTGCTTTTCACGTCCAGACCAGGGCCCTTCACCGCCGCGATTCTGCAAGCTATCAGACCGGCGTACGCAAAATCTCCAAAGATGTCATACTACAGCGGCATGTCCTACCCCTTCGTCCACATGGACACCTTCAAGAAGGTCACCAACAACAAGGGATTTGACGACGCCACCCTGTGCCACTTGTTCAGCGAGACGTTGGACGGTGAGGCAATGAACTGGTTCTTCGAGTGTCCGCCGGGACCCATTGACTCATTCCATGCACTGTCACACGCCTGCCTCTCTCGGTTCATCCTATTGTCCGCTGGACATCACAACACAAGTCAGCTGTTCAGCATCAAACAAGGGGCAGACGAATCACTAAAGGCATTCGTCACAAGATGGCGGGAGGCAGCATCTCAGTGTCGCGATCTAGACAAATCAATGGCATCGGCGGCCTTCAAGCAGGGACTCCTTAAGGGGCCATTCCTCTATCACCTTAACTACAATCATCCAAACGCGGCATATGACCACGTCATGAGTGAAGCGGTCATTCACGCCCAGGCGGAATTCATCACATATGGAGAAACCCCACCGCCACCAGCAACACCAACAAAGACAACACAGCCCTCCTCCAGTCATCAGGAGACCGCTAACAAGACCCCTGCTGCGCCGCCAACTGACAAAAAAAGGGAGTGGCAACAGGGCCACTACCAGAGCAAGCAGCAGAAGGACCAACACTACAACAAGGGCAACCGCCCATCCCATGGGGATAACCGCAACAAACAAACGGAATATTCTCAGCGGTATGCAGTGTTCACAGTCCTCACAGCCTCATATGAGGAAATATACAATTAGTGCAAGGATCAGATCCCACCGCCACCCCCAGGAAGGTACCCAAAAACAGGAACCTAGAAACACCGGCAAGTGGTGTAAGTACCACGAGGACAGCGGTCACAATACCAACAGCTGTAACGCTCTAAAAACGGCCATTGAGACCTTGTACCGTGACTGCAAGATGGAGCAGTTCAAGGTGCGCCAACCGCCACCTGTGATCGCCAACATTGAGACCTTGGGCCGCATCAACACCATCGACGGCGGTGCTCCAATCACTAGCATGTCTCACAGGGCTAGGAAGCGTTATGCACGCGCTAATCACCCAAGAGAAATCTGCAACATCCGCTATGAGAGATCCGCCAAACTCCCAAAGTCAGGTTGGGAACCTATTACCTTCTCAGAGGAGGAGGAGCGCGGAGTGCATCTACCCCATGACGACCCATTCTTGGTCAACGCCATTCTTGGCAGATTTTCAGTGGGGAGAATCCTGGTGGATAGTGGGTCCGCGGTCAACGTCATCTTCAGCGGTTGCTACAACCACCTCAAGCGGAACAACAAATTACTCCAGGATCATGAACCACTGCTCAGCTTCTCCGGTGAATTCACGCAACCGCTGGGTTCTGACTACATGCGATTGACTATTGGCATCAGTCCATGTATGGCGGAGATATATACAGAGTTCGTAGTCGTTGATTGCTCTAGTTCGTATAACGCCATCATCGGACGGCCGGCACTCAACAAGCTCAAGTGCATCATTGCCGGATACATGCTTCTCATGAAGTTCCCCACACCCAACAGCACGGGCTGTGTGAGAGGAAGTCAACAATTGGCACGAGAATGTTATTCAACGACTATAGCGCGGTCAACGCGCCGCCATGAAATCCAGACGGTAGGAAACCAGGCACCGCCACCGAATATCTTCGAGGACCCTAAGGATGTGGAGAAGAAGTATATAAAGAAGGAGCCAGTCAACCCAGAGACGTCGTTGAAGGTTGTCTGCATCTCGGACGAGCACCCTGAGCGGACAGTCCGCATAGGCTCCCAATTGGACCCAGAGATAGCTGCGGAACTCACTCAATTCCTATGTGACAATGCTGCCGTCTTTGCATGGTTATACGCGGACATGCCAGGTATCTCCCCTGAAATCATCACACACAAGTCGACCATCAAACCATCCTTCTATCCCATCAAGCAGAAGCGGAGGGCTTTTGATGAGGAAAAATACCGGGCAATAGGAGAGGAGGTTGCCAAACTCCAGGGCATTGGATTCATCCACCAGGTCATCTATCCCCAGTGGATTTCCAACCTGGTTATGGTCAAGAAGCCCAGCGGCAAGTGGCGGATGTGTGTCGACTTCAAAAATCTCAACAAAGCATGCCCAAAGGATAGTTTCCCGCTACCCCGCATTGATCAACTGGTTGATGCAACTGCCGGACATGAGCTCCTTAGCATGATGGACACTTTCTCCGGCTATAATCAGATCAAAATGAATCCCAGCGACCAGGAGTGCACCACTTTCACCACCAACAAGGGCCTATACTGCTACAATGTCATGCCTTTCGGTCTGAAGAACGCCGACGCAACTTATCAATGACTGATGAACGCCATGTTCACGGAAAATCTCGGAAAAATAATCGAGGTCTACTTGGACGACATGCTGGTCAAGAGCATAAAAGCCAGCGGACATGTGGCAAACCTCAAGATCATAGTGACCATTCTCCTGGCCTATGGTATGCGCCTCAACCCAGAAAAGTGTTTCTTTGGCGTCACCGCCAGCAAGTTTCTGGGTTATATCGTCAGCGAACGAGGCATCGAGGCTAACCCGGACAAAATACAAGCCATCCTCGACCTAAAAGACCCTGAGTATAAGGTACACGTCCAGTGCCTCCAAGGCAAGTTAACTGTCGTTTCTCGATTCATCTCCAGACTCACTGATAGGTGTGCCCCATTTTTCAAAATCCTCAAAACGACTCACAAGAAGGTCATCAACTGGAACCCAGAGTGTCAGGCGGCATTCTAGGGCTTGAAAGAATACCTGGCAGCAGTCCCACTCCTTTCCATTCCTGTGCAAGGAGAAACACTGTACATATACCTAGCGGTATCAGCATCAGCGGTAAGCTGCGCCATTGTCCGGCGTGAGGGCCAGGAGGAACTCCCAGTGTTCTATGCCGGTAGAGGCATGAACAGGGCAGAAACAAGATACCCTCCCTTAGAGCAACTCGCTCTCGCACTCATCGTTGTCGCCCGGCGCCTCCGTCAGTATTTTCAGGCCCACACAATCCATGTATTAACCAATCAACCGCTAAAACAGGTAATGCAGAACCTTGAACACTCAGGCCGCCTCAGCAAGTGGGCCATTGAGCTTAGCGAGTTCGACATTGAGTACAAGCCAAGAACCGCCATGAAGGGCCAGGCGGTGGCGGACTTCATTGCTGAGCTCACCGAGTGCCAACTCGAACCAGGCAGGGAGGCGGAGCCCGGAACGGAAGTGGTGACCGTTGAAGAACCGGCCCCCCGGCAGTCAGATTGGAACCTGCATGTGGACGGCTCCGCTAGTGCCAAGGCCAGCGGCGCTGGGGTCATCTTAACAGGACTAGGGAGGCTGAACGCGGAGTACGCTTTGAAATTCAACTTCAAGGCTTCAAACAACATGGCGGAATATGAAGCACTCATCGCCAGCCTACTCCTCGCCATCGACTCAGGTGCTGACAGTGTCAATATCTTCAGCGACTCTCAATTGGTCGTCAACCAGGTCAACGAAAACTTCCAAGCCAAAGACCAACAGTTAGAGCATATTTGGGGTAAGTCAAGACACTGCTCAAGAAATTCAAATTTCACACCATCACACAAATCCCCCGGGAAAAGAACGCCAAGGCTGATTCACTGGCGAGACTGGCTACCACCCAACCACATCAGAGTCCAGCGGACACAAGGGTGGAATGTCTTGACAAGCCAAGTATCACAAAAACCCTGGTGGAGATCTTTAACATTGAGGTCAATCCCAGCCGGATGAACGAGATTATTGAATACAAGCGCAACGGGACATTGCCAGAGGACGAGATCAAGGCACGACAGCTTCAGCGGAGAGCAACCCGCTACAACATCCAGAATGGCAAGCTTTGCCGCCAGGGGTTCACCCACCCCAACCTCCGCTGCTTAACCCCAGAGGAGGGAAATGTCGTGCTGGCAAGAATCCACGGCGGAGAGTGCGGCAACCACTCGGGCGCCAGATCCTTGGCCAATCGCACAATGCGACAAGGGTACTTTTGGTCTACACTCGGTGATGACGCCCGGCAGATATCGAGATCTTGCTACAAGTGCCAACAGTATGCTGATCTCCCACATGCACCAGCAGAACCGCTGTCAATCATCATCGGCCCATGGGTCCACTCTACGTGGGGCCTCGACTTGATGGGGAAATTTCAAACCGCCAAGGGCCAGTTTAAGTACATCATTGTTGCTATCGACTACAACAGCAAGTGGATAGAGGCAGAGCCACTAACGGCAATAACTACCGCCATGGTAATTCACTTCCTCTGGAAGAACATTTACTGCCGCTATAGTGTCCCACATACAATCATTACAGACAACGGCACACAGTTCAACAACAAGGAACTCATCTCTTTCACCGCCAATCTTGGCACCAAGATGAGTTTTGCATCTGTCGCTCACCCCCAAACCAACGGCCAGGTCGAAGCAGCAAACAAGATAATCAAGAAGCTACTAAAAAAGAAACTCGACACTGCCAAGGGTTTGTGGGCGGAGAAGCTTCCAGAAGTGCTATGGGCCATCATGGCAACCCCAACTTCCGTCACTGGTGAAACGCCCTTTTGTATGATGTTCGGAACCGAGGCTGTCCTACCTATTGAGGTAACTCAGCCTACCGCTAGGGTCGAAGGCTACTCCCCCGAGACCAACAGCGACGGTGTCAACCTCGACAAGGACCTCCTAGAGGAAAGACGACACAAGGCCCATTTGCACAATCTGCAAAACAAGCAGCGGATATCACGCTTCTACAACACCAGGGTCAAGACCCGGAACCTCCAACTGGGGGACTAGGTAATGAAGGAAGTAATTCCACCGCCAACAAAACTCCGCCCAACTTGGGAAGGTCCATACAAAATTGTAAAAGTCGTTAGCCCGGGCACCTTCTACTTAATGGACAAGGGTGGCGTCACAACGACCCACCCTTGGAATACCGAACACCTTCGGTATTACTACAAATAGTCATGCCGCTACCCAGGAGCATCTTGACTTAGCTAAATTTTTGTTCAATATTTAGCTAAGGGAAGCTACCCAATGGGTACTACCCCGCTTTTGTCAACGCTAATCAGTCACCTATCAATGAAACGAAGAATTATTCAAACCATTGTTACCAAGTCTAGCACTGAGGGCAACTAGCAACGCCAGTAATCGTCAGCGGACCACATCCGCTACATTGTGCACTTGGACCAATCGTAATTCCTTTAATGTTTTATGGATTAGCAAAAGAAAACTCAAGTCAAAACCCTAGCGGTACAAGCATATCATGACAAACACCAAATTCCTAAATTGCATTCCATATAAAGGGCTGGGACTCCCCACCCAAAAGTGTTCATTACAAAAAAAAAAAAAAAATTTACGCCTCAGCGGCTACAAAAAGGAGTTCAGCATCTCTCAGGGGTTGGCCTTAGCATCTTCACCTTCGGCATGTGGCGGCGAGGGTGCGCGACTTTTTTGGTCAGACCCTCGGGCAGTGGAACTTGGGGTCTTTATTGTCCCATCCGCCCGAGTATGAGCCGCCAAGAAACCAGCACGGGACACCTCCGACTGGGTAGGAGGAGTCCGCTGGGAACCATCCGACGGGCATGCACCCCTCTCTCCACTTCCCGAGCAAGCACCATCAGCTTGGGCAGGGACAACACCTTTCGCCGGCGGGGCATTATGAGTTGGCGGCACGGTGGGCTGGGACGCCTTCACCCAGTCGATAGCGCCCTTCTGTTTCAACATCTCCACGTTGGCTAGGGCCCCAGCCTTCGCCGCCTCAGTCATTGCATTTTTGTAATCCGCCGACTGTTTGAATGCCTCAACAGCGGCGGCCGCAGCGCGGCTCTCTTCAGCTCTCAGGCGGGCGACCTCACCCTCCAGCTTCTTCACCTAGGCTAGCCTGGCGGCGGACTCCCGCTGCAAGATATCAATCTTCTTATCCTTGGCGGCCACCCATCCCTGCAGCAGGGACATGTCTTGCTCCAACTTGGAGACATGATCATTCCGCTCCAAGTCCCGCTGGACGGCCACCGCCAGCTTGCCGCGGGCATCAGCGGCATCACAATCCGCCTTTGTCAGGCACCGTTCTACTTCCGCCAGCTCTCTCTGAATACCCTGGACCTCCTCCCTGAGCTCCCGCTCAACCCGGGGCTGCTTCGACGCCGCCAGGACATTTCATTCAGCCCAACCGACAGGTGACCGAAGGCCGAGCTAAAGGGCGACTGGTCAATGGCCGTTGGGCGCGAAATCCCCCAAGGCCGCCAAACCCCAGCCGCTCGCAGAGGTGGTAAACAAATTCCTGCTCACCGTCGGTCATGAACTCTGCGTACGCGGCAAATGAGTCCAAGTCACTCGCAGGCACCTCTCTCTCAGCAGCTACTGGCGCCTTGGGCGGAGCTTGTCGACCCTTCTTTTTCTGACGGGCCCTGATGGTCTCCGCATCGTCCCCCTCTTCCTCATCAGCGGAGTCATCTTGCCTGTGCCTTCGCTGAAGTACCCTTGTGGTTCCAGCAACAGGCCTCGACCCCCTCGGCGGCTGCTCCAACCAGGCGGCGGTGACGGTCCCCGCCGGCTGCACCACTCTCTCCCTCTGTGGCCTACGCCTATTGGCAGGCTCTCTCTCTTTCTGCGGCGCGGCGGTAACAGATCCCTTTTTCCCGCCAACCATATTGGCCCCCGCCTGAACGACGGCAAGACCGTCGTCACCCAGGTGGGAGTTATGCTGCATGGGTAGCACCACTGGAACCTCGGACAGACTCAATGCTAGCGTTTCCGGGTCCACAACCGTTTGCTGAGCAGCTAGCCCGGAGGCATACATGGTCTCCAGGAAGTTGTTTATCTCAACGCAGTCCATGGCTTTGTTGAAAGCGTCACTGCTCTCTTTGTTACCTGGCGGATTTTCTAAAAAAAAAATAAATAAATAAACCAGTCAGCCTGGGACAGTCTGATCGAAGGTACAATGTGGCGGGGATTACTTACCAACGGCACGAGTCAGTCGT
Organism: Rosa chinensis; assembly: GCF_002994745.2. Classification (NCBI taxonomy): domain Eukaryota; kingdom Viridiplantae; phylum Streptophyta; class Magnoliopsida; order Rosales; family Rosaceae; genus Rosa; species Rosa chinensis. The sequence goes on along the minus strand of NC_037091.1, from coordinate 33,873,140 downwards.
TGATCGACCAACAACTCCCAACCAGTAAGGAGGCGAAAGTCCAACAAGTTGCGATTCCGCCAACAGCCTGTGATACGTGCCACGTGGCACTCTTCTTCACGAGTCAGGTTGTAGCGCAATCCCGCTGCAGAAGCAAAAACAGTAACCGTTAGTGGAGTACAAGGCTATACATAAGGAAAACCGCCAGTTATGTTCAGCGGAGACCGGCAAACAACCTCGGATAGGCTGAAACTCTGACTTAATCCTAAACGTCGGCTCCCCCTCGTTCGACCCAGCTTGGTATTCCCACCCCGCCATGGCAACACAGAAGGTCCCCGCCAGTAGGACATGGAATCCCTCAGGTTCTCGATCAGCTTGGGCGCCCCTTGGCAGCGGCTTAAATTCACCTGCCCTCTGCAACCTTGGCGCTTCACGTACACCAGCTCGTAGAAGTGCAGCACTTCCGCCACGGTCGGCCCCTCACAGCAGGACAGCCGCCATAGTGAGTTCAGCGCCAACATTAACCGCCACATGTTGGGTCAAATTTGCCCAAAGGCAATCCCAAACTCGCACACCAAGATTTGAAGATTTGGCACCAGCGGGAGCGTCACTCCTTGGCGGAATATCGCCTCCTGCACGGCGGCAAACCCCGCTGGAAGAATCGATGCCTTCTTGTCCACCTTCGGCGGACGCAGCTTCACCGCACCTGGCAAACGGTACGTCTTCTTCAACCGATTGACGGCGGCAACAGTCATTCTCCCTCCTGCCTCGTTAACATTGGTGTCGTCGGTAAAGACCCACGCTGACTCGGTATCCTCCCCCACCGCGTCTCCCCCATCAGCGGAACCGCTGGCAGCACTATTACTGGCTAACCGCTCATCACGCCTATTTTTGGCAGCGGCAGCCTCCCATGCCCTAGAACTCACTGGACGCGAGGCACGACCCATGGCTACTTCCCAAGGTATGGTTTGTAGCGGCTCAACCTCTAGCGGTTCTGGCAGTGAGGTTCCTACATGGGCAGACGGACGCAACGAGTCAATAAATATTCTATCCGCCACTCCAAACGACACGTCAGACCCGAAATCCTCACTGCTCGAAATCTCTACGACGGTAGCCATCCAAAACCCTAAAACCCAAATCAGTTAGATCAAACAAGATCTACCCTATGCCTATATCAGTTATAGCCAAGAACATCAACAACAGTTACCCAGAAAAGGCCAAAACAAGAACAACCAAACGCAACCCAGATTCGACCATCTAGCAAATCCCTAAACACCAACTCTCTGCCAAACACCATAACCTACCCCTGAATTTCACTTTACACCCTCAGAGCACACCAGAGAAGAACAGATAACACCCCAAAACACAGAAACAACAAAACCCAGAAATCGACTAAACCAGCGAAACAGGGAAGAGAATCAAGATACCAACCTCAAAGGCGAAAACTCCGGTGTGGTGGCAGGAAATGATCTTCGATGGGAGAAATCTTTCTCTTCCTGGGTATGATAACTCCAATCCCAGCAGCCTCCTTCTTGAGTCTCGGACGAACAAGGCTTGTAGACGACAGTAGAGTTTGAAGCTTTGGCAAAGTGTCAAATCTCGCTGGGTTCCCCCCCCCTTTTATGTTAACATCAAAGCATTCTAAACCGTCCACTGAAAAACGACATCGCGCACTGGCCGTACACGTGTCCTATGTCTCCACTTACTCTCCAGATTAACCGAGGCGTTGCCTCGGTTACAAAATCCATAATTACTCGCATTAATGGCAAGAAGATGACCAGGCTTAGGAGACACGCTCCCAGACGCTAGCCCTCTGGGAGAGGGCCACGTGTCGACCTCCATCAGACGAAGCGTCTAATGGAAGTAACCACTTGGGAGGAAATCGCCAACCGTCGGAAGTCTCCGCTGAGCGAAACCCCGCCAGCGGAACTTCTCCCTTGTCACATTTCAAGCGACGAAGTCTCCGCTGAGCGAAACCCCGCCAGCGGAACTTCTTCCCTTATCGCCTTTCAAGTGTCGAAGTCTTCGCTGAACGAAACCTCGCTAGCGGAACTTCTCACTTATCACCTGCCACGTGTAGAAGTCCCCACTGAGCGACACCCCGCCAGCGGAACTTCTCCCTTGTCACCTTTCAAGTGTCGAAGTCTCCGCTGAACGAAACCTCGCTAGCGAAACTTCTCACTTATCACTTGCCACGTGTAGAAGTCCCCACTGAGCGACACCCCGCTAGCGGAACTTCTCACTTGTCACCTTCCAGGTGTCGAAGTCTCCGCTGAGAGAAACCCCGCCAGTGGAACTTCTCCCTTGTCATCATGCAAGGGGGCGTCTCCCACTACACGACATACCGCTAGCGGAAGCCCCTTTTTCATCTTGCAAGCTACGTACTTTGTTCAGCGCAAACACCGCTCAATAAAATACCGCCAAGCATGTCTACTGGACGTTGCTTCTTGCTACAACCAGCGGGGGGATATCCGCCAGCGGCGGATCCCGAGGCCACGCCTCACTCTGACAACGACCGCCACGCGGCGTTACGGTCAGACCGTCCCTACGGGACACGGGGACTTGTCAACAGTCTACGACGGCCCTGATCAGGCACATTGACCCCCGTCACTTGGGTACTAAGATTGGGCTCGCTACCCAACACCCTCTGCTCCACGCAGCTCCCCTCAACAATCAATTTACCGACCATCTGGAGGTCCATCTTAGCCGGGGAGTGGGGGACTCCCTGGGGGGCCTAGCAGGGGCCCACCCGAGAGGGTATAAAGAGTTTGCTAAGAAAATCCATGGTTAACAACGCACTGACGCTAGTTATGCTGTTGCAAGTCTAGCGGAAGATAACGCTTCAAACCGCTGAGCAACTCCCCAACCAAGATTGCCCTCCTTGACTGGAGACTTGGGGGACTTGTACACTCATGTACATTTACATGCATAATTAGCTATATTGGGCTACGCTCATTGCACCGCCAGAGGTACTGATTCCCGCCAAATGAGTAGCCTACGAACACACAGCCAGGCAAGCTACCGCCTGAGCCTCAGATCACCGCCTACGCTCCGCCACGCGCCGTGTCAAGATAGCACCAGAAGCTGAGAACTGAAGCACATCAGTCCCACATCGAAAACAAGAAGAAGATCAGCCTTCTCCTCACCTATAAAAGGTTCTCTCCTCTCTCCTCATTAATCATGCATTTACTACTCATTTATTGTTATGCTGCCTATATGCATTGACTGACTTAGGCATCAGAGAAGTGAAGACCGCCCAACGCGGTCTCCCTTTGACGCCCTATCTTTTATTTGACAGCTAGCGAAGATCACCGAGTAAACAGAGTAGCGGTCCGCCCACCGGACCCGCGTTAAACGAAGGTTTGGCTACTGCTAGACTTTGAGCATTAACATCTATTAACCAATGATAATTAGTAAGACTCTCTCTCTCTCTCTCTAGAAGCTAGGTTTTTTTCCTGCGTCGTCAGTTCTCTCGTCCGATAGTGCTCCCACATCGGCATGTGGCGCGTGCAGCCGGACGGGCTCTTCCCTTCTTGGACGTGTGAGTTTCCTCCCAATTTTCTCTCAAATGACGAAGGTTGTGGTGGGTCTCCCTTACGGGCGCTCAATACCAATGAAGCTGGATCGGTGCTTTTGGATCAGGGCTCGAATTCGTTAGATCAGAATTTCTCTGGCTTGCGTGATTCGAGGGTTGGTTGGATGGGTTTGCACTACTAGTGTTTATCATTGGTTTGGGTGCGGGTTTGGGTTGCTGTGGTGGCGGGTTCCGATGGTCTGGAGGCATTGGCTTCGATGAGGTTAGGAGGGACGGTGGGGGGCGGATCTGCTTGGAGCGAGGAGGGTTGTGGTGAGAATACGAAGGTGCGACGGTGGTGGTGGTGTAAAGGTGATGACGATGTGACGGTGGCAGAAAGTCATGGGCAATACTAGGCTGGGTTGATGGGGTGCTGCAATTCTTTTGTTGGCTGAGACAGAGATTGGGCCTAGAATAGGTCTTTCGGCCTTTTTTGGCCTGCTATTAGCTTTATTGCTTTTTTTATTATTGTTTTTTAGTAGATTGTGGCTTTATACCGATAATAACTACCTATCTCTCTATGATAGGGAGATGTGGGCTTGGTTTCGGTATGCACACTCTGTGTGCCTTGTCTAGCCTAGCGAGGTGGCGAGCTATTTGCTTGATCAAATGGACGCAATCTCCTAGTGGTAGAATGAAATTAAGTGTCGTCGGATTTACTTCTATGTAACAACATAGTGGGAAAGCTGTGTTATTTGCAATGATGTTTCTTCGTAATAGAGTTATCTTTCCGGTATGTCACCACTATGTCAAAGCAAATAGAGTAGCCATTTGTGCACTCTTTGCTAATTGGTGCTTGTTAGAATACATAGTTTCTGTGGAGAGTCTTGGTATTATTTCAGGATGTTCTCACTATGCTTATTGTAATTTGGGGTTCAAGCTCTACGTCCCCCCAACCCTTGTATTCTTCAGTTTCATTAATCAAGACTTGAGGGTAGCCGCACCAACCAATTTCAAAAAATAAAATAAAAAATACACATCTCTATTATCTTATGTTTCAAATCAGATTTGATAGGTAGGGCAAATGACCAAAACAGATATCTATGTATTAGGAAAAAAAAGGTAATATTTTCCTTATATTATTCTATAACTATGTATAATTAGTTAAATAAGCGCAATAAATAATTTCTATTCTTGATCTCCCCATTTAATACAAGAATGAAGTTAGAAACCATCTTATTTACATTTTTCTTAAATAAACTGCAATTAAATAGGGTGAGAAACATAATTTAGAATAACGGAATCAAGGGCATTAAATGTTTTAAACAAATCACTTTACTCCTATTTTTTAGGTTATTTCCTTTTTGCGCTCTAAGGGCACATTTGGTTCACAGAAAGAAAACATCATGACAGGAAACTTGTTCATTTCTTTTGTTTCGGATTCAAAATGAAAGGAAATACTTTCCTTTAGGAAGGGAAAATAAGGGGGAAAGTGTTTTCTTCCAAACATTAAAGGAATCATTTTTCCTCATTCTTTCCTTGCATTTATTACTCACAAAATATTATTTAATTGCATTAATACAAACTTTGTAACAAAATTTCTGATAACTTTCCTACTGTTACCAAACATCGGAATAGAAAGTAGTTCTTGAGAAATTTCATTTCCATTCTCATGGGAAAGACAAAGAAATTACTTTCCTTTCCATGAACCAAACGAGACCTAAAAGTTATGATCAATTAGTCAGTTTATTATCTAATACAAAACATCACATGTAGAAAATTTTGTAATTGTATATTTGTTTGGCCCATCCAATGACAACTTCGTAGTTCATCCATTTTGGAGAAACTACTGATATTTAAATAGTTTTTGTTGAATGTTCAACTCAAAATTTAATATTTGATCAATAGGGTGTTTGTGGATGAGAACTCAAATAATACAAAATTTAGATATTTGAAGGAAATGATAACAAATCTTTATGGATTTCCCAATAACTAACCTAAGTAATCAATATGGTAATTTACAAAGAGAGTTTCTATTGGAACCTCCAAATCTGCTGACTTGACCTCACTCTATTATCAATTATTAAATGACATATATAACCTACTATAAAATGACTATTAAGGACAACAATTATACCAAAAAATTGTTATATTTATTTTCTCTAAACTTACCAATTCAATAATATTATATTACATTCTTTATTATTTTCCCTATCTATTTTCATTTTCCAATTTCACTACATACTCATTAAAGCATTCATATATATTTAATAAGAAATAAAACTATGATTAAGATAAAAATGTATGATATGCATATTGAACGCATATTGGTCAGGGAGAACAAAATAAATTGTATTATGACCTAAATCTAAATCTATCTCATTATATTTGCAAAAAGAAGAAAAAAAATAGAGCTAGCAAATAAAAATAAATAAATAAGATATTTAAATAATTAATCATGAGGTACAGAAAATATAGAAACTTTAAGTAAAAATGGTTAATCTGTTTTCTTTTTTAGCTGTTCTTTTTTTGAACAGCTAAAAAGAAAAAGTAAATAAAAAAAATCACATAATAGTTCATGTTATTTTATTTTTATTAATTTTTAAAACTCAATACTTGTATTTGGTTTTTTTTTATTGGATAAGAGATTTATGTTGTCTGATTAAGGAATGGAGATGTAATTAAGATTTATAGAGTAATTAAATCATTGAAATGACTAAGTTTTTATTATTATAAAGATCTTAGTTTGTTTGTAAATTATATGAGTGAGGTTATTTGAGGAACTTTAGTGAGGTTTAATGAGTAAATTTAGTATTTAAAAATTTGATAGGAGGTATAAAAAGCATAGAGGTCAAGTGAGTAAATTTGGAGGTTCTAATAGAAAAACTCATTTACAAAACGTCAATATACTGATATATAATAATCGTATTAAATAGTAGCCTTAATATAGTCAAATAATATGATATTTTATGATTTTTGAGATTAAAAATATTTTAGGTACTTTGGGTTGTGTATCAAGTAAAACATTAGAATGAGAAATTAAATAGATGGTGTATTGAGTAAGGAGTGTGTATTAAGTAGTTAGGCGTGTGTATTTAAAATTTCTCCACATCGCTAATGCATCAGTACTTTACATCAAAATTATATTTAAGATCAACATGCACTATGCCAAAAAGGCTTTCAGACGACATAAGTATTGTTTTATGTCGTCTGAGAAACTCAGACGACATAATTTTTTTTTCTGTCGTCTGAATATAGACTAAAACCATACTAGTTTAATTTGGAAAAATGGTGCGCATTCAGACAACACATTTATGTAATTGTAGAAGGTGGTGATTTCCTATCTCAAATTTGGAGGGATATCCAAAAGTTGATTTGAGTCTTTTCCCTCTCAAATAGCCACGCCCTAGTTGACTGGAATTGTTGTGACAATCAGGCAACATTTAAATGTTGTTTGAATGTGGGACTTGTGCTATTTGACATATCTAGGTCCCTCACAATTACGTCATTTTCTGTCATTCTTCACTAGATCAATCAGCTCTCTCATCTTGACCTAAAACCCGCGAAAACTCAAACACCAGCCTCGCTCTCTCCTTTTCACTTAGCTCTCTCAGATCTCGGTTCTCTCTCAGTTGATTTCGATTCGGTTCTTTTCTATTTGGGGATGGGGTGCCTTTTATCCTCGTCAAATTAACGAACACCGTTCGGGGTTCTGGTTACTGAAAACCCAGACCTCTCTCTCTCTCTCTCTCTCTCTCAACCTCCTTGATAGTCAACGGCGGCGAAACGGCGACATTCAGTGACTCTGCTTGGTGTCTCCTTGAATCCGAAGTCAATCACTCTGTGAGTCGTCGTCGTCTCTCTCTCAATCTCTCCTGGACGATCGCCGGCACTAGCCCTCTCCCTCTGTCCTCGAAGCTCGACTGCACCGACCCTCTCTCCTCGAATTAGATCATGCGCTAGTTCAATTTGGTCGTTTAAGCTTTGTTTTTGAGAAAGGTGTTGGCTTTAGTGAATTTTTCTGGGATTTATATGATCTGGGTTTCGTTCAATTTGATTTTTATTGAGTTTTTAATGCATGTGTTTTGTTTCTGAATAGATGAAATTGGTACGTTTAATTGAAACACGGTTCTTTTGCAGATCTATACCTTCAGATTCTTCACCCAGAAGACGTTGTGTTGGTGGGTTTGGGAGAGTGAGGATTGCAGGTATGCAACTTTTCTCTTGCTATGGTTTTTGTTAGTTGTCGTTTTCGTTGATTGGGTGTTTTACAGTTTCCACGTGACTCTCTGTTTCATTTCATATATGTTTAGAGGTTTTATATATTTTATAAAAGTGATGGATTAGATGTTTCATGATATTATCAAATTCAATGATCTGGTCTGCAACATTTTGGGTAGTACAGAAAGATCATGCTTCTTTCAATAGACATAAGTTGATTCTTTTTTTTTTCTTTCTATTATTGGTCTCTGGTAGCTAAAAATTTTATTTCTGTAGTCCAAAATGTACTAAAGTTCCATTCTTTACAATCAGCAACAAGACAAAAACTATGTATATTACATTTGAGAAAACTTAGGTAGGAGAGTTGTGAATTACATAAGCATTCATAACCTAAAGTACATTACATTTAGGTTTCATGTCATTGCTGGAATGCTCTCATTTGAGCTTCTGAGTTATTCATGAATTTTCTTTTTGTTACAGGAAGGATGAGACTTGGGTGAACCAGACAGAATTGTCAGGAAACTGTTGCAGCCTAGGGTCTATCTCACTTGATTAATTTGGGTCTTGAAGGTAACCAATCACTTTACCCTATTCTAGAATTGTGTACAATGAAAGTTGTTTACTTTAATTTTGATACTTCTTCATAGTTTCTGCTAAAACCGAATGATTAGTAACATTCTAAGGATTATAGCCCCAAATGCATGAAGATTGCTGATGGTAAATGATACTTAAAGCTACTATATATGCAGTGGCCTTCATCTTTGTTCGACTGAAGCCCCTCAGTTCGATTCAGAGTTTTCATGCAGATCGAGAAGAAAGAGATCCAAGATTTCAGAACCAATCCATCTTTTTTAAAACGAAGTTTACGAAAGAGGTGAAATACTACTTCTTTGAGTCTTTCATTTGTATCATTGTAAATAGGAAAACTCTTATGCTTCTTCATCTGGTCAGTATAATAGGAAATATTGTTCGCTTATCATCTTTTAGTAGCACATAATGAATTCTATTATTCTTTTGGATGATTTCTCTGTATGTTTCTTGCAATAGTTTGGAACTTGATTATCACCTTTACTGCAGCTAACTAAAGGCAACTGGACAAAGACAGAAGATGTATGGCAGTTGAGATTTCAGTTTCTTTCATCTCATCATTATAACCATTCAAGGTTCTGATCCTCACAGTGATACTGAAAGCTACTATTGCATGCATAAATTCCCAGGTATTGACAATTCAAACCATTCAGAATAAGCTTCAATTTTTCGGATCAGTTTGTCTTTACCGACAAGCTGATTTCAATTACAGCTTTATCCATCTTTTCTGGCAATTCACAATTTTGCCATGTACCCTCAATATATAATCCAAAGAACCAAGTCTCTAGCTCTTTCGGGAAGCATCGGTCAAAGTTGACTTCAACTGCTGCACTGTTGCAGAAATCTAGCATCAACATCAATCGAGAGAGAGACTGGGTAAGCTTTCGCTTTCTATTATCCAATTTGAAACTGAAATATATTTGAAAACAGAAACCTGTTTATTTGTTTCCATAAAAATGTTTCTGGGTTTTGTTAATTTCAGCAAATAAAACTAAATGGCCAGTAGGAGTATTATGATTAGGTTCGGTGTGTAAAGATAGAAACTTTCATATTCTTTGAAGCATTATGGAGTGTTTATAGAATTGAGTGGTTTCATTTTCATTTTGCATCCCTATACGCATAATTTTTTGTTTTTTTTTTTCTCTTTTACTAATGTTGGTATATAGAGTTTTGTAGCCTCGGGTGTTTTGAGTTTTCTGCGTTTTGATATCTTTAGTTGGGAGAGCTACTCATTTCCACTTTTGACTGAATAGTGACAATTGTATACATTCTGCAAGTGGTCTATGTTGGTCTGTCTTCGTCTGAGATGTAATCCTAAAAATATAATAGTTTTTGCTCTTTAGTTTCCAACAATGTAACCTTTATCATATATTGGTTTTGAGATTTATGCTTGACAATTGGTTTTAAACAGGGTGGATGCTTGGGCATATCGATGGACTCCGAGAGCAAAGAAAATGCAAGACCAGATGTTTCAATCATTTAATATAATGGTTTTAAAATAGGTGAGCCATCTTATTTACAATTACATTACCTTTTCTAATTAATGTGGTATTTCATTGCATATCAGATAGTCACAAGATTAGGGGGCCCTTTAGATTAAAAGGTTTGATCAAAATGAGATTTGCAGCTTGAAATTGAGAGTTTTGCTGCGATTGCTTGAATGTATACTGTGCTTTTGGTTGCATTGGTTGTGTCACTCTTTAGTCCTCAGTAGCTCATTGTTTTGTTTTTGAATGATAGTAATAAGCTTTTGGTGTTCCTGTTCTGTTTTTGTTGAATAGGTCTAGCGTAATAGTAGGTTCTACAATCTTCGAGGTCCTTAATCAAACATATTTGGTTTACTGATTTTATTGGCTATATAAAATCACAGACTAGAATCAAGTATCAAGCTTTGTGATTGAAAGTTTGAGACTTTAAGATTGGACATTCTTTATAACATAGTAGAAAAGTTTAGACTTGGAGTTTATTGAAACTCTTTTTCCAAGCTTTTGTTTTTGATTTTCAACCTTAATATCCTAAAAAAATATTTTAGTTTGCAGGATGATAATGAGTATTCCCTTTCAAAAATTTGGAGTAGAGACATACAGTGTTGAAAAGGGATTCACTCTCGGATTACACTTTTGCTCTGAATCCCTGTGTATAAAACCGACATCTCCAGCTGCTTTCCAATTCAAGAAGCCTCCATCAAAGTTACCATCAGCTTTCCAATTCGAGAAGTCTCCATCAAAGCCTCCCTGGGTAAAATTTCCCTTTCATACAATCAATTGATTTCTATTACGAAATTATCTACCTTAATTCGTCTTTCTACGTAGATTAATCAATTTATGTCCAAAACTTTGTTCCCTGTGATAATAGATTTTGCTGTTCATTCATTTGTTCTTTGTTATTGGATGGGTTGACTTCTCATATAATTGCTAAAAGGGTCTTTGCTATTTGTTTTTACTGAGATTAGTTTGGAAAGGTATTGTATATGATGATACTAATATTTTTTTGCTTTTAATTAGTAAACTTTCAGTTCCTAATTGAAGAATAGTAGTGATATGAACCGTGATTTGATTTGTCTCAGTGATAGTGCTTAATTTGAATCCTTTCTTTAGAAGAGTTTACACCATATCTATCTAGCTATGTCAGCTAATAGTTTTAAGCTAGAATGTCATGCCTTATTGTAATAAAATGTAATCACTGTTTTTTGGTGTACTGGAAAGAATCATATGAGGGATCTCTGGTTGTTGCAACTTGGGTTCAAATAGAGGCATGAATATGACATCTCACTGCAAATAGGACTGACTTAAAATTAGAGTAGGTAAACTGAAATTAATCCATTGAGTTTTATAATTTTTTTTCTTTATTTAAGACTCAAAGCTGCAAAAAAAAAAAAAAAAAACAGTTGGCTTGAGGTTAAACTTAATTAATTGGCTTATTTCTTTTCTGAATCTGAACAGACTAGAGAAAGTAGAGTATCTTGAAATTCTGCTCAGGTTCAACCTTTAAATTTTCCTATATTTTCGTGAAAATTTTTACAATATTCTCTATATATACTCCTAAGTAAGTACACATACATTTCTCTGGTTCTTAACTCACATACATATTCATGCATGAGGATTCGAAGTAGAACTAAGATAAGTGAAAGATGAAAGTGGCTTTGATGGTGTTGATTTGGACCTTGGTTTCATGGTTTTCAATCATGTAAGTAGCACTCTGGTTGTTCTTTGAGTCCGATCTTTTCCTTAATTCTACAAATATATTTTTATTATCCGATTATTAACCATCTATGTAAAAGTAAAATGACAATTGAAATTGGTCTACTCATTTCATTTCATAGCCCCTTTATATAGGGAGATAATTACAATGGAAATATCAATTACAATGATGACATTAACTACTGATTGGTCCTTGATCCATGCTGATTGATGGTGATTGCTAATTACTTGATTCCCTCTCCATCAATCACTTTGATGAATGCACATAATGTGTTTTTCCTTTAACACTCCCCCTTGTGCCAAGTCAAAGATGAAATGGTGCATGGGTTGTTGCCTCAGTAAAAACCTTGCCAAGTAACAAAAAAACCTTGTGGGACAAAAAATACACCTTGGTCGAAGGAAAAGAGCACAACGCACCTTTTACATTTGAGTATAACATGTGTGTGTTAGACTCCCCCTGACGTCTACACCTCCCCTTGATACTTACATTAATCAGGGGAGCTTGGAAAGTCTTTGCGTTCCTATGCTTTTCACATGTTTCTCAAATATGGCCTTAGGTAATGATTTGGTGAACAAATCTGCCACATTCTCCTTAGACCTTACTTGATTCACTTGAGAAGGGTTTGTTGTTGCTGATTGTAGAAAAACTTTGGCGATATGTGTTTTGTATTATCACCCTTGATATATCCTAGCTTCATCTATTCGATGCAAGCTGCATTATCTTCATACATGCAAGTAGGCTCTTCACTGGTAGAACTCAAACTACTAGTCCCTTGAATATGTGTAATGATAGTTCTTAACCATACATACTCATGAACTGCCTCATGTAGAGCAATGATCTATGAGTGGTTCGAGGAGGTAGTCACAAGGGTTTGCTTGGTTGATCTCCAAGATATCGTCGTGTTCCCATTGGTAAATACATAACCAGTTTGGGAACGATCTTTATGTGGGTCAGAGACGTATCCAACATCAATAAAACCGACCAAAACGTAATTTGGCATTTTAGTGTAGTAAGTGGCGTTTTCTCCATCAAAATGTCCTTTAGGGTTTGCAGTTCCAGCTGCAGTCCCTCTTGTCTCTCTGTAGGGAAAGAACAGTCTCAAGTCAATGGTTCCTTTTAAGTATAGAAATTGTTCTTGATATCATTCCAGTGACGCTATGTTGGCGCTGAGTTAAATCTAGCTAACAAGTTCACTGAGAATGCAATGTCTAGTCGAGTACATTGGGTTAAGTCCAATAATGCGTCTATTGCACTTAGATAGGGAATTTCAGCTCCCAACACCTCTTCGTCATCTTCCTTTGGACGAAATGGATCTTTCTTTGAATCCAAGCTTCGACCGATCATGGGAGTGCTAGTAGGATGCGCTTTGTCCATGTTAAATTGCCTGACTTTTGGACATACGCAGACTGGTGGATTAGTATTCCACAAACTCGGTGTTCTAGTTCAAGGCCTAGACAAAATAGAGTTTTCCCAAGATCCTTCATCTCAAATTCGGATTTCAAATAGCTCGTGGTTTCTCTTATCTCATCAAGAGTACCTATTATGTTCATATCATCGACATATACTGCTAGAATTGCAAATCCGGAACTTGTTTTCTTTATGAATACGCAGGGGCATAATTCATCGTTCTTATATCCCTTCCCAATCAAGTAGTCACTTAGACGGGTATACCACATCCGCCCGGATTGTTTCAATTCGTAAAGTGAGCGTTTTAACCTAATTGCAAACGCACTCCGTGGTTTAGAGTCACTTGACTTGGGTAATGTAAGGCCATCAAGCACTTTCATATATATCTCTGAATCTAGATTCCCATAGAGATATGCAGTAACCACATCCATGAGTTGCATTTCCAGTCCTTCAGAAACTAATAAGCTAACTAAGTAGCGGAACATTATAACATCCATTACGGAAGAGTATGTCTCCTCGTAGTCAATTCCAGGGTGTTGTGAGAAACCTTGCACCACAAGGCGAGCTTTGTACCTCAGGACTTCATTCTTCTCATTACGCTTTTTGACAAAGACTCATTTATGTCCTACAGGCTTTACACTTGGTGGGGTTAGCACTACTTGACCAAATACCTGTCTCTTTATCAGAGAATCTAATTCTGCCTGGATTGCTTCTTTCCATTTAGGCCGAACTGCTCTTTGTTGACATTCTGCAATAGAGCATGGTTCGATATCATGGTGCTCTATGATTTCTTGAGCAACAGTGTATGCAAATTCATCATCAATGTGTATGGAAGATTTTTCTATCAACTCATATGCACTCTGATAATCCATTGAGATTTCTTTGTTCTCTGGAATCATTTCAAACATCGGAGCATCCTCCAGTATTGATTCATGGACATAACTGTAATAAGAGACAATCTCAGGAGAGAGATTCTCTACAATGATGATTAATGAATCGGTTTGTGCCTTACTCACCCTCTTCTTCCTTGGGTGAGTGTCAATCGAACCAAGTGGCCTCCCCCTCTTCCTTTGGGGAGCCACGGCCTCAACCACACTTCCACTAAGTGTGGTTGCAGTGCCTCTATCTGTGGCACCATGCCCCTTGTCAGGGACTTCTAACCTTGCAGGCACATTTGCAGCTGGTATATGTGATCTCGTCACTTTTGCGATATCAGTAAACGCATCAGGCATTGAATCTGCTACGTTATGAAGATCGATTATTCTTTTCACTTCACTTTCACTTTGTGAAGTGCGGGGATCAAAATGAGAAAGCGTGGGGACAAACCACAACAATTCCTGTCGTTCCCTTGGAAAATCCTTTTTCCTATCTCCCCCTAACGACCGGAAGACTGTCTCATCAAACTGACAATCCACAAATCTAGCGGTAAAGAGATCGCCTGTCAAGGGTTCCAAATAGTGGATAATTGTTGGGGATTCCAACATAAATACTTAATAGTCTCTGATGACCCATTTTGGTGCGCTGTGAGGGCGTAATAGGCACATATGCTGCGCAACCAAATATCTGTAAGTGTGAAATGTCAGGCTCATATCCAGTTACCAACTGGTATGCAGAAAATGGTTGGCTAGCAGTGGGTCTGAAACACATATGTAAAGATGTGTGCAATACTGCATAACGCCAGACACATATAGGCAGGTTGGTGCGCATAACCAATGCCCTAGCCACCATCTGTAGTTTTTTTATGGTGGCTTCTGTGAGACCATTTTGTGTATGCATATGGGGTACAGGATGCTCTACATCGATCTCGATAGACTTGCAATAATCATCAAATGATTTTGATGTAAACTCTCCAGCGTTATCAAGCCTTATAGACTTGATAGGGTGATCAGGGTGGTGAGCCCTTAAATGTACAATTTGTGCTAGGAGTTTTGCAGCAATTCTTGTGGACAATAAAGCGACATGTGACCAGATTGTCGAAGCATCCACCAGAACCATAAAGTACTTGAATGGTCCGTATCCTAGATGGATAAGTCCACAAATATCTCCTTGTATCCTTTGTAAGAATGAAATGTTTTGTTTTGTATCTTTAGCATAGGAAGGTCTCAATCCTGTTTTTGCTAAAGAGCAGGCTTTACAAAACGAGTGATGTGCCTTTGAAATAGTCAATGAGGCATAATGGGATGTAGTGCTTCTGGTACTTCAGAAAGCAATGACTACATTTGAGCAGTACTAGGACCGACACCTTGCAGTGTGACAGATTTTTCTCCCACTTTATTTTTCACTTGAAATAAAGGGGATGTCCATATGAGTTCTTTAAAATACGGATCATCATGTCATGACCTCGGTGCCCTAGGCGGTCATGCCAAAGCATGTATGAGTCAGTGTCCCATATTTCATTGTTGGTGACAGCATAGGATTCAATTATCCAAATCGTAGTGAGGTACAGTCCACTAGATTGACTCATAAGTTTCTCTAAAATTTGTTTCCTTCCACATTCATTATAGTTAATATCAAGGTATTCAGTTCCATTCTCACAGTGTGTTTCTACTAGATAACCGTTGGCACAAATATCTTTGAAAATTAACAAGGTTCGATTAGCTCTTGGTCCATACAGAGCATATCTCATTTTCTTTAGAGTATTTTTTTTAGGTAGAATGATAATCTTTTCATTCTAAATTTTTCTTTTTTCTAGATGTATTGCTTTACATCTTTATAGTGCTATTTCGAACCATGCAAATATATGTAGCAAATAAATTTGAATAAATTCAATGCTTCAGAATAAAATTCGAAATTTATTAATATGCCAACGATAATCAAATCAAGGTCTTGTTCAGAAATCTAATTCATCAAACCATTCTTTAAGACCAAGCAATAGTCTAATTAAAAATGAGGCATTATGCCTTCACAATTGTCTTTGGAAAATAAAATGAATAAAGCAGATCAGTCAAGATTGAGAGCATCCATTGACTTAGCAAGTTCCTCTTTGCCATTGAAGTCTGCAATTGTGAGGTTAACATCTGAGTCATGACCTTCTTCTTCCATATAGTGAGCCTCTTGTTCTTTAGACTCCCTATACCTCTTGTAAGTGGCTGCAACTAGGTTGCTTGCTTGGCAGTTCTTGTACCAATGCCCAATGACTCCACACCTATAGCATGGTTCATTGCCAACTCTATCCTGTTTGACTAAAGGGTTCTTAGGTGCCTTTTGCACCTTGTTTCCACCACCTCCACGTCCCTTTCCACTTGGTGCATTGTTGCCACGTAGGTAGGGATCAACACGTCCAAACCCCTTTGCATTGGAGTTCTTTCCACCTTTTATTTTTCCATAATTAGCCTCGGGAATTTTCTTTGTACCAATGGGCCTGGCATTGCTGTTCAAGAGAACCTCATTATGTCTTTCCGCCACTTGCAATAGGCTGATCAGCTTATTGAAGGTTGTGATTCTTTTATTGTCATACTCGAGCCTATACTGGTCCGATAGTATAAGCGCTGAAGTAGGAAAGGTGGAAAGAGTTTTGTAGATCATATCATCTTCTATGATTTCCCTTCCACAAAAATTGAGACGTGCCTTTAGGCACAAGATATCCTTGTTGAAGTCATTGACCATTTTGTAGTCAAGCAAGCGGATTCCATTCCACGAACGGCCAGTTCTGGGAGCAAAGTGTCATGAATGTTTCCAAAACGTCCCTTAAGGGCATCCCACAGTTCTTTGGGTGTCTTCAACTAAAGGTACTCACAGCGTAGGCTAGGACCAATGTCACCTCAGAAACATTAAGGCATTTGCTTTCACCTTAAATAGTTCATCATCTTTAGGGTCGGTAATGGTGGCAGTGTAGTCTTTTGCTACAAAGGTAGTTTCTACATCAAAAACCCAACGATGGTACTCAAGTCCTTCTGAGTCCAAGATGTCAAATTCAGGTCGAGTTGGATCAACCATCTACATAAATAAGAGAGAAGATATAAATTACGCAGTCATAAAGACATCCACATAAATTATTTTCCAAAAATGTGAATTAGATTTCAAGACCAAGATTCGTAATGGTCACATTTTTTCTTTCAATGCTATGTGAAAATGCTTTATCACAGTAAGTGTGTATGGATAATCCGCATGAATTTTCATTATCATGGCAAAGAGGATTGTATATGATGCATTTTAAAAATAACCATAGCACATTTAAACATAGCATATATAAAAATAAACTACATGGCATGCTCAAATTTTACACATATACAACAAATTATATACTACACATAATAATTAGCAATAATATATCATACATAAAATAAAATGAAAACAATAGCATAATATGAAGGCATGCTTAGGAATAATTATATAAGCGTAAAAAAATTCACAAAACATGCTCACAATTGCATAAATAATATATAATAAAATATATATGGCATGTTCAAAATAAAGTATAAATAATAGCATAATTAAAACATGCTTAAACATAATTATGTAAAACATAAAGGGCTAAATACTTATTACTATCCTGCAGTTTGGGTCCAAAATCAATTCAATCCCTGAACTTCTAATTTCATCAAAAACACCCCTGCACTTTCAATTTTGATATAATAGGTCCGATTTGTTAGTTTTCCAATAATTGAAGTTAAATAACTTGTTAATGTGGCTCATATATGTCCTATGTTTTATGATGTGGTGTCAAGGTGGCCAGCATAGTCAATTTAGGAGTGTGTCCTACTATAAAATAAATAGTTTTTTAACAAATAATCCGACTATAACTTGAACTCATAACAGAATATTAACGAATTGGACCTATTAGATCAAAATTGAAATGGCAGGGGTGTTTTTGATGAAATTAGAAGTCCAGTGATTGAATTGATTTTGGACCTAAACCACAGGGTAGTAACTAGTAACTAGTAATTAGCCCAAACATAAATAACAAAACATGCTCAAAATTTCTAATTATAAATAATGAAATATACCATAGTATGAAATTAAACAAATAAAAGAGAACATACTTGCTGTCGAGAAAATAAAACAATCCTAGCACACGCGCGTGTTGATGCAGGCGTGCGTAGTGATGTTTTTGGGTTTGAGAAAAACTAGGCCGCTTCATTTTTTTTTTTGGGCAGTGGGCCACAAGGCCTTTTTTTTTTGGTTCTGTCTGGGCCGCAGGGCCTGTTTTTGTTTTATTTTCCTTTTTTTGTTGTTGTTTTTTTTCTCTGGGCCGGGCACCCTTTTTTTCTCTTCTTCGTCTCTCTCTTTTTTTTCTTCTTCTTCTTCCTCTGGTTCTCTCTTCTTCCTCTAGTTCTCTGTTTCTTCTTCCTCTGGTTCTCTCTTCTTCCTCTAGTTCTCTGTTCCTTCTTCCTCTAGGCGTGCGTGCACTTCGGCACGAGGAGCGAGTGGGCTGGGGCCGTGCGCTGCAGGTGAGAGGCGGGCACCGTGCGCTGCAGGTGGGAGACCGGAGCCGTGCGCTGCTGGTGAAAGGCCGAAGCCGTGTGCTGGCGGTGGGGCTCGAGCCCGGTCTGTTGCAAGGGCGCGGTGTAGAGGCTGGAAGGCGCTGGGATCTGAGCTGGAGGGCCCGTGGAGCTGGCGGCTAGGCAGAGGCCGGCTGTGGGGCTTCGTGTAGCTGCGCGGGTTGGGATGCAGGCTGCTGCTGCAAGCAGCTGTCAGATTGAGATGGGCTAGGCGCGTGGCTGGGCGAGGAGAATTTTTATTTATTTTTTCGCAGCGGCAAAAAAGAAGAAAAAAAAATTTCTAGGGTTTTGGTTTTTTTTCTTGGCTATTGGCTCTGAGCGTGCTGATAACGTGTAAAAGTAAAATGACAATTGGAATTGGTCTACTCATTTCATTTCATAACCCCTTTATATAGGGAGAGAATTACAATGGAAATATCAATTACAATGATGACATTAACTACTGATTGGTCCTTGATCCATGCTTATTGATGGTGATTGCTAATTACTTGATTCTCTCTCCGTCAATCACTTTGACGAAGGCACATACTGTGTTTTTCCTTTAACAATCTGCTTATTTTGGTACTTTTTTACTTGAATTTGAACTAGGGGTCGTCAACGGGCCGGGCCGGGCCTTGCTATATTTTTAAATAATTGCGGGCCGGGCTTTATTAAAAATCAAAGGATCCAAGCCCGTCCATATAAAGCGGGCCTTGCGGGCTTTTTCGGGCCGGGCCGGGCTTGGCCTTGCGGGCTTTTTTGGGCCGGGCCTTGCGGGCTTTATTTATAAATAAATATTTAAAGACACAAGTATTTTTTTTTTTTAATCAAGCTTTGGAAATTCAATGGATAATGATCAAATATAACCAAAGATAACATATCTATATAACTATATTGTACCAAAAAAATCTATATTTATATATAGATACTAATTTATTGATAAATAAATTTTTTAAGACACTAATTTTTTATAAATCTATATTTATACATCATACACTCCAAAGAGCTACATACAGCAATTCAAAGAAAATGAGAAACCGACCGTTGGATGAGTTTATTATAATAAATTATGAGTGTGGTAAAAAATTTAGCCAATTTCACCATATTTTCGAATCCGATCGGATTGGTCAACCGTAGTCACTTATATGTTTTATTGGTTGACCGATGGCGTGGCAACCGCGAAACGTGCTTATTTTTTCACATCACGTTTTTATATATTCCATCGATGGATGTGTGTGGACATAAGATAAAAAAATTAATTTTAATTACAAACACATTGGACTATACCAATTTTATTCCTAAAGTTATATGACTTATACATTGCATTTAAATTGTTTAGGTTCATTCTAAAGCAACCATGAAGTGGAAAATGAATTCGGAGAAACCAACCGCTTGATGGAGAGATTGTAATGTTTTATGGTGGTTGTAGAAAATCCAGCCAATTTGGTTCTAGTTTCGAATTCGATCAACTAGGTCAAACGTAGTTACTCTTATAAACCTATATTTATATATCACACACTCCAAAGAGCAACCCCTATCAATTCAAAGAAAATGGAAAAACCGACCGTTGGATGAGTTTATTACAATAAATTATGAGTGTGGTAAAAAATTTAACCAATTTCACCATATTTTCGAATCCGATCGGATTGGTCAACCGTAGTCACTTATATGTTTTATTGGTTGACCAATGCCGTGACAACCGCGAAACGTGCTTATTTTTTCACATCACGTTTGTATATATTCCATCAATGGATGTGCGTGGACATAAGATAAAAAAAATTAATTTTAATTACAAACACATTGGTCTATACCAATTTTATTCCTAAAGTAGTATAACTTATACATTGCATTTAAATTGTTTAGGTTCATTCTAAAGCAACCATGAAGTAGAAAATGAATTCGGAGAAACCAACCGCTCGATGGAGAGATTGTAATGTTTTATGGTGGTTGTAGAAAATCTAGCCAATTTGGTTCTCGTTTCGAATTCGATCAACTAGGTCAAACGTAGTTACTCTTATAAATCTATATTTATATATCATACACTCCAAAGAGCAACCCCTATCAATTCAAAGAAAATGGAAAAACCGACCGTTGGATGAGTTTATTACAATAAATTATGAGTGTGGTAAAAAAATTAGTCAATTTCACCATATTTTCGAATCCGATCGAATTGGTCAACCGATATTTAGAATATATATATATATGCACATATTTTATATAGAAGTATAATAGTATAAGAACTTCCACACACACACACACACACACACATATATATAAACACACACACACACACACACACACACACACACACACACACACACATATATATATATATATATATCTCTCTCTCTCTATATATATATATATATATATATATCTCTCTCTATATACACACACACACACATATATATATATAAACACACACACACACACACACACACACATATATATATATATATATATATACGGGCGGGTTCTAGAGTGGACGTCCGCACTTTCGCTAAAGTGCGGACGGCGCTGCAGGTGGCGGTTCCAGGCGACGACGGCGGCGCGGAGCTGGCCGGAGGGAGGCCAGAGGCGTCCCAGACCTCTTCTGGGCGGCGTTCGAGGTCGGAGGAGGTCGGGCTTGCCGGTTTCTGGGCAGCCACCTCACCTGCAGTTGCAGGTTCTCTGCAGCACTGCAGAACCATCGCCGGCGACTCCACCGGACCGTAGACCCCTCCGCACGACCCCCGGCGTCCCTCCGGCAAGCCGCGCCTCGCCGTCGTCGCCTGAAAGCCGCTGCAGCAGAGCCGTCCGCACTTTAACGAAAGTGCGGACGTCCTCTCTAGAACCCGCCCGTATATATATATATATATATATCTATATATATATATAAACACACACACATATATGATATATTGATATACATATATATATATCTATATATATCTCTCTCTCTCTATATATATATATATAAACACACACACATATATTATATATATATATATAAACACACACACACACACACACATATATATATATATATATATCTCTCTATATATATATATATAAAGACACACACACATATATGATATATTGATATATATATATATATATATCTATATCTCTCTCTCTCTCTCTCTCTCTCTCTCTCTCTATATATATATATATATATATAAACACACACACACACACACACACACATATATATATATATATATCTCTCTCTCTATATATATATATATATATAAACACACACACACATATATGATATATATATATATGACTATATATATATATATATATATCTATATAAACACACACACACACATATATGATATATATATATATATATATCTATATGACTATATATATATATATATATCTATATAAACACACACACAAATATATATCTATATGTGTCTATATATATATATATATATATATATTTATAAACACACACACGCACATATATATAAAAACACACACACACACACACACATATATATATATAATATTTTGCGGGCTTTTACGGGCCGGGCCTAGCGGGCTTTTACAGGGCGGGCCTAGCGGGCTTTTGGCGGGCCGGGTGTTTGCGGGCTTTTTTGCGGGCCTCCATCGGCCCACCAAGGCGGGCTTTTGCGGGTTTTTTGAGGGGCCAGGCCAGGCCAAAAGCCCTGCGGGCCGGCGGGCCTCCATCGGCCCACTTGATCCGCGGGCTTTTTGATGAGGCCTACCTTCAAAGTATTTTTTCTTCAAGGAAGAAAAAATATTTTTTTTTTTTTTGAAATGTTGCCTTCGGGTTATTGTTTCTTCGGAAATAATAAAGTTGTTGCCTCTCAATCTTTCCATTGCCTCTCGATTAAGATGATGCCTCGGTTGCCTGAAAAATAAATGTGTTCTCATGAATAATGCATTGAGAAATTATTTTGTCAATTTTACATTGACGGTTGCCTATGGTAATTTGATGCCTCGGAATATAAATGTTCCTCGGTTGATGCCTTCAGAAAGAAAAAAATAATAATGTTGCCTTAAAGTTTGGTTACAAGTAATAAGAGTTGCCTCATTTATATCTTGAATGAGGAATCAGACCCTATCCTATGGATTAGATATAACGGTTGCCTAGATACTTTAATGGTAATGAACATGGTTGCCTTGAGAATTTGGATACCAAGAAAACAGTTGCCTGATTATATATTATCAATGCTTCCGGATATAATTCAAAGACAACAAGTCTTTGAACATGGTTGCCTAGCCATTGAAGGTGTACGTTAGTATTATTACCACAATTATATATTGTTGCTTACTATGGTTTTTGCTCGGATGATTAGCTCAGTATGTTGCCTTAAAGGTTTTGGGTTGCCTTTCGGTCAATGTTGCCTCAAAACAAATAAATATATGCACTTTTCATTTGTGTGACACCTCGATATTGTCCCTTAAGCTAATGCCCTGAAAAACTATCTCATGTGGTTTATGCTTTGAGAAAATAGACATTCGATGTACCTCCATGATCAAATTTAATTTTGATCAAGAATTGAGAGACATTTGATGGCTACAAATGTGGGGGTGACTAAAATATCTGAAGTTACGAAACCGGATAGACAATGTTGCCTATTAAATTTCAATTCCTTGACCTGCGAAGATTCGTTGCCTGAATATATATGACTTGATATTATCTTGCCTATATATATATATATATATATATATATATATATGAGCCTGAGGCTAATTCATATAGACTCAAAATGTGGGGGTCAGGAAAAAAAACAAGAAAAAATAGGCTCTTATATTTAAATGAGATTGGATAACTAAAAATCCAATGAAGATTATTTATTGTTGAGATTATTCAATAAGCTTTGTAGGTCAGAGTTGATTTTGGCCAATACTCTGACAAAACCACTAGGCTAAAGGCCAAAGCTAGTGGCTAATACATCGAGGGGGATGAGATTATGCATATAACAAAGGTCAAGAGTGATGGTAACCCAACCTATGTGAATGGCGATCCTAGGAAGTAGGTTCATATGGGTAACAACAAGTCACTTGTTGATCAGTGATGCACTATCAAAATAAAATTTGGAGTCCATCCCTATGATGCATAGATAGTGCTTTAACTGGAACGTATGAGGATGAACTTTGTTCTTAATAAGTACCATAGCCCTTACACATGGGTGGTGTGTTCGATTCCAGTACACACTTGATGGACTAACCTATATGAGTGTGGAAGTGGGGCCGCTTCTTATGAATCTTGGGCAAGTCTTCTAGAGCACTCATGAATATCTAGGTAGGGGCGCATGGCCTATTCGTGCCTACCCGCAGAACAAGTTTGATAGAGATTCAATGTGGATAGTAGCTCTCTGATTCACATCAAGAAATTCTGGTTTATAGAAAATTTTATTTTCACCAAATTTCTGTTAGTCACGGCTAACTTATCCTATGGCTGGTTCATAGTCGAAAAGACACCAGTTTAGACGCATTGTATTCTCACTTTCCTTTAGCACTCTTTCAATTCTCTCAGTTTGCTAGACTTTCTGTATTTTGAAATATGTGGGGGATTGTTGGAATTTTGGTTATAATAATTCAAAATACAATATTTATTTCTTGAGTTTAATCATAGCCAATTATTTGGTGCTTTATTTTCTAATAAAACCTTTATTGCATAAGTTGGTATATCCTTCATTTTCACTACATATGTTACAATTGTGAGGCATTATTTTAACTACATCCGTTACAATTGTGAGGCATGTTAATTGCTTCTTTATCCTTGTTGACCAATAAGTTTTTCCATATCAGTTACAGAAGCCAACATGAATATTGATGATCATTATCATACTTTAATTACTAGTCTTCTTTGCTGAGTCATATATATACCCTCGTTTCCTTCCTATTATGGATGCATGTGTATGATCATCATACATTCTCCTCAAGAGTTCTTTTCTCATATTCTTGTCAATTTTATGCCCTCAATATTCCTTCTTTCCTATGCCAAAGAAAAAAATCAAGCATTTCTAGGATCCAAGTTTGCGAGTGTACGCTTACAAGGATTAACGGTTGTTGTATCCTAGAGTGTAGGGCACCACTAACCTGCTACACCGAGAAACTGTCTCCAAAGGGCGAAATCTACACTTAAGGACAGTGTTTACACGCCTCAACCTTAAACTCTTTTCGAATGATGTGTCCTTTGGAAGTCTACAAATGCAAGAGATAAGTCCTATAATTCTTATTATTTTAATCTATTATGACCAAGGTTTTAAATATCAGTATCTTCATATGTATCGGTACTTTGAAAAAGTGAGATATCGAAAATATCAGGGATACAGGGTAACAAAATGTCGTTTTTGAAAAAAGTCAATTTATTAGAAATTTAGAACTACATATGAATGTCAACTTCATCTACATCCAAAAAGAGACTCTAGGCGGTTGAAAAGCCGCTCGCTGGTCTACGAAAATGCAATAATCAGACCAAGACATATGATCCATATAGTACGAATTGTAGTGATGAACATGATAGTTATAGATCTCTTTAGAGCTGCCGACTGTTTCCCCTATAAGGGGATAATAAGGATGAACCCAACTGGATGACTGATCATATACTTCTCTATATTGATTATATCCATAAGCATCATAACCAAATTGATTGTTGCCTTCATAAGATTCATTTGAGATCCCACTCCGCTCTGTGCCTAAACTGATAGAGTACTCAAAACTTAGGCAATTGAAGAAACATCAGATGAGGTACTTTGATCATCAGTTGCACCTCTAGTCCCCCTCCCATATCAGGTACCTTTATGGCTTTATCTTCTTTCTATTATTCAACTACAGAGTTATAAACTACATACAGAGTTACAAACATAGTCACAGACTACACATTACCAAATCTCTCCTCACACAGATTTGCATTTAGACTTTTAGAGAATTACTTCTCACCCAAAATCGCCTTGAGGGTATTTCTCCTCACCTAGATTCGCCTTGAGGGGATTTTCTACTCACCTAGATTCAGCTTGAAGGGATTTCTCCTCACTCAGATTTGCCTTTAGGAGATCTCTCTTCACACAGATTTTCATTTAGAGAATTACTGAGTTTTTTTTTTTTAATTTTTACCTCAAATTTTAGAGATATTTCTTCACTTTATCGGAGATATATCACAAATATTTAATATATCGGGAATATTTGACGATGTCGGAGAAATTTCGCAGAAACGGTAAAAGATCAGATATTTACCCCCTAAATATATCGGTCCGTAAAAAAAAAGGAGATATCGGAAATATCGCAGATATTTAAAACCATGATTATGACAATAATATTTTGATTATTATTTGTTATTAATATATTGTATTTTTGAGATTTTGTAGGAGGTGAAATCCGGTGATAGAAGTAGCATCCATCGACCAAATTTTCCAACATGGAGAAAAAAATAGGGGAAAGAGCAAAGAAAAAAAAAACAAGAGAACAAAGTATTGTGAGCAAAGAACAAAGGGAGAAGAAAATCTACTGCTTTTTTTGATGATCTCTGTGAATTTTCTAGACCTGTAACTTAGACTATATGAAACATGAGAATTTTAGATTATGTTACGACCCAAGTAGACTGCAATGTCGATCCGCCCCTGTCCACAAGACTGAATTAGAAATAGGGTATCAAGTTAGACTGTTAGACGTTGAATTTGACCAAAAAAACGTTAGACTTTGAACATTTTGCAGACTTGGATTCTTCCAATTGTCCAGAAGATCTGCATCATTGTTTATAAACAACGTGAGAATTTAGAGGTCGATTTATCATAATATTGAATTGTCAGCGCGCAAAACTTGAAATGCTTGACAAGCTAGTCTTTCAAGTCTTCTTCCCACAATTATATAGAGCACCGACATTATTATGTACTACTGTAGGTGCCTAGAACAAAAATACCATGGATCCAAGGCTCTACAAATCTGCAAAATCAGGGGATGTTTGCTTCCTCAGAAAACTTCTTAGTGATAATCCTAGCCTTCTATATAACTTACACCTCCAGAAAACACAACCCTCCATATAGCTGTGCAATTCGGACACGAAAATGTCGCGGCTGAGATTTATAGCAGATCCAGGTCACTTCTCAAACAGCAAAACTTAGATGGAGATACACCTCTACATGTGGCTGCAAGGTTTGGTCACTTCTCTATTGTCAACTATCTGGTTAGAGATATAATTTCATCAGTGTCAGAGGTAGACATGGGGCTTGAGACCCTGAGAATTAGAAATAGGGGGAACAGCACAGTATTACACGAAGCTTCAAGGAATGGTCACTATAAAGTGGTCGAGTTCTTAATCAAAGTTGATCCCAACTTGGCTTCTGTTGAAAATGATGAGGGTGAGTCTCCATTGTATCTGGCCGCAAGAGGCGGAATGTTAGAGATTGTGAATCAAATTATAAGGACAAATCCGTCATCAGCTCATGGTGGTTCATTTGGCCAAACAGCTTTGCATGCTGCTGTGGTTGAAAGGCATGTTGGTATATCATGATCGATCCTTCAGCTGTTATGATCTCTTTCAGTTATATAAGTATTACATGGTTTAGCTATTAGTTATGCTGATATTCTACAACAACTATTATATCATTTTCTTTGAGATTTTATATACATTTTTTCTGTATATAGACGCCTGTGGTATTGAGTTTTAATAAAACATTAGTTACATTCACTTAGCTATGCTCCTATTACTTAGATAGTTCGGTTTGGCTCCGCTTTTATTTTGGTCTTGAAGACTTAGGCACATGTTCACAGAATAAGATTCTGGTCCCATATGTATTGTAATATATATACATAAATTTAGTCTCCCTATACTCAAGTTGTCGTGTCTAACTCTATTTCTGTAAGGTGTCATGGAAGCTCTGGTAGCATTCAAACAAGAACTTGCCAAAGAAGCTGATCGACAAGGCCGGACTCCTCTCTACTATGCAGCATCCCTAGGTGACCACAGAACAGTTAAGCGATTACTAGAACTTGATACTTCTACTGCATATGTTTTGGATAAAGGTGGTCGTTCACCAATTCATGTTGCAGCTAGGAATGGTCATACCGGTGTGATTAGAGAGATTATCCAACATTGCCCAGATTCGGGAGAACTTATTGACCCTTATGGACAGAATGCTCTTCATATTGCTATTTCCAGTGGACAAGCTAATGTTGTCACATATATATTAGAAACACCAGAACTAGAAGGGTTGATAAATCAGTCTGATATTGATGGAAACACCCCTTTGCATCTAGCGGCGATTGCGAGAAAAACTTGGATTCTTTGGTACTTGATGTGGGATGGAAGAGTAAATCAAAGATCCAAGAACAAATATGGCCAAACAGCATTTGACAGTGATAGATCAATTAAAGAATCTAGTATTACATCTTCCATGGTGAGTACTTATTACATAACCTCCCTAGTGTAGAATATTTCTCAGTTTTATGTGCAACAAGGTAGAGCTGTTCATCATCTCCCAATCTACAGATAGAGCTCTTGGTTTTCTACTGTTCCAAAAAGCTTAAAAAATTTTAAGATGCAGGACAAAAATGGGTTTCATTCTAAATCACTTCCTTGCATGGACATCATTCTAATTAAGTAACTATAAATAAATTATTGACAGCTAGCTTGTTAATTTGGTTTAATCGTTTTACTCGCAGATTTCAGCAAGAGCGGACCACGAAGAAGCAATTTCAGCAATGCAAACTTACAAGAAAACGGGTCAGACCCTTTTAATGGTTGCAACACTCATTACAACTGTAACATTTACAGCAGTATTCACAATGCCTGGAGGATACAACAATGATGCAGGCTCATCAGACCGAGGGCTGGCTCTTCTGCAGTCGAGCGAAAATCTAAAAAGTTTCATTGTCTCAGACACTGTTGCTATGACTTGCTCAATTAGTGCAGCTTGCCTCCTATTTTGGGGAGCTGTTAACAGCAAGGAGTGCTATCTTTACTATTTCACAAGTGCCGCTGCTCTTACATATATTGCTCTACAATCGACTGCAATAGCATTCACAACAGGAATTAGAGATGTGCTGCCCCATCAGCAATTCGTGCATACCATGGGACTGGGAGTGGAGGTTGCTTTTCACATCAGTACCTTCTTGTTTCTTTCTCAATTGGTTAAAACGTTTTCCATCCCTGAAGCCTGTAGACTCTTGTTTTCTCATCTCCGTATCAAGTCCAAAAGGGCTAAGAGAGAAAACTGGAGAAATACATGTTTGAAGTTGTGCTTGGCCTCATGAAGGAAAGCACTTTGCTTGGAGATGTGGGTGATGGTCACAATTTACAGATAAAGTTAGATGGTTTGGGCGTATTTGAGCGTGATTAGAAGAAATTATTGTAATCTCTATCAACATTTCTTTTTTCTTGCAACTGATCAAACAAATTTACAGTTCAACCGAACATTCCTTGTGTCCAACTATTACAGAATATTATTCAACAAAGAGGATTACAGTTCACACAATTCATTGAGGAGAGAATAGCTCGTAAAACCCAATTATGGAAGTCACAAAAACTTCATTGTACTTGGTTGGGATATGACATGACTTGACTATGTTTCATGTGTTTTTGTTTTTGTTTTTTGTTTTTATTGATAAGCAACTTAAATACTACAACTAGTCTTTCGTAAATCAAATTCACAACCTACTCACAACCTCCCACTTACGAATGAGAGACTATGCCGTTAGACCAAATGGTACTAGGCATCTTAGTTTAGCTTTATAAGCAAGATTTGGGTTAGGTTTAATGGCTACAAAATATGACACAAATTTTTACACAAATTCCTGATCATTAGATTTTATGCCATTTGATGGTGTAGATTATTATTATTATTATTTTTTAAAATATCATGTCGATATATCATTCAAGGTATTAAAAAGCGCGCCACGGGCGCGCCTTAAGGCTCATAAAGCGTGAGGCTCACAAGAGAAAGCCTCTGTTTTGCAGCTGAGGCGTAGAGGCGTTGAAGGCGCTGCTGAAGGCGCGAAAGGCGTCCAAAGCTCGCCTTAAGGCGTCTTGAGCGCACGCCTGGGTATTTTTTTTTTTTTTAAACACCAAAACGACGTCGTTTTGGTGTTTTGGGGGACAAATTCATTTAGGTTGAGTTCTGAAGTCGAGCCAAGCCCCAAATCAGTCCAAGCTGCCTCCTCCCCGACATATACACTCTCAAAGCAGCCAATCCCAATACTTACTCGAAAATTTGATAAAATCATGAAGAACCCATAAGTTTTCTCAAGAATTTGGTTCTAAAGGAGGCTATTTGCAGAATTGGAGGAAGAAATAAATTCGATTTGAAGAGAGTTGGAGAGTTGTAGTTCGATTTGAAGAAAAGGAATTTAAGGTATGAATATGATCATGCTTCGATCAACTTTCCTTGTTTTCTGTGGATGGTTTCGTGTTTCTTTGTTTTGTGCAATTGGAAATATTGGAATTTGGATCAGTTGCTAGTCTGCTACCACAGCATTTTATGATATGCAAATTCGGTAATGGTGTTTCATTATGGCCGAAGTTTATGGTAATAACAAGTTTCTTGCAATTAAAGTTGGTATGATTTGAATGCATGAGGATACTTGTTCTTGTTATGAGAATCATTAATGGGCCATACTCATTAGCATTTGAATTTTTCATGCATCTATGTGCGTTTCTTTTGGCGTCTGTGTATTTTCTGCTTTAACAAAGTTTGCAGGGAATATATATCTACTCACTGCATTGCATCCTCTTGTTTAAACTTGATATTTGATTAAAAGACACCTAATCTGCAACTAAAATATTACACAGAAGTGTTGTTACTGGCTTGACTCCAAATTATCTATTGAAAAGAACTCTGTTTGGAGCACTTCTATTGATCAAGACTTGTACTTAGTGGTTGGTGACCCTGGACTATATCTGTTGTTAAATCTACCTAACCCTTATCACATCCATGAATTTAGTGAAAAACTAACAATTTTAAGAACAATGAAAACATGGTTCTGTTTATGATTGGCATTGTGTATTTAGTTGTCCTGCTCCCACTTTAAATTGATATACGTTTTGAAATTGTTGTAATGTAGCTAGGCACAATGAGTTCTAGTACTAGTGGGACAACAAAGATAGATCATGCTTGGCGATGGAGGTGATAGTTTGGGTGAAGATAGTTTGGATGGTGATCTTCTAATTGATGAGGATGATGATTTCGATGGATGAAGTTGATTTCAATAATTGTTCATGTTCTTTGGCCATTCAACTTTAAATCTTTGGATTTATTTTATGTTTGGTGATTTTGTTGAATCATATGGTTTTAGTACTTGCTTATTATGAATGGATGACAATTTATAATGTTTTTTTTGTTACAATACATGTTCTATATATAAGACTAGTTCTATACATAAATACAGCTAATTTATACGTAAGGCTTACGCCTTGCTGAGGCTCTCCCGGCTACGCCTCGGCTACGCCTCAGCCTTTTAAAACATTGATATCATTAACTCAAGCCGAAAGGGCCATTACATATCCTCCCTTGTCACGCCCCTGATTTTTAACACAAATAAAAATTGATATATAATTTCATAATTATACATGCGTGATCGTTCAGCCATCAATACAAAATACCTGAAAACTTTTTCCCTTTAAACCAAGTACATACTGATGCCCTGAACCCTCAAAGTTAATATACACTCGCTCCAAAGAGTTATATATCACACAAGCTTACGAATTAAATGGTCAACAACAAAATAAAACTTAAATGCTCCTCAGAGTTTACTACACACGGGAAATCTTTATCAACGGTAAAGTCACAAAAATGGCTTCCTACCGTAAAACTGCAAAGGCGCTACCTCAGCTTCAGCCACGAATCGATTATCCTGACCTGCAGGATTAACCCCTACACCGTTTGAATGGTGCACTGGGTTGCCACACAACAAACCCGGTAAGCTTTTGCAAGCCTGTATGAGTAACTCAAAATAGTCAACACAACTTACACCAGAAATAAGGAAAACAACTCACGCTTTGATCCCTTAAAACACAAAATAAGGGAGAATAACCCACCCTTAATTTCCTTTAAAATGGAAATAAAAGAAAGCAACTTACACCTTGGTTTCTTTTAAAACAAAACATAGAAAGTAACACACTCCTTGGTTTCTATCAAATATAACATAGAAAACAACTCACATCTTGAATCCTATCAATCGTACCATAGAAAGTAACTCACACCTTGATTTCTATCAGTCGTACCTCACACCTTGATTTCTATCAATCGTACCATAAAAAGCAGCTCACACCTTGATTTCTATCAAATCGTTAATAAGGAAAACAACTTGTACCTTGTTACCTTAAAATTCGTTAATAAGGAAGCAGCTCACACCTTGTTCCCTAAAAACACGTAATCTCATGAGTTAGATATAACCAATTCTCGTTACCCCATGAATCACAATTGTGGCAGACAGACTAGAGCTCTAACTGAATTCGTAACCACTCGTCCGACCAAAGACGTGATTACTTGATATTCTGCCCAAGGTCATAGACCTTCATTCCTCGAACTTTTCAGTCCCTTGGAATAAAACATTAAAGGAGTCGCACTGGACCCAAAATGTTACACTAATCTCAACGCTTTTCAAAACAATCGAAATCAACATTTCCACAATCATTGTTTTCCAAAAAGCCATAACCCAAAACAATAAATGAGCATAATCATGCATATTGTTTTCATACACAAATCTCAATGCTTTTCAAAACAAATCGAAATCAACATTTCCATAATAATTTGTTTTCCGAAAAGCCATAACACAAAACAATAAAAAGCATCAATTCATGCATATTGTTTTCGATTGTCAATCCACAAACCCACCAAAACATATATATTTCACGTAAATATATATATACATAGTCATCCGCTCAGGAATGCCTACTAATACCAACTATAGTTTGCAGTTAATAAATAACTCTCAAAACAATAAGGGTATTCCGTTCATGAATGAACCTTGTGAGATTATTCACCTCGAAACCCCCATTGCGTCTTCAATATAGAACAAAGCAGCCAATCCACAAAATAATCGTCCAAAATACTTTGTCAAGTACCTAACCACATACGGTTACCACATCCGAGACCTCCCAAAGTCTCTGGAATACTTCCACGATCGATATGTCCAAATCACAAGTCGATCAGACGCTCAGACCCTCACGAATCGAATAAATTAACATGTACGAAACCGTAAAAATCATAATAAATTTGTACGAACTCCAAAAATTGCATATTATATACCGAAACGCTCGTATCAACGAGTAGAAGATATATAATACCAGAAACAGTTCCTCATATGGCTGGAACGCCGCCACAGGCGGTGGAGCACTGCCACCGGCCAAAACTCAAAATTTCTTAAAACTCCCAACATCAAAGTTGTTCATCTCAGCATGCTTATCCATTTTCATAACTAGTACAAAATCAAAATCAAAGCGTAAAGGGTCGAAAACTACCTCGCAAGCCGTGGATTACTGTTTAATCCGAATTGAACTAAGTTCCACGTGAATCGATCCAAAAAACGACCATATCGATCCAGGAGGCTGCTGCAAGCTCCCCAAGCCTAGTTTGAAGCTTTGCTGACGTAGGAGATGGGAGAACCGATCGGGTCCGATTTCCTCAAACTTCGCCGCCTTCTAGCCCCGCCACCAAGGAGAATCACCGCTAGAGGATGCCAGAGGGACGACCAGATCAAGGAGGCGAGCTGATCTAGAAGATTTCACCGCCGGAGACTACCGGAGCTCGCAGGAAAAGCCGGGTTGGATCGGCCGGGTCTGGGTCGGGTCAGTCGGGTTTCTTTGATTATGAAGGTGCAGTTGAGAGAGAAGAGAGAGAGAAGGAAATTTCCGGAAATGGAAATTGAAATTATGAAATAATTTCCAGAAGTCCTCTATTTATACTACAATGGAAACTTTTTCCAAAAGCCATAACTTCCTCATACAAACTCCGATTTTCACGTTCCACACGTCCTTGAGCTCGTATCGACGCGCTCTACAATTTTCGTGAAGGAAGTTTTTTGGAGAATCTCAACGTATCAAAAGTCAACCTTGAACCCCCCCCCCCCCTAAATCCACACTTTTCGAATAAAAATTCGTCCGAAACACTTCCGCTGTCAGGACCCACCCCGGAATTACCCTCCTAACTCCCAGGTGGACCTGCGGGACCCACTTTTCGAGAAAATTCGACAGAATCTCCCCTAAAAATGGGCAACCCTAAACCTGCTGAAAACACTCCTCAAAATAATTTAAGTTCTACGCTTGAAGCCGCCCTGCTTCCTAGCAACAATCCAAAAATTCTCCAAATAAAAAACATCGAACTTCACAACCAAAACATCTTAAACAAATACAACCCCGTAACTCAATCGTTCAACAATCTCCCAAAATAAACCACTCTCTTACACACATAATTATACAAATGTATAAATCCACTCTCAACAAGTATTCAGAGCAATCTAAGGAACAGACTCGGAATATAATACAATAAGTAGGTTAATCAATAACCTACTGAGAATGGATGACAAAGGTGGTACTAGCCTCCGCTCCTATGCCGGTCCACAGTACTGTGATCTGGGCAATTTAAACCAAAGGGCCCAGGGGGAAAGTACATAAAAACGTTAGAGTGAGTGGACAAAATAAATAAGTATCAATAAAGATAAATTTATACTTTCCCACAAGTTTACAATATAAAGTCTCGATGCATGCAACGTTTATAAAACGTATTTCTTTAAGTTCACAACTCGTGCAAAACATTCCAGCCCCGCTGGATAAAATAAACCGGACTAGCCCCGCTAGTCAAATCATAATAAAAGATGGGGAAAAACTTTCACCATACGAAAGAAGGGAGCCTTATTGGCTCGGGTCGGAGTGTCCCACACTCTTGAGCATCCCATGCTCTCCTCTACTCACCTACGAACACATAGTAAGTAGGGAGGAGTAATAATAGGCTAGCCAGTAATATAATATATAAATAACGACCCTAGGTATGGCGGTTTAAAAACCGTTAAATCCTTAAAGCTTCCCCAAGTCCCACGTATAAAGGACATACGGGTACGATTCCCAACCGTACTCTGATTTTCGTAAAAAGCCGTATAAATTAACAGCGTGTCCCACACGCTAAAGAAATAAATAAATCAACAACGAGGCATTCCCAATGCCAAAATCGTAATCAATAAATAATCATAGAGATTTATTTCAAACGAACTCCATTTATAAATAAAGTCTCAAATAAAAATTCGAATCCGAGCATAAATACTTTATAACCAAATTCTCAACCGATATAAATCATAATCACTTCATGGAAAATAATATTTAGAAGTAACTCCATAAGATAAATCATAATTATCTTTATATGCTCGGAAAAAATACGTTAATAAAATAAAACAGGCTTTAATAAATAAATGCATGCATCACTTATTTAAAACAAACGTCCACTCACAAAGTACGGCTAAGCTTGCCGTCGATCCAAACCCTCCTCAAGGAAATCCTCCTCACGTCCTGTACAATATAATGTTCGTAACTTTAATTTCGGGATGGAAAACTAAATTGGATTAATTAAAATCAACCCTAATATCAACTTTAATTGCCCAATTTCTCCCAATCTTCTTCAATAATATTATCTCCTTAATATATAGGCTCAAAGGCCAAACCGAGGAAATCCGATGGATGGATTCCTCATAATTCGTTTAATAATTTCTCCATTCTTTGAATAAACACCAATATTCATATCCAATTCACCTCCAAATCCATTTCCAAGCTTCGATTAATCAACTAGACGTAAAAAGGATTAATTACAGTAACAACAAGTCGAAATTTCCGGCCAAAACGCCAACTCACGCGCCACCTACAGTGGCGGTGCGTGGGTTTCACGTGCCGGTGCCAACCTCCACCTCCGGTCACCAAATTTCAGGTGCAACACCTACTCAACACACTGATTCCACTTCATAACTACAACATTTACAAATAACAACTACAAACAGTCGAAATCGATCCAAGAACACAAACCCAGAAAATTCAAGAACCCTAATTCGATCCGGCCTCTACACTTCAAATCGTGTTACAAGACCATAGGGGAAATAATCAGTGGTAAAAACCAAACCTTCGACGAAGAAATGGGGGCCGGAGGTGGCCGGAATCGTCGGGAATCGGCAAAAGTCCCAAACTGCAGCCGGAGTGGTTTTGGCTTCGATCCGTGGTTTTCCGGCCAAATCGTGGAAAATCAAGGCTGCTGGGGTGCTCGGAGGGAGGAGGCGCTCCTCTGGTGACCGGTGGCACGCCGGTTGGTGGCCGGAATCGCCGAAATTTGATGGAAGAAGAAAAATGGCCGAACCGGAGGAAGAGAGATCGGGGGAGAGGAGAGAGAAAGAGTTGGGGTGGTTTCCGGAAATGGAAACCTACCCGGGTAAATTTCCTTTTTTATCAAAAGTTACCATGAACAGTAACTTTACAATTTTGGCCATAACTCTCGCATACGAAGTCCGATTTTTACGAACCACATATGCACGCGCTCGGTTTAACGTCCCCTACAACTTTCATGAAGAACATTTTCTCAAATTTTGACCCGAATAAAAAGTCAACTTTTAGGGCCACTAAAAGTACTAAACCGAAAGTAAAAGTGAAAGTAAAGGTCGTTTACCGTCCAAATGACTAGTAAACACGTGGATTTAGGTTCGGGACGTTACAATCTCCCCTCCTTATAACAATTTCGTCCTCGAAATTTCATACTGTTAAAGTAGAGGTAGCACACATGTACTAATCTGCAATGCAACATCCTCAACGAAGGTAGTACTAGTACTCAGATCATAACAACGTGGGGATGATATCACACGATCGATATGCAAGTCTGCTCAACTCATGCAGAAACTAACTTTAGATCTAGTCCAAGAGGTGGCCAAATAAAATAAGGGAATCAACATATAAAAAGGAACAGTCCTCAAGCAGAAATATGACCAGTCACTGTAATCTTGAATACTGCATAAGGAATAATCGTCTCGCCCGTCAAGAAAACCAAGATGTGGAAATAAAGATATAACCCACAACCAGAATGAACTTCTTTTCATAGTCTCCTAAAAGACTAATCAAAACAATATCTCATCCAATGTTTCCAAAACCTTGAAGCTTGTCGACTTATCCTTGGTCAAATTTTTCTCTTACAATCACAAGTCAACTACTTTGACAACCCCAAAGATTTTCCTATAATTCCAACTACTCAAGCAAATCAAAACATGCTTATAGTTCAGATAGCACGAGGTATTGACGTCACAAGCCATTTGACTGGAATAGACGTATTCATAATCTTGCATATAACTCATACGGTGAAGAACCAAACCGTTCACCAACAACATTGTTATAAGTCATTGACCCCACACACAATACCTTTTCCAAATTACACCGGTGTTAATGGGAAGCCAACACGATTAAGACATCACAACATGGTTACAGAAACCCAAAAAGTCCAAAACAAGTAATTTATTAACTACCACACACAACAACACTTCATTCCATTTATTTATATAAAAATTTTTGATCGAATGTCGTTCACGTAAAGGTCCCACAATTGTCAAGCATAACAAAGGGTAGCCTCCGACAAACCCATAAGTTCTTAAGCAGGTAGGTTATGGAACCACTACACTTCCTCTTTGCTACTCAGACAACTGACTGGAACATTGATCACGCCTTGAAATGACATTCCCAGTAACAAGAAAACTCATTTAATAGTTATCCCGCTGGCCACACTTATAGTTCTCAAACGGGCAAATTAAGATTGTCCCTCGAAAACTTCTTATAACTATAATGTGGGGATAAAATTCTTCTAAATCACATGCATTCCAAGGAGTCTACCAATTACCAATGTCTAAAATCGAAACTGCTCACATTATGTACTACATCTTCCGAAACCTGATGCAAAGCAAAATCCATAAATATTCGCTCAATTCCAGCCCAAATATTCAAATCTAAGAGGAGATACATCACACCAAAGTTGTTCTTAGCTGAGGCTACACTTCTTAGTCATAGGTCAAAAATTTAGTTGAATCCATGTCAATCTCGCTGGTCTCTACGCCACAAATGATAATTCTACTTCGTATGCCAATATAATTCTCACCACCGAAAACAATACTTGATTGGAATTCCGATCACACTCAAATAAAATAGCATCCCTTGTTGACTCAACAGTTTTAAAGTATAGATATGCCC
Source organism: Rosa chinensis (assembly GCF_002994745.2). Lineage (NCBI taxonomy): Eukaryota > Viridiplantae > Streptophyta > Magnoliopsida > Rosales > Rosaceae > Rosa > Rosa chinensis. The sequence continues at coordinate 33,835,657 of NC_037091.1, read as the reverse complement.
TCAAGCATTACCAATAACTCTTAGCCACTGCTAAGCAAAAATTCGTAAAAACTCTTTTGCTCAAAACAACCTGGAGAGAAAGTCGAATAAGTGCCCAAATAGAAAAACTCACAAAGTCACTTAATTAAACAAATAGCACTTGTGTACCACAGAAACGGAGTCTACTTCCCAAGATAGGAAAATATGATATCGAAGAGGTTCATTGTCTGATGTTACAAGAATCAATGGAAATCAGTTATGTCAAACCGCGTTGAACTTGCAAGTGCTAGAATATAGCCAACTCCTTTTATTTAACTTAAGGCCAAAACCGATAAACAACAATTGCCCTTACCAAAAAGAGGATAAGATAACCACGAATCCACTCCTCAATCGACGCTTAACTTATAAAATTTCAGCTACAACAAGAATTCCTATGACTTCCTTGTGCTAACCAAAATTGCACCAAAAACTTTCCAAATCTTCTCACTAAGAATTATTCCAATAACATAACTCAATCATAGTAGCTCAACAAGTAGTACTTAAATATATATTGAACCCATGATAGAGCATAAGCCCAATCAATTTATTTCAATTCAACTCCTACTTCCTGTTCAAGTCGTCTTAATTTTAGATAAGTGGTGACCGGATTTCACTCATACCAACAACTTCCTATACATTTCCAATTAAAGGTCACCAGGGTGGCAAAGTTCGCTCATTTCCTCCAAAGAAATCCATTACACATAACCGATTCAAGTAATAACTAATTCCTCAAGGTAGCTAACACAATTCACAAGCTCTTTCCCAAACAATCCTTAATATAAGACAAAGGACACCCGTCCAACAGCTTGTGTCACACCAATCGATATTCGGATCCGAACGTGGTCCCACCACAATAATGATCCAATTTGCTCAAATAATCATCACTGAAGTACGTCACTTAAAACAGACTACAATACCTTCCACCCAAGATAACAAGAGTCTTGGTCAAGCCTTAACTTAAAATATTTCCAGAGCCAACAGAAAACTTATTTCCATAAAGTTATTCCTTCCACCATCCACTAATATAATATCACAACCCATTCGTCCGGCAAACTTCCACTAAGAGTCTATCACAATTCAACCTTCAAGGCTCCGTGATTCAAAACTCAAATCAGATTCCGTATCACAAAGTAATTCCGTTTGAACTTCTAAGAACACCGAACTATGTCACTATCACTATTCCCCACAACCGTTTCATTCAAAAATGGATAAACAAAGGAATCCATTTGCATAATACCACATACGAAGAGTTGATTCCAACTCTCCCAATTATTTACCGACCAAAGTCGTAACTCTATTATAGAACCTTAAGCATTCTTCCAATTCTTGCACTTCAAGCACATATCAACTGTAAAAGCCCATTCTTGTTAATCTCCCTACTCGCTACCATACAAGACTCAGATAGACAAAACTATAAGTCATGGTATCAAAAATCAATCTCTTTTATTTCGAGCAAAACTATGCTCATACACCTTGGTTAGGTCAACGACCCAAAATGACAATTTCTAAAAATCCCGTCCTACTTATATCTCTCAATTACTGTCGTTACCTCTCACTTGCCATCATCAGTGACCAAAGTCACTCGAAAACAAAGACTCTAGCCATAACAACCCAGAATAATTATTCAATTTTTCTCTGTAAATGGTTTCCAACACTGAGGTTCCCAAAGAACCACCAAAAACTTCCAATAATATTTCAAATGCTACTTAACAACCAATCACATCACACAACATCTTTCCCGAAACTTGGTTCAAAGTCAAAACCACCATTATTACCAAGTCCATTTCTACCCACAATCCTGATTCCCGAAGCAATCATATCATCTAGAGACAGCCCAAAGCTATTGTCGCTCGTCTCAGACACTCAAACACAACTCGAACTCTGGTTTCCGCACCTTAATCCCTGCCCCAACAAACTTGTTGGCATCAAGGAAAAGACAACCACAACATTTTCCTCGAATCACATTTCGTAGCACAACTCGAAAATGTAGAGTAGTTTTACTCTACCATCACCAGGGATAGGCGCATGATAGTTAACCAATCGAATACGGAAAGAAAACCCTAGGAGGTCGGCGTACAAGAGGCATAGTACCAGAAGAAAACCAACTAACTTTGTACCTTACACACTTGATGAATACCACAGCACCGAAGAGCACACGATGGGGAACCGCTGCAGTCGGGCCATCACTCGAGAGGTACTGGGCAACACCAAGTATATAAGGTAACAGAATAGAAACGAGTCTACAGAACCTAATAACCTAATGCTCTGATACCAACTGTCAGGACCCACCCCGGAATTACCCTCCTAACTCCCAGGTGGACCTGCGGGACCCACTTTTCGAGAAAATTCGACAGAATCTCCCCTAAAAATGGGCAACCCTAAACCTGCTGAAAACACTCCTCAAAATAATTTAAGTTCTACGCTTGAAGCCGCCCTGCTTCCTAGCAACAATCCAAAAATTCTCCAAATAAAAAACATCGAACTTCACAACCAAAACATCTTAAACAAATACAACCCCGTAACTCAATCGTTCAACAATCTCCCAAAATAAACCACTCTCTTACACACATAATTATACAAATGTATAAATCCACTCTCAACAAGTATTCAGAGCAATCTAAGGAACAGACTCGGAATATAATACAATAAGTAGGTTAATCAATAACCTACTGAGAATGGATGACAAAGGTGGTACTAGCCTCCGCTCCTATGCCGGTCCACAGTACTGTGATCTGGGCAATTTAAACCAAAGGGCCCAGGGGGAAAGTACATAAAAACGTTAGAGTGAGTGGACAAAATAAATAAGTATCAATAAAGATAAATTTATACTTTCCCACAAGTTTACAATATAAAGTCTCGATGCATGCAACGTTTATAAAACGTATTTCTTTAAGTTCACAACTCGTGCAAAACATTCCAGCCCCGCTGGATAAAATAAACCGGACTAGCCCCGCTAGTCAAATCATAATAAAAGATGGGGAAAAACTTTCACCATACGAAAGAAGGGAGCCTTATTGGCTCGGGTCGGAGTGTCCCACACTCTTGAGCATCCCATGCTCTCCTCTACTCACCTACGAACACATAGTAAGTAGGGAGGAGTAATAATAGGCTAGCCAGTAATATAATATATAAATAACGACCCTAGGTATGGCGGTTTAAAAACCGTTAAATCCTTAAAGCTTCCCCAAGTCCCACGTATAAAGGACATACGGGTACGATTCCCAACCGTACTCTGATTTTCGTAAAAAGCCGTATAAATTAACAGCGTGTCCCACACGCTAAAGAAATAAATAAATCAACAACGAGGCATTCCCAATGCCAAAATCGTAATCAATAAATAATCATAGAGATTTATTTCAAACGAACTCCATTTATAAATAAAGTCTCAAATAAAAATTCGAATCCGAGCATAAATACTTTATAACCAAATTCTCAACCGATATAAATCATAATCACTTCATGGAAAATAATATTTAGAAGTAACTCCATAAGATAAATCATAATTATCTTTATATGCTCGGAAAAAATACGTTAATAAAATAAAACAGGCTTTAATAAATAAATGCATGCATCACTTATTTAAAACAAACGTCCACTCACAAAGTACGGCTAAGCTTGCCGTCGATCCAAACCCTCCTCAAGGAAATCCTCCTCACGTCCTGTACAATATAATGTTCGTAACTTTAATTTCGGGATGGAAAACTAAATTGGATTAATTAAAATCAACCCTAATATCAACTTTAATTGCCCAATTTCTCCCAATCTTCTTCAATAATATTATCTCCTTAATATATAGGCTCAAAGGCCAAACCGAGGAAATCCGATGGATGGATTCCTCATAATTCGTTTAATAATTTCTCCATTCTTTGAATAAACACCAATATTCATATCCAATTCACCTCCAAATCCATTTCCAAGCTTCGATTAATCAACTAGACGTAAAAAGGATTAATTACAGTAACAACAAGTCGAAATTTCCGGCCAAAACGCCAACTCACGCGCCACCTACAGTGGCGGTGCGTGGGTTTCACGTGCCGGTGCCAACCTCCACCTCCGGTCACCAAATTTCAGGTGCAACACCTACTCAACACACTGATTCCACTTCATAACTACAACATTTACAAATAACAACTACAAACAGTCGAAATCGATCCAAGAACACAAACCCAGAAAATTCAAGAACCCTAATTCGATCCGGCCTCTACACTTCAAATCGTGTTACAAGACCATAGGGGAAATAATCAGTGGTAAAAACCAAACCTTCGACGAAGAAATGGGGGCCGGAGGTGGCCGGAATCGTCGGGAATCGGCAAAAGTCCCAAACTGCAGCCGGAGTGGTTTTGGCTTCGATCCGTGGTTTTCCGGCCAAATCGTGGAAAATCAAGGCTGCTGGGGTGCTCGGAGGGAGGAGGCGCTCCTCTGGTGACCGGTGGCACGCCGGTTGGTGGCCGGAATCGCCGGAATTTGATGGAAGAAGAAAAATGGCCGAACCGGAGGAAGAGAGATCGGGGGAGAGGAGAGAGAAAGAGTTGGGGTGGTTTCCGGAAATGGAAACCTACCCGGGTAAATTTCCTTTTTTATCAAAAGTTACCATGAACAGTAACTTTACAATTTTGGCCATAACTCTCGCATACGAAGTCCGATTTTTACGAACCACATATGCACGCGCTCGGTTTAACGTCCCCTACAACTTTCATGAAGAACATTTTCTCAAATTTTGACCCGAATAAAAAGTCAACTTTTAGGGCCACTAAAAGTACTAAACCGAAAGTAAAAGTGAAAGTAAAGGTCGTTTACCGTCCAAATGACTAGTAAACACGTGGATTTAGGTTCGGGACGTTACATCCGCTCCGTCCACGAGCCAAGAAACCGTCCAATAACCATAAATTAGATTCCGGAAAATCCTTGGAAAATAAATACGAATTTCCGGGGCATCACATCCCTCTACCATCTATGGGTAGATAAAAAGTTTGTCGTATTACCACAGCGATACATAGATTAGGTCCAATCATTTGACGGTTCCCATGCTCACTTATTAAAGAAAGCCTATTAAACTATGGACTAGTACTAATGCATAGTAATAGGCTAGCAAATTCAAAAGAGGAAACTAACTAAATAATGGGTACAAAAACCCATAAGTTATTATGGACCCAAGAGAAAGCAGGCCCAAGATCAATTGCGAAGCCCAACCATCAGCCCACAAAGTCCATCAAGAACAAAACCTAGCTGCTCCCAATTGATCTTGCCACCATCAGCAATAATGGCACCGGCCGGCCAACCTCCCATATCGACCAATTCGAAGGTAGCCACACGTCCTCCTCCTTTGCATACCTCCCCGAGATCAGGGCTGGGATTTGAGCTCAAAGACAGCTCAACCACATGCTCCTCCATGTTGATCTAGACACCCAAAGTCGCCTGCTCTCCACTTGAAGCTTCAGTAGCATTCGCAACTCTGGCCATGACCAACCTGCAAGCGTAGTGTGATGAGTGCAGCCGCTCATGGAAGTCACAGAAAAAAACACCGTCGCCTAAAAGAACCGACCCGATAGGAGGCATACAAGCCGCTGTAGCTTCTAGATTGATGGCCTCTTTGAGAAGGGTACTAGCGGCAACGAAGTCTCCGATGGAGTGAACGGTATTACCCTTGGATTTGGCTTCGTTGGCTATAGTAGATGGCGCAACCAAGCAGGCCGTCGGCCATTGACGGGCAAGAGGCCGCCATGGCAAATGCCGACTATCAGGGGACCATGTATGCCTAGGATGATCACAGGATGGTGATAGATGGAGTCATTCAAAATTTGGATGGCTAGATCTACCATTTTTGTCACCGCAGGACGGTGGCAATGCTAGCATGAGCGTGAATGTGAGTGCCACTAGGGGGAATAGAGTGCTAGGGTTTCTCATTGAAAAGCTATTCTTGTTGGTGTAGATTATGAATGATGACATATATGATATATCAAATAAATCTTTTATTTCTATTTTTTTTTAAGAAAAAAAAAGTAATTTTAATTTTGCTAGGATAAAACCATTAAATATCTGATAAATAATTACAAAAATATGTCATGTTATCCATAATTTACATCATTGACTATCATAAAATTGAATGGCTAGGATTTTGTGTAAAAACTTGTATCATATTTTGAACCCAACCCAATTTATATACTAAACACAAAGGGTGAAGTGTGTGATTTGTTTCTTATTAAGGCCCAGTTTGGCCCTGAGGTCTAAGCTGCTTAAGCTGCTTATTCAATAATTTAAGCTGGAAGAGGTGTTTGGTAAAACAAGAGATTATGGATTATAATTCAATCTCCCACTTCCCAATGTTATAATCCACAAGTTGCAAAAGTGATGCTTCAGATTAACAGATTTTAGAAGTTGAGATCATTTACCTATATTGCCCTCATCTATATTCCAGCTCCGAACTGAAGATGGACTGAGGATTCGATACCTACAACCCAGCAAGTTCGTGACTTCCAACTCCAATCGTGGTCAGCTTTCTTCTACAGATGCAACGAAGCCAGGACTAAGCCGAGAAGAGCCGGAAAAGTCGCCGGCGTCGAGGAACCGCGACGGAGCGGAGAATTCCCAAAAACGAAAATCATCAGAACCAATCGAATTCAGAAACTAATCACACAGGTATGTAGACCATGACGAGAAGATGAGATTTCATACCACATGCAAGCCAATTGGTGGCCGAAGTCGCCGGAATTCGCTGAAACTCGCCGGAGCAATAAGAACTTCTCACCGTCGATTCTTCTTCGTCGTCTGGTGCATGGACGATCAAAGGCCACAAGCGTGACGGGTACGAGGAGACGAAGAGGATGGTGCCCGTGCGCCATTGTGGGGTGGTCGGAGGTGAAAGTTTCGGTCAGGCTTCTCTTCCGGGTCGGTGGCCTTCTAACTCCAAGCTCCCTTTCACCTAGCTCGACAATCTGATCTGTTTCCTTTCCTTTTAAAGCCAAATCAACGGACCAGATTGGATGGTGGAGGAAGTTGGTGGCTCAGATCGCGCCACTTGATTTCTATTTCCTTAAATAAATTTTCAAAACCCTAGAACATCGGAAAGTCACGATAAATGGTCGGAGTATCCGAAAAATTCTCTGAAAATTTCCCAGAACTTCAGAAAGTCACGATAAATGAATGAGTAGAGTATAACTTATAAAGATAATAAATGTTATTATTTCTAAAAATATATATAAGTAACATCATTTTAACATCATGTCCTTTTTGGTCATTTTCTAAACTCACAGTACTTTTACACTAAAGTTTACCAAACACTTCAACACTGCTTTTGTACTCACAGCACTTTTAAAAGCACAGTTTACCAAACACCCCGCTACTTAATTTCACAGCTGATTATTCTCACAGCACAGCTAAAGCCGATTTTAAATTAATCACCTTGGGGCCAAACTCGCCCTAAGAAGCGTACATACTAGGAATCAATCACAGTTTGGTTTTGGGATTTCGGACGCCTAATGCAAAGTTGAATAGCCGGCCTTACTAATCATGGCGTCCCCTACATGGGAATACTAAAGGAGTAAGGAGTTACAGTTCAGAGATGCCTCACTCCCTCTTGCACCATTTAAGAGAGAATATAATTCAACTTCCAAAAAAAAAAAAAACTGCAAAAAAATCATGAAAAAAAGAGAGGGCTGAATAGGACTCGACCAGTACGACAAACTAAGAAACACCTTTACCAACTGAACTATATGTGGCTCGTTTTTATTTCAGTTCTTATATCATATATTTAGTTGGGTGAGGCTCTAATGAGGACATTAAAATGAGGATTTTATGAGCACTTTTAAATCAACGGTTGAATGACAAGTGTGTTGTACAATTAATATTTCACTTAAAATTTAAAATTAGTACTATTCTTTCAACCGTTGATATGAATGTCTTCATTAAGTCCTCATTTTAAAGTCATCACTAGAGCCTCTCCTATATTTAGTTTATGTACTATTTAATTAAAAATTCACAGGCCAGCATCACCTCATACTCGGGCAATCACATGAGCCATGGCATATTATTCTGAGAAAAGAATACCCAGGGCGACAAGTATTAACGATCGCACATGGAGAGCCCTGATAACCAGTTACGATATAACCCGTAGATAAGAGTGGCCACCTTGCATGATCGATCATGATGAGAACCATCCAGTTTGGGAAGTAGTTGATCATGATTATCAATTTGTTTGCCTCAAAATTGTCTCAGCCGAAATGAGGGCCGAGGGACTTGTGGTTGAATCGTCCTTCTAAATATTGCGCGGGTGTACCAACTCACGGCCGAATGGCCGACTGAGGTTCAGATCTGATTTGCGCTTGTATCTGACTACTTTCAAGTGATTGTAGGCCGAGGAAGGAACCTTCTCAACCGTCAGGTTCTAATGTCTCTGTTGCAAGGACTTCAGTTAAGTGTTAATCCTAACCGGGATCTTCTACCACGTTCACTTCTTGGGTAAACTCAAACGTTCAAGTGACGAGAGAGAGATTTATCGGGTGAAGGTACTGGCAAATCACGGTGAAGACGAAGGTGAAGTGGACTCGGTTGTCAAAGCGTTGTGAGATTATGTGTGTGTGAACAACGAATCGCATCAACCCAATCTGGACCAGCCGAAAGAGATCAATGGAAGAGAATTCTACGTTACGAACTACTCCTCTGTGAGTTGCTTTCCACATAAATTGAGACGTGTCTTTAGGCGCAACATGTCCTTGTTGAAGTCATTGACCCTTTTGTAGTCAAGTAACTGGATTTCATTCCACTGAACGGTTAGTTCTGGGAACAATGTGTCATAAATGTTCTCAAAACGTCCCTTAAAGGCATCCCACAGTTCTTTGGGTGTCTTCAATTGAATGTACTCCAAGCGTAGGCTAGGATCAATATGTCGCCTCAGAAACATTAAGGCATTTGCTTTGACCTTAGTAGATGGTTCATCATCTTTGGGGTCGGTAATGGTGGCAGTTAGTCTTTTACCACAAAGGCAGTTTCCACATCTGAAACCCAACGATGGTACTCAAGTCCTTCTGAGTCCAAGATGTCAAATTCAGGTCGAGTTGGATCAGTCATCTACATAAACAAGAGGGAAGCTATAAATTACGCAGTCATAAAGACATCCACGTGAATTATTTTTCAAAAATATGAATTAGATTTAAAGACCAAGATTCATAATGGTCACATTTTTTCTCATTGCTATGTGAAAATACTTTATCACGGTAATTATGTGTTTATAATGCGCATAAATTTTCATTATCATGGCAAGATGCAATTTATATGTAGCATGCTAAATAAGGAATAACCATAGCACATTAAAACATAGCATATATATAAAAAATTACATGGCATGCTCAAATTTCACAAATATACAATAAAATATATGCTACACATAATATATCATGCGTAAAAATATAAACAATAGTATAATATAAAAACATGCTTAGGAATAATTATATAAACGTAAATAAAAATCACAAAACGTGCTCAAAATTTCATAAATATTATGTAACAAAATATATATAATCATGCTTAAAGATAATTATATAAAACATAAATAACAAGGCATGCTTAAAAAAAAAATCAATATTATCTAAGTAAACATGCTCAAAAGCTTTAATTATAAACAATTAATTATACCATAGTATGAAATTAAATAAATAAAAGAGAACATACTTGGTTTGGAGAAAATAAAACAATCCTAGAGCACGCGCGTGTTGATGCAGAAGTGCATAGCGATGTTTTTGCACTTGAGAAAAACTGGGCTGCTTCCTCTTCCAGTGGGCCTCAAGGCCTTGTTTTTTTTTTTCTGGGCTTCAGGCTTGCTTCTTTTGATTTTTTTTTCTACTGGGCCGCGTCACCACTCAAGGCCCATTTATTTTTTTTTGTTTTTTTAAGTTGGGCCGGGATTCTTTTTTCTCTGGGCCCAACCTTTTCTTTGGGCCGACTCACTTTTTTTTCTTTTTTTTTTCCTTTCTTCTCCTTCGCGTTTCTTCCCTCTCTTCTTCTTCCTCCTGGTTTGCAGGTGATGGGTGGTTTATGCAGGCACTAGGCCGAGCACGGCTGGGCTGCGGGGAGGCGAGGTCTGGCTCGGCTGGGCAGCAGTGACGGGATCACGGGGGTCTGCTGGTCGGTGGTGTGTTGCAGGCGGGTTGCTGCTGCAGGCGGGTTTGGCCGGTGCTGCACTGGGATCTGTGGCTGGTGAAGGGTGATGTGCTGCTGCAAGGTGCCAGGATGCAGGGTGGAGGCGACTGGGCTGCAGGCTGGGCAGCAAGGGATGGGCGGCTGGCTGGGCTGCTATCGGTAGAATTTTTTTTTTTTTTTAATTTATGGTGGCAGCAGAAGGAAGAAAAAAAAAATTCTAGGTTTTGTTTTTTTTTTTTCTGACAAGAAGAAGAAAGAAACTAGAAAACTAGGGTTTTTTTTTCTTGGCTATTGGCTCTGAGCGTGGTGATAATGTGTAAAACTAAATTGAGAATTGGAATTGGTCTACTCATTTCATTTCATAGGCCCTTTATATAGGGAGAGAATTACAACGGAAATATTAATTACAATGATGACATTAAACGCTGATTGATCCGTAATCCTTGCTGATTGATGGTAATCGCTGATTCTTTGATTCTCTCTCTGTCAGTCACTTTGACGAAGGCACATAATTTGTTTTTCCTTTAACATCAGTTAAATTTTTTTGTACATATTGCCCATGAAAATGTAATCAGACAGCGCATGTATTAGTTAGAAACGCGGTTTTGTTTCTTGCATTTCGAGTTTGGGCATGTACTAAGAACTTATGTAACTATCTAAATTGCGTTTCAATGCAATTCATTTCTTTCTTCTAAAAAAATGCCATATTAATTCATTGGAAGCAAGCATTGTTTGGAACGAGTTTCACCGTCAATCTTGGAGAAGGCTTGTCTCACTCTGGGAATCCACCCCATGTTTGTCCTATTTAAATATAAGGGAAAATTACTGGTCCCCCTGTACTTTTTGGGATTCGACAGTTCAGTCCCTGCTATTCCAATTTTAACAGATAACTCCCCAAACATTCAAATTTCACACAATTTGGTCTAAAATGACCAGTTTACCCCTCACTTATTCTTTTTTTTATTATTATTCCTCTCTCTCTCTCTCTCTCTCTCTCTCTCTCTCTCTCTCTCTCTCTCTTTTATATATATGTATATGTGTGTGTGTGTGTATTTTTTATTCTTCTCTCTCTTTATATATATATATATATATATATGCAGGCCTTCTCCACTGCGGACGTCCGCAGTTTTTCATTGGTGCGGATTTCCAGTTTTGACCCACTTTCCGATCATATTTTCACATCTTAACCGTTCAGTTTTTAGGTCCTAATGTATAGATCACCTCTGCAAAATTTCAGCCAAATTGGTGATCGTTAAGGCATCCAAAACTGCAATTTACAATAATGTACACGAACGGTTCCGGTTTGGCAGATTCGGTCCGTTCGTGTAAATTGCAGTTTTGGATGCCTTAACGATTACCAATTTGGTTGAAATTTTGTAGAGATGATCTATACATTAGGACCTAAAAACTGAAAGGCTAAGATGTGAAAATGTGATCGGAAAGTGAGGAAAAAATGGAAATCCGCACCTTTTTTCTTAGGTGCGGATATCCGCACCTGAGAATGATTATATATATATATATATATATGTGTGTGTGAGTATATATGTATGTATGTATGTATATATATGTATATGTGTGTGCGTATATATATTTTTATTCTTCTCTCTCTTTTTATATATATATTTATATGTATATATGTGTGTGTACATATACATATATATATATATATATATATCTATATATATATCTATAGATATATATATAGATATATATATATATATATATATGTATATGTAGATATATAAATATAGGGTTAATTCCTGTTTATCCAGAAATCATATGTATTTTGTCCACTTGCACCAATAAGTTGTATTGTGCCCATTTACACAAATCTTAGAGAAAAAGACCTATAGGGGTAGTCTTTTCTAAACCAGTGCCTAATATGTCCTATGCTGACTTTTGAGTTTAACCTTTGCTTTTTCTTAGGAAAACTTGTTCACACTCTTAAAAAAAAACAAAACTAGCCTTCAACATGCCCAAGTTTTTCACCTACGGCTCCCTGCCTAACGGTTATTTTAACAGGCGGAATCACTGCTGCTTGTTTCTATCTTAAGCTGACGCAATTTTTCCTAAGAAGCAGAAAGTTTTAAGCCTAAAAATAGTACAGGAATAGAGGCAGAAACAGATATAAACTTTTAAAACATCAAACTAAAGTTTAAAACATAATTGACAAGGTGGATGAGCAATCTGAAATTATTTATTCAAACATAATTTATAGACTAGAATTCAGAGCTTCATTCTCAAGTAAACAGCTAAGAAGCTGTTTAGCTATTCATAAGAATGATTATAGATACTTGTAATGAAAGCACACTACTTCACACCAGACAGGAAGAGAAGAGCACATTGCTACTATGGCTCTCTTACTTCTTGAGAGAAGACTCTTCTACTCAATTTTCTGATCTATCTAGGTTTTTCGAATCTAAAACTGATGTGTGATTTTTTCGAATCTAAAACTGATGTGTGATTTTTTCAAATGCCTTACAACTGAAGCTAAAGCTCCTTATATAGGGAGCGGAACTCAAACTAGAATTCAAAACAACAAAATGTACAAAACAACTCTGTGATTATCTGCTTTTGTGAGTGCTCCTGATGGTGGAGGTCAGACGGGAAAAAGCAGATTCCTTTAGGTGAAATGTTTTTTCACCTATCTTTTTGAAAAGAAAAAGTGACTTTTGAGAAAAGTCCAAAAGTACTTTCGGTGCTTTCTACACCTGCTGCTTCACATGTTCTTGTCTGTTTCTGAATTGTGACCAAGGACAAACGAGTTGTTATCTGCCTAGGCCATACGAGCAGTTGTTGCATTATCTTCAACATCTGTATCAACATACATCTTGTAGTGATTGTCTGTTTCAAGCTTTTCAACCCACTGTAAGCATGCCAGCGTCGAGTCTATCTCCTTTCTTGTGAGAGATAGGAAAAGGTCACTGCTAACAACGTCAGGATGATCGTAAGCAGTGATAATTATTTTTACTCCTGCTGCCAGGAAAGTATTCTTGGAGTCTTCAGAGATGATCTTTTTTATGTACTCCAGTGACATGGCCTTCATCCATGGAATGCTTGAATTTGGCTGGCCATTGTAAGCAACACAGGCAGGCTGAAGATATCTTCTTTGAATGATTCTTAGATAATGATACGGAGAAATATATTCAACTTCACCGTTTGTTTTCGGAAACCATTCTAGCGGAGTGGATCTGAACTTCAGTCTCAGCATGCAGTCATTTTTTCTGACATTTTTGACTGTGTTGACGATTATAGGGGGCAGTCCCTTGAGATCATCATTTGTTTTAGTCCACAGATTATGGACAAAACCATTTTCAACAAGCCAAAGCTTGTGTTCTTGAGGATGTTCGCTCTAAACATTGACTAAGTACCTTCCAACATAAGGTCCAGAAATAATGAAGAGAGTTGTAGGAATATAGGCCTCAGAATTATGCTTTCCTATCAGATTATGGAATTCGAACCAATCTGATTCCTTCAGCGCTATGATAGGAATTCTAGCACTATCTGGATCTTCCAAATAGTGAATTTTTTCACTTCTAACAGCACTCTGCTGCATAGGTTCGTGTTGTGGTCTAGCATTTTCATAGAGTTCTTCAGCTAAGACAAACAGGGCTGGGAACATGATACCACTGTTTCTTTCTTGAAAGGCAAATAAAAGATTATCTAAGATTGCCTTCTGGTTGTAAGCTAGCCTCCTGCCAGTTCTTAACACAGGATCAGCAAAGGTTCTTAATTCATAATTAAAAACATTTATAACTCCAGTTGGAGTAGGTCTGCTTTTTGGCAAAGCAGCAGCCGTCAACGGTATTGATGAGCCTTTACCATCTGCCGTTTGAGACGGGCTAGCCAATCCTTTACCTTGGGATTGATCAGTTGGAGCCAAGCCTTTTGGACTTAGCAAAAACCTTTTGAGGATTTTTTCTTTAGGATCCTCATTAGTTTCATGTTCTTTCCCAGTTCTTCTGCTTCTAGGATTGCGACCTTCGTCGTCATCTTTTCGGCTGAACATGGCCAGTTCTCTGGTTAAGGCGTCTGGAAGATTGTTAATGCTTGGATCCGTGGGGGATCTAATTAACGATAAGTAAGAGAGAGGGAGAGATTGACACAAGATGTATAGTGGTTCATCTCCCGCCTTAGCGGGAGACTACGTCCACTTGAAAGCTTATACTAGTGTGTCGAGCCTTGCGGCCTAACATGATCACAAAGTGTGTTGTGATGGGATCCCTTGAGTTGTGGGAGGAGAGTTCCTTTTATAGGTGAAGGAAGCTCTCTCATTTACATTTTCTTAGATGTGGGACTCAAAGCTACTATTCTAGTCTAGAGAAACATATTGTGGAGGCAACTTGGCAAGGCCGGGAAGGTGGCTTCCCGGCGACGGATTTGCGACTTCCGGATACCGTAGCGTAGCTTGAACATAGGGCTACAAGATGCATGTCTCGGTTGGGCCTAACCATGGCTTGTGGGTGTCTCAAAGAGGGTGTTACTTATGCTTGGTGATGTAGTAAATACTCCATATTGTTGGAGGTATGTACAAGTCCCCGAAGTCCCCAAGTAAGAGGAGCTTCTTGGTTGGGGAGTTATAACCACGATGTCATCAAGCATAAGTAACCGGGCGGCACGGAGCCCCTACAAGTCCCCGAACTCCATAAGCAAGAAGGGACTCGTGAACCTGCAAAACAAAGACAAAAAACAGGCATATGTAGGATTCTCGTTGCATTGGGCAACAAATGTGAGTTGCACTTATATGCGTTGGCATATACGAACGTACGGGGTGCATGATACATGTTGATGTATACACTCGAATGGCACCGAGTACGATCGCTTATGACGTACAAACTCGAGAACGCGTATGGTCGTGTGAGCATATGGATTGCATACGATAAATGTAAGTTGTATGAGCGTTGCGGAGGTAAGCGTTTGTAATTCGTGAGTGTTGAATGCTTGAACGCTTGTGTTTGTTTGGTTGTCGCTCGTATTAATGGAACGTGAAAAGAATTCGATTTGTCACAAGCGACAAATGGTAGAAGAATTCAATGTTCCATTAACGTGTGGTGTGTCGAGTAGACATGAGTGTAAAGTTCGAGGATTGCCGGGCAGGCATGAGCGAAACACTCGGGGTTGCTGGGAAGGCATGAGCGGGAAGTTGGTGGGTTGCCGGGAAGGCATGAGCAGGAAGCTCGGGGTTGCCGGGAAGGCATGAGCGGGAAGCTCGTGGGTTGCCGGGAAGGCATGAGCGGAAGCTCGGGAGTTGCCGGGAAGGCATGAGCGGAAGCTCGGGGGTGCCGGGAAGGCATGAGCGGGAAGCTCGTGAGCGGAAGCTCGTGGGTACCGGGAAGGCATGAGCGGAAAGCTCGTGAGCGGAAGCTCAAGGGTTGCCGGGAAGGCATGAGCGGAAGCTCAGGGTGCCGGGAAGGCATGAGCGGAAAGCTCGTGAGCGGAAGCTCAAGGGTTGCCGGGAAGGCATGAGCGGAAGCTCAGGGTGCCGGGAAGGCATGAGAGGGAGCTCGGGGGTGCCGGGAAGGCATGAGCGGAAGCTCGTGGGGTGCCGGGAAGGCATGAGCGGAAGCTCGGGGTGCCGGGAAGGCATGAGCGGGAAGCTCGTGGGTGATGCCCTGAGGCATGAGCGTGGCCGTTGCTAATTATGCTGGGCTGTATGTACAAGTCCCCGAAGTCCCCAGTCAAGGAGGGTGTTCTCGCGGGTTGATACCAAAGCGTAGCTTCGTGCCGTATATCAAGCATAATTAGTGCGAGTGCGTCGTCCATCTAGAATTGGTTGGAGCGAACGCTTTTGCCCTTTCGGGTGGGCCCCTGCTAGGCCCTGCGAGGAGTCCCCCACTCCTGGCTATAGACCTCCGGATGGTCGGAAAATTGTTTGATGAGGGGAGCTGCGCGGAGCAGAGGGTGTTGGGTAGCGAGCCCAATCTTAGATACCCAAGCGTCGGGGTTAACTGCCGGATCAATGGCTGCCGTGGGCTGTGTTAACTAGTCCCTAGCTGTTTTCTCGAAAGAGAAACTTGACTGCAATGCCGCGTAGCGGTCATTGTCATTATGAGGCGTTGCCTTACCGCCTGGCGGTTGGTCGTAGAACATAGACTCGTAAAGTTTGTATCTGTATGAAAAATGATAAACACATAGAGCAAGGAATAATATTTTGTTTATGTCCCCTGTTTATTTAATTGGATTGCAATTAAATAGGAGCATGGCATATGTATATAGCATGTAGTTGTAATGTGGATGCTGATATCATTTTTGCATTTTTGTAGATATGCCAAAGGATCATTGAGACCGGTATGTGAAGCATGGCATATCTAGTATGTGAGGTCTAGAAAGTGTTGCCAAATCTACGAAATGTTGTAGGCATGCTTAAAAGTTTATGGAAGCATGTAAAGATATACCAAGTGTGATATTCTATAAGTATGCTTAAAAGTAGTGAAAGCATGTAACGGCTCTAATTGCGAGAGCGTAAGAGATAAGACATAGTGACTTATCTTATGCTAAGTTGGAGGCTAGCGGAGTTGGCCGAGCATGACGGTCCATTACCTTGGTGGATAAAGTGCTCCGATAATGTATGTCAACTCGTAGTTGAGGTTGAATGCTCGATAGAAATAATTGAATTTCCCTAAAACAAGATATATGATTAATATGTGGATTTGTAAAATCAACATCAACAATTTGCATAGGTACTTTGATAAAATTTTAAACAAAGTGTATAAGTTGACATGTTTGTTTTAGAGAGATTTTGAATGCCAATAGAGAGACAAATTAAGGGCACATGTACTGAATACCAATTAGATGCTTTAGTGGTAGAGCATATAGAAAGCAATTATGCATGTGGTTGTGTGTTGCGTGTTCATAGAAGAACAATTGTTGCATGCTGTGGTAGTACGTAATGAATCATATATGGATTTGTTATGTATAGCTAGCAAATCAACCATGAAAGAACATGGACAGAGCATCGACACATATATGTAGCATGTACATGCTAGTTTCATGCTATTTGAGATAAATGAGTTTTGTGAAGGCATAGATGCATGGTATATATGTGTAGTCTTTAACATAAATATCTATACCCACAGTTATATAAATTGCTCTTAAGAAGAAGACAAAACTGAGAAAGATTAATCTAAATAATCAAGTGTAAAGGCATGTGTAAGGCTGTGAGATCACAGTATGCGTTAGATGGACAAGTGTGGCATGCATTTGATGCGTGGCATCATAATTGGAGCATAACAGGCAATAAACCACGTTAAATATATTTGAGCTAAAGATACTACGTGCAAGCATGCCTTATCCATATCCTGTTGTAAACGACAACCATTATAGATACTGAGCTTGGCTATCTACCGCGGCAATATTTAAAGGTTTGAAAAAACTTATCTTGATTGCTGGGAGTATTATCGAACGCTCGGACCAGCTCGCTAGATGCTTTGAAGAGAATAAGTTGGGTGTTTGCATCATGCTTCGGGGTGTCCATAGCGGTTGTGATGGTATTGCCCAGAATGGAAGGTCGATTGTAGGTGCCTAGTGATCCCCAGATTTTCTTTTATGCTCGGAGCTGAATGAGGACTGAGTGTCCAGAGATGCTCAACGGAGGAAGTTGGGCGGTGGTGCCTAGCGGAGGCAGCTGGATGGCAGCGGAGGATTATCCGACGAAGATGGCTAGCACTCGGCAGAGCTCAATCAGATCGGCGGTGTTGTGGTCAGCGGTGGTGTTTGTGAGTTGCCGATCGGGTTTAATGGATAACCGAAGGCGTCGTATATGACGCTGATCATGGGAGATTATTGAAGAAGCTTTGCAGCTGGACCGAAGAGGATGGGAGGGCCTCGACGGAGATGCCTAGTGGCAGCGGTGCTTGGTCAGCGGTAATGCTGTGGTCAGCGGAGCTTGGTGCTCACTTGGAGCTTGGCGGAGACGGCGGAGACAGCGGAGACTCAACACTTGCCGCTGGCTCAGGTTAGCGGTGCCGCCGAAGCTGCTGGCACGTTGGTGTGCTAGTTGACGAGCTTGTCATTGACAGAGGGCGTAATATTGACGGAGCACATGTACCCCTGGGTCGCTGCCATGTTCGCTATCCGCTGACGAAGAAGGTTGGCAGTGCAAGGCCGCCGGACATTTGTGGAGCCCAAGCTTGGCCGTGGAGTCCAGCGGAGCACTCGACGGAGCTGGGTGGAGCGGAGCTGCTGGTGCTAGCGGAGGTTTGCACAGTGTGCCAAGATGGCTGGTGAAGGATTGCTAGCGGTGACCTCTGATAGAAGTTTTGGCGGAGCTGCTCGGTCAACAGTGGTGGCTGGCGGTGGTCTTGGAACTCAGCGGAGCATTTGGAGCTCGGTGGAGACTTGGAACTGAATGGAGCAGAGGTGCTCGACGGTGTTTCACTCAGCGGTGGAGGCTAGCGGTGCTTTAGTCAGCTGGAGTAGTTTTGGCTAGCGGTTTCCGGCTGGCGGAGGTTCTGCCGCTGGTGTATGCTAGCGGTGCTGTAGCTAGTTGAGGACTTGGTGCTCAGCGGAGGTTTTGGAGCTGTTGAGCGGGCTGGCTGCTAGCGGAAGCAATGCGGGGCTGGCGGAGATGGTTCCCAGCGGAGGAGGAGTTCTGGCGGAAGTGGCTGGGTGTCCAAAGCAAATCTCTGGGTGTCCAGAGAAGTTTGCCTCCAATTTTTCAAAATTTTTTTTTTTTTTTTTTTTTTTTTTTTTTGGAAGTTCAGCGTTGACTAACCATGGTCAGTGTTGACCAAGCTAGCCCGGCGTTGACCGACTCCGCCGGGCGTTGACCGACCCCGCCGGGCGTTGACCAAGCATGCCGGGCGTTGACCGACCCCGCCGGACGTTGACCGGCCACATTTTGATGTTGAATGAGCGTCGAATCGACATTTTCGGGTCAAAGTTCGTGGTAGGTGACGAAGCCTTTTTGTTGGCTTCCCACAGACGGCGCCAATGTTAATGCTTGGATCCGTGGGGGATCTAATTAACGATAAGTAAGAGAGAGGGAGAGATTGACACAAGATGTATAGTGGTTCATCTCCCGCCTTAGCGGGAGACTACGTCCACTTGAAAGCTTATACTAGTGTGTCGAGCCTTGCGGCCTAACATGATCACAAAGTGTGTTGTGATGGGATCCCTTGAGTTGTGGGAGGAGAGTTCCTTTTATAGGTGAAGGAAGCTCTCTCATTTACATTTTCTTAGATGTGGGACTCAAAGCTACTATTCTAGTCTAGAGAAACATATTGTGGAGGCAACTTGGCAAGGCCGGGAAGGTGGCTTCCCGGCGACGGATTTGCGACTTCCGGATACCGTAGCGTAGCTTGAACATAGGGCTACAAGATGCATGTCTCGGTTGGGCCTAACCATGGCTTGTGGGTGTCTCAAAGAGGGTGTTACTTATGCTTGGTGATGTAGTAAATACTCCATATTGTTGGAGGTATGTACAAAGATAGTTCTTGTTTCCTGCAATTAATTCAACAATATAATCATATTGGTCAAGAAACAATTGCCAGTTGGCTAATCTTCCTCTATCAGCATCTTTATCAAGTTTAAAATTTTTGAAATTCTTTACTCTAGCACAATCGGTGCGAACAGTAAAGAGTTTTCTAAGAAAATCTAGAGAATTTAAAATCGTTTTCTTGACAGCCAAAATTTCTTTTTCCCCTGTGGGATAATTCGGTTCTGTAGGGCTGAACTTGCCACTACAAAATTTACAGATCTTTTCAATGTTAGTTCCAAGCGTTTTTTCCAGAACAACACCGAACCAGTAATTATCACTCACATCTGTCTGGAGGATAATTTCATCATTTTCCTCTGGTTGTTGTAGAGGAGGGAGATTTTTGCAGAGATTTTTTATCTGCTTCACAATTTTTTCATCATCTGCAGTGAAGTTCCATTTTCTCTTTAAACTTGTTTTAGGAGATAATATTGCTGTTAGTCCTGAGATTTTGGGAATGAAATCTCTCCCATAGTTTATTACTCCTAAGAATCTCTCTAGACTCTTGGCATCGGGAATTCTATCTGGGAATTTCCAGATCTTCTCAAGGATGTGAGGTTGGAGTTTTATTACTCCATTCTTGATGTTTATTCCTAGGAAATCAACTTCATCGAGGATTAAGAAGATTTTCTTTTCACCTAGGATAATTCCATGCTGAACTATCAGCTTTACAACCTCTCGGAGATGGTTCATGTGTTCTTCTCTGTTTTTGGAGAAGACAAGGATGTCATCAATGTAGACGACACAGAACTCCACAATATGTTTGAAGATGTTGTCCATCTTTCTTTTGAAGATTGAGGGAGCTTGCTTTAGACCAAAAGGCATTACTAACCATTCATAATGACCTTGTGGTGTTCCGAATGCAGTGAGAGGAACACTCTCAGGATGCATCTTGACTTGCCAAAAACCCGACTTTGCATCGAATTTTGAAAAGACCTTAGCTCCTCTGAGCTGGTTGATCAGTACTCTTACTTGAGCAATTTAATAATCGTCTTTGACAGTCTTCTTATTGACATCTCTATAGTCAATCACCATTCTAGCTTTTCCTCTGAGGTTTTCTGTGTGGTTTCTCACATAGAATGCTGGAGCATGATAAGGGCTAGTGGAAGGCTGAATTAATCTCTTGTTCAGGAGATCTTCAATGTCTTTTCTGAATTCTTTTTGGTCTTCCTCTTTGTACTGAGGAATGGCCTTGACATGACAGATAGTATTCATGTCATGTAATCTTAATTCACATACCACTGGGTCTTTTTCCCAAAACTTCTAAGGGTCTACATCGATATTCTGTTCGATTAGTTTCTTGATTTTATCAAGAGTGGGAATTTTCTGAGACTCAAGCTTATTCTGAAAGTGCTTAAGGTTATGCTCATGGATGAAACTAGCTTCTTCATCTGCGCTAGTTGTTTCTTCTTCTTCAGAAGATGATTCTTCAACAAGTAGTTCTTCTTGTTGTTTGATTTGGAGGATGGTTTCAAATTTGGGTTTGTAAGGGGTAAGACCACCACTATTCTGTTGCGATCTCTGATATTGTGTAGTGAAGTTTGGACCTACTACACTTTTGGCTTGAGTAAGCATGTCCGCCCAGAACACCCGTTCTCCTTTTCTGAAGCCTATCGCTTCTTCATCCCGGATGAATCTCTGTTGGAGAATAAAATCATTTCCCAACAAGAAATCTGATCCTTGGCCTTCAGATTGCCAAACATTATAGATGATAAATGTTCCTCCACCAATGGTGATATGAACATTTTTTTGCTACTTTATTCATTGTAAGATGGCTTCCATCAAACGTAACACTGGTAGCTGTTCTTTTCTTCTCTTCTTTCCAGAGTTCTTCCGGAATTGCAAATCTCTTTGCAACTGTAAATCCTGATCCATTATCTACAAAGGCATGTAGATGATATTTTTTATGATCAGGGAATTTGAGTCCAATCTCTATGTAGTTGCTGTATCTACTAGTAGAGACGACTTTCGATTGTTGAAGCTCATTTTCTTGAGCTTGTTCCTGAGGTGTGAATGGTTTACATTCTTCTGGAATATTTTCTGGTATTTCAACCAATTCAAAAGTTGGATCGAGTTTTTCTTCCTCGATTACTTCTTTTATATCGAGGTTTTCTTCCTCGATTTTTTCTTCCTTTATCTTTGAGGAAGATGGTTCCATAATTTTTTGGAACTGACCACTCCCTCAGTACTGCTACTGTTCTGCTCCTCCTGAGCTGGAGCTTTCGGATCCACTGCCCCGTAATCCAGATCCAAATACGGATCCATGTCGGAGAACATGTACTGCCCTAAGTTCAGATCCGTAGGATCTGGGAGCAGCCATGAAGCAGCCTCAGCTTCTTCTTTGCTGACCTCAGTCATCTCTCCGTCTCCGTCTGCGTCGGACAAGTAGCGGTCATCGAGGAAGTTGACCGCAGCATCAGATTTGACGACGGTTGAGTCGTCTGAGTTCAGCGAGTCTAGAACGGAGCCACCAGAACTCTCGTGTCGGCGGCTGAGGGGGGTTAGTAGAGTGAATTTCTCGGTCGCAGGTGACGCAGAGAGTTGTATCGTCGGCCTTGCATGTGACGTGGGCGGGAGCTTGCTCGCACACCTCCCACCTTCGGCCGGAGGTGGAGAGAGAGAGAGAGAGAGAGAGAGAGAGAGAGAGAGAGAGAGAGAGAGAGAGAGAGAGAGAGAGAGAGAGAGAGAGAGAGAGAGAGAAGCTGTAATTTTATAATTAATTGAAGGTTAAAATTGTCATTTAATATTGAATTGGGTAAATGGGGTTAAAAAAAATTTAGTGGAGTAAGTGGACAATTTTGAAGCTGAAATTGGGTAAGTGGTCTGTTAGATCATAATTCATATACATATTTGTCCCCTAAAACATGGAAATTACTTGTTCTAAAGTCCAAATTTAATGTTGACTAAATCCAATTTCATTATTTCTCTAATCTTGTACTTTTGCTTAATCTTTGTGTTTATTTATATTTATTTATTTTTCTTATCATGTTAGGAAATAATGGAGAAAAGAAAGTGAGCTAAGCAAGGAAGAAGGAGCGGCCGCCTGACCAAATGAACTCGAAATGAGCTGAAACTCTGCAGATCTATTCTAGACATCCTAAGAAACATTTCTTATGAAGAGTGCAAGGGCCAAACAGAAGTGGAAGGCCTTCAAACAGTCAGCCCAATTTTCAGCAGAGGCAAAACTAGAAAACTGGACCTGTAAGGAGTCCAGCAGATATTCTGGCCCAAATACATGAAAATAAATTCTGAAAATTTGACAGAATGATCTAAACTCATGGTAGATAATTTCATCTGAAGAAGTCACGAGCAAAATATGAAGTCTTGTTGGAGAAATAATTGAAGGAATAAAGGGACAGAAACTGACCTGAAAACAGCTCAACACCACATGTTCATGTTTCCTACCCACATGAAGAAAGCATTTCTTTTTCCTTGGATACATTTTTCTACTCTAAAAGATCATCATCACTTCCACATTTCTTCACCTTCATGCTTTGCTTTCATCATTACCTCATCTTTTACATATTTTACAAACCACTCTCATACTCCACTTTCATTATTTTTCTTCATCTCATCATTTCACTCTTCTTTTTCTTCCCTATTTAAACACCTTCTCCTCTCACTCTCAAGAACCAATTCCTTCATCCCATTACATCTGATTTCTCTCTTCATCTCCTTCACAAAACCTCCATCTCCACCTCCCAAAATCCAAACCCATAATATCCATATTCCTCAACCTCCATCACCACCACCATTACTCCATCACTACCACTCAAAGTTGGCCAAAAGAGCATCATATCTTCATCAACAATCCATTCATCATCACCATTAAGAAGTTCATCATCCATCCATTCCACCATCAAGGAGGATTCAAGGAGCATTGAAGGAGAAAAATGAAGGAGAAGCTACCCATTGATTTGTCAAGCTTCAACTAGTTCTTTCTTCCCTTAACTCTTTAATTTACCTTGATTTATTTTATCTATTTGATGCTAATTTGTATGACTATGAGTGAGTAGTTAGTTTGTTGGGGCTAGGGTTGAAAGCCCTAGCCAAACTTGTATGAATTGTTGTTTTAATTTACATTTGAAGTTATTTGTTATTTTCATCTTCATATGCTAATTCAAGAAGTGAATGCATTCATTCAAACTTAACTTATTTGAATGTGTTGTGTTTGTCATCTCATGAAAAAATGTTTAGGGAGTAGTTAACCTTGAGCATTGATAGCATGATAGCATCCTCTATGTGCATGTGAAGGTTGTGAGTTAAAATCACCTAGATCTAGGATTGGTTTGCTTGCATGATTATCTAAACTCAAAGCTTTATGCATCTAGGAACAATGAATTGAGACTTATCCGGTAATAGGAATTGTTCTTAGGTAGTTAATTCTAGACTTATCTGGTTGGAATTGATAACATTAAAGGAGTTTAAGCCTTTGTAGTCTTATCCGGATGCAAAGAGGGTAATTGGAAAATTAGAATAGCATCACTTGTATTTGAACTTCAATACTTGCAAGGGAGGTTAGTGGTAGACAATCCAACCCCTAACTTCATCCATTATATTCCTATTTTAGTTTAGAGTAATTTAGTTTTCATTTGAGCATCTAGTTGTTTTCAATTCAAAACTATCTTCAAAAACCAAAAACAATTTCACTATCACCACAATGCACATACTCACCATGAGCCTAGATTTCTTGAGAATTTAGGTTTGTGATTGTACATTTGCATATTCTAGCTCTCCTTAGGTTCACACCCTAGCTAGGGAAAGGAATCCAATCCTTGTGGGTTCGACAACCTTTCTTAAATCCCTATACTATTACTTGTACCCCTTATACTTGAGGGTGGCTATTTGGCTAACAAGTTTTTGGCGCCGTTGCCGGGGATTGGAGTAAAATCCGATTCCTAGCTCGGTTTGCCTTCGGGTGGCTAGAAATTATTTTTCTTTTCTTGTGTTTCAACTTGTGTTCTTATTTTATTTGTTTTGTTAGTTTTTGTGATAGTCACCTTATTTTCGAAATTGTGGTAAGTACTTTGGGTAAGTAAATTAGTAAATTGTGGTAAGAAAAGAAAAAATTGTGAGCATGTTGAAAAAAAAAAAAAAATTAATCTTGCCTATTTGCTATTTGCTTTTTGCTTATTGCAATTTCACTTTTTGGTAGAAATTTGTAAAAATAAAAAATAAAAAAATAAAAAAATAAAAAAATATTAATTAGAGTAAATTAGATTAGGAATTTTATCTTTGTAACGTCGAGCTTACTCACTCAACATAAGTAGGCTTACCCAATTAATGCGATGTCTAGGCAAGGATCGAATAAGAGAAAGGTAACCGAAAGGTTGAAAAGTGAGCATTGCTCCACCAAAATCTTTTCCCTCCTTACCTGGTCGCATTGAAAGGAATTACCGAACTGTTGTGCGATAGGCAACACCCAAAGATCGGATTCCTCTTCTCTTTACTTAGAAAAAAAAAAAAAAAAAGTAGTATCATTTTTTTTTTGTGTCTTTTGTACAACATACTTGTTAATATTACTTGTAGTTTGTAATTCATAGTTACTTGTTTATATTTTGTATTTCTTTGTTAATTATAGTCACTAACTTTATTTAATGTAGGTACCGTCTGGCTGAGAAGACGTTAAAACCAAGCGCTATTTGGGAGGCAACCCAATTCAGAATATAATCAGATTTGCTTTCTCTTTCCCTAATTCTTTTTATTTTCCAGTTTTTTCCCTTGTTTTTATTTTAGGATTTATATATTTGTCTTTCATTTTGAGTCCTATAAATATTTTTGGTCTTTCATTTTTTGATCCTATAAAAAAATTAAAAAAAATAAAAATAAAAAAATAAAAACATTCATTCAGTCTTATTTAAAAAAAAAATTTATATATATATTTAAAAAATAAAATTGTAACTAAGCCACGTCAGCAGATCCGGAGGAGTTGAGGCTGAGCTCAAGAGAAATGCGAGAACCACCGTTGTTGCCGTCCCAACCACCGGAGTAGTAGCCATAGCCACTACCTCCCTCGGAAGTAGTCTTCATGTTGCCAAAGATGTCCTCACCATGCATGGGGAATAGTGGAAGGGTTTCAATCTCCTGGTGATCTTCTCCTCGTTGTTCCGTAATGGATCCACCTACACCAGCAGAACAAGTTGACCCAAAATTGAGATTAATGGATCCATCAACACCAGTTGAACTAGTTGACCCAAAATTGAGATTAATGGATCCACCAACAAGCCCTGATCTTTGCATGGGCACATGAACATCCGAAGTTAACTTCTTCTTCTGCCTCTCCCTAGACTTGTGGTTCTGGAACCAATAAAAGACGTTCTTGTTCTCGACCAGTCCGTACCGTTTCAGCTGGAGAGTGATCCTCTGAATCTGCTCTGGAGTTGGGTTCTTACCTCCATTGTCATAAAAATCCTTGAGGATTCTTATCTGATCTGCAGTAGGAGGATTCTTATCTGATCTGCAGTAGGAGCCCACCTAGTACTGCTCCGCCTGCAATGCATGTTAGCACTGCTCCCGACTGCTTTGTTGCTTCCTCCATCCTCGGTTGGTTGCTGGGTTTGTGGTTCCATTACTGAAGATTAGAGAAAGAGATCTGAATATCTGAGAGAAAGAAGAACTGAAGATCAGAGGGAGATTTGAAGATCTGAGAGAAGAGATCTGAAGATCAGAGAAAGAAGAACTGAAGATCAGAGAGAAGAAGACTGAAGATCAGAGAAAGAAGAACTGAAGATCAAAGGGAGATCTGAAGATTTGAGAGAGAAGAGCTGAAACTCTAAGAAAGGTTTTTGACGTGAACAGTCCCATCCCCAAAATGCACCTATTTAAGGAACAAGGCGTGCAATTCTCCACCATTAGATGGACAGTCTTGGAGAGTCAAACTACGCGTCAGAGAATCTCGAAAGCATGCCATAAATCAAGGAAAAGAAAGGACGCGTGGGGGAATCAAACTGTTCTCGAGGAGCTGTGACAGACAAGCTACAGCCGAAAGCGGTCTAATTGCCGTAAATCACGGAAAAGAAAGGAATATTTATGCGTGGGGGAGTTTTTCATGTGCATACGTGTTTCTTGGGCCGTGAAATGTCATAACTCTTCTCCTTCCCGGAGAAGCTTTGTTAAAACTATGTGCCTGTTGAGATTTCTACCTTATTTTGTGCTTTATATATAACTCCTTTTTTGTCTCCTCCAGATTTTACTAAGGTTTGTCTAAACGTGCAGTTTCAAATTCCTTCTCCTTCCTCATGGTTCGAACCAAGGTTACCGCTCGCATGGGCGTCAATCAACGCCGTGTTGTCTCTTTGGAGGAAGAAGGTCGTCAAGCGGCCGCTAGAGCTGGCCTCACTCGTCCTGGGGACCATCGTCCTATACGTGAGCGTAACCGCAGTCCCCCTCCTCTGCCTCGTCGCTCTCCCAGACTGCATCCCGGAGAGTCCTCTTCCTCACCAGCTGCTCGTGCTCCTCGGCCTGTGGCCACCCTGGAAAGCTTGTCGGATTCGATTGATGATTTGCGTTCCTCTCTCCGCGATGGTATTATGGTGACAGATTGGAGAGTCACATGCATGATCGATTACATCTCTGAGATGAACTTCTCTTTGATCCGCTGTCACACTGCAATAAACAAGCTTGCTCAGGAAGTCAATAACTTGCAGAGTTATCCTCCTGGGTTTCCTCGCAAGGACTCTACTGCATCACACCATGAGGACCCTCCTCCGGAGGCTGAAACCAGCAAGAGGGCTGCCACTCGCCCGCATACCGCTCCTCCAAAGGAGTAAATGGAGGTATAAGTCTAGGCTGAAAGACTTTAAACATTAAGCGCTGCATGGGAGGCAACCCATTTCAACTGTAGCTGTGGAGGAGCCATCAAACGCAGATTTGCTTTCTTGAACTCTTCCTTCTATTTTATTTTCATGAATTTTAAAGTGTTTTGTGTTTTTGTGCTTGTGTTTGCTTGCTTTGTTTTAGTAATTATGTTAAGTTTTGTAGTTTTACTCCATCCATGCTTGAATGTTTCATTGATAAGATTTTAAGAGCATCATTTTAACATTGAGGGCAATGTTAGATTTAAGTGTGGGGGGAATGTGTGTTAATGTTGTGTGTTAGTGTTTTATATTAAAAAAAAAATACTTTTCTTTTCTAGTACTTTTTGTGTTTTTTTTTTTTCTAGGTTCCTTCCAACACCAATGATGAACTTGAGCTTAATATAAATGTGGGCTAGAAAGAATGTTTGGGTCTTTTGAGCGTTCTGTTTTCAAAATAAATTATTATGGATCAAGTGTTTGATTTCATTTATATCCATATTTGTCATATCAATATATTGAGGTAGAGAAGTATAGTGAGACTTGTGGGAGCTATTACATGCCATATAGTGAGATTTGAGCTTAATTGAAGTGCATGCATTGTTCTAAGCACTAATTTCTTCATGAGTGAACAACTCATTTGCTTTGCATCTCTAGAACTTGCTCCATATCTTTCGAAACTCTTTGTCTCAATTTTACATTTTGAAAATGATTTAGGCAACTAGGAATCCACCATGGCCAAATGAGGATGTCCCAAAAGATTGAATATCCTTAGATTGCCATTTTGAGCCTTTGTGTAATTAGCCTTTCAATTCTTCACACCATAAATGTCTACCCTTAACTTAAACACTTGCCTTACCCTTTCAAGTTTTCTTAATGAGCAATATGAGATTGTTTGTTTTATGATGCTAAAAGAAACAAGTTTGGGGGTACTCGGAAAAGAATAAGTGTTGGGGTATTCTTTGTTTTGCAATTTTACTTTATTTTAGTGAAAAAAAAAAAATTGAAAAGAAAAAAAAACAAAAACAAAAAAAAAAAAAAAATCTCAAAAGAATGTTATTTCAATTCAATAATTAGTTTTTGTTTAAGTTTGGGGGAGTGGTGAGAAAGTGGAAATTTTGAGCATCTTTAGTTCTTAAGTTCTTAATCTCAAAAGGATTGTTGCTTATTAAGTTGCTTGAAAATTGTTATTCCATTCCATTTCATTTCTTTAACTCCTCACCTTGAGCCTCATTACATCCAATAAAAGCCCTTTTTCATCCAAGATGTGATTTTGTTGATAAGTGGAGATAAGATTGAAGAGCAAGCATATGGCGGTATTGCATGAGATTGTTTTGAGTGTAGATTAGTTAACCCATAAACACTTGTGTGAAAAAATAGAGTGAATATCTTGTGAGTTTATGGTTAACATGGTTTGACATGCATTCTCAATTTCGGTATGTTGAAATGACAAATTGAAGACATACTACACATTTCAAAATGCAAGCATTTGATCCATGATCCATTAAGCTTTAAGACTTAACTTGATTTCCAAGCCCTATCTATATTGTGTTCTTTGAGGAAATTGTTGGAAGGATTAGGTAGTTGTCATAGTGTCGGATTTGGGTTAGTTTTCTTGAGGACAAGCAAAGTTCAAGTTTGGGGGTATTTGTTAGATCATAATTCATATACATATTTGTCCCCTAAAACATGGAAATTACTTGTTCTAAAGTCCAAATTTAATGTTAAATAAATCCAATTTCATTATTTCTCTAATCTTGTACTTTTGCTTAATCTTTGTGTTTATTTATATTTATTTATTTTTCTTATCATGTTAGGAAATAATGGAGAAAAGAAAGTGAGCTAAGCAAGGAAGAAAGAGCGGCCGCCTGACCAAATGAACTCGAAATGAGCTGAAACTCTGCAGATCTATTCTAGACATCCTAAGAAACATTTCTTATGAAGAGTGCAAGGGCCAAACAGAAGTGGAAGGCCTTCAAACAGTCAGCCCAATTTTCAGCAGAGGCAAAACTAGAAAACTGGACCTGTAAGGAGTCCAGCAGAGATTCTGGCCCAAATACATGGAAATAAATTCTGAAAATTTGACAGAATGATCCAAACTCATGGTAGATCATTTCATCTGAAGAAGTCACGAGCAAAATATGAATTCTTGTTGGAGAAATAATTGAAGGAATAAAGGGGCAGAAACTGACCTGAAAACAGCTCAACACCACATGTTCATGTTTCCTACCCACATGAAGAAAGCATTTCTTTTTCCTTGGATACATTTTTCTACTCTAAAAGATCATCATCACTTCCACATTTCTTCACCTTCATGCTTTGCTTTCATCATTACCTCATCTTTTACATATTTTACAAACCACTCTCATACTCCACTTTCATTATTTTTCTTCATCTCATCATTTCACTCTTCTTTTTCTTCCCTATTTAAACACCTTCTCCTCTCACTCTCAAGAACCAATTCCTTCATCCCATTACATCTGATTTCTCTCTTCATCTCCTTCACAAAACCTCCATCTCCACCTCCCAAAATCCAAACCCATAATATCCATATTCCTCAACCTCCATCACCACCACCATTACTCCATCACTACCACTCAAAGTTGGCCAAAAGAGCATCATATCTTCATCAACAATCCATTCATCATCACCATCAAGAAGTTCATCATCCATCCATTCCACCATCAAGGAGGATTCAAGGAGCATTGAAGGAGAAAAATGAAGGAGAAGCTACCCATTGATTTGTCAAGCTTCAACTAGTTCTTTCTTCCCTTAACTCTTTAATTTACCTTGATTTATTTTATCTATTTGATGCTAATTTGTATGACTATGAGTGAGTAGTTAGTTTGTTGGGGCTAGGGTTGAAAGCCCTAGCCAAACTTGTATGAATTGTTGTTTTAATTTACATTTGAAGTTATTTGTTATTTTCATCTTCATATGCTAATTCAAGAAGTGAATGCATTCATTCAAACTTAACTAATTTGAATGTGTTGTGTTTGTCATCTCATGAAAAAATGTTTAGGGAGTAGTTAACCTTGAGCATTGATAGCATGATAGCATCCTCTATGTGCATGTGAAGGTTGTGAGTTAAAATCACCTAGATCTAGGATTGGTTTGCTTGCATGATTATCTAAACTCAAAGCTTTATGCATCTAGGAACAATGAATTGAGACTTATCCGGTAATAGGAATTGTTCTTAGGTAGTTAATTCTAGACTTATCCGGTTGGAATTGATAACATTAAAGGAGTTTAAGCCTTTGTAGTCTTATCCGGATGCAAAGAGGGTAATTGGAAAATTAGAATAGCATCACTCATATTTGAACTTCAATACTTGCAAGGGAGGTTAGTGGTAGACAATCCAACCCCTAACTTCATCCATTATATTCCTATTTTAGTTTAGACTAATTTAGTTTTCATTTGAGTATCTAGTTGTTTTCAATTCAAAACTATCTTCAAAAACCAAAAACAATTTCACTATCACCACAATGCACATACTCACCATGAGCCTAGATTTCTTGTGAATTTAGGTTTGTGATTGTACATTTGCATATTCTAGCTCTCCTTAGGTTCACACCCTAGCTAGGGAAAGGAATCCAATCCTCGTGGGTTCGACAACCTTTCTTAAATCCCTATACTATTACTTGTACCCCTTATACTTGAGGGTGGCTATTTGGCTAACATGGTCAAGGCCCCTAAAATGTAATGTGAGTTTAGTTTATATACTATCAATAAAAATAAGTAAGGATATTATATATCTTACATGCAATAAGTAATTTTGTAGAAACTAGTTTTCTTCATGAGGTTTCGAGGTTAGGGTCCATCTTTTTCTTTAGCAAAAATATTTATTTTAACAATGAAGTAAAATTACACATAATAATATATCTTCTAGGGCACAAGAGAAAAAGCTACTAGCATAAATATTTCATATATTCTTTTTGGTTACCTCCCAATAAACAAAAAGTACATGGTTTCGAGCAGCTGGAAAATAAAATAAAAGGTGAACTCAGAGTTTGCTATGTGATGATTAAACTAATATGCATGCAAGGGCAGTCAATTTTGTTGCTGACAAATTGGCTTATTTTGATCTCCAGAATAGGTTCTTTGCTGTGTGGCAAAATTGCATTTCCCTTACTGCATCACATGCATTACATTTGAATCAGCTAGTTAGGGGAGTAGCTAGAGGCTTCTCTTTGTAGTTTTTATTTTCATAATTTTTTTTTTTTTTGTTCATCAACAAAAAATAACTACCTCCTGCCCAGTACCATTTGGTCTAGTGGCATAAGTCTCTTCTTTTTAAGAGGTCGTGAGTTCGACTAACAATAGACTAGTTGTTGTATATGTTTATTTTGATCATAAAAAAAATAAAAAATACCATTGTGACAAAATTTTCAGAAATTTCCCAAAATAGTAAAAACTTCCACATACCATAACTTCTCTATACAATCTCTGATTTAGGCGTGCTACATATCCACGAACTCGAATAGACGTGCTCTACAACTTCCTTTAAAGAAAGTTTTCCTAAAATCGTAACGAATAAAAGGTCAGCCATTGAGTTCCTGAAAACAAAGCATTTTCAAGCATTTATTCGTGTCCCAAATTAGTCTCCACCAAAATCCATCTCCTTTGCAAATAACAGGTACCAAAATCTGAAGGAGTGAGCACCTCCATTAGGCTAGGCCCACTCCCTTTGATTTGGAATGGGATTTGCTCGGCCCATTAGGGAAACTAAAGACACCCAATCCTTGAGGTGCAGACCTAACCGAGCATTACATGTGAAATGGGGCCTTGACCCAATGCCCAAATTTGGGCTAATGCGCTCATCTCCTTGCTCATCGCTCTGTGCTTCACTGCGAACCAAATTCTCTGACACTGTCAGCAAGCACAACTGTCACAGCTCGGTCTTTTAATTTCCTCTATTCTGTTTGATTTGAATCGATGTTGATTGCTCTGGTTTTGGTTGTTTGTGTTTTCGCGTCTGTGGATCTGGAATTTGATTTGAAGGTGGACCGAGGACATTTTGGTCATACTTGCTCGGCTAAGGGAAAGAAGGGAGAGCTTAATGGGTCAGCCTGTGGTTTGGATTCTACTGTGTTTTCCAAGTTTGAATCAGTATGGGCTTACTAGGATATTGATATATGAGCTTGTAAGTATTTGAACTTAGCGTGCCTCGTGTTTCGGGGTTGAAGAAATTACACTAGAATATAATCAAATTTGGATTATATTTAGAAGTTGAAGGAGACTGAATTATAGAAGCTAGTTATCGAAGCAAGGGTGTACGGTAATGGTGGTGACTTGGTGATTTTGTGTAATACCCCGAAAATTCAACTTAAATTTCCGATGACATTTCGGACATGATTTCGTGGTCATGGGAGAAAGTACGAAGCTTGGAGGAGTGGTGAAATTAGTTCGAACTATTTTATTTCGAAAACGAACGTTATTTAGGGGGTCTCAAAAAGTGACTTTTTATACGTACCGAATTTGGGAAAATTTCCTTCATGAAAGTTGTAGAGCTCGTCGATACGATCTCGTGCATATGTAGAACGCAATATTCGGAGTTCGTATGATTAAGTCATGAATATTTGAAAATTGGGAATTTTCTATAAATAGGAAGTTTCTGTTTATTTTTCATTTAAGGACGAAATTTTATTTTTCTTGCTGAAACAGTCCCCCCCCCCCCGTTCTCTCTCTTCTCCCCTCTTCCCGAGCCATTTCTGGGCTCTCCTTTGTCCGGCCATATCTCCCTCCACAGACCTCCGATCGACTTAATTACAAAAGCATTTTCATTCGCCTTGAAGTCAGTTAAAACTTCCGGATTTTAGTCGTCACCCTAAAATTTTAGTCGGATCCGGATTGCAACCTGAGTCACTCTTGCCCTCGACGAGGCTTCCACGACATCGGCCACAGGAGGATCCAATCGTCTAAAGCCCAATTCGGTGGTTGTAGCTTACTCCGCATAAAACCAGAAGTCTGCCATCGTTCCTCACCATCCCAGCCTCTACCCTACCTCAGACCATCATCGGTGGACTCAGAATCCAGGACTATCCGTCCGACGACGACATCTCGAAGACGTGCCGCCGGACAGAACAGTTTACTTTCTTCGAAAACGATACTAAGGAAGTTGGAGCTTTTGATAAGCGAGATTTTTTTTTTCCAATAAGAGAGAATTTCTTCTTCTTTTTTTTATTTTTTTTTATTTTAAAAAGAGAGAATTTCAATCCAAAACAAAACAAATTTTTATAACATCACTAATTAATTAATTATATTAACTTGAATTATGGAGAAGTTGGAGGGCTTAATGGGGTGTGAATTGAAGTGACGTATTATTATTGGCTGTGACTGTAGGAACCTAACAGGACATATATATAGGCTTATCTTCATTCCCTCATGAGTTTGGTTCCCACTTCTCTGGTTCAGGCATGGCTTCATTATTCCCACAATTCCTCTCCCATCCTAACCCTCACCTACGAAACCATCTCCTCTCCTCCCAAACCACCAAAAACCCATCACAGCATTACATCCGTATACCACCCAGAAAACACTACTTGTTCGTCACCAAATGCACTGCACCAAACTCTACTCAACCTGATTTCCCAAGTCCAAACTCTGAAACCACCACCAGTGCAGAGAAATTCCCAATCGAAAAGCGAAGGAAATCGGAAATCACCCGAGACAGGAAGTCCTCAACTGGCCTGGAAAAGCCCGAGCCACCGAACTTTGAGATTGGCTGGAAGAGAACCAAAGAGATTCCACTGGAGAAGCCAGTAGGGTATGTCATAGCTGACTTCCTGGAGAAGTTGGAAGGCTTAATGGGGCGAGAATTCGGGTCCAGAGAGTTGCTGGTGAAGGCTGCAGAGATTGTGGCTGAGAGAGCAAGAGAGGAAGCAAAAGTGTTGAGAGATGATGGTAAGGTGGAAGATAGAATGGTGACCGAATTGTTCAGGGTGCTGAAGCTGATGGAGATGGACATGGTTATGGTAAAGGCTGCAGTGAAGGACGAGACTTTGAGTGAGAGGCTTGAGCAGGCTAAAGCAAGGTGCAGGCAAGCTATACTTGTTGCTTTATCGTTTTGAAGCCTAAATTAGCAACAGCCCGGTTCATAATTTTTGTTCGGTTCAATGATAAAAAGAGAAAAAGGCTTCGAATTGTACATTACATTTTGGTAAATGGGTCCTCCGACTTCGTAAAATTTTGCAAATGAGAAATATATTCGCTCACTTAGAGTTGGGTAACTTCAACTGTTGAGTAAAGTGAAATGAGATGGTTAAGTTTACAGGTAAAGGTTGCAGCTTCAAATCTTCTGTCTTAAAAGTGAAAACTAATCTGCATTGTTCATGTTAGTGAAACAGACAGCCATAGGAAGTATTCTTATAGAATATGAAGAGGTGAAGTAAACAACTTGCTCTGAGACAATGGGCACTGATATATTAACCAGCATTCGTTCAATTAAGTTAGATGTGTGGGACTTTTCCCACATGAAGGGGTCCTTTTCTGACTTATTTCTCCAGGTTTGATACAAAAACTTGCATCTCTAATCCTAATCATTGTGTTGATTTAAATATTCCTAAATCATTTCTTTTTCTTTTTCTTTTTCTTTTCTTCCTTCTTCTCTAAATAAGTCAGTGTACATGATTCAATGATAGACCGAACATGAGGATCGTCTTTAGGAATTTTACGTCCCAAAACTTTTGCAGCCTTTCGGTCCCCTGCAGCCAAAAGGGCTTGATACATCCTGCAACATTCCAAGATTGAAACCGAAAGGTAAATGAAATTATTTTTCCTCCATGGAACAAAATTCTCAAGCCAGAGTGAAAGCAAAACTGGAAATTACCTTAAAAAGCTTAAGGTATTGTAAGGCAAGCCAGCGGCTTGATATTCTTGCCATACAAATAGGGAACTTTGCAGATCTTTGGCAGTGACACAAGCGTGGAGAAGAAAATCGAGACATTTTCGTGAAGGGGTGAGGCCAAGCTCACTCTTCATAGCATGAAGCAAATCTAGGCCAAACTCTAAAGATGTAGACTCCGATTCTGCTATGAAGGAAAACACCTACAAATTGGTCACAGCAAACCCCATGTATGGTCTTGTCAGTTTGAAACATACAGACTTTCATAAAATGGAGATGTGAATGTACAAATATGATAACATACAGTTAGTATCAATATGGAAAAAGAAAAGCCTCGAAGGTCTGTAGAGCTAGTAATTTCCACAAAGAAAAAGATGGGGAAGTTCAATATGAACCTTCAAATTTGGTATTTAGACCTCATTTAAACTTCACAAATAATTTTCAATTTGCTACTGAAAATAATGCAAAAGTTGGATTCAGTGACTACCGCCAAATCCTGATCATCATCATTGAAAATTAGCAACTATACTCTAATGGCATCATAATGCCTGTGGAGGGCTGGTGATGCTGACCAAGGTGGTAAACCACAGTGCGTAGCTGAGGTTGGAATTGGACGACCATGGATGGACGGTGATAAATCTTGGGCTTTTGGGGTAAAGGTAAACTAAGAACATTTTTTTTCAAATAAAAGATAATAATAAGAAGAAAAAATTGGAGGTCTAAATACCAAATTGGAAGGTTCAAACAGAATTCATAGATCAGAAAGCAAAATAGATTCTCAAAGAGTTGGCAAAATTTAAAACTCTGATCACCCAAAGGTAGAGAATAATTTAACCAAATCATGGTGGATTGCTGCTTCCAAAATAAGATGTTCATTCACACATCATGTCTGAGAGAATAGAAACAAACCTTATCAAAAATTACTTCTAGAGCTAATTCGTCAGTACAGACCTGATCCCTGAGTTGCTCAAGCAAATTGACGGCAGGTCTAAATCAAATAACAGAGAGAAAGAGAGAGGCATTAAAACTAGGTGAAGCCAAAAACAATCAAATGAACAGAAGATACTGAACTTGGAGTATCCAACACAAAACCAACTGGTAATAGGTGGAGGCCCATGATTTCAGATATTGAAAGAAAATATCTATTCCAACTTTTCCTCAGCTTTTCTTCCCAACTTGCGTGGCACATGAAAAGGCCCATCACTTGGGAAAAAAGTTGAGAAAAAGAGAGAGTTAATACCCGATGTGAAATGTTATATTCTCAACAACTGCTGTATGAACTGACCTTAAATGCTTGTAACGAACACAATATAAGATAGTTCTCAAGCAACCATCAAGCCAATAGTTTGGATCATTTAGTGTCTCAAGTAGGAGGAGTAATCTGCTTAATGCTTCTTCATCAGATTGAAGGTGCTCCTAAGAGATAATTGACAAATAATTAAAATTGCTTTCACACAACAAAAATCTCAAGCATTAGTATAAGAACTTACGATAAGACTTATAACAGCTTTCGGCTCCAAACTGCATCCAGCTTGCTTGATCTCTTCATATGTATTAAATGCATCAGACAATTGCCCATGTGATGCAAGGGCTTGGACAAGCACACTTTTAATCTCATTGAAGCTCTTTACTGGAATTCCCTTGTCTAAGAGTACCTACATACGAAAGAATCAGTAAAAATATGTATTTTGTACAGACATAATAATCTCGTTAGTTATAGTTGAAAATTTATACGCAATTAATTAGTAAGGACTGAGGAGAACACTAAAACCTAGAATCCAGGCAAATACAAAATCATATGATTACCCAACTAAGAACAATGCACTGATAACACAATATACAGGTAACAATGCTAAAGCACATGAATTAAAGAATTATTAACAAAAAGGAAAAGAGACTAGATAGTGAAGAAAATTTTCAAATAATATTCCTTACTCTCCTGCCCTCTTTATGAAAAGTTCCTTATTGAATGTTATGGAGAAGAAATCAATTTACTTCACTGGAAAAAAAATTAAAAAGAAGTAAAGTAAGGAGGCAGACTATTTTATTTTGTTATACTCTGGCAGGAAATGAGAATTATCTCAAATTATAGAAGTTTTGATTAATCGCTGCAGGCTGCAAAAAGAAAAAGAAAACAAAAGAAAAAAAAAAGGTTCAAGGCATTTATACAACAAGAAAAAAAGAAAAAGAAAACAAAAGAACAAATGGAGAGCCTGCTGGTTTAAACAGTAATCACATAGTAGACAGGCAGACAACACTGTTTGGGATTGCTTCTCTAGAAGTGCTTTTGTTACGAAGCTTCCACTCAAAGCGGTGTAGTTAGAAGCACACAGAGGTTTTCTATACAAATTTCAAGCACTTTTAGTGCTTTTTCTACAAAGCACACACCAACTGCTTCATAAAAATCCACCAAAAAGCGCTTCTCTATCACCAAAAGCACTTCTAGTTTCTAGTTTTTTTTTTTTTTTTTTGGCCAACCACTGTCAGAAACGCTTTTGATAGTCCAAAAGCACTTTTACCCATTTGAGAAGCAATCCAAAATGGAGCCAGCAAAAAACATGAGCACGAACTAATCTAGAAGTCCATATTCAATGATAAGCTAGAACATAATCTGCATGCATATGCTGTTACTGATCAAAGGTCCAACCTTAATTACAGTTACATAAAGTTACCTGCTCTTGGATAATACAGATGTTAGTACAGCAAAGTTGCCAGAAGCAGAGATACCTGTTTTGCCTTTTCAAACTGTCCACAAGCTGCATATGCATTTACAAGTGCCATGAAAACTTGCTTGGTAACTTGAATTCCAGATCGCTTCATTTCTTCATAATACTACAATCAGATGAGTAAATTCTCATATCACACTCATAAAGTGAATTGGACCAATCACTTGTGTCAACCGCAATATTCTAGGTTGAACTTTGTATGATACAACAGCAAGTCAGATATGGAACTTTTGCCTGAATAAAAATTTCAGATTACCATGTTTATGTCCTCTTCAGAGTTGCAGTTGGTTATCAGATGGCTGAAAGTGTGGGAATCTGGTTTTACATCTGCTTCTTTCATTTGTTTGAGAACCTTTAACCCACCGGACAAGTTCTTCTGCAGAGTATATAGGAAAAAAGTAAAGAAAAAAGGAAGTGTCAACCACAAAAATCATGGAAACTAGAAACAGCATAATAAAACATGTTAAATAATAACTAAATCATGTTAAATATGCCCATCTTGTTTGAGAATTTAAAAAAAGCAAGAGTATATATAAAGCTGGAGAAAAGAGAGAACATGAAAAGCATGTTAACCAAAGGAACGAGCACATGATGGATCTCATAAGACCAAGAACTAGTTACCTCTCGGAAATATCCAGCCATTATAGCATTGTACATGGCAGCTGTGGGCGTCAAATTCATTTTCTCCAAATCACTCAGCATGCTATAGGCACCCTCATACTGCAGTGAAAAGGAAATATGATAAGTTGTGGTATGGTACTGTTCAACTTCCATATTACAAGATTGTCAAGACATATATATTTGGCAGACAGCAACAAGGAAGAAAGACTTACATCCTTCATTTTCACACAAAGATTTATCATACTCCTGAAAGTTTCGCTATTGGGCTTCAAATTGCCTCGGCTAATCACTGAATAAATTTGGTGAACCTGAAAATAAGGTGGGCAAAAGAGACATCACAACAATGGAACAAAATCAATAACATAAAGAAAGATCACTTAAACATCAGGCACGACTCCGACCATCGAAAGATATCCAACTACCAAAGACAGCCAGTAACAGGTAATGGAATAAACCTTAATGATTACTAAACTAATATTATGCACAAAAATGCAGAAGAAATCACTAAGATTTCCAGGTCTCAGACCTGGATACTACAGCAAGATAGCCCAGCTACCAATAACCGCCAAAAGCAGGTAATGGGATAAAAAATAAATAAAAAAAATATTTTCTTTGGCCGATAAATAAAAGGAACTTTAATGTGGCTAATCCTCATCTATGATTCCATCTTCAACAATCTTGTTGCTCTGTTTTTTTTTTTTTTTTTTTTTTTGGGGGGGGGGGTTTGTTTCTAAATAGATATGATATTCCATGCCTATGTCCATATAATCACTTTAAAAAATCTCTCAGTCAGCCAAAGTCAAAATGCTTCAAAAGGCATAATCCAGTATGGTGAGAATTCCTTTTCTGTTTATGAATAAAGCAAGGGTCTTGGACTCTTGGCTTTGTCTGTGAGCCTTATAACTACTAAAGGTATTTTATCTAAGGGTCTTTTACCTATTAAAATTTCTAGCTTCTGGTGCCCGCTATATGGATAGCAGCCACCTTGTGTTTTTTTTTTTTTTTTTGAGAATCATGATTTATTACATTGGTAGATAAGAGAAACAGCAAAAGTCATACTACTTTTGTAAAATGGCCAAAGTCATACTTTATTCATGGACAATATATACATGTAGAATATTGCAACTTACCAGATTAAAGTCACAACTCTCACTACTAGCTTGTAAAATGGAGTGTAATGCCTCCATCGAAAATGTCAAACCCTGTTCAGACATCTCATTCACCAGCTCAAGAGCCACATGCACCTAGGTTAAATGAATGAGGAAAAAGAAAAAGGAAGGAAAAATAAATCGTTAAAGCAATCTTCAAACCAGGAAATGGTTTAAAAATATACAGGATAGCCAATTAAGTGAGCCAGAAAGCAAAGAGATTCCTATAATGTACTGTTCAATCTTTTTAGTCAAAAGATAAATCTTTACCTTAAGTGAACCGCAACAGTAGATGATAAGCTTCTCATATGACACAGATGAAGGTGTCACCTCAAGTTTTGTGTGCAAGTTTTTAAATTTTGAAATGACATCCTCAACCTGGAACACCCATGATTAGTATAAACCCAACTCTTGTGAGATACATCATACACGTAAAACACCATTTCTGAATTAACATTAAAAATTCAAGGCATCTACTCACTTAATAATTTTTAATTACAGACTTACTGTTGAATTTTCTTATGCAGATATTCACAGAACATGTAGAAACTTATACCAACAAGAATAT
Organism: Rosa chinensis; assembly: GCF_002994745.2. Taxonomy (NCBI): domain Eukaryota; kingdom Viridiplantae; phylum Streptophyta; class Magnoliopsida; order Rosales; family Rosaceae; genus Rosa; species Rosa chinensis. Next base: position 33,795,334 of record NC_037091.1, on the reverse strand, counting down.
GTATCATTCCAAAATAAGAAATGGCCTTCTACTAGTTAGGAGAATGATATTTTCCTAAAACCAGAGGCTAGATCTTCAAGATCCACAACTACAATGATGACATTTAGATTCAGAACAAGTGGTTTCTTTGTCATTGTGAGGCAACCACATTTTCTAATTTTCTATCGAGAAGAAATCAACATAATCAAGACAAACTCAGAAAAAGTACATGCTGACATAATCAGGACAAACTCAGAAAAAGTACATGCTGACAACAATAAGTCCACACATGAAAAAAGAACTACACAGCAAGTCAACAACACTTCTGTGGATTCATCTTTTCCTCAATTAAAGCACAAAGTCTCTTATTCAATTAAGATACACATGAAGTTTGAATTGCGTGACCCAATCTTTGATGAAGGATACGAGCAGAATTGAGTTAATAAAATTGAAAGCTTTTGCTTCTCTCCGGGTTTGTGTGATGCAACCTAATCTAAGGTGTGATGCCTAAAACCTCTGGGTGTGATGCCTAGAAACCCTACTGGTGTGATGCTTGTAGCCTTATCCCTTTCTTAAATTTCCCTTACTCAAAATCCCTTTTCTTTCTACAATTGAGACTGCTGCAAACAAACCCTAGTTCTACAGTTCTTTGGCTACTTGTCCTGCATCAATCTTGGCACACAAAACATCTTTTTTCATTATCTAAGTGCAACCAAAGAAAAAAAAAATCATATTCTTAACTACCACTAGAACAGTCTAGAAACTACTGCGTTCTCCCACAAATTATGATTAGGTTTTCTACCATCCTACGTTTAGTTTTAATTTTCTCTATCAATTCTCTAAGGAATGCAAAGCCAGAATAAAATCTATGTAACCTGAAGGGCAGTCGTTTATTCAGCAACTCCTACCTCTAGTGGAAAAAACCAGTCCTTAATCACATCCCCTTTTCCTACCAAATGCCCGTAAAGTTAAATTCATGACCCTCAAACCACGGGGAGAGTTTTAAATACGTAAACTTGGAAAGATCCAGCACAGACATTCAGTCCTTTCAATAGCGTTCAGAGGTGCGCCTCACAGCAAAGTGGCAGAAAATGGTCTCCTTTCACATGTTTAAAGACATGTACACCTCAGTTAAGAGGCGCTCAGGGTCTCTCTGCTGCACAAAGTTCCCAAAAGGATTTTGTATGCCTCATTCATGGAAGCCTCGTTCAAGAAGTGTCCACCTATTTTCTAAAGGGTATGCCTCTTGCACATTAACATAGTAAGTGTACATCTCGTGGGTAAGGTTTTCAAAAGCCGCAAGGTCAAAACACTGATGTCTAGCCATGGCTTTATTAGTGTTATAGCAAAAAAAAAAGGTAATAATAATGATGATGATGGCGATGAATTATCATCATGATCATACATTCATACTACTAATAGCAGTTCCCATAAGACAATTGTGCACAATTTTTACAAAGAAGCAAACTGCATGAAAAGCAGAAGTGCCTCCTGTAATTGTGGACTTCAGAAAATTACCAGCAGCATTCATGAGAAGGTCCTCACCGCTAAATTCGGAATGCCAACAACATAACTATAGATCAAGTTTGAAGTATTCCCTGCTGCACAGTCTGCATCAAGGAAAATAATGATGTTGCTATAAGCACTTTCAGGTCATAAATGTTAAATACTAGGAATCAATGTAACACTCATCGATTTCTATTTTGCTAAAGTAAAATCAGTTATAAAATGTATTTTCAATTACTGAATCTTATATTGCAACGCAAAAAATAGAATCCACAGGTCAGGAAAATATAATAATCATGAACATACCACTGGCTTTAAATTCCAGAAGGACCTTCTCTGCAAAAGACTCCAATAGGAGCCTTCCCAGGCATTTAAAGATACGTGCCACAAAATCCGGTGATGAGAACTTTGTGATGTCCATACTTTCTAAGAGCTTCAAAATCTCCTTCGTCCGGTCACTTTCACAAAGTGCTAACAAATAATTCTCTGCAACACAAGTTAAATCCAGTTAACTTTTCATTGATGTCACACATTTTTTGTGATAAAAACTTATTAAGGTTTAGAAAAGACCAGTATCCATTTTTCAAATCCAGATTATCAGATGCACAAGGTATCAATGGTGGACACATTTGATAAGCTAAATGCTTGACACATCACTCAAGAATTACAGTACATTGCAACCATGTCATCCATAGAGTTGTTAATCTGAATATTCAGTTAATATTAATATTGGCATATAGTTTTTTTTTTTTTTTATACCAAAACTGATGGCGTCAGTCACTCCATTTAAAATCTGAAACTATTTACTTTGAATTTTAAAGAATGAACATCCGAGATTTTGAATTCACTTTCCATTCTCTCTAATCAGTGAGTAATCCAGCATTCTAGAGTTTGTCATAAATAAGTGAACCAAAATAACAAGATATATATTTCTGCTCTTCATGCGTCATTGCATCTCAAACACATAAAAAAGCCGCTCATCCAAGAAGGTTGTTTGAAAAGAGAGACCAACTCACTTAGATGTGACAACAAAGAGAATGAAAAGGCGAATTCTGCATTCCATTTCTTATCTTCTTTTCTTTGTTAAGAGTATACATCTTCATTATCAGAAAAAAAAAAAAAAAAAAAAACCACACGCACACACTAAATGGCAAGGAATGTCAAAGAGAACTGCAATAACTAGAAAAGTAATAGTTATTATGTCTGAGCAAACAATCTTTCTAGGCAATAAAAGTTTAATTTGAACTGGGCTAAAAATAATAGATAGCCTGGAAAGTGTACGCACTTACCTTGTAAAATTGACTTGTTTACTCCATCGTAACTCTCAATGTCATTACAGAGCTCTTGAATCTTTTTTTCATCATTGACTCTGATCCACAACATCATCTCATAGTATCCTAATCTTGAAACTGACAAAGGGTTGTCATCTTTGATAACTCGGCAGAAAAAGCAAAACTCTTTTGTCATACCCATGTCGATAAGATATTCAAGAAACGGACCATATGTTTCCTCTTCAAGCGGGAAACCCTGTTCCTTCATTGACTTAAAAATTTCAAAAGCCAACTGCATATGCTTTTCTCCAACTACTTCATCAGGAGCAATCCTAGCTCCCTCTATGCATCTCTTTATCAATGCATTACATTCTTTCACACCCGTTTCTCTTCCCAATTTGTCAAACACTTGAATAGTGGTTTCAGTCCCTAGCCTATTGGCACACATGTCGACTAACTTATCAAAACGGATACCCTGAGTGTTGCCGAAAGCAAACCTCTGCTTCCTTTCGCGACTAACTTCTTTGCGGCGCAATGGCATCGCACTATGGGATAAATCTGGAAACCATGGTAAGTCCAATTCCCTCTCCAAAGATTCTGCATCATCGATTTCCTGGATATCAGGATAAGTACCACCTGAAACAAAACACATATATTAAAATGCACATTTCGGCATCAGATACATTAAAATGGTCAAGCTTTTTTACGTAAACGACTGGGTATATGGCGATCAATGCCGATAATGTCGATACTCCTATGCTTTCTTAGCAACCAAGAGGAACATGAAATGATTATTCTCTTTTCATTTTCAAGTAAAATTAACAAAACATTTACCGCACAGTATTGAATAAATGTCCCCAGAGAGCTGCCTAGTCGAATCTTCTGCATTCAAACACGAAATCCATATTTCAAAATCAACAAACGCAACTGAACCAGCCACAGTGAGAAAGCAGAGTAAAGAATTGAAGCCTAACACCATTTCAGCTCAATTTTGGAAGATTTTTTTTCATTCCTAACAAGCTTAAACCAGTATTTAGAGTTTCTAATTCTCCATTTTCGTTACAAACAGTGACGGAAACAAAGGAAGAGTTAGATTGACGATTACCGGAAGCAGAGACGAATTTGAGAGTGGCGTCCTCGGCGGGTGAGGGTAGCGATTTGGCGGAGGAAGAGGAGGAGGAGGATTTGTATTTGATGGCTGAGCGAAAGAGAGTGCTTAGCTTCTTGGCTTTCATCTCATTCTGGGCTTTACTGCGCTTTCCCTCTTTGCCTTTTGCAGTTTAACTACTCTCACCTCTCTACAAGTGAAAATGAAAATCAAACTAGTGTTAATGTTTTAACAAAAAAAGGTTTTTTTTGTATGAAATTATGAATTGAGTATATAACCGTGTAACTAAATGAGGTTAAGCTACTTTTTAGTTCTTGAGAAAGAGGTTAAAAGCTAATTTTAGACTTGAATTTGAGAATTTTTTGATTTGATCAATTAACAAAGTTGGGAATATGATTGATTACACATATTTTTTTTTAAAATTAAAGGATTAGGTAATATTAGCTCTTCAAAGACAGACACTATAAGTCATAAGGCACACCCTCAATCCCCAAGGTAAAAGGTCTGCCACTCTATAGCAGTCTACCGCCTATTCCTTTAATTCAACTTATTGAAAGAAAGAAAAATACACGAAGTTGGGGGACATCAAACCAAAACCCAACTATGAACATGACCAGAAGAGACAGACCTCTTAACTGGTAAGCGTAAGTAACTAAAAAATAAATATAAGGGAAAAAAATACAAATAATACCCAATCTATGGCCCACTAGTAACTTCAGTACCAAAGTTTTCAAAACTATCATAATGGTACCCCAAATATCCTGCCCGACCCAACTTTCATACCCACTGTCCATGACGGCGTTAACTATCATGCCACGTGGCATTTTCTTAGGGGTAAAACCGACCCTCTGTCTTTACCTCCACCATTCTCAGTTCCCACCATGGTTGCCATCTTCAGATCCAAACGCAGAGGAGACCAAGGCTAATCGGCAAGCATCTTTAGGGGAGGTTAGGGAAAGAATATAGGCTCAAATCCATTTTTCAATTACAACCCAAAGAAATCTTGTGTGTATGTTTCAAATGGAAAATTAGGAGGAAAAAATTCTATTTTCAACTAGAGAGAGAGAGAGAGGGAGAGTTTAGGGAACTCGGTGAGCGATCTCGGTGGCGGAATCGCTGGTTGAAGCCCCACAGCTGGCCAGACCAGCACACCAGGCCGAGCGCTGGTTCCAGCAGCCCCGCGCCTCCTCCTCTCCAGCCCAGCCCCCCGCCGCAACCCCTGTCGCGAAGCCCCACAGCCAGCCAGACCAGCACACCAGGCCGAGCGCTGCCCAGCCTCACCTAGCCCCCCCCCCCCTCTGCGCTTACATCTCCCTCCGCCCTACTGCCCCAGCATCTGCGGCCTGCGCTTGCGCAGCCCACCCAGCGCAACAAGCCTACAGCCTGCCCACCCTCGATCTACCAGCAGGGGAAGGAAGAAGAAGAGAGAAAAGAAAAAAAGGAAGAAGAGAGAAAGAGTGGAAAAAAAAAAAAAAAAAAAAAAATTGGTGACCCAGCCCAAAGAGAAGAAAAAAGAGAGAAAGATGGGTGATGCCTGATCAGATCCAAGAAATGAAGTTAATTTGCCCAAATTCTGGGTTTCATTCTTTTGCCAATGGTCTGGAGAAGATGATGACAGAGTTAGGAGGATGAAGAAGATGAAGAGAGCTTGAGGAAGAAGAAGAAATTTAGTGAAATGACGAAAATACCCTTCAAAGTTTGACAGTTGACTAACTCCGTAACGGCCAACAGTGTTTTAGGTATTAAAGTTGGGTCGGGGTCCGAACTTCAGGTACCATTGTGATAGTTTTGAAAACTTAGGTACTGAAGTTACTAGTGGGCCATAAATTGGGTACTGTTTGCATCAACATGAGCAGCACCAAAATTTGCAAGCTTGTCAGCAAGACAATTAGCCTCCCTATAAATATGGGAAACATGAAAAAATTAATATTACGAACAATATGCTCCATGCTACCCAAAGTCCCCAAGAAACTAATTTCGGGTTTTTGAAATAATGCACCACCAATATTGAGTCTGTTTCATGGCATATGTAAGTCCAGTTACGAGTCCAAGCAACCTTTAGGCTGTGTTTGTTTTCCTTCATATAAGGACTAGATAGGAAAATAAAAGTCAAATCTGATCACTAGTTATGTTTGGAGGCCCAGATATGGTTGGGCCGGAAATCTGGTGTCCTATCAGACATGGATAACAAATCCATTTAGGATGGTATCATAAAACAAATCCATCTTCTGATTTCTCTCTCTCGACTCATTCTGACCACAGAAAACGCTCTAGACGTTCATCTTGCTCTCTGCTCCGTCCCAATTTTCCCAAGAACTAAAAAGTAGCTTAACCTCATTTAGTTACACGGTTATATACCCAATTCATAATTTCATACAAAAAAAACCTTTTTTTGTTAAAAGATTAACACTAGTTTGATTTTCATTTTCACTTGTAGAGAGGTGAGAGTAGTTAAACTGCAAAAGGCAAAGAGGGAAAGCGCAGTAAAGCCCAGAATGAGATGAAAGCCAAGAAGCTAAGCACTCTCTTTCGCTCAGCCATCAAATACAAACCCTCCTCCTCCTCTTCCTCCGCCAAATCGCTACCCTCACCCGCCGAGGACGCCACTCTCAAATTCGTCTCTGCTTCCGGTAATCGTCAATCTAACTCTTCCTTTGTTTCCGTCACTGTTTGTAACGAAAATGGAGAATTAGAAACCCTAAATACTGGTTTAAGCTTGTTAAGAATGAAAAAAAATCTTCCAAAATTGAGCTGAAATGGTGTTAGGCTTCAATTCTTTACTCTGCTTTCTCACTGAGGCTGGTTTCAGTTGCGTTTGTTGATTTTGAAATATGGATTTCGTGTTTGAATGCAGAAGATTCGACTAGGCAGCTCCCTAGGGACATTTATTCAATACTGTGCGGTAAATGTTTTGTTAATTTTACTTGAAAATGAAAAGAGAATAATCATTTCATGTTCCTCTTGGTTGCTAAGAAAGTATAGGAGTATCGACATTATCGGCATTGATCGCCATATACCCAGTCGTTTACGTAAAAAAGCTTGACCATTTTAATGTATCTGATGCCGAAATGTGCATTTTAATATATGTGTTTTGTTTCAGGTGGTACTTATCTTGATATCCAGGAAATCGATGATTCAGGTGGTACAGAATTATTTAATGTACAGAGGAGATTTGTTCATAATATGATGTACAGAAGAGATTAAATTAAATGCATACCTGCACTGTAGACAGTTAAACTATCTGAGAGCACACTGTTCCCAAAATCTGTAAAGTAAAATAGCAACATTTAACACTCGACGCTTGAATAAAAATAAAAGATGAAAACTGATGAAACCAGTGACTAATATTCTAACAAAAATTTAGAATGTATACCTGAATGCAAATAAAAGATGAAGACGATGCTGAACAGCAGACCAAGGAACAGTGGCAAAGTAATACTACACGAACTTCTTTGCATAAAATCTGTAAAAAGTGAACAAAAGTGCAACAAAATCATCGAATCAGTCATATATGCATGACTGAAAACAAATTTCAATACTAACATTCCTATGAGTCAAAGCACATGAAGAACCAGAAAAAAAAAAAAAAAAGAGTAAACTCAACCACATTCTTGATTAGATTATCATGTCATGTTGGTTAAGATTCTTGTTCCTTTATGTGTCAACTTAAATTTTTATTTGGACTTGCTAGATGCAGGACAGAACACACTGGAGAAGCTGAGGCTTGCAAACGTTGCAACTGTAAAAAAATCAAAACGCTTCAAATTGTAAGTTCTTCATGTCCCTTTTACTAAAACATAATACTCTGTTGCTTACATTGAGATGAGGGATTTGGTTGAAAGATTCAACCGAGATTTGACTGGTTGATTAATCTATTATCCGTGTCACAATATATTGGCTTACTTGGTACATTAGCAAAGCGATATCTCTGATAGTAAGTGAAACTACAGACTTTACATTGATATAGATTGGAGCACAAACGAAGAAGAAATCTAGCATAATGTCAACTCACTCATGTTTCATTGGAATATCACAAATTAGAAAATAGGGGAAAACACAAAATTAAGTAATGAGCACAACGTAGAAACTAAAAACAACATTACAAAAACATAAAAGAGGAAAGACAGAATGTTACCTGATACAGAGATGCCAAAAGTCAGACTCAACTTCTATCAACACGGTCCACACCTATAACAGAAACAAATACCCAATCAAAATCAAATGCTGAAAATACAGAACAAAACCATTTGAAAAGAGCGCTACCTTAATTTCAAGGGCCAACCTACAACTCTGTTAACATATATATTTGGGCAGAGGAAACATGTAAGAATAGAGCATGGTTCAGTTGACAAAAAGATTTTACATGCAATATTCAACTTGAAGAAAATAGAAACAGAGGAATTCCAAGCCTTCTCAGAGCAATTCAACCTTAGAAAACTGCAAAACTGTAAGATCTCAATCAAAATTACTGATTCCCATACCAGAATTTCACTTTCAAGTGTATGGATATAATTTTGGAGGTTGTGTATGGATAAGCAGAGTAAAATTATAGAGGAAAAATATGTGAAGACTAAAACTTAAACCCATAATCCGACATAACAGAAGAACACTCAAGTCCTACCAAAAAAAAAATGTCATCCTGTAATCTTCAAGTTTGTACTTTTTTACACCCACATTTACTTAATAACTATTAGCAAGAAGAACAAAACTAAAAAGTCCGATTCTATTTAAAGACGATTTAGTTTCATAAAGACCTTATATGAATTTATAGAGTTAAAAAAAAAAATCAAAGCATTTACATTCCTAAAGACTATAATGGATTCACTAAAATAATTCAATTAATTGAAGACCATAACAAAAAGAATGTTGGAGACAATGTTTCAAAAATACGATCAATATGAACATGTCTACAATTTTGACCAAAGGTGTTGTTGAATATGAACGTCTATAAACTCGATCAATATTTTTGATAAAACGTCTTACAACTAAATAATCAGTTCACATATGAATTGAAAAGGCAAGAGGATTACCAAGTTGATCACCTCTGATGACAAAAGTTGATTCAATCGTTCAAGTATAGCTGATAATACAAACAGTAAATTGATCAGTTAGTTATGTATAAACTAAATATAAAAAAGTAAAACAACAATGAACTCATTTGGCATATAATAGTGATAAACTGATAGAGAACACTTCTAGACATATAATGATTATAAAGTCAAATGATGAAACACCTTAGAGAAGTAAATGATTGTCCACACTATGGATTAAATTCATCGAAGAAAAGAATATTATAAACATCTGGCAAGTTTATAAATATGCTCATAGTCAATAGTTTTAAATAATCTGCATATTGCTGTTACTAACTACATTCAGTTTTGAATTGGCACTACTAAAGGACTAAGTTTCTCAGTTCTGAGTATTAGTAACTAAAAGTTATCAAAAATTAACAAATATGATCAAAGAAAACAATAAGTCGGGGGTTCTGTATAGATCATAAACTAACAAATATATCAACAGTTTAAATATATTTGATCCATTTAGTCGTATTTAATCAAAATTCAGAACACTTAATTATCTAAAGTTAGTTGTATGGTCAATAATGCAAGATACAAAAATAGTCAATCTAAATTTGTCATAAGGCTGGGTTGTTAATTGGCTTTCATTAATTGACACCCCAAAATAAACCCAAACCAATTCCTCCAATAAATGTTTACGGCAATGCAAAAGTTGCAGCTCAAGGAATACCAGCTAAATGACTGACTGCATTATCTCAAACCAATTAAAAGGAACCCAAAGTGATTAAACATGTTATCTGAAACCAATAGAAGGAAGCAGAAGTGAATAGCCATGTTAATATTTCATAAATGATCAGTAATACTTTTCCTGACACAATTACCATTGAAACACAATTTACATCTGAAAACCAAAAATGGAGTGAACATATAGCAAACAAAGAGAAAATTATAAAAACAGAAAGGAAAATCCCATCTTGATCCTACTTTCTTTCTTTCTTTCTTTCTTTCTTTCTTTCTTTCTTTTTTTCCCAACCAAACAATCCTGAGAAGATTGAACCCAAAACAATCCTACTTTTTCTTTTCCATCTGAGAGAATTACTTCCGGATACAATCAAATCAATGAATCAACACAAACATTATTGACGAAGAAAAATTACCAGCTAAGGAACCCTTGCACTCCAACCAAATAGTAGCCAACTGCAAGACAACCATAATAAACAGAAATCAGATAAATTGGAACTCTTCTGTGCCAATGAAGACAAAATACGACTTCAAAAAAAAAAAAAATTAAGTAATTGCTAGGCTAGTGGAACACCAGTTATCGATACTTGATCATTAATCAGAATGATCATCAAATTTCCCTCATTAAAACTGCATTTCTAAAAGGGTCACCACTTCCCCAATTTCAAGTGACAATGGCTGAGCCTAATGAAGAGTGATATATCAATTCTCAGTTTTCTCTTGTGCAAACTGAGAAAGAAATGAAAGCTAATGCCTATATAGATGGGATCAGATCAGAAGAGATGAATTCAGATGGAGCCAGTTTACATTCAAATGCGAGAAGCTACTACCACGCGGTTCCAACTTCACCAAAAAACAAAACAATGGAAAACCCAGAAATTCGAAACCCCCAATTTCCATCCAAAGACCACAACTTTAAACAAAACCCAGAATGACCGAGCCCAGAAGAACTCGAATCAAGACAATATTCAGATCCGGATGCAATCAGACCTGAGAATTAGATGAGAGAATTACCGGACTAAAGGTTCGAACTTTGGAACCCTAGCTTGAAATTGTCGGATTCAATTGGATTGACTCGGCGACGACCCTACAGTTTAGGGATTTGCCTCTGATCTCCCTCTCTATCTCTTCGTGCAAAGCAAAGAAACACACCCGATTTCTCTCTCTCTCTCGATCGTTCTTGATAATTGAAAAAGATGACTACAGGACTGTAGAAGAAAGGGGAAATCAACGGGAAGACGCGATATATCCAACTCAGTGGCAGAGCTGCAAAAAAATCTCAAGCGAGGGCAAAACCGCCAATTCGAAATGAACAGTGCTTAGGAACAGTAATGAACAGTGCTAGGAATAGTGATTCGGCTTTAGATGTATGTATAATTTTCGTTGAATACAAATGTCGTGATGTATGTCTACCTTATTAAACTTTTTGTGGTATGTGACGTTGAATTGCCAGAAAGAATTTTAATTCACTTACAATTCATTGAGATTTTATTTTGACAATGATACGCAATACTCGCCTGACCCGATTGGAGAAGGGAAAGTGAAAGATTTATTATATAAATCAGATTACTAAAACATTAAATTTATTGTTTAACTTACTAAATTTTAATTTGGAACATCTTCGATATTATTATTTAATTATAATATAAATATTTTAGGATAATACATTTTGTTTTCATGGCTTGATTACTAATGAAATCAATTTCTATTAAAAAAAAGACATTTAAATGGCTCTTTTACATATATCTAGATAGCTAGCTTTTATTTATGGCCGATCTCAATTCATAAATCGATCTACTGCATGGGTTTCCCGTAGATGCCTTTGGCAAGAAAACTATCCAAAAGCAACGACTTCATATTCTCCTCAAGGCTTGGAAGACAATGATGGGCATTGTAATCGTACATCATGGGAACCATTCTAGAAATATTGAGAGCGAATTGTGTAAAGGACTCTGAAAATGGATTGCAAGCAGAGAAGCATTCTTGGTTGAGGCACTTCCACTCATCTGAAATCTTTTGGATTACATATGCTTGCACCTCTTCAACAGAAGAGTCTTTGTGTTCTTTCATGTAGCACTCTATGTATGATCCATCAAACCCGTTTTGGTCCTCATCCTACAATATTTATTTCACCATGCCAGATATTTGAAAATTAAACATGTATGGAGAAATGTATTAGATAAAAAATTCTACTAACTAACAATATTTATTTCACCATGCCAGATATTTGAAAATTAAGCATGTATGGAAAAATGTATTAGATAAAAAATTCTACTAACTAATAGTATGTCAAGACGGCCACCACATACCTTGGCAGCTCCAAAGTCATCCCATAGCCGAAGTATCGTGGCCGTTGAAGACACCATACTAGGTAAGTTGATGTTGCTGAAAAGATCTATGGTTTCCTTGGTCATACCTTGACAATTTTGAACATAATGTTAATGTATGCAGAGAGTTAGTTCTATATGTTAGATCAGCTGTGCAACTTCTATAAACACAATCCTTAAACTTGCACTAGACAGTTTATACTAACTCTAAACAATACAAAAGAAGCTTCAATGATCCAGCCTTCTTGATTAGTTGGTCAATGTTAATTCTCCTCATCATCGTCACAAAAAACCTATCAATTACTACACAATAAAATACATATGAATAACGTTGATGTTGGTTTGTGGACTCGTGAAATGAAAATTTAAAATTAGAATGTAGGTAATGTATCCAAATATGATGGAGTTCTTGAGAGCCTTGGAGTTGATATGGAGACATGCAACATGTCCTTCTCAGTGAGTTTAGATAAAGGACAAGGCTGTGAATGGGGTAGTCGAAATAGTCTCTCAAGCTTGTTTGCAGAAAAGAAGAACTTGTTCAACCCATACTTCTGGAAAATGCTTCAAGAAATCACCAAGTTTGAACATGATTTGATTAGGTAAGTAACTTGAATGGTTTATGAAATGCATGTCATGTCTTAAAATGTCCTGTTGCAGTGAGATGTCATATTGATGCCTCTATTTGATTCATAGGGATCTCTGGAAAAAAGCATACTTGGGTTCATAGTGGCTGATAGTATAGCAGAAAAATAAACATGAATTTTGAATATACTAGATGGTAATGTTTGTTTATTTATTTAGGTTGGCTACCTATGATCTATCTGAGCTGCAAATTGAGGGTGATGGAAATTGCCAGGTTCAATACCAGACATATATGTCACCTCAATTTATTTGTTTGCTTGGATTAAGTCAAACATACTGCACCTATGATTTGTAATATACTTAGTCAACATGCTGCAGTTTCGAGCAATAGCTGATCAGTTTTTCGCAATCCAGATTACCATAAGCATGTTAGAAAGCAGGTATGACAGATCAAAGGCATCTACTTCATTCCTCATGTTAGCTCTTTCCCCTGATAGGCATTTCTTTACCTTGCTTTAGTTACTGTTAGGCAAAACTAATACCAGAATTTTCAAAACAAAATAAATAGTCTTTGTGAGCTTAAGAGTTTTACACTATGATGGAAGGCAAACATGTATCAGATATTCGAGTGTTTTTTCACTTATCTCAATGTTTACTTCACCGCTAACAGATCACTTTTAACTTGCTTTCAGACATTGTAATTTCTGAGTTGCTTTAATTTCACATTTACCACACATGTGATTTAACATATATCCATTATTTCAGAAATTAGTGATCAAGACAAGGAGCATCGAGTTCATGCCATTCTATCTTTCTCTTGCAACCTTCTTGACGAATCTGTGAATGTCAAGCAGCTTGAGAGCATATTGTGATCCATTTCAACTTCCACTATCAGATACCCTATTCGCCGCAAAGCGCCGGCACACTTTCTAGTCACTATTACACAATGGAGAATGTTGATGTTGTCCGGGCAGAGTGGGCAAAGTATGTTCTTAAGTTCAAAGATAACTAGTGTGTAGGTTAACTAGTACTTGGAGATATGTAGCATCAACTTTTGAACATGCATAGTTGATATATATATATATATATATATATATATATATATATATATATAAAGGTACCCTAAACCCTAAACACTCATGGGTGTTTTTAAGCATAAAAGCTTGCCAATTTTTAAATAATTGTTTTCGTTGTTCGATTAAGGGATATTGTTTTCTATAAAGGTTTCGTCGATGAATATTCTCTTCAGATTCAAGATCTTTATCTAATTTGGGATAATCAATTGTAAATGGTTTACTAAGTGTACTTAATTGAGGATTTATGGGAGGAACGACTTCAAAATCAGTAGCTGTGGGAGATGTTTGTTCCTCATCTAAGGTAGGTTGAGATTCTGCATAACTGGGGTAACTGACTTGTGAGGCAGTTCGAATATTTTTAATTTTTAGTTTTTGTAATTCATCCTCTAATTCTCTTATTCTAATATTTTTTATTTCTTTATCTAAATCACAGTCTTGTCTAGACATAGTTTCAGCAGATGTGGATCCTGCAAAAGAATGCCTTGGAGCTGTGAAAGAATGTCTTGATGATTGACCTAATTCTGAATGTCTTGATGATTGACCTAATTCTTGAATCCTAAGATTTTGACTTATTCTAGGATTATGGAAGTTGATTCTTACTGTACCATCATTATATTGTTGGATACAGTTTAAGTCAGGTAAATTATGTTGTATGTTGATAGGTTGATTTTCACTAGTAAGAGACCATTCAGAAGGTAGATGAACATCTGACCATCTGATTGTGTGTGGAACTCTAATATTAGCATTTTCTTTACTACTTTGAATTAAAAGAGTTTGATCTTTTGGGCTTTTACTTATGGCTTGAAAATTCATGTTTGTACCAGTGACTTTAAAGTGAATTCTATAAATTAAGGCTAATGGTTGGGTTCCTTCGAGGACATTGTAACCTGAAGTTTTAATATTTAAGGTTAAGGATTTTAAGATGTGAGAATCACTAAGACTAATTGTAAAATCTGGGTAACAATCAAAATGGATTGGACCGTTGAATAGGCTTGACTCAATTATGCCTAGGGTACTGTCATTAAAGTCGGTGAATCTTGCATCTCTGAGACATAGGAGTATAGAGGCATTTAGAACTTTTCGGGTTAATGGTTTAACGCCGATTTGGACTAAACCTACATGTAGGAAATTGTGACCATCTTTTTTGTGTTTTTTAATTGACTCAAGACTAAATAATTGACAAGTTTCGTGTTGTTTGCTAAGGGCATAGACTTGTTCTACTGTTTTAATATGGTGTTCACTTTTGAATGAAGAAAGAGACCATTTTTTCTTATAGATTTCGTTACTAGGGACTCTGGGTATATTCCAATCATTCATATCTATATTATCATTTGACTGATATTCAATTTGTTCTTCATTAACTATGTCAGGGATCCTATTTAGGGAGGATCTAGACGCACTGGAGGTAACTGAGTTGGATCTAAATAGTCTACTCATTAGGAGAAGTGATTAGAAAGGCTGGGACAAAATGTTAAGTTTGGAAGACTAAAAAACCTTAATTTTCTACCTTAATCTAGGCATCTCTCTTCTCCGCTCATGCCGCATCTGCTCATGCCTCACCCGGGACTCATTGTTTGGACCTGGACTTACTGTTTGGTTGGAGAAAGGTATAGGCTAAAGGTGGAAAAGAAAAGATAAAATAGGCGTTTACAAACTTAATAATTGGAACCAGACAGATAATCACTTAGCATAAAAGTAGAATAAAAGATATCAACTCAAATACCACACCTAGGCGGTAACCCGCCACCTGGGGTCTGAGAAGTTTTAACTAATCAAATAATTATTAGTTAACTAATCAAATATACACAACTCTTACGGCTCTGATACCAGAAACCGAGCGGAAGTGGAGAATAATAAAATATTGATAATATAACTGATTATTGAATTGAAATCTGATAATATAAAACATAGACTTAATATAAAACATAAACTTACTAGTTTATAAAACATAAACTTACTAGTTTGAATGCATGAAGGGTTTACAGTGAGTACAGAAGGGAAAGGTAACTAAGGCAGAGGCTTCTCAACACATGAGTTGCTCTGCCAGAACTAGAGAGAAAATGAAAGGAGGAAATGAACTTGAAAAAATTAACTTGCTTTAACTGAAGGAGGGATGCTCCTTATATAGGACTTGACGTCCCGGCATTTGGATCAGGGAATCTTCATTTACTAGGAAAAGAACAAAAACAGGAAGCAGCACGATTAGCTGTGTTTTCGCCTCGTGAGTGAATAGTAAAAGTTACTATTCATGAATAGTGAATTGTCTGTCTCGTGAGTGAATAGTAAAAAGTTACTATTCATGAATAGTGAATCTGTCTGGTATTGGCTTTACTCGAAATCTTCATATGGATCTTGACTATCTTGGTAATCAGCCCACCTGCTTGGTTTACCGGGAGTGCCTGGATGACTGTGATGACTGCGAGATGAGGATGAGGAGCGGGAAGAGGCTTCTTCTTCTTCTTCTTCTTCATCGTTACTGAGGTTAGCAGCTTGTTCTAAGAGTTTCTTGGCTAACTCTTTCAATTCTTCTGACTTGGATGATGTATCGGATTTTGCTTTCCCCTTGGATTTTGAAGAGGAAGGTAACTTGTGGGATTGTGGCTTTGACTGAGGAGTGGGGACCAGTTGAGTTGGCATTGGAGTGACTGGAGATCTTGACTGAGAAGGTTGTGCTGAAGTGACTCGAAATTCTTCATTGAATTGGGAGATAATTCTTTCAATTTTGAAATTATCCCACCATTTGACTAGGAAGTGTCTGGAGACTACATGATCTTTGACTTCGTAATGCCATTTAAAGATCCAGGGGAGCTTGTATTTGGCCATAAAATGTAATGCGACTGGAAAATTCAAGTCATAATTTGTGAAATTCATGACTGTTGAGAAACAGGTGACTGCATTCTTAATTTCTTGTGGGAGGATATCGAAGGGGCAACCATGAGCCCTCCACCATCCGAGGAACCACATTGGAAATTGTCTGTTGAATTTGAAATTGAAATTTAAGAACCATGAATGACTGGAATCATCAGTTTGATGAAGGAAGATGGTATTCCATGCTTCTTCATAATCATAGTAATTGAATGAGAGGTCTCCGCATTTGTGGTAGGTGAAAGGAGGATCACCCCATTGAGAAAGAGAAATGATGCGAACTATGTAGAGAGAATGGTATAAGATTTTGGTTGGGTCTTTTTTGTCAGGAATAGGTTTAATGGTGATCGACTTAGTTTCAAAAAGAATATCTCTGTAAAATTTTAATGACTTGGAAGGGTGACTAGGTAAAAAGTGAAAACCAGGAGGGTAATAAGCTTTGACTAAAGACATTGGATTTTTTAGATGACTCATGGTTGGTTCAACATAAAAAAGATGATGAACAGTTCGCTGAAAATAAGGAGAGGTTTTTTTGTAATTTGTTTGGGAATCGGATTTGAATGGGTCATATTGGTTAACTAGGGCTGACTGGTAATTGGGACGATTAGTACCAAGGGTGCTACCAATGGTATTGAATTTATTATTGGGTGGTAATGGTAGGGGTGGATGTCCAGCATATGGGACTAAACTAGAAGATGACTCTTGTTTGACTGGTGTTGATGATTCTGGTTTGACTGTGTTTTTGGGAGCAGTTGGGCAAATATCAAAATTTCTGATAGTGACTCTAATACAATTTCTGATAGTGACTCTAAATAATTGTTTTTAAGCATAAATGAGTGCTGTTGTTACTAATAAAATTATCAAAATTATTCAACATTTCATAGGCACACCTAGTCACATTACCTCTAGAATCCATGATCAACTTAGTAATCTCAGATGCCCCACCTTAAGTGATTTTAAATGGTATAAAGATGTTTTTATTTCTAGAGTTATGCTTAGAGATGATAGTAACCAACCCTTTTGGAAAGAAAAATTTATAAACGGTTTGCCTAAACTATTTGCCCACAAAATTAGACAAGTCTTAAGTAATGAAATAGGACACATTAATTATGATACTCTTACTTATGGAAACATTATTACCGTTATCCAAAAAGAAGGATTAAAAATGTGTATAGATATGAAACTAAACTCTCAAGTCAAATCCGATAAGAAAACAGCCAAATATGAATTAGGCAATTTTTGTGAACAATATGGTCTCCCATCTTTACCTCCTTCCCGACGACATAAAAAGAAAAATAATGAATTTGACTACCATCATACAAGAAGAAAATTTAACCGCAATAAATTTTACTCAAGAAACAAAAATGATTTTGAACCAAACAAATTTTACTCTAAAAACAAATTTCGAAAACCTTGGCCCAGAAAAACAAATCATCATTCAAAAAAGCCTTTTGACAAAAGTAAAACCAAATGCTATAAATGTAACAAAACTGGTCACTTTGCAAATACCTGCCCAGTAAAAAATACTATTAAACAATTAAAAATCAGCAAAGAAGAACAGGAAAATCTTATCCGACTTTTGGAATTAAGAAATACTGACTCAGAAAATGAACATAGTGAAAATGATTTTATGCCAATAGAATCTTCCACCTCAACCGATTCTGATGAACACTCTTCACCAGATATCTCTTTCGGGTGCAAAGATACTTGTTGCAAAACCATAAATGTTCTTTCTAAACAAGAAGAACAGGAAGAGTTATTAATTGATCTAATAGGCAAAATCGATAACCAAGAATTAAAATCAGAATACCTTAAGAAATTGAAAAAATTAATCACACAAGAAAAAGTTGTCAACATCCCTCAAGAAAAAATTTGTCTTACTTCAACTTTTGACAAATTCAAAACTAGTAAAAAAGAAATAACAATCCAAGATTTACAACAGGAAATCAAGACAATTAAAACACAAATACAATTCTTACAAACAACAAATTTAGAAATCAGTCATAACAACAAAGAAATCAAACGTGACTTAAATATTCTTAAAATAGAACATCAATTCCTTAAAATACAGCCTCCTCATGAAGAAGATTCACCGAAGCAAAATGACGAAGAAACATCAGAACAGAACACTATTAGTATTATTCGCCAAATTCAACTTAAAAAATGGTATACCACAGTACAACTTAAAATCAACGACTTTTTATTAGTAACAACAGCACTCATTGATTCTGGTGCAGATCTCAACTGTATCCAAGAAGGCCTAATACCTTCCAAATACTTTGAGAAAACAAGAGAAACATTAAGATCAGCTAATGGAACCAAAATGGATATGAAGTATGAAATCCCTAAAGCACATGTTTGTCAAAATAATGTATGCTTCAAAACACCATTTGTCCTAGTCAAAAATTTAACCGACAAAGTAATTTTAGGACTCCCCTTCATTACTTTAATATGCCCTTTTACCACCGAATATGATGGGATTATCACCTATCCATTTGGTGAACCAGTCAAATTTACCTTTTTATCCAATCCTGAAATACATACACTAAAGGCTTTCCAAGAAAATTCTATTTCAAAAACACTGAACTGTATTCAAGCAAAATATAAACAGATAAACTTCCTTAAAGAAGAAATCAATTTCAAAAGAATCGATACTCAACTACAAGAACCTTTTCTCCAACAAAAAATCAAAACATTCGAAGAAAAAATCATTAATGAATTATGTTCGGATATCCCTACTGCCTTTTGGCATAGAAAAAAACATATTGTCACTCTCCCTTATGTTAAGGGATTCAATGAGAAAAATATTCCTACCAAAGCCCGTCCAATTCAAATGAATCAAGAAGTCATGGAATTCTGCAAAAAAGAAATTCAAGATTTGCTTCACAAAAGAATCATCAGACAAAGTAAATCCCCGTGGTCATGTCCTGCCTTTTATGTGCAGAAAAATGCCGAATTAGAAAGAGGAACTCCACGCTTAGTCATCAATTATAAACCTCTCAATACAGTTCTAGAATGGATTCGATATCCTATCCCCAATAAACGAGATCTCATTAATAATTGGAACCAGACAGATAATCACTTAGCATAAAAGTAGAATAAAAGATATCAACTCAAATACCACACCTAGGCGGTAATCCGCCACCTGGGGTTTGAGGACTTTTATATAAACACAATTCAAATACCACACCTAGGCGGTAATCCGCCACCTGGGGTCTGAGAAGTTTTAACTAATCAAATAATTATTAGTTAACTAATCAAATATACACAACTCTTACGGCTCTGATACCAGAAACCGAGCGGAAGTGGAGAATAATTGTATAAAATAAAGTATTGACAGCATCAGAAATTCCCATTCCGGCGTGTTCATCAAAGATCGGAATTCCATCTTCGTCATGTTTAACTGCTTGTTTAATGGCTGCTCTGGAATCAGGAGTGAGATGTTTCTCCCACCAGGAATGAAGTATTCCTGTGAATCCTGTGGAGAGGATATCAATAATTTCAGGCTGGCTGAAATTATGATTGGTGACATAACTATTGGCTGCCATGGACATGTGATGTAATTTGTTTAATATTTCTTGTTCTGATAAATTATCAATATTCCATTCATAAGTTTTATCGGAAGAGACTGAAAACTGATTACTGGGATAATTAGTGGGTTGAATATCTAATGGTAAAGGGCGTTCTGTCCAATTTTTGAAATTTGTTTTCTTTGGATGAACTATCCTATGTAATTGGAGGTCGTGAAATGCTTGATTTATCTCAGAAATTGTATTAGAGTCACTATCAGAGGAGGAGTCTGAGGAGTATTCGTGGGCATGGATGACTGCAATTCTACTCGGTTCAGCTTTGAGTTCTTTAAGCATTTGTTCAATTTTTTGTGTAGTGGACATGGGCTTGAGATTAGGTTTATTTATTTCACTAAAGTGGATTAAATGTGTTTCTGATCGTGGTTCGGGTAGAATGTTTACTTTTGAAAAAATGTTATCTACTTTTGTTTCTATTTTGTCTAGTTGATTTCCTATAGTGACTAGGCTTTGATTTGTGTAATTATTTTGTTCAATGGTTTTTTTACTTTCTGGATTATCTCCAGCAACTTTAAAGGGTGATGCAGTTATGAGTGTTTGTAGGTGGTCAATGACTATAGTTTCAACAGGGGGATGACTAGAAGAAATAATTGAGTTAGTGGGTGTTTTCCATTTTGCTTTTGTGAGGGTTTGAATATTTTTTTGGCTTTGTTGATCAATGAAATCAAGGAAGAATATTTCAGATTGGGTCTTAAGCATAAAAGCTTGCCAATTTTTAAATAATTGTTTTCGTTGTTCGATTAAGGGATATTGTTTTCTATAAAGGTTTCGTCGATGAATATTCTCTTCAGATTCAAGATCTTTATCTAATTTGGGATAATCAATTGTAAATGGTTTACTAAGTGTACTTAATTGAGGATTTATGGGAGGAACGACTTCAAAATCAGTAGCTGTGGGAGATGTTTGTTCCTCATCTAAGGTAGGTTGAGATTCTGCATAACTGGGGTAACTGACTTGTGAGGCAGTTCGAATATTTTTAATTTTTAGTTTTTGTAATTCATCCTCTAATTCTCTTATTCTAATATTTTTTATTTCTTTATCTAAATCACAGTCTTGTCTAGACATAGTTTCAGCAGATGTGGATCCTGCAAAAGAATGCCTTGGAGCTGTGAAAGAATGTCTTGATGATTGACCTAATTCTGAATGTCTTGATGATTGACCTAATTCTTGAATCCTAAGATTTTGACTTATTCTAGGATTATGGAAGTTGATTCTTACTGTACCATCATTATATTGTTGGATACAGTTTAAGTCAGGTAAATTATGTTGTATGTTGATAGGTTGATTTTCACTAGTAAGAGACCATTCAGAAGGTAGATGAACATCTGACCATCTGATTGTGTGTGGAACTCTAATATTAGCATTTTCTTTACTACTTTGAATTAAAAGAGTTTGATCTTTTGGGCTTTTACTTATGGCTTGAAAATTCATGTTTGTACCAGTGACTTTAAAGTGAATTCTATAAATTAAGGCTAATGGTTGGGTTCCTTCGAGGACATTGTAACCTGAAGTTTTAATATTTAAGGTTAAGGATTTTAAGATGTGAGGATCACTAAGACTAATTGTAAAATCTGGGTAACAATCAAAATGGATTGGACCGTTGAATAGGCTTGACTCAATTATGCCTAGGGTACTGTCATTAAAGTCGGTGAATCTTGCATCTCTGAGACATAGGAGTATAGAGGCATTTAGACCTTTTCGGGTTAATGGTTTAACGCCGATTTGGACTAAACCTACATGTAGGAAATTGTGACCATCTTTTTTGTGTTTTTTAATTGACTCAAGACTAAATAATTGACAAGTTTCGTGTTGTTTACTAAGGGCATAGACTTGTTCTACTGTTTTAATATGGTGTTCACTTTTGAATGAAGAAAGAGACCATTTTTTCTTATAGATTTCGTTACTAGGGACTCTGGGTATATTCCAATCATTCATATCTATATTATCATTTGACTGATATTCAATTTGTTCTTCATTAACTATGTCAGGGATCCTATTTAGGGAGGATCTAGACGCACTGGAGGTAACTGAGTTGGATCTAAATAGTCTACTCATTAGGAGAAGTGATTAGAAAGGCTGGGACAAAATGTTAAGTTTGGAAGACTAAAAAACCTTAATTTTCTACCTTAATCTAGGCATCTCTCTTCTCCGCTCATGCCGCATCCGCTCATGCCTCACCCGGGACTCATTGTTTGGACCTGGACTTACTGTTTGGTTGGAGAAAGGTATAGGCTAAAGGTGGAAAAGAAAAGATAAAATAGGCGTTTACAAACTTAATAATTGGAACCAGACAGATAATCACTTTTATATATATATATATATATATATATATTATAGGCCAGATTTTAATTGCAGTACTGCTAGCTATTTTGCTATGTTGTTTAGTTAGTTGCCCAGATTGTGTAGTGCTTCTGGTTTATTAGCAAGCAGTACTACATGCATATATTTTGCTAGCTGCCCAAATTAGTAGATATGGGCCATTTAGAACTGATGTTGATGATTAGGTTTGTGTACATGAGACAATGGTGGATTAATGGAAATTGCAATGAATGATTTTGGATGTGGATTTTATGGTTTCAGGAATAACCAATTTTAATTTCCAGAATGCATGCATACCAATTGTAACACGGGACTACTAAAATGTGTTGTCTTAAATTGTAAGCTACAACAAAAGCACACCAAAACGTGTGGTTGCAGCTGCACAAAAACCAATTAAAACTCTATTGTCTTTTGGGCATTGGGACAACAGAAAATTGTAGTCTAAAAGGCAAAACAACAACATAAGTTAGATGAAAGTATTGGCTAAAGCGTATAACAACAACAAATAAGTGTGATTGGACTTGATCACAGATAATATAAAAGACGTACTATTAGTGGTCTGTTTTATATTCAGACCACAAATATTTGTCGTGTTAATAATCTCAAACTACAGTAAATTGTCGTTGTAATGAGACTGACATAACAGAAAGAATATGATATCTATTGTCTAAACCATTTGCCAACATCACATACGAATAATTTCAAAACCTTTCACACAACACTTCAATGTCATATAAACCTACACTAGAACGACACTTAATTGTCCTCTGATGCGCTTTATGACCACATATAATTGTTCTTTAAACTCAATAACATTTAATTGTTGTTGTATGCCAGAAGACATTACATATGAGTCTTCATATTTCTTACTTAAGGGCATTCAGACCACACAATTAACATGAAATGTGTCTTGTAAATACGCTTCACACAATAGTATTTACAAAAGTCTGTGGTTGTTTTGTTTATCAGACAATACAAAACTGTTGTTTGAATGCTTTTGAAGATACAAATCACAATGTTCCCAAAATGCAAATCTCATCAGACAACACAAGACTTTTATTTTTTTATGTCCCCTGAAGAACACTTCTGTCGTCCGATGTCCTCAAGAGACGACACTGTACTAGACAACATATTTTTGTTTGTTCAGACGACAGAACAATTCAGTCGTCTGAAGGCATTTTTGGCCTAGTGATGTAACCACAAATTAGGAGGACCTCAATTTGGATTAGAAGCTAATCATTTTCCATATATATGAGATATCTGATTCACCGACCAAAGTTTTCAAAAATTTGATCATTTTATCAAAGTTATGACAAATGGTAGAAATTCAGTCTCTTGATTTGGGTGTGAAGTGTTACTTCAGTGGTAAAAATCCCGAATTTCCTTATAGTAGCTTATTAGTTGATCCTGTTGCTAATGTAGCATGAAGTCCTTAACATTTTGTTGTTGGGGAACTGCAAGGAGCTTAAATGGAGTCGAAAGAATTTTCTCGTCCATTGATACACCCAAATGCTCATCTCCCACATGGTGTTTTGACCATTTGAGTTCTACAATAGCATGACATACATGAAAAATTCACAAAATCAGACCAAATACCTAAAGTAAAATCATATAAACATAAATACAATCAAACGGGGGAATAGTACATTAGTATATACTTACGAGCATACATGCATTACGCATATTGTTTGAATTCAAAACTAACATTTTTTCCTGACAAGGTGGGACTCAAAGGAAACTAGACCAATATCCATGGCCCAAGCTATATATTTTTGACAAGTTTGGAATAAATTATTTAGAGGCTAAATAAAGCATACTTGAAGATCAAGCAATCTTAAAGTAAATCTTGATATTCATTGATTATCAAATATTTGATAATTAATAATGATCGGTTTGCTTATGAGTACTATGCAAGTTGGCATAAGATTGTATATATATTCCTATAATTGCTTACAGTGGGCCAATTAAGGAAGGGAAAATGGACGTGAGCCATGTAAGGAATCAAGGTTACCCACACATCGTCGCAATTAAGGAGCATGATGGACATGAAACAGTTTGGTCAGGAATATACATCCTTTTCTTCTTTTTTTTGAGGTAAAAACAGACTAGGATTTCATTGAGTTAAGTGGGAGGAAACTCCTTTTGTACAATGTCCCTGATACAATCTGGGGTTGTATGTAACCAGCAAACACTTTAATTTGCTCTGACTCATATGCTAAACTAGCCAGCCTGTGGGCTAATCTATTATAGGCACCAGGTGCATAAGAAACCTGAATTGGATGTAGCTATTGTGTCATGAGCTGGATGTCCTCAATTAATGGTCCATACTCTGTGAGAATAGGAGACATACCATTGATGTCTTGCACAGCCAATAAACAGTCCGACACAATGCAAACCGATTGGAATTTTTACAATCTGACAAGTTGCAAACCCGCCTGAATTGCAAGAAGTTCAACATGCATTGGAGAGCTGACAAACGGAACTGTAGATTGAAAAGCAGCCTGAACCTCTCCTCTAGCATTTCGAAGAACACCTCCAGCCCTCCTATTGTTAACTAAGGAAGAAATGCCCCATCCACATTCAAAGTAAGCGCAGCTGTGCTTGCCTGACTCCATCCCTTACGGATCGGCACTTGGGTTGCAGCCTCAGACTTTCTAGCTTGGTGAAACTCATCCAACCAAGTTATACACCTGAGAAAAATGTCAGAGGCCGAACTGGCCTTGTTTTCCCATAATTTTGAGTTTCTATTTTTCCACAAACCCCATATAAGCATAAAAAGCTTCTCAAACACCTCCATCTTGAGATACATAGCCCTTTCCAACATCCATTCTTGAAAGTTGATATTAGGCAGGAAGGAGTTTTGCAGATGGAAGGGAGCTTGGGATAGCAGTGTGGTAGCCGTAGGACATGTACAAAAGAGGTGAGAAGAGTCTTCAACAGCATAATGGCACAGAAGACATTGTAGGTCACCCTCATACCCTTTAGTTGTAAGTCTTTCATGAGTAGGAAGTAAATTGCAGCAAACCCTCCAGGCACAAATCTACACTTTTCCAGGCACCCTTGCCTTCCAAAACTTTCTCCATAGCTCCTTGAATGGATCTCCATGGGATGAAGAGGCTAGGGCATTACCAAGAACCTATTCCCGAGCAAGCCAGTATGCACTCTTGACTGTGTACCATCCCTTACGATCCGAATGCCAATAGTGCGTATCAAGTCTATTCCGATGTGCTAGAGGAATACTAAGAATTTTGGCTGCCACTGAGATCAAACACCATCTCAACAAGAGAGTTGGTTGGTATCTAGACAAGGCTCAGTGAGCAGTTTGGTATCCACTGCTCATTCCATATATTAATCTTTGTACCATTCCCAATCGCCATCTAGTACCAGCCTTGAGCATAGGTCTACCTGCAAGAATACTTCTCCACGAAAAAGAAGGTGCATCACCTAACTCTGCTTGCCAAAAATCACAGTTTGGAAAATACCTGGCCTTGTACAACTTGGCAATAAGCGACGAAGGGTTTGTGACAATTCTCCACCCTTGTTTGGCTAACATTGCAAGGTTATAAGCATATATATTTTTGAAGCCATACATCCTTCATGTTTGGTAAGACGCAAACGTTCCCAACTCCTCCAATGAATCTTTTTTTTTGTCCTCTGTATCTCCCCAAAAGAATGAGGCACATAACTTGTGAACATCATCACACAATCCCTTCGGCAACAAGTAATAGTTCATGGCATATAAAGGCATAGTTTGAGCAACTGCCTTTATCAAAATCTCCTTTCCAGCACAACTGAGGATTTTAGCTTTCCAATTCTCCAGCTTATGTGACAATTTTTCCTTGATATATTGACAATTTAGAGTTTTGGATTTACCCACTCGCAACTGGAGGCCCAGATATCTGTCATGTTCTGTTACGCACTTGACCTCCAAAACAGCAGAAAGTTGTGCTTGAATGTCAGCATGAACATTCCTCCTAAAAACCACACTGCTTTTCTGGAAATTGATTTTCTGTCCATAAGCTCTTTCCTATGTGTTTAAAATTTGTCGAAAAGTGTAGCACCCTTCCAAGGTAGCTGCCCCAAATAAGAGACTGTCATCCGCAAAGAATAAATGATGCAATATTGGAGCTTGAGGACACATTTTAAGGCCCTTGATCACCCCAGAGTCAACAGCCTAAGATATGAGTGCTGATAAACCCTCCGCACATAAGATAAATAAATAGGGAGATAAGGGATCGCCCTGCCTGATACCTCTGGTAGGGTGTATAGTGTTAGATGGTTCGCCTTGTACAAGAATGGCATAACTGACTGAAGTAACACAACTCATTACCATAGATATCCATTGAGCTGAAAAACCCAATTTCACTAACATGGCATGTAGAAAAGGCCATTCCAAATGATCATAAGCCTTACTGATGTCCAGTTTGAGTGAGAAGAAACCTTCCTCTTGTGATGTAAGTTTATGTATGAAATGAGCTGCCTCAGTTGCAACCAGAGTGTTATTTGAGATGAATCTACCAGGCACATAGGCACTCTGAAGGGGGGAGATGATATCCGGTAGCCATTTCTTTAACCTGTTGGCAATGACCTTGGAACTAATTCTGTAAAGCACATTTCATAATGCTATAGGCCGAAAATGTGATGCAACAGTAGGATTTTTAATTTTCTGGATCAAGCAGATAAACGTGAAATTTGATTCCTTCCAAATCTCCCCATTCTGCAGGAAATTACGTATAGCAGTGCAAACATCTAAACCAACAATATGCCAATATTTTTGAAAGAAGAAGGGAAACATACCATCAGGACCAGGGCTTTTAGACGGATGCATTTGGAACAAAGCATCTTTTATTTCTTCATTCAAGTATGGGTAGTGAGATCGTCATTCATGATTGTAGTAACTTTCATAGGTGTGGCCCTAAAAATTTCAGAGATAGTAGACTCATCTACTCCCTCAGAAGAGAAGGTCATATTATAAAAGTCCATAAGGAGATGCTTCACCTCTGACGGGTCATCAGTCCACACTCCATTATCATTCATCAAACCTCTAATAGTGTTCCTGCTTTCCCTGTTTGACGATTTACGATGAAAGTACGCAAAGTTTCTATCCCCATCCTTCAACCATAAAGCACGTGATCTTTGTCGCCAATATTTTTCCTCTTGCGAAAGCAACTGACTTTGCCTAACATGTAATCTTCTTTGTTCTTCATACTGTGCACTCGAGAAGGGTTGCCTTATTAGGTCGAGTAACTTGCTTTGGACCTCACGAAGCTCGACTTTTTGACGTTGAAAATCAGTAACATGCCATTTCAAAAGTTGTTGTCCAGTAGAGTGAATCTTGGAACCCAACTGCTGCAACATATTACAAGTGAGTGGAGCAGACCACTGTCTCTGGATGATATCCGCGCATTGCTTATTCCCATGCCAGATTTCCTCGAAACGAAACCGACGAGTACTCCTTCTGATTGGCTCCCTTTCAGCTCTTGCTTCAACCAATATAGGGTTGTGATCAGAGTCAGAGGGGGGTAATGTAATTGACCTGGACAACGGGAATATGGTTCTACAAGACACAGACCAAAAGGCACGATCTAACCTTTCTTTTGTAAATTTATTGGACCACGTATACCGGCACCTAAAGAAACCTATGTCATTGAGGCTTGCAGCGTCCATAGCGTGACAAAATAGAGTCATTAGAGCTAGAGCCCGGGGAGGACCGCCTGACTTGTCTGCTCGAATCATAAGCTCATTAAAACCTCCCACCATTAGCCAAGGCAGCGAACATGTCTCTGCTGCAAGGGTGTCGATTAGGGACCATGTACGATGTCTATCTTCTCTTGCAACATAACCATAGATCCTGTAAATCTCCACACTTCGTTTGTGCCCTTTTCTCGAACTTCTGCATCAATGTGATGCGACGACTTCGTACGAGATCATGACTCCACAGCATTGCAAGCCCCTGAGAGTCTGGCCCCTTTTGGACGCAGAGATTGTCTGCAAAGCCCAAGCGGGATGTAATGGAATTGATGAGTTTTTCTGTGGCTAGGGTTTTAGCCAAGAAGATGAGTAAAGGTCTTTTTGCCTGCACCAAATCAATCAAAGCTCTCTGTGTCTCGAGGTTAACAATCCCGCGACAGTTCCAGACAAGGACATTACCTTGCAGCATGGTGGCCGGTAAG
Organism: Rosa chinensis; assembly: GCF_002994745.2. Lineage (NCBI taxonomy): Eukaryota > Viridiplantae > Streptophyta > Magnoliopsida > Rosales > Rosaceae > Rosa > Rosa chinensis. Next base: position 33,766,782 of record NC_037091.1, on the reverse strand, counting down.
GTGGCTGTTAGGGCGGCGCAGAAGGGGTGCGGCGCTTAGGGTTTTCAAATTTTAAGTTCAGGAATATACATAATTGCAATCAATTAACAAGGATATATATTATTGATTACGGTGCGCCAACTAAGGAAGGCCACTGGATTATTATGCTTGAAGATATATATGAATATGTTGTAGAGAAACTGAAATCGAGAGGAATTTGCTGTATATTCTCATTGATAATATGGGCCTCTTTATATAGAGGATTACAATGCATAGAGTCTCAATCATACAAGGAAAGTAATCTTACATTGAATAGGAATCTAGATCCTTCTAATGTAACCCTATTACCACTAGGTCAAGTAACCTAGAGTTTGGATTAAACACAAATAGAGATATCCTTAAACACTCCCCCTTGTATTGTCCAAACGCGGTGCTTCTCTCGTTGCCTCGTTAAAAACCTTGCCGAGTAACAAAAACCCAGTGGGACAAAAATAACCTCGGTTGAAGGGGAAAAAGAGCACAACACACCCTTCACGATTCGAGGTGAACATGTAGACATCTCCCCCTGATGACTACGATCATGGGAGTTCAGATAATTTCCGCATGTCAATTCTTGCCACATGTTTCTCGAACGTAGATTTGGGCAATGACTTAGTAAACAATTCTGCCTCACTGTCCTCAGATGGAACCTAGTTCACTTTGATCTCAAGGAGAGTCTGTTGTTGCTGATTATCCTTGGTGTTGTCGCTTTTGATGTAGCCTTGCTTCATTTGTTCAAAAACAAGCAGCATTATCCTAAATGCTCGTAGGCCCATCTGTGGTAGACTTCAAACCACAATTGTTCGAACATGCGTAATTATGAATCCAATCCATATACATTCATGAACCACTTCGTGAAGAGTAATGATCTCTGCATTGTTCGAAGATATAGCGACTAGGGTCTATTTCTGTAGACCTCCAAGATATCACGATCTTTACCCATGGTGAACACTTAACCATTTTGGGAATGACCTTTGTGTGGTCAGAGAGATACCCAACATCAGCTGAACCTTCCAAAACACATGTCATTTTCGGATGGGGATAGTGAACGCAGGCCAGTGTTGGCGGTGTTCCTGGTGTGTGATGGGTCCGAATCTATCATCTCTCTGTAGGGATAGAACAAGCCCATATCAATCGTACATCTCAAGTACTGAAAGATATCTTTTACACCAATCTAATGGCATCGCGTTGGCGCAGAGCTATACTTTAGCTAACAAGTTCATGGAAAATGAGATGTCCGGTCTTGTGCATTGAGCTAGGTACAATAATGCGCCTATTGTACTTAACTAGGGCATTTCTGCCCCTAGCGCATCTTCGTCATCATCCTTCGAACGAAGAGGATCATTTTCAGGATCAAGACTACGGACGATCATGGGGGTGCTTGAAGGTTTGACCATGTCAAAATGCCTAAGCATCTATCAACACGATGCTCAAGTTCCAAATCGAGACATAATCGTGTTCTCCCATAATCCTTCACCTCAAAATCGGATTTCAAGTGTTCAGCGGTTTCCCTTAACTCTTTAAGGGCTTCTAATGAAGATCATGTCCAACATGAACCGCGATAGAATCCGAAACTTGTTATAGAAACGCGTGGGCATATCCCTTTCCAATCAAGTAGTCACTTTAGTGAGAGTTTCAACCTCTTTGTAAACGCACTCCGTGGTCTAGAGTCACTTGACTTGGGTAAATGAAGTTCACCATGAACCTTCATGTATATTCCATATCTAGATCCCCATAGAGATACGTAGTGACCACATTTATAAGCTGCATGATCAGTTATTTGGAAACTACCAAACTGAAAGGGTAGTGGAGTGCAATGACATCCATTACGAGAGAATATGTCTCATCGTAGTCGATTCCAGGGCGTTTTGTGAGAAGCCTTGCGCCATAAGGCGAGATTACCATCTCTTTTTCTCATCACTCTTTCTAACAAAGACCCATTAGTCAATAGGTTTTATGTTAGGAGGTGTTGGCATCACTGGCTCAAAAACCTTCCTCTTCGTTAGAGAATTCATCTTAACCTGGATCGCATCTTTCCATTTAGGCCAAATCTCTCTACGTTGGCATTCATTCATCAACGGAGCGTGGTTCGATATCATTGGACTCAACAAACTCAGGCGCAACGAAATGCGCAACTACATCATCAATTATGAAGGAGTTTCTATCCCACGTCTCATGTACACTAGTGTAAGTTTCATAGAGCTCTATATTCTCAGGAATAGGTTCTGACGTTGAGGCGTCCCCCAACAATAACCATAACCCGGAAGATACTCATGAGACGGATTTTGAGTCTTGATGATCAAAGGATTGGAATGTGCCAAAGTATCCTTCGAACTCACGGGCCTCTCCACGCATCCTAGCTGGGGCCATGGCCTGTAATGCCATAGTGCCACTCTCTTTGGCATTGGTGTCATGCCCACCTCCATGTGGGGTGGCGCTACGTCATCTCGTAGGGACGTCCTTTCTTGCAGGCATGTTTGCAGCATATTTGTGTGATCTAGTCACTTTAATAGGGATCAAGATGAGACATAGTGGGGACAGACCACGACAATTCCTGTCGTTCCTGTTGAACATCTATGTTCTTATCTCCCCCGAACGACGGGAAGACTATCTCATCAAAGTGACAACCCGCAAATTTAGCGGTAATGAGATCGCCTTGCAAGGGCATTAAGTGGCGGACGATAGTGGGAGTCTCAACGCCAACGTAGTTGCCCATTCGTCTGTAAGGACCCATCATAGAGCGCTATGGCGGCGCAATTAGCACATAAATGGCTCACTCAAATGTGCGTAAGTACAAAATACGTGTACCCAGTCACTAGCTGTAACGCAGAGGTACATTGAGTGGCGGTAGGTCGTAGACGAATCAGCATAGCTGCATGCGATATTGCATCACCCCAAGCGGATGTAAGAAGATTGGTGCGCATTACCAATGTTCGGACTACCATCGTAGTCGTGTTCACGAGACCAATTGGGTGTGTACATGGGAATGTGATGTCCAACATCAAGCCCATTGCAATATCCATCGAAAGTCTTTCGATGTAAACTCTCTAGCATAGTCAAATCCAATTGACTGAATAGGATGATCTGGGGAGTGAGCCCGTTGTCATATGATATGTGCTAGAAGTGTAGCATAAGCAGCATTTATAGGTGGACAATGGCACAACACGTGACCAGCGTGTTTGCGTGTCAACCAACATCATGAAATATTTAAGCGTCCGCAAGTTGGTTGAATCAATCCACAAAATCCCTATGGATTCTTTGTAAGAACGGAATGAGTAATGTCATATCCTTTGCATAGGACAGTCTCAGTCCTAATTTCCCTAAGGAACGGGCTTTGTAAAACGAACGAGTCGCTCGAGAGAAAGGATGTCCATGTGAAGTCTTTGTAGACGGATCATCATATCATGACTAGGATGATCTATCCTGTCGTGACAAAGCCAATATGTGTCTAAATCCAAGAGATCTTCTCTCATAACTATTATTGGATTAATAGCTCGAATAGTGACATAAAGTCCACTAGAGAAACACATAAACTTCTCTAAGATGCGCCTTTATTCGCAATCATAAGAGGTGATGCAAAGGAACTCATTTCCGTTCTCTACATGCATTTTCGCATGGAAGTCGTTGGCTATTCATAGGGTACGATTTGCCCTAAGAGCATAGAGAGTTTCTGTGACAACTGTAATCAAGGTGCCATTTGGCAAGTGGAACTTGGGCTATTCCATGTCCTTGAATTAATATTGGTGGCCCAGCCATCGTAGTCACAAAGTAATATGCTCATAATCAAAATTGATTCATAATGAAAAGAACTCGAAATTTTATTCATAAGCCAACGGAGTACATCATTGTTTCTTTGATCAAAGAAAATCTGATCCAATAAAAGTAATATGGCAATCGCCTACATCTCTTGGAAAATAAAAAGACTTAAACAGAATTGGCGATCTATTGATCCCAGCCAGATTTGTAGTCTTCAACCCTTCACTCTAGATCATCTTCTTGATCTTCTTGTTCCACATAGCTTTGTAGGCGGTGACAAGTTCTTCACGAGCTCTACAAATGTGTGCCCAATGCCCAGACACTCCACATCGAGAACATACATCTCTTTGCTCGAACTCCATTGATTGAGGTGCTTTGAAAGCGTCATTTAGATGGCTCTTAGTGTTGGTGGCGCCACCAACATGGCCGGAGGTGTTGCCTCCCTCTCTCTTTCCACGTTGACCTCTTCGATTCCGTGTTCGCCTATTTTGGCGGTTACCTTCCCAAGTAGAGCGATTATATGGACCAGAACGTCCAGAAGTATCCCTAAGATTAGGGTTTCGCTCTTGGCGCCCACTCTTAGGGGCACGACTATAATTGGATTCCGGAATATGCTCTGTTTCCACGGATCTCGAATTATAGTTCTTCACAAGGATGTTGTCATGCTTTTCAGCGACATTCATAGCTCCAATGAGCTCATAAAACCTTGTGATCCGTCTTGCAGTAACATCGATTCGATATTTCTTAGCCACCATCAATGCAGAGACGGGGACGGTAGAGAGAGTCTTCTCAATCAACATCGCATCTGTGATCTCTTTACCACAGAATTCCATTAAGGATTTAATGCGAAGTGCTTCCGAGTTGTAGTCAAGAACTGACTTGAAATCACAGAAGCGGAGGCTATGCCATCTCACTTCTAGGTCAGGAAGCAGGAAGTCACGGACGTTGCCAAATCTTTCTTCGAGTGAGACCCACAGCCTTCTGGGGTCTTCTTCATTCATACACTCGTACTGGAGCGAATCATCTATATGACAAGTCATTAGGATGATGGCTTTCGCCTTATTTGCCTCTAAGGCTGCTCTATTTGCTTCTAAAGCTTGAGCTTGCTCAACAGTTAGCACGTCCTGGCTAGGCTCGAGAATCGTATCCAGGATTCCATCGGCCTTGAGATGCTGGCGGACATCACGAACCCACCTGTGATATTCAGAGCCAGTTGTTCCCAACGGAGCAAAGTCCAATTTGTTCAGGTTACTCATCCTGAAAGAGAACAAGAAATTAGGGTTAGTTTCGGAGCGAAAAAGGATACCACGAAAACATATAAAATTTCTGAGCGTAGTCGCTTCCAAGAAATTAGGAATTTCTGAGCATAATTGCTTCCAAGAGGTATTGGATTAGATCGAAACAATGACTTAAGTGGTCGATCATAAATTCTCTACAAACTCTAAGTTTGGAGATCTCAACAAGCTCTAAGCTTGGAGTGAGCACGAACCCCCACAGTTCGGCTTAATTTGGTCTCCTCTATGATGAAGAAAGGGGGGTAGAAGAAGGGAGGTTGCAAGTCCCCGAAAAAGAAGAGAAATTGAATTAAAAAACTCTAAAAACAGGAACTTTTAGTAAAAAAATACCTTGAAATAGGTCGCCGGAAAATTTGATCGCTGGAGGTGGTTGACCGGAAATCGTTGCCGGAGGTGGTCACCGGAAAACGTTGCCGGAGGTGGTCACCGGAAAAGCTTGGCTTGGTGGGCTGCCCATTCCTTTTTTTCTTCTTCCTTTTTTCTTTCTTTCTTTCTTTTGGTTTGGCCCAGGCCTGCCTTTCCTTTTTTTTTCTTCTCTGCCTTCTGGGCTCGCCCTCTATCTTTTTCTCTGGGCCTTGTCGTTTCTGTCGCTGGGCTCGCCTTGACGAGGTTTGGGCTGGACTGATGTTGTGCAGGCTGGAACAAAGGGCAGTGGCGGTTCAAGGAGGTCCGACACTTCTGCAGGCCGGTCCGGCCACTTTCCGGCTGGTTCTAGAAGTGGCGTTTCCGGTGGAGGATTCTGGAGTCAGGGAGTCGGTTCTGACAAAATATAACCGTGGAAGGTGGTCTGGAAGAATGCGAACCGGTCAGAGGTTGTTTTTATCTTCTAGAGGCCGGTTCGGCACTGTTCCGGCCGGTTCAGATGACGCCGCCGGCGGTTCTGGGATTCTGGGATTGAGAGCTTCAAGGTGTGTTGCGGGGACCAAAAGAGTTTCAAGGTTTTGTATTCAGATTTAGGGTTTTGGCTATTTGTTTCAGGGTTAGGACTTCATGCTGATAACGTGTTGTAGAGAAACTGAAATCGAGAGGAATTTGCTGTATATTCTCATTGATAATAGGGGTCTCTTTATATAGAGGATTACAATGCATAGAGTCTCAATCATACAAGGAAAGTAATCTTACATTGAATAGGAATCTAGATCCTTCTAATGTAACCCTATTACCACTAGGTCAAGTAACCTAGAGTTTGGATTAAACACAAATAGAGATATCCTTAAACAGAATATGATATATAATTATATGCATATTATCCAACGTACAGTTGGTTCTTAAGGCAATGTTTATTTATTTTTTATTTATTTAAAAAAGATGATCAAATGATTTCACTCCTACCCCGATGGTGACTCGAACCCACAACCTCGATATTAGGTAGTGGGTTCTTAAGGAAATTAACTCGCTTATACGATTACGTTGCCTAGAGGAAGATTACGTCCATGACTCCAAGAGGCAATTGACCTTTGCCTATATTCTAGCTACATGACAATCTAGAGGCAATCTCTTATTGCCTACGATAGTATGTACGTTCTCCCTGAGGACTGTTTCAGTGTGTCATTGACGCAGACAGTACTCTGTATTTACATAAGATTGTTCGACAAAGATAACTTTGTTTACGGTTACAATTAATGTGATTGAAAGTGATGCTATAGTTGAGAAGATCTCTTGTTATGAGATTAACTTTGTGCAGTCCGGATCATCTTCTAACCCAAAAATCTACCTAAGCTTTGTACTCGCATGAAATAAAATGGTTGAATCATGTCTTTCGTATTCATGTATACTCGATCTGTTTACCTTTTTTTTTTTACTGTATTTGTTTCTCTTATCCAATGAGTTCTCAAAATGCATGCGGGAACTTTTGTGTAGGTTGATTATTGAGAATCTGGTTTGGGGAAACAAAAATTAGTACGTTGAGTATGTTTCTTGGTCGTTGCTTTTACATATATATATATATATATATATATATATATATATTTACAAACTTTACACTACTTTTGGCTCTTCATTTAGAGTTTCACTTGTTAGTTTTTCTCTTTGCGGTGAGATAATAAATTAAGCGTACTTCCATCATTTCATTGTAAATTTAATTTCATCTAACTTCTCAAGTTGAAATGAAAAAAAGAGAAAACCTATCCGTTCCAGGAATTCAATAAGAATATCCAAACATAGTATGTGTTGCATATATGTAATCGCATTTCACTAAAATTGAGAAGCCAAAAAAATAATAAATTATGCCAAAAAAATAAATAAATAAATTGCATGATTATATATAATGAAATTTAAGAGCTGCTTTTTAGAATAACTCTTCTACCCTTGAAGAGTGTTTACTTGTTTGTTGGCAAATCTGGAAGAGCAGGAATGATGTTATTTTTCGATCTGCTGAGCTCTCTCCTTCCATTGTAGTCATGCCTCAGCCTCCTTTTATGTTGCTTACAGGGTTCATAATCCTCAACCGGATCTTGTCCCCTGTAACATCAATGAAGTCATTAAATGGCACCCTCTTTCAGAGAATTCGGTAAAGTTAAACATTGATGGTTCAGTCTCTCCTTTAGGTCTAGCAGCAGCGAGGTTTGTAATCAGAAATCATCTTGGTGACCCTATTGCTGCTGGCTCTCAGGAGTCAGGCCATTGGTTCCTCATCTGTTCCTGTTGCGGAGTGCTTAGCACTCAAGGATGGTTTATTAACTGCCCAATGGTTTAATTTTGATCGTGTCTTGGTGGAATGAGATTCGTCCTTGTCATCAAATGTATGAATCTCAAGTGTGAAGCTCCCTGGATTTTGAAGTCTCTCTTGAAGGACATTGCTTCTATTGCTCGTTCCTTCACGTCCATTTCATTCTCTCATGTGTTCCGAGAAGCGAATTTTCTGACGGATGCTATTACTGCCACTGGGCATGGGTCGGAGCCGAGAATTTGGCTTAATAGCCTCCCTATTAAGGTTCTTTCAGCCCATTGTTGGGATCAGTTTAACTTTGGGTGTCCAAGAGAGTTTTCTTTGTAATCTTTTTCTTTCTTCTTAAAAAAAAATAAAATAAAATAAAGGAGCTCAATTATAAGTTTGATCCCTATTTACAATTTCCTAAAAATAGAAAGCATACGGGTGTCCCTGTTGATCAGTGAGATTTCACAATGTTTCTAGAGGTTAAAATTTATATTGATAGATAACCAAATTAGCGGTCACGAGAGATAATTTGAAAATAGATTACCATAATTAGGGGTCACATGAGATATTGACACCTGGTAGATCATGTTTAGTTTCCTCCAAAATTTTAAAGTAAATTTTTTAAAATGAAATAGCAGTCATTCTATTCGAGGAACAAGCATGGCATATGTGCATGTGTAAATGTATATACATTTATAAATGCACAAATCATATGAAAAGGCAGAAAAGCTCACCAGCAAGAAAAAAAGAAACATATGATGATGAAATGAATAGTTGAAAGTTGTGTGACTATATGGAATGAAGTCTGAAGAATATAGATATGAACTGTTAAAGCCTAGGTTAGCTATACAGAAGAAATTCATGTGAATGAAAAATAACTGTAGGAAAAGACATAGGACTACACAATAAAACTTATTTATTTTCAGACGTTTAACCGTACGAGCAAATTAATAAGATATCAACTGATCGACTTCAAATTGTGTTAATAAAATTGTTCTTTTATGATTGTAGTTTAAGTTGCCTGAGATCGATTAACAGTAATAATTAAATATTTACATAGCGACCATGTATGCACATCGAGTTTGAAGAGACAGTCAAATGTGTATTATTTTCTTTATTGAGAATGAAATCAAACACAAGTACAGCACTCAATCAAAATAACTTGGCAGATTTAAAAGATAAACAAAAATGAAAACCACACAAACATACAAATTTGGAGACACGGGTTTGCCTCTAGCATCGAGTATCGTAGACTTAGAGAGAGGTTTAGTTTTAGGCCTCAGGGTTGGCTAGAAGGTGGCGCTCATGCATGGTGCTCAACCAAACTTAGTTGTAGGCATCGTGGTGCTCCAAGAGGTAGTTCTCAATGACCTTGAAGAGGTGAGAAGCCTTCTCTTTCCCGGCCTTGACGTGCTCTTCCTTGATATCAACATCACCCTTGACATGGTATTCACTGGTGCTCTTGATGACGGTACCACTGCCGGATGCCACCAACTTAGTCACGTAGCAGATCTTCTCGATTGAGTCAGGAGCTCCCTCAATCACACTGTAGCTGTAGACAAAGTTCTCCTTGTCAATGCCATCAATTCTGTGCTTCACATAGCTGTAAGTGCTACCTGCAGAGATTTTGAATCTCAGTTAAGTATGATCCATCTTTTCTGTGTTGTGGCTCAAAATAAGTTTTGGGTTTTGCTTTAGTATTTAGAAATTTATATTAAAAAACGTAGTTTTATACATCAACATATATAAGTTGATCAATTTTAACGGGAGCTAGACTAGTCACCTTCGCCGAAGGTGATCTTCTTGATGGTTCCTGCACCACCGTCTCCTTCAAGGATCTCAGCGGACTGAACTGCCTGTGGTGCAATCTTAGGGATGAGGTTGTCAGCATCGAGAACGAAAGCCTTGAACAACCTAGCTGGAGGGATAACAGAGGTGAATTCAGACTCATACTTGAAGACACCCATGATTAGGTAAGGATTTGGAAACTGAGAAAATGAAGGGGAAGATCAATGAGATTGATGATATTGTAGTGGGAGATTTTGGGTTGGGAAGAAGTGAGGAGTAGCTATGGGTATTTATAGGGTTGAGGATGCAGGTTTACATTACAAGTTCCAGAATAATTAACGTGGTGACCATTACTTTTGTCCATGGAATATCTTGCAACTTGGTCAAGGAAGGCACCTTGGTATGAATAAGAAATATCCAATCAAGATCACGAGGCGGACCATAACCTTAATTATTTTCTTCCCATTGTTTGATAAAAGGTACAATATCCATGTGCAACCAACCTGTGCTTTTTGTTCTCTCCCAATTTTAAATTTCTAACAGATTGCTCACTGTCTGTGGCTCCATTTGATAGAATCCAATAGCTCAAGGTTCAAAGAAATTAGACTTCTTTTAAGAAGCAGCTTGAGTTTATTCATTCCCATTAACAAGTGATCTACAGTTCCTTGTTTTCGTTAGTATTCACCCTCTCATATTCATTATTCACCATCCTTATCATGCAGTTCAAATTGTACAAGCAAACACGATCATCACAGAGCCCACAAAACTAATAATGATTTAGTTGTTTGTTGGCTATCTGTCCCACTATGGTTGCATGCACCACTATCCCAAGACAATTCTTAGGTTCACCTCTTGAGTGAATAAACATATTCATCATCTCTTGCGATTAACGCATAATAACTTTATAATTTTCTAATCCAACCATTCATGTTGTATAACATAATACAAAGATTAGCTCTGTTAAAAATCAATCAAATTGAAGACCTTTTAGTTATTCATTTCTATGAGATACATAGATGGTTCATGATAATAGTAGTAAGCGTTGTTGAAACCATCCATTTGTTTGATTCAATCAAAAAATTACACGATTTCCGATTCGATTGATTTTTTTACAGAGATGATCTTTAAAGGCTAATTTAAGATATGAACCGTTGGAATATAAATTTATTAAGTAAAAGTATGTTAATCGACAATGTGGATGAATATGTTCACTCAGCCTAGGGGGAATTGTCCACTATTATCCCATATTTGTAAGTATGAATGAATCATTTAAGCAAGTAATTGAGAGAAAAATTTATTTTTTGAACAGTAATATAGTTTCTCTCCATAATTGACTCCATATAATGTACGTAACTGCATGTACCCTACATGATCTGTTATATTAAGAGGACTTAGAATAATCTATTAGAACAATCTATATTTGTTGCCTTGTTGGTCTATATATATATATGAAAATATATACTTAAAACGTACCGATCGACAAGAATGAATAAATATATACTTAAAACGTACCGATCGACAAGAATGAATAGTTAAGAACGTGAACATGAATTGGATTAGAGCATAAGGTTGTTAAAAATATTGGAAGATTTTGGAGCTATCCATGCCATTGAAACAAATAGCAGCCGATGTTGAAATGCAGGTGGCTGAAGTCGAGTCATCCTACGAAATTTCTGTGAAATTTGGAACTTGACCCATTTGATTCCAAGTAATGCATGCATTTACTCGTAAACCCCAGTAATCAGTATTATTGTCTTATAGTGAAAGCTAGAGTGCTTTACTTTTGGTAAAGTTGGTATTTGCTCCTAGCTACTTTATTTGCAGCTGACCACACCATTATCGCACATGTTAGAAACCGGCTGGGTTCACAGAAGTTACTTTATCAAGGGCTAATGAGAGCAGAAGTAGCTGAAAACATAAGAAATGACTACGTACAGGAATGAGGAATCGACTCCGATTAGAAGCTTTGTTTTTCGTTCAAGACTTGAAAAGCTCGAGTCATTCAATAATGGCAACCACGGTCAACATTTGTTATTAGTATTCTGTTAAGTCCAGTTATATTTCATTATGAATGAGTTTGAATCCCCTTTTCTCCGAGGATAAAGAAAAATGAGTAGAAAATAGAAAAATGATTTCCTTCTATTCCTTCGATTGCATGATGATCCTACTTGGATCCAACACACTCATTTTTGATCTACTTTGCGTACATGCTTCTAAGAACTATGATTATTCATGATCTAACTAGGTTGTTCGCCCGCGCTATGCTGCAGGTTTGTTTTTTTTTCTAAATTTTACACGTAATGGAGTAATAACCATATGCTTAATTAGAAACATCAACACATATTACAAAAGCTGGTGTTCTAAGTTCTAACCAGACTTAGGATGTTCCGTTGAATCATAGTCAAACACTAGCTAACGCGCCTCACGCGCACGAAAGATTTTTTTCCAGAAACCTAGATCGAGCTTCTGCCCTTTGCACGTCGCGGCTCCAGCGGTCACTTCGACTCTGGTTCAGCGACTCCATTCTAACATTATGTGGCGCGTTAATCAATATTTCAAATCTGGCTCTTATTAATCAATATTTTGTGGCTGATGATGTTGATTTGATTTTATCTATGCCTCTTAGTTAGAGGGACGTCCCTGATCGTCTTATCTAGCATTATGATAAGAAAGGTAGATTTTCTACCTAGAGTGCTTATGTGTTAGCTTTTGAGGAGCTTCATAACTATGGAGAAGTTGCTACTAGTTCGGAGAATCTTTCTTCTTTCTGGAAACATATTTGGTTTGCTCAAATATCGGGCAAGGTTAAGGTTCATTGGAGTATGCTCTTCTATCCTACCAACAGCTACTTTGTTGTGTACAAAAAGGGTTTTTGTTCAGGTTGGTTTTGTAATGATCATGATGAATCTATTAATCATATCACAAGGGATTGCCAGTTTGTTCAGGATTTGCTCTCTTTTTCCAGAGCTGCATGGGGTGTTACACATTGATTATAATGAAGGTAAGTCAATCATTACTTGGTTGGCCTCTTGTTTTGATATTCTATCTAAAAAGAATGTGGCTCTATTGCTTATAGTTGGATGGTTTGTTTGGAAAGAGCGCAATTTGAGAGTGTGGTCAAATCAGTTTGTCTCTTTGACTCACTTACAGTTTCATATTAGATCATATGACATGTTGTTTCAGTCTACTTTGGCTACACCTTGTAGTACTGTATTGAGGGGTAGGGCAGTTTGGTCACCGCATCCTTCTAGCTGGCATAAGGCAAACTGTGATAGAGCCTTTGATTTCTCCTCCAAATTTGGGGGAGTAGGAGTGGTTCTTCGAGATGCTATGGGGGATATTGTTGGTGAAATTTGTTTAATGGTCAACTATGTTGCCTCTCCAGATATTGTTGGGGCCATGGCTTGTAGGGCTGCTTGTTCCCTGGCAGTACAGTGTCATCTTTCTCCTATTATGTTTAAGACAGATTGTCAGAGCTTAGTTTCTGCTATTAAGGCTGAGGGGGAGGAGACTTCATCCTTGGGTCATATTATTGAGGACATCAACTTTTCTCTTAGGATGTTGGTGGGTTCTTTCTTGAGACATATGTATCGTGAAGCTAATATGGCTACCCATAATTTAGCTAAACTAGCTTTACATTCTTCTTTTAATCTTTCATGGAGTGGGCTTATCCCTCCTATTATTAGAAGCTTTGTGGCTTCTCATTGTACTCTTTGATTGAGTAATACAATTCGGTCGTCTTTCCCCTTAAAAAAAAATTTCTAACCAGACTTTTATACTTGCATGTTTCAAAATTGGATATTCTTAAGTAGAAGCTGGTTTTTTAACCAAGCTTGTGCATTTACATTTCTTTAAAAATTGGTATTCTAACCACAACTGTTTGTTATATACAAATTACAAAAGTGGTTACCACCATGCGAAATGGGCATCATTTTTAGTCTAAACCATGCCAATTATTCTACATGAGGTTTTCAGATGTGTCATCAACTGCTTCATCTACTGTACGTTGACGGCTGTGTTTTTCAGCAATTCGTTTGTCCTTGGATGTGATGGGCTGCCACTGATATATTTGAATCAAGAATAGCAACATATAAAACGTAAGTGGAGGAAAATGAGGCTAGGTGATGAATCATCAGGTAACCTAATACTTCATATATTTTTACCAACAAGTTATGAATCAAATTAAGGGTTCTCCCCACTGTAGTTAATCAAAACTCATTCAGTTGCAGTCTAGGTTTCTCCTAATTCAAAACACAAAGTTTTTCATGAACATAAGTGAAACTTAAAAAGAGGATGATCAAGTTATGGTGAAGAAAGATAGAGAATGCAGGGTACTAATTAAAACTGAAAGTGAATTCAATCGGTTACAAGTAAGGCTGTAACATCTATGTAAGTTTTTGAGATTGGGGTTCTACAGCTGTGGCTATGGACTTATGAAAACAAAGCTACAATAATTGGTATTTTGTGTTTTCCTTAAATGCTTAGCAGGTTGATGATTTTAAATGTGGTCACTAAAAGCTGAAAGAAAAAGGCTCCAGAAATAGCAGGCATTTAATTTAAAGCTACTGTAATAATTCATTATATGATGGGTCTGCTTGATGTATTTCCAGGCCACAAAATGCATTTATTTCGATTGATTTATGTATCAGTATTATTTTAGCTAGCTAGGTTCATCAAAAATAGAATATGAAAATTTATTTATAAGAATGATATAGCGGCAAACATCTCATGATTACAAAGACCTTAATGATTCATATGTTTGGACCAGATCATAGTGTTTCTGTTTGTTTCCTTTCAAATAGCTTATGAAGTATAATCAATGAGAAGGAGGAAAGAGGATGACATTGTTCCAGCAAACATAGTGAACAAACAGATAGAACACCAACAACAATCTGAATGAGGATAAAAATAGGCTGAAAACTTCAATTCTAGCATATAAATTGGAAACTAGAATGAGGGGTCTAGAATTTCATGCGTCAACTCCTTGTTAACAAATCATGCATATGTTTACTACTTAGAACCATAGTGGACTGCAGACCAATGTGCAATGCTAAAAATAAACTAAACTGACCTATACAGGGAGGGAAAAAGAAGTGCATGCATTTATTCTTTCCCAACAACAAATTACCGATCCTGGTAAAGATAAATGGCAACTAAATCCAATGAGGTTTTTCATTTGGCATGCAAGTATATAAGTTAATATTCACATTGTAAGTGCCTGCAGTCTTACCAATAGCAATAGTTATGTAGGATGTTGTCAAAATTATCACATTTGGTGCTGATATCGATCAATTTGTCCAACTAAGTTAGTAGCGCATTCACCACCTAGCATGTTAATTTCAAGGTGCCGTTTAGAAAAGGAGCTCGTGTGAGACGAATCCAAATATATATATATATATATATATATAGAGAGAGAGAGAGAGAGAGAGAGAGAGAGAGAGACTGTTTTAGGATATGAGAATTGAGAGAGATTGATGAGAGAATTGTGTTGTATTCATTGATAATAGGAGCCCTATATATAGGGATCACAAAGTACATATTCTTATGATCCAAGGAAAACTATTTTGAATAGGACTAGGAATTCTATAACCTTCTCTCCTATTACAATCATAGAACTAATCCTAGTTTGACAAGGCACACTAAATGTCAACATTCTTCAACACTCCCCCTTGTGCCGCTCAAACTTGGTGGTGACACTTCAATTGTTGTCTCTTTAAAAACCTTGCTCGAGTGAAAAATCATGTGGGACAAAAAAACTACCTCGAGGAGGAGAAAAAGAGTACAACACGTCCTTCACTCTTCAAGATCGAACATGTAGACATCATACCTCCCCCTGATGTCGATATCTCCCCCTTATTGCTACAATCATGGGAGTTCGGATAACTTTCTCAATCCGATGCTCTTCACATGTTTCTCAAAGGTTGATTTAGGTAACGACGTAGTGAATAAGTCTGCTATATTATCCTCTGATTGGATTTGATTCACTTCAATTTTTAGAAGTGATTGTTGTTGCTTATTATAAAAGAACTTAGGCGATATATGCTTGGTATTGTCGCCCTTGATGAAACCTAACTTCATTTGTTCAATACAAGCTGCATTATCCTCATAAATGCATGTAGGTTCATCTCTGTGGTAGACTTCAAACCACAGGTTCCTCGAATATGTCTAATTACAGACCTTAGCCATATGCATTCACAACGGCTTCATGTAGAACAATAATCTCTGCATGATTTGAGGAAGTAGAAATAAGAGTTTGTTTTGTAGACCTCCAAGATATCACAGTGCTTCCCATGGTAAAGACATAACCTATTTGGGAGCGACCTTTGTAAAGGTCAGAGAGATAACCTGCATCAGCAAAACCCATCAAAACATCACCGTCATTTTGATAGAAGGGAGGAGGAGAATGTCGGCCACCATGGACGGCGGCGGCGCGGGCGGTGGCGACATGGCTGGCAGCCATACCTTGGACGAAGGAGTTTTGCCTTATGGGGTCCGTTCCCAAATTTCCGTCATTCCTCTTCTCTCTGTAGGGATAAAAAAATCTCATATCAATCGTACTTTTTAAGTAACGAAAGATTGTCTTTACACTAATCCAAATAAGCGGCGTGTTGGCGAAGAGTTATGTCGAGCTAATAAGTTTACTACGAATGAGATGTCCGGTCTTGTGCATTGAGCTAAGTATAATAATGCGCCTATTGCACTTAGATAGGGTACTTCGGCCTCTAATAATTCTTCGTCCTCATCCTTTGGACGGAATGGATCTTTTCTAGATTCAAGACTAAGGCCAATCATGAGAGTGTTCATAGGCTTTGCTTAATCTTCGTTAAAACGCCTTAGAATTTTATGAGTATATGCAGACTGATGGATCAAAATCCCATCAATACAGTGTTTGAGTTCTAATCCGAGACAAAACCGTGGTTTCCCAAGATCTTTCATCTCAAATTCAGATTTCAAGTACTTAGTAGTTTCCTTTAACTCATCTAGAGTTCCAATTAGGTTCATGTCATCGACATAAACTGCTACAATTACAAATCTGAAACTTGTTCCTTTAATCAACACGCATAAGCATATTTCATTGTTAATATATCTCTTTCCAATCAAGTAGTTACTTAGACGGTTATACACTTATACCACATTCGTCCGGATTGTTTTAATCCATATAGTGAGCGTTTTAATCTTATTGAAAACACGTTCTATGGTTTAGAGCCACTTGATTTGGATAATTGAAGTCCATCTGGAATCTTCATATATATCTCTGAATCTAGATCCCCATAGAGATATGCTGTAACCACATCCATAAGCTTCATGTCAAGTTTTTTAGAAACTACCAAACTGACAAGGTAGCGGAATGTTATGACGTTCATTACGGGAGAATATGTCTCCTCGTAGTCGATTCCGGGGTGTTGTGAGAAACCTTGTGCCACAAGACAAGCTTTATATCTAACAACCTCATTTTTCTCATTACACTTTCTAACAAAGACCCATTTATGGCCAACAGGCTTTACATTTAGGGATGTCTGCGTTATAGGCCCAAATACCTGTTTTTTGGTGCCAATGAATCTAATTCAACCTGGATCGCATCTTTCCATTTAGGCCAATCCACTCTTCGTTAACATTCTTCAACAGAGCGAGATTCGATATCATCATACTCTATAATTCCCTTTGCAACAAAATATGCAAAGGCATCATCAATAGAAATAGAGTTTCTATTTATCATCTCATGTACACTAGTGTAATTCATGAAGATCTCTCTATTCTCTGGAATTGGTTCTGACATTGGAGCGTCCCCTAATGATGTCTCAATGTCTCTTGGACATAACCATAATCTGGAATATCTTCATGATACGGATTATTCATATCGATGATTAATGGATTATTTTGTGCCAAACTCCCTTTCTTTCTTGGGCGAGAATCCATCGAACCTTTGGGCCTCCCGCGCTTCCTAACATGAGCCATGGGCCTAGCCACAATGTCACCATAGGACGGGACGTTGGTGCCATGCTCAGGTTCCCTTGAGATGGCATCATGTCCTCTAATTTTAGGGACATCAATCCTTGCAGGCACGTTTGTAGTAGGTATGTATGATCTCGTCACTTTAGCAATATTAGAAAACTCATCAGGCATAGCTTCTGCTATGTTCTAAATATCAAGAATTCTCCGCACTTTAATTTCGGACTGTGCGGTTTGGGGATCAAGATGAGACAAGGTGGGGACAGACTACAACAATTCATGTCCTTCTTGTTGAACATTTATTTTCTTATCTCCCCCTAACGATGAGAAGACTGTCTCATCAAAGTGACAATCCGCAAATCTAGCGATAAAGAGATCGCCTGTCAAGGGTTTTAAGTAGTAGATAATAGTTGGAGAGTCATATCCAACATAAATACCTAAACATCGTTGAGGACCTATTTTGGTGCTCTGTGGCAGCGCAATTGGCACATAAACTGCACACCCAAATATGCGTAAGTGTAAGATATCAGGCTCATACCCATTAACCTTCTGGGACGCAAAAAAGGGTTGAGTGGCAATGGGTCTCAAACGAAAAAGCACAGCTGCATGCAATATTGCATAACCCCAAGCAGAAATAGGGAGATTGGTGCGCATTACCAATGCTCTAGCAACCATTTATACTCTCTTAATGGCAGCTTCTACGAGACCATTTTGGGTGTGAACATGAGGAACTGGATGTTCAACTTCAATTCCAATGGACATGCAATAATCATCAAAAGTTTTTGATGTAAACTCCCCAAAGTCTTATGAACTTAATAGGATGATCAGGGTGGTGAGCCCTTAACTTAATAATTTGTGTTAGGAGTTTAGAAAATGCAGCGTTCCTGGTGAACAAAAGCATGAAATGTGACCAACGTGTCGATATATCAACCAACACCATAAAATATCTAAATGGTCTGCAAGGTGGTTGAATAAGTCCACGAATATCACCTTGGATTCTTTACAAGAATGGTATGTTTTCTTTAGTGTCATTTGCATAAGATGGTCTCGATCCTAATTTTGCTAAAGAGTAGGCTTTGCAAAATGAATGATGGGCTTTAGAAGCAACCAATGAGGATTTTGGTTGAGCCATGAAGTCACAATTGACTCTAGAAGTAGAAATTGGAGTCGAAGGAGCAGATGTGGCGTCAATGCCACTTTTGGGCCGCAGGGGGATGGCGGCGCCGGCCTTTGATGGCCAAAATGTAGGGGGACAACGCCGTAAGGCGCAGGTGCTCTTCCTTGGTCTAAATTTTGAGTTTTACTTCTTCTTGTTCTGAAAAATGAATGTTCATGTGAAGTCTTTAATATACGGATCATCAAATCACGACATGGATGTCCCAAACAGTCATGCCATAGTTGGATTTTATAATTCGAATAGTGGTTGCATACAACCCACTAGAACGACACATAAGTTTCTCTAATACTCGTTTATATTCGTAGTCATTAGAGGTGATGCAAAGGAACTCTTGTCCATTCTCACAATGTATTTCCACATGAAAACCATTGGCTCTTATATTTTTGAAACTCAATAGGGTTCTTCTAGCCCTAGGAGTATAAGGAGCTTTGGTGACATTAATATTTGTGCCATTTGGCAACATAAATTGGTCTGGTCCTCTACCATGAATCAATTTTGATGATCCAGCCATTATAGTCATAGAAGAATGAGTAGGTGTCATCCAGAAGAAGAGTTGCCTATTTCAAAGTATAGTATGTGTGGTTGCACTATCCACGAGGCATTCTAGTTCTCCGGGAAACATACTGAAAAATAATAAAGTTTGAAATTAAAATATGTCCAAGACATGCAAAAATAAATCGATACTTTATTAATGAAATAGCCAATGATTACATCAAAGTTTCTTGACCAAAATCTAATCCAAAATAAAAATTTAAACTTAGACAAATTGTAGTCACTCAGTCCGTTCGATAACTCCAATTTGGTTGTGACCAGGTAAGGTAAAGCAAGATTTTGGTGGAGCTATGCTCACTTTTAAAACCATTCTCTCAGTTCAAACCTTTCCTAGACATCATAATTAATCTTGGATGAGCCTAGTGAGAAAGAGTTAATACAAAATGTCATTTATTGATTAATGCATAATTGCCATTACATGATTCTTGAAAAAATAAAGGACTACACTAATAATCAAAATCTGCGGCATCCTTGTGCACTTCTTTGTCAGATTTGAAGTCCGCTATTGTGAGGTTGACATCATTGTCATCACCATCATCTCCGTCTTCGACAAGATAGACTTCTTGCTCCCTCAGGTCCTTATAGGCCTTGTATCATGCAACTAACTGATTGCTTGCATTGCATTGCTTGAACCGATGCTCACTTGATCCACATCGATGACACATGTCATTATGATTGCCTCCCTTTAATTGAGGTGCATTGTTTGCACTTGGTTGGCATCCTCTAGAGGAATTGAAGCCATTACCATTGTCCCCTCTCCCATGTTGCCATGTGTCCGTCCTTCATTCTGATGGTTACCTTTCTTTATAGGGCGGTTGTATGGACCTACACGTCCGTTTTGTCCCTTAACTTTAGGGTTCCACTCTTTGCGCCCTCCTTTAGGTGCATTATTATAATTCACCTTGTGAACGCTCTTAGTTCCAACGAGCCTTGAATTATAATTCTTCACGAGGATGTTATCATGTTGCTCAACTACAGACATGACATTTATTAGCTAATGAAACCTTATGATCCGTCCAGCATTATACTCACCTTTGTATTGCTTGGATACCAAAAGTGCTAAGACGGGGAAGGTGGAGAGAGTTTTCTCAATTAGCTCTTGCTCTGTGACGGGTTGTCCACAGAACCCCAACATGGTTTTGAGACGTAGAGCTTCTGAATGATATTCAAAGACGGACTTGAAGTTGGCGAATCGTAGATTGCTCCATTAAACCTTCAAGTTAGGGAGGAGGGAATCCTGGACATTACCAAAATACTCTTCTAGCACAACCCATAGTTCTCTAGCATCCTTAATCGCCTTATCAAGATGAGGGCAGTGGCATTATTTATAGCCGTACACTCGAATATGAGCTCAGGGTTTGGTTCCTGAATTATGGGTAGGATCCCTTTCGAAGTGAGATGGTTCTCAACATCTGTGACCCAACTGTGGCATTCCGAGCCAGTTGAATCAAGCATGGAAAAGTCGAGCTTTGGTTTTGACATCCTGAAAATAAGAAGGAGAAATAGATTAGTTTCGGAGTCAAAACTTCCATGACAACTAATAAATAATAAGATTTCCGAGCTATGCTATGAAGAAATCGATTTCCAAGAATATTTGGATTAGACTGAAACAATAATATTTATATGGTCATAATTCGATGCTTACGGACACTCTTAGTCCGAAGTCTTACGAACGCTCTTAGTTCGTTTAGAGTGAATCCTCACGATTCTTCTTTTTAGAGAATCGAACCCACATTATAAGTAAGGTGGGATGTAGAAGAAGGGAGGTTGCAAGTCCCCAAGAAAAGAAAAAGAATTTTAAAGATAGAAAGCAGGAACTTTTAATTAAAACTTACTTATTGATTCGGAGCTTGAAACCTTGACTCTTGAATTCTTGGAGTTTTGAGACGATGTAGGTCAAGTTGGCGTGGATAGGGTGGCCTTGGAAAACACACGGGTGTGTGGCAGGTAAGGAGGCCAAGGAAGGCTCTAGGTGGAGTAGAAGAGGCGTGTGGCGGTGGTGAACTTCGACGGTTGTGAGGCTAGCGTGGGCTAGGTGCACGGTAGGGAATTTTCTGGTTTTTGGTTTTTGGTTTCAAGGTTTGGGCTCGTGCTGATAATGTGTTTTAGGATATGAGAATTGAGAGAGATTGATGAGAGAATTGTGTTGTATTCATTGATAATAGGAGCCCTATATACAGGGATTACAAAGTACATATTCTTATGATACAAGGAAAACTATTCCGAATAGGACTAGGAATTCTAGAACCTTCTCTCCTATTACAATCATAAAACTAATCTTAGTTTGACAAGGCACACTAAATATCAACATTTTTCAATAGAGACCTTCCCGGGGATCTTAGCTTTCTAAAGTGTCTTCCCAAGAACACTAAGGATCACCAAATGAGGAGGAAGCAAAGGAATCCCCCACCACCATATCCCGAGCTACATAGTAGGTAGATTTAGTAAAAAACCTACCTAATTCTCAAGTTTCTATAGAGATGGAATTAAGATTCCCACTGTTTTTTTATTTTTGTTAAGTAAAAATGACAATTTTTATCCACACTCAACCATTTGATGATGTCAGTGAGATTTAACCTTATAAACACATCCAACTTGCAAAGACTATCAAACGATTATTTCTTTCTTTATTGAGATTGATATCAAGTACAATTATATTACTCTTTCATCCGAAATACACGATCAAAATGATAGCCTTGATGCCAAAAGAAAAATAAAAAAGAAAGCCACACAAACATAGAAATTTATAAGGAAACATGATTGTTGTCTCTAGCTAGAATGTAGCTAGTACCAGTATAGGTACAGAGAGTTTTAGTTGTAACCATCAGGGTTCGCTAGAAGGTGGCTCTCAATAATCTTGAACAAACCGGCGGCCCTTTCTTTGCCAGCCTTAACATGCTCTTCCTTGATCTCCACGTCACCCTTGGTGTGGTAGTTGCTGGTGCTCTTGATGATGGAGCCTCCATCGGAAGATGCCGCCAACTTAGTCTCATAGGAGATCTTCTCAATTTTGTCTGAGATAGCATCTCCTTCAATCATGCTGTACTTGTACACGAAGTTGTCTTGTCAATTCCGTCAATCTGGTGCTTCACATAGCTGTATTCACTTCCTTCACCGAGGTTGATCTTCTTGATAGTTCCAACACCTCCATCACCTTCAAGAATCTCGGCACTCTTAACTGCTTGGGGAGCAATCTTGGGGATGAGGTTGTCGGCGTCAAGGACAAAGGCCTTGAACAACCTAGCTGGTGGAATGACAGAGGTGAACTCAGATTCATAAGTGAAGACACCCATGATGATGACTTAAGTTAATAGTTGAATGAAAGAAATCAACAAGTAACTAAATGTGGAGGTAATGGAGAAGGTATTAGATGTGGGAAAGTATGAGCATTATTAGTGGTATTTATAGCCTTGGAGGAAGGAGAGTATGGACAAGGTTTTTAATTTTTCAATTGTTGCGTATGTTGATTATATCCATGTGAAAATAGGGGATATAATTTTCAATTCAGGGTGTTCAATACAATAGGAAATCGCTAAAAAATTATTGAACATGTGGCAGGCTAGGATCGGAACGAATTCTGCTTTCATATTATTTTAGTCAAGTCACCCTAGTTTGAACTTGGAAGTTCTGGAAGTAAAATTAGTCGTGAGGTACGGACAGGCAGGCCGGAACTGTGAAAATACTCGGATTGTGATTCCCAGTACGTAGTCTTAGTAACAAGCATGAAGATTAATTTCTATATATCTCAAGTGGTGGAGTGCTTTAAATTTACCCCAATAGTACTCTTTGAGAACAGTAATTAAGTAGCTAGCTCAAAGCAATTAAAAGAAGAAAAACAATCAAAGATGATTACTTCGGCCTATTAGATCGAAGCTTCCTTCGACCAAGACTTGAAAGCTCGAATCACTTTTAATAAACTCCAGTAGCATGCATACGAAATTAAAAGGAGAAATGATCTGCAAACACTTAGATGAACACACTCCTATATGATCATCTACGTACTTTGCGACCAATTACTATAGCTTTATTTTTAGTTGAGAATTAGCATAATGGTTAGTTAACCTTCTTTGACTGCAATAACGTACAACACTACACAAGTGACAAAAATGATTTTCTTTTCATAATGGAACCATATATGCACTGGCTACAATAATTCAAACTTACCTCAACTCTTTTGTCATCAACCTGGCCCTATAATTACCACCTCAATACTCACACATGGTGTGATTGATAATCCAATCGTATTTATAATCAGTAATAAACATGAAGAAGTTATCAAAATAAGGAGACATAATGCCTTTTATGGAAGGGACTCTTCTCTTGTTATTAATTTGCATCAAGAAAAGGTGTGACACCCTTGGCGTTTGAGGTCTGTAATCAAAGACATTATTTTGCTTTCAAATCCTTGGATAACCAATTTCGGGAAGCTCGTTTGAGACCATACAATGACTTATTTAGTCGACATATCAGATTCTCCCCATGTCGACTGAATCCTGGTGGAGGAAGCATATAAACCTCTTCATGAAGGTAACCATGAAGGAATGCATTTTGTACGTCCATTTGATGAAGACTTCAATTTCGGGAGGCAGCAATAGCGAGGAGACACCTAAATGTGGTGAGCTTGACAGTGGGTGAAAAAGTCTCACAATAATCCACCCCTTCAACTTGCGGGTGTAACCCTTGGCAACGAGGCGGGCCTTGTAACGTTCAATGGTGCCATCTGAATTATACTTGATCTTGTACACCCATTTGCAACCAATGGGTTCCTTGCTGGGAGGAAGAGGAGTAAGGCTCCAGGTGTTGTTAGCCTCCAAAGCTTGAATTTCAGATGTCATTGCTTCTTGCCATTGAGGGTTTTTTATGGCCTCTGCAAAACTATTAGGTTCCACATTTCGAGTAATATTGGCAATAAAGGAACGGAAAGATGAAGAAAAACGGTGATAGGAAATGTAATTAGAAAGTGGATAACGCGTACCTTTATTAGGAAATGGTCACAAAGACGATGAATCCTCCTGGGTAGGCAACACAACATGAGAACAAACATAATCTTGTAGTTTGACATTTGGTTTTCTAAGGCATTTTGAGCGGCGAAGTGCAGAGACAATATCCTCATTAGGTACTGGAGGAGAAGAAGGAGGTAAAGATGGTGATAAAGGTGAAGAGTTGTCAAGTGGAGGGGATGAATGATGTGAAGATGGTGATGGAGGTGTTTGATCATTAGGATGAGTCTGATGGTCAGACAAGACATCTGGAGATAAAGAATTGTCAACTTGAGGAAGGGTATGTTGAATGGGAGAAACTCTAGATGCAGACAAGGGTTCTTAAGGGATATCATTTTCAGGAATCACATTAGGAAGCACTGCATCATGAGGCTGCAGAGAAAGATTAGGAGAATCTTGCTTATAAGGAAAGATATCCTCATGAAAAACAACATCCCTGCTGGTGAAAAACTTTTTGGTAGTTAGATCATAAAGTTTATATGCTTTTTGACCGAAAGGATATCCAACAAATATGCATTTATGAGCACGAGGATCAAATTTGGAATGGATGTAACATGGTATATTGTATAGATCACAAGCTTAAAATTGTATTTCTTTGTGGTCTCACAATTATAAAGGATCATGAGTATTTCCTCTTTACTGTGCAAGTTTTATATGCATGTAACATTATTGTACTCGCATGAAATAAAATGGTTGAACCATGTCTTTCATATTGATGTATAGTAGATCTGTTTACCATTTTTTTTTTTTTTACCACATTTGTTTCTCTTATATCCGGTGAGTTATCAAAATGCATCTGGGAACTTTTGTGTAGGTTGATTATTGAGAATCTAGTTTGGAGAAACAAAAACTAGTGCTTTGAGTATGTTTCTTGGTCGGGTGTTTTTACATAGTTCAGCTCTTCATTTAGGGTTTCACTTGTTAGTTTTTCTTCTTTGCGGTGAGATAATTATGTGTACTTCCATCATTTCCTTTCTTGTAATTAGTACTAGTAATTAAATATCCACATAGCAACCATTTATGCACATCGAGTTTGAAGAGACAGTCAAATTCATACGTATTATTTTCTTTATTGAGATTGAAATCAAACACAAGTACAACACTCAATCAAAATAACTTGGCAGATCTAAAAGATAAACAAATATGAAAGCCACAAAAACATAGAAATGAGGAGACATGGGTTTGCCTCTAGCATTGAGTATCGTTGAGAGAGGTTTAGTTGTAGGCCTCAGGGTTGACTTATGCATGGTGCTCAACCAAGCTTAGTTGTAGGCATCATGGTGCTCCAAGAGGTAGTTCTCAATGACCTTGAAGAGGTGAGAAGCCTTCTCTTTCCCGGCCTTGACGTGCTCTTCCTTGATCTCAACATCACCCTTGACATGGTATTCACTGGTGCTCTTGATGACGGTACCACTGCCGGATGCCACCAACTTGGTCTCGTAGCAGATCTTCTCGATTGAGTCAGGAGCTCCCTCAATCACACTGTAGCTGTAGACAAAGTTCTCCTTGTCAATGCCATCAATTCTGTGCTTCACATAGCTGTAAGTGCTACCTGCAGAGATTTTGAATCTCAGTTAATTAAGTACGGTCCATCTTTTCTGTGTTGTGGCTCAAAATAAGTTTTGGGTTTTGCTTTAGTATTTAGAAATTTATATTAAACTACGTTGTTTTTTACACGTAAACATATATAAGATGACCAATATTAACGTGAGCTAGACTAATTACCTTCGCCGAAGGTGATCTTCTTGATGGTTCCAGCACCACCATCTCCTTCAAGGATCTCAGCGGACTGAACTGCCTGTGGTGCAATCTTGGGGATGAGGTTGTCAGCATCGAGAACGAAGGCCTTGAACAACCTAGCTGGGGGAATAACAGAGGTGAATTCGGACTCGTATTTGAAGACACCCATGACTAGGTAAGTGTTTGGAAACTGAGAAAATGAAGGGGAAGATCACTGAGATTGATGATGTTGTAGTGGGAGATTTTGGGTTGGGAAGAAGTGAGGAGTACTATGGGTTTTTATAGGGTTGAGGATGAAGGTTTACATTACAAGTTCAATATAACGTGGTGACCATACTTTTGTCCGTGGAATATCTTGCAACTTGGTCAAGGAAGGCACCTTGGTATGAATAAGAAATACCCAATTAAGCTCACGAGGTGGACTAGAATCTTAATTATTTTCTTCCCATTATTTGATAAAAGGTACAATATCCATGTGCAACCAACCAGTGCTTTTTGCTGAACCATGTTCTCTCCCAATTTTAAATTTCTAACAGATTGCTCACTGTCTGTGGTTCCATTTGATAGAATCCAATAGATCAGGGTTCAAAGAAATTAGACTTCTTTTAAGAAGCTGCTTGAGTTTATTCATTCCCATTAAAAAAGTCTCCAGTTCCTTGTTTTCATTACTATTCACCCTCTCATCTTCACTATTCACCGTCCTCAACAATTCAATTTGTATAAGCAAAGACGATCGTCACAGAGCCCAGAAAATTAACAATGATTTAGTTCCTCGTTGGCTATCGATCTCACTAGGGTTACACCAATATCCCATGTTTAGTATGACTAATCATTTAAGCAAGTTAAGAGAAAATTTGATCCTCTGAACAATAATATAGTTTCTCTCCAATATTGACTCCGTATGATGTAACTGTACCCTTCTGTTTTACTAAGAAGACTTGGAATAATCTACATTTGTTGGTCTATATGAAAATATCAATCATGATCCCCTGGTCAGCTACTGATCATGGATCATTTGGTCAGTCACCGTCCAATTGAAATCGGACGGCTGACAGATAAGTAATGAAATTTGGGATGAGTTCTGTCATCCGTCCGATTGAACTGACCAAATGATCCCTGGTCAGCTACTGACTAAGGGAATGAGACTCGTGAAAATATATACATGCAACGTATCGACATGAATGAAAAGTTTAGAACGTGAACATGAATTGGATAAGAGCATAAGAGTTGTTAAAATTATTGGGAGATTTTGGAGCTAGCCATGCTATTAAAACAACATTTTCCCTTAAAACGATGTTGAAGTGCAGGTCGCTGAAGTCGAGTCATCCTACTTCGAAATTTCTGTGAAATTTGGAACTTTACCCATTTGATTCCAAGTAATGCATGCACGTACTTGTAAACCCCATTAATCGATATTACTGTCTCATAAAGTCATAATTTGATAGTCCTATAGTGAAAGCTTGCTAGAGTGCTTTACATCTTTACTCTTGGTAAAGTTAGTATTTGCTAATTGCTCCTAGACACTTTATTTGTAGCTGACCACTCCATTATCGCACATGTTAGAAACCAGCTGGGTTCACAGAAGTTACTTTGCCACGGCTAATGAGAGCAAAAGTAGCTGAAAACATAAGAAATGACTACGTACAAGAATCAATTCCGATTAGAAGCTTCGTTTTAGGTTCAAGACTTGAAAAGCTCGAGTCATTCAATTATGGCAACCACAGCCGGTCAACATTTGTTATTAGTATTCTATTAAGTCCAGTTATATTTCATTTTCTCCGAGGATAAAGAAAAATGAGTTCCTTCCATTCTTTCGACTTCATGATGATCCTACTTGGATCCAACACACTCATTTCTGAACTACTTTGCGTACATGCTTCTAAATACTATGATTATTCATGGTGTGTTTCTAATTATACCTTCAAATTTAGTATTTGAACCTCCATCTTTTTTCAAGTGATAATTAATTTTATCAATACATATAAAATTATTAATGAGGACACACATAAAAAAAGGGCAAAAAAATTACTGTTTTTCGACATAGCCTTTAGTTTGTTTTCATGTTAAATCTCAATCTCTATAACAAAGTTTGCCTGCATATAGTAGTGTTCATACTAAACCTCATACTTCATGTACAAATTCTTTTCTGTTGGATCATCAAAGTATCAATATGCATGTAATTAAACACATATTCCACTACTTCATGATCTGCCCACGATACTCTTTACTGGCATTAGTCTGGGTACCTTATAAATTGATGGTATTTGTGCTTTTGATTGATTGATTGAGAGAGAGAGAACTTGAGAATAAGAATGTATTTGAGAGAATGATAAGATTATTTTATTCTTCTCACAAGGAGGTATTTATATACTAAGGTTACATATACTAACTAGGTAAGTGCTAATTACAATTAAAGGGATAATTACATTCCTAATTGCATACAATAAGTACATTCCTAATAGAATAAGAATATTCTAAATAGGATACATTGACTCACGCTAACACTCCCCCTCAAGTTGGAGCATACAAGTCACGGATGCCCAACTTGTCAAGTGAGTCATGGAACACCTTGGTGGAAACTCCTTTAGTCAACACATCTGCTAATTGCTCTTCAGTTGGAACAAATGGAAAGTCAATCAACTTCGCATCTAGCTTCTCCTTAATAAAGTGTCTATCAACTTCCACATGCTTGGTACGATCATGTTGTACCAGATTCTGTGATATATCGATTGCTGCCTTATTGTCACAGTATAACTTCATGGCTTGCCTAGGTTTGAACCCTAAGTCACGCAATAAATTACGCAGCCATAGTAGCTCACAAACTCCATGAGCCATCCCTCTATACTCTGCTTCAGCACTAGACCTTGCTACCACCTTTTGCTTCTTACTTCTCCAAGTAACCAAGTTTCCTCCTACAAATGTAAAGTACCCTGAAGTAGATCTCCGGTCAGTAATACAGCCAGCCCAATCTGCATCAGTAAAGCCACTCACCTCCAGGTGATTATGTTTAGAAAACATCAGACCTTTCCCTGGTGCAGTCTTTAAGTATCTTAAAATTCTCACAACGGCATCCATATGAGCCTCACTTGGATTGTGCATGAACTGACTCACTACACTGACTGCATATGCTACATCTGGTCTGGTATGA
Organism: Rosa chinensis; assembly: GCF_002994745.2. Taxonomy (NCBI): domain Eukaryota; kingdom Viridiplantae; phylum Streptophyta; class Magnoliopsida; order Rosales; family Rosaceae; genus Rosa; species Rosa chinensis. Next base: position 33,737,702 of record NC_037091.1, on the reverse strand, counting down.
GACAAGTAAATTAATCTTCCAACCAATCTTTGATATCTAGCCCTATCTGTAGAAACTTGATCAGGATACTCTGCCAACTTGTGATTTTGCTCAATAGGTGTGTCAATCGGTCTGCAATCTAACAAACCTGTTTCAGTCAGAAGGTCCAGAACATACTTCCGTTGGCATAAGAAGATTCCACTTCTCCCCCTTGCTACCTCAATGCCCAGAAAATACTTTAGGTCTCCAAGATCTTTCATCTCAAACTCAGAAGCCAATTGGTGTTGCAGTCTTCCAATCTCATCACTATCATCACCTGTAATCACCATATCATCCACATAGATTATCAACACAGTTATCTTACCCTTCTGACGCTTGAGAAAAAGAGTGTGATCTGAGTTGCTTTGTTTATAACCAAAGCGGCGCATTGATTGAGTAAACCTCCCAAACCATGCACGAGGTGATTGCTTCAAACCATATAAGGACTTTTTCAATCTGCAAACCACATCAATATTTGCAGTAGTTTCATATCCAGGAGGAAGGCTCATGTAAACTTCTTCAACTAAATCCCCATGAAGAAATGCATTCTTCACATCAAACTACCGAAGTGGCCAATCTAGGTTTGCAGCTAAAGACAATAGCACCCTGATGGTATTGATCTTTGCTACAGTGGCAAACGTCTCATCATAGTCCACACCATAAGTCTGTGTGAACCCTTTGGCCACCAATCTTGCCTTGTATCTATTAATTGAACCATCTGCATTGTGTTTCACTGTATAAATCCATCTACACCCCACAGTCTTCTTTCCACTTGGAAGTGGTACTAACTCCCATGTATTATTCTTCTGCAATGCTTCCATCTCTTCCTCCATTGCCTTAGACCACTTGGGATCTCTCAAAGCATCCTGCACTTTGTTAGGAACAGACACAGAAGATATCTGCTGCACAAAGATTCATATGACTTAGATAACCTATGGGTTGACACATAGTTGGCAACGGGATACTTTGACTTGGCACTAATGGTAGGTTCATATCTTTTTGAAGGTTTACCACGATTGACTCGATTAGGCAAAGTGTATTTGGTAGGTTCAGACTCTTCATCTTGATTAACAACATTAAGAGGATTAGGCACATGTTCAGGATTTACCTCAAAATGATCTTCAAAACCTTGGGAACCTTGGTCGGAGTGGGGTAATGGAGGAAGGGGAGTTGCTGTAGAAACCTCTTCATTCAATTGATCAAAAGGAACGAAAGGAACGTTAACTCGTTCTTCAGGAACGACAGGAATGCTTGACAGTTCTTCAGGAGGTACAGGAACGAGGGGAACGCTCGACCGTTCTTCAGGAATGATAGGAACGATCGACCGTTCTTCAGGAATGATAGGAACGATCGAATGTTCTTCAGGAATAATTGGAACGACCGATCGTTCTTCAACTTTTTCATCCCGTTCTTCATCTTTTTCATCATCTTGGCTTCCACTGACCATCTCTTCAAAATAGCTAAACTTCTCCCCCTGAAGAGAAGTGTCGATGGGAGAAAAATAGCAGGCATCCTCGAAGAAAGTAACATCCATAGTAACATAAAACTTTTTTGTGGGAGGATGAAAACACTTATACCCTTTCTGATGAGTCCCATACCCGACAAAGACACATTTTAAGGCACGAGCCTCCAACTTAGATCTTTGGTTCTTGGGAACATGAACAAAGGCTACACACCCAAAGACTCTAGCAGGTAGATTATGAAAAGAAGGAAGGGAGACATGTGTGGAGAGTACCTCAAATGGGATTTGGCCCTGAAGGACACTAGAAGACATACGATTGATAAGATGAGAAGCAGTTAGAACAGCTTCTCCCCACAAGTACTTGGGCATATGGGCACTAAAGAGGATGGAGCGGGCAACATCCAGGAGATGACGGTTTTTACGCTCAGACACGCCATTTTGCTCAGGTGTTTGTGGGCAAGTTGTTTGGTGGACAATGCCTTGTGCCTGGAGATAATCTTGAAACTCATGACTCATGTACTCCCCCCCCCCCCCCATTATCTGAATGAAAGACCTTAATTTGACCATTATATTGAGTTTGAATCATGGCTTGAAAGGCTTGGAAAGCTGAGAAGACAGCAGATTTAGACTTAAGTAAAACCACCCAGGAAACTCGAGTACAATCATCAATAAATAAAACAAACCAACACATGCCAGTAGGAGTAAGATCACGGGAAGGTCCCCAAACATCTGAATGAATCAACTCAAAAGAGGTAGTACTTTTATTGGAAATACTTAAAGAATCAACTGACACGATGGCTCTTGGCCAAGACACAAGTTTCACATCTAAGAGAAGAATCATTAATGCCCAAAAACAAAGAAGGCATAGACTTTTTCATGTTACTAAATGAAGGATGTCCTAAGCGACGATGCCATAACCACAGCTCATTCAACTGCTCAGAACTCGAAATCAAAGCGACTGGGGCCATCTTCCCTGGTTTCTCCCCTGCATACATCTGGTCCAGATGGAACAACCTCCCCCTCAGATCTCTCCGACCAATAGTCTCCCTGGTAAGAAGATCCTGAAACACAACATACATAGGAAAAAAGGTCACAGAGCACTTAGCTTCAGCATTTAATTGTGGTATAGATATCAAGTGGTGAGATAAAGCAGGAACATATAAGACATTATGGAGCTCTAATGTAGGTGTAAGTCTAACTGAACCAGTTCCTAACACAGGAAAGGCTTCACCATTTGCATTGGTAACTTTAGACACAGGTGGTGGTGACAAGAGGGTAAAATAGGATTTATCATAAGTCATATGGTTCGATGCCCCAGAATCAATGATCCAGGTATCTTCCCCAACAAAATCAGAGATATGTAAAGCAACACCAATCTTACCACGTCCAACCATGGATACAGAAGGATTACCAGCAGCAGTTGTGTGATCTCGCCCCTCCACACCATAGTAATCAGGATTTTGGACTAAATGAGCACGTCCTTGTTGATTAGGTGCTAGTTGTCCCCAAGATGCAGGATATCCATTTAGCTTGTGACATTTAGCTTTAATGTGCCCTAACTGTTTGCAGTAGTTGCAGAAAGGACGATTGCCAGTAGGTGATGTAAAGCTAGACTAAGGACGCAACTGTTGAGTATGTGGTGGCACATATTTCGGTGGTGTAGGATTAGACTGAACTGTGAGACTAGACAATTCAGAATGAATTGCCTTAGCACTCTCTAGTTGAGCCTCATCCTTGCGAATATAAGCAAAGGCTCCATCAAGGGAAGGAGGAGTAGCAAGCCTTAACAACTCACCTTTGGCACTAGCATGCTTGGAATCAAGTCCATTTAGAAATATATGCACCCGCAACAAATCTTTCTCCTCCTTGTGCAGCTTGATATCATTAGCATTCTTCATCTTATTGGGGCGCCTCTGATCAATCTCCAACCAGATGTTCTTCAAAGCAGCAAAATAAAGGGATACACGTTGTCCATTCTGAGTCATCTTGAATGCCTTGGTGTGGAGTTCATGAATCTGAGCAAAGTCAGAATCATTGAGATACAACTCTTTCAAAGTCTTCCATATCTTAGCAGCTGTCTCACATCCAATGATCAATTGAACTACCTCATCGGTCATTGATTTGTAGAGGATGGACATCACAGACCCATTTGAGTTCTCCCACTTTCCGAACCCTAGGTCCTTCTCATCTGGTACTTCGATTGTGCCATTCACATATCCCATCTTGTCAAGCCCACACAGATGGGCAGTCGTCATCTTCCTCCAAGTACGGTAATTGGTGCCATTCAACTTAGCACCACCAAAACCCCCAGAGGAGTCTTGATTCAGAGATACCTCCACCTTTTGAACAGCGACATCATCATTCTTGCCTGACCCTTGTCCTCCCATTGCAGTAACAGAGCACAGCTGAATAAAAAGATGAAATTGGGTAGGACGAAAAAACGAACAGTAGAGGCTTGAAGGAAAAAATAACCTAAAACCCAAAATCTAGGTTTAAAGGTTTGAATACTCTCAATCACAAGAACACAGACAAACAAATCCCGATTACTGGATAGAAGAAAATTTAAGAGAAATTAAATTGAGAGAATTGAGAGCAATGAGAGAACAAAGAGACAAAGTCCAATACGGATCTTTGCTCTGATACCAACTTGAGAATAAGAATGTATTTGAGAGAATGATAAGATTATTTTATTCTTCTCACAAGGAGGTATTTATATACTAAGGTTACATATACTAACTAGGTAAGTGCTAATTACAATTAAAGGGATAATTACATTCCTAATTGCATACAATAAGTACATTCCTAATAGAATAAGAATATTCTAAATAGGATACATTGACTCACGCTAACAAGAGAGAGCTAGGATAGAGAGAGAGAGAGAGAGAGAGAGAGAGAGAGAGAGAGAGAGAGAGAGAGAGAGAGCGAGGTCTTTCCTATGTGCTATGGTCTTCAAGAGTGAATAACATCTTTGATGAACTCCATTCTGAACCTCTTCCAATTGTAGAAGAAGAGTGAAGATCAATTGCATGTTTTTATTTGTAGACTAATTGTAAGGTAATTGCTTGGTATCAACTCTATATCGAAAACCCTAAGTATTGTTTTATATTAAGCCAGATAGCATTTTAGGAAAACTACAGGAGGTGTAGTTAGAATATTACATATTTAAAAAAGAAATTTGGAGGTCTAATAAGTAAGGAGGTCCAAATGTCAATTTTAGAAAATAGAAACACTTTTATTTATGATCTAATTTGTGTATGTGCATGATTTTCTGAACGCCTCCTTTTTTTTCATACACTAGTATTTAGAACTTACCTGAACTTTGTAGTCATCAACAGGGTGATAGACATTTCAGTCTTCATCACAGTCACTACCACCAATCTGGGCTTCCAACACCCTTAGCAATGGTGTGAATTTGGCTATTGGGCACCAATCAATTGTGGGTAAAAGTAATGGCAACAGCCTGTTGGAGAGGAAATATCTCACATTAGAAAAGTGACAAATAAAATATAACTTATAAGTGGATAGATCACACCCAATTGTACCGACGCCTTTTGTGATTAAAACCCAACACCTATCGGGTCGTTAAGTTGGGACAGTATCAGTACAACAGTGGACCACGGGCCACACTTGTCGCTGTTTAACATGGTATCAGAGCAGGTCCCTCTCCAATTGCGTCTCCAATTGTTATGGGCTCAAATTTGGGTTCCTTATATTGTCATCAGAATATTCTAATAGAATTGTTACCAAGTGTTCATTGTGGGCCTTGGATTGTTATATTGGCCAAGTCTATGATATGAGATTTGTGTCACTTGTGTCCCAATTTCCAATGTCAATTTCAAATGTGGGAATTGTATCTTGTGTCCCAATTTCCAATTTCCAATGTGGGAATTGGATTATTAATTAATTTCATGTGCAGACCTAGAGTTAGGTTGCACATAAGGGGGCGTGTTAGAGAGGAAAGATCTCACATTAGAAAAGTGACAAATAAAATATAACTTATAAGTGGATGGATTACACCCAATTGTACCGAGGCCTTTTGTGATTAAAACTCAAACCTATTGGGTGGTTAAGTTGGGACAGTATCGGTACAACGGTGGACCACGGGCCACGTTTGTCGCTGTTTAACACAGCCTAGCTACTATTGTTGTATTGGTTGGTATAGCTGGCATGACAATTACCCATGCGCTCACCAGCATTTTTTTGGTGCCTCAAATTGTGGGTACTGTTAGTTCATTGGTGATTTGCTACAACACACCAATGTTGTGATTGGTGGAGAGATATATGGTTGAATAGTCAACTATAACATATCACTATAATTAACAATGGTGAGTTTGAATTTAATTGTTATCTATATCAACTCACCATTGAAGCAAATTGCGAAAGTCCAATTTATTTGAATTATAAAATATTTCTGCATATTATATTTTCATTTAATCCATTTGTTCCTTTCTTTTGAAGTTCTAAATTATATTTGCTACTTACTATTCAACTATGAGTGCTTCTATTCATACCTCTAAAAATAGCATTTAGACCTCCTAACATTTTTGAAAATTTTGAAATCCTACTTTGCCCCTAAACCAAAAAACTGCATTTCTGCAAACTTCCCAGGCTTTCGACACCACCTCTCAAAATTTTGCTTCGCTGCTGTGAGTGTTATTGCAGGCAAACACTACCTCTCTAATGGCTACTGTATATTTTATATATTCTTGTAATATTTGCGTGATATCTTATGGATTCATCATCATATACAGTAGTTATGGATCTTATTTACCAATATTGAAAATGTATTGATTCCCACATGACAAGATGATATAATTATATAGATTCTTATGATGGGAATGATAAAAAGCTTTCACGATCGATTTGGTTAAGAAATGAGAGGACCCAAGGATCAGATACATATACATACGTACCAGAACATAGTATTGGGTTAAGAGAGATTAAATAAACAATCACATTCTTCACTGAGATTCAACCTTCTGCTCCAAGGTATATTTAAGTTTCAATCAAAATTGTGGTCATTGCTTGAACGTCTCTGAAGTTCTTTTGGATCGAAGTTGCTTGAAGATGGTGACACTACTACAAAAAGTGCATCACACAACGGTGGAAATCTGTTGTGTGATTTGGACCATGTTTGTCGTCTATCTCGGTGTTGTGTGATGAGCACACCCCAACAACGGTGAAACACCGTTGTGTGTGTATCATAGACACAACACTTCAGTTAAAACCGTTGCACCAATTCTGCGCATGCCAATGCCAGAAATTGGATGCGGCGCATTCAATTGTTGTGTCGATGTGCTCAGACAACAGAAGTAAGTAGGGACCGTTGTTGGTTAACTTCTCACACAACAGCAAAATGACACTCAGACAACGAAAGTAATACCATACTGTTGTTGGTTAACTTATCATACAACAGAAAAATATGGGAACTGTTGTGTGAGTATTAATGAGACGACAAAATTTTATACGTACCGTTGTGTGATTAAAATTAATTTGTTGTGTGATTAACGATATATGCGTATTCATACAACGTAATATAATTGATTGTTATTTGATTATTTTTGGTTCTTTACCTGAAATATTTGCACAAAAATAATGCACAATATAAGATTTAGGCATTGAAATACTCTAATTCAACCATCTAATATACCAAAAGAGGTAGCATTCATGTATCCATCCATACCATAAAACCAAAAAAAAAAAAAAAGCATTCTAGCTAGCTTGATGGCTGCTGCATCCTAGCTAATTACAATGAAAGATAGCAAAAGCTGAAACAATATCATTGTTCCAAAAACATACACATGCTGGCACTATTTCATTCAAGTGCCTTCTTCCCACTCTCTAGCACTAATGCAGCTGCACCATCACTGAGAACAACAAAACCCCTTGCGCACTTTTAAAAATATGAGACCAATATGAGTACCTAAGCATATTCTGCACACACACAAATAGATAGCATTATGATAGAAGCATTGCCAGCAATAACTAACCCCCATAATATAAAGTAAAAAATAAAAGAGATAGTCAAACGATAACATAGATACGCGTTCATGTGACTTGCCTTTGTCCAGCATAGCATCGCCTCGTCGGCGTAGCACAACACGTTCGCCTCTGCCATCTCGGACACCTTCATCTTTAGCATCTCTTCAATTGACCCTACTTTGAAGGCAAGGAGGAGAGAGAAAGTGGATCTAGGGCACTCTATCTCCCCTGTCGCTGAAGAGGAAGATGAACAATCTAAGAGAATGAAACCTTAAGAACCCTAAATCTAAGAGAAACTGCAATTACAAACAAACCCATTTCAATTTCGTAGTGGAGTTTGCCAGAAGACTAGGACGGAGGACGGAGGAGAGAGTAAATCAGTGATAGAGAAGAGAGGTTTTCACGTTTTGTGAGAAGAGAGAGAGGCAATAGGTTTTGTGAGGACGGAGTTTCGACACATTCAGTAGGCATATGTGTATTGACTGGAGGAACTGACGAAGTAAATGGGCTGTTGTTTTAGAAGGTGTAAGTGGCTGTCCGGTTTGGTGGGAGTAAATGGGACTATTGGTTTCAATTAAATTGTTTGGTGGGGAGACTTTGATTTGTTTCAAATTTCTCCAACAACAGATAAATAAAGGACCGTTGTGTGAGTGTATGATGACAAAGCAGATTAGGAAGGAAAATTTGCCACCTATGTCTATATAGATTTCATCAAATTGAAATTTTGCCGCGTTGTCCACCTTGCTTCCATGCTCAGACAACAGAACTATGACTATCTGTTGTATAAATTTAGGCATCTTGCACTAGGTGTACCTAGTACGATTTCTCAAACTTCATACAACATTTCGTTATACAACAGAAAACAAAAAACTGTTGTGTGTATGGTTCAAATTCCATTTTGGTGAGCTCGTTCTAGGAGGGAATTATGTGCTCATTTCCCTCCATTCTAGGCCTCACATTTACACAACAGAAAATTCTTAAATCAGTTGTGCAATATCTTCCTAAAAAAATGTTTTCAATTTGCTTACATTCACACAACGGAAACAGATTTGTACCGTTGTCTGATAGAGTTTGTGTTAACACACAATAGTAGATTTGTGTTCTGTTCTGTGATGAGTGTTGTGTGTTTCGATTTTTGTAGTAGTTTGAGGTGAAAAGAGAAAAAGATCTGAGGATAAATTTGGAAGTTTAAAAGCAAAATTTTTAGAAGACGTCCAAATGCTAATATCAGAGCTATGAATAGATGCTCCCTTCAACTATATATCATTTAAACATATCTTACAATATCATGGTAGGATAATTAATATATTCCAGTAACCAATAATATGACATTCACATAGCTAAATAAAGAACCAAAAATATTGCAAGAAAATAATAGATATTTAGCAACCCAAGTATACAGCTTATACATCAATTACAAACAGTCATTGTTCAACCATTTGAATTTGCATTGCAGAGCATATGTTGATCTCAAGTAGAAACAAAATGAACTTGATCACAACTCCTTCACAAAACACATGCATTTCTCTTTTATTTCAACATCACCAATACTTTTCATTTCAGCAAGTTGTTACATCACCAAAAAAACATAAAAGGAAAATAAGGGGAATGCATAAACTTGAGAAATTCTAACCAACTTTTGAGAATTCAGAACATAATGGCTAGTGTTGTTGCAATAGGCTGGGGCCTATAAACCTCATCAAAGATTTGTATGTTTTGCTGCACAGTGGAAGAAGGGATTGGCACATGAGGTGTTTCAAATTCCTCAACACTTGATGTTGGGAGCGAGCTATTGTATGCCCCAATTCCATATGAAAAACTCATATTTGTTGAACTACAAATTGGGATAATATTATTAGGAAGTGATCTTATAGTGAGTAATCTGTCAAACATAGCTTGTTGTTTCTGTAGTTGCATCTCTTGTTGTTTCATTTTAATGATTGTTGTCATCACTTGCTTTTGCTTATTCATTTCCTCTTTGAACTTATCTTCTCTCTCTTGGCTCTCTTTTCTAATGCAACCCAATTTCTTCTCATGTTCTTCTCTCAGTGCTTGAACCTCTAACTAAGCACTTATGTTTTCCACCAACACATTACAGTCATCATGAAGTCAGACTCCTAACCCAAATCCTCTCACTATTCCATGTTTCCCCTTTCCAAGTATAGAAGCATACACTTCATTTATCTCAGTGTTATTAATGCTTCCAGGAAGCTGAATTGCTCTTTTAGTATCTTTGATTATACTGATCTTTTTCCTCTAATTCATCTAAACAATACAACCATTATAGAAATTAGACACACACACACACACATATCATAAACTGGACTGATTGAAATATTTAACCAATAACTACAATACTCACAATTATTGCCTTCTCAGACTCTTTATCCACAAATCTCCCATTTGATTATATGTGGGTAAGCTCAAACATGGTACATCTGTTAGATTCCAGGCCTTCAAATTCTCTCTTCTGCAACCAAAGGTTTTATGAATTGTTAGCACCATCTTCAGTGTTGTAAAAGTATTTTCATATATCATTAAATTTTATTATTAGAAATAGTAGTTTACAATGTCCATGTTTATGCATTGCTTATATATTGGTTCCACACCTGAGCAAATATTTTTGTTTCTGCTGTGTGGCTCATTTATTTCTTTGTGCAATTGCCTTTGTTTGAAATTGTTCGGTGTTGCTTCCGCACATACATTCAAATGTTATGCATACAGGATCACATCAATATGATAACTCAATAATCACATTTTTTTTAATAAATAAGCCAACTATATCATCGATCACTTAGTTTCTATATAGGTAATAGATAGTTATGTTATTATGATGTTACATTCATACATTTCATTTGGCGTATCCCAATATTAACAAGTTTGACCCATTAAGCATTGTTTATCCTTATATCACCACAATGAAAACGTGCCTAAGTTCTCCAGTTTGGAGCATATCAGACCTGTCGAAGTGTTACATTGTAGTGCTTCCAGCAATCATTCAATTTCCTCTCCATTATATATCATATTTTCCTGATTTACTTTCTAGTCTCTAGATTAGACCATTCATTGGCTCTCTAGTGATACACATAAGTGTTACATAAATATATTCCAAAAAGTTAATTCTCAACTACTGCAATAAGGTAATAGCATCTACAAGAAATTCAGAACACCAAAAGAATTACCAACTTAGATTTTACCTTTATCTTGGACAAGCCTCATCTAGAACTTTGCTTTTCCTAAAATCGCATTAGTCAAAAACATCTAGACCAAAAGGAGTGTGGCCTTTCACCATCAAACCCAAATGTCATTGCCACCTTGCAACTGTTTCATCTGGTTCCACTGTTTGACCATGATTGTTAAATTTCATGATCTTAACATAATTTCTTCTTGCCCAATTTGGCTTGTTTTTTTCCTCACAGTTTGTTCACTGGATTACTATCCTCATCTTTAAAGTCTGTGTCATGTGTAGCTTCAGCCACAAGACACTCCATATCATTGTGCACATCGTTGATGGTAGTTTGTTAAGTTTCTTCATATGAGAGATTCATCCCTATGACATTGCCATCATATTTAGCATCGACTTCCATGTATGTATCCATCTATAAAGCTCATCAAAATGTGCTTGTATGTTAGTACTCATTACAACCATGCACTCGCATATATCGAATAAATTTATAAACTTATTTTAGACAATAAACCTATGTAGGACTCATTTTCAATCAAATTATCCATAACAAGAAGATAAAGTTATTAAAACCATTTGTGATTAACACTCCTTTAGCTGATACTTAAAAGTGGAGAACTGCGTCTAAGAGGAAAATGGGGCGACCCCCTCCTGTCCGGCTGCGAGCCCCTACGCCGTCGTCGGACGGGCTATTGTCGACTCTGCGTGAGTTAGGAGAGAGGCTAGATCCCTCAATACACGTTTTGTTCCGATTGGGGAGATTACGATGGATTTCAGTGAGGAAAGGGTAAGGAAGACCGCATTTGTTGGCTGGCACGGGCTCCCTCTACGATGGCTTATTCGACAGACGAGATCAGCGTCTCGGAGGCACCCAGGCAGTGAGGCTTCTGGTGCGGCGTGACAGGGGTAATCGGCGCTACCCTATTTGGGTTGGATCGTCAGATCCTGATTCGAGGGGTTTTCTGCATAGCTTGGCTCCGATCTCGAAGGACAGAGGCCAGAGCGTTAATGGCCTTCTGGCGAAGGTGGCAGGGCGGCGCTGTGCAGGTTTGGAGTTGAGCCAGGCCTGGCTGGCGGTTGGTGGGCTTCCTCTACCTTGGATTGTTGTTTGGGCTTGGGCTCTCTCCGTGGGCCCGGCTTCGGCTAGCTATGCTATTTATGTTTGTCATTTTATTTTTGCTTGTTTACTGTTTATAATAAGTCACTGCCATAGGTTGGTAGGACAAGATGGGCTTCGTGCCGGTTTATGCACTTGGTGTGCCTTGTCTGCTCTAGGTAAGAGGTGAGTTCCCTGCTTGGTCAAATGGTCGCTGCCTCCTAGTGGCAGGGTGAAACTCAGTATCACTGGATGTATTTTCTAGTGGCAACATGATGGGAAAGCTGTGTGTATGGAAATTATGCTATGCTGTAATCGAGTTGCAAATTGAGTTATCTTTCCGTTGTGTCACCGCTGTAAAGCAAATAGAGTCGCTTGTAGAGCGCTCTTTGCTAGTTGGTGCGTAATTGAATACAATTGTTTAGTAGAGAGTCATGATATTATTTCAGGATGTTCTCTAGGTGCCTATTGTAATAAGGGGTTTAGGCTCAATGTCCCCCCTTGTATTTGACAGTTTCATTAATCAAGACTTGAGGGCAGCCGCACCAGCCCTTTATTCAAAAAAAAAAAAACACACACACACACATTTAGCTGAACTTTTAAAATAAATGAACAAATACATGCCAAGGAAATTACTAGTATAATTTTGAAGAACAAGCTTTACTGATATATTTAATTATCATACCCACAACAACAATAGCAACAACACTAAATGAACTCATTTAGCAAATTAATATATATATCTCCAAACAACAAACCTTGAAGAACCAAAAAGATAGAGAAATGTTATCACAAGAGATACAAAGTAATATACAATACTTCTAGACTTTTGGACTTTTTTATTAGAGTCAGATACTATACTAGTTCTGCTTTAGCAGCTTCCATCAATTCCTATCTCCAACAAAATGTTTGAACTGGTACTTGTCTATTTCTTCTCCAAACCATCAACTCAATATGAGAGCTTCCTTAAAGATTCTATTAGGAGATAAGTAAATCCACAGGGGACAAATTAATCAAACTAAGTAATGTTATTTGGGCAGCAATCTCATCACTTTTGCCGCTCAACTTTTAGGTTAATTATTCAAAAATTAGAACTTCTACTGATTATGTAATGTCTAATTATATGTGGTGTCCTTTTTTCACACATATGAAATGCAAATTAATTATGGTTATAAACTCTAAATGCAACAAAGGCCACCTTTTGTTAAGCTGCACACATTTTAGTTCAAAGAACAAAAGGAAAATTTAATTTCATTTGTATATTTTTATATTGTTCTGTTTACCATTATTCAATGACACGCTCTGTTGCCCAGTACCATTTTGTCTAGTGGCATAAGTCTCCCCTTTGTAAGTGGGAGGTTGTGAGTTCGACTCACAAAAACAACTAGTTGTTGATGTGATAAAAAAAAAAAAACAAATGACACGTTCTGTTTACCAAGCCACCAAAAGATAAGATTCATTCTCTGTATCAGATGTCTGACATCAAGTTGACATGCAGTAGATATTTCTTCATTATTGCAACAACCGTCATTAGCTTGTATATGAAAAGGAGCTGTTTTTTTATTTCAACATTATGTTTATTAGGCCTTATGATTTCAACATCTGTTCATTATTTTATTATAATTTACTCTTCTAAATACAAGTGATATACAACCTATATATAATCCCTGCATTAGGTAATTAACAGAGAGTCCAAAAGTTCTTACTCCTTACTATCTACCATGCCATCCAAAAGAGATCATTTATCAGAAGTAGCAAATTAAGGCTAGGTTAAGATGTCATTTAGATTTTGATCAGTATGCAAAAACTACCTGCAATGATGCAATTCGTAATACAACGCTCAATCTTAGGTATCCACTCTTATTCCAACCAAGTGTTGGTCGGAATCAGCATCAATGAGCCTCACAACTTTGGTATTTTCAATAGAAATGTTGCATTTATAAAATACTACAATTACCAGTAAGACACAAGTTTTTTATGATATTCCTGACACTCCTGATGATGTTAGAAAAGGTAGCAATACATGTGAGCATTGCAGAATTTATTGTAGGCCAAGTGCTCTTGTGAATTCGAGTAAATTAAAATTCTCCAAACCACATCTGAGGGCCATATGAAGGAGAGATGAAGAGGCTATGTTGGAGTATTAAGATAGATATGGTACTAAGGAAAAGGACATATTGCTAATAATTTTTCTTCCAATTGCAAGTGGTAGCTTATAGAGATTCTCTTGCATTGCAAATGCATCTTCTAGCTTTTTTAACTGCTCATAAAAATTGATTATTCCATTATGATGTACTATTTCTACTTATATATTCAATTATAAGCTTTTCATGTTGTGATTATTTCAAATTTAGTTATTTAATTACCTACATATTAAATATTATAATTTTCATGATTCAGCAATACTTATACAAATTACAGTATAGTTCAATGTTAGGCCAAGATAAATATGCCTAATCAAATAATCAAGTTTTGATAAATAAATTTAAAAAAATAAAAAAACTAAAACCAAACATATCACATGATCGAATAAGGTTAATTTAGCTAGTCTTTTAAAAACAAATAAGTACCTTATGATAATAAGGTTGCTTCCTATGAACAATATAGTGTCTTACAACAAACGTGAAGACTATCTATATATCTATTTTTGCATATGCAACAAAATGCACAAGCTTGTGCATCCCCAAGAGCTTTCTATCCATAAACTTAAATTACTTGTCAAATATCCTACATCAAAAGATAATGTATCAATTAAAACTTTTGCAGATCTAAAATGTAATCACTATATAGAATGTTAGTAATACAAGCCTAACCTTATATTAGAGTGTTGCTGTATTCAATTCCATTATTATCCATCTGAGTTACTGTCGGCAACATCCACAATACTGTGCTCAACTTCTTCATCAAGGATCTCCCTCCACTAAGATACCATTTAATTAAGTGTAATTCCATCTATATCAGTTCGTATGACCTCCTCATACACATCCAAACTTACATCATCCATGTTTTGGGTGCACATGCTCATCATAGACAGCCACCACAAGATCATATAGATCACGATGTTTGATTCTATTACAGTGTTGCTGTATTCAATTCCATTATTATCCATCTGAGTTATTGTAGGCAACATCCTAAATACTGTGCTCAACTTCTTTATCAAGGATCTCCCTCCGCTGAAGTACCATTTGATTAAGTATAATTCTATCTATATCAGTTTGTATGACCTTATTATATATATCTGAACTTACATCATCCATGTTTTGGGAGGCACATGGCTCATTATGGACAGCCACCACAAGATCATATAGATCATGAGGTTTGGTTCTATTTGCTACATGTCATTAGTTTCAATGGGATCCTGAACATAAAGTACTTGTTCTGCTTGGGATGCAAGTATATGTGTGTCACCATCATGTAGAAGTTTATTAAAGTTAACCAATATTAATCCATACTGGTCAGTCTCCAACCCTACAGAGTTTCATTTGCTGTTAACCCAATCACAATCAAACAGTACGATATTTCTATCATTTTGACAATCCAGATGATATCCTTTACAATCCTATAATAGTCAAGAATTCCATGATTTTAATTATTGTTATGCCTAAATGACTAGATGATTAATGTTGATCGAATTAATACACCACTGTTCTAGTTTTTCTTCCTCTTGTCAATCCAATGTATACGGACTCTAAAACCATTAATGACGAAAAAATTGTGCTTTCTACACCAAAGGTCTGGACCCCTAGCTAAAGCATATAAATCCTTGTTAACATTGTTATCCGGGACCATGTTCAACTGCATCACCTGATATTGAAATGCATACATCAATTACAGAACATTAATATGATTGAGCAAAAGCATTTATAAACAAGCAAATGATAGATATGAATTTATAAAAATTAAATAATAAATATGAAACTGATCATTAGATAAAAGGGGCTGCCTATATATTACTTTAACCAAGCTAAAAAATTATTGTGAGATGCTTGGTCACACTCATACAATGCTCGCTTTCCTTTCCTTCTTCGGGCATTTAGGACAAATTGAAGGAGTTGTGTCCTAAAATAATCATTTTGATGTAATTATTATTAATCAAAATTGTAAGTTTATTGTTCATTGCTTATATTTAATATCTGATTGAATGAGGTCCAAAGAATATGAATTAAAGAGAAAGTGATCGAAAGAGTTAGATGTGTGAGACCTTTACTCTTTTACACTCTTATCTTAAAAGGTCCTAGTCATAAGATTATCATTGGGACATTGATAATCCGGAAAAACTAGCACATACTGTGTATGCTCAATATGGAGGATGATATGTCTCTTTTCATTCGTGTAGAGACAATAATACAAGTATGCGGGTGCTCTTATCTTAAAGAGTACACTAAACTCGATCATTAGAGTTCTTGTATGGAGTTTTACTTACATGTCAAACTTGAACTCTAAATTGCAATAATAATAATTAGTCTTTTGACCTGAGACATCATGGTTGTCTTATGAGTTAGTGAATTAACTCTCGATGATACAATAATATTATGTCCCTTAATGGATATGATTCATGCATTCATTGGTATAATCAATTCGGTCATAGACACATTTGAGTGTACAATAAGGAATCTCTATCCTTAAGTAAATAAGGTGCATGTTCAAAGATGTGATCCAATTAATTTTTTACCAAAGCATTGAATGAGATTAAAAAAGAGTTTCTAATTACATTCTAAAAATCACATAAGATAGAAATCACATTAGGGGATTGATATATCAATTCCATACCCTATTGATATGATTGAGAATATCGTATAAGAGAAGGGCCGTATTGTATTGTAATTCCAATTGAATAGGTTCTTTGTTATTCTATATTAACTAGGGTAATCATGATATATTTCAAGACGTCACTCATGAATTGTGAAGTCCAAGAGGATTAGTAAACATTTACAATCCTAATAACAAGGGAAAATCAAAATGGAGTTTTGATTCGTAAACAAAATAGAATGGTTCTACAAACTTCACTACCTTGTTAATTATAACCTAAGAGATCGCACACCATACAAGTGGATCCTTGAGATTGTACATGAAGAAGATTTAACAAGAGTTGGTCATGACCAAATAATTAATTAGATTTATTATTTGGACATAATTAGGATTTTCGGGTAAAACCGAACTTATTAGCCCTAAACGATTGTCGGATACGTTTTTGGTGTGGTGAGCTTCACTAAGTGAGACTTAAATGAAAGCCCAATACACATTTGTAGTGCCTAATAACATGTCTAGACCATCCAACATATTGTCTTTGTGAATGTCAATATTTTACTTTTAGTACTTGGAATTGTTTCTTACTATATATAAGGTGAAAGCATGGACATAAGAAGTAAGTGTCTTCACAATACTATCTTTAGTTGGTAAGAGAGAGTTATCTTAGAGGCCATATCCTTTTGTGGCTCTACTTATTACATCAAGAAGAAGTATAAAAGCACAAGAAGGAGTTCTAAATCTAAGGTGCTTCAAAGTGGAGGAAACACACACAAGAAGAGATCAAAGAGAGAAATTTGGGTGGTTCACTTGGATCAGATTGAAATCACGCTCCAAGGGTGAGTAGAACATAAACTCTCTCTTTGTTCTTCCTTACTTTGCATGCTATGTTTATATACATATCACAACAAGCCAAGTCAAAGGTTAAAGGAATGGGTTTTATGTTTAGTTAGTAGCTTAATTGTTAAACTAATTCCACACTAATTAAAAAATTTTGAAATCCATCCATTCCTTCATAAATTCTCTACCATAATTAAAACACTGATAAGTACCAATCTATAAACCATTAATGTAGTTGTGAATATGATGCATCTCGACTTCCCTCATTGAATTTGGTCTCTCAAAACATGAAAAGTCAAAAATGAAATAAAACAACCAATTTGAACTATGGATAACTATTTTTAGCATCCAATAAATCTTCTTTGATTGACAGAAAAAGATTACCAAACCAGTTAACTAAAACCAAAAGACTTCCACCTTTAGAACCAAAATAGAAAAATACACTAGAATCAAGTTGGTTTAAGAAATCAAAATATATTTGCTTAGAAGAAAAGCAACCCACACAGCTCAAAACAATAGATAAAAATTGAACCACTATGAACACACAACAACCACCTCACTGCTCATGAACTCAAATATCATGAATGGATTACTTGAGCCAAAGTAATACATAACACATAACCATTGCATAAGATCATGATTTTAAATCAAAGCATACCGAACAGAGCAATAAAGAAACCAAAGTAATATAAAATAACGAAGTCACTCACATCTAACTTTCAATATGTTTAAAAATCAATTGAAAGACAGTAACAAAAATAACCAAATCAAATTAATTCTAAAATCAAGTTAAGGAAAAGAAACATTAGACATGTTATGATAAGTTCACTTAGAGAATGGGGGTTTTCATGGCTCATTTGGCTTATTCATTATGGATAATTATACCTTACATCCAAACTATTCTTTAAACCCTCAATCCATACCCTGCATCTCTCATGTACAAAATCAATTGAGTTGGTATAAGCCACATCATTTGGTAATTAATTTTGTTATAAATATTTGGTTTTTTAAGCATTTTCCAAGAGTTTATTTTATTTTTTCTTATAAGATGGAGACATAAGAGCAAGTCCAGCGGTAGTGCAGTGACCGGCAAGAACCAAAAAGAAGGCTCCACCAGCACAAGATTGACCAGCCAAAGTTTGGTTTTCCTGACCAAGGCCAAGAAATGGGCGAGGCCCGTGACTTTCTTTTTGACCTAGGCTTGGCCGGCTGCCAGCTCGGCCCAGTACCCTCATGGCTGACGTCAGGTTATTCGATAAAGAGAATGACAAAATGAAAGGTTTGCGTCTTGCCCAGATGCTTGTCACGTAATGCCGAAATCGGTTAAAACGCGTGAAACACGTTATTTTGTCGCGTAGCAACAATTATAGGGATAGAAGGCTGCGACGTGGCAGAGGACCGTTGGTGAATTTCGATTTTTGAAACCAACGATCAATTAATCTGGGCCGTTGATTTCAATTAAGATGGAAACCCGACGGCAAGCAATTAATATGTATGTATACATGCATGTAATGTTAACAAACGGTAGCAAAAAAAAATCTAAAAATTTCTCTATAAATACATACCATTTATTTTACATCTCACACCCAAAAAATTATCTTTCATAGTAACCCAATTTTGTTCTTCCTCCTCTTCCTATAGCTCTCATATTCCAAATTTTTTTATTTCCAATATGGCCGAACAAAGGGGAAACACACGTCCAGTGGCCCGACAAGGGAGATCAAAGTGAAGATGAAAATGCAGAATCCGGGAGGAGATGGACGAAAGAGGAAGATGTTCAATTGTGCAAGTCTTGGAAATATGTATGCCAAAATCCGGCTTTGGGCAAAAATCGAAAAAAAAAAAAATACCGAGATATGGAGGGGTGTGAAGCAACACTTTGCCGCAAATTGGAGTGGAAAGGGCCGATATTCTTCCTCTTTGACCAGAAGGTGGAAAATTTTGAAGATTGAACTCTTTGAGTGGCATTGTGCATTAAGGCAAGCTTGTAATTGGTACAAGAGCGGTTCGAATGCGGTTGATGAGGTATGCATTTGTTGATAAATCATTTAATTTGTTGATACATTATAGTTAAATATTACTTGATAAATAATGTAGTAATTATAATATCGTTATAATTGTAGTAATTGTTTTTCATTGTCATACGACATACATTATAATTAAAATAATTACTTGATAAATAATGATGTAATTATAACTGTGTTTATATTTGTACTAATTGACTTTTATTGTAAAACGGTGGGATACTTTGTTATTAAAATTATTACTTTATAATAGAAGACCCTTCATAATAGCGTTTATATTTGTACTAATTGAATTTTTTATTCTTTTTTGAAATAACATAGCTTGAGGAAGCACATAAATTATAACATGTAAGGATGAAGAGAAAAGGGAAGACCAAAAGATACAATTTTCAGAGTTTTGATTGTTACGCTGTTGTGGAGGGCTTTGCACAATTTAAAAACATCATTAGCCATACATCCGAAGGAAGTCAACAGACGCACACACAACCAAATGCTAAAAATTCTCCCATCAACTTGGACAAGGATGTAGATGAGGTAATTGTCGGTGAAACTGCAGATCCTAATGTGAGGCCTCAAGGAAGGAATACTGCGAAAGAAGCAATAATTCTGAAAGGAAAGAAGGCAGTGAATGATCAAAGTCCTTAGTTAACCGTTGTCGAGAGTATAGTGAGCAACCAAAAAGAGGCAACCGCTGACAAGAAAAAGTTCAATGAGGAATTTGCTCGAAGTCTCCAAGACAAAATCAACGAGCTTGTATTCGATTGAAAATGGATATGCGAAAAGAGGCATTCCGAGTACAAGAGATGGAAGAGCGAATTAAGGAGAGGGAAGAGCGAATTATGAAGATGGATACAAGTCAGATGACGTCATCTAAAAAGCGTTATTGGTCAAGAAAGTAAAAGAAGATAGCGGAGAGAGAAGATCTTGGTGAGCAGACGCCGCCTTCTATGGGTGGATACTATCTGTAACCCAATTTTTGTGGTGCATTCCCACAACCAAATTTTGGTGGTGGATTCCCACAACCACCTTACCATATGATGGATTCCCACAACCTCCCTTCACCGGTAGATTCCCACAACCTCCTTACCCCGGTGGATACTATCATCAACTACCTTACCTCGATGGATATCCTACACAAACACACTTTTCACCTTTCTCTACGGGTGATTCCACCAACCCTCACCCTAATGATGACCCTTCAAACACAAATTGGATTCCTAGAGAGGATGAGGATCATGTTGAGAATAATTATGTGATTATGCATGTTGTGTACACTACAAAAAAGAATTCGTTTGGCTTCATCAGTTAGCGTCAGCGTCAGAATGCCACCGCCATTGGTCTAAAATTCGCTACGGCAAATGTGGCGCCGCAAAGAGAAAAATTATTTGCCACGGCATGGCGTTGCCGTCGCATAAATATGCCCTCAATGGCTACGGCATATTCTTTCCGTCGCCAAATTTCTTTAATTTTAGCTACGGTATTACGTGCCGTCGTGTATTTTCATTTTAATTTTCTTTTGTTTTATTTTTTGACGTTTGGGTGGATATAGGTGCCAAAATTAAACATGTCGGCAAGCTTTTTATGTTTTTGGGTTCATAAACTTTGTTCTTGTTCCCGCTTCCTCCATCTGCTATTTCCCGCTCACTCCATCCAGTCCCAACAACGAAGTTGACCATAGCAATCCGCAAAATCGACATCTGCTAGTTTAACTCCACCACCTTCCTATTTTTCTTCCTTTTTCGGCATATTCAATCCGTTGCTCAGACCCTAAACTCTAATACCCAGAAATCAATCAGATCTGTCTGTCCCTTGCATTGTGGCCTGCATCTTGTCTTGTGCTTTTGAGTGGGTATGTATATTATCTCCCTTGTTAGTTTTTGGAATCAATTTTGTTTATTTTGGAGTTGTGGGATTCAGGAAAGTTTCTTTCTAAAATATGCTATTAGAGAATCAACCATTGGTTATCGCTTTTCTGAAGTTATAGCTGAATCTGCAGTATTGAGTACTCTAATACCCAGAAATCAATCAGATCTGTCCGTCTCTTGCGTTGTGGCCTGCATCTTGTCTTGTGCTTTTGAGTGGGTATGCATATTATCTCCCTTGTTAGTTTAATTTTGTTAGTTTGTGGAATCAATTTTGTTTATTTTGGAGTTGTGGGATTCATGAAAGTTTCTTTCTAAAATATGCTATTAGAGAATCAACCAGTAGTGATAGCTTTTCTGAAGTTATAGCTAAATTTCCAGTATTGAGTAGAACAAGGCAAGAAAAGCATCGCCTTAGAGTCACATTGAAATTGATTGAGTGAAGTATCCAGTAGAGATTGTCCGAAAAAGAAAGAAGATAGATTTTATGGACTTATAGACTCTGAGTGCATTTTGTATTGCCAGCATTTCAGAATCTAATTTACATCTCTGTCAAGCTGTGGTAATGTTGTCAAGTATTAAACTTGTGGTACATAAGGTTACAAAAAAATTGTGAAACATTTGAGATGGGAAGTAGAAGAAGAAAAGTCAGTTGCTGAAAAGATAGATATGTTCTCGTGAAGACGTGTGAGAGGTAGGTAATCACCTTGGTGAGGAAATTACTGTGAGAGATACCTCAAACCATAATGTAAGCATCCTTTAATAAATAGACTGAAAGAAGTGTCTCCCTGCTCAATATAAACTTGTGTCATGTTATTTCAGTTATGCTTAGTGTTTGTATTAGCCTGATTAGTTCAAATGTGCCTACTACTGTGCTAGACTCTGGTTGTTTTCATTTCTTGAAATGTTTACCTAAACTCAAGTGAACAGGAATTTGATACATTTAGTTCATGCTTGAATTGCTAAATTGGAGAATTCTGTATGAAGTTAAATTGGTATTCAATAAAACTACATATTTCTGACTTCTTCTTTTTTCAACTTTCTGTCATTAGGCTTCTCACTCCCCCAGAAACTCCACTTTTCCCTTCATCAGATGGAAGTGAATCTCAACCAATCTTAGCTGCTGCAAGAAGCAGTGCTTTTGTAAGACCCCGGAAATTCGTTATTAATTTCTAATGGTTTCCGGGAATTAATAAAGTGTTTGTTTGTACGAGTTCGTGGTTCAAGGATGGAGCAGAAGTGTTTCGGATGAATATTTATTCGAAGAATTTGGTTTTAGGGGGGGTGTAAAGGTTGAATTTTTATACGTTGGGTTTATCCGAAAACTTTCTTCACGAAAGTTGTAGAGCGCGTCGATACGAGTTCGTGGACATATGGAACGTGAGAATCGGAGTTCGTATGAGAAAGTTATGATCGATTGAAAAGTTGAGAAATTTCTATAAATAGCGAAAGTTCCGGATTTTTCATTAAATCCCAAAATTTCCAGTTTTTGTGTTTTGGCCCCCCCGGCTTTTCTCTCTTCTCTCTCCTCCGTGCCTCCTCAGAACTGACGGGTCTCTGTCTACCTGACCTATGTTTTCCGACTCCGTCGTGCGTCCTCCGGCCGCGGACCCAGACCAGACCAACTCGGCTCGGCCTGATCGTCCTCTCTACGGTGTCAGCTCGCCCCGCCGTCGCCCCCAGACCGAGATCGAAGACCACAGTTGAGTCGATTAGACCCGGCCGGAAAACCCTTTTCCGACATCCCCTCGGCGATTGATTGACATTTTTGGAATCGTCTCCTCATGCTGATCATCCCCATACTCACCTTTCATCACGATTTGGAGTGTATAGCGCTAGATCAAGCGTTGAAGATTGGTGGGCCGTGTTGAATCTAGAAATCTGATCGTGTAGCTGAGATTAATCCAACTTCCAAGCTTGATTTAGGACGATGTAGACCGAATCTCACTTAGCTCCAGGTATGAAAGTGGCTCATCTCTTCATTTTGAACAAGTTTGTAGTTGACGACTTTTGCATCGGAGGTGGTTGACTCGGTGTTGACCGCCGCCTGCTAACCCGTCGCTTGTGGCGGTGCGTGGTGGCGCGTCGGTCATCCAAAATGTGTTTTGTTTTCAGTTTATCCATCTACACATCGATACGATCGTTTTGATATATTATAGGATCTTATTGGAAAAAGGTTGATGCATGCTAGATTTACGATTTTACGTGTTATCTTCGGTTTGCGATCCGAGAGGATCCGACCGTCAGATTTACTTCAAATCGTGTTATGTTGATCGTCGAGTTGTTCCGATGAATTTGTGTGGTCACGGATGAGGATCCAACCGTTGGATCGCCGTTTAAGTGTGTTTATTGAATCGGTTGCTAAGTTAGGATCGTATTTTGATTAGGTGATTGACGGTTTTGGTTGGGCGGACGGTTGTGATTGTGATTTTGGGCTGGATTGAAGACGCAGCTGGATTTGAGGTGAGTAAATCTCACGGTGTTTCGGTCGATAGATTAGCTATGTTTAATTTAGTAGATTTAATTGTTAGTATGCAAAATCATATTTATCAAAATAAATTATTTGTTTTAAAATATATGAACTTGATCAACAATGGTTCATGGGTAAGTTAAAACAATGTTTTGATATAAATGATTTTCGATAAGTATATTTTATAAAACTATAGTTGGTATTAGTGGTCATTCCTGCGTGAATGACTACGTATATATATATTTACGTGGAATATATATATGGATGGTGTAGCATTGTGTGAAGTATAATAATTGTGATTTTATTCGGATTATTATATTGGAGCATTTATTCTTGTCGGAAATGTGAATTGTTGATTTATATTGTTGAAAGAGTGATTTGGAGTTGTGGTGTGACAATTGTGAGTCGGAAGGTTTCGGTGGTAAACCTGAGTTTGTTCTAAGGGCCGAATGGTCCGAAGTCCGAAGGTTACAGTGGTAAACCTGGGTTTGTTCTTAGGGCCGAAAGGTCTGAAGTCCGAAGGTTACAGTGGTAAACCTGGGTGTAAAGATATCATAAGGTTGAACCTTGGCCGAGGTGACAGGTTACGATTCAGTTAGAGCTCTAGTCTGTCTGCAGTTGTACTTCTTGGGGGATAACTTTGTGTTATGGCACTCAAGGGTACATGTTTTTAAAAGAGAGTTTCGAGTGTGAGTTGAGATAATATGATTTATTGGGAGTTGATGGGTGATCATTGACTTTAGTTTGGAGTTGATGGGTGATCATTGACTTTAGTGTGAGTTGTTTGACTTCTTCATTGATTTTCCTTTTCTTTCTAATTGTTGAATTTTAAGTAATCTCCTGAACTAAGTTATATGTAGGGATTACTGCCTTTTGAATTGTTTGTTTTAATGTAATTTCCTGAACTAAGTTATATGCAGGGATTACTGCCTTTTTTATTGTTTGTTTAATGTAATCTCCTGAACTAAACTATATGCAGGGATTACTATAAATTCTTTTGTTTGTTTTCATGTGATCTCCTGAACTAATTTTCTATGCAGGGATTACTGATTTTACTTAATTCTTATTGTGGGTACAGTTGTGGGTTGTGATCTGTAGTGATTGGAAAATGAATTGAGAGACAGAGCATGTGGGTTTTTAGTTGGGTTGAAATTATTGAGCATGTTATTGTTTAATTTGAACTTGACGTTTTGTTGTGATAATTAAATATTGTTGCTTTAATTCTTCTCACGAGTTGAGAAATTATAAGCATGCGTGACGTGAGTCACTTTATTTGAGTTTACTCATACGAGATTAAAAAGCTTACCAGGATTGTTTTGTTCAACCCGATGCACTATTATATGGTGTAGGGTTTATTGTGCAGGTTAGAATATCGATTAATCGTCGTCGAAACTGAGGGGTATGTTCGGTATCGTGGACGTCGAAGGGTAATCTTAGTTTTAAGTCTTCCGCTGTGTAGTGAGTTGTGGTGGGTGTGTTTACTTATTGAATTGTCATTCAGTTTGATCTGTAAACTATCTGTAATGTAATATTTGACTCTAGAGAACGAGTCGGTGTTGACATCGTGAGTTCAGTTTGTTTGTTGCTTAGTTTAAATGAAAAAATTTCTAAGTGTCTTTTTGTGATTGTTTGTTCTTGCGTTTCGGATTTGAATTCCTTTATTCAAAATTCGGGCGTGACAACTTTAAATAGATCAACTTCCTCAGCCAAGCCTTCAAGGGTATGTGTTTCTAAATTGACTTTATCCATGTTCCATGTCAGTTTCGAGTTAGATATTAGATAGACTTCTTTAAATGAACAATATTTTATGTTGTAGAGTTTAGAAAATGTACTTAATTATTTTCTCGTCTTATGTCATGAAAGTGTTGACGTAATGAAAATTGCATGGAAGTAATTATAGTTCTTAATCATCTGACATGCTTCTACTGCATTGAACGAAATTTGGGATCTAGTACTGATATACATGGTTTTGTCATAGTTTGATGTTTGCGGTTACATACTGTTGGCTTAATTCATACTCTTGTTGTTTAAAATCACAGTGTTGTTGCGTGGTGTGGGAAGCTAAATGCCATAGCTTGTGCCTCAGAAACTGGTGCAAGAATTCCAAGGTCAGTATTGTTTGTCACTCATCACCCTGTAAAGCTATTGTCTCACTACCTGTGATATGTTGGATTTCTTTTATTATGAGATTATGAGATATGTGTGATTACTGGAAGCTACAATTTTGTTTTATTGTTTGCTTCTAAGTTTTAATTGGATATGAGAAAGAACTATTCAAGGAAAAGGGAGGTTTTCTCTTAGAAGATTTAAGAATCGTAGCCAACTTTTTAAGATTAGAGAATTGTCTTCATATTCTTCGAAATTAAAGTTATCTTAGGTATATTTCTGGTTTCCCCTGCACTTTATCTTGCTTTAGAGTCCTATATTCATCTGACTATGTGATTGTGTCATACAGATGCGGTTCATGATGTGTCTCAGCATATGGAAGAGGTGAGCCATGATATTTTTATAGGAACTGAGCTACCAGAAACCAATCACATGGGCCTCTTTGCCATTAACTTTTTTGGGACATATTGTGCTCAGAGCATTAGAACCAAATGATAGATAATTGAATGTAATTTGAATTATGCTAATTTCATTATGCAGGATGGTCTGGTAATTTGTTTGGGTCGTTTTTCTCAAATTCCTTTTAGATTAATAGGCATGGCTTAATTATTGTTGTACCTATAGCTTTGTAGTTGCTTCTACATTTGCAAGGCAAAAATTATTTCTGGAAAGAAGTTTCTGAAGAAAACTGTATGTATTTTTTTTCTCTGTCTTTTAAGACTCTGATATCTAGGTAGCTTACTCTACTGCTGGGAAAAAGATGATGTAGGCCATCATAAATTTTTTTTTTTTTTTTAATTTTTACTGCCAATAAACCTTGCCTTAAGAATAAGGATGACTGAGATAAGCTCTTTAAAAGTTTTGCCGTTTCTTGGATTTCTTTTTCATGCAACTGATGTATTATTGTTACTGGTCTCCAGCTTTTTGGTCTCTAATGCCTCCTGATCAAGGTAGAATATATGCCCCAGTTGAGCTTTCGTCTTCTTTGTCATTCAGGTCAGTTCACGTCACTATATTTGAACTGCGTTTATCTTGCTTATAGTACAACTGCTGTATGTACGATGCCTTTTATATTTCTCAATTGTACTTATGTAATCTCTTATGTTAGATATCTTACTTGTCAGATTGTCAAACTAACTGGTTAATTAAGTGTTCAATCTATAGATTGTCTACTTATGTATATTCCAAGTTCGAAAACATATCTTTTTTCTTGTCTGGACATTATTCTGCCATGTTAAAAGAAAAACCTTAGTTATCACTCTTCATCATATGTTAGTGTTTTTGATTTTGATGAAGAGACTTAACCAATTTGGTTTTTCCATACATATGACTTTGCCTAAATTATTTTTTATTGTTTTTGGTTACAGGTTCTTTGCATTATAATCTCTTTGAATGGTGGCATTTGTCTTTCTCTTACCATAAGCTCTATCTACTGTGTTTTGATTCCATGTAAGGCTCCTCTTTTTGTTATATTGTTGTCCATGACAATATTTGGTTGTAAATGTGGTGGAAAGTTATGCCCTTGATCTTTCTCTGTTGTATTTTGTTTTAATTGGTATGTTAGGTTTTGATATAAAATCTATGACAGGAATTCTATAATTCTTATTATTATTTTAAGACAAAATACTGTTTACTCCCTATACTTATAGGGAGTCGACGTTTCAGTCCCTCACCTTTCAATTTCACCTAAATACTCCCTATACTCTCCAATTTCATACAATAGGTCCTTGCCGTCAAGCCACCGTCAGAAAAACCGTTATCTTGCTGACGTGACAGTAATTTCACGCCAAAATGTCTATTTTACCCTCTATGACTTCTCTCTCTCTCTCTCTCTCTCTCTCTCTCTTTTCACGCCAAAATGTCTATTTTACCCTCTATGACTTTTCTTTCCCCCTCTCTCTCTCTCTCTCTCTTCCTTCCAGCTCTTTTTCCTCCTTTTCATCTCCTCATCACTCTCCTTCTTCACCTACAGTCGCAGTGCTCTGTTCCTTGGAGATAACCAGTGAATGAATGGCCTCCTCTTCAAGCTCAACACCAAAACCAACAACATCCACATCGCAATACCCGACCCACTTTCGATCTTAACTAATTCCCACAACCCAGATGCAAATATCCGGACCCATTTCACAAATCCATTTTCAACACTTGAACCTCACTTCTGGAAATGATGAAATCTACAGTAACCTTAAATCCCTCCATCCTCATCTTCAAACGGCAAAATCCCTCCACCCTAAACAAAATCAATACCAAAACCACAACCCATCAACACCTCTAAGTCGCCAAAATTCGAGAAAAACACACACCACCACGAGCTCCTCCTCATCCTCCGCCACGACCCAGATCGCTCCATAAGAGCTGTAACCGCTGCTGCCGGAGTAACAGAGATGCGGAGGCACGCAGGTGGTGTTGAGCGGCGGGCGAGTCTACTTCCGGGTCGACTCGGTCAAATGATGAACCGAGGCTAGGTGCGAGATCAATGGAGATCTGCAACGACTCGGAGATAGTTGTGGTATCGACCCGGCGACTCGACGATTGCTCGATTAGCTTCTGCTTAAGAGGAATTAGGGTTAGCATGGGGTCAGCAAAGATGAGCTTGGGGATGGAGAGCAGCCCATGCTCGAATGGCTCGCGCTGTAGGTGAATCAAAAAGACTGGGTTTTCTAGACTCAGATTTGTGAGTTGCATATCTTCCAGAAATGAATAATGAGAGAGAGGTTGGGGAAAGAGTGAGGGGAATAATCAACTGTGGCCAGGTGCTTCGGGGTTTCACTTCGAATTAGAGAGAGAAGAGATCAGAGAAGAGGAAGAGAAGGCCGAAGAGCAGCAACATGGTGGAAGAAGAAGAGGTAAAAAAAAAATAAAAAATCATAGAGGGTAAAATAGACATTTTGGAGTGAAATTACTGCCACGTCAGCAAGATAATGGTTTTTCTGACGGTGGTTGGACGATAAGGACCTATTGTATGAAATTGGAGAGTATAAGGAGTATTTAGGTGAAATTGAAAGGTGAGGGACTGAAACGTCGACTCCCTATAAGTATAGGGAGTAAACAGTATTTTGTCCTTATTTTTATTCCTCATTGTCTTCTCCAAAGTAATGAGGCTCCCTTATTGTGCATGTGTTTTATCAATTTGCATATACCTGTGCACATTGGATTAATTAGATGTTAATCTAATATACATGCTGTATCATTATGTGATAGGTTCAAGATGCATCCAGTGGCCATGAAATTAGAAGGGAGTCCATAGGAGAAGGAGTTCATCCAGATTCAACTATTGATCAAGAAATTGAGCACGCTCCAGTACTCACCAAGCCCTCTAGTTAATGATAAATAGTATTGTGGTCAAGTCTGCTTTTGAACAATATTAAGTTTGGGAATGTTTCTTCCAAAGTTTCAGTTATCTAGTATGGTAGATTCTTATAATTATGAAAGACTCTGGTTTGTTTGGTTAATTTCAATTTGTACTTGGTAATGAAATATAAATTGGCACATATCAGTTGTGAGATAGCTATGAATGAAAGGATTATTTTGGTGCTTTATATTGTTTTACTATATCTTTTGATTGTGTGTAAAATGGGAGAAAAAATTGGGTAGCCAATTGGTTGTCGCTAAAGCTTCATATGGAAAATACTTGGGGTGGCGACAGCAATGACGCCGTCGCAATTATGGAGGGAAAATTAATTTCCCGATTATTTCTAATAAAATGTGGAGGGAAAATTTCATTAAAAAAAAAATACATAGTTTATTACAAGCGATGGCATCTGCCGTAGGTTACTTGCGACGGCGTTTTCAGTCGCTACATGCCGTCGCCAAATAAGCGACCAAATCATTACTATGCTCGTTGCCATCGCTAAATACGGTTGCGATGGCATTTTGCCGTAGCCATGAGCAGTGGCAACGCCACCAACAACAACGACGTAATTGCCGTCGCCATTGGTCTTTTGCGACGGCAAACAGACTTTCCGTGACAGCACAAAGCTGTGGCCAAATGAATTTTTTTTTGTAGTGGTAATTCTATTGTACTTATTCCTAGTTTTTCATTTATGTAAGCATAAATTTTATGAAATAAAAGTTGTATTTGAAAATTACATTTATTAAAACACACACCTTACATTAAAAATCATAGCACATAAAGAACATAATACAAGCCAAATTAAAAGCACACAAACATAAAAAAACATAGACATTAGCCAATTATTCAAACATCTACCAAATCTAGATCTCCAAGTTGCCTTGAATGTTCCAAAAACACTCTACTTGCACATCTAATGGCATTGTATCGATCCATGAATCCGTTGAAATAATAACCATCTCTACCAACAGGATCAAAGTCATCACCGGTCGGTCCTTCCCAAACCGTAGCCAACTTGGGCCTCATATTGTTATCCTCTTCTTCATCGGACTCCAATTCCTCATCGCTATCCTCTGGTCTTTCATCTTCGATTATCATGTTGTGTAGTATAATAAAAGTCAACATGATGTATCGAAAGTCTTTTCTATCCCACCCACGAGCCACTCCTCTAACAATACTAAAGCGCGACTGTAAAATACCGAAACATCTTTCCACATCCTTCATGTTCCCCTCTTGAGCCTGGGAAAACTTTAGATGATTGAGTCGTGTAAGCCTTGTAATTGATTTCTCGAAAGTCTCCCATCTAGGATAGATACCATCAGCAAAATAGTAGCCTAAATTGTGAATTCTGTTATTCACTTGAAATTGGATCTAAGGGGCTCGGCCAGCAGTAAGCTAGTCAAACAACGGGGACTTTGCCAGCACGTTGAGCTCATTGCATGACCCATGCATTCCAAAGAAGGCTTGCCATATCCATGTGTTGTAAGATGCGACTACTTCGAGGATGATAGTGGGGATACGTTTTCGACCGCTGTATTCTCCAGCTCTCCAACCCAACTTGTTGGGCAATTCTTCCATTGTCAGTGCATGCAGTCGATGCTTCCAATCATCCTAGGAAAACCTCTTATCTCAACTTTGGCGAGCAATCTTCTGAGGTATGCCGGAGTAGGAGCCCGGAGGTATTCTACCAAGTACAAATTAACGATTCCTCTTGTAAATCGTTGAAGAGCCTCGATGGAGGTAGATTTCGTCATCCGACAATACTCAGCGCATTGGTCTACCCCAACACGATAAGCAAGCATTCGTAAGGAACATGTCAGCTTATGCTTGGGAAGTAGTCCGACTTTCTTAACAGCATCTAATTTCTGGACAAAATACCGGCCGGTCATAGCAATAAAGATCATTGGAGATGCGGTTAAAATATTATGACTCATCTTGTAGCGTGTCCGAAATTCCTCATATTGAAAACTGGACGCTGAACAAAGTAACCTTCCATCATGTTTTTGCCTCTTGATTCCCTAATCACTCCTCATTCAATGCACGCCCCGGTCGAGAACCCCCTCGTCGTGCTTGATTAGAAGGTTCAGCTTCAGCGACTGTTGCAATCACAAAGGTATTAGTCGTACACATCTCTTTATAATCTTCATCTCGAGATTGTCGAAACTTAGCCCACAATCTCTTCATTGAAATGAGGGAATGAGAGGAAATGTGTTGGATCTGGAGATATGAAAAAGGAGGAGATTTGCTACTATCAGATTGTGTGTGAATGAAGTGCTACCTCTTTCTCTATTTATTTTCAATTTTCACATTAAACATGATCAAATGATAAGGACACGTGTCCACTCCTAGTTTTACGTAATCTAATCCAAAATCTTAGATAAGATTACATCGACAATAACCGTTAAATTGAATAGTATGCAAATGATTTGGTCCGTTCAAAGATGTCGGTGGTTGTTTCAAGCTTTTCAAAAAAATTGTCGGGGGTTGCTTCACTCATTTCAAGAAAAATTGTTGGTAACTGTAGGTGGCTCATAATTTGTCCACCGAAAATATCAGAAAAATAGTAAATTGCAGTTTTAAGGCCCAAAACGATCCCAAAAGCCCGAAAAATCCCACACGTCGTGGTAAAGTGACGAGTTCTCTTCCTAACATTGTTTCCTTTCTGAAAAGCTAAAGCAATCACAATTCTGACATTAATTATCCATAAATCTCCATTATTACCATCTATTTACATCAAATATATTTCAATTTTACAACAAACAAATTTTTTTTAAAAATTCAATCAATAGTAACTGACCGGTCAAGAAACAGAACGGGTGGAAACTCATGTCCAGTGGCAGTAAACAGTTTCTTGACCGGTCGACCCAATGACCCAATGACCTTGACATTTACCCCCAATGGGTGGACTTGCTCTAAGTGATTTCAAATAACTACCTTCTAGTAGTAATTTTAAATTCTTAATAAAATCGAGGTATAGATTTGAGTAAGATGATTTGAAATCTAAATACACCTAAAAAAATATGCCAAACAAGTTGATTTGGTTCATTAGGAATTGAGTAGATCTGGGCATTTTAGCCAGAAAACCCGGATTGGATCGATCTGGACAGTCGGATCTGGGCCGGGCTTTGAGAAAATAAAAACACAAAAACATAAGGCCATGACCGTTTGAGCCATGACCGTTTGAGTTTTAACGGCTAGTCCCAGATCCGGCTCGTAACAGTCCCTAAGAATGAAAAACTAAATTGGAACCCGGCCAAAGATATTCGGGCTTGGTCTCGGGCCCTGCAAAATCTATACCGGGCTTAAACCGTGCCCAGGCCTAGAATTGAGGAGTCCAAATCCAGACGGCCAAATCTTCAAATCCAAACAGGCCCCAAGTGTTGAGATGGTATTATTACCCCCACGTCAGTGACTTTGGACGCAGCCGTTCAAACGGAGAGTTTTATCCTTCCGTAAAAGAAAAAAACAATATATTTTCTTTTTCATTTATCATCTCAGACAAAAAAAAAAAGAAATTAAAATAGAATTGTCTATCAGTGTTGTCTCCACCACCTCCATAGTGGGTGAGAGCTGAGAGACCAACACGGTCCAAAACCTCCGGCACACAGCATAACTTTCTCCAGATACTCTCTCCTCAAAACACTCAGTCACACTTGTTGCATGTATTCTTATTCAATTCAATTCCCCAAGAGAGTATAGCAACAAGGAAGAGGTAGTGGAGTCATTCATTTCCTCCACAATGGCTTCCTCCTCCACCCTTGTCCTCTCCACCCTCTTCTCTTCTCTCCCTCTCCAAAAAACCCTAAACCCAAAAACCAAGAACCCCTTCTCTCTCACTTCCCACAAACTCCCTAGGCCTCCTTCGTCCCCCACCCTCAGTTGTTCAACGTTTCCGAAACCCAAAACCCATCACAATCAGATACAACTGTGCAGGAGATTTCGAGCCCGCACCACCATCAGAGATGTCGATAAGGACGAGGAGGAGGAGCAGGCAGTTGTGGGAGAAGACTCGGCTGAGTTTCTCTTGTCAAAGCAGAAGCTGTCTTCCTGGCTTTATTTCACTGCTATTCTCGGGACTGTGCTGTTTGTGCTCAACGTGGCTTGGATTGATAATTCCACCGGATTTGGGAAGCCTTTCATCGAAGCGGTTTCGGGACTTTCGGATAGCCATGAGGTAAATCATCTTTTACAATCTCATTGTGCTCGTTTAATTACCAAGCAGTCAATTTTTGAGAATGTTGCATGATGCTCAAATGCTCAAATGTTGTATGTGGATTGAAGGTTTAGATGGGTTTGTGAAGGGTATGTTGTTTGAACTTATATATGAGTGAATTCAGATTAAGCCGAACCGGGAATTGCTATAGAATTTGTAATACCTGCTGCAGAGAGAGAGAGAGAGAGAGAGAGAGATTCTCATTTCCTTTTAGATTCATGGATAACCAACATGCTGGTTGTTCAATGGAAGGATTAGGTGGCCATGTCTTTTCTTCCTTTTCATGGTTATATAACTTATTAGTAGGTAGAGATGTAAAATTTGATAGGGTGTAGTTACAAAGCTGAGTTTTGAAATGTTATCCTGCAGGTTGTAATGTTGCTCCTGATTCTCATATTTGCCATAGTCCATAGTGGTTTGGCTAGCCTACGAGACGCTGGTGAGAAGCTTATTGGAGAACGTGCTTTCCGCGTTTTGTTTGCAGGGACATCTTTACCATTGGCTGTTAGTACTGTTGTGAGTTCTCGCTCTGTTGTTCTTTCTTTGTAGCTAGCTTACTTCTTTATTACCATATGTTTGAATTCTTGTCCAACAGTGCAAAGGAAAATTTATCCAACCTTAGTTTCTTGACTTTAAGGGTTTGTGATTCAGGTATATTTCATTAACCACAGATATGATGGAGTACAGTTATGGCAGCTCAAGGATGTATATGGTGTACATGAATTGGTGTGGTTGTCTAATTTTATTTCCTTCCTCTTCCTTTATCCATCGACTTTCAATCTACTAGAGGTAGCAGCTGTTGACAAGCCCAAAATGCATCTTTGGGAAACTGGGATTATGAGAATCACCAGGCATCCACAGGTAACAAAATCGTTTTCTTAATGTGGTCATTTTAAAGTCATTTATGGAGCATTTGGGATGGAATGCTAGTGTCGGTTCCAATGATCTGTGTTGATTTAATTGAAATCATTTTTATACAATCAATTGTACAAATAATATTAGGACCATTTTTATGTTGAGATTTGATGTTATGCATTGGTCTTTCCAAAATCACTGGACTGTGTTAGTATTGCATGGCGTGATGATTTGGGATTTTGGATAAATATGTGGAAATGAAGCAATTATTTATGTTTTCCACTTTCTTAGTGGTGGCTATAAACGTAACTACCAATATGATAATTACGAGCATCTGTATTTGACTATATGTTTTCAATCTGAAATTAGATTTTCTCTCCGTTAGGATCTCTGAAAAGAAGTAACAAACATTTTACTGAGATGCTATAATTTTACTAAGGTAATTTGCTAATGCATTTGTGTTTGTTTTAGCTTGTAGGGCAGGTGGTTTGGTGCTTGGCTCACACAATTTGGATCGGAAACTCGGTGACAGTGGCAGCTTCTATTGGTTTAATTGGGCACCACCTATTTGGTGCTTGGAATGGTGACAGGAGATTAGCTATAAGATATGGGGAAAACTTTGAAGTTGTGAAGAAGCGAACAAGTATTATACCTTTTGCAGCCATTATTGATGGCCGTCAAAAGTTGCCAAAAGATTACTACAAGGAATTTATTCGGTTGCCTTATTTTGTGATCACTGCATTGACGTTAGGTGCATACTTTGCACACCCCCTTATGCAGGCAGCCAGTTTTGGGCTCCATTGGTAGGAATAGGTTTTAGAGGAACAAGAACGGATGCTGGAGAGTAATTGTTGTATATATATTTTGTACTGTATCTGAGAACATTTAGGTTCCTCTGCATGTTGAGAACCTATATAGGTTCATTTAGGCACAAGTATGTTGTATGTTGTATGTCAATCCTAAAAGAAGGTATAAAATTGATGTTGCCGAACCGATAGGTATCTTAGTTTTGAAGTAAAGACCATGGTTAGGGTCCGTTTGTTATGCTGGATGCTATTAGCTCTCACCATTTCCATAGACGGTCATGGACTCTCATGGCCTGGCTTAAACTGAACTATGTTTGGTAGTGTGAGAGCTAAAAGCAACTCCAGTGGTTATGTCAAATGCCAACCAAGATATCCTATGTTTCTACCTTGATCAAGAGCTATAATTTAACGCTATGAATATTAAGAAATTTCAAACAAAGCACATGAATAAAAGCGAGCAAAATTTCGTGACCTGATCTTTTGGGCACGATAAATAAGAGCCACTACTTAATGAAATTTCACCTTCGACCTGTAAGAGATCGGAAATCGGCTCTTAGTATTCAGTCGTCTGCAACCTGCAAAATAGAATCTAAGACCAGTGTCATATCGGACACAGATCCTCTGACGATCAAGTCAGTAACAAACTCAGAGCAATGGGCCAGTTTGGTAGAATTCGTTATCAGAGTTCGGTGCGTTGTGCCTCCTTATATGGGAGATATAGTATGTAGGGGTAAGATGGTCTTTGCGTAATCTAGCTCTGGTTAGGTTATTTGTCATTCAAGTACAGAAAATAGAATTGAAGTCTATTTTCCTTTACTTAGGCTATACGAGGTTAATTCAAACACCACAAGTCTTTAGGGTTAATTACATATAAGTGCATATTTGAATGTTTTTTTTAATCATAAGGCCACCAACTAATTTTTTCCCTCAGAAGGCCACTAGATTAAAAATGGTGTTATATCTTGAATATAAAAACCAACATATTTACATAAATGCCACTAGAGTAAAAAGTCAACAATCATTCTCTCTCTCCTCTCCGGCGAGGTCTCCGGTCAACTCCGGCGGGACTCCGGCCGACCTCTGGCTAACTTCCGGCGACCACAAAAACTACTGTGGCTAGCAACAAAAGCTACTCTGATGAAATTTCCGGCAACCT
Organism: Rosa chinensis; assembly: GCF_002994745.2. NCBI lineage: Eukaryota > Viridiplantae > Streptophyta > Magnoliopsida > Rosales > Rosaceae > Rosa > Rosa chinensis. The sequence continues at coordinate 33,701,530 of NC_037091.1, read as the reverse complement.
CTAGTGAGATCACAAAAGCTACTATCACTAGCAATAAAAGCTACTATCACAAGCAACAAAAGCTACGCTGGTGATATTTCCGGCGAGGTCACAAAATCTACTATCACCAGCAACAAAAGCTATTGTCACAAACAAAAACTACACTGGTGAGATTTCCAACGAGAACACAAAAGCTACTGTCACCAGCAACAAAAGCTACTGTCACCATCAAAAACTATACTCTCCAAAACCAAAAGCTACCATCCCCACCAACAAAAGCTACTGTCACCAATACCAAAATTTACTCTCACCAGCAACAAAATCTACTCTCGCATCACCAAAACTTAGATCAACGCCAAAAGCAATAATCAAGTAGAACAAAAGCTACTTTCAGAGACTGAGAAAGCTATTCTCAGAGAATAAGCAAAACTATGGAAATATAAAGGATACAAAAAAAAAAAAATACTACTAGAATCGAGAAAACAAAAAATATTCAATGTTACAAAACGTATGCAGGGTTCAACAATAATATAACTATATAAAAAGCTACATCCATAGTTATAAAAAGCCACTATCATGTTGTGAAAATCTATTACAATAGTTGTATAAAGCTATTGTCAATGTTATAATGTTACTGTCATTTTTCAATGGTGATGCTCTAAACCCATATGCATCATTTGCCACCTTCAGCACGAGCCTTCATTTCAACATTTATTGGTTGGCCGAATGATCTCTTGGTCAATGGAGGCTTCAATATCCAAATTCACATGATTTTCGAAATCTACTACTACAAATGCAAAGGGGCAAAACTCTGCAAGAACAAAGATACAACAAAATATTAGTACTTGAAATAAAAACCAAAAATAACAATGTACCGCTGCGCCGCAAACATCGCACTCTTTATCAACTAGATAAAAAAAAAATAAGCAATCTAAAAAGCTACTGTCATAAATACAAAATGTTACTATAACGCACATACAAAGCTACTGGATCAGTAATAAAAAGTTACTGGCACAGGTACAAAAAGCTACTATAAAACATGTACTACTGGACCAGTAATAAAATCTATTGACATAGGTATATAAAGTTACTATAACACATGTACAAAGTTACTGAACCAGTAATAAAAAGCTACTAACATAGATACTGATTGCACAAAACCAACTTATTATACATAGTGTAACACAAATTCCAACAAGAAATGCTAGAGATACGAAATCACAACAAGAAGAAAATTGAATTTCATTCAGAATCATGCTTTTCCAATTTGATAAGCTATTGACAAAAGACCATTTGATATCAAGCAAAATGAAAACAAAAAGTTACTAACATCAAATTTAAAAGATACTAACATAGAGATAGAAAGTTACTATCACTATGTTAAAAAGCCACTATAACACTTACGGAGAGCTACTGACTTGAAATCAATGAAAATGAAAACAAAAAAATTACGGACTTCAACGTGAAAAGATACTAACATAAGGATAAAAAAAAAAACTATCGCTGTATTGAAAAGCCACTATAACAGTTATAGAGAGCTACTGACTTGAAATCAATTAAAATGAAAACATAAGCTACTGACATCAGCTTAAAAAGGTATTAACATAAGCACAGAAATCTACTATCATTGTGTTGAAAAGCCACCGTAACAATTGTTACTAACTGCAACAGAAAATAAAAGACTTTTAAAAGATTAATTTCTAGAAACACTCACTTTTTGGGAGAGTGCTGTTATCTAGCATGAATGTCATTTATTGAACTGAAATGAACCTACACTTACTATGTTTCAAGAACTATGGTCAACAAAATAAAAAAAGGAAAGAATGGTTCCGCCAACATGTTTGATCCAAATCACATAACCAGATTATGGAGGAAAAAAATAAACAAAACAAGATGGGATTACTTGTAATGAGTTCAATAATCAATTTCCAAAATAACAAACAAATAGCAAACTATCACTTAGATCCAATGCCCCCACTTCCTTACACCAAAATCCAATCTCAGATCCCAACCACCAAATAGGCAAATAAGCAAAACCTTCTACACAAAGATAGGCCCAAAGAACATCAAATCTGATAAAAAAAAAATGCTTTCTCTTCCTCATCATACAAGTTTAACTCTAAGCAAGCCACATTACCACAACATTCAAAGAAAGCCACATTCCGAAACCTCATAAATTCCAAGATTCAATTCAATCCTAATCCAAACCAAAAGGAAAAGAAAAATTTCAAGGCAAGAGTTACCGGATTAGAGTGAGTGGATTCTAGATATCCTGATCCAGCAGCGGGCTTGGACCGCAATAAACTATTGAATGTCTCCGAGCTTGTTGACTCGCCCATTACCGGAAGATCACGATCGTCCGACTATTAATCGAGCTTGAAGATCTCGATACTTGCGGAGGAGCTGAAGGACAAATCCACCGCTCCCGCCATCGTCACGGTCGCCATGTACGATGCGTTGGGCAAGACCGCCACTGACGCCGATCTGTTCACACAAAGCTTAATTATCAGAGAAATAGAAAAATATAGGTGGATGGATCTGGTGGAATTGGAAATCTGGCTTTTTCTAGGGTTTGGTTTTGAACCTGATCTCCCAAAGCGTACTCAACGGTGCGCTGGCGAAGACGCATGATCGAGCAATTGGATGCCGGCGGAGACTGGATGGTGCGCCGGCAGAGATGCATGGTCCTTCCAGCAAAACGTATATAGAGAGAGAGAGAGAGAGAGAGAGAGAGAGAGAGAGAGAGAGAGAGAGAGAGAGCGAGATCTGTTTTTGAAAAAATCAGCAGTCAGCTCTATCGAAGAAAGATAGAGAGAGAGTTGAGGGTAAAATAGGTATAACAAAAAAGGAGCTTATGGTTTTGAGTCATAAAGTGGCCTTATTTGTACAAAAAATTTAGGTGGCCTTATGACTAATATAAGTCTCAAAATGACACTTACATGTAATTTTCTAAAGTCTTTAGGGAACCATATATAGGTCCAACCCATTAATTTTCTCGAGGTGCCCTTGGGGTATTATATATGTATTAAAATTCTTTCCCTTCGGGGTATTGTATAGTATACGGGCCGTGTATCTCTCTTCGGGCTTTCTCTTAGGCCTTGTTTGGTTCACGGAAATAAAATAAATTCCTTTGTATTTCATATGGAAAGGAAAGCTGGTGGAAAGTTTGTTCTCATTTCCGCTGTTTGGAAACGTTTGGAAAACAACAACAAAATGTATGTGTTTTTCCAGTTTAGTGTTTGGCTTGTGCTAAATCATATTAAGATAATCGTCATGTATTAAAATATAGAATTATACAAATCTCATAAATTTTTTGAATAAAATTGTCAATAATAATTTTCAATGAGAATATAAATGTAACTATAGTATGTAATTAATGCTGGGAAAGTAGAAGGGAAAATGAATCATTTGGAGGATGGGAGGATTCAGTTTCCCTCATATTTTCCCTTCTTAAAGGAAAGTTGTTTATTTCCTTGTGCACACCAAACATAGGAAAGGAATAAATTTCCTTTCTCAAGTCCTCAATTCCGCGAACCAAACAAGGTGTTAGGAGATCCCTGCTCGTCATGGGCCTTCTTGTTCCTTAAAGTATTCTGACTCAAGTAACCTTCTTACTAAGAACCAAGATGAATTCTGAACAAGCCAAACTCCAGTTTCACAAACAAACTAGCATTTGAGACATCCTACTAAAGCTAAACCAATAATTTAGATAGACTGTTGACTCAATCGTTTCACCGTAAGTGAAATTTTGTTAAAAGATTTAAATCGATTTCTGTAGGCAACCATTAAACTCTTAAGTTAATTTTTATCAAGGGTAGAGTCTATAAGAACCAAAGTAAATTAATCATGCCTGCAAATTCGAATGTATGGGACAAAAACCCTAATATATTTTGTTTATTGTAGACTATTGAGATTCTGGTAAGCATGCAGGCTCCTGGTTGCTCAGGTTGGCTTAAATATTATAGAGGTGTTGAATTTCTGTGTTCGTAAGATTTTTGGTAGTTAATTTTAAGGGCAACGTTGCTGAGTTTTTGGTAAGATCTCACCTAAGGTAGGTCCTACAGAGCTATTTTAGATTACTTGGTGAAATCTAGGGCGGGTTTTGTCATAGTTTCCACTTGTACGATTTTCAACCCCCAAGAATTTATATACCGTCTCAACATGAAAACGTTGTCTTATACTAGTACCTTTCTATGGCAAGTAATCACCGGATGTCACGTCAACATCAAAGGAAAAAAACAAAGAGTCGAAGAGCCAAATGGATGCTTAAAATATATGATCCAATAATTAAATGACTGTAGGACGAATGCACAGGATACCCTCCAAACTTAGATTGGAGACAAAATGAGAATCTTGTAGGCTAGAAGATTCAGTGACTAATAGAAGATTCAGTGACTAATATAGCATTGTAAACTTCCTACCTAATTAAGTTTTAGAATTAATATGTTGTTCACTTTTAAATTTAATAAATTTTAATTTAGTTACATCACTTCATGTTCCACCTTAAAATTTCAATCACCTCAAAATCTCATCATCTTGAAGTTTTTTAGAATTTTCATATCTTTTTCCCACACGCTTCCTCGGTATACTTGTATCCTGATTATGTATATCTACAATGTGTCTAACACATGTAACTCGAAACTAAGAGAAACATAGTGGAATACTTACAATTTTTTTTTTTTTCTAAATATTCAATATTCAGTTAACTTTCTAAACACTCAAAGTTTCCAATCACCTTAAAGTTTTTTGAAACCTTCATGTCCCTTACTCCAACACTCCCTTAATATACTTGTACCGTGATTACGTATATCCACCACGTGTCTAAAACATGTGGACGTGTCAAAGATATGTGGCTCAAAATTAAGCGAAACTTAGTGGAATATACATGCGTAATCCAAATAATCCATGAAAAACAGGTGTCTTTAAGAACATCGTTTAAGGAGTAAAGATGTCCTACATTTGTTGATAGCATATCCAGGAAAGCGAATTTAGGGCTTGTTTTTTCTTCAAAGTTTGGATTAGATATTTGATTTTGAAAAATTGAAACGTCCACGTAAGACGAGGTTCCGCACCAATTCCATTTTCCTCTTTGGCGAGTCACTGCCAGCCAAGCCTAAAACCAAATGGCTTCTTCTTCTTCTTCTTCTTCAACTCCAGCGACGACCACGACGACGACCGCGACGACGCCGTCTTCCGCCATGAAAAGAGTCGCGCTCATTCTCACAACGTCGTGCCGGGGCTTTCCTCTTCTCTTCCTCCTCCTGATTTCCACCAACATCACCGCCGGCGTCGCTCTCGACAACGCCGTCTTGAGCGTCAAGTACAAATACGCCGGCCGGGACCGCACTCTCAGCGCCCTAAAAGCTCACGACACCAAACGCACTCTCCGATTTCTCGCCGGCGTCGATCTCCCTCTCGGCGGCTCGGGCCGCCCTGACGCCGTTGGGTACTCCTCTCTGATATATGAAATTGTCTAAATTTGCGTTAGAATTTAGCGATTGGTTTATTGAATTCTTGTTCTTGTTGTGCAGATTATACTATGCTCAAATTGGAATAGGAACACCTCCTAGAGACTACTATGTACAAGTTGATACTGGAAGTGATATTATGTGGGTCAACTGTATTCAATGCAAGGATTGCCCTCAAAGAAGCTCACTTGGTGTATGGCATTGACTCCTTTTCCTGCTTCTTTTTATGCTTTCTTTTTCGCAATCCGAATTTCGGTAGTTGTTTTTGCTTGTTTTGATTGTTGGCTATATGTGACAGTTTGAGCTATCACTATATGATATCAAGCAGTCTTCCACTGGTAAACTGATTCCTTGTGATCAAGAGTTTTGCATGGCGGTGAATAATGGTCCATTGGCTGGATGTACGGCCAATATGTCATGTCCTTATTTACAAATTTACGGAGACGGCACCTCCACTGCTGGTTACTTTGTCAAAGATATTGTGTTGTATGACCAAGTGTCGGGTGACCTCAAGACTAGCTCTTCCAATGGGAGCGTCATTTTTGGGTAACTTCTTCCTTCTTGGTATTGCTGCTTTCTTCTTTATTTTAGTTTATCATGTTCATTTTAGGGAGGTTTAAGTTATCTGAGAGGTTTGCATTGGTATCAATCTTGTCTGTGCTTAAGTATGCTCTTTGTATGCTCTTTTCAGCTTTAATTCAGCAATTCGGTGTATAGATATTATTGTCCAACTAGACTGATCAAATGCTCTCATTTTTATCTTAAATTTAGTATTGGTAGATTGTTTTGATTACTTAACTACCCGAATGATCAGTTATGTTGGGACATGGCCTATTGGTTGTCCGGTTATTGGACTATAATCTATATGACTTGATTTCTTCATAATGTGATAAATAAAGACTAGAATTGATTCAAATGGACTGGTGAGGACTGTCACTGGGTTTCGTGATAGTTTGGGCAAACTCAACCAGAGGATATGTGTAGTTTGAGCCCCAACTACCCCTCTCTAGCCCCCCAATTGTTTAGTATTGGTTTTAGTGTATTCAATACTTGCAAGAAAGTGACATCCATTCTGCAGGATGCTACCATCTTTAGTAGAAAAGGTTCATGGTGAAACGATTAAGCAATGTAAAGGAAAGTGAACACATAAGCCTTTTGCAAGTGACAAGATACCGCTGGTAAATGCGTAGTGGGTCAGGTTTAGGCAATGTTTGGTCTGTGGACTGACTTGGACTAAACCGTCAAAACACACTTCATTGGTGCACTATATTGACTAATCTTTTTGTGCAAAAGGAACTACTCGTATCATCACTCATAGCGGTCAAAGTGAATAAACAGCAATTACTTTGCTATCATGTATTTTCCGATGTAGTTGCTTGTAATTAGAAGGATAGGATAGTTTATTTTTCTTGTATTTTTTGGTTATTTTTCCACTGCTGGAGAGTGATATTTTACACCACTCTCGTTATTTTTATATAAATGACTTTGTATTTTACACCACTACTGGACAGGTGCATGTGTATGAGTATTTTGTTGGTATTCATGTGGTGGTTCTGATGTTTGTGCAATAGGTGTGGTGCTACACAATCTGGTGATATAGGCTCATCTGGTGAAGAAGCACTTGATGGAATTCTTGGCTTTGGAAAGTCCAATTCATCCATAATTTCACAGCTAGCTTCATCAGGAAAAGTGAAGAAGATGTTTGCTCACTGCTTAGATGGAAAGAATGGAGGCGGTATCTTTGCTATTGGGCGTGTTGTGCAGCCGAAAGTTAACATGACTCCATTGGTACCAAACCAGTATGTGATCTTTTTCATTATACTGATAGTGTTGTGTGTTTATTCATTTTGTTAGATATAGCTGGTATTTTCTAAAAGATATGTTTTCTTTATGATTAAGTGGTCTTTCTTTCTTTTCTTTGCATGTTAAATATAAGCTTCACTATATGCTATCACAGTAGAACTTAAACATATCAAGTGTGCTATGTATTCTAGTTCTAGTAACCAATCCTTGTTGAAGGCTGTATGTTAGTGTATGTGTTTATCATGAAGTGAACGGAACTTGAGGAATATTATTAGCAAGCAGTGAGCAGAGAGTAGCTATTATATGGACCGGTTCCCATGAGTCTGTGAGAGCAAGAGAGTGATTTTAAATACAAATGGATCATGCAATTTTTTTCATTGAAATGTTTGGAAAAAAAAAAAGTCGTATGAAGTTCACTCTTTATCGTCAAAGATAGGATGTCCTAACCATCCAACAGCAATTCCCTAAAGGTGGCTTATTTAATATATTTAAGTATTAAAGAATTATGACAAACAGCTGACCATAATTCTGAAGAACTGCCTATGAAATATCTTTACATATTTGGAGACTAGATGGTTGCAAAATGGGTGTCATTCCAGGGAGCTCATGTTGAATCAGTTGGTCTTGAATAGCCTTCTACTTATTTCATTTCTTTTTGATTGCCAAGGTTTCTAGTAGCATTCAAAAGTAACAAGGATTTTTCTATTACAAGGTAGTAATGACAAAAGGAAAGTTCATGTAATAAACAATGTCAAAGGCCAAAAATGAGAGGGTTAGTCATTGGTAGCTTTATGTTTTCCCATCAGCCATACCTAGCTGACTAAAAAATGAGTAAGGATCTGTTGGGAAATGGTTGTGCCATTCTTCTCTCTAGAACATGACCCCTCGTGGTATGCTTTACTATGTTTGAAATGGTGTTGCATTATTTTTCAAATCCTCACTCTGTGGCTGTTGCTTTTTAGGCCGCACTACAATGTCAATATGAAGGCAGTTCAAGTTGGCCATGCTTTCCTAAATATTTCTACAGATGTATTTGAAGCGGGAGATAGAAAAGGGACTATAATTGACAGCGGTACAACTTTGGCCTATCTTCCAGACGTGGTGTACGAGCCCTTAGTAAGTAAGGTATGTGATGTATTAAACTTCATTCTCTTGATGATTATCATAAAAGTTTTCCATTATACATTTCTTTTGTATCTCTTTATCACTATTAACAGAAATATTATCTTGTTTATAGATCTTATCTCAGCAGCCTGATTTGAAAATTCACACTCTTCGTGGCGAGTATACATGCTTTGAGTACTCGGGAAGGTAACAGATAACTGCATTCTCGTGTGTTAAAAAAATAAATAATAAAATTGTTTATCATGTCTTGAGTGTTTGATTCCTTAGTTAACAGCTTGTATTGCATGATACAAAATTCTAGACTAAATTGAGCGTAATGACTAACTGGAATTTGATAACAGCAATTACTGTTTCAGAAAAGAAACTTCGGCCATAAATGTTAAGAGATCATAGATGTGAATTTCATATTGTTTGCATGTGAACAAATTTATATATAACCGTCTTGCTAGTTCATTGCAAAAGGTATCTATAGCTATATATAAAAATCATCAGACAATAGGTAACTCCTCTCAGATGCTTCCGTGTAAAATTTATTCAATAAGTGACTGGTATTTTTTTAGTTTTGATAATGATGTTACATTACGCTTATTATGATTTTGAGCTGTACAGTCTGTCACCTGAATCGCTTATTTCCAGCTTGATATATGTCTTTGTGATCTCTTCATTAGATGGTACATTGATCTGCAGTACTACAAATTGATCAAGTATCATTTTAAATTGTCTAGTACAGGATGCTTTCCTGATATTTGTACGGTTTGCTTCTACTTGCAGTGTTGATGATGGATTTCCTGCAGTCACCTTTGATTTTGAAAATTCACTTTCTTTGAAGGTTTATCCACATGACTACTTGTTCCCCTCTGTAAGTATTAGGAACTGCAAACATAACCGTTCATTATTATCCTTTCATATTTCTTATGGACCAAATTAGCACTTTTAATATGTAGTTCCTCCGGAAGAGGCTTAATTTTGAAATTCACTTTATTGAAAGTTTATTTGTATTGGAATAAACACGTTGAAATGTTTCATGAAAATTAGAGAGGAAGAACAACTAAAGCTCAAGAACACCAAACTTTTTTGTGTTGCACTTGCTCTACTAAAGCTCATACCTTGGATATCGCTTATAATATATAATATGCCTCAGCGGAATTTGTGGATTACAGCACTTCTTTAATTATGATTGACTGGAGGGCTTTTGTAGTCTACGCTCAGTTTCTTTGGGCGTCTTATCTGCTTCAATAAAGAGTTTCTAGTGTTGTTCTTTCTAGTCTTTGGTGTTTTTTCCTTGTTGCTTGTGCTTCTTGTCCACCTTTATTGTATCATTCTACTGATTGATCAATAAATTTGTTTCTTTTAAAAGAAAAAAATAAATTTTATGCCTCAGAAAGCCTTCTAGAACCCCAGACGTCATTAAAAACCTATATGCTTTTAAAAAAAGTTACAGCTTGTGTCCTTAAATTATTCCCATATTTCCTCTAGAAAATATCACTGGTATTTTTTGCAGATGTATAACTACTTGATCAAGTATAATTATCCTCTTCCATTACTTGCTCTTTCTTCTTGTAAAAGCATCTAAGTTTTCTAGTCTTACGCTTCAATTTCTGTTTTGATAATTTTGATTACTTTTACTACAATGTTTTAATGTGGATGTACAGGAAGGCTTTTGGTGCATTGGTTGGCAAAACAGTGGGTTGCAATCCAGGGATACTAAGAACTTGACCCTTTTGGGAGGTAAACCTCAACAATATATGTATGTCTCAGCATTAGTTTTGTGTCTGGTGACATCTAGGGTGTTACTGATGATATAGAACTAATATAATGTTTAGATACCCCTTACAGTTTTATTGATGCCGACATTTAAGGACAGGCTTAATTGGCATGGTATATGATGGTTATCTATAATAAAAGCATAAGAGCTTGGGATTTGATCATTTCAAGTGTTCCTTGCAGATTTGGTACTTTCGAATAAGCTAGTGTTGTATGATCTTGAAAATCAAGTCATTGGATGGACTGAGTATAACTGTGAGTATCATGTTATTTTCATTCTTTTATATCTTTATAATTCTTACCTGCAGCTTGTATCTTTATGTAATATGAGATATTATGTGGTCTGCTTTGTTGTCATCTGTTTGTGCTGCATTTCCTTGTCACCTTAAGATTGCTGTCATTCTTCTATTTTCAAGATCACTTTCATGTACATATTGCATGGATTTTTTTATAATCTATATATAAGACACATTGTATGAATTTTTCAATTGTTAAGCTTACTTAGCATTCTTTCATGCTTGGTAGTTAGGTTACAAAAACTTCCCAGTTCTTGGTTAGCAGAGACTATCTTTACATATGGTCTGTACTCTATACTAACTACAAAGGGTAAAACAATATGCTCAGTTCTCGACCTATGTAATGGATAACAACTGAGAATTAGAAAATTTCCTATTGGGTAAAGCAGACACATTTGCGGGCTTAACTCCTTGTAGGCCATTATTCTACTTTGGCAGTCCTAAACTCTGAATTATAAACCTTCAGTCTAGAAGACTTGGGAGTGAAGGGTTACGAGTTTCATTCTGAATGGGACAAAAGTGCATTCTATTGAGAACTTGAGCATGTAAATAAGAGAAGCTGCCTGGCATGCATCAAAGAGCAAATTTCGCTCTTCCAGAAATTATATTACCTTCTTTTTGGGGGCAGGCGAGTTATTTAGTGTTTTCTGCAACATATCCATATCCTTTATTGTTTTCCAGATACTTTTTAGCTTAAGTCTACATCTTAGAGTGTGGGCAACATGCAATGACTCCTATAGCATCTGCTTCTGATCCCTATAACTGAATCTTTGTAGCCAATACATCACCCTAACCCTAAAACTCCCCTTGATAGCCTACACGTCTACTAATACAACCCCAATTTAGGCACCGATGAAATTAAGGGCAGACTGCAAAATAAGTAATCTGATGTAACAATAGTTTTCTTTTATCATCTATATCTTATGCCATTGATTAATTAAATTCAGAAGTATTGCATCAATATTTGCCATGTGCATTTTTCTGTTTCTTTATTATTGTCATAATGTAATTCAATTTGGTGAAACTGAACTGGTGATTATAAGTGGTTGTCCATCTAACAATTAATGTAAAGTGACTCCGTTAAAGGAAATATCTTGAACATTTGAGAGGAAAACTAAATGGTTTATAGTCACGGGTTTCTTAACTAAATATCAAATTGAAATGTTGCCTCTTCAGTCTTCACTGAAGTATGAGTTTTGTCTGCACTTTGGATTTACTGAGAAAATTTTAGAATGTAAGTGGAATTTGTTATATACTGTTGACAAAAATGAGTTGTTATCTGCTTGCTAATTGTAACTTTCCTGTGGATATTTTCAGGCTCATCAAGTATCAAAGTACAGGATGAACAGAGTGGAACAGTGCATTTAGTAGGTTCCCACTACATCCCTTCTTCTGCTTGCCATTTGAATCACCAATGGACTATAAACTTCTTCCTTACGCTGCTGCTGTACAGTTTACTTTACTGAAATGGAACAACTAAAACATACTGACAGCCAGTTCAACTTATAGGAAATCAACATAGAGAAAATATCATGAGAAGTATTGTCGAGATGGTGCATAGAGTAGCTTCATATTTGTGTATCTATATTCACTCCCAAGGTGAAAACAAAAGCTAGGATAGACTTCCTTATCTCTTGACGCTTCACTATGGGATATGTTTTTCTCCCCATTGTGAATTGATAGAAATATATGAAAGCTTACTAGCTTCAAAAGCTTCAGAATTAATTGTATATGGTTTCAAATCTTGAATTTTTTCTAGGCTTCGGTCTAGATAAGATTGTACATAAAATCCCTAGTATATATCCTTTTGTGGCTCCATTGGTTCAGGTGTTGCACAGCATGTCCGTATCTAATGATAGAAATATTTTACATTAAAAAAAAAATATACACACACACACAGAGCAACGATCAGAGGCGGACGTCTGCGAATTTGAAAACTGCGGATCAAACACGTGTCATCCTTTGGATGGTTGTTGAAATTTCAATGGAGTCAACTTGATTTTCAGAGCTTTTATGTGGGTCCCACCCATATCATCTTCTCTATCTTAGGCCTCATCAAAAAGCCCGCGGATCAAGTGGGTCAATGGAGGTCTGCCGGCCCGCAGGGCTTTTGGCCCGGCCCGGCCCGTCAAAAAACCTGCAAAAGCCCGCCTTGGTGGGCTGATGGAGGCCCGCAAAAACCCGGCCCGGCCTGCCAAAAGCCCGCTAGGCCAGGCCCGTAAAAGCCCGCAAAATATTATATATATATATCTGTGTGTGTGTGTGTGTGTGTTTATATATATATATATATATATATATTAATATATATATGTATGTGTGTGTGTGTGTGTTTATAAATATATATATATAGACACATATAGATATATATTTGTGTGTGTGTTTATATAGATATATATATAGTCATATAGATATATATATATATATATATATATCAATATATCATATATGTGTGTGTGTGTTTATATATATTAGATATATATATATATATATATATGTGTGTGTGTGTGTGTGTGTGTGTAGAGAGAGAGAGAGAGATATATATATATATATATATATATGTGTGTGTGTGTGTGTGTGTGTGTGTGTGTGTGTGTGTGGAAGTTCTTATACTATTATACTTCTATATAAAATATGTGCATATATATATATATATTATATATATCGGTTGACCAATCCGATCGGATTCGAAAATATGGTGAAATTGGCTAAATTTTTTACCACACTCATAATTTATTGTAATAAACTCATCCAACGGTCGGTTTTTCCATTTTCTTTGAATTGATAGGGGTTGCTCTTTGGAGTGTATGATATATAAATATAGATTTATATGAGTAACTACGTTTGATCTAGTTGATCGAATTCGAAACGATAACCAAATTGGCTGGATTTTCTACAATCACCATAAAACATTACAGTCTCTTCATCGAGCGGTTGGTTTCTCCGAATTCATTTTCTACTTCATGGTTTCTTTAGAATGAACCTAAACAATTTAAATGCAATGTATAAGTCATACAACTTTAGGAATAAAATTGGTACAGACCAATGTGTTTGTAATTAAAATTAATTTTTTTTATCTTATGTCCACGCACATCCATTGATGGAATATATACAAACGTCATGTGAAAAAATAAGCACGTTTCGCGGTTGTCACGGCATCGGTCAACCAATAAAACATATAAGTGACTACGGTTGACCAATCCGATCGGATTCGAAAATATGGTGAAATTGGCTAAATTTTTTACCATACTCATAATTTATTGTAATAAAATCATCCAACGGTCGGTTTTTCCATTTTCTTTGAATTGATAGGGGTTGCTCTTTGAAGTGTATGATATATAAATGGTTTATAAGAGTAACTACGTTTGACCTAGTTGATCGAATTCGAAACGTGAACCAAATTGGCTGGATTTTCTACAACCACCATAAAACATTACAATCTCCCCATCACGCGGTTGGTTTCTCCGAATTCATTTTCCACTTCATGGTTACTTTAGAATGAACTTAAACAATTTAAATGCAATGTATAAGTCATATAACTTTAGGAATAAAATTGGTATAGTCCAATGTGTTTGTAATTAAAATTAATTTTTTTTTATCTTGTGTCCATGCACATCCATCGATGGAATATATACAAACGTGATGTGAAAAAATAAGCACGTTTCGCGGTTGCCACGCCATCGGTCAACCAATAAAACATATAAGTGACTACGGTTGACCAATCCGATCGGATTCAAAAATATGGTTAAATTGGCTAAATTTTTTACCACACTCATAATTTATTGTAATAAACTCATCCAACGGTCGGTTTCTCATTTTCTTTGAATTGCTATATGTAGCTCTTTGGACTGTATGATGTATAAATATAGATTTATAAAAAATTAGTGTCTTTAAAAATTTATTTATCAACCAATTAGTATCTATATATAAATATAGATTTTTTTTGGTACAATATAGTTATATAGATTGTTATCTTTGGTTGTATTTGATCATTATCCATTGAATTTCCAAAGCTTGATTAAAACAAAAAATACTTGTGTCTTTAAATATTTATTTATAAATAAAGCCCGCAAGGCCCGGCCCAAAAAAGCCCATCCTTTGATTTTTAATAAAGCCCGGCCCGGCCCGGCCCGTTGACGACCCCTACTCTATCTCTCTTCCTCTTCCTCTTGAAGGATCCAGAACTAGTCGAACTCGTGCTTGGTGGCCGGTTCAATCCCGGTCTTTTTCTTGAGGCAAAGCGATGAAAAAAGCAAACTCATCTCAAATTTCAGTCCTGCCATTAAGTTTCCATGGTCGCATCTCACTGATGAAGCTCGACATAGAAGATTTTTTTTTTCTCTTTTTTCTTTTCTTCTGGGTTCGTAGTTTGGTGCTGATCTCCTCTAGACTTCTCTCCTAATCTCTATCTCTCAGATACAGGTCCTCCCTTTTGAGTTTTAATCTTCGATCCCAAAATCAAGGATTTTACTTCTCTATTTTATGGGCATCAGTTCCTCAGTTAAATGACTTTTCTAATTTCTGAGATCAGTTTCTGGGCTCTACTCTATTAATTGAAAATTCATGTTTGGATTTACGTACAAATCTGTTTGGGTTTGCTTGATTCAATCAATTAGAAAGCTTTACATCAGTTACTCCCATATTAATTAAAAACTATTCTATTCTTGTAGATGTTTGATGCTCGCAAGGTTATATCATTTGATTAAAGAACAAACATGATTTGGGACGTTTTTGGTGTTCTTTCTGGGCTATGAGATCCTTGGGTGTTAGGAAGATGACTCAGTAGTGCGTGGGGCAGCGTGCTGATGAGTTTAGCAACTCAACCAATGAAGACTGACACGTCATTTAATCCACAGTTTTCAAATTCGCGGACGTCTGTCTCTGATCTTTGCATATATATATATAGGGCTTCCACTAAGGGACCCCTATTTTTGGTTTTTTATAGGGATAGGCATTATACCAACTTTTAGATCATATTTTCACATCTTAACCGTTCCCTTTTTAGGTCCTAATGTATAAATCACTTCTGCAAATTTTCAGCCAAATTGGTGATCGTTAAGGCATCCAAAACTGCAATTTACACGAACGGACCGAATTTGTCGAACCGGAACCGTTCGTGTTTATAATGATAAATTACAGTTTTGGATGCTTTAATAATCATCAAATTGGCTGAAAATTTGGTAAAGTGATCTATATATTATGACCTAAAAACTGAACGGTTAAGATGTGAAAATATGATTGAAATGCCTATCCCTATAAAAAACCAAAAAAAAGGATCCCTCACTAGAAGGGCCCTGTATACACACACACACACACACATATAGCAAGGTTCCAAAGAGGACGTCCTTGCTATACATAATCTGCGGATGGGTTGCGGACAGCCGTCCATTTTTTTAAATGAAAGCCAACGGCCCAGATCGATCTCCTTGAAAACCAAAACGCGGGTCGAAGTACAAAGCCTCCTCAGACGAACTGTAGACTCTCCACTTCGATGCAACCAAGGACGTTGGTTCTCCATCTCATCTCCACCCAAAATCCAGGTCTTCTCCTCTCCAAATACTAGAAACTCATCTCCGGAGTGATTCCACCGGCGACACCCGATATCAGTCCCCACCGAACCTCGTCATCTCCTTAGTCCTCCTCACTGCTGGCGTTTGGGTTCGACGATGACGTGGTCAACGGAGCTCATCACCAGCACAAACCCCGATGAAGGTCCTCAAGTCGCCATATAAGGTAAAGCTTTGAGTTTTCTGAGTTTGAAGATTTGGGATTACCGATTTGGGATTATTGAAGATTGGGTAGAACTGATTTAGGGTTTACTGATTTTGGGAAATTTAATTTGGGATTACTGATTTTGGGATTACTGATTTTGGATTACTGATTTGGAATTACTGATTTGGAATTACTGATTTTGGATTACTGATTTGGGATTACTGATTTTGGGATTACTGATTTTGGATTACTAATTTGGGATTACTGATTTTGTATATAGATTTGATTGAAGTGTTTGGTAGAAGGAGAAATTAAAGGAGCAATTCAAAAAGTATGGAAGGAAGTTCAAGCAAAGTTCAGTTGGTGAATATTGTTATGAATTTTGTGATGTGTTTGATTCTTCAAGTTTGGGATGCACCGGCAGTGAGTGACGATCAAATGCGAGGGAGGTGGATTGGTTGGTTGCTGCATAATGTATTGGCTGTGGGATAGGAAAACTATGGTCATTGGTGGAATGTTTGTAGTAGTAAACACTAAATGTAATGTGCATTTTCTGGAATCACAGTGTATAGAACATGTGAATGTAATGTGCATTTTCTGGAATCACAGAGCTTTGCTCTTGCTAAGCTATTTCTCATTTGTTGTACTCTACAGAAATATAGAACGAATGAAATGGCTTTAGTCTTTGTAGATTGTATCCGATTGACAAATGTTGCATATTAAGTCATTTTGCTCCACATTTTGGTCCACATTTTGAGTCAATATGCAATGTTAAAGTCATTTTGCTCCACATTTTGAGTCAATATGCAATGTTAAAGTTTTGCTCCAGATTGGAACATTTTGAGTCAATCAAAGTATATATCAAGTCATTTTGCTCCAGATTGGAACATTTTGAGTCAATCAAAGTATATATCAAGTCATTTTGCTCCAGATTGGAACATTTTGAGTCTAACATTGCATATTAAGTCATTCCACACTTCATTTTCTGGAATCATTACAAATCATCTGTAATCATTACAAATCAGCAACAATTGAGTATCCACAATTGAAACCATTACATAATAATTCACAATGATCCTCACTCTACCATATAATCTTGAAATGATCCAAAATGTCTTCCAAAACCTGCAGAATGCAAAGAGACCACCAAAACACCGCCTTGCCATAAACTGATCACTGCATCCAAAACCTGCAGAATCAAAGAGACCACAAAATCGTCTTCCCATAAACTGATCAGTGACTGACCAAAACCTGCAGAATCAAACCTTCCATGAAGATTATAAATGCATCCAAAACCTGCCGAATCAAACAGACTCAATAAACTGAAAACCAAACTTGTAAATGAAGATCACAATAGCTGTTTCTCAACAAATCAAAGCTTACACAGTAGCTATTTCTCAACAAATCAAAGCTTACACAGTAGCTATTTCTCAACAAACTCAAAACCAATCAACAAATGCTATTTCTGAACAAATCAAACACAAGCACAGTAGCTATTTCAAAACAAATCCAAACCAATCTACTACAGTTATTTCTGAACAAATCAAACACAAGCAATCTACCTATTTATCAAGAAACTCAAAACCAAAACCAATAGCTATTTCTGAACAAATAAAACACAAGCACAGTAGCTATTTCAAAACAAATTCAAAACCAATCTACTGCAACTATTTCTGAACAAATCAAACACAAGCAATCTACCTATTTATCAAGAAACTCAAAACCAAAACCAATAGCTATTTCTGAACAAATAAAACACAAGCATAGTAGCTATTTCAAAACAAATTCAAAACCAATCTACTGCAGCTATTTCTGAACAAATCAAACACAAGAAATCCACATATTTATCAAGAAACTCAAAACCAAAACCAATAGCTATTTCTGAACAAATAAAACACAAGCACAGTAGCTATTTCTCAACAAATTCAAAACCAATCAACAAATGCTATTTCTGAACAAATCAAACACAAGCACAGTAGCAATATCCCTTAAAACTGACCAAATCAGATGCAAAATCCAAAAAATACCAAATACAAAAAACTCAAAGCTTACCTTAAAGAGCATGTTTTCTGGTAGTGAACTGATATTTTTGAGACATTATTCTGCCAAATGAGATGATGAACAACTATCCTCATCCATACTAGTGGAGCTTGAATCTCCATTTTCATCAATAGCAGGTCTACATAAATAAGCAAAAATAAAGTCATCAATATCAATCGATAAAAATGTTGCCATGAACAATAATATCAAACACAGTTATCTTACCTTCCATGAAGTGTTGGACAATTTCTTTTGTCATGTGACTGACCAAATAGTCCACATCCATGGCATTGCCTACCTTGACTGGCATTTACATTAACTTTCCTCTTCTCTTTTCCTTTCTTCAACCTACTCCCACACCCTTTTAATTGCTCTCACTTGATGTGGTTCATTAAAAACATGCCGAATAGTAGCATTGTTGGTCTCGGTCTCCAAATCTACTGTAGTTTGTCCACCTTCATTACTAATTAATGGTTTAATATTCTCCAAAAAAGCATCCAATGCTTCCATAAACAGCTTGGTAGCCTCATCACTCACCATAACCTTGGTAGCCTCATCACTCACCATAACCTTATCAATTGCATATGTAGCATGCTGGAATAGTTTAGTCCTCCTTGCAAGTAAAGCTTTGTTATCTTTTATCTCCATTCCATTACAATCTAACACAACTCTATGTCTTGTAGCTTTAGTCCATCTATTCAAGATGTACTGAATTGGCAATTTATCAACATCTTGGATCTTAATCAAATATGCCAAAACATGCCGACATGGGAAACCTTGACTGTCAAACATTCTACAGCTGCATGATGCAAAATCAGATTCCTTTTCATAAGTAAGTTCATGAGACTTACAAGTATCAATGTTCTTTCGTATAACCTTAAACTGTTCTTGAGTGACATTTTCAAACACAAGTTCAAGTTTATATTTGAAGCTCTCTCTCAACTGTTCTTGAACTTCATCAAATAGTTTACGTGTATAAACCTTGGCCATATGATCTTCTATGTCAAGGGACATGACAGTTTTTGCCTTCTCATCAATATTAATATGATCCTCCTCTAACTCATAATGTCGTTGGTGAAGAAGTCCCCTTTTAAACTGAACCATAAATTCCACCAATGAATTCCACTTAGAAACATAATTCTTGAAGAAAGAATGTTGACTCTCTGCTCTTTGACTACTTGACATTCCAGCTGAGAAAACATGATTGAC
Organism: Rosa chinensis; assembly: GCF_002994745.2. Classification (NCBI taxonomy): domain Eukaryota; kingdom Viridiplantae; phylum Streptophyta; class Magnoliopsida; order Rosales; family Rosaceae; genus Rosa; species Rosa chinensis. The sequence continues at coordinate 33,682,137 of NC_037091.1, read as the reverse complement.
ATATGCTGGTATCCATGATGAACGAATTTCGTATATCGACTCCAGCCACTTGTTATCACTCAACCCACTCTTCTCAATAATTTCAATCCATCTTGAGTCAAACTCCTCTCTACTACTTGAATTCCATATGCAGCTATGAAAGTCTTGGTAGAAATCCCGATATTTAATCGCGTCTAACTTCTCAGAAAATTTATTAAGAATGTGCAACTGCAATATCTATGAAATGTTTGTGGGAGTGCTTCTGAAATGGCTTTAGTCATAGCAGGATCTTGGTCGGTAATGATCATCTTGGGGTCATTTTCTAGTGCATCTCCTGGCATAGCATTTAGAAATTCCTTGAATAACCAAACAAAAGTATCGGCTGTCTCATCATTCAAGAATGCACAAGCAAAGATGATTGTCTGCCCATGATTGTTAACACCAGTGAATGGTGCAAAAATCATTCCATACCGATTTGTGTTGTATGTAGTATCAAAGATAAATACATCTCCATAAAAGCTATAAGCTCGTCTTGAAATTGAGTCAGCCCAAAAGCACCGTGTTACTCTGTTTTCCTCATCTCCATCCATTGTATAGACAAAAGAAGAATCTTTTTCTTTCTCATTCTCAAAATGCATGTATAGTAGATCTCCATCACGCCCCTTCTTCTCTTCACGACAAGTTCTTCCATAATTATATAGATCACACTGTATAAAACCAATATTTTGAATGCCACCTGCCTGAACACCAAATAATTCAAACTGTTTATGTTTCTCCACATTCACCAAGCTTAGTTGCTGTGATAGAACTGTGTTAACTTCTGAAACACAACGGTGAGATCTCAACAAATGTACTCTAGGCGGGCTTGTTAATGGATGGTTGTGAGCCTCAACAAATACAGAGATTGCAAATCTTCCAGACTCCTTCTTTCTCACAACTGCAATTCTCGCTTTACAACCCACTTTTGGTAATCCTCTCTTATGCTTTTCTCCTTCAACTTTGGAATCTCCTTGCTTATAACAGACATACTCCTTCCTCATAAGTTGTTTCTTATCTTTGCTGGTCGCATTAGAATGACTTCTAATACTAAACCCTGCTTCTTTTGCGTATCTATTCTAGAAAGCAGCAACATCATCTATTGTTCCAAACTCTTGGTATAATTTAGGCATCAACTCTGCCTTTACTTGAGGAATATAAACTTGATCATCCTCTGACTCCATTTATTTGAAACTGAAAAGCACACATAAGATCAACAATTGAAACAAAAACCAAACCCAAAAACAGAAAGAAGAAAAGTCCCAAAATATGGAAAAAAAACCCTAGATTTTGTAATTGGAAATCAAACAAATCAGAAAAGAGATAGAATCCATACTGTAGATGTGTTTCTCTGCTTCCAAGTTTGCAACTTTTGGCGCTAAAACTCCAAGGGATGTCGGGACCATAAGAGAGATGCAATTTTCATGAGAGAAAGGAAAAAAGAAAGCTTCAGTTGCAACAATCGTGCAACTTGAGTTCTCTATCTAGTATTTGGAGACGAGATGAGAAGAGATTGTGGAGAACTGATCGAACCAGAACCAGAGACTTCGATGAAACCAAAGTGGAGAGTCTACAGTTGATCGTTGTGGAACAGATTAGTTCGACCCGCGTTTTGGTTTTCAAGGAGATCGATCTGGGCCGTTGGCTTTCATTTAAAGAAACGAACGGCTTTTCTCAACCCATCCGCAGATTATGTATAGCAAGGACGTCCTCTTTGGAACCTTGTTGTTTGTGTGTGTGTGTGTGTGTACGGGAAGGATCTGAAGCGGATGTTCAAAACTCAGAAAAAGTGCGGACGTCGATGCAACAGGAGACAGCGGCTCGAGGCTGGCCGGCTGAAGGCCGAAGGAGTCCCAGACCTCTTCTGGGCAGAAATCGAGGTCGAAGGAGGTCGGGGTTGCAGGTTTCTGGGCTTCCATGGTTTCCGGCGAGCTCGCTGCACACCGCCGAGTTTCCGATCACTTTCGCCGTCACCACTTGATCGAGGCTGTCTGGGATGTCCAGAGGGTGCGTCTGGCACCCGCAAAGCAGCGATCGCCGCCTTCCCGATGCTGGAGGAGGGACATCCGCACTTTTTCTGGGTTGTGGACGTCCTCTTCAGAACATTCCCGTATATATATACACACACACACACACACACATACACGGAGTGATTCTAAAGAGGATGTCCGCACTGTTGTTAAAGTGCAGACGTCAACGCTGCAACTCGGCCCGGGGTGCGAAGGAGCGGCTGGGCTTACCTGACTGACGCCAGGGGTCGGACGGACCGGTCTGCAGTCGGTGGATTCGCCGGCGACGTGGTTGCAGCGCTGCCCAGAAACCTGCAGTTGCAGGTGAGGTTGCTGCCCAAAAACCTACAACTCCGACCTCCTCTGACCTCGAACGCTACCCCGAACGGTCCAGGATGCCTCCGGCCTCCGTTCGCCAAGCCCAGAGCCACCGTGGCCTCCTGGAATGCCGCTGCTGCGTTGCCGTCCGCACTTTAGCAAAGTGCGGACATCTGCTTTGGAATGGGCTTGTATATATATATATATATATATATATAGGAATAAATTCAGTTTACCCCCCTAAGCTTTCTAATTTCAGTCAGCCGTGTCCAATTTGGACCGTTAAGTCTGACTTTTGAGGGCTAAAATGGTCATTTCATGAAAAAAAATTTTAAAAAGAAAAGATTTTTTTTTAATTTTTTTGTTTTTTTGTTTTTCAAAAATTTTGTTTTTATTTTTATTTTTTCTGTTTTTATTTTTCATTTTTTTCCATCTTTTTTTTTTCATTTTTTTTCCATCTTTATTTTTATTTTTATTTTTATATAAATTTTGTCTTCAACCTATACACCATAAGTTATAATAGGTTTATAAAAACAAAAAGATACTCTAGGTGGTTGAAAGTCGCTCGCTGATCTACGATATTTATGATATATCTTCGAAAAAGAGAAGAATTTTAGGATATATCCCCAACAAAGTGAAAAAATGTCTGTGTAAAATTATTTTTACAGATAAAGTGTAAAATCGTGAAGAAATATCTGTGTAAAATCATTTTTTACAAATATTTATAGATAAAGTGTAAAATCGTTTTTTACAGATATTTCTTCACTTTATTGGGGATATCTCCTAAAATTCTTTACTTTATCGGAGATATATCACAAATATCGTAGATCAGCGAGCGGCTTTCAACCACCTAGAGTATCTTTTTGTTCTTATAAACCTATTATAACTTGAGGTGTATAGGTTGAAGAAAAATTAAAAAACAGAAGAATTTTTTTTTTAAATAATAATAAAATTCCTTTTTTTTTTTGTCTTGAAATGACCATTTTAGCCCTCAAAAATCAGACTTAATGTCCAAATTGGATGGAATGGACACAGTTGAGGAGAATTGACAAGCTTCGGGGGTAAACTAATTAAATTGAAAGGACAGAGACTAACATAAAATTACCCCCAAACCTCAGGGGGTAAACTGAATTTAATCCATATATATATATATATATATATATATATCTTACACAGCAAATCAACAAATATCATGGAAAGCATCACAACACATAACAATGGTTAAAAATGGCAAAGCAGCCAACTTGTGTTTAAAGTGCACTGAAGGCAAATACATTCTCAGATGAACTAAGCATCAATTGAGAATGCAAGACAACAGATAATAACTAGAAAATGCACAATGAAACTGCAGAGGCAGAGGAACCAAGTGCACATACCGACTTTGTTTTAAATGCTGTTTTTATTTGATCTAAGACAACCTCTAGCTGCGCACTACCATTTGGTCTAGTGACACCCACAACATTAGGGTTTCTTTGACTCCTTATATATATATATATATATATATATATATATATATATATATATATACACGAAAATGTTCTGAAGAGGACGTCCGCAACCCATAAAAAGTGCAGATGTCCCTCCTTTCTCCTGGATCAAGCTCCGACAGCAGCGCTCCTCTTGTTTGCAGTGAAGACAAAGGCCAACGAGATCGAGGTCGGAGGTCTGGGCAGCGTGGTCAACTGCAAAGTGGTAGTCCGATCAAGGTCGATTGGAAAGTGGTTACCGGCGAGTCCACCCTACTGGAAAGTGGTCTGGGATGTTCAGAGGGTTCGTTCGGCAACCGCAGCGCAGCCATCGCCACTGTCTTGACGCCGGAGGAGGGACGTCCACACTTTTTATGGGTTGCGGACGTCCTCTTCAAAACGGTCCTCTATATATATATATATATATATTTTTTTTTTTCATCATTGTTGATAAGTGTATTTTGATATCCGTTTTAACTGAGGCAGCACCAAATTCAGAAAGGAGTTAAAGAAACCCTAATGCTGTGAGTTTCACTAGACCAAATGGTAGTGCGCAGCTAGAGGTTGTCTTAGATCAAATAAAAACAGCATTTAAAACAAAGTCGGTATGTGCACTTGGTTCCTCTGCCTCTGCAGTTTCATTGTGCATTTTCTATTTATTATCTGTTGTCTTGCATTCTCAATTGATGCTTAGTTCATCTGAGAATGTATTTGCCTTCAGTGCACTTTAAACACAAGTTGGCTGCTTTGCCATTTTTAACCATTGTTATGTGTTGTGATGCTTTCCATGATATTTGTCGATTTGTTGTGTAAGAGGTGAAGAACTGTTGTCATTGTTGAAGCATATTTGGACAACTTCCATCATTTCCACATTTTTTAGCCTTCTTCGAATTAATGCAAGTTGAAAGCTCAATATCTAGTATATGTTTGCTCAACTACCTCTTATCTATCCATTAGATAGTTTGGTCCATAGTGCTTTTTATGCTTGTTTCTTTTACGGATCCAAAATGTTGGTCATAGTCTGTTGTTTATGTACTCAATATATCCCTCTTCTTTTGCTACTTATCCAAAAGATTCTTTGATTTGCAGAACTGGATTTTCATGTAATGAATTTGCCGCAAGTCTGCAAGAGACCTGATTTTGAACACTGGCTAAATACTCTTTTACATTCCAATTGGTGGTTGGGATGATATGAAACCTTACCCTATAGCCTTAAGGCATCTAAATCACATTAGCTGACCAACAAAATACAAAGCAAAGGATAATAAAGGTGCTAACGGTTAGTGATAATCACTCGTCTCTCACTCATGCACACTGAAAATACCAGATTTTAGGAGACATCAGATACATTTGGTGAGAATAATTGAAGGAAATCTTTTGCAGAGGTGCCAATGGTAAACCACTATTAACCACACAGTCGTTGTTGCTCAAAAGTCAAAACCTTGAGTAGCCTGGAATTGACCAGAGCTTGAGGAAAGCTTCCGCACTTCAAATGAAGGTTGATAACTGGACACATTGGGCAGTTGTTTTGCAGTTCCACCATGAATGTTGGAGAGCTTCCAAACCCTAATTGAGACTAGGGCTGGCCTCGGGTCGGTTCTCCAGTTTCAAGTAGTGAACCCGGAACCGGAACCGACAAGTGATCATCAGTTCGGGTTTGATGTTTATTTTTATTTTTATCAAGAACCGATATAGAACCGAACCGATCATTCTCGGGTCAGTTTCTCTGTTTTTCGGTTCCAATATTAGTTCGGTTCCAAGCTCGGTTTATCGGTTTTTCTGTTCCAATCTCAGATCGGTTCCAAACTCTGTTCCTCTGTTTTTCCATATAAAAACACTGATTTTCAGTTTTCAGCAGTTTCTAGTTTCCAGTTTTCCTGATTTCCATACATACATTCAAATGATTCAATATTGCACAATCTATTCAATCATTCAAACTCAACATTATCTACAATCTACATATTCAACAATCAACATCAACATAGCAAATAATCATTTTCCTGCAAACTCCCAAACTGTCAAAGCATGAAAGATGAAACTGATGAAAGCATTAAACCATCAAACACTCAACACTTAAGCAATTGGATCATTTTTTCTGCTTTTTCTTCTTGGTTGTAGGGGCTGAAGCCGAAGCCTCAGAGCTCTTGGTTACTCGGACACTTGGTGCAGATCCAGATGCAACAATAGTGTTGTTGGCCTTCTCAGCTTTCTTTCTTTCCTTTTTTTCATGGTCTGCACAATGTCAAAACTCAAAACAATAAATCACATAGATTTTGAAACTAATTGCTTGTACCAGATTCAAAAACAGTAAACTAAAAACACCAAAAACACATACCAGCCTCAATCTGCTCATATGTCTCCATTTCCTCTATAGTTGGAATGTACTCCAACCCCATAATGTCATTAGCCTTCAACCAATTTTGAAGACATATCAGTTTTTAAACTATTTTTGGGTTTAAAGAGCTTCTGTATGGATCTATTACCCTTTTCCCCTTGCTGAAACTTGACTCATTTGCAACTGTGGACACTTGTATGGCTAATATATCTCTAGCCAATGATTGCAAGTTGGGATATTTACCTCCATTCAGCTTCCACCAATCCAAAATCTTCCAATAATCATTTTCAGCAGGTTTTTCTATGGGGTCCAGCAAATATCTATCAACTTCATGTCCCACCACAACATCGTTATTTTGTTCAAGCTGCCTATTCCAATCTTCTTGCATAACAACCCTCTTCCCACTAAGAAGTTTTGCTCTATTTCTAGTCTTACTAGTAGCTGTGTCACTAGTAATTGGACCTTTACCTTTAGCCTTGGTTTGTCCACTATGTGAACCATTAGACTGCCCATACAAGTCACAAAAGTCTACCATAAGCTGCTTTACTTCATCACATTTCTTCTTGATCTCCCAATCACACAAATTCAACATTGTTTCACACAACCAACTAATGTTTCTCAATTTATACCTAGGATCTAAGACCAAAGCAACTAGGAAGAGTTGGTTCATGTCATCTAAGTTCCCAAAATACTTGGAATACTTGGCCTTCATCTTGACTGCCATGTCGTACAAGACTTTGTCTGCTTCACTTGAATCAGGCCGTACCCCAATAGAACTGAGATCTTCAAGTTCTGCTTCAATAGTGACAATATCATGGAATGCCTTGTGTGTAGTGGGAGTAAGTGAAGCACTAACATTAAGAGTCACATCGTAGAAGACTTTCAAGAACTTCACAAAAACTGCTGCATTGTCCCAATCAACATCACTTGGTGGCCCTACCCTTTTTAGAGGCACTTTCTTCTTACTCTGATTTTCAGTTTCATCATCATCTTCAACTTCCTCATCTTCATCAAAGTATCTTTTGTACCTTGAATCCTTCTCATCCTTCAATCTATCAAATGCTTTTTTCAACTCCAAAGCTGTTTCCAACATAAGAAAGGTGGAATTCCACCTTGTTGGAACATCTAAGATGCAAATCTTATTGCATTCAACTTTCTCATGCTCTACACAGCTTTTAAATTCATCTAACCTTGCACCCGAACTTCTAACATATCTCACAACATTCCTTATGCTAGCCACTGAATCCTCCATCATATTCAGTCCACTCCTCACAATTAGGTTTACAATGTGAGCCAAACATCTCACATGCATAAACTTACCGCCACAGATCGGTTTTATGTCCCAATTGCACATTTTCTTCCTAAAATAATCAATGGCATGCTTGTTGGCAGAGGCATTGTCAACATAAATTGTTAAAACCTTCTCTATTGACCAATCAATCAAACACTTCTCTAAGATTTTTCCTATGGTTACACCTTGGTGGTTTGGAACCACACAAAAAGCAAGCACTCTTTTGTGCATCTGCCATCCTCGATCAATAAAATGGGTAGTAACCACCATGTAGTTTATATTCTGACAAGAAGTCCAAGTGTCTGTTGTCAAACAAACACAATGAGACGTCAATTCCCTCCTCAACTCCTCCTTCTTAGCATCATACATGCCTAGAAAGGTTTTGACTATGACTTTCCTACATGGGACTTTAAACAATGGTATAGCAACACTGCAAAAATAATTAAACCTCGATTTTTCAATGAAACTAAATGGTAGCTCATCGACAATTATCATACGAGTTGCAGCTTCCACACAATTGTCTTGTGACCAATTCACACTAACCAAACTACTCTGACCTCTTCTTCCATCACTAGTCAAAACCTGTTGGCTGGATTCTACATTAACTCTACCAGGGTATTTCTTACATACTATCTCAATGTGTTTCCTAAGAGATGATGTACCATTTTCATATGAATTTCATACTAAATGAGTCGTACAATACTTACATTGAGCTCTCTTAGTATGGCCAACCACTTTCTCTACTCCATCGACAATCTCAATTAAAGGATGATCTTCCTTCGTGAAGTGATCCCACACGTCCGACCTCTACTTGCTTTTCTTCTTCTCTCCTCTTTTTCTCTTGGTAGCAGAGCTCCGAGCTGTAGAAGCTTTCCTTGGTTTACTCAATTTTGGAACAGTGTTGTTGGCTGCTTGCTGAGCTGTTTCAGAACCACAATTTCATTGCAAGCGGATGGTTTAGAATTGGAAGCGGATTCGTCAGAGGAGCTAGCAGATGCTTCTGACATGGTAGTAGATCTCCAAGGCAATAAGCAAGAAGAAATCTGTAAGAAAAATCCAAACAGTTGTTAAAAGTATGAACTATGTCAACAGTTACAAAAAAAAAATGGCAGAGCCAATGAAGTTGGTGTAAGATAGGATAATATCAATGAAGTCCTAGCCTTCCCACTGGGAACAACAGTCATCTTCTTAAAATCATATCAAACCATCTTTACTTAGTTTTCTGTTATAGACAAAACTGACTCAAGCTAAACACCAAACTTGACCTGAAAACCAAACAAGTTAAAGAACAAACATATTGAAAAATGAGTTAACTATTGAAACATCTAGTTTTCAATAGCCCAGAAAATGGTCACAATTGTACCATTACCAAGCCATCACCTACGGGAAAGATGCTTAAGTAATAAACCGATACAAAGACTAGATCTTCATTACCTAAACCAATACAAAGACCTCAGTCAACAACATATCCAAAACAAAGGAATAACAGTGTATTATTTAGCAATACACCAAGCAGTTCTGAATGCAGAAATGGAATACTAAAGACAGATTGATCGATCAACAATATTCATGGACTCTGGAGCTTACCAATTTCACTCGAAGTGCTCACGAGAAGAAATCAGAGGCTAAAGTCGCTGGACTACACTCACTGCAAGACTGGGTTCAAACGAAAACGAAAAAGTGGTCAGATTTCACGGGCAAAGAGTCAATTTGAGACTGTTGCTCAGTTGGAGCATGATCATTTGTAGTACATTTTTCTCCCCATCCTGAAAAGAGAATTAACACTTGATCGAGTTAATTAATCAGAACAAAAACCCAATCAAACTCTTGTGAGAGAGAGAGAGAGAGAGAGAGAGAGAGAATCTAGGGAGACCATGGCAAAGAAGAGATGCAAAAGTAAGAGACGTCCAAAGAAGAAGGTTAAAAGCTGTTTGGCCTTGCATTCTGGGTTAAAATGTGTGGTTGGAAGTAGTTTTCTCAAGTTTCTGCAGCATGAAAGTGGTTCATATAGAAGAGACGGAAAAAGGAGTAGATGGGGTTGAGTAAGTTGCAAGTTTTTTATGTGGTTGGGGAGAGAGAGTCACATGGCTGGAAGAAGAAAAGGCAAAGGGAAGGAGAAGTGAGAAGGAGATGTTCCAACTACTTTCACATGGACGATGTCTGAAATCCCAAAAAGGCCGACAACAATTCCACTGCTAATCAGGGGCGTATCTATGTATCTGGGCTACAACCCACTAATTCAATATATATCATCTACGTGCACACTTGAGCAGATGTTAGCTTTGGTTTAATTGACAAAGCAGCTAAGTTTGTTTGCACTTATTCAAGGTTTGGGTCCCGTTACATGTTCTTTTTTATGTTTTTCACCCATTTCTTTTTTATATTTTTCACCCATTGCCGTTTTCTCCTGCCTTACTTTTTCTTTTTTTTGTTTTTCACCCATTTTCTCCGGCCTTTCTTGAGTTTCTTTTTTCAGTTTTGGAAAATTCCACAAATGATCACTCAACTATGACTCATTCGACACTTTGGTCACTCAAGTTTCAAATATATCACTTTGGTCACTCACCTATTACACTGTCAATCACTTTAGTCACCCAAGGAGTATTTTTTCTCACTTTAATCACTTCTCCCAATCATTCTAATACATATTTCTCAATTTTTCACAATTGGTTGGATGAAAATATCATTAATATTGTGGCAAATAATTTTTTTTTTAATGAAAAAAATTAACAAAGTGACTAAAGTGATTGACAGTGTAATAATTGAGTGACCAAAGTAATATATTTGAAACTTGAGTGACCAAAGTGTCGCATGAGTTATAGTTGAGTGACCATTTATGGAATTTTCCCTTTAGTTTTTGGTACAAAAATACCAAGAGTCGAACGCGGTACCAAAGGTGTGTAACTTGGTTGCATAACTAACTAGCCAACCACGCACTTCATGTTTTGTTCTTCTTGGTTTGTTTACTTACTGAATCATTATTATTATTATTTTTTTGTCAAACTAAATGTACCCAGCAAATATCTAACTACACCCAGCCCTAGTATATTTTGTTATAAATTTCCAATTTTACCCATAAAATTTCAATGTTAAATTTCATAAAAAAATTAAAAGTAAAGCACCGCTAATTAGCATGTTGATGCTAGCCAGAAAATGGCTCCTCCTCCCCTCATCTGACTGCTCTCTCTCTCTCCCTCTCTCTCTCTCTCTCTCCCCCTCTCCCGCTCCCTCATCTGATACATATGTTTCAATTATGGTGGTGGTGAGGGTTTGCAACTTTGCGTTGATGTTGAACTGGTGATAGGTGAAGTGTTTTTTTTCCCTTTTTTTATCACAATGGGGATAGAACTGGAAATAATAAGATGTATGACTAGGGCTGGGTGTAGTAAGATATTTGCTGGGTACATTTAGTTTGACTCCCTTTTTTTTTTCTTCTTATTTTTCTTCTCCCTTCCTTCTTTGGTTACAATATTTCTCATTTTGCTAATCTGCGATGCTGAGTTTTCTGTGCAGCAACACGTACATATATTGACTTGTAGACATCTCTCTTTCCCAGTCCGACGAGACTAATCACATGTGCTTGTTCATCTTCAATTATATGGGTTGGTTTATGCTCAAACTTGGAAACCTTTTTTTATTTTTATTTTTTTGATGACCAAACAAAAACAGGAAAACAAACTACAAAAAAAGCCCCTAACTACTCCCCGACCAAGCTGATCTAACTGGAACGCTTGGGACAATTTTATTGGGAGGCAGTTATGCCAAACAACAACATCTCTATCCTTTAGATCAAACTAGCTAATTTGTCAGTAATAAAATTAGCTTCTCTAAATACATGTCTAAATTTGATGAAAGAAAATGAGGTAGCAGTGGTCTTAATATCAGCCACCAAAACTTTGATTCTCCAAGGAACATAGGCTTTTCCCATAATACAGTCAATAAGTAACTTGGAGTCCCCTTCCATCCAAACTTTTAAGAAATTATAAAACTAAGCTGAACTAAGAGGATCTCTGAGAGCAGTGGCTTCAACAACAAACTTGGAAACCTTTTGCATTTCAACCTTTCTCACTCTATTCTCCTTCCTCTCTGCATTATAGTTATAGCTAGAAATTCAATTAATATGATTGCCTTTTAGAGGAAAATCGACCATAAGATACTGGTGATGGTAAGAGGTCTCTAATTGTGGATTAATCAATAGAAAAATTCTACGATACATTAATGTACCTAAAGTTCATCATGGGCCGGGCTAGGGGAGACCCTAACATAAATTTTAGGGGTTAGGGTCGGGCTTGGCCTAGTCAAAGTCAACAAGATTTAGGGTCGGACCGGGCTAAGGTTTAAATATGCTAAGCCTTACCCACCCATTGGGGTTGGGCCGCTAGGGCTGAAAAAGGCGGACTAGGGGAACCTTCTGAATAGGGCCGAAAATGGCCTTATTTTGTTTAACAAAATGAACGACATTATTTCTATTTTTTTTTCCTCAAAATGTGGCTCAATGGTTATATAGGTAATCCAAAACGCTTTTCTCTCTCTGCTTTTTTTTTAATATATATGTATATATATATATATATATATTTTTAATTAACTTAATAACATTGACAAATATTAGTTAAGGTGGTTATATTCACTTAACTATCTCTCCAAATCTCCAAAATTAATTACTGTTTAACAAAGAAAATAAAACTAAAGAAAATAAAGTTTACAAAATCAACTATAAAGAAAGAGATAGGTTGCATGGTGAGCCTTGGTGGCGGTGTGCGACGGGTTGCAGCGTTGTGATGATTGGAATGAACCTGGGCCTTAGTTGGGCCTAGGGTTTGGTTTTCTTGTGGGCCTTAGATCTCTAGTTTAGTTTTTAATTTTTTTTTTCTTTTTTCTATATAATTCCCAATTTTTTCAAGGACCTATTCTTGTTAGTTTCTGTACGAGCGCTAATGAGTATAGTTTTATTTGGCCTATTTGATACCATGGCTTATAGGATTGCTTTTATTAAGTGAGCACTAATGTGTAATAAGTGTTCTGTACCTATGCACCACCGTTGTACCCCCACAACCTCTTGCCTGTCTACCTATTGGCAATGGAGTGGTATGTAATGGCCATTTAGGTTTGAGATTAATATATTGGCTATGCCTTCATTAAAAAAATAAAAGAGAAATATATTCAAAATAGCTGGCTAAAGAACCAGACCGGACTTCATTTGCATGGTCTATACCCTACCCTATTTAAGAAAGGGTCGCGAAGGGTCGCCTTAAACTCGCCCTACCCAACCGTTACATTAGGGCGGGCTGAGTGGGCTTGGGGCCAAAGGGCCAAATGATGATGTTACATCCCTTATCTTAATTTATCCGTTTACTAGTCATTTGGACAGTAAACAATAATTCGATTCACTTTTAACTTCGTTTCGTTACTTTTAGGGGCTCCAAAAGTTGACTTTTTCTTAGGCTCATTTATTGAGAAAACTTCATTCAAGAAAGTTATAGAGCACGTTAAACCGAGTCCGAAGACATATGCCATACTCAAATCGGAGTTCGTATGAAGAAGTTATGACCTAAAAAGTAAAAGTTACTGTTTCAAGAAACTACCTATAAAAGAGAATTTCACGTTGTTAAGTTTCCATTTTCAGAAACTTACCCCGAGTCAAAATTCTCTCCAGCCGACCAGTGAACCTGACCCGATTTGGAAATTCGGCTGGAACACCACCGACGGGCGACAAATTTGGATTTTGACGCCACGGGTCCCGTTTGAACCCTCTGTCCTCCCTCCGTCGATCTGTGGTGGTCTTGTGTCTAATTTGAGGTGTAGAAGACGCAGCGAGGTAAAGAAGGCTAGCGGTGGAACAGTTTGGCAACCCGGCCAGAACTTCATTTTTCCGACCACCTCCAATAGCTATCCCTACTAGGTTTTGGAGATCATTTGACGCTAATCAACCTCTCCAAACGGCTTGGGTTGATTCGAAGCAAGGAGAGAGAATCAAGTTTCGGAAGTTTTTGGAGAAAATCAGACCCGTTTTCTTTCGTGGTAAATTCCGATCTATATGTTTTGAGTTGGACTTTTTTGTAGTTACCAAAGTTTTTGGGGATGTTGGGATGAACATTTTCGCATAGGTATTGTGACCCAATTTGGGGTCGAAGTAGCTTTGGGTGGCGCGTTGGAGCTCGTGCCGCAGATTCTGGCCTTCTAATTTGGCTGGTTGTGATGTTGTTAACGTGTAGAACTTGTAGATATGATTTTGGTGGAAATCAGAGAATGTTGGGTATCAATTGGGAATTTTTGAAGTTTTGGATTTTCAAGGGTTGATTTTCGGAAATCCTACTGTTGGTATACATATACCTCCTAGGTACAAGTATCGGAAACACAAGACTCGTATCTCCAATACAGAAGTAAGGAAAGCTCCCAGCTGAGGGTCCCGATACCCCTCTAGGGGATATTGGGAACCCCGATCGTCCCACACCGAAAGAAACGGAACCAAGCTTCCACAAACCTGCTACATTAAGGTCATCTCCAACAACCCAAAGAGGTAGCTGTTTACTATCGCTTTCCATTATCATTATTTTATACGATACTGACTTAGGCATTGGAGAGTTGAAGGCCGGCACACCAGTCTTCCCTCTGACCTTTGTTTGTTTTACAGACAAGTGAGACCGATAGTGATAGTAGCAGACCAAGACATCTCGTGATTTAGTTGGATTCTACCCCTCCGAGACAGCTGAAATATTTGACTCTAGAAGGAGGGCTCGAACCTCCTACCTTTGTTTTCGTTGAATTTCCTTCGCTTTTCCTAGAATGTTAGAATCGATGAAATGATATTGTTGGTAAATTTTGCTTTGATTCCAAGGAGTATTGAAACTTTTAGGCTTTTAGGTTTTGGAGGGTCGAAGATATAGGTTTTTCGTTTATTTATTGTGAATTTATTTCAAACCTTACATTCGGTTATTTAAGATGTATTGTTGTATATAGGACAACGTATCGAGCCACTGCTCGATGAGGAAATCCTTACGCGTAACTGCCTGAGTCGTACTGTGAGTGGACTTTTGATTTTAAATTATGCATGCATTGATTTTTCTGAATTAATTATTTATTTTATTTATCGAGCATATAATTCAGTTTCAGATTATGAATTGGTTTCGGATATGATTCGATCTTGATTTATTTGGAGATTCTTATGCTCGGATTTGAATTTATGATTTTAGTCAAGACTTATGGTTTTCGATTTATATTTGAGACTTGAGTTCAGTCATGACTTATATTTTTTGAATTGTTTTCCGAGGAGCATTTTGGAATTTCGTACAATTTATGATTTTTAGTGGTTTTGCGACAAATTGTGTTCCAATGTGATTTCCGGAATTTATTATATTTTTTATTCATCGATTTTGATTTTTTCAAAAGATCTTCGAAAATGGGATTTTTGATGGAATTATTGACAGGACCCGCCCCGGATTTCACCCCGAAATCCGGAGTGGCCCTGCGGGGCCCACCTTAGTGATAACTCTACCGAGAACTGGTCGAGTCACCCCTAAAGTGGACTACCCAAAACAGTAACCCACAATAGATCAGAGCCAAACAAAGAAGTGCGGAAGCTATTCGTCAACTATGCCTCGAACCACGTACGCACGACCTCAACTAATAACGCCTGCAAACTGGGCATTAGAAACCGAAAGGCCCAGGGGAAAGTAGATGAAAAACGTTAGCGTGAGTGGACAAAAATAAACAAATTAAAAAGAAAAAGATTTCATACTTTCCCACATTTATTTCTTAAAAAAAATTCCCGATGCATGCAACATTTATAAAACGTATGTCTTTAAAACTCGGAGTCTCGTGAAAACATACCAGTCCCCGCTGGCTAAAAGAATCGGACTAGCCCCACTAGTCAAGTAACAAATAGTAGAATATGGGGAAGGGACGTCACCATACGGGTAAAGGAGCCCCTTAGGCTCAACCTACCCTCGACTACCACTCACACATAGATTGTGTGAGGAGGAGAACTAATAACCTCGACTGCCACCCACGTGAGGAGGAGAATAAATCACCTCGACTGCCACTCACAAACACAAAGTAAGTGAGGAGGAGAATAAGCTACCTCAACTGCCACTCACAAACGCAAAGTAAGTGAGGAGGAGACCTAATCGAATGACCCGAGTATGGTGAGGAAATCATTCAAAATCCATAAAATCCGAAAGGCTTTCCCAATATCTCACGAGAAAACAAATAAATATATTCCAATGACGTGACCCCGCACGCCAAATACTCTCAAATTCAGAACCAAACCCGGAAATTAGTACGAGCCCAAATTCCTTCGGAAAAATCTCATTTCCAATAATATTCCAGAATATCTCAAACTTGACTACTAAATATAATATGTAATCCAAAAATCATCTCGGTAAAATAAGTCGTCGAAAAATCTCGTAAATCATATTTCCAAATAATAATCATATATTCCAAAACCAATTCCGAAAGTCATACCGAAATAAATCATAATTAAATTCCAAAATCAATTCATATGCTCGGAAAGTGATAGGTTAATTAAATAGAACGTACTTTAGTAAATAAATGCATGCATCACTTATTTAAAAAAAAACAAAAGTCCACTCACAGTACTATTGGGCGACCACGCAAACGAGTTCCTTCATCGAGCAATAGCTCGGTACGTCGTCCTGTACACAATTATGTTTCCGTAAATGGCAATCCGATAAAATAAATACGAACCTAAACGAAACTCGAAAATCCCTATCTCCATTACTTCTCAAATTCCACCCAAATCTCTTCCACAACACTACTTCCTCAATTTACATATTCCACAATGAAAACGAGGGAAATCCGACGGCCGGATTTCCCACAATTCCATCACAAAACTCCAAACTTCGGAAATTCACAAACAATTCCAAACTCCTCCAAAATTCACCAAACTTCACATACAAGCTCTACAACAATATACAATTTAATGGGCTAAAAACTGAAATTAAAACACTGCCATATAAGCCTCCACGCGCCACCAACAGTGGCAGCGCGTGGGCCCACGCGCCGGCGGCCACCACCTCCGATGGCCATCAAACTCCGGCACTAGCATCTACACAACAAGCCCAACCAACTTCCCAACTACAACATCATCCAATTTTACCTCGAAGTGGTCGAATCAAGCTGGTGAAGAAAAGCTCGAAACTTCAAGAACCCTAAAAATGGAAAATTGTCAATTTGATATCTACACTGCAAATTGGATTGAACTACCTTAGGGGAAATGATCACCATCAAAAACCGAACCTTCGATGCTAACCTGGTGGCCGGAGGTGGCCGGAAATCGGCGCAACCCCAAAACTGCAACCGGAGCAAACCTTGCTTCGATCCGAGCTTTTCCGGCCAAATCGTCGAAAACTAAGGGCACCAGCGTGACCAGGGGGAGGAGGCGACCCTGTGGTGGCCGGCTTTCTGCCGGGTGATGGCCGGACGGCGGCCAATCAAAGGGAAGAAGGATTTCCCGAAGAAGAAAGAGGGGAAAATCGGGGGAGAGGAGAGAGAAAGGTGGGTTTCCGGTTTTGGAAACCTACCACAGTAATTTTCCTTATATATATAATTTTCTTACCATGAACAATAACTTTAATCTTTCGCTTATAACTTTCACATACGAACTCCAATTTTTACACACCACATATGCACGCGCTCGGTTTAACGTCCTCTACAATTTTCGTGAAGGAAGTTTCCTCAAATTTTGATCCGAACGAAAAGTCAACTTTTAGGGCCACTAAAAGTACGGAAACGAAAGTAAAAGTGAAAGTAGTTGTCATTTACCGTCCAAATGACTAGTAAACCGGTGGATTCAGGTTCGGGACGTTACAATTATATTCATCTATTATTTAACGAATTTTAGTTTTGGCGTAGGGAATGCCTTAGTGATGATTTCAAATTTTGATATTGTTTGTGATCTATGATTTATATATAATGTAATCAGGCATATGAACTTTATTTATGAATTGTGTTCTTATTGAGAAATTTTTGGCTTGTGAGGCACGTTGATAGGAGCATAATGTGCGACATTTATATTAATATTTCCTTGCATTTTGTCACGCTATTTCTCTTAATAGAAAGTATTAATGTTTGTTTTATTGTTTTAGGATTCATGTGGAGTAAAGGAGAAAAGACGCATGAAAGGCGAAATCAGGAAATATGCCTGTGCAGATCAGTCAACTTTAGTAGAGCACTAAGAGCAGCTCAGAACGAACCAGATAATGATCTTTATATTTTTGGAAAGCCTCGGATGTCTAGTTTCCACAGCTTTTTACGTTTGTCGATATCATTTTTCTAGAAAAAGTTATGGCCGATTTAGTACAGAAAGGTCAAGCTGCGCGTGAATCTGGTTTTTGACGGGAATTTATATTTAAATAAAGATTTTAAAGTTTATGACGTCCAAAGGCTTCCCCAATCATACTTGGATACGAATTGGAGATGACGACTCAATCTTGATGACATGAAATTATTTTATTAGCTTGAAAGTAATTAAATTGTGCACCAATCGAATGAAACCTCAAGCAAATTACAAGCAGAGTTGAAGAAGGAA
Source organism: Rosa chinensis (assembly GCF_002994745.2). NCBI lineage: Eukaryota > Viridiplantae > Streptophyta > Magnoliopsida > Rosales > Rosaceae > Rosa > Rosa chinensis. The sequence goes on along the minus strand of NC_037091.1, from coordinate 33,664,157 downwards.
ACTAGGGCTGTGTATCCCTTATATAAAGAGCCTCTGCAACACAATGAAAAGGACCGCACCCTTCACCTTCTCTTCTATCTCTCTTTCTTTTTCCTCCGCTACCATATATTTCTTTTTCTCTATTTTTATTACACTATGACAATGTATAACTGAATTACTTTTATTAGGGGCGAGGTTTGAAGCCCTAAGACATGTTTTTGACATTGTTTTGATTCTTAGTTTTGAAACTACTTTGTTGTGAATTTGTTTATGTGGTTTTGGTTTATGGATATCTCTTACTTGTTTATGTTCATGAACGCGTGCATAGAACATTATGAACTTGTAAGTAGGCCTAGAAATAGATGTTTTAATCTCCTAAACGGTTAATAATGCTTATTTCAATAGTAGTAAAACCTATAGGACAATAGGTGAAACCAAATAAAAAGGATTGCATGCTAGGTAGGCGTTCCACACTAGTTTTGCATAATTGTTTCGATCAAACTACCACATATGCTTAATGCTTAGAATAAGTTGTTGATAGGATAACATTCTATACTTAGATTGTTTGCTCTAAAGGGTTAGTAATGGTGCGTTCATCTTGCTTAAGTAATCTAGGGAAGTAATAAGAACTTATGCAGTGCGTTTCACGGTTTGTTCTTGATTGAAATCTTTTTCGTGACTTAGTAATTGAAACTAGGATAATAAATTTTTCTTGAGCATGTTTTGGTAGTGGATTTCTAAATCTCTAACATCTTCATTCATATCATTGTCAATCCTGCATTGTTTTTATGTTTTACTTTAATTTTCAGTGTTACAAAACCTATACCCCCCTTGTTACGATTTCATGTTCATACATTCTTTCATTATTTTCATACATTCTTATATTCATACTTTGATTCTTTATTTGTTACATAATTACTTGTATACCTTCAATCCCCAGCTTGAACAATCCCTACTTATTCTATACTAACAACTATAATTTTACAGGGTTAAGTTGAGCGCTTGTCTTTAGCGTATCACACGTCGTTTATTTAATTGATTTATCATGAGATTTACAGGACCATACTCATACTTTTATTTGCGAGATTTTGGGGAAGCTTTTTTGGTTTTTGATTTTTGTATGTTTTTCTTCACCATACCTGGATCATTATATTTTATTGCTAGCTATCTTAGTACTCCTCCTCACTTACTCTGTGTTTGTGGGTCGCAATAGAGCCTAGCACCTGGGAGGCTCTGACCCGAGCTTGAGAAGCTCTCTTTATCATATGGGGGTAAATTCTTCTCCATACTTCTATGTTTATGCTTAACCAGCGGGGCTGGTATGCTTCTATGAGATTTCAGATTTAAAAGAAAATGTTTTATAAACGTTGCATGCCTCGAGATTTTATAAGTTTAAATACATGGAAAAGTATGAAAGCTTACCTCATTTAAATTATCCTATTTATTTATTTTTGTCCACTCATACTAACATGTTTTCCAGAACTTTCTTCTGGGCCATTCGGTTTCAAATGCCCAGTTTGCAGACTAGATTAGTTGAGGTCGGGCGTACCTGGAGTCGAGGGATAGTCAACAGCACAGCTTCCGCATATTTATCTTATTTCTATTTCCTTGTTAAAGTCGTTTATTTGAGGTCGTAAAGGAAAACTTAGTCCAAGGAAGAGTCGACAAGTTTAGGGATTCTAGTAGCATCGAATGATGCATTTCTTTGATGAGTCTTTAAGGGACTAAAGAATTTCTTCCCTGCTTGTGGACTTCATCGTTGCTTCAATATCTCATTTTTCTTGGTCCACAAGTCAATTTTTTTCTTTTATGCGGTATTCAAGGTGTCTTATTCCCACATAACCGAACTCAGTTAACCTTGAGTCTTTTACTCCTAAAATTCTAACATACATTTTGGTTAATCATTCAAAGCATTTACAGGCTGTTTCGAGCAATTGACACTTACGATTTCTTCTTCAGTAACAATTAGAGGCAAATCTATCTCTTAGGATGGTTGAGTTCAGCGGGGACACTGTGGGAATCGATCAAATTACAATGGCTGGCCAAATTTCAGCATGAAGATTGTTCCTTTCAAGTGTTGATCTCCCTGTTCTAATTGGCCAACTTTTGGATCAGTTTTAAAGCTAACTTCCGCGTGTCTTAAGTAGGCTTGCACATCCATGCACTATCATTACCACTTTTATATGATCAATGTTTTATCTTCTTTGAGAATATTGTACTTTGGATTGATGTATTGAGCCCTACCTCTACTTTGACAGTATGAAATTTCATGGACGAAATTTTTCTAAGGCGAGGAGGTTGTTACATCCCGTACCCAAGGTTCTAAAAACAGCCTAGGCGGCTCCATGCCGTTCTGATTATGGCCTAGTCGATCGACCTGGGCACGGGGGTGAAAGTCGGTCGCCTAGGCGGTCTAGGCGGTTTCTAGGCTGGCTGGGCGGATCTGACTAGGCGATGGGCGGTCGCCGATTTGGCGTTCTGGTCTTTTTTTTTTTTTTTTTTTGACTCGTCCATCAAACTTGATCATAATTCAGAAACCCAACCACAAACTAACCTCGCCTCTCTCCCTCTCTCCTCTCTCTGTCTCTCTCTGGCACGGAGCACGGATGCCTTCTCTCTTCAACGGTGATGTCGTGACGGATTGACGATGGTAAGTCTTCAATCTTCCAGAAACATCGAGATAACAATCAAAACTTTGGTGAATTATGAAACAGAGAAAAGAAGAAATATGAATTGAGATTTGATTTTGGTTTCTGGGTGTTTGAAATTTCAAATAGAGCACTGCAAAGATTTAAAGTTTATGATGAGGGAAAGACAATATGGATTGGTTTTGTTTCTGGGTAGGCTATTGAGATGCCGTTGGGGATTGGAAATTGAAAGATGGCACCGCGTTTGAGCTTTCCAGGAAGAACATGAGAGAGAGAGAGAGAGAGAGAGAGAGAGAGAGAGAGAGAGAGAGAGGTGGTGTGTTTACTTTTGCTTAAAATAAAACATGGCATAATGGGAAATAGGAAGTTCTGATCATTTGGTGGGCCAAGGGAGTTGATGCCTAATTATAGTCTAATAGATTTTTTTTTTTGTAATAATTATAGTCTAATAGATGAGAGGTCCGGTTTAATTAGATGGAGTTATTTTTTGTTTACTTTGACTATTTTTAATTAATTGTTGGACTTTAAATATATTTATTTATATAATTATATATCATAAAAATAATTAAAAATTAAAAAATTAAAAACCGCCTAGTCCCCGCCTAGGCCCCTAGGCGCTAGTCTCTGGATCACCGCCCGACTAGCGCCTAGCGTTTTTTAGAACCTTGCCCGTACCTTAATTTGCTCGTTTACTGGTCATTTGGACGGTAAACAATAATTCGATTCACTTTTAACTTTGTTTTGTTGCTTTTAGGGGCTCCAAAAGTTGATTTTTTTTTTTTAGGCTCAGTTTTTTAGAAATCTTCCTTCACAAAAGTTATAGAGCACGTTAAGCCGAGTCTGGGGACATGTGGCATTATAGGAGCATAATAATGTGACGTTTTAATAGTTAACTCCTCATACTTTGCTAAGTTATTTCCTTTACCTAGTCATTTTTAAGGACTAAATTCAGTTTGCCCCCTTCAACTTTGGGGCAAACATCAGTTTGGTCCCTGACCTTTTTTTTTAATCATGATGGTCCTTGCACTTCTATTTTCCATCACGCAAGTCCAAAAATCATATTTAGCTTGAAAGGTGACGTCATATGCTGAGCTGGACCAGACATCCGGGCCCACTTTTTAGCTTTGTCTAGGGTGTAAATGAGCCAAGTCGGAGCGAATACCAAGGTGATCATGTTCGGCTAATTTTGTTTTTATCTAGCTCAAGCCGGGCTAAAACTTGAATATTTTTTTGGATTAATTTCAGTTTAGTACCCTGTGGTTTGGGGGTAACATCATGTCAGTCCCTGCTCTTTCAATTTGATCAGCAACACCCCTATGCTTTCAATTTCAATCAGCCGTGCCCAAATTTTACTGTTCCGTCCAAATTTTACTTTGTCAATCCAGTCAAAGTTAACGTTCAAAACGCTAGGAATTTGATGTATTACACAGCTTCTTCTCCACGGTTGAAAACGCTGAACTAGAAGACTAGAGAATGGAATCTGGTTAGGGGTGTAAATGAGCCGAGTCAGAGCGAATACCAAGGTCATCATGTTTGGCTCATTTTCTTTTTATTGAGCTCAAGCCAGGCTAAAGCTTGAATATTTTTTTCCATGCTCAAACTCGGCTCGGCTTGAATATTTTTCTTAAGCCTGAGTTGGGCTCGGCTCGGCTCGATTTATTGGACCAACTTGAGCATGAATAGACTCAGCTTGGCTCATTTGACTTTAAATTTAAAAAATAAAAAAAGGAAGAAAGAAAATTTAAAATAATAATCCAAATATTTAAGGTAATAAGCCAAATTTGACTATTATAATATATTTTACTTAAATTCCAGGTTATCTTCTAATTGAAAAGGAAGGTAATAAAAACAATTAAAGTTTTGAGATTAGAAAAATTTTATTTTTATTTATATTATAAATTTTGAGTTTTAACAAACGAGCCGAGCTTTAACAAGCTCCAATTATTTATGAAAAATACGAGCTACTCATGAGCTAGACGATTCGAATATATCCTAGTTCAAGCTCGGCTCGTTTTTTTGTCGAGTTTAATATTGAGCTCAAGCTCGGTTCATTTATCTTATGAACACGAACCGAACGAGCTAAAATCGAGCCAAATATGAGTCGAACATGAGCTGTATCGAGCCTATTTACAGCCCTAGCTTTGTCCTCTCATTTTGTGCGAAATGTCCTAAGTAACCCTTGTTACTATTTTGAGTCAATTATGGCCCCATTACGGCATTACACGATCGAAAACCAGTAATCAAAAACTAAACCCTCCTTTCCTTTCTCTTCCTTACCCATAACCCTCCCACCGCTGCTTAGGGTCAATTGCAGCCATAACTTCATGACCCCGAACTCAAATCTCCAACTTTCAACAACCTCTTTCCACCACCCTTTTCATCACTTTTGGGTCACTAGAACCCATTACCACCACCTGGACAGGTCTGGGAATGTCACACCCCCCATCTGCACACCCAACAAATTTCATCACCAATTTCTTGGATTTCTTACCCAAACCTTGATGAAGTTGAATATGCGAAGATGAAGATGATGTAGGCAAGAGAGGTGAGGCCGGATCTGTGCAAGATGAAAGGTGGTGGAGGAGGGCGTGCGGAGGCTGAAGAACTGAACCAGTGCCCACTTCTTTCTCCATAAGCTCCGGCGACGCGTGCGGCGGCTCTGGTAGCAAACAAAGGTCAGGACCAAGGGGTTTTGATGAATTGTGAGGCTCTGATTCCAGCTAGGGTGGTCGTGCATCTCGGACGTGGCCGGAAAAGACGAATCGGCCCTTGCATAACCCAGATTCTAGCAACGGCACATACGGTGTCGTCCGGCTTCTGGTGGCGATGAAACTTCCGGGTTTTCTTCTCCATTGCTTGCTGAGTGCAGTGGTGATGGTGGTGTGGTGAGGAGATGGCCGGAAACCGTTGAGGGTCGTGGAACAGTGGCGTCACAGGTTTGGAGGTCGTGTGCGGTGACCGGAGGGTCTTGATCGACGATGAAAAGACTAGGTCTTGGTCGGGTTTTCAGTTGTGGTTCAGATGATGATGGCTGTGTAGTGAAGTGGTGGCTAGAGGTGGTGGTCTCCGGTGATGGCAGTGAGGGCAGAGGAAGAGAAGAAGAAGAGAGGTTGGGAAGAGAAAGAAAGGCTGTGCGGTAAGAGAGAGAGAGAGGCAAAGTGAAGCTAAAGAGAGAGAGAAAAAAAAAAAGAAAAAAAAGAAAAATAGAAATTAGATAATAAAAGAAAAATAAATAAATTAAATTAGAAATGTCTATTTTGCCCTTATTAATGATTTAAAATCTGAAAAGTGGGCCCGGATGTCTGGTCCAGCTCAGCATATGACGTCACCTTTCGAGCTAAATTTGAATTTTGGACTTGCATGATGGAAAATAGAAGTGTAAGGACCATCATGATTAAAAAAATAAGGTCAAGGACCAAACTGAATTTAGTCCCATTTTTAACTTAGTTTCTATTTTCTAGGTACGTTGGAGCACATGACAAGGAAATGAGCTTAAAGGCACATGAGATGCATATGAGACGTTGGAAATGACAAGTAGAAGGCATAAGGGACATAGAAATAAGTAGAAATGAAGTATTCATGATCCTATTAGAAAAAAGGATCTCAGTGAAAGTAAGAATCCTGAGTCAACTAGGAAATAAGCTCGGAGAAATGGCAAAAAATGCAGAGTTCTAGTTGGACTATGAAACCTACTTCTGCCAAGAAAAATAATCCTAATGAGACAAGGAGTCCCAATTGAACAAGGAAAGCTCAAAAAGGTTCCAAAAAATCTAGAAAACATTTCGATAAAAGAGTCCTTGTTGGACTAGGAAACCTGATTGCATAAGGAGTCCTCATGACACTAGGATACCTGAGTAGACAAGGAGAGCCCAAGAACATTCAAAAAGCATCTAGAAGAAGTCCAAAACATCCTAGAGAAAGGTGATATAGATTGGAAGTCGTTTTTGACATGGAAAGATGAATAAAGATCAGTTTTGGAGTCCGTATTGGACACATTGATTTTGGATGAATTTTCAAGGATTTTTCTTGATAATGATGTCTCAATCTTACCCTGAATGAATCTAGACCTAATTGCGGCCAAGAGGGTAGTCTTAGAGATAATGTTGGAATTAAAAGGTGATATTCAAGGACTTGAATTCATTTAAATGATGTAGAAGAGATGACGTGGAATAATTTTATTGTCTCTTGTTATGTGGACCAATGAATTAATTCCATGTTCACTAGATGAAGTAGAGATGGAATCAAACATCAAGGATGCCGTTCTCCTATATATAGGGGTAGCTATCAACATAAATCATACCTTGTACATACCATTGACCATTCTTTCTACACACAAAAACCATATTTAGGGCTGTAAATAGGCTCGATACAGCTCATGTTCGACTCGTATGTGGCTCGATTTTAGCTCGTTCGGTTTGTGTTCGTAAGATAAATGAGCCCAGCTTAAGCTCAATATTAAACTTGACAAAAAAACGAGCCAAGCTTGAACTAGGATATATTCGACTCGTCTAGCTCATGAGTAGCTCGTATTTTTCATGAATAATTAGAGCTTGTTAAAGCTCGGCTCGTTTGTTAAAACTCAACTCATGAAAATTTATAATATAAATAAAAATATAATTTTTCTAATCTCAAAACTTTAATTGTTTTTATTACCTTCCTTTTCAATTAGGAGATAATCTGGAATTTAAGTAAAATATATTATAATAGTCAAATTTGGATTATTACCTTAAATATTTGGATTACTATTTTAAATTTTCTTTCTTCCTTTTTTTATTTTTAAAATTTAAAGTCAAATGAGCCAAACTCAGTCTATTCATGCTTGAGCTGGTCCAATAAATCAAGTCTGGCCGAGCCCAACTCAGGCTTAAGAAAAATATTCAAGCCGAGCCGAGTTTGAGCATGGAAAAAAATATTCAAGCTTTAGCCTGGCTTGAGCTCGATAAAAAGAAAATGAGCCGAACATGATGACCTTGGTATTCGCTCTGACTCGGCTCATTTACACCCCTAACCAGATTCCATTCTCTAGTCTTCTAGTTCAGCGTTTTCAACCAAGGAGGAGAAGAAGCCGTGTAATACATCAAATTCCTAGCTGCCATCCATCCTTGTGCCGTCCCTAGAAGCAGGTTGCTTGCTTTCAAGGGTCATCAAGTTCAACGTCTCAAGGCTTTGTCATTCATCTTTCACGATGTATTTCATCTTTTTCTTTGTAAACTTTTTAGTTTTTCTTGGTTTGATTTCGTAAACTATGAATTCTAGTTAAGGGCAAAGTTTAAAGCCCTTTATAGGATTTGAAATATAATTTGTGATTTCTTTATTGTTGATTTCTATGTTGCTTATGTGAGATTGCTTAATTGATTTTGGATTACAGAAAACTTTTCCAAGTTTATTTTCTTTGAGTGCACGCTTAGAATTTATGCATGTAATTGGAACTAGATTTAGGTAAACAATTCACCTAATAGTTCTGTTCATGTCTAAGATTCAGCGGTAGCCGAACCTCGATCAACGTGGGTTCGAGGGGCGAACCGCTACTTGTGATATTCTTATTACTTTCGATTCCGGTTAAATGAAATACAAAGGACGTCGGAGACCGCGGTTGGTGGTCTTCTCTTCTCCGATGCCTAAGTTAGTCAATGTATTTACGTTGACAGAGCAACGGTAGGTAAATAGTAAATGCGTAATTAATTAGGAGAGAGGAGTGGACCTTTTATTGGTGGGGAAGAGACTGATCTCTTCCTTGTTTTCGATGTGGGACTGATATGCTTCAGTTCCAGCTTCTGATGCTTCAGCGAGGTGACCTTGGAACGGCTCGTCAATGGTGATCTAGGGATGAGCCGGGGTTCAGGTAATAGCTTGCCTGGCTGTGTTTTCTTAGGTAACACACTCTATGGTTGGTGGTCCGCTGGCCGCTGTATGAGCGTTTGAAGAGTTACTAATTATGCTTAGGCAAATGCTCATGTAAGTACAAGTCGCCCAAGTCCCCAGTCAAGGAAGGCAATCTTGGTTGAGGAGTTGCCTAATGGTTTGAAGAGTTACTTCTGCTACTCTTGCGAAAGCATAATTAGCGTCAGTGCGTTGTCAACCATGGATTTTTTCTGAGAAAACGCTTTATACCCTTTCGGATGGGCCCTTGCTAGGCCCCCCAGGGGGTTTCCCACTCCCCGGCTAAGATAGGCCTCCGTTTGGCTGGTATATTGTTTGTTGAGAGGAGCTGCACTAAGCAGCGGGTGTTGGGTAGCAAGCCTAATCTTTGATACCCTAGTGGCGGGGGTCAACGTGCCTGATCAGGGCCGTCGAAGACTGTGTTGACATGTCCCCTTACTTGTCCCAGAGGAACAGAGCTTGACTGTAACGCCGCGTGGCGATAGTTGTCGTTATGAGGCGTTGCTTCAGAGTCGCCACTGGCGGAAATCCCTCCGCTAAGAGTCAGCGGTCAGAAGCGTCGTGGGGACCTTCTTGCTTACAAGATGAAGGGGAGAAGTTCTGCTAGCTGTATTGCTCTTAGCGGAGACTGTCTCACTTGCAAGATGAATGGGAGAAGTTCCGCTAGCGGTGTTACGCTTAGCGGAGATTATCTCGCTTGCAAGATGAAAGGGAGAAGTTCCGCTAGCAGTGTTGCGCTTAGCGGAAACTGTTGCTTGCAAGATGAAAGGGAGAAGTTCCGCTAGCGGTATTGCGCTTAGCAGAGACTGTCTCGCTTGCTTATTGGTATGCCTGCTTTTGACTGTTACTTTTGATAGACGTTTCGTTTGATAGCGCTCGACACGTGTCTGCCATGCATTGGGCTGGCATGTAGGCGCACGTCTTCTCAACACACCCGTCGCTTCACCATTAATGCTAGTAAATATCGTGTTGGTAACCGAGGCGACGCTTGGTTAATCTGGATAGTGGGTGCAATTGTGAGGCACGTGTATGGCTCTGGTGTGAAGTTGTTTTTTGGTTGATGGCCCAGATTTGCTTGATGTTGACATAAAAGAGGGGGAAACCAAGGGGGTTTGACACTTTGTATACTTTAAACATAAATCGTCGTCTTCAAGCGTTGCTCTTTGAGAGTTGAGGAGTAGTTTCTGCAAGTCGAGTGAGGGTGTTGATCTTGGAAGAAAGAGACTCGTTGAAGTAAAGACGAACATCCTCAAGCGCACACACTTCCCATATTTCAGGTTTGTGATCTGGCCCTTGAGTTTATATGATTGTTTGTTGTTTCTGCCACTTGATACCTTTGCCCTTTCAAACTAGCTGTTGCCATTCTGTGATGTGTCTGAGGGTCTAGAAGGGTTTGTGTATTAGTTTAGGCGTTTTTGGTGTTTTGGTTATGGGTTTGCTAGATGGTCGAATATGGGTTTTGGTGTATACATGTTGTTTTCTTGTTTTGGTGTTTTCTGGGTTTTCTGGGTATAATTGTTCTTGGTGTTCTTGGATGAAATCTGACATAGGGATAGTTTAGATCCTCTTGGAACTAGCTGACTTGGGTTTTAGGGTGTTTGTGATGGCTAGCGTCGTAGAGATCTCGAGCAGTGAGGATTCTGGGTCTGACGTGTTGCTCAACGGTTAAGATAGGATTTTTATTGATTCGTTGTGTCTGTCTGCTCTGCAGGAACCTCACTTCCGGAACCGCTAGACATCGAACCTCTATAAACCATATCATGGGAAGTAGCTATGGCTCGTGCTAGGAGCCACAGAACTTTGACGGCAAAGGAGGAAACCGCCGCCCGTAAGCAGCGTGAGGAGAGGATAGCTAGCAATAGTGCTGCTAGCGATTCCGCTAACGGGGAAGATGTTGACAAGGAAGAAGTAGAATTGGCCTAGGTCCTTCGCGACAGTACTCATGTTGATGAGGCAGGGGGTCCGATGACCATATCTGCTATCAACAGGCTTAACCGGGTGTTCCGCCTCCCTAGCGTGGTGAAGTTGCGTCCGCCAACGATGGATGAGAAAGCGTCGTTTCTACTGGCAGGTTAGGTCACTGTTCATGAGGCTGTGTTCCGCTAGGGAATCACATTTCCACTGCTGCCGAACCTCCAGATCCTGATTTGCTAGTTTGACCTCGCGTTCAGGCAAATTTCCCCTAACATGTGGAGATTGCTGATGGTACTGAACTCTCTCTAGCGGCTGTCTGGTTGCAAAGGTCCGACCATGGCGGAGGTTCTGCACTTCTACGAACTTGTCTATGTGAGGTGCTAGGGTTGTAGCGGACAAGTCAACCTTACTTGTCGTACGGGGGCACCCAAGTTGATTAAGAACTTGAAGGATTCAATGTCCCCCTAGCGGTCGACCTTCTGCATTGCGACCTAGGGATGGGAGTACGACGCGGGGGCGAATGAGCAGGCGCCGACATTTAGGATTAAGTCGGAGTTCCAACCTATTCGAGGTTGCCGCTAGCCCTGCTGACCAACGCGCTGTGATTTCTTAGTTTTTTTTTTTTTTTTTTAACATCGCTTCTGTTTTTGTGCAGTGTGCCTGCGTTTTACTTTGACAAGTAAGGAGCAGTGCTGCATAGCAAGGATTGAAGAGTGTTGGCAGAACCGCAACCTGCTTGATCTTTGTCTGTTGACCAGCTGAGAGCTGTTGGCTGACTTGAAGCTAACCCATACTCCTGGTAAGTGTCGTACGCGGACCTGTACTTTGACTATACTTCCTGACACTTGGCTTTTTAGTTTGTTTATGCACCCCTTCCCGGCAACAAGGCAAGTCGAGAGGCGTTTGGCTGGTTCCTTCCCTGACTCTCGCAGGTGGTGCCCCGGAGATAGTCAGGGAGAAAGTGGCCATTCAGCACCGTGGGGTCCAGTGGGAGAGGACAGTGCCGGGGAAGGAACCTATTACTATTAAGAGCTTGGAACCTCAAGACATGCCGAGGTCTGCCCCTGTGGGTGCTGCATAAGGTCCTCTGCAGAAGAAGCGGCGGCAAAATGACGCCGAAGAAGGTAAGGAGGCAGACGACACATTGCCGATTGGGGTCTGCCAACAGAAGAGGGCGAAGCAAGGCCCTCAGAAGGTAATGGTGGCCTCTGCCAGGGAGGTGCTGACGAGCGGGTTGGATTCCTTCACCTCGTACGCCGAATTTTTGACAGATCCCTAGCAGGAGTTCCTCTTTTATCTTTGCGAGCAGCTCGGGTTTGGCCGGATGGACGGGACAGTGCCCCCCACAGCCCTTCAACAATTGCCAATCAGCTCAGCCTTTGGGCACTTGTCGATCGGGCTGCATGAGCTATTCCTGGCGGCGTCGAAGTCGTCGCCTGCTGAGCGGTAACTGAGGGACGAAGTGGAGGGTCTTTGCGGAGTTGGGGGAGACGTCCAAGAAGCTGGTGGAGACCGAGTGTCTCCTTTCCAAGGCAGAGCTGGACCTAGTGGACTTTCGAGGCAAGCTGGATGTCGCCGTCGACAAAGATGTTAAGCGGAACAACCGGGTGGCGCAATTGGAGTAAGAGATGGCTCTCCTGCAGGAGCAAGTGGGGGCCAAGAGTAGGCGCGTCGAGAATCTTCTGCGCGAAGCCACCATGAAGGTCGCTGAGGTAAAGAAGTTGGAGAGCGAGGTTGCCATGCTGGGGGCTGAGAGGTGCCAGGCAAATGTCGTTGCTGTAGAGGCCTACAAGTGGTCGCCAGAGTTCAAGCATGCTCTCACGGAGGCGGTGAAAGCTGGTGCCGAGGCCAATTTTATGATGTTGGAATCAAAGGGCGTCATTAACTGGTACAAAGCGCCGCGGCCAACAGGGACGTCGGGCCAGCAGCAAGCACCCGCAAGTGAGCTGACTGCTAGTCAACCTGAGGGTGTGCGCTCCTGTAGTGATGAGAGTGGCCAACGTGTGGTGGATGGTTCCCAACAGACTTCGCTGCCCAATTCGTCAGACTTGTCTCGTGCCGAGTTCCTGGTGGCCCACTTGCGGGAGGATGGTACGATGGTGACGCCTAGTTCTACCGCTCCTGGGTCCAACTAAACAAGTCGGTCCATCACCCAACCCTCGCAGGCCGGTGGTGAAGGTGTTTCTGCTGCTCCAAACAACCCATGAAGATGTCGCCTTATCCTTTCTTAGCCTTGTTCCCCCCCCCTTTTTTTTTTTGCCGCCATTGAGGCGTTTTATATTTGTAATAGGACAAAAATTTTGGTTGGGGAGTCCCATCCTAGATATATGAAGTAATGTTATTTCTCTCGGAATTTTTGTGTGATTGCCGCTGATAAGATGCTTGTGTTGTTTGAACCTTAGTATAGCGCTAGAACTTTGACTTGAGCTTTTGTTAATCAATGAAACATTAAAGGAATTAAAATTGTTCTAAGTGCTCGATGTAGCGGACGTAATACGTCCGCTAATTGTTGTTGGTGTTGCCAGTTAACTTGTGCTATAGAGAACAATAGTTTGAATAATTCCTCGTTTCATTAATAGCTGAAAGATCAGTGTTTACAAAAGAGGGAGAGTACCCATTGGGTAGCTTCCCTTAGCTAAATATTGTACAAAAATTTAGCTAAGTCAAGATGCTCTTGGGTAGTGGTATGATTACTTGTAGTAATACCGTAGGTGTTTGGTATTCCAAGAGTGGGTCGTTATGACCCCATCCTTGTCCATTAAGTAGAAAGTGTCGAGGCTGACGACTTCTACTATTTTATATGGTTCTTCCCAAGTGGGACTGAGTGCCGTTGGCGGTGGAATGACTTCCTTCATTACCCAGTCCCCCAGTTTGAGGTTCCGAGCCTTGACCCTGGCGTTGTAGAAAAGTGATACTCGTTGCTTATCTTGCAAGTTGTGCAAATGGGCCTTGTGGCGTTTTTCCTCGAGGAGATCTTTGTTGAGGTTGGTACCCTCAGCGTTGGTCTTGGAACAGTAGCCTTTGACCCTAGCGGTAGGTTGGGTGACCTCGATGGGTAGGACGGCCTTAGTCCCAAACATCATGCAAAACGGTGTTTCACCGTTAGCGGATGTTGGAGTTGTCCTGATGGCCCACAGAACTTCCGGGAGCTTCTCCGTCCACAAACCCTTAGCGTCATCAGGTTTCTTTTTTAGCAGCTTCTGGATTATCTAGTTTGCCTCTTCAACTTGTCCGTTGGTTTGGGGGTGAGCCACAGATGCAAAGCTCATCTTGGTGCCCATATTGGCGGTGAAAGATTTGATCTCCTTGTTGTTGAATTGTGCTCTATTATTCATGATGATGGTGTGGGGGACGCCGTACAGGCAATAGATGTTCTTCTAGAGGAAGTGGGTTACCTTGGCTGTAGTGATTGCCGTCAGCGGCTCTGCTTCGATCCACTTGCTGTTGTAATCGATGGCAACAATGATGTACTTGAACTGGCCCCTAGCGGTTGGTAACTTGCCGACCACGTCGAGGCCCCAAGTGGAGTGAATCCATTGGTCTATGATTATTAAGAGGGGCTCTGCCGGGGCATGAGGGAGGTCCGCGTACTGTTAACACTTGTGGCAGGACTTGGAAACTTCTCTGGCGTCGTCACCGAGCGTGGGCCAAAAGTACGCTTGCCGCATGGTGCAATTTTCCAGAAACCTAGCACCCGCGTGATTTCCCCATTCCCCGGCTTGTATCATTGCCAGAACGACCCTTCCCTCTTCTGGCGTCAGACACCGGAGGTTGGGATGGGTGAACCCTTGGCGGTAAAGCTTGGTATTCTGTATGTTATAGCTAGTTGCTCTACACTTGAGTTGCCGCTCTTCGATTTTGTCGATCGACAGCGTTCCATTGCGCTTGTATTCAATTATTTCATCCCTCCAACTAGGGTTGACCTCAATGTTGAAAATTTCCACTAGGGTTTTGGTGATGCTTGGCTTGTCAAGGCATTCCACCCTTGTGTATGCCGGACTTTGGTGTGGTTGAGAGGTTGCAAACCTTTCCAGAGAGTCTGCCTTGGCGTTCTTTTCCCTGGGGATTTGTGTGATGGTGTGGAATTTGAATTTCCTGAGGAGAGTCTTGACGTATCCCAAGTATGCCGCTAGTTGTGTGTCTTTGGCCTAGAAACTGTCATTGACCTGGTTGACGACTAGCTGGGAGTCGCTAAATATGTTGACGCTGGTGAGGAGCAAACCTACAATGAGCGCTTCATACTCCGCCATGTTGTTTAAGCCTGTGAAATAGAACTTCAATGCGTACTCCACGTTCAGTCCCCCTGGTCCTGTCAAGATAACTCCGACGTTCATTCCCACATGGAGGCTCCAATCTGACTGTTGTTTGAGAGTTGATTCCTCAGTGGTTATCATTGCCGTGTTACGTTCTTCTGCCCTGAGGATGGATTCATCCTGACACTTCGTGAGCTTGGTGATGAAGTCTCTACCGCCTGACCTTTCGTAGTAGCTCGTGGCATGTATTCAATATCGAACTCGCCGATCTCAATAGCCCACTTGCTAAGGCATCCCGAGTGCTCAGGGTTCTGCATAACCTGCTTTAGCGGTTGATTTGTCAAGACATGGATTGTGTGAGCTTGAAAGTACTGGCGGAGATGTCCAGCGGCAACGATGAGTGTGAGGGCAAGCTGCTCGAGTGGGGTGTATCTGGTCTCAGCGCCGTTCATACCTCTGCCGGCGTAGAACACCAGAAGCTCGTCCTGTTTCTCTCTTCGTACGATTGCACAGCTGACCGCTAATGGGGATACCCGCTAGATTTATGTATAGTATCTCAACCTGTACAGGAATGGACAGAATTGGGACTGCAGCTAAATATTCCTTCACTCTGGAATGCCGCCTCACAGTCTGGGGTCCAGTCAATTTCTTTCTTGTGGGTCCTCTTCATGGCTTTGAAGAATGGAAGGCATCTGTCGGTGAGTTTAGAAATGAATCGAGAAAGGGCGGTTAGCTTGCCCTGGAGGCTTTGAACGTGCACCTTCCACACCGGGGACTTCATGTTAAGGATGGCTTGAACCTTGTTAGGGTTAGCCTCTATGCCTCGTTCGCTACGATATAACCTAAAAATTTTCTAGCGATGACGCTGAAAAAACACATATCAAGGTTGAGGCGCATACCGTTGGCCAAGAGAATGGCAAATATGATGCGGAGGTTTGCCACGTGTCCGCTGGCCTTGATGCTTTTAACTAACATGTCATCCACATAGACTTCTATTATTTTGCCAAGATGTTCTGCGAACATGGCATTCATCAACCGTTGGTATGCTACCCCGACGTTCTTCAATCTGAAAGGCATGACATTGTAGCAATATAGGCCATTGTCGGTTGTGAAGGTGGTGCATTCTTGATCGCCGGGGTACATTTTGATTTGGTTGTAGCCAGAGAAAGCGTCCATCATGCTGAATAGCTCATGTCCTGTTGTTGCGAGGACTAGCTTGTCAATGCGGGGTAGCAGGAAACTATCTTTGGGGCATGCCTTGTTGTGACCCTTGAAGTCTACACACATACGCCACTTCCCGCTAGGCTTCTTTACCATGACCAAGTTGGAAATCCATTGGGGAAAATTGACCTGACGGATGAACCTGATGCCTTGTAGCTTGGCTACTTCTTCCCCTATTGCACGATATCTTTCTTCGTCGAAGTCCCTGCACTTCTGCTTTGCTGGATAGAAAGATGGTTTGATGCTTAACTTGTGCGTGATGATTTCAGGTAGAGGTGGCAAACGGGCCGGCCCGGCCCATTTTAAGCAGGCCTAGTCGTGCTTCGTGCCGTGCTTGGGCCGGCCCATTTATTATCGTGCCGGGCTCGTGCCGGCCCATTTACTTAAACATTAAGCCCGGCCCGAGCCCATATCTTGCAGGGCCGTGCTCGTGCCGGGTCAATAACGGGCCGTGCTCATGCCTACCCACTATAAAGCACGATTTTAAAATCTTAATTTGAACAAATAAAAATTAATTTTATTTAACTATTTAGAAAATTAAAATAAATTAAGTTCTACAACGTTTTTCTTAATCTTAGCTTTTTAAGATTAGATTTCTAATAATTTTTTATATTCCACTATAAGAAAGAAAGAAAAAAAAATCAAAATAAATTGTTTTTAGTATATTATTGTGAGATTAATCTTTATTAATATAATGAAGATTTAGTATCTATTATTCTTTCCTTCATTCTATAGTTGTATTATTATGAGATTAGTCTTTATTAATAAACATATATTTAATATTTAGAAAAAATACTTATGTCAAAATAAGGATATAATGTTTTGTTTCATTATTTTGACAATATAAAAGAAAGCATTGGTGGAATTGTCATGAGATTTTAAATAGAAATGTCTCATATTCAAATCTCATCGTTGTAGTTTTTTAATATTTTTAAAAACAAAATGAAATTTTGTGTTTGTAACGGGCCGGCCCACAATATGTCGTGCTCGGGCAGTGCCGGTCCCATTACAGGCTCGGGCAGAGCCGGGCCGGGTCAATGGGCCAATATTCTTAGGCCTAGCCCGACCCGTTATTCTAACGTGCTCGGGTCGTGCCGGGCCACTAACGGGCTTGGGCCGTGCCGAGCCGCTTTTAAACGTGCCGGGCCCGTGCCGTGCTTTTGCTTAGTGGCCCGTTTGCCACCTCTAATTTCAGGGGAGATGCCTGGCATGTTCGCATATGACCATGCGAATACAGCGGCGTGGTCTCACAGAACTTGCGTGAGTTCTGCCACTATCTCTGGGGCAAGCAGAGCGCCAATGTGGACCGTCCGCTCAGGGTGTTCTTTAGAAATGCTGATAACCTGCAGGGAAGTTTATGGATTGATGGGTTCCTTTTTTACATACTTCTCCTTGCCGTCCCTAGGGTCCTCAATTGCATCTATCAGTTGCACATGATTCCCCACGGTTAGGATCTCATGGTGGTATGCTGACTGAGCCACAGTAGTTGAATAGCATTCTCGCGCCAGCTGTTGGCTTCCTTTCACACATCCCGTGCCGTTGGGTGTAGGGAACTTCATGAGAAGCATATATCCGGCAATGATGCACTTCAGCTTGTTGTGCGTCGATTGGCCGATGATGGCATTGTAATAACTGAAGCAATCAACGATAATAAATTCTGTATGTACCTCCACTATGCATGGGCTAACGCCGATGGCTAGGCGTATGTAGTCAGAACCCAGTGGTTGTGTGACGTCGCCAGAGAAGCTGAGCAGTGGCTCATGATCCTGGAATAGCTTTTTGTTCTGCTGGAGTTGGTTGTAGCAGCTATTAAAGATGACATTGACAGCGGATTTGCTGTCAACGAGGACTCTGACCACGGACCATTTATCGAGCATGGCATCGATCAAGAATGGATCCTCGTGGGGGAGATGTACTCCACGCTCTTCTTCTTTGGAAAAGGTTATGGGTTCCCACCCAGATCTCGGTAGCTTAGCGGACCTCTCATAGCGGATGTTGCAGACTTCTTTGGGGTGGTTGGCACGTTCATAACACTTTCTTGCCCTATGAGACATGTTGGTGATAGGAGCACCGCCGTCGATGGTGTTGATGTCGTGTAGGGGCTCGATATTTGCGACCACTGGCGATTGCAAGTAGAGTCAAAACTCTCTCTAGTTGACCCGCAAACCCGACCAGACTCGATTTGGAAATCCATCCCAAACTGCGCCGTTTGGCAACAGATTTGGACTCCACCAGTCCCATTTAAACCTCTCTCATCCCTCCAGTAATCTGTGGTGGTCTTGTGGTCCAATTTGAGGTGTAGAAGACGCAACAAGGCAAAGAATGCTCGCGGTGGAACCGTTCGGCAACCCAGACATAACTTCACTTTTCAGCCACCTCTGGCAGGCATACCTACTAGCTTTTGGAGATCATTTGATGCTGATCAGCCCCTATAAACGGCTTGGGACGATTCAAAGCTAGGATGGAGAATCGAGCTTCAAAAAATTTTTGAGAAAATCGGACCCATTTTCTTTCGAGGTAAATTCCGGCCTATATGTTTCAAATTGGACTTTTTTGTAGTTATGAAAGTTGTGAGGGATGTTGAGATGAACACTTTGGTTGTGGGGGATGTTGAGATGAACACTTTGGTATAGGTATTGTGACGCAATTCTGGTCGGCATCGGCTTCTAGTGGTACGTGGAGGCATGTGGGGTTGATTCTGGCCTTCTAATTTGGCTGGTTGTGATGTTGTTAGCGTGTAGAACTTGTAGATATGTTTTTGGTGGAAATCAGAGAAGGTTGGATATCAACTGGGAATTTTCGAAGTATCGGAGTTTCGTGTGTTAATTTTACAAATCCGACCGTTGGATTTCCTTCGTTTTCATCCTAGAATGTTAGAATCGATGAAATGATGTTGTTGGTGAAGTTTGGTTTAATTCCGAGGAGTTTTGGAACTAAAAAGTTACGGAGGGTTGAAGATATCGAGTTTTCGGTTTATTTATTGTGAATTTATTTCGGACATTCTGTGCGATAATTTAAGATATATTGTTGTTTACAGGACCTCGTACCGAGCCACTGCTCGATGAGGAAATCCTTACGGGTGGAATTTTGATTTTAAATCATGCATGCATTTATTTTTTTGAATTAATTATTTATTTTAATTTTCGAGCATATAATTTAGTTTCGGATTATGAATTGGTTTCGGATATGAGTCGATCTTGATTTACTTGGAGATTTCTCATGCTTGGATTTGAATTTATGATTTTATTCATGACTTGTGGTTTTCGATTTATAGTTGAGATTTGAGTTCAGTCATGATCATATTTTGTGAATCGTTTTCCGAGGAGCATTCTAGAATTTCATATGATTTATGAATTTTAGTGGTTTTCTACTTTGTGGTATCCTCTATCTATTTTCCTTACTTTGTTAATCTCCTTATTGATTTTTACTTTGGAGTATTGGGTTTTGGATTTTGATTATATGCTATGTTAGTCATCAACTTAGTATGTGTTTCGAATTGTGAATTTGTTGGTTTTGTCGTGCTGCAATTGTTATGGATCATGATTTGAGAATTACCTTAAAATTAATTATGTTTTCGAATCCTCTAGTCAACAAGAGAGTGGTGTTGGCAATGTGCACATTACATATGACGTGACCATGATTAGTGGCACGGTCATTGAGTTGTGGTAGCTCGGGGCTTGAAAGCCTGTTTTCTACATTTGAGTTTGCTGTGGCAACTTGTTAGTTGAGTTCAGATTTTTTTGTGATTAATACCAGTGAACCGATCATGATTTGTTTTATGATTTCGATTTTTCTTTTTTCTCAATTTGGTTTCAGTATTGATCGTTTGTTAATCTGTACGTTTTTAATTTTGTTTAGCTACTCACTGAGCTATAGTTGCTCATTCCTCCTTTATTTTCTTTTCTTCTTCTTTGCAGATACTTAGGTGGCAGGGTTATGAAACGAGTGTCTGAGACTCTGAGTGTTAGGAATTTTGTCTTTTGTAAACTTTCTCCTTTGTTGTGATGTATGTCCCGTAGGGCATTATCCCTTGCTGCAAGGGTTTTGATCTTGTTCATATGCAATTTAACTCTTGTATGTTTGTAATATATTTCACTCGAGTAGTATGTAAAGCCATCTTTTTATTTCACTTGAAGTGCTTATTTTGTTTTACTTTCTTTTACTGTTTCTTGAGTTGTAAATGGCTATCATACCTTTATGATCTCTACACTTATGGGGTCAGGGCGTGACAGCTTACCTCATTTAAATTATCTTGTTTATTTATTTTTGTCCACTCACACTAACATGTTATCCACTACTTTTCGATGGGTCATTCGGTTTCAAATGCCCAGTTTGTAGACTAGATTAGTTGAGGTCGGACGTACTTGGAGTCGAATCATAGTCAACAGCACAACTTCTGCATATTTATCTTATTTCTATTTCCTTGTTTACCTTATGAATTAGAATTGTTTTGATAACCAACCTATTGTGTAAATTGTGTATTGTGGGTAGCTACAGACCTTTATTTGTGTTGTGGAGTTTGTTGTGGAATGGGGAGCAGGTAGGCTCCAGGTGTTAAGGTTGGTTGTGCAAACTGTAGAAGTGTTAATTTAATCTTCCACAGGTTTTGGATAGTCCATTTTTTAAGAATAATTCAGTAAAAATTTTGGTAGAGTTATTTCTAAAGTGGGCCCCACATTACATGTACCAATACAATAGATAGATTTAATTTAATACAGAGGTAGACTGTCTCCATGCATAAGTAGACTAGCTTGACTTGATCTCAAATTAATCCACTTCTGTATTGAGTTAATCTACCTCTGTATTGATATATTAACATACATTGACGAACCAAATCAATAATGAGATTTGAAGCAACTCCAAGCGGTTTACAAACCGTTTCGTTCGTCCTCGTAATGGAATCTAATAGCTACTTTCACGTTAGAATATTGACCAATGTCGAGGTGGCACGTGTCTCACATGACCACGCTCCAGCTTTCCCTTGTAGAAGAATCGTCAATCAATACAATTGCAGTTTCTATTTTCCTCTTTTTCTCTCTAGAATTCTGTTCTTATCTGTTGATTTCCAGTAGTTAGGGTAAGCCCCCTAACACACTTGTTGATGGTGGTGGTTCCAGTGACCTTTAATCATCATCGTCATCAACCATTGCAATCACAACAATACACCAAGTAGAAAATGGAAGAAGTATTTAATCTGCGTGAGCTTTTCTAGTCAGCTAGCAACCAGAGTCCACAGGCTGCAACTCAGTGTGGTATATTTTTACAGAGCGTGCAGGTGAGAATTCACTTCTTTCTCTAATCTTTGTTATTTCAATTCGTAATCTTTATTTTGAGCTTTTGTACATATCATCATATAAGATTTTTCTTCCCTACTACTACCAGTTGTATACATCCGATCCCCACATTTTCTTGAAGCTTGAATGTTACGATCTTGAGCATGATAGTCAGAAATTGGAATTTATTAAGCAAATATTACCAGATCTAATGACTGAAAGACCTGAAAACTATTCTGGACTCAGATATAAGTTACTTTTTTTAGTAGAAACGTTAATAAACAACTAGCAGTATTACAACTGAAAATTTACAAAACTAATTCATAAGTCGAATTCAAAACCTTCCGCTTACAAAATAAACACCCTGCCACTAGAATAAATAGTATTGAGCTATAGGTTTAAGTTTAAAGTTTTAGATCCATATATAAGTCTAGAATACGAGTCGTGCACCATTGATTGTAGAATGTAGAACCGAATAAATATATGTATAGTCAAGTATAAATCCAAATTTTGAGTTCCCCCACTAGTGATACTCTTAGTAACTGTACAATTGCATTATCGTCTGGAATTTCTGAAACATCTAGTCCAATTCGGTATTTTTATAATCTTTGGCCGGAGTATCTGGTAATTCCATAATTGAATACTCGTCGCTTGTGGTTGCAGTCAGCGTCATCGACCATGCAATCACAACGATACATCAGGAGGGAAATGGAAGGAAGTGTTGAAGCTGGACCACATGACATAGAAAACCCGTACGTTGTATTAGAAAATTCATTGATAGAGGAGGTGGGTAGATTGTCCCCCATATCCAATTCGCGTTGTATATACCGGGTTCCTAATCGACTACGGCATGTATCTGAAGACGTCTACACACCTAGGGTAATCTCTATAGGCCCACTGCATCACGGAAGGGAAGCCTTGAAAGCCATGGAAGAACACAAAAAGAGGTACTTACAATATGTTATGGGTCGAAGCAAATTCAGCCTGACGGATTATATAGAAAAAATAAAGGATAGAGAACCAAAATTGCGTAGTTGTTACTCAGAAACCATTGATCTTAAAAGTGATGAATTAGTAAGAATCATTCTAGTGGATGCCATCTTCGCCATTGAGTTCTTATATAGATACTGGTGCCGTGCATTGCTAGATGAAAATGACTGCATATTTGGGAAACCAATGTGGGTAAATGATGTATGGCCTGACCTGGTACGGCTTGAAAATCAGCTTCCATTCTTCATTCTTGAGGACCTATTCGACCCAGACATATTTCCGGTCCCTCTAGAGTACTCTAACAGGCTTATTGGTGTTGAGAGGCTCTCAATATTGTTTCTTTCTTACCATTTTGTAAATGATATCGCGAAAGATATAGGGGGGGTGCTGGATAATGTGGAGATGGTTTATTCTTCCGAAGAGATAGACCATTTTGTTGATCTCTTAAGAAAGTTATATATAGCCCCTATCAATAGAGAGTCTGTAGAAACGAAAATTTATACAGTACCTACCATTGAAGAGCTAAACCGGGCGGGAGTGAAATTTAAGGCAGGACTAACCAAGAATTTATTTGACATACAGTTTGATGATGGAATTCTGGAAATTCCAAAATTCGTAGCACATGATGCTACAGAGTTTGTACTAAAAAATCTAGTTGCTTTTGAGCAATGCACTGGCTTAGGAAATTACCTATCTGATTATGTCATTCTTATGGATCAGCTTGTGGACACCTCAAAAGATGCTGAGTTGCTCGTTAAGTATAAAATCATTGTAAACATGCTAGGAGGTGGGAATAATGAGTTGTCAGATATGATTAACCGCCTGTCAAATGGGGTTAGCCAACAAAATGAATTCTATTTTGGTACTCTTCTTGTAGACTTGAACAAGTTCTGCAGTTCAACATGGCACAAAAGGATGGCAAATTTGAGACAAAATTATTTCAACACCCCTTGGGCAACCATTTCATTTTTTGCAGCAGTCCTTCTCCTGATACTGACTATGATTCAAACAATTTGCTCGATAATCTCTCTTACTTGAGCGGTAACAACAATGCATGCACCCTGCTTCGGTGTGTCTCATCCTTTTGTGATGCAGGGGATTCAACCCAGAAGCCAAAGAGAAAGACTCAAACTCCACCTTACCTCAAACACTTTGTGCCCAAGTAAAGGAGGAGCAGATCATTTGGTATTGCTGTGTTCCCTGCTATTGATGTGTGATTGATTTGCACAATTACCTTACTGATTATGTAGTGATTGCTGAATAAGTGCATTTAGTTTTATTGCTCCTTTAAATTCAATGTAATCTTTGCTTTGTTCCTTTCTTTCCTTAAGGTACGTAGGGCTAAGAGGCTATTTAAGCCTACCTTTGTAAACCTTTCAGTATCTAATCTTTGAGAAATATATATTCAGAAAACGTAGCAACTTTGCTGCAAGAGTGAGTTCTTGAGTTCTTTCATTTCTGGTGTTCTGTTGCTCGTGAGTATAGACCTGTGTCCGGATTGGTTCCCCATCATTTTCCATCACCGTGGAGGTTTTTTCTTGGTTGGTTTGAAGAAGGATTATGTACGAGGAGGATCAGCTTTTCTCGAAGCAAATACAGAGAGCGTGCCTTGTCGGTGGAAGTTATGCACATGTAGCTAGGGGTGATATCAAGTATTATCGAGTTGATTGAATCCGAGTGCTTGTTTGGTTTGTTAGTTTCTTTATGATGTGTGGTAGTGTTGGAAACAACATAATTAGTTGTTTTTAAAAAAGAGTTTTTCTAAGGGTTCTTGACCCAAAACATCAAAACTGGACAAAATTATCTCACTTACCCTAACAACAAATTTTTATTTCCACTTACTCAGTTTATAATAAAATGACAATTTTGTTTTTTGTATAATTAAGAAATTGCATCCACGCCGCCGGCACCCACTCTCTCTCTCTCGGCTTCAACAAAACCGAGCCATTTGGGAGAAAGAGGTTGGAGGAACTAAAACCATTGCAAAACCTTGAGAACAAAGCCGTGGCCTATGAATCTACTATCCAAGGCGACCGTGGTGACGCAGTGGAGATCGGCGAGCTCGGCTCGCATCACCTTATGGAAGTAAACCAGTAACAAACGGTCGCTCTCGCCATTGCCACTCCAATTTCAAACTCGCCAACTTGTACTCGGTTCAGTCCTCCTGAGGTCCGACTCCCAAATCCTCCAATTTTGAAGGGAATTCTGCTCCAATGGTGTAGACGCTAAAATCGGCGGCATGTAATCGCAAACAGAGGGTAGGTTGGCCACACTCAAACAGCATCTCCTCAATTCCGGTTGATCCCTCAGCTGCACCCAAGGTCCGACCTAATTTCTGGGTATGTTTGCTCCGAGTCGGTGCCCAGAGCATTTCTAAGTGCCCAAATCATTTTTTTTTTTTTTTTTTTGTAAACTGTAGGCAGAAAACAGAGAAGGGAAGAAATTTTTTTTTTATTATTATCTTGCAATAAACCTCTCCGCCCCCATATGAGATCTCCGATGAACTCTTTGAGGACCTTCGGCAAGGTTTTCAAAGAAGTCCGGTGGGCGACGACCGGTGACTGAAATCCCGCCACCACTGACAGGAATTTGGTGACCGGTGACGGGAGTCCGACGAAGTCTCCTATGGCTTTTCTCTCTTCCATTCTCTCTCTCTCTCTCTCTCTCTCTCTCTCTCTCTATGCAACAAAGGGGTGAGGGCAAAATAGTCACACACAAAAAAAACTTAATTGGGTATTAGGGAAGACCTTATTAGAGTTTTCATGGATAAGTCAGAAGAAAAATAAGTGGGTGGTGTAAGGGGAGAAAATCTTTACAATTAGGGTAAATGCTCAAAATCCCTTATTCTTATAATTGCACGAGGAATATTGTCTGTTCTGTCTTAAAAATAAGAAAAAAGATAAAATTAGTGTAGAGAATTAAATAATTGTAAAGTTAAAATAATCATCTTTTTGTATGTTAAAGAGGATGCAACTAAGTGCATGCATGTCACTTTTGGAGTTTAGACAAATTATATGATAGTCTTTAGCTCTGCTTTAAAAATTCATCTGAGCGTCCGCTTAGACCTCGTCTAGGCGCTAGGTGATGGCTTAGCTGTCTCGATTAGTCCGGACAACACCTAGGTGGGACGGGTTTGTTGTCATATGAGATGTATGATTGATATGTGGTAGAAGGATCAATGTCTGCTAATGTGCAGGTGCATGTGTATGAGTATTTTGTTGGTATTCATGCCTTCTGATGTTTGTGCAATCGGTGTGGTGCCGCACAATCTGGTGATATAGGCTCATCTGATGAAGAAGCACTTGATGGAATACTTGGCTTTGGGAAGTCCAATTGATCCATAATTTCACAGCCAGCTTCATCAGGAAAAGTGAAGAAGACGTTTGCTCACTGCTTAGATGGAAAGAATGGATGCGGTATCTTTGCTATTGGGCGTGTTGTGCGGCCGAAAGTTAATATGACTCCATTGGTACCAAATCAGCATGTGATATTTTTCATTATACTATAGTATTATGTGTTTATTCATTTTGTTAGATATAACATGCTATTTTCTAAAAGATATGTTTTCTTTATGATTAAGTGGTCTTTCTTTCTTTTCTTTGCATGATAGATATAAGCTTCAGTACGTATATGCTATCACAGAAAAAGTTAAACAAATGAAGTGTGTTATGTATTCTAGTTCTAGTAACCAGTCCTTTTTGAAGGCCGTACTTTAGTGTGTCAGTTTATCATGAAGCGAACGGAACATGAGGATATTATGAGCGAGCATTGAGCACAGAGTAGCTGTACTTATATGGACTGGTTCCCATGAGTCTGTGAGAGCAAGAAAGTGATTTTAAATAAAATGGATCATGCAATTTTTTTATTGAAATGTTTAAAAAAAAAAAAAAAAAAAAAAATCGTATGAAGTTCACACCCCTCTTTATCTTCAAAGATAGGATGTCCTAACCATCCAACTGCAATTCCCTAAAGGTGGCTTATGTAATATTAGTATTAAAGAATTATGACAAACAGCCGATTATAATTCTAAAGAACTTCCTATGAAATATCTTTACATATTTGGAGACTAGATGGTTGAAAAATGGGTGTCATTCCAGGGAGCTCATGTTGATTCAGTTGGTCTTGAATAGCCTCCTACTTATTTCATTTCTTTTTGATTGCCAAAGTTTCTAGTAGCATTCAAAAGTAACGAGGATTTTTCTATAAGAAGGTAGTAGCTAGTGACGAAAGGAAAGTTCATGTAATACATTGTCAAAGGCCAAATATGAGAGGGTTACTCATTGGTAGCTTTTTGTATTCCCATTAGCCATTCCTAGCTGTCTAAAAAATGAGTTAAGGATCTGTTGGGTAAATGGTTGCGCAATTCTCTCTAGAACTCCCCGTGGTATGCTTTACTAGGTTTGAAATGGTGTTGCATTGTTTTTCAACTCCTCACTCTGTGGCTGTTGCTTTTCAGGCCACACTACAATGTCAATATGAAGGCAGTTCAAGTTGGCCGTGCTTTTCTAAATATTTCTATAGATGTATTTGAAGCGGGAGATAGAAAAGGGACTATAACTGACAGCGGTACAACTTTGGCCTATCTTCCAGACGTTGTGTACGAGCCCTTTAGTAAGTAAGGTATGTGATGTATTAAACTTCTTTCTTTTGATGATTATTGTAAAAAGTTTTCCATTATATAATTCTTTAGAGCATCAGCAGTGGAGACTCATTTTTTAGATCAAATTTGGGTCCAAATAAGCTGGAATAGTGATTTAAGTCCATCTGAATAGTATACAAAAAGACTTACTTTTATTAGGTGTTGTAGTGGTGCAGGACTTATTTTTGGACCCATATTTTAGACTCATATTTTAGAATTGGCATGATTGAATTAATTAATTGTGCACCATTGGATTGAAGAAGCAACAAATCTGGGCCACCCATTTTAATATCATATAGCCGTTAAGAATGATGGTGTGTGATGGTGGTTCCCACGTCATAAGCTTCGGAACACAAATAAGTGGGATTTTCAGATTTTGTTTCCCATGTGGTGGGTCCCACAATTTATGAGTCCATATGGATTTGAGTCCTTCCTTGCACCAAATCTGCTCCAAAATTTAAGTCTTCGGGAGTTATGAATTCAATTCTCTCCAACCCACTGCAGCACAATTCCAAACTTTTAGACCCAAATTTTCATTTTGGACCCAAAAATAGGTCCCCACTGCTGATGCTCTTAGTATCTCTTTATCACTATTAATAGAAATATTATCTTGTTTATAGATCTTCCCTTAGCAGCCTGATTTGAAAATTCACACTCTTCATGGCGAGTATACATGCTTTGAGTACTCGGGAAGGTATTATCTCCGTGCCACTGATATTTCTGTTAGGAGAAGATAGCAGATAAGTGCATTCTCGTGTGTTAAAAAAAATAATAATAATTTTTTTTTTTTTTTTTAGGGAAAAGACGACCGAATTGTATTACTCAATCAAAGAGTACAATGAGAAGCCACAAAGCTTTAATAACAGGAGGGACAACCCCACTCCATGAAAGATTAAAGAAGAATGTAAACCTAGTTTAGCTAGATTATGGGCAGCCATATTAGCTTCACGATACACATGTCTCAAGGAAGAACCCACCAACATCCCAAGAGAAAAGTTGATGTCCTCAAGTTGATGTCCCCACTGCTGATGCTCTTAGTATCTCTTTATCACTATTAATAGAAATATTATCTTGTTTATAGATCTTCCCTTAGTAGCCTGATTTGAAAATTCACACTCTTCATGGCGAGTATACATGCTTTGAGTACTCGGGAAGGTATTATCTCCGTGCCACTGATATTTCTGTTAGGAGAAGATAGCAGATAAGTGCATTCTCGTGTGTTCAAAAAAATAATAATAAATTTTTTTTTTTTTTTTAGGGAAAAGACGACCGAATTGTATTACTCAATCAAAGAGTACAATGAGAAGCCACAAAGCTTTAATAACAGGAGGGACAACCCCACTCCATGAAAGATTAAAGAAGAATGTAAACCTAGTTTAGCTAGATTATGGGCAGCCATATTAGCTTCACGATACACATGTCTCAAGGAAGAACCCACCAACATCCCAAGAGAAAAGTTGATGTCCTCAATAATACGACCCAAGGATGAAGTCCCCCCCAGCCTCAATAGCATAAACTAAACTCTGACAATCTGTCTCAACCATAATAGGAGAAAGATGATATTGTACTGTCAGAGAAGAAGCAGCCCTACAAGCCATGGCCTCAACAATATCTGGAGAGGCAACAGAGTTGACCTTTAAACAAATTCCACCAACAATATGCCCCATAGCAGCACGAAGAACCACTCCTACTCTACCAGATTTGGAGGAGGAATCAAAGGCTCCATCACAGTTGGCCTTAAGCTAGCCGGAAGGAGGCGGTGACCAAACTGCCCCACCCCTCAAGACAGTACTACGAGGTGTAGCCAAAGTAGATTGAAACAACATGTCAAATGATCTAATCTGAAACTGTAAGTGAGTCCAAGAGACAAACTGATTTGACCACACTCTCAGATTGCGCTCTTTCCAAACAAACCATCCAACTATAAGCAATAGAGCCACATTCTTTTTAGATAGGATATCAAAACAAGAGGCCAACCAAGTAGTAATTGACGTACTTTCATTAAAATCAATCTGTAACACCCCATGTAGCTCCGGAAAAAGAGAGAGCAAATCCTGAACAAACTAGCAATCCCTTGTGATATGATTAATAGATTCATCATGATCATTACAAAACCAACAACCATCCTGAACAAAAACCCATTTAGTACACAACAAAGCAGCTGTTGGTAGGATAGAAGAGCATACTTTCCACCAATGAACTTTAACCTTGCTTGGTATTTGAGCAAACCAAATCTGTTTCCAAAAAGAAGAAAGATTCTCCAAACTAGTAGCAACTTCTCCATAGTTATGAAGCTCCTCAAAAGCTAACACATAAGCACTCTTGGTAGAAAATCTACCTTTCTTATCATAATGCCAGATAAGACGATCAGGGACAGCCCTCTTACTAAGAGGCATAGATAAAATCAAATCAACATCATCAGCCACAAAATATTGATTAATACAAGCCAGATTCCAAGAAAAACCCGGGAGTAACAAATTAGAAACTCTCTCCGGCCCATTCTCATGCCGAATAATAGGGAGAAAAGAAGAAGGTCTCGGAATCCACGGATCCTCCCAAATCCTTACTTGCAGACCATTCCCCACTTGCCACCGAACAGCCCTCCTCAGAATGTGTTTAGATGCATGGATACCCCTCCAGCATGCAGAGGGAGATAAAGAAAGCCCACTAGACCAGAAATCTCCATCTAGGAAGTACTTAACCTGATACAATCGAGCCAAAAGAGAACCCGGATTACGCACTAACCTCCAACCCTACTTAGCCAAGAGGGCCAAGTTATTATTAATCACGTCTTGAGTGTTTGATTCCTTAGTTAACAGCTTGTATTGCATATGATACAAAATTCTAGACTAAATTGAGCGTAAAGACTAACTGGAATTTGATAACAGCAATTACTATACCCAGAAAAGAAACTTTGGCCATAAATGTTAAGAGATCATAGATGTAAATTTCATTTTGTTTGCATGTGAACAAATTTATATATGTTTAAGGAAAAGAGAATTGGGAGAATAGTTGTGTCTTTCATTGATAATAGGAGCCTCTATATATAAAAGATACAAGTACATAATCTTTTTTTTTGACCAAGTAATAATTTCATTTCTAAGCAAATTCAAATCAGAATGGCACAATACAAGTCCCCTATTGGGGTAATTAGGTATAATTTCATTTGAAACATTTCCACTCCTTTATTCAAAAGCCTAGCATAACAAAATCTACTCTAAACAGAAGATAATAGTGTACGAGAGCTTCTTATGCCAATGCGCTCAATTGCGGTGCACTAGAAAAAACTCTCATTACCTAGATGTATAGGAAAAACATTCATTCTGTAGGCTGGAAAACCAAAACATAACCTATAAACTATGATAACTAGGACATAGTAAATAGGCCAAATACAAGAGACGAAAATTGCCTGGGTCCAAAATACATAAATCCAAAATGTGAGGGCCTCATAGTAGTCCACATTGCAGTAGTAGTCTAACTCCAAAATCCAATTGCTGTAGCGCTAGGGCCCGGGCCCAGAACAGTCCAAAACCAACTAGGGCACCAAATTGAGTTTGCACCCAAGCTAGTTTGGGCCTCCATCTTGAATTGGGCCACCCAACCACTCTGGACACCCCTTCAGGAGAGGGCAGCCCCTCATCCTCGACCAATGCGATCTCTGCTGCCACCAGGACCGCTGCCCCATCAAGCCTCGCGGGACCTGCACACCCTTTGCGGTGGAAATTCAGAAACCATTTCGAACCATCGTCGTCCAAGCCACTGTCACATCTGACGATCCACTTCAACCCCAGTTCGTCACTAGCTTTCGATGTCAAAGTTGTAGCCAATCCCGTCGCGACGTCAGCAACTTTAAGTCGTCCTCTGCTTGGCCTGATTCGACCCCAATCAATTGAAAAATCCTTCTTTGCAATCTCACATTAGAAAGCATCAAGGCTCCCCAATGATTTTCCAGACTGGCTGTCAGTACTCGTAAGTCTGAGATTCTCGTCGTTTGGTGCACGGAAGATCGACTGAAAGGTGGTCAAAGTGAGTCAACATTGGATGATCTCGAGAAGGCATCGAGAGACAGCAAGAGAGGGGTTGTTTGGTGTTGGCGCCGACCACCTATGTTTGAAATCCCAAACCATGGCGGCTAGGGTTTGGGAGAAGCCAAAAGAGATTCCGCTTCATTTTTTACAAGTACATAATCTTTGAGTACAAGGAATCCTATTCTAATTAGAACTAGGAATCTAGAACAATCTTCTCCTATTATAACAAATTAACAATAGAAAGTAATCCTAGTTTGGTAAGGAACACATAATCCTGATATCCTTCAACACTCCCCCTTGTGTCGTCCAAATGTGATGTCATCGTGACAACACATTTGCCTCGTTAAAAACCTTGCTCGAGTAACAAAAATGGTGTGGGGAAAAAAAAAAACTCGAGGAGGAGAAAAAAAGTACAACACGCCCTTCACTCTTCGAGATCAAACATGTAGACATCATGCCTCCCCCTAATGTCGAGATCTCTTTACCTTTACTTGAATGAATAAAGTTCGAATCAAAATCGACACTTTATTTCAATGAAAGCCAATGATTACGTCGAAGTTTCTAAACCAAAATCTAATCCAAAATAATAATAATCAATACTCTACAAATGGTTATTACTCAATCCTTTCAGTAACTCCAATTAAGCATGACCAGGAAAGTAAGAGGAGATGTCGGTAGAGCAAAGGTCGCTTAAATACCACTTATCTCAAATATTCTCCTAGACATCACACTTAATTGGATGAGCCTAGTTGCGAAAGAGTTGTAACTAATGTCTTTGTTGATAGTTTCCAAAGTTTGGATTTAGATAGAAACAATGACGTTTAAATGGTCCAATTTTGATGCTTACAAACGCTCTTAGTCCGTAGCCTACGAATGCTCTTAGTTCGTAATATTTCGATGCTCACGCATTCTCTTAGTCCGCGGTTTACGAACACTCTTAGTTTGTATATAGCGTAAACTCCCCACGATTCTGCTTTGAGAATCGAACCCACATTACAAGAAAGGTGGGATGTAGAAGAAGGGAGGTTGCAAGTCCCCAAGAAAAAGAAGTGAAATTTAAAGTACAGAAAGCAGGAACTTTAATTGTAAAACTTACTGGGTGTTCTTGATGCTTGATTTTCTTGTTATTGTTCTAATTAGAGAACTAGGAATCTAGAACAATCTTCTCCTATTATAACAATAGAAAGTAATCCTAGTTTAATATGGCACACATAATCCTGATATTGATCCTTCAACAATATATAAACTTCTTGCTAGTTCATTGCAAAAGGTATCTATAGTTATATATAAAAATCATCAGACAATAGGTAACTCTTTCAGATGCTTCCGTGTATAATGTATTCAGTAAGTAAATGGTATTTTTTTAGTTTTGATATTGATGTTACATTACGCTTATTATGATTTTTGAGCTATACAATTTGTCACCTGAATTGCTTATTTCCAGCTTGATATATGTCTTTGTGATCTCTTCATTAGATGATACATTGATCTGCCGTACTACAAATTGATCAAGTATTATTTCAAATTGTGTAGTACAGGATGCTTTCCTGATATTTGTATGGTTTGCTTCTACTTGCAGTGTTGACGATGGATTTCCTGCAGTCACCTTTTATTTTGAAAATTCACTTTCTTTGAAGGTTTATCCACATGACTACTTGTTCCCCTCTGTAAGTATTAGGAACTGCAAACATTACTGTCCATTATCCATTCATATTTCTTATGGACCAAATTAGCACTTGATATATGTAGATCCTCCGGAAGAGTCTTAATTTTGAAAATTCACTTTATTGAAAGTTTATTTGTATTGGAATAAACACGTTGAAATGTGTCATGAAAATTAGAGAGGAAGAACAACTAAAGCACAAGAACACCGAACTTTTTTGTGTTGCACTTATGCCTGGGCTCGGGTCGAGTCGGGCCCGGATTTTCCCAGAACCAAGACCAAGCCCGAAGTAATCGGTCCGGGCCGGTTCAGTCTATTTAAGATGTGAGAACCGACAGGAGCCCAACCCGTTATGTTTAGTGTCGGCTTTTCGGGCTTTTCGGTCCGAAACCGTAGTGGGTAAGGTTAAAGACGACAGCAATCCCAAAGCCAAGCCACTGCTTCAGCTTCTTCATTTGAGCAGATCTGGCGGCTGCAGCAGCTGGAGCTTCTCCGGCGACTTTCAACTGGTTTCGGCGATTGCACTCTCAGAAGGGTCAAGTCTCAAAGAGAAAGCAAGCCCAAACATTCATCATTATCAGTAGCTTGCAACGGCGCCAATCTTTCCTAGGTCAGGAGCGCTGCCTCCTTCATCGAGGGCAAGGAAAGCAGGGAAGCTTGTTGTGATAGCATCAATAGAAGCCATTGGATGGAGAGAAGTCGAGAAGAAAGTGATAGCAGGAAACTAGGGAAGGAGGCTAGGGCGCTGTTGAAGACTAGGTTGAGAGGAAAACTCTCCTAGGGTTTTTTTTTAACTATCCTGCAATTATTCAAAATGGGCTATTATTTGATGCCGACATTTAAGGTTAAGTGTTGGGCTTAATGGGCATGGTACATGATGGTTATCTATAATAAAAGCATTAGAGCCTGGGATTTGATCATTTTCAGTGTTCCTTGTAGATTTGGTAATTTCAAATAAGCTAGTGTTGCATGATCTTGAAAATCAACTCATTGGATGGACCAAGTATAACTGTGAGCATCATGTTATTTTTGTTGTAAAACATAAAGTAAGAGAGTTTGGGAGAAGAGAGATATAACGTAGAGAATGGAATGTGTTTCTATTCATCTCACCATGAGGTTTATATAGGACTACCTTAGGTTTACAAAAGGTAACTATTCAACGATTACACCAATCACTCGTCTGATTACAAATCAATCAATCGCTAATTATATTCTGTTAATTGTTAGGTCCATAATTACCTACTAATTATTCCCCTAATCTTGTACTTTTGCTTAACCTTTGTGTTTATTTATATATATTTATTATGTTTTCCTTGTCATGCTAGGAAATGATGGAGAAGCTTGGAAATGCACTAAAAAGTCAACTTTAGCACATTTTCCTACTCCAGGTAGGAGAAACCGAGCTAGGCAAAGAAGGAGAAGTGGAAGACTGACCAAATGAACTTCAAATGAGTTGAAACTTTCCAGATCCATTCTAGACATCCTAAGGATCATTTCTTATGAAGAGTTCAAGAGCTAGTTCGGAGTGGAAAGCTTTCAAAAGATAGGCACAATTTTCCAACTAAAAGACAAAAACTGCAAAACCGGACCTGTACGGATTCCGGCAGAATTTCCGGCCAAACCAAGGAGAACTAAGCTCTGAAATTTTACCTGGATGATCTACACTCATGGACGAACATTTTGTATGAAGAAGTCAAAGGCCAATTCCGAACTCTCGGTGGAGATTCAATTGAAGGAAGAAAGGAGACGAAAGTGCGCAAAGGGACAAAAAATGGGTCAACGGTGGTCAACGCAGGATTCCGGACATTTCCGGCTGAGTTGGCCGACCAAGAACAGTTGTGGAGGACAAGGAAGAGCTGACTAGGGCTAGAAACTTTGGGTGGGAAGACTTTAGGTTTAGGTTATTTTGAAATTCAAAATTTGCAAGATGACAAATGATCTCATTCTTACACCTTACACCTTTGTCTCATATTTATTACCTTGTTCCCTCACACAATTACCCTTCTACCCTTACTTTTTCTTCTCCACCAAAATATCTATGGGCTTTCTAGGTCATTTCTATGTAGAGTCAAAAATTAGATCCACATTTTGTGCTTACACATTTGTCAATCACATCTCACCATTGATTCCTTTTGATCTCCACCCTTGATTTGAATTGCCTTGGCCTTTAAATAGTCCATTCTCTCTCCCCAAAACCGTTCACCCTTTTAGTCTCTCACTTTGCAACATCAAAATCTCTCTTTTCTCTAGTTCTAGCATAGTTTCTCTCTAGTTTTTCATAGCTAGTTCATAGTTCTTTGATTTTGTGTAAGAGAGAGGTGTGTAGCCACTTGGGTTTCACCAAAACCGAAGTTTCTACACACTTTGATCAATCACTTCTCTTGATTCTCACACATTCAAGCCTTGTTCTTACCTTGTTCTTGAGATTTTGTGGAATTGTATAGTGATTTGGGTTCTAGAAACCGAAATCCCTATACTTTGAAGCATTTCTCTTCTCATATAGCATCTAGGAGACAAGGGAGCCATCTTGTGCTTTTGGTTTGGCTCCAAAAAGAGTCAAACCCGTGGGTATATCACTTGTTCTCCACTCTTTGCTCTCTTTTATTTGTTATTTATGATGTTCATGGCTTGTAGTTGTGTAAATATGAGTTGTGAGTAGTTTAATTTGGGGCTAGGGCATAGCCTTAGCCAAACTTGTGCACAAAACAATGTAATCTTTATGCTCTTTGATGTTTATGCATGTTTTGAATCTTTTGGCTACTATACTTTAATGTGTCCTAAGTGTGTTCATAGATTTATCACCTAGAAGCATGCTTTAGGAAGTTAATGAATCGAAAACATGAACTTGATAAACTCTTGATTCCGTGAGCATATGTAGCTAAATAGGTGGTGACTTAGCTTATTCCTACGGGAAGAACTAAGTTGCTTGAATTTCTTACCTTGAAATTAAAGCATGATGTTGTGAGTTTAGGTTCCGGAAGAATTTAGGCTCATGGCACCATAGGCCATTTATAATCCGGAAGATTTGAATGGTATAAAGGTTGTGTAATTTAGCTTTGCTTTGGAAGAGATTGTTAAATTGCATGACTAGTTGGTTTCTTGGTAGCTTCATCAAAGCACTAAGGGGGAATTTATCAAAACATGTTGTTACATTAAATTTGGGTTACATTGTGTGCATGAGTAAGGCTAGGTGTGATGCCTAAGCCTCTATTTCTCTCTTATATCAAAATCTCTATTTTTATTTGCATACTTTATTTTTGTGTACTTTTAATTTGTTCGCATAAAAATTAAAATCAATCAAGCCGTTCACTACCATAATTGTTAATACCATCCTCATGATCTTTAGCTTCCAAAGGGCTAAGGTTGTGACTTTGTAAAAAGGTAGATTGCATAATTTTTCTAGGCTTTCTTGCGGTAATCTAGCTAGGGTGGAGTTTCCCTCAATCCCTTGGATACGATACTCTACACTTTCCCTTACTAAAACTTGACCTTCTACACTTGGAAGTAAGGAACATCATACACAAATTTGCACACACTTTCATACTCAATGATGTCTCCAACATTAATCACCAATCAATCCTAATTGGCGTATATCACGCAACACTAATTGCTATTACATGAATAGCCACATTAATATTTATAACACTCCCCCTTGGATATTCCATGTCAACAGTGTTGCCCCTGCTGTGCGCTTCTAAGTTGCCTCGTCAAAAACCTTGCCAAGTAATAAAAACCCTGTGGGAAAAAACAACCTTGGTCGAAGGAGAAAAAGAGCACAACGCGCATGAATGTGGAGTAGACGTATCAGAACTTCAGAGATGGGTGAAGTTCTCATCGGGATCATAAGTAGGTAGTATGTCGACAAGAGGGATGCATTAGAGTTGCTGCACCAAAACCTTGCTAAGTAAACCCAGTGGGAGAAACCCGTGGTCGAAGGGAAAAGTGAGCAAATGCGTATGTGTCGAATATCAAAGCATCTTCAGGATATAGTATAAGTGGGATGACCATGCTAAAGATGTGCCTCGTTAAAACCTTGCCAGGTAACAAAACCCAGTGGGACAAAATAACCCTGGACGAAGGATAAAAAGAGTACACGATAGTCAAATGGGTATTCTTCGGGATACTTCCCCTGATTTCAACTCCCCCTGAAAATTATATACTAGGTAAAACTAATACCTTGAACATGCTTCGTGAAGAGCTAGACTCTCAGCATAATTTGAAAAGGTAGCAATAAAGTTTGTTTCATATACCTCCAAGATATTATTATATACCCAATAGTAAAGACATAACTAGTTTAGGAACAAGCCTTGTATGGGTTTACATTAATAACCCGTGTTAGCATATCTAACAAGGCATACATCATTCCGAGGATCAAAGAGGGTTTGATCCATTCCCTGATGCGTAGGGATAGAATAAGCCTATTTCTGTCATACATTTGAAGTAGCGAAAATTGTCTTTTATGCTATTTACTGAGGCGGCGTGTTGGCACAGAGCTATATCTAGCTTACAAGTTCACATCGAATGAGATTTCCTGTCTAGGGCATTGAGCCAAGTACAATAATACGCCTATTGCACTTAGATATGAGACTTTTGGCACCAATATCTCTTCGTTATCATCTGTAGGACAATACGGGTCTCTCTAGACTTCGGACGACCATGGGTGTGCTTGAAGACTTCGCTTTATCCTCATTAAAGCGTCTTAACATCTTCTAGATGTAATCTGATTGATGGACCAAAATTTCATCTGCACTGTGCTCGGGCTCCAGGTCGAGACAATAATTTGTTCTCCCAAGGCCTTTCATCTCAAATTCAGACTTCAGGTGTTTTGTGGTTTCCTTGATCTCTTCAGGAGTATCAAACAAATTCATGTCTTTGACATAGACAGCCACAATTGGAAACCCAGAACTTGTTTCCTTAATAAACATGCATGGGCATAGTTTATTATTCATATATCCCACCCCGATCAAATATTCACTTAGACGGTTATACCAACTCCGTCTGGATTGTTTCAATCTATAAAGTGAACGTCTCTAACGAATGGAGAGCATGTTTCGCTGTCTAGAACTATTTGCATCGGGTATCATAAGTTCTTCAGGAACTTTCATGTATATCTCTGTATTATGATCCCCATAGAGTTAAGTTGTGACCATATTCATAAGCTGCATATTCAGTTTTTTTTTTGGAAACTTCCAAACTGATAAGGTAGCTGAGTGTTATAACGTCCGTTACGGGAAAATATGTCTCCTTGTAATCAATCACAGGGCATTAACGAAATCCTTGCGCCACTAGACGAGTCTTGTGTATCACAATCTCATTTTTCTCATTATGATTCCTTACAAATACCCATTTAAAATCTACAAGTTTAACATGGGGAGGTGTAGGAACAACAGGCCCAAACACCTTTCTCTTTGTCAAGGAATCTAATACGACCTAGATTTCTTCTTTCCATTTTAGCCAGTCATTTCTTCGTTAACATTCATCAACGGAGCAAGGTTCGATTTCATCGCTTTTTATAGTTTCAGTGGCCACCGCAAATACAAACACATCATCAATGATAATCTCATTCCAATTCCAAATCTCACTAAATTTACAGAGATTTCTCTATTCTCGGGAGTGGGTTCAAATGTTGGAGCATCCCCCAACGTCGTCTCATCTAGGACAGACCCATAATCCGGATTTATCTCGTGAGATTAATCGGTTTGAGATTGCGATGTCAAAAGGATTTGTTTGTGCCAAGTTTACCCTCTTCCGGGGATAAGAATCCTTTGAACCTAATGGTCTACCTTGCTTCTGGGCAGGGACATATGACTGGTTAGCCACCATGGTCGTACCTCGTCCATCTGAGATGACACGTAGGGCTAGCATTTTCAACCGAGACAAACCAACCAACCGAATCCGAGCCGAACCAAAGAAGTTGGTAACCGACATTGTTGGTAACCGAACTCTTGGTACGGTTCAACCGTACCGACTCCACACATATGGTACGGTAATGGTTTCAATTTTCATATATACACGGTATACCGTACCGTACCGAACTCATGTATAATACCCATATTTTTTTTAGTTTTTTATTCTTCAGTCTTCTTCTTTTTTGGACTCTTCTTCTCTCCTCTCTTCTCTTTCTTCTTTCTTCTTTTTCTTTCTTTTCACATCTCTTCTGTCTCTCTTCTTATCTTTTTCTTCTTAGTTTTTTATTCTTCTCTCCTTTTTGGACTCTTCTTCTCTTTCTTCTTTCTTCTTTCTTCTTTTTCTTTCTTTTCCCCTCTCTTCTATCTCTCTTTTTCCTCTTCTTTCCCGTCTCTTTCGTTTCTTATCTTCTTCTTCTTGAAAAATAGCAACCTGTAAATTGCTTCTCTCACCTCAGTCTCTCTCTCGAATCCGAGCTCATCAGTCCTCAAACTTCGTTGTTGTCACTCCAACTGTCGTCGGACGGGCTCTGGCCGTAAGCGACGATGGTAGATGGGAGGAGGAAGGAGAGTTCAGGGGCGCTGAGGGGTGGATTTTCGGGTCTTGCAGAGCTAAAGGGGTTGGGATTTGGATCTTGGTTGCTGGTTTGGGGTCGGAGGAGGTTGAAATAGATCTTTGTTGTGATGACCAAGCCTCGACGAGCAGCAGTGGTTGGATCTTTGTTGTTGTTGGCTAGGGATAGTTTCCTTGTGCTAGTCCGACAGTGGTGGGCCGACAGAGGAGTCGGCGCGATCTGGGCGGTGGTGGAGGGATGGCAGAGGTGGTGGTGTTGGGTTGGGGTTGACTCTACAACATCTGGGCTTGCCTTGCCTAGCGGGCTCAATTCTTGGGCTCTGGCCGGAATGTGGCCTAATTATAAACTTGGTTTGAGGCCCAGCCAACCGATACCAACCGAGTCTCTCAGTATACCAAGATGTTGGTATACCGACTTTTGTTGCTAGTAATGGGAGGAGATTTTACATACCAAACTAGTCCTGTACGGTAGGTGGTTTTGGGCTTGCAGCTCCGGTACATAACCGAACCCACCCCTAATGACACGTCCTACGGGGATGTCTATCCTTGCAGGCACATTTGCAGCAGGTATATGTGATCTCGTCACTTTAGCTAGATCAGAGAAAGTGTCTGGCATATTGTATTCTATACTCTATAGATCTAGAATTGTCCGCACTTCAGTATTTTCATACGGTTCGGGGATCAAGATGAGACATAGTGGGGACATTTCATGTTAATTCACGCCATTCATCAGGAACGGTGACGTTCTTATCTCCCCCTAACGACGGGAAGACTATTTCATCAAAGTGACAATCCTCAAATCTAGCGGTAAAGAGATTGCCTATCAAGGGCTCTAAACAGCACAAAATGGATGGGATTCATAATCGACATAGATGCCCATCCTTTGTTGAGGACCCAATTTTGTACGCTGTGGCGGCACAATTGGCACGAGAACTGCCACCCAAATGCGTGTAAGTGCAAAACTTCAGGTTCGTACCCAGTCACTAGCTATAACACGGAGTAAGGTTAGGTAGCAGTGGGCCTCAACCGGACCAACATAGCTGCATGCAAGATTGCATAGCCCCATGCAGAAAATAGAAGCTTGGTGTGCATTACCAAGATTCTATTTGCAAGACCATCTTGGGTGTGAACATAAAGAACTAAATGTTCAGCATCAATCCCAAGGGATATGCAATAATCATCGAAAAACTTTGTTGGAAACTCTCCGACATTATCAAGTCTTATGGACTTTACGGGATAATCCGAGTGGTGTGCCCTCAATTTCTTGATCTGGGCGAGAGTTTAGCAAAAGCAGTATTTTCTTATGGACAATAGTGTAACATGTAATCACTTTGTCGATGCATCAACCAAAACCAATAATATTTAACTGGTTTGCATGGCGGTTGGATATGTCCACAAATTTCCCTTGCATTATGTGCAGAAAAAAGATAGCGTATACACTAGTCTTTGCATATGATGGTCTAGTATTTCAACATTCTTAACGAGCAAGAGCTTGGCATAATGTGTCACAAAACACAAGACCCTTATTCAGAAGGGGATGCCTGTGTGATTAGTTGAGGATACGGCGCATCATATTTTGACCTGGGTGTTTCAAACGGTAATGTCATAACAAGTAGTTGCTCAAATCAGTTAGCTTCTAGCTAACAGATTTTAATTTCTTCAATGTACACTTCTGGCCGCACACCTGAAGGTTATGCAAAGATATTCCACTCCTTTTTCTCAGTGGTTTCAACATGATAACAGTTGGTTCGAATATCCTTAATACTCAATAACGTTCTTCTGGAACGTGGAGAACATAAGGCCTCATTAATGGTAAGTTCAATACCATTGGACAACATAAAGTGGGCTTTTCCATAGCCCTCTAGCAGGTTGGATTAACCTAATACGGTTGTCACAGAGGTATGAATAGGTAATAAGTTTGGAAAATATCTCCGATCTGGGAGTATGGTGTGTGCAATAACCCTATTAGCCAGACAACAAACTTCCCCACAGAATATGCCTATTCATTTATTTAATTCAACATATCACATGTATAAATAAGTTTATTGAATTAAATATATTCGAACATAACCATATTTTCATAATCCAAAATAATTGGAAACATAAATCACCACAAAATAATCTGAAAAATTAAACATCATTCATAAAGATGAAGTAAATATGGCACAATGGACAATCATATCCATGTCTTTGAGTTTCAATTCTCGATATGTCCAATAGTTGCTTAGAAGTCCATGATCTCTAGTGTGGTATCCATAGGAATTGACCCTTCGACAAAGTGTGCTTCGAGACCAGTGGTTAATTTTCCACATTTACAATGTGTGCTTCAAGACCAGTGGTTAATTTTCCACATTGATAGCAAAGATCATGTTGATTCTGGCAATGACGGGCCAGACCAGTGTTCCTTTCAACTCGGCCTTATTGAGTTAGGGCATCACGGTTTCCACCACGTGGAGCCGGATTACGTGCGCCTTGGCCACTTGGCTGACGATCATATGGGCTATTTTTGTTCTACTAATCATGTCTTGCTTCAGGCAAGAAAATGGTCATTTGATGGTTAAAGCGCTCTTCCAGAGCGACCCAAAGAGTCTGTGGATCCTCTTCATCAGATACTCAACTTGGAGTGTTCTCTCCATATGTTTCTTTTTTTTTTTTAATTTATGGCACTCGCCTTAAAAGCCTCAGTGACGTCATTGTCAGCATTGATTCTTGATCTCATCTTCTTTGCAGATGAATTTTCACAACTTGAGTCCACTTTAGATAGTTTCTTCCGGAAACCTCCAAAGCAACAAAGTCAAGCTTGTTGAGTTGTTGAGATTTGACATTCTTACAGGAAAGGAACAAATAATCGTAGCGCTTTGGGTAATATCGTCCATAAGCAACTAATAGGAACTTCAGGTTCTATAACATGGTATGAAAAATCGGATTAGACATGTAAAATCTACTGGTTTTATCATGTGTGGTGAATTTATGAAGGAAACTTCAAGTTTCTTAAATGGCATTACTGAAACTACATTTCGATTTATGTATGAACTATTAGTTCATTTATGAACTTCTAGTTCATTAGGTACATGCATTTTTTAAACATATATTCTAGTGCAAAAACTTAGACAAATAACAAAATAATATTGAATAGAGCAAATTGAAATAATATCTCACAAATTGGATAAATGGAAATCACAAATCAATTGATGACATCACACATAAATATGGTGAATCTATTTACAACAGTCATAATGTCAAAGTTGTTAGCGTGCCTTGTTGACATACATATTAACCGGGTTCGAACCCCAGTATAGTCAAATCATTTTTCCTTTCATTTGATTCTACTGGACCAAAGAATGAGTGGGCATGATAGTGAAGCCTACAAGGCTTAGTCTGTGAGCTCGTGACCCGGGAGTTCATGTGCGAGTCAAAGGGTGTGTGAGGCCTGCTGGGCTGCTAGGTCCCACAGAGGGAGAGTGGGTCTGTTGGGCTCAGACTGGTTTGCCAAGGAATGAAATGTTACTAGTCGACTCTTTCGGTAACTCCAACTGAATACGACCAGGTAAGGAATGATGAGGTTTAGGTGGAGCAAGGCTCACTTAAGTACACAGCCTCATCTGAACCATACCTAGACATCATATCCAACTGGATGAGCCTAGCTGGAGAAGATTCATAACCATTGCCATGACAACACATGGCGAGCTTCTGTGCTAGCCTTGCAACTTGGGCCTGAGGTTCTGGCTTGGGTTTGTTGTTTGGGCTTGATTTGAGTTTCTGACTCAGCCTCATTTAATATTCACCATTAACTATCAACATAAATAAATTCAATACGTTACTAAATCATTAAGTTACATAACGGAAATAACTTAATACAAAAATTATTTCCTTTCTTTTTTCTTTAAATGCTTCTGGCATTAACGCATCATGACATACCCCATAAGTACTACATAATCACTACAGCAATAAACTTAATGTACAGCATTAAGGAATTGTAATGAAGTAAATAAATATTGTAAAGCCATTATGATAATGAACTTAATGTACGGTATTAAGGGGTAATAATGAAGGAAGTAAATGTCATGAAATCATTATGGTGATCAGCGTAATAATTCAGCCCATGCGGTGGCTAATTCTGGCAGCTACTGGCCACTCCGATGATTTGTGATGTCAAATTTTCCTTTTGCAATCTCAAAACATGAACAAATTTATATAAAAGATATATATGTATCAACCAAATAAATTAATAATGTAAATTTGGGGGTTCATGCATCATAGGAGATTTTTCTATATGTAATCAAGATAATAAGCATGAAATACAAAATTTGAAATAATAAACAAAACATGGTTCATGCTTCATGTTGATTTGTTCATATAATCAAGGCTTGAAAAAACATGAATTAAAATTAGAATTTAGAAAACATTACTCGATGCAGAATGGATGAATCTTTCACATGCAAGATAGTGATTTGGAATAGCAAGTTGAACGATCATCCTTCCTTTGTTGGCGTTTCACAATCTTAGAGATTTGGTTGACGATCCTCAATCTTGTCTCAGTGGTAGAACTATTCGTGCTGATAACGTGTTGTAAAACATAAAGTAAGAGAGTTTGAGAGAAGAGAGATATGACGTAGAGAATGGAATGTGTTTCTATTCATCTCAGCATGAGGTTTATATAGGACTACCTTAGGTATACAAAAGGTAGTTATTCAACGATTACACCAATCACTCGTCTGATTACAAATCAATCAATCGGTAATTATATTATGTTAATCACCAATCAATCCTAATTGGCGTATATCACGCAACAGTAATTGCTATTACATGAATAGCTACATTAATATTTACAACAATTTTCATTCTTTTATATCTTTATAATTTTTACCCCTGCAGCTTGATCTTAATGTAATATGAGATGTTATGTGGTCTGCTTTGTTGTCATCTGTTTGTGCTGCATTTCCTTATCACTTTAAGATTGCTGTTATTCTTCTATTTACAAGATCACTTTCATGTACATATTGCATGGATTTTTTATAATCTATATATATAAGATATATTGTATGAATTTTCCAATTGCTAAGCTTACCGAGCTTTCTTTCATGCTTGGTAGTTGGGTCCACTAAGCCACTGTCCATTACAAAAACTTCCGTCAGTTCTTGGTTAGCAGAGACAAAAGGTAAAACAATATGCTCAGTTCTCGAACTACGTAATGGATAACAATTGAGAATTAGGAAAATTCCTATTGCGTAAAGCAGACACATTTGTGGGCTTAACTCCTTGTAGGCCATTATTCTACTTTGGCAGTCCTAAACTCTGAAATCTGAATTATAAACCTTCGGTCTAGGAGAAGACTTGGGAGTGAAAGGTTACGAGTTTCATTCTGAATGGGACAAAAGTGCATTCTATTGAGAACTTGAGCCTGTAAATAAGAGAAGCAGCCTGGCATGTCTATAAAGGCGTTATTACATGCATCAAGGAGGAAATATCGCTCTTCCAGAAATTATATTACCTTCTTTTTGGAGGTAGGAGAGTTATTTAGTGTTTCTTTAATATATCCGTATCCTTTATTGTTTTCCAGGTACTTTTTAGCTGAAGTCTACATCCTAGGGTGTGGGCAACATGCAATGACTCCTATAGCATCTGCTTCTGATCCCCATAACTGAATCTTTATAGCCAAT
The DNA here is from genome assembly GCF_002994745.2 of Rosa chinensis. NCBI lineage: Eukaryota > Viridiplantae > Streptophyta > Magnoliopsida > Rosales > Rosaceae > Rosa > Rosa chinensis. Next base: position 33,619,529 of record NC_037091.1, on the reverse strand, counting down.
TCATCACTAGTCCTAACGCTAAAATTCCCCTTGATAGCCTACACGGCTACACCTCTATTTAGGCACGTATGAAATTAAGGGCAGACGGCAAAATAAGTAATCTGTCGCTCAGCTTTGCAATCTGATATAACAATTGGTGAAGCTGGCATTTTAGTTTTCTTTTATCATCTATATCTTATGTCATTGATTAATTAAATTCAGAAGTATTGCATCAATATTTGCCATATGCATTTTCTGTTTCTTTATTATTGTCATAATGTAATTCAATTTGGTGAAACTGAACTGGTGATTATAAGTGGTTGTCCATCTAACAACTAATGTAAAGTGACTCCGTTAAAAGGAAATATCTTGACCATTTGAGAGGAAAAGTAAATGGTTTATAGTTACCGGTTTCTTAACTAAAAATTAAATTTTGCCTCTTCAGTCTTCACTGAAGTTTGAGTTTTGTCTGCACTTCGGATTTACTGAGAAAATTTTAGAATATAAGTGGAATTTGTTATGTACTGTTGACAAAAATGAGTTGTTATCTGCTTGCTAATTGTAACTTTCCCGTGGATATTTTCAGGCTCATCAAGTATCAAAGTACAGGATGAACAGAGTGGAACAGTGCATTTAGTAGGTTCCCACTACATCTCTTCTTCTGCTTGCCATTTGAATCACCAATGGACTATAAACTTCTTCCTTACACTGCTGCTGTACAGTTTACTTTACTGAAATGGAACAACTAAAACATACTGACAGCCAGTTCAACTTATAGGAAATCAACATAGAGAAAATCTGAGAAGTATTGTCGAGATGGTGCATAGAGTAGTTTCATATTTGTGTACCTATATTCACTCCCAAGGTGAAAACAAAAGCTAGGATAGACTTCCGTATCTCTTGAAGCTTCACTATGGGATATATTTTTCTCCCCATTGTGAATTGATGGAAATATATGAAAGCTTATTAGCTTCAAAAGCTTTAGAATTAATTGTATATGGTTTCAAATCTTGAATTTTTTCTAGGCTTCGGTCTAGATAAGATTGTACATAAAATCCTTAGTATATATCCTTTTGTGGCTCCATTGGTTCAGGGTTGCACAGCATGTCCGTATCTAATGATAGAAATGTTTTACATTTAAAATATATATATTCATCATTGTTGATAAAAGTATTTTGATATGCGTTTTTAACTGACGCAACACCAAATTCAGAAAGGAGCTAAGAAACCCTAATGCTGTAAGTGTCACTAAAATGGTAGTGCGCAGCTAGAGGTTGTCTTCGATCAAATAAAAACAGCATTTAAAACAAAGTCGGTATGTGCACTTGGTTCCTCTGCCTTTATAGTTTCAGTGTGCATTTTCTAGTTATTATCTGTTGTCTTGCATTCTCAACTGATGCTCAGTTCATCTCAGAATGTCTTTAAACACAAGTTGGTTGGTTTGCCATTTTTAACCATTGTTATGTGTTGTGATGCTTTCCATGATGTTTGTCAATTTGCTGTGAGGTGAAGAATTGTTGTCATTGTTGAAGCATATTTGAACAACTTCCATCATTTCCACATTTTTGAGCCGTCTTCGAATTAATGCGAGTTGAAAGCTCAATATCTAGCATATGTTTGCTCAACTACCTCTAGCTTATCTATCCATTAGATAGTTTGGTCCATAGATGCTTTTTAGTTTTTATGCTTGTTTCTTTTACGGATCCAAATTGTTGGTCATACATGTTGTTTATGTACTCAATATATGTTAGTGTGAGTCATCGTTCCCTATTAGGAATAGACTACAAGGGAATATATTATTGTAATTACTTACCTTGTATATGTTGTGTAGTACAGGAGTACACAATAGTTGTAGTACGTTGTAGTACAATTGTAACCCTTTTATATACACCACAAAATGGGTGTAATAATATACAAGAAAATTCATTCTCTCAATACTGTCTTATTTGACTTGGTATCAGAGCAAAGATCCGAAAGGACTTTGTCTCCTTATTTCTTTTTCTAGACCGATCTTCGTCTCTTCCGAGACCGATCTTCGTCAATTATTCATCAACCAAGACCGGCAGCCTTCAATTCAGACCACCTGCTCTTTCAATCCAGTCCGGCTTCTTCAGAATCGACGTGTGCCGTCAACCTGCGCCGTTCAACCCAGATCGGTCGGTTTCCAGATCGCTCACGATCCTTGCTCAACCACAGCAGCGTCGCTCAGCCGCGTCGTTCGCTCAACCACAGCAGCGTCGTTCGGTCCACATCAGCGTCGCTCACTCAGGGAGGTTCCAGATCGATCGATTCCAGCCCAGATCGCCCAAACTCGGGACGATTCCAGATCGATCTCAGTTGATGAACTCCGTCACTCAGTCAACTCAGTGAGTCAACCCGCCCCAACTCGGTCAACTTGGTGAGTCGCCTCAACTCGGTCAACTCAGTGAGTCAACCCGCTTAACTCGGTCAACACAGTCAACCGAACTCAGTCAATTCATTCAGCTTAGTCAACTAGGTTCCAAAAAAAAAAAAACTGTTACTATTTGGAGACATCTATTAGTCTTATTTCCGCTGCGTACTTTGAGATTTGTGTATTTTTCTATTGTATTATTGCAATGGGTGGTGATGACAGTGAAGGTCAGGGTTCTAAGGCCAATGAGGTTCAGAAAGTTGAGGTCTCTGTTAAGAGCTCAGAAGGTGGTTCTTTTGGAGGTACCAAACTCACTGGTACCAATTTTCGAACATGGAAGAAGATTATGTCCGTTTATCTTCGTGGGATACACAAGATGGGACATGTGACAGGAACAATCAAGGTTCCTAGTGAAGATGACATAGAGGCCTATGCTAAGTGGGAAGATGATGATGGGTTAGTAATGTCTATTTTATTTAGAGCCATGACTGATGATGTGCTACAGATGGTAGAGGAATGTGAAACTGCTGAGGCAATATGGAAGACGTTGGAAGATCTCTATACAAATGAGTCTGATTTTATACAGGTTCATGAACTAATGTGCAAAGCTGCAGGAATGCAACAGAATGGGCAACCAGTGTCAATATTTTTTACCAAGCTGAAGAATGTATGGGCTGAAATTGATCAGAAGCGTCCTTGCAAGATCAAGAATCAGGAAGATCTTGTGTGGTACCAGAAGGAGAAGGAGCTAGAAAGGGTTCATGTCTTCCTAAGAGGGCTTGATGAGAAGCATAGCAGTGTCAAGGGAGAATTGCTCAGAATGACAGACCCTCCTAGTTTGAACACAGCTTTTACATACATCCGCAAGGATGAGTCTCAGCAGGAAAGTGTCAAACATGCACAAGTTGAAGTATCTAGCCTAGCCATTCAGGCCAAGTCACCTGCACCTTTCCTTCAGCAACAGAGTTCAGCCCCACTTCATCAGCAAGGTTTCCCGCAAGGCTTCACCAATCGTCCTCGTCCTCAATGCTCTTATTGCAACGATCTTGGGCATGTTCGGGAGACTTGTTGGAAGTTGAACCCACACCTTAAACCTAAAAAACAAGGTTATCGCCTTAAGGGGAAAGCAGCTGCAGTTCACTTGGTCCAAGAACCGGATTTCTATGGAGTGGCTGGCCAAGATCATCATACAGCAGGTGGAGCTACCCCTACAGCCTCTATAGCTGGTCGAGGTAAAATTGGTATGGCTTTACATATTTCTAACTTTGTTGGTTCTGATACATGGATTATTGATTCTGGTGCCTCCGATCATATGACTTATGACAAATCATATTTTACTGAATTGTCTTCCCCATCAGTGTCCTATGTAACCAATGCCAATGGTGAGGCTTTTCCTGTGTTAGGGTCAGGGTCAGTGCGTATTACTCCCACTTTAGAACTTCATAATGTGTTATATGTGCCTGACTTATCTCATCACTTGATATCTGTCCCACAATTGAACACTGAGTCTAAATGCTCTGTAACCTTTTATCCTATGTATGTGATTTTTCAGTATCTTCTCACCAGGGAGATAGTCGGTCGGGGGTATCTGAGGGGCAGGTTGTTCCATCTAGATCAGACATACACAGGAGAGAAACCAGGAGCACAGTCCCGAGCCGCTTTGACTTCGACTTCTGATAAGCTAAGTGAAATTTGGTTGTGGCATCGCCGCTTAGGGCATCCATCTTTTAGTCTTATGAAGAAAACCATGCCTACTCTGTTTATTGGTGTGGATGAGTCAGTTTTACATTGTGAAACATGTGTGTTGGCCAAGAGTCATCGTGCTACTTATTCTCCTAGTCTTTCTAATAAAAGTGTTATTCCTTTTGAGTTGATTCATTCTGATGTTTGGGGACCTTCTCGAGAGCCTACTGTATCGGGTATGCGATATTTTGTGTTGTTTATTGATGATTGTACAAGATTGTCATGGGTTGCTCTTCTTAAAACCAAAGATGAAGTCTTTCCCGCTTTTCAAACCTTTCGTAATCTTGTTCAGACACAATATCATAGCACCATTAAAGTCCTTCATTCTGACAATGGGGGGGGAGTATGTTAATCATGTGTTCCAAGAGTTTTTTCAAATCCATGGGATTGTTCACCAAACCACGTGCCCACAAACACCAGAACAGAATGGAGTGTCCGAACAGAAAAACCGTCATTTACTTGATATGGCTCGTGCCCTTCTTTTTAGTGCTCATATGCCTAAGTATCTTTGGGGCGATGCTATACATGCTTCCTCTCATCTTATCAATCGTCTTCCATCCAGTGTCCTTCAAGGCAAAATTCCATTTGAGGTTCTCGCCTCTCATGTCTCCTTACCATCCTTTCACAATCTTCCAGCTCGTGTTTTTGGTTGTGTTGCCTTTGTCCATGTACCCAAAAATCAGAGGTCTAAGTTGGATGCCCGGGCCCTTAAGTGTGTGTTTGTTGGCTACGGAGGTCATCAGAAGGGGTACAAGTGCTATCATCCACCCACCAGAAAGTATTATGTCACTATGGATGTTACTTTCTTTGAAGACATGAGTTATTTCTCCTCTTCAGATACAGCTCTTCAGGGGGAGAATTCATATTTTGAAGAGCTATATCATGGAGAGGGGGAGGAATCAGAGGGAGAAGGAGAAGCCACACAGCCAGGAGGTATTTTGACGGATCCGGTTGAAACTATTAGCTCGCCGCCTCCAGCAGCAAAAGCACCAGTTCCCATCACTCAAAATGAGGTTGAAGACACAAATGCCCCTCCTGCCATCGCTTCTACCCCTGACCCACAGCTTCCTGGTACTGAAGATCACCCATTTGAGGTATGTCCATCCACTGATACTAGTAGTAGTGAGTCTAATGTTGAGCAATATGTGTTACCACCTAGGACCACTCGAGGTCAATCAACCAAAAGATATGAACCTACACTTACTGCCAAATCAACATATCCAGTAGCCAACTATATGTCCACTAGGAGGTTGTCTAAGTCATATGAATCATTTGTGAATCAAATATCTGCTGTATCAGTACCTAACAAAGTGCAGGATGCGTTGAGGGATCCAAAGTGGAGGAAGGCTATGGATGAAGAGATGGAGGTGTTGCAGAAGAACAGTACTTGGCAACTTGTCCCTCCACCACAAGGCAAGAAGGCTGTAGGCTGTCGTTGGGTTTTTACCGTGAAGCATAATGCAGATGGATCAGTGAATCGATACAAAGCACGTCTTGTAGCAAAGGGATTTACTCAGACGTATGGTATAGACTATGATGAAACTTTTGCTCCTGTTGCCAAGATGAATACTATTCGGGTTCTGCTCTCGTTTGCTGCTAGTTTAAATTGGCCACTCCGACAGTTTGATGTCAAAAATGCATTTCTTCATGGAGAGTTAGCCGAGGAAGTATATATGAGCCTCCCACCAGGGTATGTAGTTGCTTCTCCTGGTGAGTTTGTATGCAAATTGAGAAAATCTCTGTATGGTCTCAAACAGTCACCTCGCGCTTGGTTTGGAAGATTTTCACAGTTCATGCGGAAGGTTGGTTACAGGCAGAGCAACTCAGACCATACCTTGTTTCTCAAGCATCAACAGGGGAAGGTAACAGCTCTAATTATCTATGTGGATGATATGGTAATCACTGGTAATGACACTGTTGAGATGGATAGACTGCAGAGACAGCTAGCTTCTGAGTTTGAGATGAAGGACTTGGGTGAGCTTAAGTACTTCTTAGGAATTGAGGTAGCCAGGGGGAGAGAAGGAATCTATCTGTGCCAGAGGAAGTATGTTCTTGACTTGCTGACAGAGACAGGTTTATTAGATTGCAGACCTATTGACACTCCTATTGAGCAGAACCATGGTTTAGCTGAGTATCCAGATCAGGTACCTACTGATCGAGCTCGCTATCAGAGGTTAGTTGGACGTTTGATTTATTTGGCTCATACCAGACCAGACGTTGCGTATGCAGTGAGCGTGGTGAGTCAGTTCATGCATAATCCGAGTGAGAGTCACATGGATGCTGTTATGCGAATTCTGAAGTACTTGAAGTCAGCTCCAGGTAGGGGAGTACTATTTTCTAAACACAACAACATTCTTGAGGTTTGTGGCTTCACAGATGCAGATTGGGCTAGAAATATCACAGACAGGAGGTCGACATCAGGTTACTTTACCTTTGTGGGAGGTGATTTGGTTACATGGAAGAGTAAGAAACAGAAAGTTGTGGCACGTTCTAGTGCTGAGGCCGAGTATAGAGGTATGGCTCACGAAGTGTGTGAATTGTTGTGGCTGAGAAATCTGTTACGTGATCTGGGTTTCATACTCAAAAATTCCATGCAGTTGTATTGTGACAACAAGGCAGCTATTGACATATCACAGAATCCAGTACAGCATGATCGTACTAAGCATGTGGAGGTTGATCGTCACTTTATAAAGGAGAAGCTAGATGCCAAAATCATTAGCTTTCCTTTTGTTCCAACTGAAGAGCAACTTGCAGATGTACTTACCAAAGGAGTTTCCAGGAAGGCGTTTTATGACTCACTAAGCAAGTTGGGCATGGTTGATGTATATGCGCCAACTTGAGGGGAGTGTTAGTGTGAGTCATCGTTCCCTATTAGAAATAGACTACAAGAGAATATATTATTGTAATTACTTACCTTGTATATGTTGTGTAGTACAGGAGTACACAATAGTTGTAGTACGTTGTAGTACAATTGTAACCCTTTTATATACACCACAGAATGGGTGTAATAATATACAAGAAAATTCATTCTCTCAATACTGTCTTATTTGACTATATATCCCTCTTCTTTTGCTACTTATCCAAAAGATTATTTGATTTGCAGAACTGTATTTTCATGTAATGAATTTGCCGCAAGTCTGCAAGAGACCTGATTTTGAACACTGGCTACATACTCTTTTACATTCCAATTGGTGGTTGGGATGACATGAAACCTTACCCTATAGCCTTAAGGCTTCTAAATCGCATTAGCTGACCAACAAAATACAAAGCAAAGGATAATAAGGTGCTAACGGTTAGTGATAATCACTCGTCTCTCACTCACACTGGAAATACCAGATTTTAGGAGACATCAGATACATTTGGTGAGAATAATTGAAGGAAATCTTTTGCAGAGGTGCCAATGGTAAACCACTATTAACTACACAGTCGTTGTTGCTTAAAACCTTGAGTAGCCTGGGATTGACCAGGGTTTGAGGAAAGCTTCCGCACTTCAAATGAAGGTTGATAACTGGACACATTGGGCAGTTGTTTTGCACTTCCACCATGAATGTTGGAGATCTTCCGAACCCTACTTGAGACTGTTGCACAGTTGGGGCATGATCATTTGTAGTACATTTTTCTTCCCATCCTGAAAAGAGAATTAGCACTTGATTTAATCAGAACAAAAACCCAATTAATCAAACTCGATCTCGTGTGTGTGTGTGTGTGTGTGAGAGAGAGAGAGAGAGAGAGAGAGAGAGACCATGGCAGAGAAGAGATGCAAAAGTAAGAAACGTCCAGAGAAGAAGCTTGAAAGCTGTTTGGCCTTGCATTCTGGGTTAAAATGTGTAGTTGGAATGAGTTTTTCAAGTTTCTGCAGCATGGAAGTGGTATATATAGAAGAGACAGAAAAAGGAGTGGATGGGGTTGAGTAAGTCACAAGCTTTTGTGTGGTTGTGTAGAGAGAGAGAGAGAGAGCGAGAGTCACATGGTTGGAAGAAGAAAACTAGAAAAGGAAAAGGGAGGGAGAAGGACATGTACGTTCATGCTTGCTTCCCCACCAAACAACTAGCTTACAATGTTTCACATGGACAATGTCAGAAATCCCAATAAGGCTGACAACAATTCCACTGCTAATCTACGATGCAGCACCGCGTACAGACTTAAAAGAGTTAAAAGACATCTCTTTTTCCCAGTCCGACGAAACCAATCACATGTGCTTGTTGTCTACCTACAGTCACACGGGTTTGTCTATGCTTCAACTCAGAAACCTTTTGCATGCATTTCAACTCACTCCTTTCTCCTTCCTCTCTGCATTATAATTATAATTTTTGTTTTTCAGACTCAGTATTTTACTTCACTTTTTTGCAACAACAACAAAAAAAAACAAAAACAAAAACAAAATTGATGTTTAGTCATCCAAATATTAACGAGTAAATAGACTCTAGCAATCATGCGAATGTGATTACATCGGGGAGCGACAATATGAGAGGAAACGTAGTAGCACGAAAGGCTAAGAAATTGTATAACGTACTTCATAATCTTAGCCACATATATAATTTAGAGGTCTAAAATTTTCAACCTTTACCTGGATTGTAATTAATACTATAATTTATCAAATAAATTTTTTTTTTTTTTTATGTTGTTGATTGCTCCACGAGTCTTGCAGCGACATCAGTGCCCGCTGCCCTTTTGGCGTCTTGAATTCTATTTCTTCGGCCAACGAATCAATTAATCACGTTCCATTGCTGTTTAGTATCACACTTCCACTGCTTCAGGTCATGCGGCCGAAAGGGAAATTATTAGGTAGTAGTCCGGGACCACATAATAATTCCCCGTGCCGAAAGCTTACATTTCGTGCACAAGAAAAAAAAAATCATCGCCCACAGATAAGAAGTCCTCATATGCATGGAAAAAATCATAATCATCTCCGAGCTTAATGCTGCGTTAAAAAAGGCTTTGCGCACCCTAAGGCCATCTCCAACCCAAATGGCTAAAAATGGCCCTGGGGCTAAATTTTAGCCTAAATTATGTACTATTCATTGATCTGACATCAACCGTCTCCAACCCGTCAAGGCTAAATTATAGCCCTAAAATATATTTTAACATTTTGAATTGGTTATATATATATGTGTGCTTATTTTTTAAAGTCAATTGACTTATAGTAATTGAAATAAATTATATGATAAAAAATATTTTTTCGGTTTTATTTTTTTTTTAAAGATAATTAAAAATATCTTTAGCTAATTTTGAAATGAAATAAAACTGGAATAGAATTTTTAATATTTATTTTATTCATGACATAAGCATTTCACGTACAAAACCACTTTATTCCATTACAAAATTTTCGTGATATTCCAAGAATCATATTCAGCTTTATGTCATTCTTTGCCTTCACGTACAAAACCACTTTATTCCATTTCAAAATTTTCTTGATATTAGACTTGGATGCGTTACAAGACTTGACAAGGAAAATTTATTAATAAAAGATAAAAGTTACAAGCAAAGTTTATTCATAATAAATAAAAGTTACAAGGAATTTTTAATAGATTATAACAATTTATTTGGGCAACATTAATTACTCATCCGAGTCATTGAATGGCATTTCCGGGCGGTACTCATTCGACGTCGAACCAGATGACGGAAACAACTCACGGCGCCGAATTTTCTCCATTATCTCCCTTTTCTTTCCGTCATAATACTCTTTACTCAAAGGAGTAAAATTGATGGTTTGCATTGCTAAAATAGCTTCTTCCCTATCACGCTCTCTTCTCTCTTCCTTGAGTCGATCTCTTCTTGCTCTTTCCTCCTTTGATTTCTGGAGATCTTCTCTTAGTTGATTTAGGTGTGCCACCATTTCTTCTCCAACGTTACTTTCGGCTTCTTTTCTCTTGGCAAGTCTTCTTCTTGCTGCATTTCGCCCAATTGGCCTAGGATTTTCAGTTGGAGAAGTTGTTGGTGGAGAATGGGTGGAACTTGTGATGATAGGTTCAACATCATCATCTAATTCGAATGAAGAATTTTGTTGTGATGTTGGTGTGTTGTAAATAACTTGTGGTGTATCTTGAAAAGTCGCCCAATTACATTCTTTGGCCAATTTGTAACAATTGAGAAAATTAAATTTTTTTCCTCTATTGTCGTCCCGAAAATACTCTTCCGCTTGGTGTTTCTATAAAATGTATGTTGTAAATGATGAGCATAATTAAATATAATCTACATAACAATATGATACAAAATTTAAAAAATCACATTGTATTTTAAAATAAATTTTTCTTTGAAAAAATACTCACTTGATCTTCAAGATTGCCTCCACTTTGGTTCGTCCTCTCGGCACGTTTGATGCAAGAGTGCCATTTGTTCATTTGAGGAAAAATGTGTTTTTGCCACCGAGATTTGCAACTCTCCCACGTCCTTTGTACCAAAATAGTATTTTGGATCTCCATGAATTTTTGTTGGACTTGGATCCAAAGACCATCTTCCGATTGACTTGTACCATTGACAGAATTTTGGGATACTTTCACGAAAGCAACGGTGAGTGCTTCATCTTCCAACGGTGACCAATTCACACTTCTTTTCGACGAACTAGCCATTTTCGATAAATGTAAAATAAATGAGAGATTAAGAATAGGGAGAAAATAAAAGATTTAGAATAGAGAGATATATATGAGGAAGTAGAAGGAAGATGTGAAAAAGAATGTTGAAGTCATATGTATTTATAGTGTAAAAGTTTTAAAAAATAAAAATAAAAATAAAATTAAAATAAAACTAGCCGTTGCTGACGTCATGCATTTGTCACACAGCACTACACGGGTGGGCCTCCCATTTCTGATCCATTTGGCCCTAAGGGCTAAAGTGTTATCCTAAGGGCTATATTTGCCCCTTTGTTTGGCCTTTTGGCCCTAAATTTTACCCCTTTGGCCCTCATTTGTTTGGGTTGGAGACCAAGAAGGCTAAAAAAAAGCCCTTTGCCCCTTTAGCCAAACGGGTTGGAGAAGGCCTAAGCTCAATAAGAGGTTTTTGATATAGAAAATAACCGCACAATCAAATTTGAGTATTTATTCTCAAAAAAAAAAAAAAAGTATGGTGTAACATATTCTTATTTTTTATTTGTACGCTGTATAATTTTTCTGTGTTCTTAAACGGCCTGGCATATGTGAGTATATGTGGGAAACTATCGATCAATTTCTGTTTTATCAAAGAAAAATAAATTATTCATTAGACTTTTATCAATAAAACTGTTTTTTCTATGCAAATACATTATTTCAAAATGACGCTTACCAAAGACGCAACATTAACGCGAGCAATAATGACAGTGTAGACCAAAAAAAAAACAGAACAAATAAACCCTGCTACCACCCTTGGTTCTTACGTAGTATATTCGACGGGAAAATCGTCTGTACAGTACCTGACCTTTTCCCCATTCTAAACTTCAGTACCTCACGTTCAGAAAATATCAGAACGGTACCTGAGGTTTCGACCCCGACCGAAGATCAGTACCTAGTGTCGTTACCTCCGTTACAAAAATTGACAGCTGAAGGATATTTTCGTCTTTTCATATTTTAATATATTATTTTTTTATCTAATTCATTTTGTTTCTATTTTCTTTTTCTCTCTCACTATCATTCCCCCCCCCCCCCCCCCCAACTCTCTCTCTCTCAGCCCCATTCAAACCCAGAACCCTTCCCTGCAATCTACATCATGTCTCCTCTTCTTCCTCCCTAAATCACTCATTGATGAGAGCCCTCTCCAGCTACTCCACCCTCTGCAACAATGATCCCAGCAGCCGAGTTTGCCTGTGAACCAACTCCGTCACCAGACCCACCATCTTCTTTAGTAGCTCCTCTTTTTTCTTGCTTTGCATTGAATTAGAGTTGAACCCAACTTTAAACCCAGCCAAGGAGTAAACCCAATGACTTGCTCAAGGACTTGCCTTTGTCTGGGTTTCGGGAAATCGAAGTGATCGACATGGAAATCTTCTCAAGTTGTTTTCCTTTAACCACTTTGGTGGTGTTATGTGTTGAAATTTGCTACGAGTGTTGTTTGAATCACAAAGTTTGGGTATGGGGTCGTGTGGTTATGGTTGTGGTTGTGGTTGTGGTGGTGGTGATGGTGGCTGATGAATGATGGCTTTCCAATTCCTCTGCCGCCTCCTATCGAAGCCAGCCACTCCCACCTCTCGAGCAACTCTGCTGGAGTGCTGTTGCTGTGATGGTGATGGTGGCTGATGGTGGCTCACCGACTCTGCTGGAGTGTTGTTGTGCTGCTGCGCCACCTTGAAATTGCTGATGCCCGACCACCACTTGAACCTTCCCGCCGCCGCCGCCTAAGCCCTTCCCACCTACGACCCTCCTAACCCTTTCACTTAGCATTCATGTATAAAAAAAATTAAATAAAAAAATAAAAAGTTTTTTTTTATTATATGAGAAGAAGAAAAAAAGGTTATAAAAAAAAGGTAAATTAGTCATTTAATGATCAAAATATGCCAGCTGTCAGTTTTTGTAACGGAGGTAACGGCACCAGGTACCGATCTTCAGTCGGGGTCAGAACCTTAGGTACCGTTATGATATTTTCTGAACGTGAGGTACTAAAGTTTAGAATGGGGAAAATGTCAGGTACTGTACGGACGATTTTCCCATATTTGACCCTTGATTTTGTTGATCAGATATTCTATTCCGTTTCCTTCCTTACTACATTTTCAGACCCAAATTCCGTTTTCTTTTTTTCCAATTTTTCAGTGAAATCAAATATACGATCAACTGCAAATACGTAGATAATTCTAATGAGCGTACGAAGTTTGCTACACGTCAAGTAAATGGGCAAATTACGTAATAATTAGCTGTGAACCCTGTTAAATGATAATTCAGTCCGAGCTCTTGTTCTGAATGCTTTATTCACTCAAAATGGCCGTCTCGCTAATACTACGCATGTCTTGAGATAAATTTCAGACAGGTCTGGGTAAATGAGAAAGTGAATGAGCTAGGTAAATGAAACAAAGAGAAAAGAAGTTTGAACAGATGGGGCAATAAGGTAGTCGAGGGAAAGAGCGGTTGCTCAATGAATCATGAAAATACAAGAACAATAGTATACAAATCACTTTTCATTGATAACATTTGAATTGTTTTTCACAAAGTTATGTAATCATATGAACAACAGGATCCCTAACCAATGGCGAATTACAGAATCAGGACAAAATGAGCTAGGTTTGACAAAAGTACCCAACTTTTTCAGCCGGGTGAAATTAAATTTTGTTATGAGCCTCAACGACATCTTGAAATTTACACGACCGGACCAAGAAGAGGAACAGCTTGAGCAAAAAACAGCTGAATCACTTGCTTCTTGTCACATCAATCTGGGTACCAAGGATCTCACCCGAACATATTTTACAACAAGAATTTTCTGCATAAAAGAAGGTAATATAAGTACATAGGCATTTCAAAAGAAAATGGCTGTACTAACTACCAGGTATGCTCCTTTGTTGGAGACTATTTTGGCTGCAGTATCATCCCTGGTCATTAGATCAATTTGAATGTACTGTCTTTTAACAAGTATGTAGGGAGCATGCCTGTATAAGTGTGTGATCCTGGTTTCTTGATTCCAAGTTTTACATAATGGACACTGCATGTCTGTGGACACAGATCACAGACAAGATGCCCCAATTTATTTGCACAGAGATAATACGAACCCCAAAGACAACATAGAAAGTGACCCTTATTTTATGATGGTTGGAGGAACCAAGTATATCTTTATGTATTATTATTAACAAAACTGACCTCAAAGACCATTGCAGCAGTGTTCTCCTCAACCAATAAAATGAGAGAACATATCTATAGGAGTGAAAATCTAATACTCGATAATGAAACCTAAACAACTCATCTATACTATGTCTTTGACCTTTCTATCCATCTCCTGATCCTATCCCCAGGCAGATCCAATTATTGTTTAACTATCACGCGTGGCATCAACAATGCAATATGAATAAGCAAAATGCTAGAAAATCCAGTCTCTAGGGAAAGGTAACAAAAGCACAGGAAAGACGTCACATCTCCTTTTACCAACCTTAATCATTCTCCCGTCCAATCTATTAATTCACTGCGAGACGCATAAAGCTTTGTCCCTCGCTCTTCTGAGTCAACATCATTAACAACCCCCCGGCATCTCGGAAAACCACAATAACATGCAAGTTGTTCATCGATTGAAAAAAATCTGTAAAATAAAGGAGAAAGTTAGCACCTGAGATACAAAAGTAGAAACTGCAAGCACAAAAAGAATCGAGGATAACCTATAATCATATGTAAGTTCTTCCCATCTTTTAATGTCTCTCTTTGCAAATATAATTATATGCTCGTCAGAATTCACACTTATGACTCTTGAGTAGCAATTTGGCTGCAACCACGAAAGGCGATTCAGGTCAGGAGAATTAACTAAATATAGATATGGAACTCACTAAACATAATTGTTCATGAAATTCAAACGATGCATATATAAATTATATCTTTCAACCACATCTAAAATGGTTAGACACGTAAGAAGTGCAACCAAAAGCTGCAGGTGAACGTAGAAATATGCAGGATCAAATTGACAAATGAATGTCTTATCTCCCAATCCACATGTCTTAAACTAACAGCAAAATCAACCAGTTTATGAAACTTCACACAAAAAGTAAAAACCAGATAAGGAAGATCAGGTCAGATTATACGCACTTCACAAGAGTGATTGATCAGGTGAGCAATGCTTCCAGCCCGTGTAGCATCAATGACTCGTTCATCATCAATCCGGAACATATAAGTCCCAGCCCCCTGCATGGGAAAAGTAAAACTTTGAAGAGACACTTCTTTCTCATGTTATATGGAAGTATCAAAATATGTATAACTTACTAAATGATAAATAACCTAACTTATATGGATAACAATATGAATACTAGAAGATCTTAGTAGAACAAAATATGCTTCGTAGAAGCCTGAATCTTGGGGAACAACTTAGCACTGATTCTTAGTTGTGACATTAAAGTAGTATAAACACAATTTAGCAAATTGATGAACAAATCAAACCGATAGAAACTGCAACTATTTGTTCTTTTGGATCAACTGAGTGTATAAGATTAGACTCGGAAGCTTAAACATACACGTGGGATACATTTACAAGTCTAGTAATTCCTTACCTCCAAGTACCTTCTACATTCTAGTACATTTATATTTAACATCTAACGATACAAAACAAAGACTAAGAACAGATTTCTCCCATGCACAACTGGGAGCACTTGATATGGATGATACAAACTAGATCTCCCTCTCCAAATTGTCCAAAAAGTGCACGAGAAGATATCTCCCAAATCAACACTGCAATGCTGTAGGAAGAAGTACTTGCCCGCCATGAGAAACTTAAAACCATTAAAGAATTGTGATTACCTCCAACTCATAACCACTGAAATACCCAACAAAGCAAAAGTTTCAGAATGTCTTGTCTTCGTTGCAAGACAAATAGTCAATAACCCATGAATTATTTTCCTCACGACACCATCCATCAGATCAAACCTTCACTTGATTCCTTAATCCAACTTCATCATGAAAACCTCACCTTCTTTAAATATAATATAAAATTAAAATTTAAGAAAAAACTAAAGTTCAACTTGAAACATCAGTCTCTTTCATGTTTCCTGTCCCCTTTTCTCATCCACAACTCTATATATTGGTATGTGGCTCATTTCCTGCACATCCAAAAATGTAGCAAAATCTATCTTAGCTTAAAAATTATTCTTCTCGTCACTAAGCAAACAAACTCCTCTTCCAACTTGTCCAACCTCAAAACCCATTCTTATAACTCCAAATTTACCAAAACTCCTTATTTCATATATTTATCTCTCCTTTCAACAACTTCAAATTCTAGGCCAACAGAAATTTAGGAATCAACCGCCTTAAAAGCTCACAGCCAACCCCTCAGATCCTTCAACATCAACGGTTTAAAAATTTAAACAGAAGGAACTCCCAGTAGTACCTCATACCAATAATACAAGTTTCTGCTTTATCCAACAAGCATATACAGGCATATTCCTCTTAATGAGGCACCCATAATAAAAAATCTATTTGCACTCCTATGGATCCCATAATCAATTCTTCAGTATTCTATGAGTAATAAAAGTGAAGATCACTCAAGAAAGCATCAAGATGACTGCTTTAATATCCCTTTAAGTACATCCACGTCTGAGAACATAACTCGTCCAAGAAGACTTGCAGTATAAGTCAGTTAATTAGTCACCTTCTACAGGGAGGTGATCCACAATATCATTTAACAGTAGTCTGTGTGGCAGTGCCATACTAGCGAGCACAGCCCCATGACTAAAGAAGCAAGAGAACCGCAAGATCAAAGGCTGTTAGTACACGACAACGTCCTATACAGCATAAAAATATAATGCATGCTCCAGTGATTAGGGATCCACAAAATAAATTTGAAATGTAAATCTTGTAGAGTTGAAGGTCATTAGAACCAAAATAATGCAAGATAGCATCATATGTTTGAATGATCTCAGCAATGACTTTTTATAATAACTTACCACCAATGAATTATATATGAAGCGCTCTCTCCTGTCAGCTATAGGAGGTCTGACAAGTTCACCAGTGTATTCAATCACCTGCAAAAGATGAGATAAGCATTCCATATTCTTCTCTAGGGAATTAGAATGTACAAAGAATGTTATTATACCATGTCCCCTGCTCTATGTGGGTGCTTCGCAAATATACCAAATCCATGAATTCCCGATTTTCCTAATAAAACAAGTTGCAAGAAAAATAAATTAAAAACAACAATAATACTATATATAACATTGAATAACATGGCAGATCCATGCAACTGTCCTGAAAATACATAAAATAGAAACTAGTGGAACTAATGCTTAAATTCGATAATACTTCAGCATATTTATTAAATAAAATTCTGCATCTTATCTAAGAAAGAATAATAAAACACAGGAAAAGTCAAAGTTTATCGATTATTAGTTAAACGTGACAAGTTTTTCTTTTTCGTAAAAAATCAATAGAACAACAAGCATCTGCAACTAAACATATCCATTATGCAGGTATACTGTAGAAGCGTAGAGTGGTTAGCTTAAATCAGATTTACAATGTCTTAAATGCTAAGAACACATAGGCAATTAAATTTTATTGATTACTAGATAAATTTCTGAAAATCAATAGAACAATAAAAATCTACAATTAAACATGAGTTATGCAGTTATACTACAGAGCCTCAAATCACATATACAATTTCTTAAATGCTCAAAATGTTCAATAAAGACCAAGGTATTGAGTACTTGCTTCAGAATATATCTTACCAAACGCTAGTCTTTTTCGAAAAGTATCCCTCATGTACTTATACTTCTCAGCCATAGAAAGTATATCGGTAGGAGCATCAAGTTGAGAAGCTTTCAGCCTCAGAAGCCTAGAGCTGAACTTAGAGCCAACAACACTATTGGGAGGCAGTGGATTGCTTGACAATTGGTGTTGGCTGTACCCACCAACTAAGTAAGGTTGGTTCTCAACAAACAAACGCTTTAAGGATGCAGCAGCTATTGCTTCAGGTTCTTTTCTCCCTCTTCTACAGGAGTAATTGTATGGCTCTGCCCAAAGGGTTGAAAGCAGAGATTATAAAACAAATTATTAATTTCATAGAATTGAAAAACTAAACTGGTGCTGAGAAGCTGTGGGGATTAAATTTCAGGCATCAGTATCATAGAGGTCCTGTTCTCAGAAACTATTTACATCGGGAGGAATTCAGGGTTTTAGTTCTTAGCTCTAATATGTATTATTTAGCTCTGACTAAAAACTGACGGTGTCAAACCCAAATACACAGTTTACCAATTCAAAGAATAATAAACTACACCCACACCTCATGGAGTGTCCCTAAATAAAGAAAAGAGTAGTATAATCACATGACATCTGTTATAAGAATAACAACAATGTCAAAATGATTATGATTCCCAGAACTGGTCTAGCACCAGTATACACACCGCATACCACCAAAAGTGGAGAAATGTTTTAATTTATCTGAGTGTGACATAATGAGCATCAGGAATAAAAGTAATATAACTCTTAAGATAATACTGATAAAGCATAAACATACCAGTACGAGCACATCCAGATGGATTAGATGGTGGGGTGTAGTCTGAACATTGGCGCACAGTTCGGCCAATCCGGTCACCAGCTGCTGAACGGTCATTAGATGGCTGCTTATGCTTCTTGCAAAAGGAAAGAAAGCGAATGCATTGGCCTTCTTCATCATCATCTACTGAAAGTAGATGCAGTCTCTCTTCGTCCTCGAGCTTTGCATTTATTAGAGAGAGAGAGAGAGATAAGTCAACATAAACACTTCATGATGGATTATTTGAGGTAAAAATTGAGCTCATTATTTACCCAAAAAAAAATAACATAAAGCAAGCTACTAAACATGAATATAACATAAAACCATTATGTAGAAATGAGAGAAAGACTACCTCAACACAAAGACCAGCAGCTCGTGCACAAAGTGGATGATATGCCGCATAACAAGTATGGTTTGAACACTACAAAAAAAATTAACACAAAAGTGAAAATCCAAAACAGCACATTATCAATTTTGATACAAAAATATAAACATTTAAGTATGCCCCAATAGATTAGAATAGAAATCAATATGTATTTTAAGTAGTTCAAAATACAGCAGTGATGCTGTCAAAACGTATGCATCAATATGCTATATGAAAATCAACCAAATTATAGCACAGAAGTTACACTTATCACACTAATGTAAGGAAAACAAGACACTCCCTGTGATACTAATATAACTGGAGAAAGTTTCTGGGAACACATTTTGTTTTTTCTCTTTTTATATATATCCGCAGACGTCTCTCAAAACCACTTCACAGATCCAGGCTCGAAACTGGGGCCCTCCTGTCAAACCCTACCATATTTCTGGGCAGTATGGACAGAGCTTCTTTAACGGCTTCATGGCTTATGCCTCGAGTTTTTGAAGTTTTCTCAACCTATTCTACCCCACAGCTTAGCTTATTTACTTACGGGCCACACCCCCTCCAACCTCAGCCCAGCTATCATAATAATTCTAGCACCGTCCCAAACATGATTATTGATAAAAGTAATTTGGGGTTCACATCCAAAACCAATTGGCAATGGATGGAGTGACACAAACCCTTATAAAGCCATACACGTGGACAACTTTGGGTGACGTGGAGCCCGTGTGGCCGTTAGGCATGCACACGTGGGTAACCCGCTCTGATACCATGATAAAGTAATCTAGGGTTCACATCCAAAACCAATTGGCAATGGATGGAGTAGCCCAAACCCTTATAAACCCGTAGGCAAGGTCCCATTTTCCCATGTGGGATGTATATATTCTCAACACACCCCCGCACGTGTGGCGAATTTTCAAGCCATACACGTGGACAACTTTGGGTGATGTGGAGCCCGTGTGGCCGTTAGGCATACACACGTGGGTAACCTGGCTCTGATACCATGATAAAGTAAATTGGGGTTCACATCCAAAACCAATTGGCAATGAATGGAGCGACCCAAACCCTTATAAACCCATAGGCAAGGTCCCATTTTTCCCATGTGGGATGTATATATTCTCAACAATTATGATGAACCGAATTTAGTCACATATACTTTCTCCACCCATTAGCTTTCACCTGTTGTTATTTTTTCCCCCTGATTTTAAAATTTAATTACACTACTGTAGTACACAAAGGATAAAGCTCAATAAACAGTTCTATATTGACAGCACAATAATACCCCAGACACTAAAGGTCAATATTGCAAATAAACGCCCTTAGGGTTAGCCCAAGTGGTGAAGGGGAGTTGGGAATTGAGTTACGACTAGGTTAGATCAGGAGTTCGACTCCCCTCTAATGTAACAAAAAAGAAATATTGCAAATAAACCGGTTGAAATTGTGGTTATAATAAAACACAGCACAGTGACAGCATCTGATATGAGCTTACTTGAATACAGGCTCCATAAGAAACACCACAGATACTACATAACAGCTTCCAACGATCCTGTTACAGAACAGATTATCAGTAAAAGCAGATAAACCTCACCACAAATGCTTTTGGTGATTTTGTTTCCATATTACCGAAAATAGATGAGACCAATACCACAAACCAATCCTTGGAAATTAAAATAAGAAAAGGTTGAATAAGCTAAGGAAAAACAGAGCGAGTGAATAACAAACAAAGGAGGTGAAAGTGGTGTGCAAATAAAGTAAAAAAGTAATTACCTTATTGATTCTGCTCAACCCATCAATAGGTTCCATTCTCTTGATATCAGATAGGCAAGTTTCTGGAGTATTTTCAGAGCATTAACAGAAAATATAAATAAACAGATGAATAAACAAATATGAAAACTGTTCTATCATGAACCTGGTATCCATATGGCGCAAGCCAAATGAGCCCAGCGCCCATCAGTTGTAGGCTTCATTGCACCCCCTAGAGAAATATCAATTCAATACTTTAGCGATGTAAAACCCATGGAATTTCAAAAATGGAATCATAATGATATCTAACTACCTATTACAGGACAAAGGCAGCAAGGTGGTGGAGGTTCAGGAGCTCCAGGCCGGCATAAGTTGCATAACCATAGAACACCACCAACAGGTTCCAATTCTCCATAGCATCTTGCATGGACCTAGAAAAACATTACTACTTCTGGTGAAATTGAGAATCAGACACAAATAGGTGGAGCACAAGAATACTTCAAGAATAGTAAAAAATATGGCAGAGAATAAGCATTTCAAAACCCTATACCAAGAACCTTGGTTTACTAAAGTGGGTACAACCAAAACAAAACTATACTTAGCCAGTGCAGAAGTTATGAGATCCCCAAATCTGAATAATTGAAGAAAACGCTTACCATCATTCTGCATTTGTCACACTGCAGGAACAGGTTATTTTCGTACTCCTAAAAACAAAACATCAATTAGCTAGCCAACCAAAGACATAATTACATACATAATCAAAATCCAAAAAACAAAATGAAATGGAATTTGGCAGTAGGGGATACAATAGTATTACAAAATGAAACAATTATAAGCAAACAGGAAAATAAACAGCCAAACATTGTACAGAAGCAAAGACATAGTATCACTGATATAGTCAGTGAGGGTGAAATAAACAAGCTTCCACCTCATCCATGTGGCAAACACTGCATTTATCAAGGTCTTTCCAGTCCACACGAACTGGTCTGTAACCAACAGGAACATCTCGATATCTTCTAGAGGTTGACTTGCACTTGGCTAATTTTGAAGCATGGCTGGATTTTAATAACCCCTGCCAAATCCCAGATGTTGCTTTAGGATAACAATCGAGCAATATATGCAGAAGCAGCAATTTATTTAGAATTTTAGAATGCCATATCCTGAACAATTAAGAAGATGACAGCCAAGACAAAATAGCAAACTAAGAAACTAATTAAAAAAAATAATATATATGTATATTACACACACACACGTATGTATGTTTGTGTGACATTTACAGACAAGCCTATATGTGAAAATGTTATAATGTCTTCATGTGTTCATTCATAATCAAGCATCTATATCCCACCCACATATTGTTGGGACATGGAAGTTCAGCCTAATTAAATATTGTTGTTTTGATACTTGATTCTGATCATCTGAGAAAGCGGTAGAAAACTGATGGGCATGCTTACAGAATACAAGTTATAGTAAATATTTAAGAGAAGATGTCAAACCACTCAACCTTATTATTATTATCATCACTATGTAATGAGAGTTCAAATATATTACATTAACTCAGCAGACTATTTATCAAGAAAATAAAGATGCCAAGTTTTGATTTAAGGGCCCAGATTAAGAAGTTCTTTTATTATTCGAAGCATTTTAAAGATTTTATATCGGACGGTAGTCATTGAGACCAAGTATAATGACTCGGTAAGGACTGGATTTACTGCAAGTTGGCTGACCAACCTTGCCGATAAATTCAGCATGACATCCAGAATGAATATAATTTTTGAAATTTAATAGATACATTTGATATAATAGTTCTAGAAAACGTATAAAATATACCACATCTAATCTATTGACAAATATAGTATATCAGAATAAATTTAGTGCGAATGTACAGCTGAGCTGAGGTACCTGTATAAGTTTTGCAACTTCAGGTTTAGAGAAACCAAACATCTCAGAGCCAGATTTATAGAGCTTTTCTAATCCATCATCAGCATTAGCATCAGAATCATCAAGAGCACTGTTTTGTATTTTCCTTATCCTTTTGTATATTTTATCCCAGCAAGCCGACGGTGTCGATCCCTTGAACTAGAAAAGAGGGGAAGGGGAGAATACATAACAGTACAGAATCAGCATATCTTGATTTTATATAATTTAATTTCTTGTATTGTAAAGATACTGACTTGCCGAAAACAGGAATCTTAGTACAAATATTGAAACACATTACAAGACAATATGTGCATCTATTGCAAAAACAATGGCAGTGTCCCATAACTAGAAAGAGGGTTTGCACATTCCATCCCACTGAAATGGATAGTTGTTTCCGACTCTGGATCACTAGTAATGAAAATCATCAGCCAAAAAACACACTAGTAAATAAACCCACCACTGCAACCGCAACCACCATTTGCCCCCATAGAACTCAAATAATACTTATCCCTACAGAACAAATTTTCAAAGCCATGACTACATAACAATCTCTCCCTACTAAATGGCATCACCTCAAAGGAAATCATTCTTAGGATAATCCAACATATAGCCCAAAGAAAAATTGTTCCTAAAACCATAGACAACACAACTATCATGTCTAATCAAACATGAATTTAATGTATACCATCCTATTCTGTATACAATCAAGTCTTGCTCGCAATCTAAGATACAATAAATACATTAAATATCTACAGTCGTCAGCAATACATAAGTAAATTTTGCAGTAGAGATATGAACAAAGGGCAAGGAAATTAAAGAAAGAAGTACATACAATGTCTGACACTGAAAACTAAAACCAGAGAAAAACTAACCTGCTCTCCAGTGTCTATTGAGACTTGGAACAGAGGTCGAATTTTTGATTCAGGATCTCTCAGTACCTCCATCTTATACATGGTACATACACTCGGATCTAACCAAAATATTAATGCGAGATTATTATGAGACTGATGTTATTGCAATAAAGATTATCATAGAAATATAGAGAAGAAAAAAAAATCAATAAATGTATAGTATATTGATCACATTTCACCTGTTATTGAAGTAAACTTCCTTACTGCAGTATAACCTTCAGGCCAAACGTATCTCTCATCCTGAAAATATTTTGATTCCCTCACAATCCTTCCTGGAAGAAAATTCCGTATGATGAGTGAGTAGAATGCAGTTACAACTCACACAAACAAATAGGATATATCTCTTCATAACAAAGTTAGAAATAAATAAATATATGAAAAATATCATAAAAAAAATGTTACTGCCCCGAAGATGTCTGAATCAACTAAATAACAAATAAATAAAAATGTGGTATTGTTTCCTCCTACCAATTTTTTTTACTTTTTATCTTTCTAATCAAGGGGTAGGCAATACAGGAATAGTATCATTCCCTCATTGAACCCCACTGCCCAAACTCAAATTGAACCCAAGACCTTCCCCTATACAAGGGGAAGATGTAGCAATTTGGCTACAGGAATGGTGGTGTTTCCTCACTCAATACAATCCAGAAAAAACTAGCTTTCAATAATACAAAAATGTGGATAATGCATGAGAACTTTTACTACTAGTCCTGGCATTGTGGCATCTAGGAATGTGGGAGCAGTACAATAGTACGATGCCTTACCTAGTCTTATTATCTGCAGATCCCCCATCACTAACACAGAAGTTCCAAGGCAATCCAGCGACCTTGGAATCATGACATCATCCAGACATCCTTCTCCTGAATCAGTGCGCATTCCATCCTCACCATTTTCACTTTCACAATCATCAACGTTTATTCCTTTTTGCAATCGTAGCATTCTTCTAGGAAGCTTTTGTTCACTGAGATACCTGATGAAAAACACAAGATATGCCAATTATGCAATAATTAAAAGGTTCTCATACTACAGTGACAAATGAATCAGAAAATATACCTGTGCTAAACCCTGAATCTTATAATTTTTGGAAAAAAAAATGAATCAAAATGAACAAGAAGTATTGTAAAAAGATCTAGATGAATATGTATGAACAAGGAAAAAACCAGCACAAAAGAAATGAAAAAAATATATATATACTTGAGGCAGTCGTGAAAGGTACTTAGGGTTACGGGAGTACATATCCAAGCATAACTCATCTAAATCTCATACCCTCCAAGTCTATAAGTACACTCGATAATGTCTCACAAACAGAAATTCAAACATCTAAATAATTCAAACGACGGGAAAAAATGACTCGTGAAAAGTCGCCCTCCAGGTATATGCCAATGTGTTCCAGCATGCAGACATAAGGTCACAACTACAAGAATCAGAACAAGCCTGAGTGACTCACAACTATAACAAATAACAGCAGATGCATGAAAAGACTCAGAAGGATCCCAATTATGAATGAAAGATACAGTACAAGGATTTGAAAGCAAACTTCAAGAACACTATTTTCTCATGTTGTCATATTAACAAATGAACTATGCACCATGAAAAGACTCAGAAGGACCCCATTTATGAATGAAAGATATAATGATTCAGAAAGTAAACTTCAAGAACACTATGTTTTCATGTTATTTTAATGAAACTGAACTATCGTATTAAGATTACATTTTCGCTTCTTCCAAGCTTTTAATAAATCGAGACTTCCTGCACTTCAAATGGAATGAAGAAAGAAGTCCTTTGAGAAATGAGATAGCCTGCTTCACTTTAATCCTGTATCAAGTACAACACAAAAAGGATGCTGTCAGATTAAAAGTATTCTGCAATTATTGGCACATCAGATGCATGAAAGCCCTTATATGTCAATGAATCTCAAACCTTGCAAAGTCATGGGTACCAAAGAATTGCACTGGAACTGATCCTCCTACTAAAGTTTTACTTAAGCCTTCACGGTCACCAATAAGTGATTCATCCACAACAATTGCTGGCCACATAGCATAGCCTGCGCTAAAGCAGTTAATAGTAGTTTGAGAAATCAATAATTGAATGCGAAAGTTGAAGCAAAATCAAAGAAATAAAAACTTCATGTATCACCGTAGTAGAGACATATGTAATTGAAAACTTATCTCTATGATTCACTGAGACCTAATAAGTCTACACTTGTAGCCAAACAACCATCATGGCAGAAAAAATAATTCTCAGTTTTACTCCTAATTTAGCAATACCAAAGATTGAATTTGAATATATCTTTAGAAACAAAGAAAACTTTACTGGGCATAGAACTGATTTTAATGAACATTTGCAATCATCTTATATCTTTTATTTCTTTCTTATCAACAGAAGATTCTTATCCAAAATACAAAAAGCAAAAACAAGAAGAAAGGAAACTATTCACTTGGAAAGAGACTGGATTTACATCCAGTCAATAGAAATATGAAAAATAATAGTGCGTGAATACTGAATACTGTCTTTGTGTTGAATAGCTCCATGGAGATTTGGCCTATATTGTCGTTTATCTTTTGGAAGAACATCAATGTTTTCAAAGAAAGAAAAAGCTATATACCAATGAATATTAAATCTACCTAGAGCTAAACCAACAAATTGGTATGAGACCCAAAAAACAATCACATCTTAAGTTCATGTCTTTTCCAATAAAAGAGGAGCTTCCAATGCAAATGCATTTACAACTTCATCTACTATGTTTCTGTGCCAGTATCTCCTAAACCATAAGATAGCATTTCAAAGAAACCAAAACAGTATATTAAGCACGTACCAGTAAGCTTGGCCCAGATGATATCCCCAGGCTCTAGTTCCTGGCAGTCATCCAAACTCGCTGCTAGCACAACCATCTCATTATAATCATACACATCACTGTCCAGATTCTTGAGACTGGCACTCAAATTCAAACTCTCCATTTCATCCCGAGAAATATAAAACTTAACTCTCTCGTTTGAAAGAATCAAATCTTCCTCATCACCATCTTCATATTCAACCTACATTGTAAAAGTCAAACATTATGGGTCCAACAAGTTTCAAGCCCTAAGTTTTTACTATTGATCCTAAAACTGATGGAGACGAAAAGGAGAGGCATACATGATGCTTAGTACTGTCAGAGTTGTATCCCACGACGCGACCGGAATATGAATTAGCATCCAATGGCCAATAAACCTGTACTCAAGAAGCGCATTTTTCAGAATTTCCTAAAAGCACAGCAATGCTATGCTCAGATCCTCAAGAATTGAAACAAATGTCAAAAGAGCTTACAGAGTGCTTGCCTTGCATTGTAATCCAATAAAAGTTTTCGGATCAACGCCGGTGAAACTCAACCTGTTGACAATCACACACACATTACCGATAGTTTTCTAGAATCAAAGACTGGTTTATGAACTGAAACCCTAAAACTGACATACTTACCCGACCCATCTCTTCACGGAAGGTGGAACCTTATCGGCGTTAACAGAAGAATTGCGCTTCTTGGAGCTCGATTTCGATTTCTCAAGTTTCTGATTGCTGCTTCGACACTCTCTCAATCGAGGCGCGTCCAATGTACGCAGAACATCAGAATCAACCCCCAATTTGACTAGCTCGCTACTCCCGAACTTCCTCCTCTTCTTCTTCTTCTTCTCCAGCAATCTCACATACTCATCCCCATCGACCTCTTCCACCTTGACGGCCTTGGGCTGTGCCCTAGCGACGAGACCGTCGAAGAAGGACGAGGAGGAGCGGGGCCTCTTTTCGCGGCGGCGCGAGTAGACACGGACAATCTCGGGCTTGTGCGGCGGCGGAGGAGGCGGAGGAGGAGGAAGGGGCTTGTGATCGGAAACGTCGTCGTTTTCAAAGTGGTTGAGCTTGCGAGCCTTGACCTTCTTGGACATGACGTTGGAGGAGCCGCTGGCGGTGACGCGGCAAGGGGAGGTGGCGGAGTAGACGTGGTCGAGGGAGAGGTAGCGGAGGGGCGTGGCCGTGTCGACGTCGATGGTGGCGTCGTCGTTTCGATGCTTCAGGGGAAATGCCATGGAAAGTGAGAGAGAGAGAGAGCAAAAGTTCGGGAGGGGGAGGGTTTGAGGCTCTTGCTCTCTCTCTCTAGAATCTGTTTTGGGTACTGTGTTTGGGGTTTGGGGTTTGTAAAATAGAGAAATAGAGAGAGAGGTGGGGTTAGGGTTTTAAAAGGAAGGGAGATGGAGATAGAGATTTACAGGGAGACAGATCTGGTGAGTGTGTTTTGGAGGGAGGGTTTTGCCCCAATTATCAGTTTCCCGCCTGCAACAATGAGACTAGAGAGAGAGAGAGAGAGAGAGAGAGAGGAACCCCCAACCCACCGGAACTTCTTTGTAAACAAAAAAATAATTAAAAAAAGGTGTCCGGATAAAATAAAATGAAAACCTTTTTTATCTATTATCTGCACCATGCCGCCAGTTAGACGTCATACTTATGCACAGCGAACCCGTTTCGAGCGTTTTTTTTTAAACAAAAATATTACAATAAGTACCTTAATTATAAATCAGAGAAAAATATACAAACAGTACCTGAATTTAGGCCCATTATAAACAATATAAAAAATTACTCATAATTGTCATTTTAAAACTTTAATTAGGCCTCGTTTTCGCTTTTAAAAAAATCAGTTTTTGTTTAAAATTTTAGATTTTATTATGTTTGGTAAATAAATAAAAAACAGCTTTAATTTAAAGTTATAGGTCACTGGCAGCAGATTTTAGAAGCAGCTTAGAGGTTGCTTTTAGAAGCTGTTATAGATAAAAACACACTCTGCAGTTATTTTATGTACTGACAGCACTTTTAAAAATATTATTTACTAAACATGAAACTGTTTTACTTCATAGCTGATTATTCTCACAATACAGGCAGCAGCAATTTTTTTTAAAAGTCACAGCAATCTCAAACTAGCCCTTAGCCATAATGCCACCTTATTTTTCTTGTACATACTTGCATCTTCAAAGTAATTTGTTCTCTGACGATTTTTTCCTTCCACCTAAGAAAACCGATCGCTGATATCTCAGTTTACTCACTCTCTCTCTCTCTGCGACTCTCCCAGGGAAGCGCTCTTTCTTCCTCTTCGTCCTCTGACGAACCATTCGTCACTTTTGTTTCTCTAGCTTTCGGCAACAACGGTCAAGACGACTACGGCCTTCATCAACCCTAGCTATGACCTGAACGACGAGAGATCTCGGCGTTCCAAGCACAACGGCTATCTCTCGTCGTTCCAAGCACGACGGCCACTTGTCTAATTGAAGCATCTCGAGGTCTCTCTCACGTCGTTGGCGATCGATTCTCCCATCAATTGCATACACCTCCACTGGGAATGCGTTACACAATCAGATCACCGCAGTGTTTTCATCTTCGAGTCCCCGACATTGACTACGTCGTCTTTGATGTGTTTCTCTTTTTTGATTTTGTTTGAAATTAATTTTGTTTCAATTCAAAACCTGAGCTTTAGAACTAATATTGAATTTATATTGGATTCATTTCGTTGAAAGTGCAATTGGATGTATTGTAAAGTGGATATGTATCATCATAAAGCCAATTGATTATATTTGAATTGCAACTCATTCCCCTGTGTTTGGTTTGTGATTTTCATTTTGGTTCTGCTGCTTTAATAATAGAGTTATTTTGTGATTTTCGTTTTGATATCCTGTAGAAAAAGATATTGATCCTCTCTAAAAATGTTACTGGAATAGTTTTGATAAGCTACTATTACTATAAGACGAACCTATTATGCATTATTTGTTGGTTTATCTGTTTTTTTTTTTGGATAATTGATATACTGCAAAATAGCTACTGCTACAGTTTTGAAATGCTGCTGTCATGCTTTCCACAAGCTACTATCATTAGCAAACAAAGCTATTGTGCATTACTTATCAGTTACACTGTGTTTTCATTCATATCAAAACTAAAAGCTATCTGATTAATAGAGATAGGTGCTGCCGTCTTCATTCCTCAAATAACATAAAATTGTATATATTGATTGTTAAAAAAAAAAAATTACATATATTCATCTATATGTCATTCTTTTGATAGGAAAAAAAATCATAAGTCATAAAATACTAAAAATAACAATTTTTTTTATAAAACAATTATTATTAAGATTTGATGAATTACCTTATTGATTAATGTTGCCTTGATTCATAAATCTACTAAAAATCAAAGAAAGAGTAGCAAACTTCGGCTTGCGTTTCGTAGGAGAAGAAGTGGAAAGACGAGAGAAGACATAACAGAGAATGAGCAGGAGAGAAGAAAATAAGTGTATAAACCTAAATATTGTTTAAGTAAATTCATATTTGTGTATCTGGCCCAAACCCTAGGTTACTTGACCTAATGGTAATAGGGTTAAATTAGAATGATCTAGATTCCTATTTAATGTATGATTACCTTTTCTTGTATGATTCGGATTCTATGCATTGTAATCCTCTATATAAAGATGCTCATATTATCAATGAGAATACAGCAACAATTTTCTCTCAATTTCTGATTCCCTAAAACATGTTATCAGCACGAAGCCCTAACCCTGAAACCCTAAAAATCGTAGCCTTCAAAACCCCACATCGCAACTCATCGCTAACCCTACCTGGTTAGCCTCGCTGCCCCTGCAGTGCCCGCGAAGTTTCGCCTGCTCTCACGCTCCTGACCCGCGACACTTTGACCACACGACCCCGTGACAAATAGACCCCTCGAGCACGTCTTGAATCTGCTACCCCCGCAGCACTCTCTCTCGCTACTCCCAGCGAGCGCGCCCTGCATCTGCTGCCCCCGCAGCCCTACGCTTGCTGCCCCCACAACAGTTCTCGAGGCATCCCCGCAGCATCTCCGTAGCTGCCCTGCGGTATCCTTGCAGCGGTCCCGCACAGGCCCCTGCCGAGCCCTCGCGACTCCACTACCCCGAGACCTCGCGAATCTGCAACCCCGCGACCTGGACTCCGCGAACCCACGGCCTCATGACTCCGTGAACCTGCGACCCCTTGACTCCGTGAATCAGCGACCCCCGCGACTCCGCTACCACGCTGCAATCGTACAAGTCTACTTGCTCGTACTAGGACTGAAGCTCGCCTCCAAATCCTACGGTAAGGACCAAATACGTTCTACGATCCTAAGAGGCATGCTTTACTAAAAGTTCCCGTTTTGAAGTTTTTATTCTTTTTCTCTTCTTTTCTCGAGGACTTGCAACCTCCCTTCTTATACCCCCCTTTCTTCATCATAGGGGAGACTTAATTAAGCCGAAATGTGGGGGTTTGTGCTCACTCCAAGCTTGGAGCTTGTAGAATCCTCCAAACTAAGAGTTTGTTGAGAAGAAAACGATCGACCACATACATCGTTGTTTTGATCTAATCATAAACCCCTCTTGGAATCGGATTTTCTTGGAAGTGACTACGCTCAGAAAAACCCTAATTTCTTGGAAGCGACTACGCTCAGAAATTTTATATGTTTTTGTGGTAACCTTTTCGCTCCGAAACTAACCTTAATTTCTGGTTCTCTTTCAGGAAGAGTAACCTGAACAAATAGGACTTTGCTCCATTGGGAACAACTGGATCGGGATATCACAAGTGGGTTCGTGATGTCCGCCAACATCCAAAGGCTGATGGAATCCTGGATACGATTCTCGAGCCTAGCCAGGACATACTAACTGTTGAGCAAGCTCAAGCTTTGGAAGCAAATAGAGCAGCCTTAGAGGCAAATAAGGCAAAAGCTATCATCCTAATGACTCGTCATATGGATGATTTGCTCCAGTATGAGTGTATGAATGATGAAGACCCCAGAAGGTTGTGGGTCTCACTCGAAGAAAGATTTGGCAACGTCCGTGACTCCCTGCTTCCTGACCTAGAAGTGAGATGGCATAGCCTTCGCTTCTGTGATTTCAATTTAGTTCTTGACTACAACTCGGAAGCACTTCGCATTAAATCCTTAATGAAATTCTGTGGTAAAGAGATCACAGATGCGATGTTGATTGAGAAGACTCTCTCTACCTTCCCCGTCTTTGCATTGATGGTTACTAAAAACTATCGAATCGATGTTACTGTAGGGCTGATCACAAGGTTTCATGAGCTCATTGGAGCTATGAATGTCGCTGAAAAGCATGACAACATCTTTGTGAAGAACTATAATTCAAGATCCGTGGAAACAGAGCATATTCTAGAATCCAATTATAGTCGCGCCCCAAGGAGAGGGTGCCAAGAGCGAAACCCTAATCTCAGGAATACATTTGAACTTTCTAGTCCATATAATCGCTCTACTTGGGAAGGTAATAGCCAAAATAGGCGAACACGGAACAGAAGAGGTCAACGTGGAAAGAGAGAGAGAGAGGCAACACATCTGGCCATGTTGGTGGCACCACCAACACTAAAAGCCATCTAAATGACGCTTTCAAAGAGCCTCAATCAATGGAGTCTGAGCAAAGAGGTGTATGTTCTCGATGTGGAGCATCCGGTCATTGGGCACACATTTGTAGAGCTCGTGAAGAAATTGTGACCGCCAACAAAGCATATTGCGAAGTGAGAGAAGCTCACTATGTGGAACAACAAAATCAAGAAGATGATCTAGAATGAATGGTTGAAGACTACAAATCTAGCTGGGATCAATAGATTGCCAATTCTGTTTAAGACTTTATTTTTTCCAAGAGATGTAATAGTCAAGTGCCATATATGCATTAGCTAGCATTTTGGGATTAGATTTTCTTTGGTCAAAGAGACAATTATGTAACTCTGTTGGCTCATGACTAAAATTTTGAGTTCTTTTCATTATGAGTCCATTTTGATTCTGAGCATATGACTTTTTTACTACGATGGTTGGGCCATCAGTATTAATTCAAGGACATGGAATAGTCCAAGTTCCCCTTGCCAAATGGCACCTTGATTACTGTCACAAAAACTCTCTACACTCCTAGGGCAAATCGCACCTATGAATAGCCAACGGATTCCATGCGAAAACACGTGTAGAGAATGGAAATGAGTTCCTTCGCAATACCTCTAACGATTGCGAACAAAGGCGCATCTTAGAGAAGTTTATGTGTCTTTCTAGTGGACTCTATGTCATTATTTGAGCTATTAAATCCAATAAAGTTATGAGAGAAGATCTTTTGGATTTAGATCATATTGGCTTTGTCACGACAAGATAGGTCATCCTAGTCATGATATGATGATCCGTCTACTAAAGACTTCATATGAACATCATTTATTTTGAGCAAAAAGGAGCATGAATCAAAAGTTGAATTCTGAACTAAGTGTGACCACCGCCGCTGCCTCTGGAGCCACCGCCATCCACCACCTACCTAGGGCTGGCATAGTCCTTTTCCATGATGCCATGAATAGCATACATCATGGTGATGGCGCCCCAGGTGATGCTGCAATCACCAACTTTGCTTCAAATAGCGTTTCAGACGCTCATGCTAAACCAAAATCCTCATTGGTTGCTTCTAAAGCCTCTCGCTCGTTTTACAAAGCCCATTCCTTAGGGAAATTTGGACTGAGACCGTCCTATGCAAAGGATATGAAAATATTCATTATGTTCTTACATAGAATCCATGGGATTCTGTTGTCACGCCCCTGATTTTTAACACAATAAAAATCGATATATAATCTCATAATTATACATGCGTGATTGTTCAGTGATCAATACAAAATACCTGAAATTATTTTCCTTTTCAACCAAGTACATACTGATGCCTTGAACCCTCAGTGTCAATATATTACACGAGCTTACGAATTAAATTGCCAACAACAAAATAAAACGTAATTACTCCTCAAAGCTCACCACAAGCGGAAGTCTTAATAACGGTAAAGTCACAAAAATGGCTTCCTACCGTAAAGCTGCAAATGGCGCCATCTCAGCATGAGCCACGATTATCCTAACCTGCAGAATTAACCCCTACACCGTTTGAATGGTGTACCAGGTTACCACATAAGAAACCAGGTAAGCTTTTGCAAGCCCGTTTGAGTAACTCAAACACACACGCACAACTCACTCAACAAGGAATCCCATCAACTTGTGAGTAAGAATCACACACTCTGTTTTCCCAAAACAACACATTATTTTCCCAAAAGAAAACAACACGAGCCACCCCGTGACCCAAATCATATAATCTTTAACCTAACAATTCAAATATGATAAGTCGATCCAACCTAGATACAACAACAATCGGTCCAACCTAGACAAAACATCAACACCATCAATCATATCTATCGTTAACCTAACAAATAGAATATGATACGTAAGTCCTCCCCGGACATTTAAAAGAAAAAATCCTCGAAACTCTCTTTTAAAACACATACTCATGAGCATCAAATAGCTCTCTGCTACCCCCTATGATGTATATTGGCACAGACTAGAGTTCTAACTGATCGTAACCACTCGCCCTGCCACAGGCATGATTCTCGACTCCTTGTCAGACCCCGAACTTCACAGATCAAAACATCTCAAAGAAATCGCGATGGACCTAAAAGTGTTACACTGATTACAATTACCATCTATGACCTAATTCCAGTCACCATCTGTGACTCAATCTCGATCACCATCTGTGATCCACTCAATCTCAATCACTATCTGTGATCCACTCAATCTCGATCACCATTTGTGATCCAATCAATCTCAATCACCATCTGTGAGCCACTTAATCTCGATCACCATCTGTGACCCTTGTTACAAGGACTAATACATTTAAAATGAGTCACACTTGACTCAAAATGTAACATCAAGCTAAATATTTTTCAAACAATATAAAACATCTTTTTCCACAATATCGTTTCCTGAAAAGTCACATTCAACAATAATATGAACTCATCATGCATATTATTTATCATACATCATCCACAAATATATATATATATATATATATATTATATATACGTAGTCATTCGCTCAGGAATGCATATTAATATCAACTATAGTTTGCAGTTAAATAAATAACGCCAAAACAATAATGGTAACTCCGTTCTTAAATGAACGTTGTGTGATTACTCACTTCGAAACTCCCGCTGCGTCTTCAATATAGCACAAAGCAGCCAATCCACAAAATAATCGTCCAAAGTACTTCGTCAAGTACCTAACACATACGGTTCCAACTTAGTAACGATTCACATTTGATTTAAGTTCGAAACTCCTGTTTTGAACTAAAATCCCCAAAGTGGCGCCAATAGAGGAAAAACCACATCCGAGACCTCCCAAAGTCTGCGGAATACTTCAACGATCGATATGACCAACCCACAAGTCGATCGGAAGCTCGAATCTTCACGGATATAATAAATCGACCGGTATGAAACCGTATAAATCATAACAAATTCATACGAACTCTAAAATTTGCATATTATATATCGAAACGCTCGTACCAACGAGTATAACATATATAATACCAAAAGCAGTTCCCTACATGGCCGAAAAGCCACCAGAACGACGCCACAGGCAGTGGAGCACCGCCGCCGGCCAAAACTCAATATTTCACAAAACTCCCAACATCAAAGCTGTTCATCTAAGCATGCTTGTGAATTTTCATAACTAGCTCGAAGTCAGAAAACAAGCATAAAGGGTCGAAAACTAGTTTACAGTTATCTCAAAAATAAGATTCATATATGATCAACCAGCAGCAACCTAGTGATGTACCAATTGAGTTATTGTTAGATTCTTTAGCTTTTATTTTTTTTAAATAAACATGCACCCTAGCATGTATATAATAAAAAAAACTTATAGATAAATATTATAAAACTTTATATGAAGCTAAAATTTAGATTTAAATGATTTTGTAAGTATCTAATTATATATATTGTCTCTTGATCAATAGTTCATATAAAAATTTAACGAGGGAATCCAACAAAGAATATAGATAAGGGCATGGACCGAGTACAACATGGCAAATATTTTCAAAGAAATACTTAATCCAAGCGATGATGATGAGCCAACGAAATATTTTTCAATATGGGAAGATAAGAAATTTGTAATTACTTGTGCATTTGGTGTCCTCTTTGATTATTTTATCAGCTATATTCTTGTAATTGTTGAGGATAAGATGTTCTTCTAATAGGACGTGATCCTGATGTGGATATATGTTGGTTTACAATAAACCATTGATTTGTTTTATGTCTTAGATATTTTAGTTTTTACTATGAGAATTCTTGTCAAACGGAATGCAAATATGACAGTTAGGGCACGCATACTTCAGTGGTTACCTACTATACCTCACATTTATCTCTTTCTTCCCATTACACAGGTATGTAGAGGCCTTTCTAGCTCAATTATATTTATTTGATTATACTCCTCTAAAGTTAGTATATATTTGACAAGTTATGTAAATTTGTAAACTTCAAGTCATCTAAAGTTAAATAATTCAAAATTTTCAACCTATAAGATCACTATTATCTTCTGAAAGTACTATTATCTTCACAACATCTACATACTATTTACTAAATGTGACAATACTATAAAGAATGTGGAATAAGGATAATTAAGCGATATTACACATTTGGATTGATTAAGCAAAGTCTTATTGTAGAATTTGGAATAGGAAGATGGCTTTAAGCTACATTGTATTTTCTTTTGTTATTCATTGCTTTTCATGTAAGTTCTAATGTCATATAGCTCTTAATTTTGAATGACTAAAAAAGAATGTTATCAAAAAGAATACCTAATCCAAGTGATGATGAGCTAATGAGATATTTTTCGATATGGGAAGATAAAATATTTTAGTCCTAGTGTGGGAACATAGGGATGGAGAAAGAACATTACGTTAGACTTGATGAAATGTACACGTATAACCGAGTGTGGCAAAGTGTGGCATTGTAGTCCACCAAAACATATCCAATGTGTCACTAATAAAACTCGATCACATTTTCTCCAATTAAACTATAAGCATCTGATCCTAAATCTCAATTATGGTACGTAATATGAGGACAAATCATATGGTTTTATAGTCTTCTCTAATGCCTTAAAGGCTACTAGAACTCTATCACCAGAAATCTTCAAACGAACACGTTTCGTCTTTAAATAGAAAAACATCTCTCTTAGTGTTCTTGGAACTATATTTAGTGGTATTGTGGTAATTAATCTCCACATACTCTTATAATTTTTCACAACTTGAATAGGAATGTCATCTTCATCTTGTTCACGACATCATGAACTCACATCTTACATCCTCTCAAGTAATCTTTTCCTAGCCTCAAAGTATTATTTTCATATCCTTCAAGTTTCCTAATCCTACAAGGTTTCCTATAAGTAAACTCTTAAAACCAACAACACCAACGTAGGAATTAATATTCTAAAAGTGCATTCAATAATTCAAACTGGAACTGTGCAAGCCTTTAGTTCCCTCTATAAGATTTCATTTTGTAGTTCTATAATCACATACATGTCCTAACTATCAGTTTTCTCCTAACTTCATATCCATATTGTTCATTACATTTTCAGAAGTGATTTGTGTTTGTTAAAAAATTAGATATTTAATTAGTTGGGTTATAATTAGCGGTCAATGTTTACAGTTATCTCATAAATAAGATTCAGATATGATCAACTAGCAGCAGCTTAGTGATGTAGCAATTGAGTTAAGATTAGATTCTTTATCTTTTATTTTTTTAAATAAACATGCACCATAGCATGCAGATAATAAAAAAAAAACTAGCAGAGCCCACGCACTATGTGTGTGGAGAGAAGTTAAAGATAGTGGAGAAACTTCTCGTACAACTACCACATTTATTGTTTTTTTTTTATTCTTTTGTTTTCTATTATACAATTTACCATATTATTTTTATTGATTAATTAGATGAATCTAAAACTGAAATTTTTTACCAATTTAACTTTAAATGAGATAAATTTCGACTATTTTTAATAAATCTATACTATAATATTCTCTATTCTCTTAATAATAGTATAAATTTATAGATGAATATTATAAGACTTTAAATGAAGCTAAAATTTCGATTTAAACAAATTTGTAAGTATCTAATAATACATATTGTCTGTTAATCAATAGTAGTTCATATCAAAATTTAACGAGGGAGTCTGGCAAAGAATATGGAGGTGGGCATGGAGCAAGTACAACGTGGCAAATATTATCAGAGAGAATACTTAATCCAAGTGATGATAAGCCAACAAAATATTTTCCAATATGGGAAGATAAAATATTTTTAATTGCTTGTGCATTTGGTGTCCTCCTTAATTCTTTTGTCAGCTACATTCCTATAATTGTTGAGTATAAATTGTGTTTCCAATGCGACGTGACATTGATGTGGATATATGTTGCTTTACGATTAGCCATTGATATGTTTTATACCATGAATATTTTTATTTTTTACTTGACGAATTTTTGGCAAACGGGATGCAAATATGATAGTTAGGGCACGCATGTTTCAGTGGTTACCTACTATGTCGCGCATTTATCTCATTCTTCCCATTACACAGGTATGTAGAAGTCTTTCTAGCTCAATTTCGTATTTGATTTTATTATAATCTTCCAAAGTTAGTATATATTTGACAAGTTATGTGAAATTTGTAAACTTCAAGTCATAAAGTTAAATAATTCAAAATTTTCAACCTATAAAATCACTATTATCTTCTAAAAGTACTATTATCTTCACAACCTCTACATACCATTTACTAAATGTGACAATACTATAAAGAAGATGGAATAAGGATGATTAAGTGATATTGCACATTTGAATTGATTAAGCAAAGTCTTAACATAGAATTTGGAATAAAAAGATGGCTTTAAGCTATATTGGACTTTCTTCCATTATTCATTGCTTCTCACATAAGGTCTAATCTCATATATAGCTCTTAATTTTGAAAGACACAAAAAGAAATTAGAAGGAAAACAAAAAATATGTTTCAATCTTCACCTTGCTAGTGCTTTTGGCACAGCTGCGAGAGAGAGCATGGCTGAAGATGAGAGTTTATACCTAGGGTGGATGACAGTGTCGTAAAAACTAAAATAATGAGGGCAAAACCGTCTTTTTCGATATCAGCTCCGCTTAACCATCACTGTTAGAGCATCTCCAACCATTTAGTCATAAGCCAAAGCCATATGCAAAATTTGACTCCCCTAGTGTCATCACTATTCATTCAATTTTTCCATCTCCAACCATGTTTAGTCAAAAGCCAAAGTCATTTAATAAATTAATCATTTTAGAGAATTAATTAACTACAATATGAATTTATTTATCATACATAATTATGTTATATAATATATCGTCATTAATTGATTAAAAAAATTATTTATTTATTTTTGGGAATCTATATATTCGTGCCACGTGTCAATGCTATTCGGATTCGATATCTTATCTCTATCTCGGTTGAGATTTTATTTATCACGTGATAAGATAAGATTTTCTAGCTCAACTTTATTACCGATTCTAATGCCACGTGTCAGTCATTGAAAGGCTGGTTAGATTGCGTTTTTGATTTTTATCTGCCACGTGTCGTATCCTATCTTCAGATATCCTTTTCCAACCCTCCATAAATACGGAGTCATTCACTCCATCATAGCTCACCAATTCACAAACACATCTCTTCTCATATCAGAAGCTTAGAAATTCTGAACTTCGTTTTCATTTTATATTTTTGGTTCCTTGTTGCAATGAATAGGTTACGGAAATTACTTATGCAAGAGGAAGAAGATGCCATTACAAGAAATCGTCAAAGAGCCCTGGTGTTGCAGGCAGCTTCCTCTCATATCTTGAGGATCCAAGAGGAAGAATCACAGTGGGGTGGTTCACAGCCCGGGCGCCAGTACATCGCAAGAGATCGAGAAGCTATGGATCGACGATTGAAAGCTCTATACTTCACTTCGCCGTGCAGGTTCCAGGGCGATATATTTCGCAGAAGGTACAGAATGCGACCTCATGTGTTTGACCAAATGATGCATGATGTCGCCAACCATGATCCGTACTTCGTGCAAACTGATGATGCCTCCGGCAGAGTTAGTTTGTCTACCGAACAAAAGCTGACTTGTGCTATGAGGATGCTTGCTTACGGGCTTCCGGCTGACCTGTGTGATGAGTTTCTAGAAGTAGCTGAATCTACAGTTTTGGAGATCTTGTCACACTTTACTAGAGCAATCTGGAATGTGTACCACGATCAATACCTTCGTTGACCAACTCCGGCAGATTTGCAGCGGTTGCTCAATGTTGCAGAAAAAAGGGGGTTCCCCGGAATGGTGAGAAGTCTCGATTGTATGCACTGGCAGTGGAAAAACTGCCCAACCTCATGGCAAGGGCACTTCACTGGTTATAAGGGAAAACCCACAATCATTCTGGAGGCTGTGGCATCATATGATGCTTGGATTTGGCACGCCTATTTCGGACTTCCAGGTTTCCTTAATGATATTAATGTACTTGGAATGTCTCCATTATTCAACGAAATATGCACAAGTGAGGCTCCTCAAGTTTCTTACTATGTAGGTGATAGAGAATATGGCCAATGCTACTACCTAGTCGATGGGATCTACCCTAAATGGGGATCTTTTGTGAAAGCAATTAAAAATCTAATTACTCCAGAGCAAGCTCATTTTACAAAGATGTAGGAGTCATACAGAAAAGACGTGGAGAGGGCTTTTGGCATTCTCCAAGCTCGTTTTGCAATAGTAAGAGGACCCGCCCGTGGATGGGATAGGGAGGATCTATCATACATCATGATGACCTGCATTATTTTGCACAACATGATTGTCGATGATGAGCGTGAAGAAGATGAAGAGTCGCCTTTTGACCCCGATGATATCCCCACCAGACCAAGGAAAGCACAAATATATGAGAGGTATGAGGATGATCATGAGGTTGAGCGCAACCGTCCTGAACTTGAGGAGTTCATGACCCGTTACCAGGGGGTTAGATGCCCAATTGTGCATAGAGTCCTTCAAGGAGATTTGGTTAATCACCTCTGGAACATGAAGCTGCAAGCAGAGTGGAACCGCAGATGAAGAGATTGTATTTTCACGCTTTCAATAATTGGCAATGTGGCCATTGTGTGGTTTGATTGTTTGTGTGTTTATGCTTTGTAATGTTGTGTGGTTTTATTTTATTGTTAGTGTGTTTATGCTTTTGTAATGCAGTGTGTTTTATTGTTATGAATAAAAGTGAGATAAAAACAAGTTTTTGTTTTTATTTGTTAACTATAAAATATAGCAACAATTTTATTTCATAATTGAAAAACATAAGTGAAAAAGTACAACCAATAAAATATTTCTAATTTCTCCCCATCCATTGAGTCTCTTGAACTGGCACGTAGAGGTCCAAGTTAGAGTCATCTTCACTATGTGGTTTATATTCTTCTAGAGAAAAGGAGGGTTGACGAAATGCACCAGCACTAGAGCTTTGTTCCTCCCTCTCAATAATCTGTGCTTGCTTCCTCTCCCAATAACTCCTTTTTTTGGGTGTGAAAATTGACGGATCCACTTTCATTGTGCGAGCATCATCCGCGTGCTGCTCAGCTAATTTAGTCTCCTCCCTGAGTCGCAGCCTATATTCGAGATCGCGCTCTCCTTGGTCTGCAATCCTTTGCATTTGCAATAAGAGTTCACCTGTTTCGTCTTGCCTGGATTTTTTCTTAGCAGCCTTTTGAGCTTTTTGACCTGGGGGGCGTGCATGCACATTTGAAGAGCTTGGGGAGTCACTCGCGGGAGTGCCGTCATCCTCTAAGTTGATAGAGGTAGGAAAACTTGAGCTACCGACATTCATGCCCGGAGAATTGCTAAACTTTTTTGTATCCTTTAATATTGGCCAACAATGCTCAAACACAAACTCCTCTCCTTTAGCTAAGGTACGATAGATTGACTTAGCTTGTAATACCTATAAATAAGAAGATATTAATCATGTACTATATATATTTATACGAAAGTCAATATACATAACATGCTAAAATAACGGTAAAATTAATTTTAAAAATAAGAATAAAACGTTAAGAATAAGGATGATTACCTCGTCGGTGGCGTTATCACCACTTCCTCGAAGAAATGCCGCTTTGTTAAGAGCTTGACGCCATCTTTGGCATGCCGGTCTAATCTTTTTCCAACGACCGTCACACCCTCCTCCCAATCTAACCACACCTCCGGCAGGCTTGCAAGTCTCGTATACTTCATGTATACGCTCCCACAAATTTTTTTTCTCTTGACTAGTACCCTTAGAGCTGTCTTCACCAACGGTAACTACAGCTATGCACAAGGCTATATCTTCGGCGTCCTTCCAACACTCTTGTCTTGGGTTAGGCATCTTCTAAAAAAATTGAAAGCTAGCTAGATGAAGAACAAAGGTGAAAAAGAATGAAGTTTGGAGGAGATTGGAGATGTTTTGGAGTGAAAAATTATGAAGAAGAGGGTTGGTATTTATAGAATTTGTTAAAGTTACTGTTCCAACGGGCAAAAAACATTTTTCTGATTTTTTAGAAAATTTTCTTTTATTTTTTCAATTTTTTTTTGGTTTAAAACACATTTACTTTATTATTAACCGTTGATTTTAATCCACACAGTTTTTTGAACCGTCAGATTAGATATTCCCTAAATTTATATTTACTTTTTGATTTTTAGAACCAATTAATCTCAGCCTTTCATTTTAAATTGAATTAATGAATCATGAATCTCAACCGTTGGTTTTCAGTACCGTTGGAAGCCCCAACGGCTTCTGTCACTGGCGGGGCCCAGTGTCGGCCAAAGTCTTGCGCGTGTATGGCGCGTTTCTCCCCCTCCAGCTGTTATTTTGTCCTTTTGCGCGTTTGAGGGATTCAGACTCCCCTCTGCGCGTTGTCTCTGTGTTCCACAGAAAACCCATGTGTAGCTGGGGCCCAGCCGATTCCTTCCTCATCCAATATGGCTTTCGTTCCAGCTCCCTTCGTCAAAATGACTCCCATTTTGACTAATAAGCCAAAATGGCTAAACTGAGTGAGTTGTTGGAGATGGCTTCCGGAAAAGCCAAAGCCATTTTGGCTTTTGACTACAACCGTTGGAGATGCCCTTACTAAGCAAGAATTGTTCCTACGCTATAGTAGCAAACCTTTAAATAGTATATATATATAATTTTGAATTCAAAAGATGTGTAAATTTAACTAATTACACAGTATACAAATAGATTGATTAAGCAATGTTCTAACGTAGAATTTGGAATAAGAAAATGACTTTAAACTACATTGGACTTGCTTCTATTATTCATTGCCTCTCATGTAAGTTTCAATCTTATATAGCCCTTAATTTTGAATGACACAAAAAGAAATTGAAAGGAACAAAAAATGCTTTTCAATCTTCACCTTATATTTATCTTTATTTTGTATTCAAAAGATGTGTAAGTTTAATTGATTGCATAGTATAGACAAACATATATGATGACATATTGGTCTATTCTAGGAGTGAGAGGGAGCATGCATAACACTTGACAAGGGTATTGCAGATCTTGAGGGAAAAGCAGTTGTTTGCTGTACCTACATGTACGTTTGCAAGCATAATTAGCTATAATGAGCCACGCTCATTGTACCGCCAGAGGTACCGACTCTCACCAAGGGGGCGACATGTGGAGACACGGCCAGGCGGGCTACCGCCCGAGCCCGTGGTCGCCCCCAGATCACTGCTGACGCGCCGCACCAAGGTAGCATCAGAAGCTCCAGATGCTGGGAATTGAAGCACAGCAGTCCCACATCGAAAACAAGAAAAAGATCAACATTCTCCTCACCTATAAAAGATTCTCTCCTCTCTCCTCATTAATTACGCATTTACTACTCATTTATTGTTATGCTGCCTATATGCGTTGACTGACTTAGGCCTCGGAGAAGTGAAGACCACCCAACGCGGTCTCCCTCTGACGCCCTGTCTCTCGTGTGACAGCTAGCGGAGGCCATCAAATCCTCATAGTAGTGGTCCGCCCACCGGACCCGCGTTAAACTAAAGATCGGCTACCGCCGGACTTTGAGCATTAACATTGGCGCCGTCTGTGGGAAGTCTTGAACAAAAGATCATCCCGCCACAATCACCATGACTAACGATAGCGAGGGAAACGCTGAAGAGCAGGCAGACCAGTCAGCCATTCCCCAACATACCCACCCGGCGGTAAACATCAACCGCGCACTATTCAGCACCCCGGTAAACCCTGGAGGTGAGACAAACCCAGGTAGCAGCCGCCCACCAAGCCAAGACCTCACCTCCCTATATGAGCTAGCATTGGCGGATCTTCATACGGCAAACAGAGAACGTGAACAAGAGCGCAAAGAAAAGGCCGAGGCCCAAAAGCAGGTGGCCACGTTAGTATCACGTT
Source organism: Rosa chinensis (assembly GCF_002994745.2). NCBI lineage: Eukaryota > Viridiplantae > Streptophyta > Magnoliopsida > Rosales > Rosaceae > Rosa > Rosa chinensis. The sequence continues at coordinate 33,576,116 of NC_037091.1, read as the reverse complement.
TTGATGAACTAAGAAGAACACTGGAGGCAACCGCCAACCCTGCACGGAGTGAACAGTCACGGAGCACCAAGCACAGCCGACCGAGTACAGGCGCATTGATACCAACACCAGTCGTACATATGCAGGTCCCGCTGAACCCACCAGAGCTATTGGGAATGGGGCCGCCCCCCGCGCCCCAGTTAATGTTAGAGCAGGAGGCAGAATCATCTCTGCAACCCCACAACTCGAGACCAGGGGCAAGAATCGAGGGAAACCCACCGGTCCCCAGGCGAGGATCAGTCCAGCGGAGTGCACGGCCGAACCCCGCTAGCTATACAACCGCTCAAATACTGGAAAGGATGCAGCAGTTGGAGCAAAGGTTAATCCGAGCGGAGTCAGGTACCCCAGCGCCAATTACAAATCTACTTTTCGCGTCCAGGCCAGGACCATTCACTGCTGCAATACTGCAGGCTGTAAGACCGGCCTAAGCAAAGACTCCAAAAATGTCACATTACAGCGGTAAGACTGACCCCTTCGTCCATATGGACACCTTCAAGAAGGTCACCAACAACAAAGGATTCGATGACGCCACCCTATGCCACTTGTTCAGCGAAACGCTGGACAATGAGACAATGAATTGGTTCTTCGAATGCCCGCCGGGATCCATTGACTCATTCCAGGCATTGTCACACGCTTTCCTTTCTCGGTTCATCCTACTGTCCGCCGGGCACCACAATACAAGCCAACTGTTCAACGTTAAGCATGGTACAGAGGAAACACTAAAGGCATTCGTCACAAGGTGGCGGGCGGCAGCATCTCAATGCCGTGATCTTAATAAAACAATGGCTTCGGTGGCTTTTAAGCAGGGACTCCTCAAAGGGCCATTCCTCTATCACCTCAACTACAATCATCTAAATGCGGTATACGACCACCTCATGAGTGAGGCGGTCATTCATGCCCAAGCAGAATTCATCACATATGGAGAAACCCCACCGCCACCAGCAGCACTAGCAAAGTCGACACAACCCTCATCCAGTCAGCAGGGGACTCAAAACCTCCAACACACCGCCAACTGATAAAAAGAGGGAGTGGCAGCAGGGCCAGTACCAGAACAAGCTACAGAAGGACCAACACTACAAGGGAAACCGCCCATCCCATGGGGACAACCGCAACAAACATACGGAGTCCTCTTAGCGGTATGCAGTATTTACGGTCCTCACAGCCTCGTATGAGGAAATATACAATCAGTGCAAAGATCAGATCCCAGCGCCGCCCCCTGGAAGATACCCAAAGGCGGGCAAACCAAGGAACACAGGCAGGTGGTGCAAATACCACGAGGACAGTGGTCACAACACCAACAGCTGCAATGCTCTCAAAACGGCCATTGAGACCTTGTACCGTGATGGCAAGATGGAGCAATTCAAGGTGCGCCAACCACCACCTATGATCGCCGACATTGAACCCTTAGGCCGCATCAACACCATCAACAGGGGTGCTCCAATCACCAACATGTCTCACAGGGCAAGAAAGCGTTATGCGCGAGCTAATCACCCAAAGGAAGTCTGCAACATCCGCTACGAAAGATCCGCAAAACTCCCAAAGTCTGGTTGGGAGCCCATTACCTTCTCAGAGGAGGAGGAACGCGGAGTGCATCTGCCACATGACAACCCATTCTTGATCGACGCCATTCTCGGCAAAATGTCAGTCGGAAGGATTCTGGTAGATAGCGGATCCGCTGTCAACGTCATATTCAGCGGTTGTTATAACAACCTTAAGCGAAACAGAAAACTACTCCAAGACCATGAACCACTGCTCAGTTTCTCCGGTGATGTCACGCAACCGCTGGGTTCTGACTATATGCGGCTAGTTATCGGTACTAGTCCATGTATGGCGGAGATACATACGGAGTTCATAATTGTCGATTGTTTCAGCTTATATAACGCCATCATTGGTCGGCCAGCACTCAACAAACTCAAGTGCATCATCGCCGGATACATGCTGCTCATGAAGTTCCCCACACCCAACGGCACAGGCTGTGTCAGGGGAAGTCAGCAGTTGGCACGCGAATGTTATTCGACTACTATAGCACGATCAACCCGCTGCCATGAGATCCTAGCAGTAGGGAGTCTGGTACCGCCACCAAATATCTTTGAAGACCCCAGGGATGAAGAAAAGAAGTACGTAAAGAAGGAGCCGGTCAACCCGGAAACATCATTGAGGGTTGTCAGCATCTTTGACGAGCACCCTGAGCGGACAGTCCGCATAGGCGCTCAATTAGACCCAGAGCTGGCGGCGGAACTAACTCAGTTCCTACGTGACAACGCTACGGTCTTCGCCTGGTCATATGCAGACATGCCAGGTATCTCCCCTGAAATCATCACGCACAAGTTGAGCATCAAACCATCCTTCTACCCTATCAAGCAGAAGTGCAGAGCCTTCGACGAAGAGAAATACCGTGCTATAGGAGAAGAGGTTGCCAAGCTGCGAAGCATTGGATTCATCCTCCAAGTCATCTATCCTCAGTGGATTTCCAACCTGGTTATGGTCAAAAAGGCTAGCGGCAGGTGGCGGATGTGTGTCGACTTCAAAAATCTTAACAAGGCATGCCCCAAAGATAGTTTCCCACTACCCCGCATTGATCAACTTGTTGATGCAACCGCTGGACACGAGCTCCTCAGCATGATGGATGCTTTCTCCGGCTATAATCAGATCAGGATGCATCCTGACGACCGAGAATGCACCACCTTCACCACCGACAAAGGCCTGTATTGTTATAATGTTATGCCTTTCGGTCTGAAGAACGCAGGAGCAACTTATCAGCGACTGTTGAACGCCATGTTCGCGGAACATCTGGGCAAGATAATCGAGGTCTACGTAGACGACATGTTGGTCAAGAGTATAAAAGCCAGCGGACATGTGGCAAACCTAAAAATCATAATAACCATCCTCTTGGCCTGCGGTATGCGCCTCAACCCAGAAAAATGTTTCTTTGGCATCACCGCCAGCAAATTTCTGGGTTATATTGTCCGTGAACGGGGCATCGAGGCCAACCCTGACAAGGTGCAAGCCATCCTCGACTTAAAGGACCCAGAATGGAAAGTGCACGTCCAATGCCTCCAGGGTAAGCTAACCGCCCTATCTCGATTCATCTCCAGACTGACCGAAAGGTGCGCCCCATTTTTCAAAGTCCTTGAAACAACCCACAAGAAGGTCATCGATTGGAACCCAGAGTGCTAGGCGGCGTTCCAGGGCCTGAAGGAGTACCTGGCGGCAGTTCCACTACTTTCCATTCCTGTGCAAGGCGAGACACTATACATATACCTAGCCGTATCGCAATCAGCGGTAAGCTGTGCCATCGTCCGGTGGGAGAACCAAGACGAACTCCCAGTGTTCTATGCCGGCCGAGGCATGAATGGAGCGGAAACACGGTATCCTCCCTTGGAGCAACTTGCTCTCGCACTCATCGTTGCCGCCAGACGCCTCCGCTAGTACTTCCAAGCCCACACAATCCATGTGCTAACCAATCAACCATTGAGACAAGTAATGCAGAACCCTGAACACTCGGGGCGCCTCAGCAAGTGGGCCATTGAGCTCAGCGAGTTTGACATCGATTACAAACCAAGAACCGCCATGAAGGGCCAGGCGGTGGCAGACTTCATTGCTGAGCTTACCGAGTGTCAATCCAAAACTGATGCACAACCCGCAACAAAAATGATGACCACTGAAAATCCAGCTCCCCAGCAGTCAGACTGGAACCTGCATGTGGATGGCTCCGCTAGCGCCAAGGCCAGCAGCGCCGGGGTCATCTTGACAGGTCCTGGGGGGCTAAAAGCGGAGTACGCGTTGAAATTCAACTTCAAGGCTTCCAACAATATGGCGAAGTACGAAGCACTCATTGCCGGCCTACTCTTGGCCATCGATTCAGGGGCCGACAGTGTCAACATATTCAGTGACTCTCAGTTAGTCGTTAACCAGGTCAACGACAGCTTTCAGGCCAAGGACCGGCAGTTGGCAGCATTCTTAGGGTACGTCAGGACACTGCTTAAAAAATTCAAATTTCACACCATCACACAAATCCCCAGGGAAAAGAACGCCAAGGCTGATTCACTAGCAAGACTGCCAACAGCCCAGCCACACCAAAGTCCAGCGGACACAAGAGTAGAGTGTCTCGACAGGCCAAGTATCACGAAAACCCTAGCGGAGATCTTCAACATTGAGGTCAATCCTAGCTGGATGGACGAGATTATCAAATACAAGCACAACGGGACATTGCCAGAGGACAAAGTCAACGCACAACAACTCAAGCGGAGAGCAACCCGCTACAACATCCAAAACGATAAACTTTACCGCCAGGGGTTCACTCACCCTAACCTCCGCTGTCTAACCCCAGAGGAAGGCAAGGTCGTGCTGGCAACAATACATGGCGGAGAATGTGGAAACCACTCGGGCTCCAGATCCTTGGCCAATCGCACAATGCAACAGGGCTACTTCTGGCCTACACTCGGTGACGACGCCCGACAAATATCGAAATCTTGTCACAAATGCCAACAATATGCTGATCTTCCACATGCCCCGGCGGAACCACTATCGATCATCATCGGTCCATGGATTCACTCCACGTGGGGCCTTGACCTAATGGGCAAATTCCAAACCGCAAAGGGCCAGTTCAAATACATCATTGTTGCTATCGACTACAACAGCAAATGGATAGAGGCGGAGCCCCTGACGGCAATAACTACTGCCAAAGTAATTCACTTCCTCTGGAAGAACATCTACTGTCGCTACGGTATCCCGCATACAATCATCATAGACAACGACACACAGTTTAATAACAAGGAACTCATATCTTTCGCCGCCAACCTGGGTACCAATAAGATGCGTTTTGCATTTGTCGCTCACCCCCAAACCAACTGCCAGGTCGAAGCGGCAAATAAGATAATCAAGAAGCTGTTACAGAAGAAACTCGACGAGGCCAAGGGTTTGTGGGCGGAGAAACTCCCGGAAGTTCTATGGGCCATCAGAACGACCCCAACTTCCGCCACTGGTGAAACCCCCTTTTGTATGATGTTCGGAACTGAGGCCGTCCTGCCCATCGAGGTAACTCAACCAACCGCTAGGGTCGAAGGCTACCGCCCCGAGAACAACAGCGACGGCGTCAACCTTGACAGGGATTTCCTAGAGGAAAAACTACATAAAGCCCATCTGCACAACCTCCAGAACAAGCAACGGGTATCGCGTTTCTACAACGCCAGGGTCAAAGCCCGCAACCTTCAACTGGGGGAGTGGGTAATGAAGGAAGTCATACCACCGCCAACGAAACTCCGCCCAACTTGGGAAGGTCCATACAAAATTGCAGAAGTCGTTAGCCCAGGCACCTTCTACTTAATGGACAAGGATGGCGTCACAACGACACACCCTTGGAATACCGAACACCTTCGATATTACTACAAATAGTCATACCGCTACCCAAGAGCATCTTGACTTAGCTAAATTTTTGTTAAATATTTAGTTAAGGGAAGCTACCCAACGGGTACGACCCCGCTTTTGTAAACGTTGTTCAGGCAGCTATCAATGAAACGAGGAATTATTCAAACCATTGTTACCAAGTCTAGCACTAGAGGCAACTGGCAACGCCAGTCAGCGGACCATGTCCGCTACATTGTGCACTTAGACCAATTTTAATTCCTTTAATGTTTCATTTGTTGGCAAAAGCAAAACTGTCAAAAACTCTAGCGGTACAGACATCATCACAAAAAAAAAAGAGCCTAAATTCCAAAACTTCATATATTTAGGGCTGGGCTCCCCTACCCAAAGAGAGTTAATTACATCAAAAGTTACGCCTCAGCGGCTACAAAATTTTTTCTAACTTCCATTTCAGGGATTGGCGGGGTTGGCTCCACCACCTTCAGCATCTCCACCTGCGGCTTGCGGCAGATGTGAACGGCTTGTTTGGTCGGACCCTCTGGCTGTAGGACTGGGGATCTCTATTGTACCATCCGCCCGGGTGTGGGCTCTAAGAACCCAGCACGGGACACCTCAGACTGGGTAGGAGTCCGCTGAGAGTCGCCCTCCGGGAGTCCGCCACTCTCCCCACTACCCGAGCAGGCACCTTCAACCTGACCAGGGGCGGTAGCAGGGGTAGTACTTGTTGTTGGCGGAGCTTCCTTCGCTGGCGGCACGACCAGCATCGACGCATTCGCCCAGTCAATGGCACCCTTCTGCTGCAGTATTTCCACGTTGGCTAGGGCACCGGCCTTCGCCGCTTCGGTCAGCGCCTTCTTATATTCCGCCGACTGCTTGTATGACTCCACAGCGGCGGCCGCAGCACGGCTCATCTCAGCTCCCGGCCGAGCGACTTCACCCTCCAACCGTTTAACCTCAGCCAGCCTAGCGGCAGACTCCCGCTGAAGGATCTCAACCTTCTTATCTTTGGCGGCCACCCGATCTTGCAGCAGGGACATATCTTGCCCCAATTGGGCGAATTGTTCGTTCTGTGCCAGGTCCCGCTCAATGGCAACAACCAACTTGCCACGGGCATCTGCTGCATCACAGTCGGCCTTTGTCAAGCGTCGCTCCACATTAGCCAACCTTTCCTAAGCCTCCCCCAAGTCCCTCTGCAGGCCCGCCACCTACTCCCTGAGTTCCCGCTCAACCAAGGGCTGCTTCGACGCCGCCAGGAACATCTCATGCAGCCCAACGGAGATGTGCCCAAATGCCGTGCTAAAGGGCGATTGGTTAACGGCGGTCGACCGTACAATCCCCTCCAAGCCACCGAACCCCAGCCGCTGGCAGAGGTGATAAAGGAACTCCTGCTCACCGTCATTTAGGAACTCGGCGTACGCGGAAAATGAGTCCAGGTCGCTCATGGCCGCCGCTTTCGCCACGTCCGCAGGAGCCTCGGACGGAGCCTGCCTTGCCTTCTTCTGCTCGCGGGCCCCAGTAATCTCCACGGCATCCTCCTCTTCCCCGCCGGAGTAAGGTTGACGGTGTTTTCGCTGCAGGTGCTTCCAGCGAGGGCAGGCCTCGAACCCCTCGTCGGCGGCTCCAACCCCGCTATAGTGACACCCTCCGCTGGGCGCACTGTTTTCTTTTGCACACCGCGCCGGGTGGCAGGCGCTCTCTCTTTCTGCGGCATCGCCTCACTTACCATGCCGGTCCCCTCCTGACCAGCAGGCAGCCCGTCACTGCCAAGATGGGAGTGGTGCGGCATTGATAGCACCACAGGAACCTCGGACGGGCTCAGCGCCAGCGTCTCTGGGTTCACCACCGTCTTCTGAGCTGCCAGCCCGGAAGCATACATGGTCTCCAAGAAGTTGTCAATCTCAGCGCGGTCCATGGCTTTCGCAAAGGCGTCACGGCTCGCTTTGTTTCCCGGCGGAGTTTCTACAAAAAGCAACAAAACAGTCAGCATGGAACAATCTCTTTAAAGGTGCGGTATGGCAGAGAGTGCTTACCAACGGCACGAGTCAATTGTTGATCGACCAACAACTCCCAGCCCGTAAGGAGACGAAAATCCAGCAAGTTGCGATTCCGCCAGCAACCTCTGATACGTGCCACGCAGCACTCTTCTTCGCGAGTCAGGTTATACCACAACCCCGCTGCACAAAAAAGGTCATTATCAGTACAGAATACAAGGCTGTGAAAAAAAAAAAAAAAAAAACCGCCAGTCATGTTCGGCGGAGGCCGACAAACAACCTCTGATAGGCTTAAACTCCGACTTAATCCTAAACGTCGTCTCCCCCTCGTTGGACCCCGCCTGGTATTCCCACCCCGTCGTGGCAACACAGAAGGTCCCCCGCCAATACGACATTGAATCCCTCAGGTTCTCGATCAGCTTTGGCTCTTCCTGGTAGTGACTCAGGTTTACCTGCCCTCTGCAACCTTGGCACTTCACATACACCAGTTCGTAGAAGTGCAGCACCTCCGCTACAGTCGGTCCCTCGCAACCCGACAACGGCCATAGCGAGTTCAACGCCAGCATCAATCTCCACATGTTGGGGCAGATCTGCCCAAAGGCAACGCCAAACTTGCACACCAAAATTTGAAGGTTGGGCACCAGCGGGAAGGTCACTCCCTGGCGGAATATCGCCTCGTGCACGGCGGCAAAGCCCGCTGGCAGGATCGAGGCCTTCTCCTCCACCGTTGGCGGGCGTAACTTCACTACGCCGGGCAACCGGAACATTCGCTTCAGCCGGTTGACTGCAACAATAGTCATCCGACCTCCCGCCTCGTCGACGGGGGTGCCGTCCTGGATGACCCACGTCGACTCAGCATCCTCTCCCGCTACATCTCCCCCGTCCGCAGAACCACTGGCGGCACTATTGCTTGCTAACCGCTCTTCACGCATATTGTGGGCGGCGGCAGCCTCCCCTGCCCTAGAACTCTCTGGACGCGAGGCACGACCCATAACTACTTCCCACGGTATGGTTTGTAGCGGCTCAACCTCTAGTGGTTCTAGCAGTGAGCTTCCTGCACGGGCAGACGGACTCAACGAGTCAATAAAAATTCTATCCGCCGCGCCGAATGACACTTCAGATCCCGAATCCTCACTGCTTGAAATCTCTATGACGTCGGCCATCCCAAAACCCTAAAACCCAAATCAATTAGCTCACACAAGATCTAACCTATCCCTATATCAGTTAGTGCCCAAGAACATCAAGAACAGTCACCTAGAAAATACCAAAACAAGAACAAACACACTCAACCCAGATGAGACCATCTAGCAAATCCCTAAAAGCCCCAACTCTGTCAAACACAGTAACCCATCCCCAAACCCACTCTCACACCTTCACAACATGTCAACGAAGAACATATCAACAAGATAACCCAAAACCCAGAAACTGGCCGTGCTAGACAACCAATGAAACAGGGATACAGAGTGCTAACCTTGGTGATGGAATCTCTGGTGAGATCGTGAGAGCTTTATCCTCGAGGCAGGAGATCGTCGTCCCTCCGGGTATGATAACTCCACCAGGTCATCGCGGTTTTTTCCTCTCGAATCTCAGACGAATAGAGCTTGAAGACGAAGAATGCAGTTTGAAGCTTTAGCAAAGTGTCACATCTCGCTCACTTCCCCTCCCTTTTATGTCAACGTCAAACAGTTCTACGCCGTCCACTGAAAAACGACATCACATACCACCTGTACACGTGTCCCACGATTCCACTTACTCTCCGGATTAACCGAGGCGTCGCCTCAGTTACGAGATCCATCATTAGTTAGCATTAATGGCAGGGAGACGGCTAGGTGGAGGAGACACGCCTCCGCACGCTAACCCTCTAGGGGTTCGCCACGTGTCAACCACTATCAGACGAAGCGTCTAATGGAAGCCACCACTTTTGGGAAGAAAGCGCCAATCGTTGGCATTATCCGTTGAGGGAACCCCACTAGCAGAACTTCTCACTTGTCACCTTCCAAGTGTCAAAGTCCGCTGAGCGAAACCCCGCTAGCGGAACTTCTTGCTTGTCACCTTCCAAGTGTCGAAGTCCGCTGAGCGAAACCCCGCTAGCGGAACTTCTCACTTGGCACCTTCCAAGTGTCGAAGTCTCCGCTGAGCGAATCCCCGTTAGCGGAACTTCCACTCATCAACTTGCAACAGGCAGCCTCTGCTACACGCAACACTGCAGGCACAGCTCCCTCCATCTTGAAAACCCCGTGCTTTGCTGAGTGCAACACCGCTCAATAACTACCGCTAAACAAGTCTACGCGACGCTGTTTCCTGCTACAACCAGCGGGGGCGGATCACTCTGAGAACGACCGCCACGCGACGTTACTGTCAGATCGTCCCTACGGGATACGGGGACTTGTCAACAGTCTATGACGACCCTGATCAGGTACGCTGACCCCCGTCACTTGGGTACTAAGATTGGGCTCGCTACCCAACACCCTCTGCTCCATGCAGCTCCCTTTCAACAAACAATTTGCCTACCATCCGGAGGTCCATCTTGGCTAGGGAGTGGGGGACTCCTTGGCGGGCCTAGCAGGGGCCCACCCGAAAGGGTATAAAGCGTTCGCTCAGTAAATCTATGGTTGACAACGCACTGACGCTAATTATGCTTTTGTAAGTCTAAGCGGAGATAACGCTTCACACCGCCGATCAACTCCCCAACCAAGATTGCCCTCCTTGACGGGGACTTGGGGGACTTATACCTACATGTACGTTTGCAAGCATAATTAACTATAATGAGCCACGCTCATTGTACCGCCAGAGGTACTGACTCTCACCAAGGGGGCGACATGCCGAGACACAACCAGGAGGGCTACCGCCCGAGCCCGGGGTCGCCCCCAGATCACTGCGGACGCGCCGCCACGCGCCGCACCAAGGTAGCATCAGAAGCTCCAGACGCTGGGAATCGAAGCACAACAGTCCCACATCGAAAACAAGAAGAAGATCAACCTTCTCCTCACCTATAAAAGGTTCTCTCCTCTCTCTTCATTAATTACGCATTTACTACTCATTTATTATTATGCTACCTATATGCGTTGACTGACTTAGGCATCGGAGAAGTGAAGACCGCCCAACGCGGTCCCCCTCTGACACCCTGTCTCTCGTGTGACAGCTAGCAGAGGCCATCAAATCCTCAGAGTAGCAGTTTGCCCACCGGACCCTCTTTAAACGAAAGATCGGCTACCGCTTGACTTTGAGCATTAACATTTGCCAAGTTCAGTAAGTGTGAGTTTTGGTTAGATAAGGTGGCATTCTTGGGGCATGTGATCTCAGCGGATGGAGTCCTTGTTGATCCACATAAAGTTGAAGTAGTGGTTAGGTAGGAGAAGCCTACTAGTGTTATGGAGGTTAGGAGTTTCCTCGACTTTGCTGGATATTATCATCGCTTTGTTGATGGATTTTCTAGAATAGTAGGACCTCTCACTCACTTAACTAGGATAGGCGTTAGATTTATGTGGTCAGAGGAGTGTGAACAAAACTTTCAAGAGCTTAAGAAGCATTTAACTTCTGCTCTAGTGTTGACCCTTCCAGATGATAGTGGTGAGTTTGTCATTTATAGTGATGCATCTCTACGAGGTTTGGGTTGTGCATTGATGCAACATGGTAAAGTCATATCTTATGCTTCTAGGCAACTCAAGACACATGAATTAAACTATCTGTTGATGTCTAAAAGTCCAGCGGTAGCTGGATCTTAGCTAACGCTGATCCGGTGGGCGGATCGATACTTGTGTTGTTCTCGAGGTTCCCGTTACCTGTCAAGTAAAATACAATGGGCGTCAGAGGGAGACCGCGCCGGGCGGTCTTCAACTCTCCGATGCCTAAGTTAGTTAATGTATTTATGTTGACATGATAACAGTATGTAAGTATTGAATGCGTAATTAATGAGGAGAGAGGAGAGAACCTTTTATAGGTGAGGAAGAGGTTGATCTTCTCTTTGTTTTCGATGTGGGACTGATATGCTTCAGTTCCCAGTTTCAGAAGCTTCTGATGCCATCTTGGCGTGGCGCGTGGCGGCGCGTCGACGGTGATCTGGAGATGGTCCGACGCTGAGGCTGTAGCCTGCCTGGTGGTGTGTCTGCGTGTCATTCCTTTAGTTGGAATTAGTACCTTCGGCGGTACAATGAGCGTGGCCCATTATAGCTAATTATGTTTGCAAATGTACATGTATGTACAAGTCCCCCAAGTCCCCAGTCAAGGAGGGCAATCTTGGTTGGGGAGTTGTTCGGCGGTTTGAAGCGTTTTCTTCCGCTAGACTTGCAAGAGCATAATTAGCGTCAGTGCGTTGTCAACCGTTGGTTTTACTGAGCAAACGCTTTATACCCTTTCGGGCGGGCCCCTGCTGGGCCCCCCAGGGAGTCCCCCACTCCCCGGCGAAGATAGACCTCCGGACGGTCGGCAAATTGTTTGTTGAGGGGGAGCTGCACGGAGCAGAGGGTGTTGGGTAGCGAGCCCAATGTGACACCCAAATGACGGGGGTCAACGTGCCTGATCAGGGCCGTCGTAGACTGTTGACTAGTCCCCGTGTCCCGTAGGGACGGTCTGACGGTAACGCCGAGTGGCGGTCGTTGTCAGAGTGAGGCGTGGCCTCGGGATTCGCAGTTTGGCGGATATCCCCCCGCTAAATGTAGCAGGAAGTAGCGTCCTGTAGACGCTGCTGGCGGTATTTTGTTGAACGATATTGCGTTGAGTAAAGCACGCAGTTTGCAAGATGAAAGGGGTTCCGCCAGAGATGTATAGCGGAAGACACCCCGCTTGCAGGATGGCTATGGAGAAGTTCCGCTGTCGGGGTTCCGCTCAGCGGAGACTTCCTCACTTGGAAGAGGACAAGGGAGAAGTTCTGCTGGCGGGGTTTCGCTCAGCGCAGACTTCATCACTTGGAGGATGACAAGGGAGAAGTTCTACTGGCGGGGTTTCGCTCAGCGGAGACTTCGCCACTTGGAAGAGGACAAGGGAGAAGTTCTGCTAGCGGGGTTTCGCTCAGCGGAGACTTCATCACTTGGAAGAGGACAAGGGAGAAGTTCTGCTGGCGGGGTTTCGCTCAGCGGAGACTTCATCACTTGGAAGAGGACAAGGGGTTTCGCTCAGCGGAGACTTCGTCGCTTGGCGGATGACAAGGGAGAAGTTTCCACTGGCGGGGTTTCGCTCAGCGGAGACTTCGTCGCTTGGAAGAGGACCAGGGAGAAGTTCTGCTGGCGGGGTTTCGCTCAGCGCAGACTTCGTCGCTTGGCGGATGACAAGGGAGAAGTTTCCACTGGCGGGGTTTCGCTCAGCGGAGACTTCGTCGCTTGGCGGATGACAAGGGAGAAGTTTCCACTGGCGGGGTTTCGCTCAGCGGAGACTTCGTCGCTTGGAAGAGGACCAGGGAAAAGTTCTGCTGGCGGGGTTTCGCTCAGCGGAGACTCGGACGGTTGGTGAAGTTATCGCGGTGGTTACTTCCACCAGACGCTTCGTCTGGTGGTAGTAGACACGTGTCCAACCCGCAGGGGGTTAGCGTGCGGAGGCCTGTCCCCTAAGCCTGGCCGTCTTCTTGCATTTAATGACAGTAAATGTGGGTTTCGTAACCGAGGTGACGCCTCGGGTACTCCGGAGAGTGAGTAGAGGGTTACGACACGTGTACGACTGGTATGTGATTTCGTTATGGAGCGGATGGCTTAGGATGCGTTGATGTTGACATAAAAGGGGGGGGGAACTTTGAGAGATTTCATCACTCTGAAAATTTGAAAACCTAGTCATCGTCTTCAAGCTCCGTTTGTCCGAGACCGAAGAAAGAGTTTGCCGAAGCTTGGGGATACCGTTCCCGGAGAGACGACGATCTCAGCCCCCTAAGATTACCGTGCACCACCGTGTCGTAGACTTCACCACCGAGGTTGGTACCTGGATTCCTCCTCTTTTATTTTTGTTTCAGTGGGTTTGCTATTTTCTGGGTCTTGTTTGTCTTTTTTGGAATGATTGCTGGTTTTGTTGGGCGTGTTCTGAGGTGTAAAATGAGATTTTGGGGGGGGGGGGGGGGGTTGAATTGCGGTTGGCAACGCGTTAGTGGTTAGGGATTTAGATGGCCGAATCTGGGTTGAGTGCGTTTGTTAGTGTTTTGGCATTTTCTGGGTTTTTTTTTTTTTGTTCTTGATGTGCTTGGCTACAACTGATGTGAGAATAGGCTAGATCTGTGTTTGTGCTAACTGATGTGGGTTTTAGGGTTTGGGATGGCTACAGTCATAGAGATTTCGAGCAGTGAGGATTCCGGGTCTGACGTGTCGTTTAGCGCGGCGGATAGGATTTTTATTGACTCGTTGCGTTCGTCTGGCAATGTAGGAACCTCACTGCCAGAACAACTAGAAGTTGAGCCACTCCAGACCATCCCCTGGGAAGTAGCCATGGGTCATGGTTCGCGTCCAGAAAGCTCAACGGCGGGTGAGGCCGCTGCTGCCAAAGCTAGGCGCGACGAGCGTTTGGCGAGCAACAGTGCTGCTAGCAGCTCCGCTGGAGAAGGAGAAGCAGCGGGGCAAAATGCTGAGTCGGCGTGGTTCCTCTCGGATGGCACCGCCGTCGACGAGGCAGGAGGGCAGATGGACGCCGCCGGTGTTAACCGAATGAAGCAGACGATTCGGTTGCCGGGCTCCGTGAAGCTGCGCCCGCCGACAGCGGATGAGAAGGCCTCGATTCTCCCGGAGGGACTTGCTGCCGTTCACGAGGCGATATTCCGCCAAGGAGTGACATTCCCGCTGGTGCCAAATCTCCAAATCCTGGTGTGCGAATTTGGCCTTGCCTTTGGTCAGATTTGCCCCAACATGTGGCGGTTGATGTTGGCCATGAACTCGCTCTGGCGGTTGTCTGGGTGCGAGGGGCCTACTGTGGCGGAAGTGCTTCACTTCTACGAGCTGGTGTACGTGAAGCGCCAAGGTTGCAAAGGGCAAGTGAACTTGAGCCGCCGGCAGGGAGCCCCCAAGCTGATCGAAAATCTAAGGGACTCAATGTCCTACTGGCGGGGGACCTTCTGCGTCGCCACAGAGGGTTGGGAGTATCACGCCAGGTCGAACGAGGAAGGGCCGACATTTAGGATTAAGTCGGAGTTCCAACCCATTCGAGGTTGGTAACCGGTTTCCACTGAACGTAGTTGGCGGGTTTACGTATTTGCACTTGTATTGTCACTAACGATTATCGTTTTTGTGCAGCGGGACTGCGGTACACGCTAACGCGCGAAGAAGAGTGCCGCGTAGCGAGGATCAGAGGTTGCTGGCGGAACCGCAACTTGCTAGATTTCCGACTTCTGACCGGTTGGGAGTTGCTGGTCGACCAGCGGCTAACGCGTTCCATTGGTGAGAAATCTCCGCCAGACCGTTTTCTCCCTTTTTTTTTGTTAAAGTGTGATCTGGACTGACTAAATTTTTTTTTTTTTTTGTTTAGAAACTCCGCCGGGTAATAAATCAAGTCGCGACGCTTTCGAAAAGGCCATGGACCGCGCGGAGATAGACGACTTTCTGGAGGCCATGTACGCCGAGGGGCTGGCGGCTCAGCAGACGCTGGTGAACCCCGAGACACTGGCACTGAGTCAGTCCGAGGTTCCCGTGGTGCTGCCTATGCCGCATCACTCCCATCTTGGTGAGGATGGTCTGCCGGTAGTGCAGACGGGGACCCAAGCGGCTGGCGGGGAGAGGGGAAGCGTTGCGGCGGGGCAACAGAAGGAGCGGATGCCTGCTCAGAGGCGTGGCCCTCAAAAGGGGAAGGTGGTGCAACCGGCGGATCCGCCAGTGAGGGTGACGAGGACCGTCGCCGGGAACCAAAGGGCGCTGGAGAGAAAACGCCGGCAGGTTAACTCTCCTGACGAGGAAGAGGAAGAGGAGGTTGAGGTAATCGGGGCCCGCCGACAGAAGAAGGCCCGCCAAGCTCCTTCGAAAACTGTTGCGGTGGAGGGAGAGGCGCCCGCCGTTAGTGATCTGGACTCGTTTGCCGAGTACGCCGTGTTCATGACAGATGGTGAGCGGGAGTTCCTCTTCCATCTATGCGAACGGCTAGGGTTCGGCGGCCTAGCGGGTATCTCGCGCCCCACGACAATTGACCAATCGCCCTTCAGCTCGGCGTTTGGTCAAATATCGGCGGGACTGCACGACATGTTCGTGGCGGCGTCGAAGCGGCCCCTGATTGAGGGGGAGCTCAGGGATGAAATCCAAGGTCTCCAGAGGGAGTTGGCGGAGGCGAAGGAGAAGCTGGCGGAGGCGGAGCGGGGGTTTGCCAAGGCGGAATGTGACTATGCCGACGTCCGCGGTAAGCTCAACGTAGCCATTGAGCGGGACTTGGAGAGGAATGAATATGTCTCCAAGTTGGAGCAAGACATCGTCCTGCTGCAGGAGCGGATAGCCGCCAAGGATAAAAAACTCATTATTGTGCAGCGGGAGTCCGCCGAGAGAATGGCTGAAGTGAAGCGGCTGGGGGGTGAGGTTACCCGGCTGAGGGCTGAAGGGAGTACCGCTGCGGCCGCCGCCGTTGAGGCGTTCAAGCAGTCGGCGGAGTTTAAGAAGGCAATGACCGAGTCGGCGAAGGCTGGGGCCCGAGCAAATATAGATATGCTGAAGCGGAAGGGCGCCATTGACTTCGCCAAAGCGTCACAGCCTGACGCGCCGCCGGCTGAGAGTATACCGCTGGAGACAGACGTGCCTGTCCCAGCCGGAGGTGCCTGCTCGGGCAGCGGAGAAAGTGGCGCTCATCCGGCAGAAGGGTCCCAGCAGACTCCCCACCCCACCCCGTCGGAGGTGTCAGGTGCCGGATTCCTGGAGGCGCACGCCCGGGCGGATGGTACCATGGAGACCCCCAGTCCGACGGCGCGAGGGTCAGACCAAGCGAGTCGATCGATCGTGTCGCCGCCCGCCGAAGCAGAAAATGTCGAAGGCAACCCCTGAAGCCGGCCGAGGCCGCTGGAGACTTTCCTAGTTTTTTTTTTTTTTTTTTTTTTTTTTTTGGCCGCTGAGTCACGACAGCTTGTAAAGAATACTGAAAGTGAAATAAATTTCTGAATTGGTTTGCCATGATGTGTTTGCAAGTGCTAGTGTTTTCAGTTATATATATTTCTTCTGTCGATCAATGAAACATTAAAGGAATTAAGATTGGTCCAAGTGCACCACGTAGCGGACAAAGTCCACCGACGATTGCTGGTGTTGCCAGCTGCCCTCAGTGCTAGACTTGGTAACAATGGTTTGAATAATTCCTCGTTTCATTGATAGCTGACGGATCAGTGTACAACAGTGGGGTAGTACCCGTTGGGTAGCTTCCCTTAGCTAAATATTTGAACAAAAAATTTAGCTAAGTCAAGATGCTCTTGGGTAGCGGTTTGACTATTTGTAGTAATACCGAAGGTGTTCAGTATTCCAAGGGTGGGTCGATGTGACGCCGTCTTTGTCCATTAAGTAGAAGGTGCCTGGGCTAACGACTTCCACAATTTTGTACGGGCCCTCCCATGTTGGGCGGAGTTTTGTTGGTGGCGGGATGACTTCCTTCATGACCGAGTCCCCCAATTGGAGGTTCCGGGCTTTGACCCTGGCGTTGTAGAAACGCGATACCCGTTGTTTGTTTTGTAAATTGTGTAAATGGGCCTTGTGTCTTTTTTCCTCTAGGAGGTCCCTGTCCAAATTGACGCCGTTGCTGTTGGTCTCTGGGCAGTAGCCGTTGACCCTAGCGGTGGGCTGAGTTACCTCAATAGGAAGGACAGCTTCTGTGCCGAACATCATACAAAAAGGAGTTTCGCCGGTGGCGGTAGTTGGAGTTGTCCGGATGGCCCATAGGACCTCCGGAAGTTTTTCCGCCCACAAACCCTTGGCGTCGTCGAGCTTCTTTTTTAGCAGCTTCTTGATTATCTTGTTTGCTGCTTCGACCTGGCCGTTGGTTTGGGGATGGGCGACAGATGCGAAACTTAACTTGGTGCCCAGGTTGGCGGCAAATGAGATGAGTTCCTTATTGTTGAACTGTGTGCCGTTGTCTGTAATGATTGTATGCGGGACGCCATAACGGTAGTAGATATTCTTCCAAAGGAAGCGGATTACCTTTGCGGTAGTTATTGCCGTCAGTGGCTCCGCTTCTACCCACTTACTGTTGTAGTCGATGGCGACAATGATGTATTTGAACTGACCCTTGGCGGTTTGGAACTTTCCCATCAAATCAAGGCCCCACGTGGAAAGAATCCATGGGCCGATGATGACTGACAGTGGTTCCGCCGGCGCGTGGGGGAGATCTGCAAACTGTTGGCATTTGTGGCAAGACCTCGAAATCCGCCGGGCGTCATCACCAAGCGTGGGCCAGAAGTAGCCTTGTCGCATTGTGCGGTTGGCCAAGGATCTGGCGCCCTAGTGGTTTCCACATTCTCCGCCGTGGATTTCTGCTAGGACGACCTTTCCCTCCTCTGGGGTTAGGCAGCGGAGGTTGGGATGGGTGAATCCCTGGCGGTAAAGCTTGCCATCCTGGATGTTGTAGCGGGTTGCTCTGCGCCTGAGCTGTCTTGCGTGGACCTTATCCTCTGGCAAGGTGCCGTTGCGCTTATATGCCATGATCTCGTCCATCCAGCTGGGATTGACCTGAATGTTGAAAATCTCCGCCAGGGTCTTTGTGATACTTGGCTTGTCAAGGTACTCCACCCTTGTGTCCGCTGGACTCTGATGTGGTTGGGCGGTTGCCAGTCTCGCCAGTGAATCAGCCTTAGCGTTCTTCTCCCTGGGGATCTGTGTGATGGTGTGAAATTTGAACCTTTTTAGCAACGTTTTGACGTACCCCAAATATGCCGCCAACTGCTGGTCCTTGGCTTGGAAGCTGTCGTTGACTTGGTTAACGACTAGTTGCGAGTCGCTGAATATGTTGACGCTGTCAGCTCCTGAGTCAATGGCGAGGAGTAGGCCGGCGATAAGTGCCTCGTACTCTGCCATGTTGTTTGAAGCTTTGAAGTTGAACTTCAACGCGTACTCCGCGTTCAGTCCCCCGGGTCCTGTTAAGATGACTCCGGCGCCGCTGGCCTTGGCGCAGGCGGAGCCGTCCACATGCAGGTTCCAATCCGATTGTGGGGGAGTTGCCTCTTCACCGTTTACTATTTCTGTTCCGGGCTCCGTTTGAGTACCGGGTTCCGGCTGACGCTCAGTAAGTTCAGCGATGAAGTCCGCCACTGCCTGGCCCTTCATGGCGGTTCTTGGCTTGTATTCTATGTCGAATTCGCTGAGCTCAATGGCCCACTTACTGAGGCGCCCCGAGTGTTCAGGGTTCTGCATCACTTGCCTCAGCGGTTGATTGGTTAACACATGGATCGTGTGAGCCTGGAAGTATTGCCGAAGGCGTCTGGCGGCAATGATAAGTGCGAGGGCCAGTTATTCCAACGGTGAATATCTTGTTTCTGCTCCGTTCATGCCTCTGCCGGCGTAGAATACTGGGAGCTCATCCTGGCCTTCCCGCCGGACAATGGCGCAACTTATCGCCGTTGATGAGACCGCTAGATATATGAATAGTGTTTCGCCTTGCACAGGGACAGAAAGGAGAGGGACTGCCGCCAGGTATTCCTTTAGGCTCTGGAATGCCGCCTGACACTCTGGGTTCCAGTCAATGACCTTCTTGTGAGTTGTTTTGAGGAGTTTGAAGAATGGGGAACACTTATCAGTGAGTCGAGAGATGAATCGAGAAAGGGCGGTTAACTTGCCCTGGAGGCACTGGACGTCCACCTTATACTCGGGGTTCGCCAGGTTAAGGATGGCCTGTACCTTCTCCGGGTTAGCCTCGATACCTCGCTCGCTGACGATGTAGCCGAGAAATTTGCTAGCGGTGACTGCAAAGAAACATTTTTCTGGGTTGAGGCGCATATTATAGGCCAGGAGGATGGTTACTATGATCCTGAGGTTTGCCACATGTCCACTGGCCTTTATGCTCTTAACTAGCATGTCGTCCACGTAGACCTCGATGATTTTTCCCAGATGCTCAGCGAACATGGCGTTCATCAACCGTTGGTACGTTGCGCCGGCGTTCTTCAGACCGAAAGGCATGACATTGTAGCAGTAGAGGCCTTTATCGGCGGTGAAGGTAGTGCATTCCTGGTCGCTAGGGTGCATCTTGATCTGATTGTATCCGGAGAAAGCGTCCATCATGCTGAGGAGCTCGTGTCCGGCAGTTGAATCAACTAGCTGATCGATACGAGGTAGCGGGAAGCTATCCTTTGGGCATGCCTTGTTGAGATTTTTGAAGTCGACGCACATCCGCCACTTGCCGCTGGGCTTTTTGACCATTACCAAATTTGAGATCCACTGGGGATAGATGACTTGGCGGATGAATCCAATGTTCCGTAGTTTGGCGACCTCCTCTCCGATTGCCCGGTATTTTTCCTCATCAAAGGCCCTCCGCTTCTGCTTAATAGGATAAAAGGAGGGCTTGATGGTCAGTTTATGAGTGATAATTTCAGGGGAGATACCTGGCATGTCCGCGTAGGACCATGCAAAGACGGCGGCGTTATCACGTAGGAACTGAGTGAGTTCTGCCTCCACCTCTGGATCTAGTTGGGCGCCTATGCGGACTGTCCGCTCAGGGTGCTCGTCTGAGATGCAGACAACCTTCAACGACGTGTCCGGGTTGACCGGCTCCTTCTTTACATATTTCTTCTCCTCATCTCTAGGATCCTCAAAGATGTTTGGTGGTGGTGCCTCGTTACCCACCGTCAGGATTTCATGGCGGCATGTTGACCGCGCTATAGTCGTTGAATAACATTCTCGTGCCAGCTGCTGGCTTCCCCTCACACAGCCCGTGCCGTTGGGCGTGGGGAACTTCATGAGAAGCATGTACCCAGCAATGATGCACTTGAGCTTGTTAAGCGCTGGTCGACCAATGATGGCGTTGTACGAACTGAAACAGTCGACAATAATGAACTCTGTATGCACCTCCGCCATGCACGGACTAGTGCCAATAACCAAGCGCATGTAATCCGACCCTAACGGTTGTGTGACGTCACCGGAAAAGCTGAGCAGTGGCTCGTGATCCTGGAGTAGTTTTTTGTTCCGCTTGAGATGGTCGTAGCAGCCGCTGAAGATGACGTTGACAGCGGACCCGCTATCCACCAAGATTCTCCCCACTGAGAATTTGCCAAGAATGGCATCGACCAAGAATGGGTCGTCATGGGGTAAATGGACTCCGCGCTCCTCCTCCTCTGAGAAGGTAATGGGTTCCCAACCTGATCTTGGGAGTTTGGCGGATCTTTCGTAGCTGATGTTGCAGACTTCCTTCGGATGATTAGAGCGTGCATAGCGCTTTCTTGCCCTGTGGGACGTTGGTGATTGGAGCACCGCCATCGATGGTGTTGATGCGGCCCAAGGTCTCGACGTTGGCAATTACTGGTGGTGGTTGGCGCACCCTAAACTATTCCATCTTGCCGTCGCGGTACAAGGTCTCAACGGCTGTTTTGAGAGCATTGCAGCTATTGGTATTGTGGCCGCTGTCCTCGTGGTACTTGCACCACTTGCCGGTGTTCCTGGGTTTACCCGTTTTTGGGTACTTTGGAGGGGGTGGCGGTGGAATCAGATCCTTGCACTGATTATAGATGTCTTCATACGAGGCCGTTAAGACCGTGAAAACTGCATACCGCTGCTAGGACTCCGCCTGCCTGTTGCGGTTATCCCCATGGGTTGGGCGGTTTCCCCTGTTGTAATGCTGATCCTTCTGCTTCTTGTTCTGGTGGTGGCCCTGCTGCCACTCTCTTTTCTTGTCAGTTGGTGGTGCTGAGGGGTTCTTGTTAGCGGTTTCCTGGTGACTGGAGGATGGCTGTATTGACTTTGTTGGCGCTGCTGGTGGTGGTGGGGTTTCTCCATATGTGATGAATTCCGCCTGAGCGTGAATGACCGACTCACTCATGACGTGGTCATACGTCGCATTGGGATGATTGTAGTTGAGGTGATAGAGGAACGGTCCCTTGAGAAGTCCCTTCCTGAAGGCCGCTGATGCCATAATTTTGTCTAGGTCGCGGCACTGAGACGCTGCCGCTCGCCACCTTGTGACGAAGGCCTTTAGTGATTCGTCCTCCCCCTGCTTAACGCTGAATAGCTGACTCGTGTTGTGATGACCGGCGGACAATAAGATGAAACGGGAGAGGAAAGCGTGTGATAGTGCATGAAATGAGCTGACAGACCCCGGCGGACACTCAAAGAACCAGTTCATTGCCTCGCCATCCAACGTTTCGCTGAACAAGTGGCACAAGGTGGCGTCGTCGAACCCCTTGTTGTTGGTGACCTTCTTGAAGGTGTCCATGTGGACGAAGGGATCAGACATTCCGCCGTAATGCGACATCTTTGGGGTTTTTGCATGTGCCGGTCTGACAGCCCGCAGAATTGCAGCGGAGAAGGGCCCCGGTCTGGAAGTGAAGAGCCGATTCCGAGTTGGTGCTGGGACGCCCGATTCCGCCCGGATCAACCTCTGCTCCAGTTGGTGCATCCTTTCCAATATCTGGGCGGTTGCATCGCCGGCGGAATCAGCCTGAATGTCCTGCTGGGATGGCCTGCGCCTTGGCACAGGCAGATTGCCTTCAGTCCTTGCCCTGGCTCCCGAGCGGTTGGTGTGCGGGAGTGATTCCGCCACTTGCTCCAGCAATAGTTGAGGTATGGGCGGTGGTCCCAACAACTCAGGTGGGTTCAACGGTACCTGCATCTGTATGGCCGGCCCTGGTACCAATGTGCCGGTGCTGGGTCGACTATGCCTGGTGCTATGTGACTGCCCGCTCTGTGCTGGGCGGGCGGTGGCCGCCAGCGTCCTTTTCAGTTCCTCAAAACGTTCCATAAGCGTAGCCACCTGTCTTTGGGCCTCGGCCTTTTCCTTGCGCTCCTCCTCAGGTTTTCTATTTGCCTTATGGAGATCCGCTAGTGCTAGCTCGTACATAGTGACGAGGTCTTGGCCCGGCGGGCGACTGCCGCTTGGATCTACCTCACCACCGGGGTTGACCGGGGTTGTGAATAGTGCGCGGTTAACGCCCACCGCTGGGTCGGAGGATTGGGGGATGGAGGGATGGTCTGCCTGCTCTTCAGCGTTTCCCCCGCTACCGTTAGTCATGGTGAGTGTGGTGGGATGGCCTTTTGTTCAAGGATTCCCACAGACGGCGCCAATGTTGATGTCTAAAAGTCCAGCGGTAGCTGGATCTTAGCTAACGCTGATCCGGTGGGCGGATCGATACTTGTGTTGTTCTCGAGGTTCCCGTTACCTGTTAAGTAAAATACAATGGGCGTCAGAGGGAGACCGCGCCGGGCGGTCTTCAACTCTCCGATGCCTAAGTTAGTTAATGTATTTATGTTGACATGATAACCGTAGGTAAGTATTGAATGCGTAATTAATGAGGAGAGAGGAGAGAACCTTTTATAGGTGAGGAAGAGGTTGATCTTCTCTTTGTTTTCGATGTGGGACTGATATGCTTCAGTTCCCAGTTTCAGAAGCTTCTGATGCCATCTTGGCGTGGCGCGTGGCGGAGCGTCGACGGTGATCTGGAGATGGTCCGACGCTGAGGTTGTAGCCTGCCTGGTGGTGTGTCTGCGTGTCATTCCTTTAGTTGGAATTAGTACCTTCAGCGGTACAATGAGCGTGGCCCATTATAGCTAATTATGTTTGCAAATGTACATGTATGTACACTATCCTACCCACAATTTGGAGCTTGCTGCAGTGGTCTTTGCACTAAAGATTTGGAGGCATTATCTATATGGGGCCACTTGTCAGATTTTCACAGATCACAAAAGCCTCAAATATATTTTCTCCCAAAAAGAATTGAATTTGAGACAAAGGAGATGGATGGAGTTGATTAAAGACAATGATTGCACCATTGAGTACCATCCTGGAAAAGCTAATGTTGTTGCTGATGCTCTTAGCAGGAGGGTAACAACATATGGTTCCTTGGCACATATGTAGGTGCATCACTTGCCTCTTTTAGTTGAGTTTAGAAAGTCAGGAGTTAGCCTTTCGGTGAATCATTCGGGTGCGTTATTAGCTAGCTTCCAAGTAAGGCCTATGTTAATTGATCAAGTGAAAGAAGCACAACAACATGATCCTTTACTAATGAAGCTATGGGAAGAAGCGAGTAATGATGCAAGGGTGGACTATACAATTAGAGATGATGGAGCTTCGATTATGGGTACTAGATTGTGTGTTCCAAATGATCAGGTACTTAAACGAGAGATTCTTGAGGAAGCTCATAGTTCGACTTATGCTATGCACCCAGGAAGTACCAAGATGTACCATACACTCAAGGAGCATTATTGGTGGTCGGGTATGAAGAGGGAAATTGCCGATTTTGTGAACAAGTGTTTAGTGTGCCAGCAAGTCAAAGCTCAACGTCAACAACCTGTTGGTTACTTGCAGCCATTGCCCATTCCGGAATGGAAGTGGGAACATATTACCATGGACTTCTTGTTCAAGCTTCCTCGTACTTAGAGTGGTCATGATGGAATTTGGGTGATTGTTGACTGACTCACTAAATCTGCATATTTCTTGCCAATCGTAGAGACATACTCTCTAGAGAAACTGGCGAAGTTGTTTGTTGATGAGACATATTTCTTGCCAATCGTAGAGACATGCATGGTGCTCCTGTAAGTATTGTGTCAGATAGGGATTCTCGGTTCACCTCTAGATTTTGGGATAGTTTGTCGGATGCTTTGGGGACTAAGTCAAAGTTTAGTACTGCATTTCACCCACAAACAGATGGACAATCTGAGAGGACTATTCAGACATTGGAGGACATGTTGATATCGTGTGTTCTCCATTTCAAGGGAACTTGAGATGTTCATCTGCCCTTGATGGAGTTTGCTTACAACAACAGTTACCACTCAAGTATTAGAATGGCTCCCTATGAAGCTTTGTATGGGAAACAGTGTAGAACCCAAGTGTGTTGGAATGAGGTTGGTGAGAGAAGACTTTTGGGACCTGAGTATGTACAAATGACTACAGACAAAATCCATCTTATTAGAGAGAGACATAAGACAACTCAAAGTAAGCAAAAGAGTTATGCAGATGTTCGAAGGAGGGATCTTAAGTTTAGTGTGGGTGATCAAGTCTTCTTGAAGTTGTCTCCTTGGAAAGGAATTGTGCGGTTCGAAAAGCGGGGAAAGTTGAGCCCTCGTTTCATTGGTCCTTACAAGATTACAGAGGAAGTTGGTCCTATAGCTTATCGCTTAGACTTACCTCCTCACCTTTCTAGGATCCGCGATGTTTTCCATGTGTCCATGCTTTGGATGTATATAGCAGACCCTTCTCATGTTATGGAATCACAACCAATTCCGTTAGAGGAGGATTTGACTTATGAGGAGCAGCTGCTCTGTTGTAGATCTTGGATCGAAGGGATCAAGTACTTCGTACTAAGACCATCCCTTTGGTGAAAGTATTATGGAGGAACCATGCAGTGGAAGAAGCCACTTGGGAACCCGAGGAGCAAATGCGGTTTGGTCTGCACACGGATTATGTTGGATCGGTTTTGACTCTAAACCTTTTCTATACTAAAGTAAGCGGTTTAAGCATTTTGGACAACCGGTCATTAAAAAAAAAAAAGCTTAACTTGATCCAATCCAATTCAATTAAAGATGGTTTGGTTCGGTCGGTTAGGCAGTTTTAACCTATATTATATAAACATACTATTTATGAAAAAAAATTCTAGTAAAATTCAATCTAACTAATAAAATTATATTAAATAAGCGTAATCTAAATTTAAAAATACAATAATCAAATCCAAAACTAAAATTTAGAATAGATTCAAAGTGATTGACTTATTTGATGGCTTAGCTATAAATACTAGCTTAATAAGTTAATATGGTAGTATTAAAGGTTGGAGAATGAGAGATTGAGATGTGAAATGAGAGGGTCAAATTAATCGTAGCGACTATATATTAGACTTCTAGGCCTTTGGGCATTGGATTCGATATGGTAGTATATCATTTGAGAATAAAGTTATAATTGGATATTAAGAACTTACTGAGAATAACTGGACAAATAAATACATATATATATATATATATAAATATAAAAAAATTTCTTATTACATTTTAAACATACTGGTCAGTTTGGTTTCTGCGGTTTATGCAAAAGAGAAACCAAACCAACCCAATTTATAAATGGTTTGGTTCGGTATTGAACCGGCTTTCAATTTTTAAAGTTAAAAAACCTTAACCAAACCATATTTACCGGTCGGTTTTGATCGGTTTGTACCGTGTTTTGCACACCCTTAAATACGGGCTCAATACCCACATCTCTTCTGATGTTCAAGTATTAAATTTCAAGGACGAAATTTCTTTAAGGAGGGTAGGTTGTAACACCCTGTACCCGGAAATACTATCCCTTAATATATTTGCATTGCATTTAGATATTTCAAGTCATCATATCGTTAAATTAGCCGTCCTAATAGGAATATATTTTTATGGAGTTTCAAAAACTATTTTCTTAGCATGGAATAATAGAGCACAACAACACGAGAGTGTAGGCGCAAACGGTTCGTTAAACGGATTTGTAACGAGAAAGTTATGAGTATTTTCGTGTGAGGGGCATTTTGATCATTTCATCTTACCCCTAGCTTAATTATATCAGATCCTCCCCCACCCCCAAAACCATTTTCACGCTAAAAACAGAAGGAGAGAGAGAGAGAGAACACCTTAGCCTTGCCGCCACCAAACTTCATTCACCGGCGCCAAATCCGGTGATAATTTTTACACCATTCTCTTCCTCTCTTCACGGGCTTTCTATTGATATATGTTTCAAGACTTATCATCAAGTATGCGCGATGAATCAAAGGAGAGAAGATTGAGTGATTTTCCGGAGAATTTGGAGAAACCCTAAGGTATAAAGTTGTTATTTACCTCATGGGTTTTCTTTTGAGTATAATATTGGATATATATTTGTGGAGTTTGGAAATTGAAATTCCGACCAACATGAGCCACCGCGGCTTTGCCGCCTCCGGCGGCCTTTCATGGCCATTTTGAGTGTTACTATGCTTCCTAGGATGTGTTAGTACTAGCTTAAGTAAAATTGTTGAATTTTGGATGAGGAATTAGAATTTGGTGTTGGGATTAAATTGGGAAAGATTATTTTTGGAGGTGTTGGAGTTGGGGGAAAGCTAGTAGAAGAGGCTTGAGATGATTATTTGAAGATAAGAAGACTTGGGTGACTTTACATCGAGGAGAGGATACGGTTTCCTAGGATGCATTCACGTTTCTTTACTTAGTTTATCGGGATTGAGCTTAATTTATTTATAAATTATTATTGGCTAGGTAATCCGGTTGAGCAAGCTTCTGAAGACATTCCCGAGACGGGACTCACTTAGTCACCCTTCATTGTAAGTTGGACTTTGTTTTAAAGAAATGCATGCAATTATTTCGATTCTTTGATATTTGATTTCCTTAATTACCTATTTATTATTCAAGAAGTTTATTGTGATCTCTCGTAAATTAATTGTTGTGGACATTATGCAATTTTATAATTTATGTTTTGAAGTAAATTGCTTATTTTTGGGAAAGGAAGAAACTTTTCAAATGATCTATTAGATATGAAGTTTTAAATGTTGTCACGTGTACGAAAAGAAAGAACCTTTTATTTTGGCAAAATAAATTGGATTTCTACTTATCTTACGAGTACCCAACCCCAGCAAGATACAGCGTACTTCATCAGTTTTCCAGTTACATGCACTTATACCCTCACGCTTTGCTTGTGTACTGGTGGATGCACAAGTGTATGACCAGTTCCCCCCGCTTTGCCTGATGCGCACAGGTGTACGACCAGTTCTTCCCCCTCCCCTCCTCATGTTGAGTTCGCTCAACAAGGGTGCATGACCAGTTGTTCGTCACACTTTGCCTATTATGATTTAGATCATTGTAGGTGTATGACTAGTTTTTGGGTATAAGTTTGGTAATGCTTTTTGGTTTTGAAAGTTATGCAAAATGCTTTTAGACTGAGTCACCTTTGCAAGCAAGTATCGAGTTTATTCTCCAGTTATACCTTTAGTTTTCTTATGAGACCTTTTAAAAGCAAAGTGCTTATTTTGTTACAAGTTTACCTTATAATTTGGTATGTGAAAGTATTCATGATTTGAACTTGTCTTTTTACCGTAAGTGGTTAATTGCATGCCAAAGGTTTACGGAAGAGAAATGGCTTTAAAAAAATAAGATTTATCAAAGTGGTTTTAAATATTAAATTATTTTTGTCCTCTCACTGAGTTTGTCTCACATTTTCTATGTTTTCTCAGGGCTCTTTGGATTTCCGTTTTGCCCAGGTAGTAGATTTCGCAGAGGTCAGACCGCACTACGTTGAGGCATTCTCCTTATCCACCGTCATCCATCTTGACTTGTAGGATTTGTTTCCTTTCGTACTTTTATATTTCTTACTTAATTAGACCATGTAACTTATGCTCTGATGTAACCATAAATTGACTATTGGGTTCCTAAGATGTAATTGTTGGGTTAGAACCCCTTGCTTTGGTTGGTGGTGGATGTTTTTTGTGAAGGACATGAGGTCCTAATTGGAAGTTATTGGAGATTTATGATTTTGGAAGTGTATTATTGGATTTACAGGTTCTTGGGTAGTCCATTTTTGGGTAAGGTTATATCGAATTTTCGATAAAAATCTTTCTCTAACTTGGTCTATACAGATCCACCTTAGATTCCACCGTGGAATTCGGGAGTGGGTCTGTCACGTCCCCTCAACTCTGACGGTTAGCATACTTGAGGATTAAAGGGAGAGAACAGGACATGTGTCATGATCATGCGGTTGGCAACTCTTTGTGTTCTACGATTAAGATTCACCCTGGCTAGAATTTAAGAGGGAAAACTGATACTCCGCTTCACTTTTAGTGAGTTCTCAAAAAAACACTCTTGAAATTCTAGCGCTTGCTTCTGTTGCTGTGCATTTGGAGAGGAGAGACGAAAGACTGAGGCTATTTGGAAAAGCTTGGGGGGAGCGAGCGACTGCAGTAGAGAAAGGTAAGAAGATCTGATTTCCCTCTTATGGGGAGTTGCTCGGTTTTCCTTGGTATTTTGTTTTGCATCTTTCTGGGTTTGTGCTTGTTTGTGTGTGTGAGAATTTCTTTTCTTCGAATTGTGTTTGATGCTGAAACTATGTATGTCCTAACATGAATTGGATGCGAAAGTGGGTAGAAATCCTTGAAACAATGATTTGGGTATAATAGTATTTTTTATATATATATTTTTTTGGGTTTCTGGGTTTTGAAGTTGGAGTGGGGAGTGATCCACACTTCAATGGATCCCTAGATACGTGATTCTAGGCTGATTCTAGATACACTAGACACCTAGGCTAGATACCCGTAGGATTTCTTTTAGGATGGAATTATAAACAAGAGCTACCGTTGGGGAAGAAGGATCATCTTACAGAACGTCTGCGAGGCAAGCGGAGCAAGCTATTGATAGCTATTTGGCTAGCAGCGGTACCCGGGGTGGGTACCAGGCTGAGGAAACAATGTCCTCGACAGGGTTGGTTTCGGAAAGTTCATGGAGTGAGGAAGTCAGCGAAAGCGAAGGGCATTCGGGGTCCGGGGACGATGTAACTGTTGCTATTCTCGAAGGTATACCCATACGTAGGTACACGCTGGTTGACAGGACGATATGAGACAAGCCTGGTAGGAGAATGATGATGAAGGAGATCAGTTCCCTCAGACGATGGTGGGTAATACCGGATGAAGTGGAACTTAGGCTGCTGGGTCCCGGTGAGATGACCTGCAACCCTTCGCTTGGGTGGGTGGCGCTCCACGAGAACTAATTTAACCATGGGCTCTCATTGCCGTTACCGAGACCTGTGCAATATATGCTTAGGATGCTAAATTTGTCACTGGGATAATTAACTCCCAATGCATGGAGGCAGCTCCTGAGTATGATGGCCATGTGGGACTTGTGCGAGCAAGGTTGGTTGATAATAAATGAGTTTCGGGCCATGTATAGAGCTATGTACTTGAAGAAGAAGAAGTGCGAAAGTACAGTTGCGTTCACCGCTCGGGACTACGAGCCCCTCGTGACCGACTTACCTACTTCGCAAAGCAAGAAATGGAAGAACAAGGTGTTCCTTGCTTGAGGGCGGTGGCAGATAAGGAATAGGAAGTGGCAGCTGACCAGTACCTTTCAGGCCATCAGGGACCAGACGTACACTCTAACTGACATAGAGAAGAAACACATAGCAAGGGTGTACGCCTTATGGACTGATCCGGAAGAGAGGAGTTCATATAGGTTCATCCGACATTATATACTTGATAGGTTAGGACTTGGAAGAGTACCTGGTGAGATGGCTTATGAGGAGTAATTTTTTTTTTTTTTTGCAATAACGGCTCTTAACTGTGATATACTACTCTTCTTGCAGCCAAAGTATCGAAGAGGAAACCGAGGAAGGGAAAAGAAGAGGATAGGATGGACGACCTGAAGCTGATGGATAGGTTGATAAGCCAAGGGGAGGATGCTGTCAAGATCGATGTTGATCTTGCGGGCAAGAAGACTAGGCCTTCGATTGAAGACATTCTGTTAGTAATACCGGATGAAGGATATGAAGAACCAGACCCTAATGCTCAGATATAGAAGAGGGAAGATCCAGCCAGGACTGCCGTCACTGTAGTGGACCTAGAGAAGTCCCATGCCTTCCTCTCCAGCGGGTCCCTAGGTAGTGAGGGGCTAATGCTTCCTGGGAAGAAAAGGAAGAGGGTTCACTGGCACCGTCACCACAGTGGTGATAAGAAGGATGTGAGGATTGAAGTGAAGAAGGCCAAGAAGGGCCCTCAAGTATTTCCGGAGTCCACCCAGTCTATGGGCCTGTTGTCTCCGATAGTGTCGCTGATCCTGAATAAGCTAATGAAGCAGCTGCTTTCTGAATATGGGATGGCAGACGAGAATTCTGTGCGATCCATGTTGGTAGACTTAAAAGATATCGACCTCGACCGGGTATGCGCAAAGGACAACACCCCGCAAGAAAACAAGCTGCTGGCTCGGGAATCGATGATGCTGGTACGTTTACTCTAATGCTGTGAACTATTTTTTTTTGTGTTTTTTTTTTTAATACGTAGTGCTAATGACTGGTTGTACAGACGTTGTATAATGTCTATGCCATCGATGCTAGCGAAGAGGACACCAAGCTGAAGGAGGAAGTAAATAGTCTGTCCGGGCAGGTGAAGTATCTCCACGAGGAGAAAGGGAAGATGGAGAAAGAGCGGGACTCGCTGAAACAGAATGTCGCCTCTTTGTCTGCCAAGGTTGAGAAGCTAGAGGAGGTTTAAGAGCGAGTCTCCGAGCTGGAAGGGATGGTGGGTGAGCTGAAGAAAGAGCTTAAGCCTCTTCGTGATGATGAGGAGAAGGAAAACAGTTGGAGAGCCAAAGCCAAGTTCTTGGAGGGTCATGTTCCTGAAGAGCGTCGGGAGGCAGTTGAGGAGTACAAAACTTCCGCCAAGTTGAAAGACATGCTCCTTGGTGCCCAGGACAGGGCTGTGATCCTCAAGTTTCGGGAGTGGGTTGATGCCGGGTACCTGGACGAGGCAAAGTTCAAGCAGGCATAGCTTGAAAAGAAGAAGAAGCAACAACAGGAGGCTGAATAGAACGCAGCAGAGCTGGCTGGAGCTAAGGGTGATGCCGGTGGGAGTCAATCTGAGGCCCAAGGATGAGAAACCTTGTATATTTTTTGTTTTAGTTTCCCTTATTTTGAACAATGGCTATTTAGCCAATACCTAGGTATCTGTTTAAATATTTCCCTTTTCTTAGAAAGGCAAGTTTTTTTTTTGTTGTTGGCTGTGATTTTTGCTACTTGAATGGGAATATTGAAAGGGATTAAGATTGCTTGTATTTTATGCCTTGTCAAAGCTTGTATGCTTAAACTACTTATTACCGGAATAGAGTAATTAACAGTATAATTGATTCTGGAAGCAATGGTTTGAATAATTCATTTTTCCATTCAAGCACCACATGGTGACCCATACAAAAATAAGTACCCGGTGGGTAGCTTGCCATAGTTGGATGATCAAAAGCTAAGGTAAGATGCTCTGGGAGCTATTTGTAATAGTACTAGAGACGTTGTGTGTTCCATAGATGTCGGGAGGTTACTCCGTCCATGTCCCGGATGTAGAAAGTAGTTGGACCCACTTCCTCAACGATTTCATAGGGACCTGTCAAAGAAGGGTCCAGTCCTTTTAGCTCCAGGTACACTTGTTTCATGACCCAGTCCCCCAGTTTTAGCCTCTGGGATTGTACTTTGGCGTCGTAGTAGTGGGTTATTCTCCTTTTGTTTGCGAGATTATGTATGTGCGCTACATCCCGTAGTTCCTCCAGTATGTCGGCATCTAGCCAAAGGCCCTTCGCATTGGTACCCGAGTCAAAGTACTCGATCCTTATGCTTTGGATTTGTGTCTCGATGGGTAGGATTGCCTCTGTTCCAAAAGCCATATATATAGAAAGGAGTTTCTCCGATAGCCTCCGTTACTGTTGTTCTGATAGCCCACAGAACCTCTTGGAGCTTGGAGGTCCAAAGGCCCTTGGCGTCGTCCAGCTTCTTCTTAAGAATCTTCTTGATTATTTTGTTGACAGCTTCCACTTGGCTATTAGTTTGTGGGTGTGCCGGCGAGGCGTACAGGATCTTAGTGCCCGTGTTCTCAGTGTATGCCCTTAACTCATCATTATCAAATTGGGCCCCGTTGTTCGTGACAATAGTGTCCGGGACTCCGAATCTGCAATATATATTATTCCACAAGAAATTCTTCACTTTTTCTGTCGGGATGGCCACGAGCGGTTCTGCCTCTACCCACTTTGTCTGATAGTCCATCGCCACAACGGCGTACTTGAACTGTCCTACCGCCGTAGGGAGCTTACCAATTAAGTCCAAGCCCCACTGGCATAAAAACAAAATGCATTTCCGGTACCAAGTTATTTAGCTTTGTCGGGGCATTTTAGGTTTCCTTATATCTTAAGGGTTTGGATATGATGATCGGAGTTTGTGTGCTATCGCTAACTAGATGATGAGGTGTAGTTACTCAAGTAATGGCTTTTTGTTGTATTTGTAATCTTTCTAATAAAATGAAGTCATCGTTTTCCGCTTAAAAGAAAAAAAAAAAAGAATGTTGAAGTGACCTAGTAATGATTGGTTTGGTGGTTGTAAGCGTCTCATTTGTAAATTACTCTTCCAAAATCCTGACTCGTCTTTTGAGTATTAAAGATAAATCTTCCATACAAACTCAGCATGTTTGAGCAATCCCTAAAGTTGGTGCATGTCAAAGGTGCATGTCAAAGAGGAAAGACAACAAACCTGCTCAGTCACACAAATCGAACCCACATATCATTCAACGCATTAGTTAAGGCTCGCAAAGCCAATGATGATTCAATTGATTGTTTCCAATTTTTGCAGCTCATCTCAACGATCGTCCTACCAACCAAACTCCAGTAGCGTCAAGAAGACCGACACTTTTAGTGTAACCAAACTCCAGTAGCGTCAAGAAGGCCGACCCTTTTAGTGTCGGTGAGAATCAAACTTAGACAACCATAATCTCGGCCAAACCAAGTAATCAACCTAAAAGAGTAAAAGAATTAAAAAAAAAGAAAGAAGAAGTTTTAACAAAAAGAAAAGAAAAAAAATGTAATATAAAAAAGTAAATTTGTGAACGTGCAATTGGTTTCTTTCATAGGGCCCTGGAATGATTAGTTTTGAGTTAGAAGCGTAAACCCTAGTGGCTTTAAATAGCAGCACACTCAACAGAGTTGTATCTCTGTGCAAAAAGCCTTGTCTAAACCCTAGTGGTGACAACCTACTCTTATCCCCCTCGCCTTTCTGGTTTCGCCCCATCATCCCCTTTCTTCAATTTCACCTAGGGTTTAGGTTCCGATCAATTTTGATTGGCCGACCTCTTAATCCTATTGGAGTTTCGATTATCATCGAAATTCTGGAAAAACAAAAAAAATATGGATCTTCCTGGCCTTGCTGTTGTACTCCAAGCTGCTCTCAGCACCAATCCCGATGAGCGTAAAGCCGCCGAGCACAGCCTCAATCAGGTTCTTGTAATTTCTTGATCATCTTTTCGGTTTGATTGGATATGTGAATATGTAATCTTGACCCGTGTTGATCAGAATTGTGTAATTCGAGACTGGGTTTTGAGTTCCTTGTTTGATTTGATTCGTAGTGAATTGGTGTTATGTGGTTGGTGATGAGTTTGATTAGGGTTTTATATGTATGTGGGGGGTTTTCATCTGATGATGTTGATGTTGGGGGGTTTTGGTTTGCAGATTCAGTATACACCGCAGCATTTGGTGAGACTGTTGCAAATTATTGTGGATGGTAGCTGCGACATGGGTGTGCGTCAGGTTGCCAGCATCCATTTCAAGAACTTCATTGGGAAGAACTGGTCACCTCATGAGCCGGGTATGTAATGATTGGTTTGCGATTGTATATGAAATCCGTGGATGAGTCTAGCTGTGCTTATTCTTCTTTGCCCTGTTGATTGTTGTGTGTAGATGAGCAGAATAAGATATCACAAGCTGATAAAGAGGTGGTTAGGGAGCACGTTCTCGTGTTTGTTACACAGGTTCCCCCATTGTTGAGGTACTTTGTTTGCTGTTTCGGCTACTCTAGTTAATGTGCTTATAGCTAGATTAAACAACTGTGGGCCTGTGACTCTGCACGCACATTGTCTTTGTGTTTTGTTTCAAGTTGTTAGTTCTATATAATGTCATGAGAAATAATGTTCCTGATTCGTTGGTGATCTAATGTCATTGTACAGGGTGCAACTGGGTGAGTGCCTAAAGACAATTATTCATGCCGATTACCCTGAGCAGTGGCCACGGCTTTTAGACTGGGTGAAGCACAACTTACAAGACCAACAAGTCTATGGTGCTTTGTTTGTCTTGAGGATTCTTTCTAGAAAATACGAGTAAGTGTGTCATAATCTACTTTTCTTATGAAGTGATTCTTATATATGGCTATTGCCTGGAGTTGCACTGCCTTCTAAATGAAATTACAAGTTTAGCTACTAGTTTTCCATCTGAGGCATACTGTGTGCTTAATGTGTATTTGAACACAAGATTGTTATGGCAGTTAATGATAATTATGTTCTCTTATCCAGTGGGGATCATAGTAATGAAATATTCATCATGTGGTTTCCTGATAGCTGTATTCCATAAATTTACTGTTGTGCCTGTGGCCATCGTATATACATGTGAATGGTGTCTATGCATGTCTCTAGAGTGATGTTGACTTGCATTGTTTCATTGTCACTGGGATGATAACAGTGTGGCGTCTGATACGGTCCACTTACACATTAGAAATATTGTGATTAAAGAAGCATCACTGTTTGTGTGTTTAGGGTTTATGTCTGGGTCACAATTATTTGATTCTAAATTCAGAGAGATATCTGTCCTAACTCATCAGATTCTAGTAGTTTATATCCATTCATTTAGTATGAAATGTATATATATATATTAAATGTTAGCTAAGAATGTTGTCTGCTAGGCCTTCCATTGGTTTTTTTTTTTGCATGATGTGTACCTTAAGAATTATTTTTGAATTTGACCATGTAATTTTATTTTCTTAGGTTCAAATCTGATGAGGAGAGGACACCTGTTTATCTTATTGTTGAGGAGACATTCCCACATCTGCTAAATATATTCAACCGGCTTGTCCAGATTCCCAACCCAACACTGGAAGTAGCAGATTTGATCAAGCTTATCTGTAAAATTTTCTGGTCATCCATTTATGTATGTTCTGGACCAATTTTTTTTTGTTCTGCTTTTGTAGTGCATTTGAACCATATTGATGGGTTGATAAGTCTTCGTAAAAAGTTTGCTAATACCCACCTTAAATCACTCAACTTTTTAATGGAAATCTACAAAGTAATCATATTCCTTTTCAACATTTCATCAACTAAATAAATGTTTTATGCTTACTTGAAAGTTATTCATTCAATCTGTGAAATGATATTATTTATACACTGTGAAATGATTTGGGTACTAGTGCAATCAAGGCAGTGGTAGTATATATAACTTGAGACATTAGTGGCATAGTAACATTTCCTTCCTGTCTAAGGTAGATGTCCATGACATGTATGAATCCTGCTGTATCTTATTTTTATAGCCCTCCAACAAGTATTGGGTCCTTGCGTATGTGTATATGTATTAGTCTATGGTTAGTTCTCATGGCTAGTTGTCCTGCTTTAAAGGTTCTTTACATGGAAACTGCTTTGCCTGAAAACATGCTACAAAACAGTTTTTTTTCCCCTTCTGAGTTCCTTCAATTTATATTGATACCTGGGTGTTTGAAAGGATTGGAAATTTTTGAACCACAGCTTTTGTGCCGTTATAAGTAATAATTTATTTCATAGGACAACCCTAAGGTATCCTACTGGTAAAGTTTAGACTTGTATTATTTACATATCCTTCATTTTGAATTATTGTCAGTTGGAGATTCCAAAGCAGCTGTTTGATCCCAATGTGTTCAATGCTTGGATGATGCTTTTCCTAAATATATTGGAGAGACCAGTTCCAGTGGAAGGCCAACCTGCAGATCCTGATCTTAGAAAGGCATGGGGGTGGTGGAAGGTGAAGAAATGGACTATCCACATTTTAAACCGGTTGTACACACGGTAAGCTCTTGGATGAAATAAAATAAGAATGACCTTCGAGTGCAAAGCATTCATCTGTCATTTCATTTTTGATACCTTTGTCCACAGGTTTGGAGATTTGAAGCTCCAAAACCCAGAAAATAGGGCATTTGCTCAAATGTTTCAGAAGAGTTACGCTGGGAAGATTTTGGAGTGCCACCTGAATTTGCTGAATGTGATTCGAACGGGTGGATACTTACCTGACAGAGTTACCAATCTTGTTCTTCAATATTTAAGCAATAGGTGTGCCATTTTTTCTTCATAGATTGCATCCTCTTATTTCTTCTCATTTTTTGCGGTTAGTGAATATTAAACTCTTTATCAGAGACATAATATGTGATGTGTACAATTTCTTTAAAAAATAGCTGGCTTATTGTAAAAGTAGTTATTCCTAAATCCTACGTAAACCATTAATATTACATGGGATGCTGCCCTAAACTGTAGTCCTTAATCCTACATGGAGCTGTCCAAATCATATTTTTTTTTGACTTGTTACATAGTCCAAAATTTCATCTGAATATATTTAACACCGAGTAGTCCTGCTTAAGGGTTTGCACCTGTAGGTCAATGCTTTGATCCCAATTCTGGATTGGTTGGCCTGAGGTTTAGGACATATGATCTGAAAATTCAGTTCTTTTTTCTTGTAGTTCTATTTCTGTTCCTGTGTTATAAAATTTCTGTGAAGTTGCTGTTCAATGCTTGAACTGCCTTATGAAACTTCAAGAGGACTCGCAGAATCTACTATTTTGAATAATAATTCTTATCTATAAAAGTGAGACTATCAAGTAGAGGGTATGTATATTGTATATGCAAACGTTGTTATAAGCTGCCAAGCAGACTTGCTTCTTTTGTTACTATTCCCTAAAGTAATTTGTCTGACATTTTCAATGAAGATATTAGCAAGTTGTGGATGTCGGCTATTTATTTTGACAAAAGTACTTGATTGATTTCTTTTCTGCTCTCTTAACCCCCAAGTAGGAACTTCCTAGTGTTATAGTGCAGAGTTTAGTGTGGTGCAAGTTGAGAGCAGATTTCTTTTCTTTTCTACTTCATAGTGTGGTTAAATATAAGTGGTGTCTCCCTAACCTTCTTGTGAACTTATTTGTATATGCAGCATCTCAAAGATTAGCATGTACAATCTGCTGCAACCACGACTTAATGTTCTTCTTTTTGAGATAGTTTTTCCCCTGATGTGTTTCAATGACAATGACCAAAAGCTATGGGATGAAGACCCACATGAATATGTGAGGAAGGGCTACGGTTAGTTTTCAAGATCTTGTGTCATTGCTTGAAGATCTATGCCCTGCAGATGTGTAACGCATTGTCTTGGTTGTGCAGATATCATTGAAGACTTATACAGTCCAAGAACAGCTTCCATGGACTTTGTCAGTGAGTTGGTTAGGAAACGTGGAAAGGAAAATCTTCATACGTTCCTTCAATTCATCGTGGAAATTTTCAAGAGGTAGCTTTTCATATTCTTTTGAAAATGATACATATATTTGGTGCTTTGGTATTGATTTAGTTTTTACCTTATTGCCTGATCAAGGTATGATGAAGCCCCGATGGAATACAAACCCTATCGACAGAAAGATGGCGCGCTTCTTGCTATTGGAGCACTTTGTGACAAATTGAAACAAACGGAACCTTACAAGTCTGAACTAGAGCGTATGTTAGTGCAACATGTATTCCCCGAGTTTAGTAGTCCTGTTGGGCATCTTAGAGCTAAGGTTTGTTGCATCAAATTCCTCTTGTTTTGTTTTTTGCATTCTTCTATAGAACTTAAATTTGGTTTTTAGTTTTGCTTTTTGTTTTTGTTCCGTACATGTTGAAATGGAGGTATTATAGGGAAGTGCAACCAGCACAAAACTCCCACCTGGAATATCCCTTAATTTTATAGTATATATGAGTTTTCTTTGAGTAGGATATCGTCAATTTTTATCTGTACAGAGAACCCAACTAGATGCTCATGAAAAGCATCATGGAGATCTTCATTTGGCAACTTTAAGAAAACAAGGAGCATAATGCTAGAAAAGAGAACAAAGGATGACTTGTAGTTTTATTAGGCTAAAATCCATTATTTCTGCGATGTTCCATGGTTTTTATTTGTCATTATTCGTGAATCCACTATATTCTTTCATATGTTTAAATGTGCACTTCATGCTTCCTTGTCTTTCTGTCATTTGGTTATTTTTTTTTATTGAAGCCATCTTGGTATTTCTTCAATTTTATATTTTATTTCATATGAACTGTTATTCTTATCCATTGTTGTTCCATTGTGATTAGGCAGCATGGGTTGCAGGACAGTATGCCCATATTAACTTCTCAGAGCCGAACAACTTCCTTAAAGCATTGCATAGTGTGGTCGCAGGGATGCGAGATCCAGAACTTCCTGTTCGAGTTGATTCAGTGTTTGCTTTGCGATCCTTTGTTGAAGCTTGCAGAGGTACATACCTTAAAAAATCTCTCATAGTTGTTTTGTAATATTTGATTTACTCTTCTTTTGTTTAATATGCAGATTTGAATGAAATTCGCCCAATTCTTCCTCAGCTACTTGATGGTATGTGAGACAGAAACCTTTGCTATGCATCATTTACAATCATCATGAGACTTATCCATTTCCTACATTTTATTGTTCAGAGTTTTTCAAGCTTATGAATGAGGTTGAGAATGAAGATCTGGTTTTTACCCTGGAGACTATAGTGGACAAGTTTGGGGAGGAAATGGCACCATATGCTCTTGGTTTGTGTCAAAATCTGGTAATATTTTCTGTTCATTATGTTCAGACCACCAAAGTATCATCTTTAGCTGTTCTTGCCTAAGTCTGTTACTTTCTAATTTATAGGCAGCCGCATTCTGGAGGTGTATGAATACAGCTGAAGCTGATGATGAGGCCGATGATCCTGGTGCTTTGGCAGCTGTTGGTTGTTTGCGTGCTATTAGCACCATTTTAGAATCAGTGAGCAGGCTCCCACATCTCTTTGTCCAAGTTGAACCAACTTTGCTTCCTATAATGCGTAGAATGTTGACAACCGATGGGCAAGGTTTGTATGATACTTAACTCTGTTCCATCTTGTATACCTATAACTCATGTCAAGTGATGTTAACTCTTTGTATTCTTTTATTCTGCTTAACTGCATCCTGCTAACTTCTTTAATTCTGTATGCGATATCTTTTTATTTTTTTATTTTTTTAAATTTAAAGGAATGGAAATGACTGTGGTTTCTGTATGTGCAACATAAATATGTTTGTCTAAAACTTATTGTGCTTCTGGTATGTCAAAACTAGCAGATATTCTAGTGAAAGTTAAAAGAGCATAAGCCTAGTGGCCATATGGATGCCATGTCCGGAAAGATCTTTATAGGTCATTAAGAGATTCTAACATATCTAAGTGGAAATTATCCTTTTGCTACCTCAGTTCAGAAAGTTCTGTGGTTCTTTGTTATATCACTTTCCACCCGATATATGGTTTGACTAGCATTATCAACACATTGAAATAATGGCAAAAGCTTTTGAAATAAGCATAATCTATAACTCACCTTGTAAAAGAATCATTTATTCACTATGGGTTCTCACAAGTGGACGTTGTTCGTGTTATTATTCAGTTTGTTGTCAACACTACAGATGCATCCCTTTTCATTTATTTGGTTTGAACGTATGCCCTTCTAATAAATTTTCTTATGCAGAGGTCTTTGAAGAGGTGTTGGAAATTGTATCGTATATGACATTTTTCTCTCCAACAATATCTTTGGATATGTGGAGTCTTTGGCCATTGATGATGGAAGCTTTAGCCGATTGGGCTATAGATTTCTTTCCAAGTGAGTTGAATTTTTGTAATCCTTTTTTCAGAGGGTTTTTTGTTCTATCATTTTCTAAACATTATAATAGTCTCATATGTATTAATTTTATCTATTGATGAGGACTTTATGACGTATTATGACGTTACTGCTTATCTTGGGTATTCAAGAATAATGCATTATCAGTTGGTTTTAATGGGACAAAACTTTCCTCTTCTGACCGAAGATTTTCCATTTGAACCCTGCCCTTCTCCATATGATAATATAAAATTGATTGATGGTGAAAGACAGCAAAAGTGTTAATGTGACTTAGAAGACTAAGGATTTATGTAATCAAATTTGGACATATATGCATTTATGTACTTTTGTTAGGTTCTTATCAGACAATATGTTTCCTCCCAGATATTCTGGTTCCTTTGGATAACTACATATCGAGGGGGACTGCACACTTTTTATCTTGTAAAGAACCAGACTACCAGCAAAGCCTTTGGAATATGATTTCATCTGTGAGTTCCCTCTTCTCTAAACTTCTTGAATGATACCATGCATTCAATACTAGAACTACTAACCTATTGCATGGTGGATATAGAATCCAAAATAACATTTGACTTTAGTAATTGCTGCACTTGTTGATTAGGTTGATGACATTTATGTTCTTGTTTATTTATTTATTACCTTTTTTATGTCCATTTCAGATCCTGGCAGATAGGAATATGGAAGATGGTGATATAGAGCCTGCTCCTAAGCTCATTCAAGTACTTTTTCAGAATTGCAGAGGGCAGGTTGATCAGTGGGTTGAGCCATATATTAGAATTACATTTGAACGGTTACGTCGAGCTGAAAAATCATACTTGAAATGTCTGCTTGTTCAAGTGGTAAGATACAGATAACTACTCTTGTGTGCTATTGTATTGTTCCGGTATTTGTTTCATCTTTAATTAAACAATTTTGTCCAGATAACTACTTGTGTGTTATTGTATTGTTCCAGTATTTGTTTCATCTTTAAATAAACAATTTTGCCCAGTTCTTCTGAGTCTTGAATATCAGGAATTGTGCTTCATATATGTTAGATAATTCATTCCCCCCCTCCCCCCGATTCGTTTCTTGTATGGGTTGGTGTGGTTTGGCACAGTGAAATAGGCTTTTTCATACACTATTTGGTTAGGTATCCCTTACTGAGTTTAACTTATCAGAAATAAGGAGTTCTTAGTAATTCGAGTTCGAGCTTGTCATAGTTTGCCATTAATCTGGTGAGGTGAGTGGAATATTTCTAAAGAAAGAGGTTTCTGAAATCCCAGAAGCAGTGGTGATATGCCAGAATAGTGGTACCACTAACCTTGCTGAGTTGCAATTGTCAGTGATGAAATTAGCGTTGACCGTAAAATGTCATTGTTTGGTATCAATTGTGTTTCCAATATATTTATTTATCGCTACTCCTGATGCAACCCTACTTGGCATCATTTCAGGATTACTTTTGACATGCTGAAATTTATGCGGTTTTTTGTCTGTTTGAAGATTGCAGATGCTCTTTACTACAATGCAGCTTTGACACTCAACATATTGCAAAAGCTGGGTATAGCGACAGATCTATTTAATCTTTGGTTCCAGATGTTGCAAGAGGTTAAGAAAAGTGGCGTACGTGTGCATTTTAAAAGGTAATCCACTGATTAATTTTATTGTTATTGCGACTAGATCATTGGTAGTAATTTAGAATTTAATGCAGGGAACATGATAAAAAAGTTTGCTGCTTGGGCTTGACATCATTACTGACACTCCCAGCTGGACAATTACCTGCGGAGGCTTTGGGCCGTGTTTTCAGGGCCACCCTTGATCTCTTAGTTGCATACAAGGATCAAGTTGCAGGTATCTTTCTGTCTTTTCATCTATACCAATTATTCGCCACTCATGTTATAGGCTAGCACTAGGCCCCCAATTTTTTGCCTCGTGGTCATTTTCATGTTCAGATATGGATCCAATAGTAGATTTGATCTTTTTCTTTTCTCCTCAACTTGGGCAAAATTAATCTTTCTTTTTTCTCTGCATAGGCTAATGAAGTATTTTTTATTTTTTTTTCAGTTATATATATATATAGATCCCTTCTACTAAGGGATCCCTTTTTTGGTCTATTCTAGGGATAGGGCATTAGACCAGGTTTTCGATCACATTTCGGCATCTCAACCATTCAGTTTTTAGGCCCAAAAAAGGGATCCCTCACTAGAAGGGCCCTGCATATCTATATAATATATATATTGAATATAAATTTGAAATGACAAGTTGTAGAGTTTATGTAGATTGAGAAAGGAGAATATTATTTATTTCATAAGTTATTATTCTTCTTTTTCACGGGTCACACACACAAACCTTTATATTGTAAATTCTTATGAATGCTCTGATTGTAAATTCTTATGAATGCTCTTGCAGCTGCTGCAAAGGAGGAAGAAGCTGAAGATGATGATGATATGGATGGTTTCCATACTGATGATGACGATGATGGTGGGGATGGATCAGACAAGGAAATGGGAGT
Source organism: Rosa chinensis (assembly GCF_002994745.2). Taxonomy (NCBI): domain Eukaryota; kingdom Viridiplantae; phylum Streptophyta; class Magnoliopsida; order Rosales; family Rosaceae; genus Rosa; species Rosa chinensis. Next base: position 33,533,807 of record NC_037091.1, on the reverse strand, counting down.
TGATGCCGAGGATGGTGATGAAGCTGATAGCCTTAAATTTCAAAAGTTAGCTGCACAGGTGTGTTGTTATTTTTTCCCTCCACTCAAGCAATATTGCTGTGCTCTGCCTGCCTCTAAAGGAATTTTTTTTTTTGACAATTCTCATTGTTTTGCTTGCTATATATCCTGCGTCTCATATTATCATTTGGTGGTGTCACAGGCAAAGTGTTTCCGCCCAAGTGATGAGTTCGATGACGACTCTGATGAAGATTTCAGTGATGATGAGGAGTTACAGTCACCAATTGACGATGTGGATCCTTTTGTCTTCTTTGTAGATGCAGTCAAATGTAAGTGAAAACTACTTCCCATGTTATATGGCTTATGTCTTGATTTTATGGCATGTATGACATGTGCCTGATGTCCTCTTTTTTTGCTTTTGAAGCCGTGCAAGCATCGGATCCGCCTAGGTTTCAGAGTCTTACACAGACGCTAGACTTCCATTATCAGGCACTTGCAAATGGTGTAGCACAGCATGCTGAACAGAGGAGAGCAGAGATTGAAAAAGAAAAGATGGAGAAGGCATCAGTTGCCACAGCTTCATGATTGCTGCTTTAACTCTTTTGGTGTGGATTCAATTTTGCCTTTCTCTTCTTTGCTTATTCCATTGATGTACTGCTGGGAGTTGTTGGCTGGACTTCAGAGCCTTTGGTTGCTCTGAAGGGATTTCATGTTTGAAGTGCTTGGAAGCATATCTACTTCATGATAGCTTCAACAATATGCTAGATTTGATGTCAGGGAACATGATTGGAGGAGATCAGGGAACTCTGCAGATGGCACTTCAGTCTTGTTTTAGCTTAGTCGTTGTCTGGTTTGAGGCTATTCTAAGGTAGGATATGCCTCGACCATCCTTTTTTTTTTTTTCCTTTATCTCTATAGAGTCTTCTGTTATTTAGTCACACCATTTATCTGGTTAAGATTCCCTTCTCAGGGCATTATTGGTTTTGGATCCCTTGCTATCTTCATTGTGCATATCAGCGGGGGTTCATGCACAAAGAGTTTGTAATATTTGTTGCCATTTTTGTGGCTACTACATGAGGGTGAATGATAGAGCTGTATTGATAGGTTGCCCTCAAATTTTCACCTGTCTTTCACGTTTCATAGTATACTCCACCAGATTCACTGGTATTCGTTTATTGGGTTGGTAGTTTTGGCATTGATGCAGAGAGCCTAGGGTTGCTTTCTGCTTTTTGTAGAACATGGATGATGATTTTTATAGAGGGATTTATTGGAATGATGTTTTGTGTATATTTATTTTTGTTGTGCTTAGCTTTGATTTATTGGATGAAACACTAACTACTAACCATCGATGTCCTTCTCACGTTAAAAGAAATTTGGTCAATACTTTTGGGTAAAAGTTATAATTGGTTCATTTGTGTTGGGATGATAATCAATATAAACTACCAAGGTTTGAAAATGTTTAATTTTATCTTTGTGATTTGCAAAGTTGTTCAAAGTAGGTCCAAAAGTTAATTTTGAGACAGATGTTAATTTTATTTTTGTGATTTGTGAAGTTGATCAAAGTTGGTCTAAAGACAAAAAAAATTTCATGTGAAAGTCGTGACAAAATCTTTCTGGGGAAATGAATATATTTTCATTGATGAGCACCAATTTGTTTGATTATTTCTACTCCAGTCTTGGCCGCTCCCTACTGGTCAACGTTTCATCGACCTCAAGATCAATATTGTCATTGCGATCACACCTGCAGCCGCAGTGTGATTGTCTCTATGGCTGCGAACATGAATGAATTGATTCCTGACATTGAAGTGGGATTGATTCCTGACATTGAAGTGGGATTTCCTTTGATCATGCTAACGGGCAACTACGTGAACAAATTTTTTATAAAATACGACTTTAGATGACTTTGCCAAGGTTTGATTGTTTTAGATACAACAGTAATTATTTTTGTAAAATAAGGTTTCGACCACTTATTTTAGTAGCATTTTTTCAATAATCAAAACAGTTTTAAATTTCATTTAGAGATAATTAATATACAATATCACTCGAAATCAGCTGCATTCTTATTCCAATTTCATATGGTTAGTAAATATCGTAATGTGAATGATTCAGTTTAGTTCATTTTCTCTCCATTCAAGTTTTCCATTGATAAATATCTCAACTCCAAGTAAATGAATGACCAAATTTATTGGGTAAGGTTAACAACCCATCAAAACTTTGTTACTAGGGATATCTATCATGACAACTAGCAGAATGTGAACCGTTCATCAAAGATGTTGAACCAGTACTCCTAATGTCAAATACCTGATTTGATTTGGTGGTGTCAATCGAGAATTTCATCGAGGGTGTTTTAGAATTTCACAAGTTTCATTAAACCTGCCGTTTATTGAGAATCATTTCCAAAAGTTTTTTTTTTTTTTTGAAAGGACACAAATTTGGAAGTTTTAATAAATGTGCCAAAAGCCCATTTGGAAGTTTGGGATTGATGTGCTGTGAGAAGAAACACTTTTAGTTTTGCTGTGAGAGGAAACACTTTTGAAATTGCTGTGAGAAGAAGCAGTTGAGTGTTTGGTAAAATATTTTTAAAAGTGTTGTGAGAGCGAAAAACAATTTATAGGTGTTTGATAAGTTGTAAGTAAAAAGTGTTGTGGTTAGGTGTAATTACAAATTAAAATTTGTCTCATCACTCTCATGTATTGTACTTGCACACTAGTTCAAATTATCAATGTATCACTTTTGTCTCAATATGTATATTAATTGTAGAAATTATATAAGCAATTTAAAGTTTTTTGTTATATGCGTGAAGATTTTAGGTTTTTCGGTTATGTATTGTGAGCTCGTGAAAATTTAAGGATTTAAGATATAATTATTTAAGATTTAAATTTGTGCTCTTTATAATTTTTAAGTAAGTGAAATCTTCAATCACGGACTCATCGTAACGCGTACTTTACTATGAAATAAATAACTCAATAGTAAAGTACACTTTATGATGAGTCCGTGGTAATTTTGTGAAATTTTCGGACGTCGGAGTTATTTATTTCATACTTAAGAAGTTTCAAAATAAGGAAAATCATTTTAAATAAAAGAAAATTAGTGGTACCTTCTGGGTCGTAGATTTTAATCATCATTTAATCTCGTCCGTTGCTTTCAAGTATATAGGAGCCGAGATCGGATCAACGACCCAGATGCCTCCAAAAATTTCAGAACTTGAGACACGTTTCTGATATCCGTGACAAGACCCGATCCTCACTTCCGATTCTGGCCATCTCCAGGTGTACGAATACTGGCGTTTGGACCCCATCGCCTTTGCGACCAAACCTATGCCTTGGTTTTTCACCGATGAGCTCCGATGAAGGCGATTTGAAGCTAAGAAGCTCCGGCCTTTCCAGGGAATTTTCGGCATTTTTCGGCAACTCTGGTAATCATCGGCAATGCATGAGGTACGAAAGTGGATCTCCTCTTCATGCTCTGCCTATTAATATACATGGTTTCTACTATAGTTAGAGTTTAGGATGATTAACATTTTGGGTACAATTTGGCCACTGTGCGGGGTGGCAACTTGGTTTGCTTTGGTCCTTTTTCAATGTAAATTTTGGAAAAGGACGAGGACAAATAAGGCAGTTCAAGGACTGTAATGTCATAGCATGCATGATGCATGTGGCTTTGCAGCTCCCTAGGTCTGCGTGCCAAAAACCATGTTGCAGTAGGCGTAGGCATGGTCCCAGCCCGCAGCCAAATCATAGGGATCGGGACCGAATTAAACGGGCAGGGCCCCAACTTCACATTTCAGCCTTAGGGATCGGGAAAAGCCCGGACTGTTTAGAAACGGGCCAATACTTGAGGGACTAGGAAAGGCCCGGACCGGATAGAAACGGGCTGGTCCTTACAGAAATGGGCCTGAAAATCATTAATTGGTACTCCCATCACTAGCTAACATCTTCTGTCCTTCCTCTAAATCTACTTTACCAGGATATTGTTGGCACACATTCTCGATATGACGCCTAAAAGTTGAAGTACCATTAAAAGAGGAATTGGCTTTAAACACAGTACTACAATACTTACATTTGGCTTTGCTGCAATATCCGACTACATCTTCCTTCCCATCCTGTTCCGAGCTTGTAATTGGTTGGTCAAATTTCTTAAAATGATCCCAAACATTGGACCGACAACTACTACTTCGAGTCCGACTCGAATCCTCTCTCTTTCTCTTTGCTGTGTCCACCTGGCTTGAAGCCGCTGCACCACCATCAGTCGCCGTACCACCATCAGTCGCCTCACCGCCCTCAGTTACCGCACCGCCCTCAGCTCCTAGAGTCGCCGCCACCAGCTCACTCCTAGAAGTGACCATTTCAAACTGACGAAGTCACAAACTGGATTGTGGTTTTTGAACTCGATATAGGTAATAGGCAGATGAAAACAAACTGATCGCTTCTCAGATTGAAAGCCAACTGATCAAAACCTATTGGAAATCTAGATTGCTCATAGCCAAATTGAGGGTTTTACTGTTTTTGGGTTCGAAGAAGCGGCAGAGCGCACAACCTAAGTAGGTCGAATTGTCGAAACGAGTTGTTTAGAGAAGTGGGCTTCGGTGATCACCTGTGGTTGATCTCACACTAAGGCGTGTATAACTAGCCTATCACAGAGGGACATATGGCACTATGGTTTATACGGGCCCTTATCCGGGCTTATACACTACTGAGAACTCAGGCCCGAGACATGCCCGTTTTAATCATAAACGGTCCGAGCCTTAAAATTTTGTGTTTTTTTTTTCAAAGCCCGACCCGAACCGATTTTTCGGGTTAAAACACGCAAGCCTATGTAGCAGCATCAAATCAACTATTCAAGATTGGACCAGAGACATGCTGGGTGTTTTCAACAAGCATTAGGTGGAGGTATTTTTTATGCTTTTATGGGCAATTTGGTCAGAAAGAAACAAACTATTTTGGAATGGGGGCTTTTTCAATCCAATGAACACAGTCAGTTGGTCAATGACTCAATGCATTTGTTATTAAAATATCAACGATTGCACCCAGAGAAGGTACCGACCAATAACAATAGGTGTGTGGGGAAATGGCAGTTTCCACCTTGTGGCAGACTCAAGATGAATATAGATGGTGCCTACGGTTCAAATGGAAGTGGTGGAGTTGGGGTAATTGTTCGGGATGATACGGGAAACTTCCGTAGTGTTCTTGCAGGATGTTCTCTATATGCTTGCTTGGAATTCAGGTATTACGTCCCCCGATGCAGCAAACTAACTTATATAATAATAATATGAGCGTAGGACCGAGTCTCCCAGCATGATTGGGTTCCAAATCCCGTTCCACAAAATGCCTTTGTTCACTGAACTTAACTAATAGCCTCACTAAGCACCAGAAGCACTTTTGGACCAAAAGCAGGTGCCAAACTGGGCCGAAGCCTATACGGGGTTTATATTTTGAGTCTGATTTCCAAACCCTCCAATTAGATTTTGGTTCCCAAATGGCGAGGCCTTCTTCCACCGTTCATGCCCCCAATCGACGATTCCGTTCTGATCACGATAACGGCCGTTACTCCCCGCCGGACTATGACAACTCACCCGACGACCGCCGCCACCGTCGCAGCCCCAGCTATGAAAGGTACGACCGCCACCGAAATAGCTCTTACTCTCCTGATTACCCTAGCCCTAGGTCCAACGGAGGCCGAAGATTCGGTCGGGCCGGGAACGACCGGTCTTACTCGCCTCGACGAAGCCCTAGGTCCAACGGAGGGCCGGAGTCTTTACCCAGGAGATTCGGGCGCGCCGGGAACGATAGGGACCGGAATGGAAGGTGGCCGGAGTCGGAGGAGTCCGACGAGGAGCTGAAGGGGCTGAATCTTGAGGAGTACCGAAGGCTGAAGAGGCAGAAGCTGAGGAAGGCGTTGAGGAGTTGTATCTGGAATGTGACGCCGAGCCCGCCGAGGAATGAGAACGATGAATTCGAATTGGAGGACAAGGCTGAGGAGATTCCAGAGGTTCTTGGTGAAGAGAACAACGATTCAGGCGAGAAATTGAAGGACAAAGCCAGGAGTGAATCGGAGTCGGAATCGGAGGATTCGCGGTCGAGAAAGAGGAAGAAGAGTTCGGTTTCTAAGCGTAGGAAGAAGAGTTCGAGATACAGTGATAGCGAATCGGAGAGCGAGAGTGATGATGAGGAAGAGGATCGCAGAAGGAGAAAGAAATCTAGAACTAGGAGTAAGCGAAAGAAGAGCAGAAGAGAAAGGAGAAGAAGGAAGAGTAGGCGGAGCAGCGATTCTGATGAGAGTGAAGCAAGTGATAGTGAGGAGGGTTCAGATTCTTCTGATAGGGTAAAGTCGAAGAAGAAGAAGGGAAAGGTGAGCAGTAAGAGTAAGAAGAAGAAGTACTCTGAAACGGAGAGTGAGGATTCTGGTTCAGAGAAGAGTTTGGATTCTGAAGTTGATGCCAAGCCTAAAGCTCTAGTCGAAGTGGAGGAGCCAGAAATGGATGAGAATAGTATTGAGGCCTTGAAATTGAAGGAAATCCTTGAGGCTCAGAGGAACCCTTCTTTGGATTTGGATAATGAACCTGTGGTTGGGCCAATGCCCTTGCCTAGAGCCGAAGGGCATATTAGTTATGGTGGAGCGCTTAGGCCTGGTGAAGGTGATGCCATTGCACAGTATGTTCAACAAGGGAAGCGTATTCCACGAAGAGGAGAAGTTGGTCTTTCTGCAGAGGAGATTCAGAAGTTTGAGGGTCTTGGCTATGTGATGAGTGGTAGTAGGCACCAGAGGATGAATGCCATTCGTATTAGAAAGGAAAACCAGGTTTATAGTGCTGAGGATAAGAGGGCATTGGCCATGTTTAACTATGAGGAGAAAGCAAAGCGTGAGCACAAGGTTATGGCTGATTTGCAGCGGCTGGTTCAGCGCCATATTGGACAGGATGTTGGTCCTACTCACGATCCCTTTTCTTCCAAGGCCTCTGAGGATCCTGATGATGATTAGTTTTATGTATGTTTTGTTGTTATTTGAGTTGTTTCTTCCTCTGCTTTCATGAACTAAATATGTTGTGAATTGATATTGAGCAGTAGCACTACTGAACTGGATGCTATGGTGATGGTTACTATGTTCTGGTTGGATGCTCTATGTTCACTAATATAACAGCTTTCTTCATTTGTAATGTGAGTAATGGAATTTCAAAAAGATAACTAAATAATAATTCTGAAAATGGATTTCTAATTTGATTGTTGAGTTTTAATCAAATTAGAGTTTCGATAATCATTGAAATTCTGAAAATGGATCTTCCTGGCCTTGCTGTTAATTCTGAAAATACTGGTTTGGAAGTCTAATCTACTCTGCAGATGCATCAACTATGGAATTGATATATTCATTAAGGATAGAGTAGATCCTGCTTTGTTGCCTTTGTAGAAAAATTCATTGTAAAGTTAATTTGAATGTATATTTGAAACAGAACTTTCTCGGTTCAACAAGAAAGCTTAAAAATGCTGCTCTTTGTGAATGTTTAAGTTTTTGTTTACAAAAGAAGAATCATGATAACAATCATCAGTGAATGATTCGAAAACACAATGCTATTGCTTGGTTGTGTTCCAACTTTTGCAGTTTAGTTTTGTCATATCCTTACCTATATAAATCAAAATTCCATTACTTGAAAAGGTACTAGTTGAATTGGCTGGCCAGGAATTTGTCTGAAAAAAAAAAGTGTAAGCTGCCAATTATATAGTGCTATACTAATATCAATTAGTAGATAGGTCTATGGCGATTTGACTATCCCTATCTGTATAATTTATCTCTGCATGGATGTGTCTTGTGTGTCTGTGCTTCCCCAGTATGGCTTGAAAATACTTTTTAAACTCGTGCCATATCTCTCTTAGAATGTGTTGCATGCTCTGTAGTTTACTTTCTCACCTGATTTGATTGATTTATCGGCATAATGAATTTTACCTTGGCTTGTTCATTTACATATATAGATGTGATGAACTGAATATTTAAGTCAGTATGTCTGAAGAATTATCTCTTACTCATTTGGCAACTGATTGTTAATTATTCCTGATCGAAGTAAGTTTGTCTCTAATTTTTTTATGCCTTGAAGGCAGCAGTTTCTTCAAGCTAGTGTAATTCTTGTTTGATTGTAGTTTGTCAGCAATTCTGATGGTTAACCTCAGTTTGTAAAAAGAATATCCAAAAAATTCTTTATTCAATAAAGACCTGTATTCGAACTTGAGCTTTGTGCTAACCCCAGATATATTGCTAATCTTTGCGAGAAAAGATATTGATAACTCTTACCTTTTGCAAAGCTCAGGTGTCCTGATGAGTGCTTAATCTGAAGGATGTTCTGCCGTATTATATTATCTATAACAGGTATCCATGTTACTTGATCATTGCTTTGATTATGATTATTCCTCAGTTTGGTCATCATGGAATTCTGTTAGCATTGCAGATGTATATATCCCTTTAGCTTATATTGGATTAGAAATGTGGATCACAGGAAGATTGGTGTGTGATTTTTCTTCTGTAAGAACATGAACATGTGGTGTCTAGCTTCCTTTCCATCTGTACGTGTTTAAATTTTCTGCAGTTGGCCCGTGAAGCTTTTTTTTTAGGCTTTTAAATCTTGGCACCTAGGCATTAATTCCATATGCCTAGGTTCTCTCTGATAATTAAAATGACATATGGGTAAGTTTTATAATCTTTGTTACTTTCAGAAATACAGTTAAAAAATTGGGTTTAGGTAATTGTTCTAGTCATTGAAGCAAAAATTGTAAAATCTGCTGCTTTAAGCTTTTTGCTGAAAGCAGCATATTTTTTATTGTTGATTCTGAGGTTAACCATAGGAGAAGTCATTCCTTTATTGGAAATGGGTCAGGAGCTGAATAATGAAACAATGATCACTGAGGAGTGAGGATTCCACTTGTTGGAGGTTCTGAATCTTTCTGGTTTTGTTTAATAATCTGATGATGGATGTAGCTTTGCTTTTGAGACCGTTAGAGCAACCGAAGCTAAATCCGGTAGCCACGATGTCAAACTCACTGGAGGACATTGATCTTGGAGGAATCAAACTCACTGGAAAGCATGAGATGATGCAATGGCTGTTTCATCCAAGTATGGTATGTTATCTATATTTGCAAGATGAATCATGAACCATGCTATTGTTTTTATTAGTTCGTTGTGTATAATTCTGCTCTCCAAAATTTTTTCTTATGATGACTGGATTTGGCACAAAAGTGTGGTTGACATGATGATTTTCCACAACCATCCCTTATAGAAATGTGCTTCAGTGTCTTGGTTGATATATTCTGTAAGGAAGGGATGGTTGTGGAAGCCAAAAGTGTGGTTGACATGATGATTCAAAGAGGAATTGAACCTAATGCGATTACATACAGTTCCCTTATGGATGGTTACTGTTTGCGAGGAGAAATGGACGAGGCGAAACTAGTCTTTGATATGATGATTAGCAAGGGATTCATGGTTAATGTTTGGAGTTGTAACATATTAATTAATGGATATTGCAAGGGTAAAAAGATCGATCAGGCTAACAAAATTTTCATGGGAATGCGTCGTTTGGAACTTGTTCCTGATATCGTTACTTATAACACTCTTATTGATGGTCTTTGCAAAGCGGGGAGAATTCAAGAAGCAGAAGAGTTGTTCTCTGAGATGCAAGGTTGTGGCCAACTTCCAAATGGTCAAACTTACGCTGTGATACTTGATGGCCTGTGTAACAATCAGCAACTTTCTACGGCAATAGAATTGCTTAAAGAGATGGAAGCCAACAAATTGGAGCTTGATATAGTAGTTTACAATGTTGTCATTGAAGGTTTGTGCAAAGCTGAAAAAATTGAACCTGCAAGAGATGTCTTCTCTTGCTTATCAGCAAAAGGAGTTCAGCCTAATGTGAGAACATACACTATAATGATTCAGGGCCTTTGTCATCATGGCTTAATAATTGAAGCAGAAAAGTTGCTGAGAGAAATGGGAGGGAAAGGATGTTCTCCAAATGGTTGCACCTATAACACCATTATCCAAGGTTTTATCAATAACAAGGAGACATCAAGGGCTACGAGACTTATTCAAGAAATGCTTGAGAGGGGTTTCTCTGCAGATGCATCAACTATGGAAATGACTGTTGATTTATTGTCGAAGGATACAGTAGATCCTGGTTTATTAGCATTGCTTAAAGATTCAGTCTGAAGTTATTTGAATATTTGAAATAAATCTTTCTCAATATCACTAGGAAATTTGGAAATTCAAAACTGCGCTGCCCCTTTAGCAACCTTGGATGTTTTGTCGATCTGATTTATAAATCCATCACAATGGCATTTCCTTGTTGCACTCCAAATTTAGCACTTATTTTTTCTATGATATTGTGTGTGTGTCTCCAGTTGTTGTTGTAGTATAATCTGAAGGATGTTCTGTCGTATTACTTTTTTCATAGTTCAGGTGTCCTGATGAGAGCTTGTGTGTGTGTGTGTCTCCAGTCGTTGTAGTATAATCTGAACTCTGAAGGATGTTCTGTCATATTATATTATCTAGTGCAGGTATGCATGTTACTTGATCATTGCTTGGATTATGAAGATTCCTCAGTTGGGTCATCATGGAGTTCTGTTAGTATTGCGGATGTATATATCACTTCAGCTTATATTGGATTAGAAATTTGGATCTTGGATCACATGAAGATTGGTTTTATAACTAGAATGTAGTTGGATTAAAGATTATTAACACAAATGGAATGGACTTGAAATTCAGATGTTTACAAAATAGAAAGCCCCCATTACCAACTATAGCTTGTACTTGGTTACTTTCTTTTGTTGTTGTAGACAGCTTTTGCGTAATTGCTTTGTTGTTTACCACCCTGATTTTAACAATTACTGTATGCTTTTAGGTTTTTGAGAATTGATTGCATTGGACTACTTGGCGTTGGAATGGGTGTTGGGGAGGCGAGCCCCCATTTGGACTCATCATCTAGGACAGTAGCATCACTTACTAGCAGTCATTCTGAATCAAGCTTGGGCGAGAAGCCCTTGGAAATTGTTGAGTGTTCTTAGGGTAATTCAAGAACTGTATACAGCTTTTTTAGCTAGAAAGTAAATGTTGGTTTGACTGAAATCTTTAATTTTTTGGAAGTTTGTTGCTTAGAAGATAAAGCTGTTGAACTCGGGTATTTGGGATTATTCCATGTCAGTAGATGCAGCTTGACATGGGGAACATGGCTTACATTGCTTATGTACATAGCATGCAACATTTTGACTAACAAATGCCCACAGATATTACACTTAAATTAAAAAGCAAGAACCAAACAAATAAAATTGTTCTCAAATGAACATTTCAACATCGTGGAATCCAAGAAATGAATAAGTTCAAAAGGGGTACATGGAATTAAATTTGTGAGTATCTAAAGCTCATATAGGTACTAACAGCACAGTAAAGAGTTCGCTGCAAAATTTTGATAATTGTAGAGTGAGAAGATGAGTTTTTTTTTTAGTAGAGTTAGAAGATGAGTCACAGAGGAAGGGAGGGAGATTTTCAAATGCCAAATTCCAGCTTCACCGACTTTTATATTCATTACTTTGTTAACTCTGTTTTATTGTTCATATATCTATTTGTCTGCATTTATGTACATGTGAGGCCAATGAATATTTAGTGTGGATACATGTCTGTACTTATACAAATATTTCAAATATGGATTCTCATTTTATTTATCAAGACTGAAATTTGCTTTCTATTATTTCAGTGAAACAATGCAGAGAGTTAGAGAATTAGTTCAGTTTGGGGCATCTTCAAGAAGCGAAGAGACTTAGCTTTGAAAATTTCAGTTCTTCCTTTTGCCTCATTGTATACTGGGGATAATACTAACCAAAGTGGGGATGTATATTGGAATTGGAATGCTGAACAAAACTAACCACTCGTGCCGACGTTATTTCGTTGGCAGGAGGTCATTTCACCAATTGAAAAAAAAAAAAAAAAGAGGCCAGAGCACAACACTATACTATCCAGCTCAGTCCATCTTAACTACGGTAAAATTATAAAATCAACAACACAATACATCAGTATCTACATCAAGGCCAGAAATGACAATTTCTCATTTTCTTCTAGAATTTCTTCAGCAAATGCAGACCTAAAAAATACGTTCAATGAAGTAGCATATATAGCATTTGAAACTAGAAAGATTGAGCCTTGGTATAATTATGAGAAAATGATATAATTGTTTACATTCAAAAGTCATAAGATATAGGCGCAGACTTTAACTAAGATTCCAAATTCCCCACTATACAGACTGTTTCACACCTTTATAAATTTCATAATGTCAACAAACAATAAATTAGAGGTTTCATGGCTCTTGATTCAGCATAAAGGATTATGATCAAGGGTTTTGTGTATAATGCCTGTCTAATTCATCAGAGTTCAGAATTGAAACTTAGAGGCACTTCTCAAATGGAAAGCCAGCTTTCTGAATCAAACCGGGAATAACAATCTCACCTCGTGGAAACTTGGAAAATCTAATTGTGTTGTACTAAGCCTACAACAACCTTTCTGGTTCTATCCCTTCAGAAATAGGAAAGATGAAGTCTCTTGTGCAACTGAGCATTCAATCAAACAATCTTTCTGGTTCAATTCCGGCATCCATAGGTGATCTGCCAAATCTTACCCTTCTTTATCTCTATTCAAACAAACTTTCTGGCAGTATTCCTAATAGGGAACTTGAGATCTATGGTGGATCTACAGTTGAGCCAGAATCAACTAAATGGCTCGGTTCCAACTTCCTTGGGTGACTGGGAAAACTTAGTAAGCTTGTTCCTCCGTGATAACCAACTTTCTGGCTCCATCCCCCAAGAGATAGGAAATCTCACAAAGATGACAATTGTGCAATTTGATACCAACCGATTTTCTGCTTATTTGCCCCAAAACATTTGCAGAGGTGGATTGCTTCAAAACTTCACAGCATACAACAATGATTTGATAGGTCCAATCCCCGAGAGCTTGAAAAATTGCCAGAGCTTATTCAGAGTACGTCTTGAAGGGAACCAATTGACTGGCAATGTATCTCAAGACTTTGAAGTGTATCCAAATCTTGATTATATAAATCTAAGCAACAATAAGTTATATGGTGAAATCTCACAAAACTGGGGACAATGCCCACAGTTAACGAGCCTCCTACTTGCGGGTAACAACCTTATCGGTAGCATACCACCAGAGCTTAGCAATGCAACTCAAATTCAGTTGCTTGATCTCTCTTCCAATCATTTAGTTGGTGTGATTCCAGAAGATCTTGGGAGGCTAAGTTTGTTGAATCTGAAGTTGGGTGATAATCAACTTTCTGGTCCTATACCCTCCACATTTGCATCTCTGACTGACCTTGAATATATAGACCTGTCCACCAACAAAATTAACGAGTCAATTCCAAGCTTTATAGGTGACATGTTGAAACTAATCTACTTGAATCTGAGCAACAACAAGTTCAGTCAGGAGATTCCATTACAGTTGGGAACTTTTTTCAACTGTCCCAGCTAGATTTAAGTTGTAACTCACTGGAGGGTAACATACCATCACAAATGAGCAAGCTGCAGAGCTTGGAGGATCTGAATCTATCCCGCAACAATCTTTCCGGTGTCATTCCAACATCTTTTGGTGAAATGCCTGGCTTGTTGCACATTGACATGTCCTACAATCAGTCGCAGGGCGCCATCCCTGACAGCAAAGCATTTCAAAATGGTTCCTTGGAAGGGAATAATGGATTGTGTGGCAATGTTGTAGGACTGCAACCCTGCAATCCTTCTGCAGGAAATAAAAGTACCTCAAATAAGGACAGAAAGCTAGTGTTTTTAATCGTGTTCCCTGTTTTGGGAGTACTTTTACTTGCTTTACTTGGAATTGCCTTAATTAGAAGAAGAAGAAAGAAACACCAACACACAGAAGAGAGCTATGTGCAAAATGAAGTCTTTGCAATAGCCCATTTTGATGGAAGAAAAATGTATGGAGAAATCATGGAAGCAACCAACAATTTTGACACTGCATGTTGCATTGGGAAGGGTGGCTATGGAACTGTCTACAAGGGAAAGCTACCATCTGGCAGCATAGTTGCCGTGAAGAAACTCTATCCAGTACATGATAGTGAAGAGGCATCTCAGAAGGAGTTTTTCAATGAAATAAGGGCACTACTGGAGATACGACACCGAAACATTGTGAAACTTCTTGGTTTTTGTTCAAATGTGCATCACTCCTTGGTGTATGAGTATCTAGAAAAGGGAAGCCTCTCTGCAAACTTGAGCAATGATTAGAAGCAAAGAAATTGAACTGGAGTACAAGGGTGAATATAGTTAAAGGCGTGGCTCACGCCTTATCTTATATGCATCATGATTGTGTGCTACCTATTGTGCATCGAGACACATCAAGCAGCAACATTTTGCTCAATGACGACTGTGAGCCCTGTGTTGCAGACTTTGGCACTGCCAAGCTTTTAAATCCAGACTCATCAAATTGGACAACCCCGGCAGGAACATATGGATATGTAGCCCCAGGTACACTAACTAGATGTGTTTTCTAAATTTTCATTCAAGTATAGTTATCAATTGGTTTATGTTCGTTTCTTTTCTTTTCGCAGAGCTCGCTTTCACTATGAAGGTAACTGAGAAATGTGAGTGCTGGCACTGGAAGTCCTAATGGGGAAGCATCTGGGTGATTTGGTCTCCTCATTTCCGAATCCTTCAGCAAATGAAAACATGTCACTGATGGATTTGTTGGACCAACGGCTTCCCCCTCCGACACCTGATGTTGAGGATGAACTGATTACCATTGCAAGACTGCAATCGAGTGCAGATATTCCCATCCACAATCAAGGTCAACAATGCAAATGGTTTCTCAGGTGCTATCATCCCAAAATGCATATTCCTACAGACAGCAGGACATTGCACTTGAATCAATCATTAAGAACTGATCTGTGCATTTGTTTCCATACGACTCGTAGTAGTAAAAATAGATGATCTTGTTTATATCATATTTAGGGAATTATGCATTCCTATTCAAATGTAGCTATCCATGTATATTGTTTTCTGAAAGATTAAAGTCTTGCACTACTCTTTTATACAATGTCTGCATTTTGAGGGTTTCTTTTGCAGCAAGTTATGACCCATCACCAAACAGTAGCAAAAATTTGAATATATACATTGCCATGAGGACCTCATTATGTTGGTTCAATGAGGACCAATGAAGCAAGTATAGAGATAGATAATATCACAACATATCTATCCATCTATTATTTGATGTCCCAAATAAAATCAAACCCATGTTTTATCAAGAAGTACCTAAAATTTGAGTGTCAAAAGAACTTTGAGTTGAGGGTATCTTATTTCCTGACGTAAGTAGTTGAATCAAAATCTACAAAGGAAGAAGAGGAAAGGGAATGTAATAATTTGATGAATAATTGGAAGTACGAACCTCAGCCACAGGTTGCAGTGAAAGTGAGTGCAAAATGTGGAGAAATATTGAACCAGTGGAGAGGAGCTGCCCTGCTGCTCTCAGTGCTCTGAGATTTCTATGCTTCTTCATAGCTTAAGGTCCCAAACACCTATTACTAGTCTCAGAAATTTCCAAACGATCCCATTTTTTATTCTTTGGGTTTGATAAAGAGATTCTTAAAGCCCAGTAATTGCAAGCAGGCTCAATAAGGCAGCCCAGCCACAAATATTACAGGAGAAAACAAACTTCAATCTCACTAGTAGCTTGCCATCGAAAAAAAAATCTCACTAATAGCTGTCACCTTGATTATCGAATAATATTATTTTTGGAGAAAAAGTCACCTACAGTTCCTGAACTTTCAGCTAATCAACAGTTTAGTACCTCATTTTGTAAAATTATCATAACTATACATATTCTAAAGTAGAATGGGAAAGTTACTAAAAATATTAGCAACATATACAGAAAACAAGCCTGAATTTGATTCAAACTGGACAATACTCATCCTAAATCTTAATCCTGAGACATTTTTGTATATTCTTATTAGTTACAATACACAATATATAGCGTAAATCGAGGGAAAATTAGTATGAAAAAAGATGCAAATGAATCGATGAGTAGCCAAATTTCATGAACAGCTCAATGGAATCAAACTAAATTGAAGATTTTACGATTAACAAGACCATAAACCTCACGTAACTAGAGAAATAATATGATGAATAATTGGAAGAACAAACGAGTGGCTCATTGGCTTGGAGATTTTTTCACTCTTTTCCTTCTTTCCTACCTTCTTCGAAGCTAGGTCACTGGCCCAAGCTGTACTCAGGAGTTTCTTTCCTGTTGTTGGCTCACTAGCTTTGGGTAACGACTATGGGCTCAGGCCCAAGTTTTGGGTTCCTTCAAGAATCAGCTACTTGTCCACTGCGTGTCATGGTTCGTTGAACTTCATTCCATTAACTCATTAGTCATTACACACACACCCCAACGTTTGACTATAATTAAGGATTAGGCCAAATATTGTGAAATTAAATTGTTGAGAATTTCATAGAGGGCGGCGCTACTATCCTTTCACCCTCTCTCTTTCTAGTCATAATGGTGCACTATTAATATTCTTGGTAGAGAAGATAGGACTTCGCCCACTCTCTTTCTAGTCATAATGGGAAGATGGGACTTCCCTCCTCTCTCTTTCTGGTCATAATGATGGTGCTACCACTCTTGGTAGAGAAGATGAGACTTGCCCCTTCTCCCTTTCGAGTCATAATGGTGACGAAAGTTTTCATCGACGTGAGTTCTGTAATGGTGAGACTTTGTTCTGACATTATGCTTTTTCGCACTAGTCTTCTTCTCTAAAGTCCCTTGGTTTTGAGGATTAAAAATATTATTTGTACCATTTATGCAACTATTATTGCTTTTATGCAGCCAAGACAAGTATGAACATACTTACTTGAGATCAATGCAACCAGATAAAAAAGACTCGATGCTCAGCTTAGCTTGACTTCACTTGTATAAAAAATTGATAGACTCAGTCATAGTAGAATAGTCACAAAATTTGTTGGCAAAATCTAGCTAGCTGCTATAACTCCAGTTAAACAATTAATGGCAGGTACCATACATTGCAACTTGCTGTCTGAAACAAAAATTCTAAAATACAAGAGATAAAGACTTTAGACTTGGACACAAAGACTTTCAACTTCCCACAATTAAGCACCATGATGTGAAAAAACCGTAATGTAAGACTTACTTATTTGTCCGTCGGTACCTGGAAAGACTAGAGGAAGTAATTGGGCACGGCATGTAGGAAAATAAGTAATGCAGGGAGCTAAATAATTAAGAAACAGAAAAACTCTCAAATGTTGCTTCTGCTATCTAATGACGGGTTGACATCAGGTACTAACTACCGTTTTGGATGGTTGGTTTGTTTCTTCTTATATATACTAGTGTAATTGTAACATTAAGTTGTATTTTCTCTGTACTATTTTTAGTTCAGCTTGTAATTTTTCATGGCAAGGTATTGGCATAGCTCCTCTTGCTATGCATCTTTTCTTTATTTATCAATAAATTCAGGTAAGAGTGCTGAACTAGCTCTTATTCTGCTTCCTTAAATACATAAATAAATAGATAAATAAAAATTGGCACAACAAAAGCCAGAAGAGGGAAATTCGGACTGAAGCCCTAAAACTCATTGATTTTTCCACACATAGTATGTGCAATTGTGCCTGTACCAGCTTATGAAAATGACAATCAAGTGGAGTCCCTTAAATCTTATTTTGATTGTGTCCGGTGGTAGATGCTCCAATCACTAGAGCTACCGATGACCGCCAACTACATGTCCTTTTGAGTCGTCTTATGATCTGTTCATCATGCAATAGGCAAAACAATTAATTTCACTCGTATACATCTCAACCGTCCTGTCTAAAAAATAAATTCTCAAAAGACTTTCATTTTGAAGTTCGCACAACCACCATGATTGAGAAAGAACATTAAAGGAGAGGAAATTGGAAACACCTATTAATTGCTAGTCACTTTCTTGAAGACAAGTGAAAGTATTGAGCAGAGCAAGTAGGAAAATAGCTCATGGTACTGGGAACTAGAGGCCATCCAACAAGCAAATTAGTATCAGTATTGCTTCTATTATACAATGTCAAGTGGATTATGAGGAAAATTAAGCAAATATATAATAGGGGCTAAATATAAATTACTACCCTGTGGTTTATGTCCAAAATCAATTCAGTTCCTGAACTTCTAATTTCATCAAAAACACCCCTGCACTTTAAATTTTGATCTAATAGGTCCAATTTGTTAGTTTTCCTATAATTGAGTTATTTAACTTGTTAATGTGGCTCATATATGGCCTATGTTTTATGATGTGGTGTTGAGGTGGTCTGTATAGTCAATTTAGGAGTGAGTCCTACTATTAAAAATAAATAGTTTTTCAACAAATAATCCAACTATAACTTGAACCCATAACAGAATATTAACGTGGACCTATTAGATCAAAATTGAAAGTGCAGGGGTGTTTTTGATGAAATTAGAAGTCCAGGGACTGAATTGATTTTGAACCTAAACCACAGGGTACTAACTAGTATTTAGCCCTATATAATATCATAATGTGGCCAAATAGAATCCCTTGAATCATCTTCATCTGTTGAAATCCGGTCTTAAGCGGTAAATGCTCTCTATTACTAGTTCTTCAAATTCGTACATGACCTTTTGAGTCATCTTCATCATCTGTTCATCAACAATAGGCAAAACAATTACTGCCGGTACTATAAAATAGGGAAAATCGTCCGTACGGTGCCAGAAGTTTGCTTCCTTATAACTTTTGATACCTGAACTTCAAAAAATATCAATACGGTACTGAGGTTCTTTACCCGACCGAGGATTGGTACATATGGCCGTTACCTCCGTTACGGAGCTTGCCAGTTGGCAATTTTAAACTTAAAATGATCAATTTACCCTTTACTCTTTTTTTATATTTTATTTATTCTTTTTTATATAATAAAAAAAAATGATTTACCAAAAAGGTTATCTAAGCTCCATGCGGAGCTGTCCACTTTATTTGGATTATGCGGACAACAGAAAAACACGGAGCAGGAGTCATTATCAAAATAAACATTAAAATTGTTATTTATTTTGAAATTGCCACCGTTTATATTAAGGGGTCTTCGATCAACAGTATACCTTTCGTAAGTCTTAAACCAAATTACCAGTTAGTATTATTTGTTTCCAGAAAATGATCGAACTCTAACTTCTCAGTTTTCACTTCTCACAATATTAAAATCTCAGTACCAATAAGATATGACTACTGACCTCAATAGCAAATAAGACCTCCATATTGAACCTCAGTAATATGACTACCAACCATAAATAGAAGATCAGGTATGCCTTACTGGCTCACAAAATGAATATGATATGCCTATTGACCCTCAATAGCAAACATATATGATAGGACTACTAATCATCAATAGAAAATATGACATGGGTTACTAGCTCACAAAAAAGAAAACGATATGGCTATTGATCGTCAATAGCACACATGATATGTATATTGAACCTCAGTAGCCTTAGTGGCAAATAGAATAGGACTAATGGCCGCCAATAGCAAATAAGGTAGATTCACAGCTGGTACTGATCTTCAGTAACAAACGATTAGTGAAATCAAACTCCATAAAAAATTGATTTCATAATGCGTGGATGGATTTAAAATGAGTTTGCTGTCAATACCTATTCAATACAATTAACTAAATTAAAACATAAGAGAAAATTTCAGCCCATGTTCTAAACTGTGCTGCCAAGGCCAGTTTGATATCCGAACTCTTAAAAGTATCAATGTGATACCCATAGACCTATATTGGCATCAATGTGATACTTATGTCAAAAATATCTAAAGGCGCCGTCTGTTTGCTGACGTGGCAAGCATGTGGGCCCCAAAAAAAGTGAAATGATCAATTTACCCTTTTTTTTGTTAATTCATTTTTTTTCTTTTCATTTCTTTTTCTCCTTGTCTTCTTCTTCTTCTTCTTCTGGGATTTTGTTCTAGCCAAACCGCCGCAAGCTCCGCTCCTTCTCGTCCGCCCAAGAAATCAAACAAAAATGGCTTATGTTTCTTCTTCAACCTCAGTCTTCTTCTTCTTCTCTCTCTTCTCTCCTTCTCCTCTGCCTAAACCATCACCAATGCTGCTATCATCCTCTCTAATTCAACATCGACGTGAACCGCCTCTCCAGCGTCAGCCACAGGTCCCTGGACGTGTCGAAGCTGATGATGTGCGGCAGCGCCAACGAGGACAGCGTGGCGTTGATGACGAAGGAACCAAATGCACCTGGTGGCAACGGATCAAAATCCAAGCCCAGTATTGGCCCATCCTCCCTGAATGGATCCCCCAACTGCGCCTCCACAAAAGCAACAGCTCGAGCCTCTATTACCAACTGCTGCAGCGGCGGCAGCGCGCCGCTCACTCCCCGCCATTTCCTCAGAAACCACCTCCAGTTGTTCCAGCTAGAGAGTCCTTCCTCTGCTACTTCCCGGTCTTTGGCGTCAGCTTACGGTCCTTCAATCTCCAGTGGCAAAACCAGACTTGTAGTTGCCAATCGGAAAGATCCAATTTCATCGACAGCTTAGCTCTCACCGACTCCGACGGGTATTGCTCAGCTAAATCAAAATCCAAAACACACACACACACGCATTCGCATTCTCATTACACTATCCTCCACTAAAATAAACAAACAAATTCTCAAAACAAAAATCTAGAAACCTGCATAAGCTTGCTCAAGAACTTCCAACTGCGAACGAGTCTTCATTTTGCGCTTGGTTTTGATCTCACCTTCCTGAGCTTGAGCTCTCGTCTTCTCTCCCTCCGAGCCAGTCTCCATGGAGCGAGGCCATGGGCGTTGAAGATGGTGGTCATGAGATGAGACCAGATGAAGTGGTTGGTGGATTCGAGGTGGATGGGCATGAGATTGCATATGGATGAGAGGAGGACGTTTGGGGTTTTCGGGTAGGAGGAAGCGGCCATGGTTTAGAGAGAGCTCACAAATCCACAAATCCATTCCCAGAAAATAATCAATTATGATGAAAAGGAGAGAGGCTCAGATTGGGAAAGGGGGAGAGAGAGAAAGAGAGAGCTCGAACTGTTTTTTTTATTTTAATTAATTAGTAGAGAAAGACAATTTTACCTTTGATAAAAATATCACATGGGACCCACGTGCTTGCCACGTCAGCAAACAGACGGCGCTGTTAGAGATTTTTGACGGAAATATCATATTGATGTCAAAATACGTCTTTGGGTATCACATTGATGCTTTTGAGAGTTTGGGTATCAAATTAGCCTTGACAGCATAGTTTGAGGACGGTAGTTGAATTTTTCTCAAAACATAAATACCATGAAAAACACAAATGCAAGGCTGTATTGCTTCATGAGTTGACGACCAGGGCTACTGTGAATGGTGATCGTACATCGCAACAATAATCAAGAATGCTATAGCCCAGTAAGAGGTGCAACTGGAAAGATTGGGCTTTCAAATTCCTCAGCGACAAGGGATCTCTCTTCTCTCTCTCTCTCAACCCGAAATCGATTCTGATCGAATAGAAATGGATTTGTTTCAATTGAATTAGAACTTATCTGAACGATCATTCACTTCGTTTCTCTTGATTTTCGTCGGATATATCTCTCTCTCTCTCTCAGTAAGTGAAGCAGATGATAAAGATCTAAGTAAAGTAGAGGACATATCAAATATGAGCGCAAAGCATATTGTTGACTAGAGGGGTGTTTTCATCAATTGCTATCTAACAGAAAAATTAGGAAAAAAGAAAAAAGTTCTGCTTGGACATTAAAAGTCCGTTTAGGCCTTATGGCCGCTCCAGCAAGGGAATAGAGATTTTAGGCTTTGGGCATGGTAAAAAATTAGATGGGAGTGTAGTTAATGATAATTTGCTATAAAAAAATAAAATAAAACGGCCTTTTGTTTTATTATTATTTTTTTTAATTTTATAATTTTTTTTAACATGAATGCAAAAGATGAATGTTCATCATCACTTCCTCCCTCAACATCCTCAATTAGTCGATGCTGCCGTTTCCATTCTGATCTATCTTCATCGCAATTGGGTCAAGCTTCTCCATATAATTGAATGCTCTATGATATATAATAGGGAAAATCGTCCATACAGTACCTGACCTTTGCCTCATTCTAAACCTCAGTACCTCACATTTAGAAAATATCATAACGGTACCTGAGGTTTTGACCCCGACCGAAGATCAGTACCTAGTGTCGTTAGTTCCGTTACAAAAACTGACAGCTGGCATATTTTGATCATCAAATGACCAATTTACCCTTTAATTTTTGTTTTCTTTAGTTTTTTTTTTTTATAAAATAAATAATAATAAAAAAAGCAAATATTTTTGCCCACCACCAAGGCAAACCCGATCCAGACGCGCCACCACCATCCCAACGCCGCCCTTGACAGACAATCTCCGTCGCCACACCAGAAAAAACAACCTTTGGAACAAAACCGGGAGGGTCCAAGCATCGACCCCAGCCCACAACAATTTTCCACATCCAGCCCATCCACCACCATCGCACCTCTCAGACCACCGCGCCGTTGCTTGCGGACCCAGACGACTGTAGAACACTAGCAGATCAGATCGCCCACTGCCACAATCCCATCCCTCGAGAGCCCGAGCAGAACGATCGCTGCGCTGTGACTCCCTCCGCCCCCTGCTGTTATGCGATCCGAAACCACATCACACCCAAACTCCACATGATCTGTGATGTATCCAGCCGGATCCATCCACAAACCCGGAATCCAGACCAAGTGCGCCCTTCAGCCACACGACGGAAAACCACCCTCGGCCATACACCTTTCTTCTGTGCA
Source organism: Rosa chinensis (assembly GCF_002994745.2). Taxonomy (NCBI): domain Eukaryota; kingdom Viridiplantae; phylum Streptophyta; class Magnoliopsida; order Rosales; family Rosaceae; genus Rosa; species Rosa chinensis. Next base: position 33,511,000 of record NC_037091.1, on the reverse strand, counting down.
ACCGTCGCCGCCACCTGAAAACAATGAAAAGGAAGGCCACCCAACCCCCATCTCTGATCATCTACATACATATCCCTTCCGGCCGCACTCGACACACGCCGACCTGGCCAGAGGCCAAGGCAAGCATGGCGACGCAGCCGGACGAATGGACTCTCTCTCTCTTAGGGTTCTCTCTGGTCTCTCTCTGCTAGCTTTTGTTCTGGAACTATCTTACTTAGCCCATCATTACCTGGCAATATAATTAAATTTCAGTTTGGAGGAGAATTGTAGAAATTGGAATTTTGAGGTGTTATGGTCACTGCGGGTTCATTGTTTTCCCTTCCTTGTACATTTTGTTGTTGAGGTTCCTCTGATGAATCTAGGGACGAGAGAGAGAATTCTGGGTTTGCTAGGTTTCAGAGAGAGAGAGAGAGAATTCTGGGTTTGCTGGGTTACAGAGAGAAAGAGAGAGAGAATTCTGGGTTTGAATGGGAACGAGAGAGAGAGAGAGAGAGAGAGAGAGAGAGAGAGAGAGAGAATTTTGGGTTTGAATGGGAACTAGAGAGAGAGACAGAGAGACAGAGGAACAGTAGGGGGAGAGAGAGGGGGAGAGAGAGAGAGAGAGAAATAGAAAAAAATGTTTTGATAGAAAAAATAAGGGATTAAGACATGAAAAGACGAAAATATCCTTCAGTTATCAATTTCCGTAACGGAGCTAACGGCTCTAGGTACCGATCTTCTGTCGGGGTCGAAACCTCAGGTACCGTTCTAATATTTTCTGAACGTGAGGTACTGAAGTTTAGAATGGGGCAAATGTCAGGTACTGTACGGACGATTTTCCGTATATAATACTCTCGTTTGAAACCGTATCATATAATTCCAATCCCAGAAAATGGATCCAATCCCAAATCCCAACAATTAGTGTTTCTCATATGTTGGGTTTCTTTCCACCTCTGCTTTTCTGGGTTTTCTTCCCCAATTTGATTACAATCTCGTCAAATTCTTTCTAGCTCCCCCCCACCCCCCAAAAAAACCTTTGTCGCTTCTGTAAATCGCATCAAGATTCCGTTTCCGGTGTCGGACCCGGTGGCACCGAATCTCATTCCAAGGCAGACAAGAACGATCAAGAATCGGGGTCAGGTCCATGCGGTATAATGCTTGATACACTTTTCAAACCCAAACATTTTCCATTTGAATCTCTTTGATTTGAAAATTTCTCAGAACTATGACTAGAAGCCAAGAAAGAAATTCATTAGAATTCAAGTCCCTCCTTTTCTTTTGGGCAACAGAGACTGCAGATTTATCATACTCCACCCAAATTTGAAACAACACAGACAATCCAGTTTAGCCTATCACTAAAATTCCCATCTTTCTACAAATCAAGCATAACCAACAACCAAAGTAGTTGAATTTGCTTGCACTGAATTAAAATTGGGACAGAAAAATTCATTGCAAAAAGATGGAATTGTCGCCCAATGTCCTCTTGGAGGCTAGTGGAGGACATGGGCGACGACGGCGGTCGAGTTGGACTCGGTGGTGGGTCGGCGGGAAGGCTCTGTGGAGAGAGAGAAAAGTGGTGGCGGTGGCGGGGAGGGGCAAGATCGGGGCAAGAGAGGCCCGCATTTTTGGTGGGTCGGGTCGAGGTGTTTGTTTGGTGGGAGTGAGAGAGGTGGGTTGAGTGGGTTTGAGTCAGAAAGAAATGGAGGACTTGATTCGGAGCTTGTGCAATTGCATGGCTTCATTCTGCAACCACCTTTAGAGTAGCTGCAACGTCCTCCAGAGAAGTGAAAAAAAAAGAGAAGAACAGAGAGAGAGAGAAGGGAAAAAAATGATTAGACATCACAAAAAAAAAAATAATAATAATAAAATAAAATATATGGACGAAAATGCCCTTCTAAAATTGCCAGCTGGCAAGCTCTGTAACGGAGGTAACGGTCATATGTACCAATCTGCGGTTTGGCAAAGAACCTCAGGTACCGTATTGATATTTTTTGAAGTTTAGGTACCAAAAGTTATAAAGAAACAAACGTCGGACATCGTATGGCCGATTTTTCCTATAAAATATACATAACCAAAGAACTAGTCTAGATCCTTTCAAAAAAAAAAGAAAAAGAAAAAAGAACTAGTTTAGATTGATTGCACAAAGTCAGCAAATCAATACTCTTCAATTTGTGACATTGATTAACAGAGTTATTGATACATTAACTTTCATAGAATGCAAAAGAATCTGGACTAATAGTGATATTGGTCATCACATCTCAACCCCCTCCCACCAAATATAAATTCTCAAAGACAAAAGACCTCAAACATGCATCATTCACCGACAAACTTGGCAATTCTCATAGCCTCCCACCAAATATAAATTCTCAAAGACAAAAGACCTCAAACATGAATCATTCACCAACGAACTTGGCAATCAACATTAATTTGAGCTGATTAGAAACGAAGACATCGAAGTCTTAAGAAATAAGAATACTTGAAGGGGAAGATATCAACTACAACAGGTAGAAAAATAACTAATGCAGGGGGACCTAAGACTATAACAGAACAGGGAAATTATAACACTCATCCAACAAGCAAATTCTTTGGTAAATGACTCTCAACGTTACTCCGGTTATACAATGCAGATGGATAATGAGGGATAACTAAGCAAATCACCCACTATATGATGTCATAAAACCCTAAACCCGATAACCCTATAGTATATTCACATTCAACATTATATCTCATTCAAATTACAAGTTCACAATGTATCTCATATTTCAGAGGGCTTAAAAAACCAAAAACAAAAAACAAAAAAACTTCGCATGCGAAGGCCATTAGAATAGTTGAATAAAAAATTATGAAAAAGAATATATATAAGGTAAAAGTGAGCGAGTGAAACATGTGAGCAGTATTGTTCAAAAAGACAACTAGAACCATCCAGTTTCATTTGAATTGAAACAGAGAGAATGAGAGGCTATTGTGGTAAAGATTTATGTCGATTCTTAATGGAAGCTCAGTTAAGTTAAAGTTTTTTAGCAGAGTTAACCAAAGGTCTTCTTCATTCAGTAACAGTCTATTAGTGCTCTATCAGTTCCATTTCCTTTCCTTCTACCAACTAGCGGGGTGTGTCCAATACCCTGTGTAAGGACTTCAAAATATATTGAGAAAAGTAATCAATAAACACCCAAAAATTGGAAAATTCAGAATTTCCAATTAGAACTTTGTAGAAACAAATGACAAATCAAAGGATTTGACTCAATCCAAACTGAACCCTAAAAGATAAGAACAAACAATTGATAATGGAAGATATGCGAAAAAGCCTATAAATAAAGTCTATTGGGTTCAACAGCAATAACATACGTTGTATCCCCAAACAAATTAGACAGATGAGATCCTCAACTATTGAAAGAGTATGCCCTCTAGTTTATTGCCTTTTCTTGTATGTTCACCTACTTTCATCACAAAACTACTTTCCACATTTTGCTTCCGCTAGTTCAACTACCGAAGCAAACGCTCTTCTCGAATGGAAAGCCAGCTTTCTAAATCAAACCTCCCACAATAACCAGCTCAAGGATTGGATTTACCTTCCCAAGACTAATACCAATGACACCAATTCTTCCAGAAACCCCAAAGCAAAGGAGGCAAGCCCATGTATTTGGGCTGGTATTTCATGCAATGCTGCTGGGAGTGTCACCAACATAACCATTGCCAGTTTTGGTATACAAGGTACGCTACATGAATTCTCATTCTTGTCCTTCCCCAATCTCGAATATCTTGATATCAGCGTCAATAATCTCTTTGATGTCATCCCACCTCAAATCAGTTCGCTCTCAAAACTCCTTCATCTTGACCTCTCTAATAACCAGTTCTCCGGGAGAATTCCATCAGAAATTGGTCTTCAGAGAAATCTTACAATTCTCTATCTCCACAAGAATAATCTTTCTGATGTTATTCCTCCTTCGTTAGGGAACCTGAAATCGCTTGTGAATCTATCATTGAGTTATAATCTACTCAATGGTTCAATTCCAGCATCACTTGGTGATCTCATAAACATTAAAAGCCTCCACCTCAGCCAAAATAACCTCCATGGCAACATTCCAAAAGAATTAGGGAACCTGAAATCTTTGGTGGATCTAAGGTTGGCCATCAATCAACTCAATGGTTCAATTCCGACAACATTGGGTGATCTAACCAACCTTACCACTCTCTATCTCTATTCAAATAATCTCTCAGGCACCATTCCAAAAGAGTTAGGGAATCTGAAATATTTGGTGAATCTAGATTTGAGCACCAATCAACTCAGTGGTTCAATTCCCAAGACATTGGGTAATCTGACCAACCTTACTAGTCTTAATCTCTATTTTAATAATCTTTCTAGCACCATTCCAAAAGAGTTAGGGAACTTGAAATCTTTGGTGTATCTAGCATTAGACTACAATCAACTCAGTGGTTCAATTCCGACAACATTGGGTGATCTGACCAACCTTACCAATCTTTATCTAGATTCAAATAATCTCTCTGGCACCATTCCAAATGAGTTGGGGAACTTGAAATCTTTGGTGATTCTATGGTTGAGCATCAATCAACTCAGTGGTTCAATTCCGACAATATTGGGTGATCTGACCAACCTTACCACTCTTTATCTCCATTCAAATAACCTCTCTAGCACCATTCCAAAAGAGTTAGGGAACTTGAAATCTTTGGTGGATCTAGAATTGAGCAACAATCATCTCAGTGGTTCAATTCCGACAACATTGGGTGATCTGACCGACCTTACCACTCTTTATCTAGATTCAAATAATCTCTCTGACACCATTCCAAAAGAGTTAGGGAACCTGAAATCTTTGGTGGATCTAGAATTGAGCAACAATCATCTCAGTGGTTCAATTCCGACAACATTGGGTGATCTGACCGACCTTACCACTCTTTATCTAGATTCAAATAATCTCTCTGGCACCATTCCGAAAGAGTTAGGGAACCTGAAATCTTTGGTGGATTTAGAATTGAGCAACAATCATCTCAGTGGTTCAATTCCGACAACATTGGGTGATCTGACCGACCTTACCACTCTTTATCTCTATTCAAATAACCTCTCTGGCACCATTCCAAAAGAGTTAGGGAACCTGAAATCTTTGGTGGATCTAGAATTGAGCAACAATCATCTCAGTGGTTCAATTCCGACAACATTGGGTGATCTGACCGACCTTACCACTCTTTATCTAGATTCAAATAATCTCTCTGGCACCATTCCAAAAGAGTTAGGGATTCTGAAATCTTTGGTGGATCTAGAATTGAGCAACAATCATCTCAGTGGTTCAATTCCGACAACATTGGGTGATCTGACCGACCTTACCACTCTTTATCTCCATTCAAATAACCTCTCTGGCACCATTCCAAAAGAGTTAGGGAACCTGAAATCTTTGGTGGGTCTAGAATTGAGCTTCAATCATCTTAGTGGTTCAATTCCGAGAACATTGGGTGATCTGACCAACCTTACTGCTCTCCATCTCGGTTCAAATAATCTCTCTGGCACCATTCCAAAAGAGTTAGGGAACCTGAAATCTTTGGTGGATCTCGAATTGAGCATCAATCATCTCAGTGGTTCAATTCCGACAACATTGGGTGATCTGACCAACCTTACTGCTCTCTATCTCGGTTCAAATAATCTCTCTGGCACCATTCCAACAGAGTTAGGGAATCTGAAATATTTGGTGGGTCTAGATTTGTGCTACAATCAACTCAATGGTTCAATTCTGTCAACATTGGGTGATCTGACCCACCTTACCACTCTTTATCTTTATTCAAATAAACTCTCTGGCACCATTCCAAAAGAGTTAGGGAACTTGAAATCTTTGGCAGATCTACAATTGAGCATCAATCAACTTACTGGTTCTATACCAGCCGAGATTGGAAACGCAACCCAAATTAATGTGCTGGATCTTTCATCAAATGGTTTAGTCGGCACAATTCCAAAGGAGATTGGGGGATTAACTTCAATGGTGAAACTGATGTTGGATGGCAATCAACTTTCAGGTCGTGTCCCTTTAGAGTTGAAATCATTAATTGATCTAGAATATCTTGATGTATCAGCAAATAAATTGAACGATTCAATTCCAAGCTTTGTAGGTGACTTTCATAAGTTATATTACTTGAATTTGAGCAACAACAAGTTCAGTCAAGCAATTCCATTTCAGTTGGGGAAGTTATTTCAACTATCCCAACTAGATTTGAGTTTTAACGCACTTGAAGGTCATATAGCATCAGATGTAAGCAAAATGCAGAGTCTAGAGATACTTAATATATCCCACAACAATCTTTTTGGTTTCATTCCAACAAGTATGGAAGACATGCATGGGCTAACGTATGTTGACATATCCTACAATCACTTGGAAGGTCCACTTCCCAACATCAAAGCATTTCTAGCTGCTCCTCCAGAAGCATTGCAAGGCAACAAGGGCTTGTGTGGCAACTCAAGTTTTTTGCAACTTTGCAATAATGAAAGCCCAAAAAAAGACCATAAACTCATACTTCTGATGATCTTCCTTGTTCTTGGAGCAATTGCACTTCTAGCCTTTATATTTGCTTTTGTAGCAAAAAGGAAAAAGAAGCATAAGCATCTAGAAGAAAAAAATAGGGATGACGAAATTTCTTTTTCGATATTGAAGTTTGATGGGAAGACGATGTATGAGGAAATCATAAGGGCAACAAAAGATTTTGATTCTATGTATTGCATAGGGAAGGGAGAACATGGAACTGTCTACAAAGCAACTTTGTCAAATGCTAACACAGTAGCTGTGAAGAAACTCCATTTGTTATGCGCTGATGGCGAGAATCTTCAAAAAGAATTCTTGAATGAAATCAGGGCACTAACTGAGATGCGACACCGAAATATTGTGAAGCTTTATGGTTTTTGTTCACATAGGTGTCACTCATTTTTGGTGTATGAGTATCTTGAGAAGGGTAGTTTGGCCAGAGTGTTGAGCAAGGTTCAGGAAGCTAAAGAACTAGGGTGGAGTGAAAGGGTGAATATCGTGAAAGGTGTAGTTCTTGCCTTGTGTTACATGCATCATGATTGCATGCCACCAATTGTACATCGGGATATATCGAGCAAGAACATTTTACTGGATGCAGAGTATGAGGCTTGCGTTTCAGACTTTGGCACTGCTAAGTTCTTAAACCCAAACTCAGCTAATTGGACTGCCCTTGTAGGCACATATGGATATGTTGCACCAGGTAATACTGTTTTTTTTTTCCTTCTTGGTTTAGTGGACTTGCAGATCTCTATATTTATCACATTTTGTATTTATGTTTCTTATGCCAATGATTCCTTCAGGACCTTGCACTTAATGATGTTTCTTTTCCTTTTTTTTTTTTTTCATCATGTTGTGTTCATTTTTATTTTTAAACAAACTATTCATCCTCATTTTTTTCTTGTGTGTGTTAGAGTTATTGATTTTGATAAACAGCCACCCCATACCAAATGTTATGAACACTGAACTTGTTGCCATATCATGCATAGTTTAATTATGTTAAGATTCCATTAACTTGATATTATATGTATCGTAAAAATTTGACTGTTCGAGGATTTTTTCTGAGCAGAGCTTGCTTATACAATGGAAGTGAATGAGAAGTGTGACGTTTATAGCTTTGGAGTGTTGACATTGGAAATAATTATGGGAAGACATCCTGGAGATCTTCTGTCATCTTTATCATCGTCCTCATCAACTGCATTACCTGCCATTGAAATGCCAATTGTGGATGTTTTAGACCAACGCATATCACCTCCCACTCGTCAAGTTACAGGGGAAGTGCTCTCTATTGTGAAGATAGCATTTTCATGCATGAATTCCAGTCCTCAATTTCGTCCAACAATGAAACAAGTTTATCAACAATTGGAAACTCAAAGGCTACATTTGTCAAGGCCACTACATATGATAACATGTGGTGAATTGCTTGCTCTCAAGGGTTTGACTATTTGAGAAACTGAAAGTCAGAGAGTATGCTTCTTCCTATGTATATATTTTAGTCTCTGCCATCTTATTTCCAGAATAAAGATTTTCTTAGATGTTTCATTTTTGTAATTTATTACAAATAGGGAATTGAAGCTTCCAGGATCGACGATTCTCGAGCCAATCATGTTGGATAACAGCGGAAGCGTAAATATTGAAAACTAATTTTGGATAGGGAGATATGTGCATGAATGACACATAATATGAGAGATGTACAGCCCAAAGGCATGTACAGAGCTCCTAGAGAGAGATATGGAGGAGACTCTCAAAATACTTGATAAAGGAATTAATTCACTCTTACGATACTTCTACAAAATACTGCTCTACACACATTACCCAACTAGACTAGCCTACTTCTATAGGTCTACACTAAACAATGCCATAATTATGACAATTACAACAGACATAAGTATTAGACCGTTATAATAACCTTAAACCTGCCTAGCTCCCATAACCTATGAAGCCATTAACTCTCACCATTATTCGCATGCATCATAATTCTCACTATTATTTTCTCCATATAACTCTCAACATAATTCTAAATTAATGTTATTTCCAACAAATCAGCCCAGATTTGTTGTCAACCATCCGAATTTCAGGTAAGCTCTGTGATTCCCAAGCTAACTGGGTATACGAAGATTCCCACTCTGCCTCAACTAACCGGAACTCTTTGCTTCATGTACGGCTAGGGATTTCATCTTTCTTGAACTTCTGCGAAGTCCCAGCACCACAAAAGCCAAAGAAAGAACCTAATGATGACGAAAAGAGGTAGGTAGCAAGTTACATAATGAATATGTGGAAATTGAAATGCTACTCAATTTTTGTTGATTTTTGTTTGGTAATAGAAGGATGAAAATAGTCGCTACAAGCTTGATGAAAGTAGTGATCAGACCTGGTAGAGGTGATTCAACACCTTCACATGGTGATCAGGTTAGGGAAGCCAATATAGCACTTGAACTGTGTGTATAAAAGCAAATGGTGGAAGCTAGATTAATTTGTTCGGTCATTGCACTGTTAGAACATTGGATGGAGTTATTGTTGAATCTTCAAGATCAGAATTTGGTGGTGAGTTGAATTGTGTGTCATGAAGCACATTTTCATAAGTCTATAGAGATTAATAGAGGGAAACTTTATATTTTGCCTTATAATTATATTTCTCTACAACATTCTATTCCGGTGAGAGTGCAGTTCGGTTAGTTATGGGGAATATGAAAAAGCTGGTTTGGCTGAGTTGGAGCACTAAAGTATAAAGCAACAGATGACGTACCTTGATATTATTTTTACCTTGCCTTATTGTATTATAAACTCTTATCAAATAAACAAAAATGCAGTATGCCAGTTTAGCTTGGGATGAACTCAAGCATTTCAGACAAGCCATTGGATCCCTGGTATCTCTTAAATCTTATGTTATACCATTTCTTTCTACTTCCAGTAACAATGGTGAAAGAAATAAATGGTAAAGTTGTCCTAAAATTTTACATTTTTCAAGTGACATCAAAAACCCAAAAAGACACTAGATGAAATAAGCCATTACCTGTGCCCAGTAAGTAATGTGTAAGCAAGGAATAAGTCAATGCATTCAAATCCATTAACCTCCTCTTCAATCATACTCATGTGTACCTGTTTTTACGTTTTTGAAAAGTGGAAGATATTCTAGATTTTAGGTTTCTGACCATGCTCCAGTGAGTCCAGTCGTTGGATTTGCTGTTTTGAATTGGTTTAGCTGTTTTCCTTCTCTTTGTTATGCAGATGAGAACTTGATTTCATTTCTTTTAGTTGTTTAGGGACTGCAGATCTAAAAAAAACAATATATTGAGTCTGTATAGTTGAATTGGTTTGGTTTTTTGGATAATTGGATTCTATCTGTACTCATACTCAGTTTTTTTTAGTTGAATTGGTTTTAATTGTTTAGGGAATGTAGACTAAATTATAAAAAAAAGGCAACTGAAAAATATACATGTGATTCCTGTTGATTTTCTTATATGTATGGTCTTATTCAAAGCATGTGCATATATAATTACTGTGGAAGTTCATATGTTGTTATTCAACTACGATATATATTACATGAATCATGGACTATCATACCATCCTCCTTTGTACATTTTATTATATATACCTTGATAGAATCAGAACTCGCTTACTTAGTATTATATATATATCCTTCTCCTACTTGCTCAGTCTTTAAGTCTAGGAACTAGGTAAGTTAGTAGGTTTAAATTATCTGGAGGAGTTTGAGATTGTGTATCTCTCTGTGTGTGAGCTAGCTAGTTGGATTTCTCATACTTTTCACTAGCCATCACCATTCGTATTTTTCATTATTGCTTCTTCAAAATCCTGAAATTCCCACCTGACTGATTATATAGCCAGTCTGTAACTATCCCTTCTTTAAATCTATGATAATGCACTTTTGACTATGGATAATGAACTAAATACTCAAAAACTTTTGTCTCAGTTTAGGAGAACAAAACTTTGAGGTTATCGATCTTCGATATATTCGAAGCCCATCATTTCCAAATGTTTACAGTTGATTATTTGATCACTTGTTAGCTTATCTTTTTGTTTAAATTTCAGGGTAAGATCTACGTGATTGCTGCTAAGAAGTCTTCAGTGAAAGGTGGTGACTACGAAAAGAACAAAATTCAGCTGCTTCAACGTGTTCTGCTAAAAACAACACGCAATTTAAAACCCTTTTTGTTGTCAAGTTGTAGTAGTGAAAGTAAGGGATTGTTCTACGCCAAGGATCAAGGGTTCACCTTCAATTTCTGTAACCTACAAAACAAAGAAAACTAGAATGTTAAACTACAGTATAAAACAAATTGAAAAACACAATTGGGGGGGATTGTTGATTAATTTTGCTGAAAATAAAGTAAGAACAAAAGATGAATCTCTATAAAGTTTGTGAATATGATGATGAGCAGTTAGGAGTTCGTTATCCACCCCTAAACACAATCCAAGTTCCAATTTTTCTTCCTATGTTTATTACTAAGTCATGAGAAAGAGATTGACCAAGTTACAAAGCTAGAAGCAAGCTAAGTACCTTATATATTACTTTCCTATAATGTTCTAACAAGAACAAGCGCCGTTACTAGAACCTTTTAAAAGCATGCAACATAGAGATCACAAGCGGCTCCTACATTTAACAAGTTGTAAAGCATTAAGCTCATATGGAAGGATGTCAATCTAAGTGTACAAACTAGTACAACAAGCGTGTCTAGTTGCATTCCTCATCTTTGGTACACACCTTAGCGAGAGGTTTTACTAGTTTGGTTAAAATCACAAAACTATTAGGTGAATTGCTATTTAACCTAGCACCAATTACATGCATATCCTGTATGTTTGCAACCACATAAAACATACATATAAAAGATTCATCTAATTCAGAACCAAAGAACAATCTCATCGACAAAGTAACTAAAACATTGAAATTTATTATGAAACTTGAACCATAGTTTAGGGCTTCAAACTAGCCCCTAACACAAAAGTATTTAGCTACTCATTGTTCTAAGGTAAACACACAGTAACATATTGAAAATAAGAAAACAAAGTCGCAGAAAAGGAGTGAAGAGGCACGATGGATGTTGCTTGAAGATAGATGTTCACGGTGGTGGCAGATGGCGACTTTGGCGGCTTCTTTTCCTTATGCTTGTATGGAGCTTCGAAAACCAGAGAGCTAGGGTTGTTTTGAGGTGTGAAATCTATATGATATGGTCTACCAATGACGTAAGGAAGCCTCCTATTTTATTGTTTACAAACCCCTAACTTTCCTCTTCAAAACCGGGTTGAGTTCTCCTTATTCTTCCCCAATTGCACTTGCTTAGCTGCCACACAATCTTCCGAACCTTCCTTAAGTCTTTCTAATCATCTCTTGATAAGTATAACGCAACAAAAATCCAATAAAATTCGTCCCAAAATCTGCCAAGAATATCTTCAGAAAATATAGCCTTTAATTCACTTTCCTTTCTCAACTAGGATTGATTTTCCTCTCCATGTTTGACAAGGGTTCCTAACATATTCGAAGGTGATATTCTGCCACATAATACTCCTGATGTCACTCTTCAGAAACTTGCAAAGACCTTCTAAAAATCTTCTTGAAACTTGACCCAACAACGATCTTGAAAATGCTTCGCAGAAAGACTTGTCAGAAATTCCAGATTTTCCTTATCCTTTGTGTTAAGGTATGAACCCCAACGAAGAAAGAAATTGCACAAGGAAGAAAATAACGCAAGAAGAAATACTAATATATTGATAGATGATGAAAGGAGTACAGAGTTCTGGTTTATATAACCCAAGGATGAGCTACTTAGCATTGGCTACAATAACAACCAGCTAATTAACGACTTAACCCAAATTAACCTGATCAACGACTAATTAACCCACTGCACACGTGCACAGCACATGACACATAATGAGCTCTCCTATTCAGAACAAGAATGCCTATTTAAGCCTATTTTCATAACAATGTAGCCCCCTTAACAGAAACTTGTCCTCAAGTTTCACACTCTGAGGCAAAATCTGGACATCTCTAACCAATGCCTTGAACTGATCAAGATGAACCCTTACTGCAGTCACACTCTCATATGTAGAATTTTCCTTGATTAATTCTTTGTCCCTGCTTGAGAACTCCAGAACTTCATCAACTTTAATTATCACCATGGAGAACAAAGGGAACTAATAACAGTCATGCGAGTCTGCACGGATTTTGTATTCTCCCATGTCGAAGTCTGCAACATTTTTCTTACCAAGTCCAGCAAGAGTTGCAAGCAATGTATATCATATATAAATCCTTTTCCCACATCAGAAATTCCATATGGCAGCAACATAGCTTTCTCAGCAAATTCATCAGTGTGTGCTTTTTCTATAGTCTTCATCACACCACAAGTAGTCACACACATAACTAGTGCCATAGAAAGAAGAAAAGTAGTAACCATTGGGATAGCTGGAGGAAAACAATACCTCAAAGAAACATATAGCCAACTCGCAAGCATATTCATCAAAACTGAGGGTCTATAACCATATACACCAATGTCTCCTACAATACTTGGCCCCATCGAGCAAGAAAAGTACTCACTTGCAAAAAGTTCGAACAGACCCCCATATGAGAACCTTGTGAAGATAACCTGATCATCAAGAAATTTTGTACTCTTATAGTAAGCTCTCATGCCATTTGATAGAATCAATTCAGTAGCTTCATTTAAATGCAACTGAATAATAGCACTTGCAACAATAGCCTTGGCATTTGCTTGATCAATCAGACATTCATTTTGCAGCAACTCCAAACTTGTAAATGCTCCTCCCATGACAAACACAATAACAGAAGTTACGAAAAATTGAAGCTGCTGATCTCCCTTAACAAGCTCCTTCAACCCTGCATTTAGAGTAGCCAAAATGCCAAATTCTGAAATTGCACACAAGAACCAGTTGACTATTGCTGCCATTTCTCTGAGTTTTCCCTTGCCAACAAGTGTAAGAACTTTCTTTATGCACTCACAGAGTAATAAGCAACAAATGAGCCATTGACTTATAGGTAAATGGTTATTCTCATCAGCTTCCATGACAAACACTATGGCAGATGAAATTTTTATTGATGCCAATGAAGAAGTAATTTGCTTCTCTTGAAATGAAGAAGCTAGCTTTACACACCAACTCAATAGAGGAGCATAAGAGAAATGCGTGGGAAACATCTCATGTTGTCTCATGTTCCTGTACGTGAAAACTTCCTTATCTTGAGAATTGATTGAAAAACCTGCCATCTTGGCGTTCCAACAAGCATCTAAATCTTGCATGTTATGAAATATATGCTTTACCTCCATGTGATCTTCATTCTGGAAGTAACCAGAGAGTATGGCATTCCATGAACTCGCATTAGAGCATAAGATGTTATCAAACAATTGATGGCCACTTTTTGTATCACCAAACTTGACACATGCTGCAATCAAATTGACATTCCAAGAAAAAAATACTAACTTCAGGTATACTAGCAAAAATCTTCTTAAAATTACCGGCATCATCATCTTTGTGTAAATTAGCTGCCGGACAGATCTGGTTTTCATAAGGATCAACAAATTGAACAGTAACTAGAGTATTTGTCACAAGATGTTCTTCTATGAGTCTCTTTCTGCTGTGGTTTCCAAACTCTCCACTCCCATCACAGTTTCCATCTTTATCATTATCATCCGGACCAATTGAGTGGGTAGTTTGATTTATTCCAGCATCACTAGCATCAAAGTTCACTTGTAAAGACTCATTGGATTTATCATAACATTCATGTCCTTCAACATGCACACTTTTAATCATTGGCTTGATATTGCTGACATCTGCTTCAACGTTAGCTTCCAAACCATGCATTTGGTATGAACTTGACTGGAAAATGCTCAATTTCTCGTCAAAAACCAGTTGCTTGACATCGTTTTGCTTATCATCAAACCCATCACTATTTACTCCATGTTCAAAATCTATTTGATGCCATTATATATATATATTATATATATGCATTCGTTGCAATGACTTATGTTGATGCGCTGTGGCGGCGCAATTGGCACATGAACCGCACACTCAAATATGCATAAGTATGAGATATTAGACTCGAAACCAGTCACTAGCTGTAGCGCAAATAAAAGTTGAGTGGCTGCTATGAGTCGTAGACAAATTAGCATAGCTGCATGCGATATTGGATAACCCAAGCGGAAATATTGGTGCGCATTACCAAAGTCCGGGCTACCATTATAGTCTTTTAATGGTGGCTTTTCCACGAGACCAATTGGGTGTGTACATAGGAATATGATACTTGATATCAATACCCAATGATATGCAATATTCATCGAAAATTTTTGATGTAAACTCTCTAGCATTTTCAAGTCGAATGGACTGAACGGGATGATCCGGGTAGTGAGGCCATAGCCATATGATTTGGACTAGGAGTTCATCTTAAGCCGCATTACGAGTGGACGATAGTGCGACACGTGACCAGCGTGTCCGCATATCAACCAACACCATAAAACATCTAAGCAGTCCGCAAGTTGGTTGAATCGATCCACAGAATCCCCTTGGCTTATTTGTAAGAATGAAATTATTTCTTTAGTGTCCTTTTCATAGGATGGTCGTGATCCTTAAAAAAACAGGCTTTACAGAACAAAAGATTGGCCTTATAATCAACCTATGAAGGTTTTGGTTGAGCCACAATGTCACAATTTACTTTGAGAAGTAGAGAAAGGAGCCAAGTCTCCATACATGGCGTCAAAGCCATGATTTTGCCGCAGGGGGATCACGGCGCCGGCGTTGGCCTGCTGGTGGTGCATGGCCGCGGCACCTCAAGGCGCGGCGGCGGTGCAATGATCTCTTTGAATCGACTTTTGATTCTTACTTCTCTTCGTTCTGAAGAAGAGATGTCCGTGTGAAGTCTTTAGTATCACAGATCAGCATATCATGACCTGGGTGTCCCAAACGGTCGTGCCAAAACCTATACGTGTCAGAATCCCATAACATGGTTGGATTCAATGACTCGAATAGTGGTTGCATACAACCCACTAGAGCGATACATAAGTTTCTCTAATACTTGTTTATGTCCGTAGTCATTAGAGGTGATGCAAAGGAACTCTTGTCCATTCTCACAATGTGTTTCCACATGAAAACCATTGACTCTTATATCTTTCAAATAATAAAGTTCGAATTAAGGTATGTCCAGGACATTAAGTAAAAGAATCGACACTTTATGAATAGACAATGATTACATCAAAGTTTCTTTAACCAAAGTCTAATCCAATGAAATCAAACTTAGACATATTGTAGTCACTAATCAAATATGACCAGGAAAGTAGGAAGAGATGTCAGTGGAGCGAGGCTCTCTTAAGTACCACTAATCTCAATTACTTTCCTAGACATCATACTTAATTAGGTGAGCCTAGAGAGAAAGAGTTAATACAAAATCTCATTACTGCCATTACATAATTCTTGGAAATAAAAGACTATTTGAAATAAAAATCTGCAGCATTTTGTCTTCATCACCAGGTTTAAAGTCTTTTTGAACTCGATGTCTTGATCACCATTGATCAAGTACTCCATAAAACATAATGTAGAGGATGCTCTCTTGATTGAGGCGTATTGACGCAACATAAATGGTCCCTAGGACCATTGGCGTTGGAGTAGTGTTGCCATGGCCATACGTGGCGCCATGGTGTCCAACCCCCAACCCTCAACGTCATGACTCCTTTGGTCATGTATTTGCCAACTTTGGCGATTACCTTCATGAGCATGTTGATCATTTCGTCCATGGCGACTTCTTCTAGCCATTGAACGGTGCTCATAGCCATCTTGAGGGCTACCATATTTTCCATTCACAAAGTTCGTGGCTGTGCCTTTCAACACATGCCATAGCTCCTATTAGCTGATGGAGATTTGTGATCTGTCTTGCGCTTACATGAGTCCGGAATAAATCAGGGGACCTTGTAGCATAGACGGGGAAGGTATTGAGGGTTTTCTCAATCAATTGTTCTTCTGTGATAGTTTTTTACAGGCATGCATCAATGTCTGATGCAGAGAGCTTCTGAACAATATTCCATAACTTTGTCAAAGTTAGAGAAGCAGAGATAATTCCATCATGCTTCTAAGTTCGGAAAATTGTGAATGTGGTTAAAACATTCACAAAGCGCTACCCAATGGTTTCTAGCACTATCCTCATTCATGTACTCAAACTGGAGTGCCATCTCCATGTGGCGCTTCTTCAGGGTGAGTGCCCTGGAATTATCTATCTCAGTTTGTGAGTCTTGAGCGGTTCCTTTAGAACAGGGATCTTGGATTATAGGCAATAAATATCCCATGCCCGTAGAATCCAATGGAGTAAAATCAAGCTCGTTCAAGTTTGATATCCAAAAAGGAGAAACAAGAACGGATTAGTTTCGGAGTCAATGCTTCCACAAAAACTAATATTAAGATTTCTAAGCTTTAATGCTACCAAGAAATCGATTTCCAAGAAATTTGGATTAGGCCGAAATAATGATGTTTAATATGGTCAAAATTTAATGCTTGCGGACGCTCTTAGTCCGAATATTATGAACACTCTTAGTTCATTGATTACAAACGCTCTTAGTTCAAATATTATGAAAACTCTTAGTTCATTTAGCGTGAATCCCCACAATTTTACTTATCAAATACTTGAACCCATGTTAGTTTATTTCAAATTTGTAGCAAATAAAGGAATTTAAAAGACAAGAAAGCAGGAACTTTAATCACAAAAACTTACTTGATGATTCGGGGCTTGAGAACACGCGCGTGTTGGAGCAAGCGTGTTGCAGCAGCAACAATCAAGTAGGGCAGCAGCAACAATAGGGCGGCAGCAGCAGCAAAACAACAACAGCAGCAGCAACAACAACGGAAAAACAGCAGCAGCAACAA
Source organism: Rosa chinensis (assembly GCF_002994745.2). Lineage (NCBI taxonomy): Eukaryota > Viridiplantae > Streptophyta > Magnoliopsida > Rosales > Rosaceae > Rosa > Rosa chinensis. The sequence goes on along the minus strand of NC_037091.1, from coordinate 33,493,640 downwards.
AACAGCAGCAGCAATAAAACAGCAGCAGCAGCAAAACAGCAACAGCGTCAAAACAGCAGCAGCAATAAAATAGCAGCAGTAGTAGGAAACTGCAGCAGCAACAAGTAGCGAATACAGCAGCGGCGGCAGGCCAGTACACGGGTGCGCAGGGGCTGCAGGGGCAGCGCAAGGTATAGCTAGCTAGGGCTAGGAACTTGCGGCAGATTTTTGGTGAGGAGAGTTTTAGAGTTTTGGTTTTTAGGGCTAGGGTTAGGGCTTGTGCTAATAACATGTTTAAGGAAAATATGATTTGCAGAGAGAATTGATGGGAGAATTGTCGTAGTATTATTGATAATAGGAGCCCTATATATAGGGATTTACAGAGTACACAAAAGGTTAGAGAATTCGAACATAATTAGGAAATCTAGAACCTTCTCCTATTACAACTCTAAGACTAAACCCTAATTTGAAAAGGCACACATGATGTCGACATCCTTCAACAGAAAGAAGATATGTGTAAAAAGCCTATTTATAAATAAAGCCTATTAGGATTAATAGCTATAACATACTTTGTAGTCTGTATACCCAAACAAATTAAACAAAAGCCATGAGATCTTTAGCTTTTGAAACAGCGCGCCCTCTAATTTGCTGCCTTTTCTTGTATGTTCAGCTACTTTCATCACAAAACTACTTTCCGCATTTTGCTTCTGCTAGTTCAACTACTGAAGCAGCAGAGGCTCTTCTTAAATGGAAAGCCAACTTTCTAAATCAAACCTCCCATAATAACCAGCGCAAGGATTGGATTTACCAACCCAAGATTACTGATACCAATGCCACTAATTCTTCCAGCAATCCCAAAGTAAACGAAAGCCCATACATTTGGACTAGTATTTCATGCAATGCTGCTGGAAGTGTCACCAACATAACCATTGCCAATTCCGGTATAGAAGGTATGCTACATGAATTTTCATTCTCATCCTTCCCAATCTCGAATATCCTGACCTCAGCTTCAATAACCTCTTTGATGTCATCCCACCTCAAATAAGTTCCCTCTCCAAACTCTAAATTCTTGACCTCTCTAGTAACCAGTTCTCCGGGAGAATTCCACTATAAATTGGTCTTCTAAGAAATCTCAACTTGCTAAATCTCTATAGAAATAATCTTTTTGATGTTATTCCTGTTGAGATGGGGAGCTTGAAATATTTGGTGGATCTCGAGTTGAGCCACAATCAACTAAGTGGTTCAATTCCGACAACATTGGGTGATCTGACCGACCTTACCACTCTTTATCTTCATTCAAATAATCTCAATGGTACCATTCCAAAAGAGTTAGGGAACCTGAAATCTTTGGTGGATCTACAATTAAGCATCAATCAGCCCAGTGGTTCAATTTCGGCAACATTGGGTGATCTAACCATCCTTACCACTCTTTTTCTTCATTCAAATTATCTCTTTGAGACCATTCTAAAAGAGTTAGGGAACCTACAATCTTTGGTGGATCTATAATTGAGCGCTAATCAACTCAATGGTTCAATTTCGACAACACTGGGTGATCTTACCAACCTTACCACTCTTTTATCTTTATTCAAATAATCTCTCTGGCACCATTCCAAAAGAGTTAGGGAACTTGAAATCTTTGGTGGATCTAGAGCTGAACACTAATCAACTCAGTGGTTCAATTTCGAAAATGTTGGATGATCTTACCAACCTTACCATTCTCTATGCCCATTTAAATAATCTTTCCAGCCAAGGTTCTAAAAATCGGCTTAGGCGGCCGCCTAGGCGCTAGGCGCAACATTTCCGTCCCGATTCTCCCCTAGTCGAGAGAGCTGGGCGCTGGGAGTAAAGTCGGCTGCCTAGGCGCGTTCTGTAATTTTTTTTTTCTTTTCTTAAAATCTGTTAATTTGTTAAAATGTCTCAGATTCGACGAAATCCGAACTTCGCTGCCGAACGCCGAACTCCGAACTCCGAACGCCACTCCCTCATCCCTCAGACTCTCAGTCTCCGGCCAGCTCTCTAGCTCTCCAGCTCGCCGGTAAATCGAATTTGTGTGTTTGTGTTTCAGTCGAATTTCAATTTCTAGGGTTTCAATCTCACAATTTCTGGGTTTGATTTCTTTTCAGGGCTTTCTGGGTTAGATTTTGGGTTCGATTTATGGGTTCAAGGCTTCTAGCTCGGTGATTCTTCAAGGACGAATCCTGGCGATTCTTCAAGCACCATTTCTGGGTTCGATTTCTGGCCTTTTGGGTTCAAGGCTTCAAGAGTTCAAGCTCGAATCTTGAAGCTTGATTCTTGAATATTGATTCTTGAAGCTCAATTCTTCAAGCCCCAATTCTTGAATCTTCAATTTCTGGGTAAGTTGCTGCCTTGATTAGTTGCTTTTGGTTCGAACAATGCTTGGTTGAATATTGAATATTGCTTTTGGTTGGAATGTTGGATTGAATGAATATTGAATATGGTTGAATCTTGAGGCCGCCTTGGTTAGTTGCTGAACGCTGTTGGTTGACTTGGTTCGAATAATGCTTGGTTGGAATGTTGCTTGATGAATATTGAATTAAATATATTTAGACTTTGAATTGCATATTTGGATTTGGTTACTGAATTGCAGACTTGGAGGTTGTTTTTGCAGTTGTTTTAGGCTCTGTTTTGCACTTTTTCAGAAGCAGTTCTGTGTTAGTTTTGCTGCTTTTGCAGAAGCAGTTCTGTATTGGTCCTGTTGGACAGTTGTTTTAGGCTCTATTTTGCAGTTTTGGTAAATTGAATTGCAAGTTGTTTTAGTTAATGTGTAACCTGTGTTGGACTTTTGAGTTTTGAATTAGCCTCTGTTTGGCTCTGTTTTGCTGCTTTTGCAGTTTTATACTACTACTTATTTTGGCTCATAAATCATAATGCTTGGGTACTTCTGGCTTAGAAAGTAGTTTGGCACTTGTGTCACTATTAGGAGATGAGGAGAGCTACTCACTCTTCCCTACAGTATAAGTATTACTATGCTGGAGTGTAAAGTGTATATACTCTTCAGATTGGAGTGCTAGAGTGCAGTGGGACAATTTCATATTGCGTTCATGACTTCATGCTCCCTTAAAAACTTATCATATTTGATGAGCAGCATGTTTCGAGGAAGCTTCTCTGGAAATGATGTTTTCCATTGTCTAAGGGAGTTGAAAAGCATTTCCTTTCAAGTGCAGCATGTTTTGAGAAAACGCAAAGGCACACTAAGATGCCTTTTTTAGCATTTGAGGATTTGTACCGAAACAGATAATCCAACTGGTCTAAAGCACCAAAAACATATAGAAGGTCAAAGTATGAACTTTTATATAATTATATGTTATAAAAATAAAAATAAAATAATTAAAAATAAACCGCCTAGTCCCCGCCTAGGCCCCTAGGCGTTAATCCCCGGCCTTTCGCCTGACTAGCGCCTAGCGTTTTTTAGAACCTTGTTTCCAGCACCATTCCAAGAGTTAGGAAGCCTGAAATCTTTGGTGGAACTATCCTTGTGCACCAATCACCTCTATGGTTCAATTTCGAAAACATTGGGTGATCTAACCAACCTTACCCTTCTTTATCTCTATTCAAATAATCTTTCTGGCAATATTCCGATGGAGATAGGGAACTTGAAATCTTTGGTGGATCTACAATTGAACATGAATCAACTTAGTGGTTCAATTCCGACAACATTAAGTGACTTGCAAAACTTGAAATTCTTATATCTCCTTGACAACCAACTTTCTGGCCCGATCCCTCACAAGATAGCAAATATCCAAAAGTTGACAGAATTGCAATTAAGTGGAAACAAATTTTCTGGTCATTTGCCCCAAAACATATGCCAAGGTAGATCACTCACATACTTTTCAGCTTCCTGTAATCACCTGAGTGGTCCAATCCCCATAAGCTTGAAAACCTGTACTGGCTTACTTAGAGTCCGTCTTGAAGAGAACCAGTTGACAGGTAACGTATCCGAAGACTGGTGTGTTTATCATAGTCTCAGATTTAAAGATTTAAGTAACAATCAACTTAATGGTGAATTCTCACCAAATTAGGTATTGTGCCCAAATTAAACAGCCATAGGAATAGCTGGGAACAAACTTACTGGTTCTATACCAGCTATGATTGGAAAGGCAACCCAAATTCATGAGCTGGATCTTTCTTCAAATGATTTAGTCGGGACAATTCCAAAGGAGTTTAGGGGATTAACTTCAATGGTGAAGCTGAGGTTGGATAACAACAAGCTTTCAGGTCGTGTCCCTTCATAGTTTAAATCATTGATTGATTTAGAATATCTTGATCTCTCAGCAAACAAATTCAATGATTCAATTGCAAGCTTCGTAGATGACTTTCACAAGTTATATTACTTGAATTTGAGCAACAACAAGTTCAGTCAAGCAATTCCATTTCAATTGGGGACGTTATTTCAACTATTCCAACTAGATTTGAGTTTTAATGCACTTGAAGGTCATATAGCATCAAATATTAGCAAAATGCAGAGTCTGGAGATACTTAATATATCCCACAACAATCTTTCTAGTTTCCTTCCAACAAGTATGGAAGACATGCATGGGCTAATGTATGTTGACAATATCCTATATTCACTTGGAAGGTCCCCTTCCCAACATCAAAGCATTTCAAGCTGCTTCTCCAGAAGCATTGCAGGGCAACAAGGGCTTGTGTGGCAACTCAAGTTTTTTGCGACTCTACAATAATTAAAGCCCAAAAAAGGACCATAAACTCATACTTTTGATGATCTTCCTTGTTCTTGGAGCAATTGCACTTCTAGCCTTTATATTTTCTTTTGTAGCAAAAAGGAAAAAGAAGCATCAACATCTAACAAAAAAAACAGGGATGACAAAATTTCTTTTTCAATAGTGCAGTTTGATGGGAAGACGATGTATGAGGAAATCGTAATGGCAACAAAAGATTTTGATTTTATGTATTGCATAGGGAAGGGAGAACATGGAACTGTCTACAAAGCAACTCTGTCAAATGTTAACACAGTAGATGTGAAGAAACTCCATCTGTTATGCGCTGATGAGAAGAATCTTCAAAAGGAATTCTTGAATGAAATCAGGGCACTAACTAAGATGCAACACCAAAATATTGTGAAGTTTTATGGTTTATGTTCACATAGGTGACATCGAGTATCATGAAAAGGGTAGTTTAGCCACAGTGTTGAGCAAAGATGAGGAAGCTAAAGAACTGGGGTGGAGTAAAAAGGGTGAATATTGTTAAAGGTGTAGCTCATGCCTTGTGTTACATGCACCATAAGTGCTTACCACCAATTGTGCACCAGGACATATCAAGTAAGAATATTTAGCTGGATACTGAATATGGGGCATGTGTTTCAGACTTTGGCACCGCTAAGTTCTTAAATCCAAACTCAGCTAATTGGATTGCCCTTGCAGGTACTTATGGATATGTTGCACCGGGTAAATGTTTTTCTCTGCTCCCCATAGTATCCATCAAAATTTATGCTTTTATTTTTAGCCAAATGATTCCTTTGAGAACCTTGCTGACTCAACTAAATGATCTTTTTGTGTGTGTGTGTGTGTGTGTGTCTATATACATACTGTGAGCAGAGCCGGGGTGTACAATGGAAGTAAATGAGAAGAGTGATGTTTATAGCTTTGGAGTGGTGGCATTGGAGATAGTTATAGGAAGACATCCTAGAGATCTTCTCTCATCTCTATCATCGAGGAGGTCATCATCATCATCAACTGCCTTGCTAGTCCATACAATGCCAATTGTGGATTTTTTGGACCAACACATTTCCCGTCCAACACATCAAGTTGCAAAGGAAGTGCTCTCAGTTATAAAGATAGCATTTGCATGCTTGAATTCCGGTCCCCAATCTAGTCCAACAATGAAACAAGTTTCTCAACAATTTGAAACTCATCAGAGACTGCATTTGTCAAAGCCATTACCTATGATAACACTAGGTGAATTGCTTGCTCTCGATGGTTTGGCTTTGGCTATCTGAGAATGTTTTTCTTTCCTAAACTTCACTATATCAGTGGTCTTGTAATTCTCATTAAAGATTGCCTCTTTCTGAAGTTGTAATCTATTTTATTTTTCAGTTTTGTACTTATTTGCTCATGCTTTAATTTCATTGGATTGTAGTTCGAAATGTTTCGTTTACATGTGCAGATAAATAAAGCAAAGATTTCTTTGTATAATTGCATAGTTCAACATTTACACTATTGTGTTTTGTTCTAGCCATTGTGAAGAATAGTGCTTTTGGATTTATAGGTGAGATGTGAAAGCTTCTAGCCTTTTAGGTTTGGGTTATGGCAGCAAAAACACTTCATTGTTCTTCTACCAATAAAATACTTATACTCAGTGGATGACATGTATCTTTTACAGCATGTATATATAATTATAGAACTACTGTTTGCTGCAAAATTTTCTTTTATAGCAATATTGTTCTTATCAATAACTTGAATTGAATTAAAGGAAAAAAAAAGAGGAAAAGATAATAATTATTGGGTTATAAGTGAGATTTAATAAGAAGAGTGCGAGAGAGTGAACTTTGTGATTCGTCCTGCAGTAACATCGATTAAATAGTTTTTAGCAACCCTCAAAGCAAAGACAGGGAAAGTAGAGAGAGTCCTCTCAATCAACATCGCATTTGTGATATCTTTTACATAGAATTCCATTAAGGATTTAATGTGAACTGCTTCCAAGTTGTAGTCAAGAACTGTCTTGAAATCACAGAAGTGGAGATTATGCCATATAACTTCTAAGTCAGGAAGCAGGGAGTCACGGATGTTGCCAAAGCGTTCTTCGAGTGAGACCCACAACCTTCTGGGGTCTTCTTCATTCAGATACTTGTACCGGAGCGAATCATCCATATGATGAGTCATTAGAATGATAGCTTTCACTTTATTTGTCTCCAAGGATGCTCTATTTGCTTCTAAAGCTTGAGATTACTCAATAGTTAACACGTCCTGGCTAGGCTCAAGAATCGTATATAGGATTCCTTAGGCCTTGAGATGTTGACGGGCATCACAAGCCCACTTGTGATATCCAGAGCCAGTTGTTCCCAATAGAGAAAAGTCCTGTTTCTTCGGGTTACTCATCCTAAAGGAACAAGAAAAAGGGTTAGTTTCAGAACCAAAAAAGCTACCACAAAAATAAAAGAAATTTCTAAGCGTAATCACTCCTAAGAAATTAAATTCCAAGAGGTATTGGATTAGATCGAAACAATGATGTAAGTGGTTGATCGTATATTCTCAACAAACTCTAAGTTTGGAGATCTCAACAATCTCCAAGCTTGGAGATAGCATGAACCCCCATAGTTCAGCTTAGGTCTGCACACAAAAGAAGAAGTGGAGGGTAGGAGAAGGGAGGTTGAAAGTCCTCGAGAAAAGAAAGGAATTAAAAGTACTTGAAAGCAGGAACTTTTATAAAAATTTACTTCAAAAAATCATCGGAAAAGTTGCTGGAAAATGGCATGTGATCGAAACTTTGCAAAAGTTGCTGGAAAAAGCAGTTACTGTAGGCTAGGCTAACCTTGTGCATGAGTGCCTGCATAGGCAGAGGCTGGAAGTACCCTGAGGCTGCAGATGTGAACGGGGGCTGAGCAGGCGTGCGTGGGGCTAAGCCAGGCTAAGAGTGGTGCGGGGCAGCAAGCGAGGATGAGCGGGGGCACTAGGGCAAACTACTGTGAGGAGGGTAGCAAGGCTAACAAGGTCGCTCGGGGAGGGGGCGAGGCTAGCGTTGAGGTGTTGTCGGGGCAAGGCTAGCGGTTAGGGCAAGCGAGGCTAACCCGCAGGGTAGAAGGGCGCAATGGCGCGTGTAGACGCAGGCGAGGCTATGCGTGGAAGGCTAACCATAGAGGTTCAGGATTTTCGATGGCCGGTTGGGGGCTTTTCCTGCTAGTTCTAGGCTCCTGGGATCTAGGGCTTCGATATGTGGGCGGAGGTAGCTAAGGTTTGAAGGTTATGATTTTAGGGTTTCAGGGTTAGAGATTCTTGCTGATAATGTGTTTTAGGGAATTGAAATTAGGAGAGAATAAGCTGTGTCTTTTCATTGATAATAAGGGCCTCTTTATATAGAAGATTACAACCACAAAATATGAGTCTTACAAAGAAACTGAATCATACATTGAATAAGATATCTCCAAGAATATCTGTAAGACTAACCCTATTACAACTTGGACAAGTAACTAGAGTTTGGGCCAGACACATAATTCAGATATACTTAAACATTAATGTGTTTGTCTGTGGCTGTTTTTTTTTCTTTCAGTTATTGAATTTTCAGGTTCATTTCATCTGCTTGAATGAAAGGAAGTTTGGTGTCAAAGTTTAATTTATATGGAATTGGTTGAGGTTAATTGATAAAATTTAATGCCTTTAATGATTTTTTTTTTGCTGTCTTTGTTTTTTGGAAATGGGGCTGATGCAGCTACCCTCAAGCCTTGATTAATGAAATTACAGAATATAAGAGGGGGACGTAGAGCCTGAACCCCAAATTACAATAAGCATAAAGAGAACATCTTGAAATAATACCAAAACTCTCCACAAAATCTATGTATTCTAACAAGCACTAATTAGCAAAGAGTGCACAAACGGCTATTCTATTTGCTTTGACATAGAGGTGACATACCGGAAAGTTAACTCTATCACGAAGAAGCATAATTACAAATAGTGTAGCTTTCCCACTATGTTGCTGCACTGAAATAAATCCGGCGACACTCAATTTTATCTTGCCACTAGGAGGTTGCGTCCATTTGATCAAACAAATAGCTCGCCGTCTCGCTAGGCCAGACAAGGCACACTGAGTGTGCATACCAGGACAAAGTCCACGTCGCCCTACCAACAGATTGTAGGGACTTATTACCGGCAAGAAGCCATGTCTTACTACAAGTAAAAAACAATATCATATAAAATTAAAATAAAGATACCATGGGTCCTGGGCCCAAGCCCAAGCCCAAACATCACCAAGCCCAAGCCAAAGCTGACCACTGCAGATGGTAAAAGTCCTCTGTCCCGACCGCCTCACCCTTGCCTTCCCGCCACCGACAACGCTGTCGCCACCTCCTTGACCCTAAGGGATCGCGCGCCGTCCCACAATCTGCCTACCAACCCAGTCTTGTTGGCGAGGAACACCGCCATCCCCCAAAACATATCCAGACCATGAAACCCAGATCGGATCCAATCGACCCGGTCTGAGCGAAGGGAAACCCAGCCATGCCGCCACCCTGTAAACACCACCCAGTGACCTCCGATCCAGAAACCACCACTCGAACCACCCTTCAAGCAATCTGTACACCATTCTACGGTAAAATGACCTCCGCCGCTCCTGCCAGTCATCTACCCTTCACCACCGGTCCCCATCAAACCCTTTAGATGATCTGGACAGAGTCTCCCTCCCCCTGCAGTGCCTACCCTGGCTAAGCCACTTACCAATGAACCCTCGGGGACCGACGACGACACCACGCGAGCGTGCAGTTGGATAGGGCATAAACTTTCACAAAGTCTGTCAAGCGAGTGAGGCGCGTTCTTCAACTTTTTATAAATCTTCGACTCATTTTTGCATGTCTTTTATGCTTTTGGTTTTGCATTAACCAAGGTCTACCCCTGATACACTAAAAACAAGTGCGCAATTCAACCTTGCAAAATGTAGATGTTAGTATAGAATAAGTAGGGATCGTTCAAACTAGAAATTGAGGGTACACGAGTAATCACGTAAAAAATAAAGAATTAAACTATGGTATAATTCTTATTCACAAAAATAAGAAAAAGAATAAAAGAATATTGAAAACGTAAAATGGGTGGGGGTTTAGGTTTTGTAATGTAGAAAAATGAAGTAAAACATATAACAATGCGGGATTTACAATGATATGGATGAGACATTAAGAACAATTTATCCACCACCACATATGATCAAATCATGGATATGCATCCTAATATCCTTTACTAATGCTATGAGAAGATATCAACCAAGCAACAAAGATCAAAGCAACCAATGTCCCTTTTTTTTTAGGAGAACCAATGTCCCTTATAATTTAGCAAAGCACTAAACTAACATATTTTTAAACATGCAATCAAGTGATCAAATCAATCATATCTTAAACAAATTTTGAATCATTAAGAGCATGTGAAAGTTTGGTCATAATTGTATTAATCCTAGTACACAAAGCATGTCTATTCAATAACACAAACCAATTGATTTCAACCTTTGTCCAAGGCCTTTACTACTTATCAAATTAGGGTTACAAAGCATAAACCTAATTACTAGCTCCAAATACATGCAATCATCCTAAGTTGCACACCAAAGAACAAAAACATATAAAAGTTTTCCATAAAACAAAATCAATTGATCAACTCACATAAGTGGCATAGCAAAGCATTCAAGAACTCATAAACATGATAATCACATAATGGGGCTTCAAAACTGCCCCTAACAAAAGAATTTAGCTATACATTGTCTTAAAAATCACAAGCATAACAACATCAAAATAGAGAAAAAGAAACATATGATGGCGGAGGGAAAAGAAAAAGTGATAGAAGAGAAGGTGAAGGGTGTGGGGGTCTTCAATGTGTTGCAAAGCTTCTTTATGTAGGGGATACACAACCCTAGTTTCCTTCTTCAACTCTGCTTGCTAATCTTCCGTAGTTGCTTTAGGTTTCTTTTGATTGGTGCACAATTTAATTAAGGGAAAAAAATGCAAACAGTACCTGACATTTGGCCCATTAGTAACTTTGGTACCTAACAAAAAAAAATATCACTTTGGTACCTCAAGTTCGAACCACGACCCAACATTAGTATCTGGACCGTTAACTCCGCTTAACTCCGTTAAGGAGACTGCCAGCTGTCATATTTTAAATGGTATTTTGTCTATTTGTATCTTAATTAATTTTTTTTTTCTTTAAGCATTTTTTCCTCTCTCTCCTTTCTTATCTTCTTCTTCCCTCTCTCCAGATCAACCTGCAGATTCCTCATCCTTCCTTCAAGTGACTAGGACTATAATCCAGCTCCTGCTTGGCCTTCTCACACGAATAGACCCATTGATGCCTTAGAACATAAACAGTCGGCGGACTTCCAAAGGAAGCTTTGATTCCATCAAAATCAACCCAAAAATACTCAAACCAAGATGCAATCTTTGCAAAAAAAAGCTTCAAACATTCATACACAATAACCAAATCCAGAAAGCATGAATAAGAAGAAAAAAAAAATAGATATGAGGACGCAACTGCTTAGTCTTCCCTCCAATTAATCACGAAAGCCTCCACCTCCTAACATCCCCATCACTATCGTCTTCTTCATCATCACCCCTGCCATTGTTTTCGCAGTCCAATTTCTACAAATCGGGGCGATTTCGTCGAAGAAACTCGATACCCAGGTCAGAAAATGCGGCAAAAAGCAACCCAAAACCCAAAGGTACTCACCTCTAAATTGGGGAGGAGGATGGTTGCTGGTGTTTCAAAGCAACTGGGTTCTGGTGAAATTGGGGAGTTATGGGAAGAGGAAGAAGTTCATGAAATTGATGTGGAGGAGATCGAAACGACGAGGCAGAGCATCGTTTGAAATTGATTTTGAGGGAACGGCGGGGAATTGGGGAAAGGTTGGGGATTTGGATGTAAAGATTTAGGCTTTGGAGGTTGAAGAAGTGAGAGCGAAGATTGTGGAGTTTTGGATTGGGAAAAAACTCTCTCATATGATCCTCTCTCTCTCTCTCTCATCTGATTGGGATTCTCCATTTCTATTTGGAAGATAGGGATTTTCCATGTGATGATTACAGGCTAGAGTCTCTTGTTCCAAAAATCTGAGAATTCTTCTTCACATTGACACTAGCTCTGTTTTACTTGGCTGAACGAGGACGGAGAGAAAGAAGAAGAGATTGAGTGAATGGGGACGAATTTGCAGGTTGATCTGGAGAGAGGGAAGAAGAAGATAAGAAAGGAGAGAGAGAGAAAGAGGAAAAAATGCTTAAAGAAAAAAAAATTAATTAAGATACAAATAGACGAAAATACCCTTTAAAATATGATAGCTGGCAGTCTCCTTAATGGAGTTAAGCGGAGTTAACGGTCCAGATACTAATGTTGGGCCGTGGTTCGAACTTGAGGTACCAAAGTGATATATTTTTTTTGTCAGGTACCAAAGTTACTAATGGGCCAAATGTCAGGTACTGTTTGCATTTTTTTTCCCTTTAATTAATTCCAAGCCTTTGTAATTTTCCCATAATCTTGTAGGATTCTTCAAGGACTCTCCCTGATATTTGCAGCAATAATAACCTATAAAAAGGCACAAGAAATCAGTCCAAAGAAGATTCTCGGCCAATCTGCCCTGTTTTAACTAGGATTTGATTTCTGACTCTGAAGCTTTCTTCTTGGACAAGGATTGATTGACCTGATAATGCCGTGATTATGGAAGGTTCTTGACTTCTCTATGCTTTGTGACATCATGGCTTCTAGAATGATCAATAACCTTCAAAAAACACTCCAAGTAAGTTGCCAGAAAAGATCTCCCAAAATGCTTCGGAAAAAGCTGACAGTTTCTGCCATATCGGGAAGCCTAATTTGCACTTTGATTCCTGCTGCCTCGTTGATGATTCTGACCGGTTCTTTTGCTCAAGTTGAAGTTCAACATAATTTTTATAAGGAATGCTGGTCCCTTCTTCAAAGATGCAGTTCGAGGGATGCAAGAAAAGCTCTCCAAAACTTTTCCCAAAAAGCTTATTCTGAAACTGCAGTTTCCTGCTTTGCAGCAACTGTTTTGCACAACAATTTCCGTGGACTTCTCTTATAATTTCTGGCCAAAGAAAGGATCAAACCTGGTTCTTTGCATCAGTACTTCATGTTTCATGGCTTATTTTCTCCATTTAAACTTCTATTTCACTTGAATTGCTTCACGAAGTACCTAAAAAGATAACAGAGTTAAAACAGACTTTTCAAAGGAAATAGTTAAGAAAAATGTAAGGTTTGCACATATTTGTCTCATTTTATGCTCCTATCAACCCCAAAATCAATGCTCCCCATTCACCAGTGTCAACCTGCAAGATTGGAAAAGGTGTGGTTTGGGAAATGTGGTGTATTCTTTGAAAAAGACAATGCTAAATAGTCCACAATTTTTTGTTCCATATTTAGGGTTTAGGATATGTTCTTGTGTAAACTCCTCTGGGTTCACAAATCTATTTTATATCTAGCAGCACCATATGAGAAACAAAGAATTCTTCTCTGAATCTAGGATCCTTGGTGCTATTGTTTGTCTTCTAAAATACAATAAAGTTTTGATCTTTTGAAAGATGAGCGTAGACTAAGTAACAGAAAAGTCTAAACCATGAATGTAAGTTCTTGATATGTTGCGAGCATATTGTTTTGTTTACCTAAAGTTGTAGGAGTATTCATTGTTGATCTAGCTGTTGTACTTGAATTCAGAAAAGAAATTCAGACTTTGGTTTAGAGTTAGAATACATGTGCACTCTGTTTAGGGTCCAATAGACAGTTACTACTGACGTAGAAATGGCCTTGAAGTTGCAAAATTGGGTCAATAATTTGTCTCTAAAAACACCATTATGTGGTTTTAACCTTCAGTGATTTTATATCTAACAACACCATGTGACAAACAAAGAATTCTTCTCTGATTCTTGGCTAAGATGATAAGTTGTGGTTGTTGATTTTTGGATAGGCAGAACCCTCAGTTCCTGATGCTATAGTTTGTCTTCTAAAATATAATAAAAGTTTTGAACTAGGTAATAGTAAAAGCTATGCCATGAATCTAAATTCTTGACGAGGTAAGTATTTGGGAATGCACAGTAATTTTGTAATCTGCGCGTTTGTGACGTCCCGAACCCGAATTCACCGGTTTACTAGTCATTTGGACGGTAAACAACTTTTACTTTCACTTTTACTGTCGTTTCAATGCTTTTAGGGGGCCCTAAAAGTTGACTTTTTCTTCGGGTCAAAATTTGAGAAAATTTCCTTCATGAAAGTTGTAGAGGACGTTAAACCGAGCGCGTGCATATGTGGTACGTAAAAATCGGAGTTTGTATGCAAAAGTTATAAGCGAAATGGTAAAGTTACTGTTCATGATAAGTTTCTATAAATAGGACGAGTTACTGTGGTAAGTTTCCATTTTCGGAAACTTACCGAACCCTCTCCTTTCTCTCTCCCCGATTCTCTCTTCCTCTCCGACCTCGTCACCTTCTTCCGGCCATATCTCCTCCATCCGGCGACGGATTTTGACGTGTAAGGTGTCGTTGGAAAGCTCTCTTCATTCTCTTGATTTCTGGGTTCGTTTGGTAGCCTAATATGAACTGTGGAAGGTGCAGCAATGAGAAGAAGAGGACGGTCACTGTAGCCGAACGGAGGTTTCATCGATTTCCGGCGATTCCGGCCACCTCCGGTCCCCATTTCGCCATCGAAGGTTCGGTTTTCATCACTGATCATTTCCCCTATGGCCTTGTATCACGATTTAGTGTGTAGATGCCGAATCGACGAATTGAAATTCTAGGGTTCTTGAGGATTTCTGGGTTTTTGTTCATTGATCGATTTCGGCCGTTTTTAATTGTTATTTGGGAATGTTGTAGTTGAGAAGTTGAATCATTGTGTTGAGAAGGTGCTACTACCAAATTTTGGTGGCCATCGGAGATGGTGGCGGCGGTAGCGGCGGCTAGGGTAATTTATAAATTTCAATTTTTAGCTAGTTAAATTCTATAATTATCATAGAGCTTGTATATGAAATTTGGTGAATTTTGGAGAAGCTTGGATTTAATTATGAATTTTTGAAGTTTAGGGTTTCGATTATCGAATTACGAGAATCCGACCGTCGGATATCTCTCGGTTCTGCCTTGGAACCTTTAAATTAACGAATTGGTATTAGTGGTATAATTTGGGTTGCATCCAAGGAGAAGTGGAGATGTAATTATGAGGAATTGATTTTAGGAATCGTATTAATTTGTCGAATAACTATTCACGGAATATAATTGTGTACAGGGCGATGTACCGAGCTATTGCTCGACGAAGGAACTCGTATGCATGGTCGCCTAAATAGTACTGTGAGTGGACATTTGTTTTTAAATTAATTCCGCATGCAGTATTATTATTATTTTCTTCCAATTGAGATTTAATTATGTTTTGAATATTTGAGATTTAGTTTATCGAGATTTATTTATGGATTACGAGATTAGTATTGAAATTCCTTCCCGAGGGCTTTTAGTAGATTTTTGAGATAGTCATTCATGAGTTATTGAGTTGGGAAATGATTTTCGGGAAGTGACTGATTCGGAAAAATATTATGAGAATTATTGTTTTCGAATATCAGTTTTTATGAAGATATACGAGTGCGAGGGATTTAGCAAATATTTGAGCATGATTGATTTATCGAGATTTATTGGGTTTTGAATTCCGCACTTATCAGACTTGGGTTAGATGGAACTTTCTTTCCGAAAGCAATTATTGAATTATAGAGTATGTGATTATGCTTTCGAGGATTTATTGAGATATCGAGGATTGAGTTAGTGAGTTATTACTGAGTTATGCTTTCGGTGAATTATTATTGATTTATTGAGGTAATATCGAGTTTCTTTCCGAAAGCAAGTGATTGAAAGAGGTTATGTTCAGTTCTTGAGGAGGCTATTCAGTTTATTAAGGAGGCCAGTTTTGGCGCATGCGTATCTTACCTAGTTGGCAGTCCCTTCTAGGTAATAGTCCGGTTGGCAGTCCCTTCCAGACTACAGCTCGGTTGGCAGTCCCATCCGATGCGTCACCTGGTTGGCAGTCCCTTCCAGATGACATGAGGTAGCTAGTCGGCAGTCCCGTCTACTACCTGTGGTTAGTCGGCAGTCCCGTCTACTACATGTGGCTAGTTGGCAGTCCCATCTATCCACCGCCTCCTATCCCGGTTGGCAGTCCCTTCCGATGCGTCATCTGGGTGGCAGTCCCTCCTAGATGGCATGAGATGACTAGACAGCAGTCCTTTCTAGTCATCAAACGAGCCTCATGAAAATGATGTTTTTATAAGGATTGAGGATGAGATTTTAAGAGGTTTCAAGATGTTCTCGTTACGTGATTGGGATTTCAGTAAAGAGGATGATTAAGAGTGTTTTCAAGATTGTTACTGCATGCGAGGTTTTAGAGAATAACTTGGGAAAACATTAAGTTTTACTTATTCATTTGAAATTACTTATTTTTCGTCCACTCACTCTAACGGATTTTAAATGTTTTCCCCTGGGCCCTTCGGTTTTAAATGCCCAGTTTGCAGGCCAGTTTAGCTTGAGGTCGAGCGTACTTGGGGTTGAGGCATAGCTGTCATAGCTTCCGCATTATAAAAGTATTGGTCGTTTATCTTGTATTCTACCTTCTTGTACGCCTGAGAAATAGATTGCTCTGATAACTCTTGAGATTAATATTCTTAAGTTTCAGAATTGTTTTGTGATATGAGAGATGTTGTGATATAGGGAGCAGGGTGGCTCCAGGAGAATAAGGATGGATGATTTAGAAGTGTAATTGTTTTTCTACAGGTTTTGGGTTGTCCATTTTTGGGGGAAGTTCTGTCAAATTTTTAGTAGAATTTCTTCTAAGGTGGGCCCCGCAGGGCCTCTTCGGATTTTCAGGGTGAAATCCGGGGCGGGTCCTGTCAGTTGGTATCAGAGCACTAGGTTGTAAGATTCTGTAGACTTGTTTCGATCTGGTTACCTTATATGCTTGATGTTACTCAGTACCTCCCGAGTGATGGCCCGACTGCAGCGGTTCCCCATCGTTTACTCTTCGGTGCTGAAGTATTCATCAAGTATGTAAGGTACGTGGTTAGTTGATTTTCCTTCAGGTGCTATGCCTCTTATACGCCGACCTCATAGGGATCTGTCTGCATATCAGATTGTTTAAGTGTCTTGCACCTTTTCATGGTGATGGTGATGTTAGATTACCTTACAGGGTTGAGTTATGCTACGAAATGTGATCCGAGGGAATGTGGTGGTTATCTCTCCCTCGATGCCAACAAGTTTGTTGGGGTAAGGTTTAAGGTGCAAGACTGGAGTTCGATTTCGTGTTTGATTGTTAGAGTTGAGTGGGCATAGATTTGGGTTGTCTCAGTTTGCTATAAATTGCTTTAGAATCAGAATTGTTGATGGAAATGGAACTAGTAACATTAGTGGTTCTGACGTTGAACCAAGTTTCAGGAGATGTGTTACGTGATGTGATATGGCATGTATGTGACATTTGTGATATCATTGATAGTTGTTGGAGATTACTTGGAAATCATGACTGGTTATCTTGGCTCTTTGACCTAACCATGATAATTGGATTTTGTTTTGTTCGGATTGGAAGAAATTGATTTTTTTTATACATTGACTTATAATTGATCCTTTTGAAGTTGTGGATCGTATTGAGTAAGGAGGTAGATAGAATTTAAGTTTGATATAGTTTTATGTTTGAAACTTGAGTATTTAGTTGGACGCATAGAGCTTTACAGTCGAGTTATGATCTTTGCCAGTATTTAATTAAGAAGATTAGAAACAACTTTTGTATATGAGATTGTGCCTATGCGTGTACTTAATTGGTTATCCGTTTTGGCTGAAATGGTTGTACCTAAAGTTTGGAGAATAGCGGTAGTGATTTCATTGGGTATTCATAATGGTGCAAGTGGAATTACTTGTGATACAGAGTATGATTCGAGTTATAAATTGAGGAGCCTTGAAGATTAATTGTGATAGATTCTTGGTGAAGTTTTTGCTAGACAGTTGGATTGTGATATTGTAAGAGTGGTTAGTGGAATAACTTTGAGGAAATAAGTTTCCTAGTTGGCTCCGGAAATACTTCTAATTAAGGTTTGACCAGAATTCTTGTTGTATGTGGGTCAAACGTAATACGGTATGTCTGTGTAGTGGCGTATTTCAATGGTAATTAAATGGAGGAATTGGATCGCCAGGTGGTTGGATTAATTTCAGATCCAGGTACCGCTTTGTGTGAAATGAGATGTTGGACGGGTGTCTGTTTTACATCAAGGTTGTTGTCCGAGGAAAGATTCTGTGAACGGTGTTTTATCATCTAGGAAAAAATTGGTTGTTGCTTGAGTTGAATACGTACATTAACAGATTGCTTTGAAGGAATTAAGTGAATTTTTCTACCTTGGTACCGTTACTGGTGGAATGGGTTAAACAGTTTGAAATTTAGTTTTCACTTTGATTGATCTTTCTACTGTATGGTGGCCCTTGATTGGAGAAGTATAGAAAGCTGTTGGTACGATTGATATTCGGTCACCATCACGGGTTTATAGGTACGATGACTTGGCAAAATGTTCGAGTTGAGTTTGGAAATTAATTGTTTGGACCTTGGGTTTTATCAAGGGTTTCAATTGACTCTTGAAGTACTAAATTGTTGAGCGAGTATGGTTGAGTTATGTTGTTGGATTTATGCTTAGCGAGATGAGGTTTGGGAAATTTTGGTGCAATCTTAATTAGCGCAGATTAGTTTTTGGAATTGTTATTGTAGCTTAAATATTATTGAATTAGTGTTGTTAGAGGGTGGATCTTCAGCTACTTTATCCTCAGTTTAGCGATGACAGTATCGTTTGGGGATATCAGCTTTGAGCCATGCAAGGAGAGTTGGCTATACTCAAATACTTGCAAGTTTGACGTTGATTATTGGAATATTATGGTTTGGAAACGCGGAGAAGAAATAATGGACTACTTTGCTAGCAGTCTGGTACAGAAATTTTGAACATGAACAGGTATGCGAAATGTGTCTCCTTATGGCCAGCAGGGTATATATCAAAGAAGTTTCTCTAGTTGACTTAGATGTCATCTCAAGGCTTTGATCAATGTTTTAGTCAGGTATCAAAGTAGCGCAATGAAAGTGTAGTGGCCCCATAACATGCATGATTAAGAACTTATAGGTTGGTTCGAGGCTACTCTTTGATATGCTTGACGACTATGGGATCTCTACGTGCACGACATTCGATCAGAAATCCAAGCACAAATAGACAAAAAGCAAGTGCGGTTTTGTGGTTGCTAAGGAAATTGGTTGTTTCAGACATGTGGGTTATCAGTGAGCATCTTGTGGTGTTTTATTAACTGTTGGACTTTCCATAACCCGTGTACGAATTGAAATTGTTTTAAGTGTGAGTAAATGTATTATCATGTTGTTGGTGAACAAAGTGGATCTTCATTGTACAAGTTATATGAAAAAGAGTATGAATGCTACTATTCAAACCGAATAGTTTGTGATATTGATACCATGAGTCATCCGAACTATTATTTGACCTAAATTTCTTGACGTCGAAGTTGTGTACTTGTAAGTATGTACTACTACAAAGTTAGGTAAGACAAGGGTATCCAACTTGGAACATTGATACATTTGGGGTTCTAAGTATATGTTTTTGGCTGCTTGTGTAATCGAGATTGTCGAGATTATCAGCTACTCCAGTCGTTGACTTAAGATTGCAAAAGGGAAACTTAATCCAAAGAAGATTTGATTTTTGTTATGCAGTTTCAAGGTGTGGTTCGTGCAAGTAACCGACCTTGATTTAGCCTTGAGTCTTTATTCTGAGAATTTTAGTAGGTGTTTCTGCTCACATAATTGAACCGTTTACAGATTGCTTCAAACATAATGCTTTGACGATGTTCTCCCTCAGTTGTTAAGGACTGTCAGTAATGAGTGGAAGTAAATCTATCTACTAAGACACTGAATTTAGTAAGAACGCTGTGGGAATTATTCAGATCGCAATAATTGACTAGATTTCAGCTAGAGAATTGTTTCTTATAAGGATTGATCTCCATGTTCTAATTGGTCAAGTTTTGGATCAGTTTTGAAGGTAATTTCTACATGATTTGAGCAGACTTGCACATCTTTTCTGTGCCTTATCATCGCCACGGCCGTACGATTGATGTGCTATTCATCTCGTGACTGTTTACTATGGATTGGCGTGTGCACCCATCTCTACTTCAACAGTATGGAATTTCGAGGACGAAATTTTTATAAGGTGGGGAGATTGTGACGTCCCGAACCCGAATTCACCGGTTTACTAGTCATTTGGACGGTAAACAACTTTTACTTTCACTTTTACTGTCGTTTCAATGCTTTTAGGGGGCCCTAAAAGTTGACTTTTTCTTCGGGTCAAAATTTGAGAAAATTTCCTTCATGAAAGTTGTAGAGGACGTTAAACCGAGCGCGTGCATATGTGGTACGTAAAAATCGGAGTTTGTATGCAAAAGTTATAAGCGAAATGGTAAAGTTACTGTTCATGATAAGTTTCTATAAATAGGACGAGTTACTGTGGTAAGTTTCCATTTTCGGAAACTTACCGAACCCTCTCCTTTCTCTCTCCCCGATTCTCTCTTCCTCTCCGACCTCGTCACCTTCTTCCGGCCATATCTCCTCCATCCGGCGACGGATTTTGACGTGTAAGGTGTCGTTGGAAAGCTCTCTTCATTCTCTTGATTTCTGGGTTCGTTTGGTAGCCTAATATGAACTGTGGAAGGTGCAGCAATGAGAAGAAGAGGACGGTCACTGTAGCCGAACGGAGGTTTCATCGATTTCCGGCGATTCCGGCCACCTCCGGTCCCCATTTCGCCATCGAAGGTTCGGTTTTCATCACTGATCATTTCCCCTATGGCCTTGTATCACGATTTAGTGTGTAGATGCCGAATCGACGAATTGAAATTCTAGGGTTCTTGAGGATTTCTGGGTTTTTGTTCATTGATCGATTTCGGCCGTTTTTAATTGTTATTTGGGAATGTTGTAGTTGAGAAGTTGAATCATTGTGTTGAGAAGGTGCTACTACCAAATTTTGGTGGCCATCGGAGATGGTGGCGGCGGTAGCGGCGGCTAGGGTAATTTATAAATTTCAATTTTTAGCTAGTTAAATTCTATAATTATCATAGAGCTTGTATATGAAATTTGGTGAATTTTGGAGAAGCTTGGATTTAATTATGAATTTTTGAAGTTTAGGGTTTCGATTATCGAATTACGAGAATCCGACCGTCGGATATCTCTCGGTTCTGCCTTGGAACCTTTAAATTAACGAATTGGTATTAGTGGTATAATTTGGGTTGCATCCAAGGAGAAGTGGAGATGTAATTATGAGGAATTGATTTTAGGAATCGTATTAATTTGTCGAATAACTATTCACGGAATATAATTGTGTACAGGGCGATGTACCGAGCTATTGCTCGACGAAGGAACTCGTATGCATGGTCGCCTAAATAGTACTGTGAGTGGACATTTGTTTTTAAATTAATTCCGCATGCAGTATTATTATTATTTTCTTCCAATTGAGATTTAATTATGTTTTGAATATTTGAGATTTAGTTTATCGAGATTTATTTATGGATTACGAGATTAGTATTGAAATTCCTTCCCGAGGGCTTTTAGTAGATTTTTGAGATAGTCATTCATGAGTTATTGAGTTGGGAAATGATTTTCGGGAAGTGACTGATTCGGAAAAATATTATGAGAATTATTGTTTTCGAATATCAGTTTTTATGAAGATATACGAGTGCGAGGGATTTAGCAAATATTTGAGCATGATTGATTTATCGAGATTTATTGGGTTTTGAATTCCGCACTTATCAGACTTGGGTTAGATGGAACTTTCTTTCCGAAAGCAATTATTGAATTATAGAGTATGTGATTATGCTTTCGAGGATTTATTGAGATATCGAGGATTGAGTTAGTGAGTTATTACTGAGTTATGCTTTCGGTGAATTATTATTGATTTATTGAGGTAATATCGAGTTTCTTTCCGAAAGCAAGTGATTGAAAGAGGTTATGTTCAGTTCTTGAGGAGGCTATTCAGTTTATTAAGGAGGCCAGTTTTGGCGCATGCGTATCTTACCTAGTTGGCAGTCCCTTCTAGGTAATAGTCCGGTTGGCAGTCCCTTCCAGACTACAGCTCGGTTGGCAGTCCCATCCGATGCGTCACCTGGTTGGCAGTCCCTTCCAGATGACATGAGGTAGCTAGTCGGCAGTCCCGTCTACTACCTGTGGTTAGTCGGCAGTCCCGTCTACTACATGTGGCTAGTTGGCAGTCCCATCTATCCACCGCCTCCTATCCCGGTTGGCAGTCCCTTCCGATGCGTCATCTGGGTGGCAGTCCCTCCTAGATGGCATGAGATGACTAGACAGCAGTCCTTTCTAGTCATCAAACGAGCCTCATGAAAATGATGTTTTTATAAGGATTGAGGATGAGATTTTAAGAGGTTTCAAGATGTTCTCGTTACGTGATTGGGATTTCAGTAAAGAGGATGATTAAGAGTGTTTTCAAGATTGTTACTGCATGCGAGGTTTTAGAGAATAACTTGGGAAAACATTAAGTTTTACTTATTCATTTGAAATTACTTATTTTTCGTCCACTCACTCTAACGGATTTTAAATGTTTTCCCCTGGGCCCTTCGGTTTTAAATGCCCAGTTTGCAGGCCAGTTTAGCTTGAGGTCGAGCGTACTTGGGGTTGAGGCATAGCTGTCATAGCTTCCGCATTATAAAAGTATTGGTCGTTTATCTTGTATTCTACCTTCTTGTACGCCTGAGAAATAGATTGCTCTGATAACTCTTGAGATTAATATTCTTAAGTTTCAGAATTGTTTTGTGATATGAGAGATGTTGTGATATAGGGAGCAGGGTGGCTCCAGGAGAATAAGGATGGATGATTTAGAAGTGTAATTGTTTTTCTACAGGTTTTGGGTTGTCCATTTTTGGGGGAAGTTCTGTCAAATTTTTAGTAGAATTTCTTCTAAGGTGGGCCCCGCAGGGCCTCTTCGGATTTTCAGGGTGAAATCCGGGGCGGGTCCTGTCAGCGTTATACCATGAAGTTTGCAGGCTATACTAATTTGCTTTCTGTGAAACCAATACAAGAATTGTTCTGTAATAACAGTCCAGTCATAGTAAAAACCAAAATAAAAACCAGAGAGATATCTCCTGTTTGCATTCTACAGATGAGGTTGAGGCATTTGAGATATTATGTCACAGTTTCCAAATTCTCTTATGCTGCAAATGAGAACAAAAATATTGATGGATGATGATGACATTATGGAGAAATTAGGAATCAATATGTTGTTAATTGTTGATGATACCATAGTATCATCATATCTAGAATCAATAATACACAATAACATAATACACAATAACAGGAGATTTTCTCTCAACTAGGTTTTCTCTCCAAAACCCTAGCAAGGGGCCTTCTTGCCGCTCCCTACCCCCAGCCTCTGTCACTTTCATGGCTTCCATCGACGCCGTCACCGCTAGCTTTGCTGCCTCCTTGGCTCTTGCTGAGGGTGGTCAAGCCCCTGACCTTGGAAAAATTGGTGGAGGCCCGGTAAGGAAATCCTCCCAATCTTTTCTTCTTGGGAAACCTCTCACTTGCAAACTTGTGGATTCTGCCACTTTCAAATCTCACTTCCTTCGAACGTGGATGGTGGAAAAGGAATTTAGGGTTCAGGAAAGGAATGACAATCTATTCCTATTCTCTTTCGGATCAGCCCGAGACCGCAATAAGGTTCTCAAAGGTGGCGTTTGGTGTTTTGACCGTGCTCCAGTCTGCTTGGAGGAGTACGATGGAGTTCTACCCCTTGCTGCAGTTTCCATGAAACATGTTAGCATCTGGGCTAAGGTTTCAGGTATTCCCCCACTATATGAAGAGACTGATAACCTTGTCCTCATTGGAAATCTCTTGGGGGGTTTCCTGGATTATGACAAGAAGGAGTTTCAAAGAGGATCAATGCGCATCTTCTTCATGCATGACATCTCCAAACCTATTCTCTTGGAGCGTCAGATCTTCTTGGATACAGGGATTGAACCAATCTTGAAATTTCAGTTTGAGCATCTCAAAGGCAGGTGTTCTCAATGCGGCTTGCTTACGCATTCGGGGGTCAAATGTATGGCACCCAACCCAGCCATCTTCACCCCTAGGGTTATACCATTTGGTGGTCCTCCAACTGCAGGTGGAATTTTCTCCTTTTCAGCCCAGGCCAGTCGAGAACTCCCACAACTCTCCTCTGCCTTGCTCAAGAAGAAAAAGCCTGTCATCCGAAAGCTAGACAAATCTTTATCAGAAGTTGATCCGTCTGCCAGTTTCGTGGCCGATATGGCTGCTGAGGACACTGATGAACCTGTAGGAGCACAGCAGACATAACAGGTTGGGACCGATGCTTCTGGTTCGGCCTTCAAGGTTAGGAGTGTTGACTCTTGCCCACATGTTCAGACTGTGCAAGTGGAGCCTAAGGTGTAGAAGAAAAGAAACAGGACTGGAGGTTGCACTCCCTCCCCCAAGAAACTCAAGACAATCCTGGGTGGTAAGATTCCCATACTGCGAGCAGATGCCCTAGGGTTAGTTGAAGCTGTTAATGAGAGTGAACAAGGAATTCTGAAGAAGAAGGTTGGAAGACCTCTGGGAAGCAAGAACAAACCTCCTCGCCCTCAGAAGAAGATGAGTGGGACTTTGCGTCTGACTTACCCTTCGTTTGAAGCTGCTCATGAGATTAGCCCTAAGAACAAGGGCAAGGGAAAGCCCTAAGCTTTCCGTGTTCGATACCTAGCATTTGATTCTAGTCTAGTTCTATTTAAGTTTAGTTTCTCTGTTTGTACACCAATTGAGGTCCTTGGCAATTAGGGTTACTCTAGAAAGGGTTTAGATAGTTGTTGGATTTGTCTCCTTATGGCTAGGTTAAATCTTTGTGCTCCAGTTGTTCCCAATGGGGGTTACCTGTTACGTGCTTAACAGCTTAGACCAACTAGTTTTACTTGGTGTAAGACAGCATCTAATGTACGTGCCTTCTGGCCATGGATAAGTAATGAAATTATCTACTTCTCAAAAAAATCATATCTAGAATCAATGTTTAGTTATTTGGTAAAAAAGGTTGATATTGTGGTGGCTTTTGGAATCTTTAGCAGTGTTGACATATTAATGTTGCTGCCCTTTTATTATGATGTATATCTCTTCTAGCTCTTTGCTTTCTGTTTGTTGATGTTTTCAATTTTATAATATGTAGGTTTCTAAAAACAATGTGAAGGAAGGGAATTAGTTGTTAGAGTAGTAACACTGCTTTCCTATTTTTCCGATTCGGGATTATGCTGCTTCTTCTTCTTCAGAAGGAACATAAGTTGTAACCTTCTCATTAGTTTTGATAATTGTTAATCTTTCTACTTCCAGGTCAAGAATTGAAACTTCAGTGTCTCTGTTTTTATGATTTTATTGCTTTAATTCTACATCTGTGCCTGTTACATATAATCATTATGTTATCATTTTTTTTTTTTATGAAATAATCATTATGTTATCTTTTGCTGTACTTAGATTTTCTTGAAGGCATCAAACCAACTTTGGACTTTTACAGAACACTAAAGAATCTTTTTCAGGAATAGGAATTTTTTTTTATTATTATAGGATACAAAGGAGGCTTCCATTTACACAAAGGAATGATGGGCAACAATTAAAATTTTAGCTAGCTGCAGTTATCATTTTATGTAGATTATGGCAGGTTACAGGTTACTAGAAATAATAGAATTTGTGGACAATTAATTAACCAGCTGCAGGAACCCCTAAATTCTCCGACTTCTTAGTAATCACAAAACATAATTGCTGAAGTGAAGAAAAGAAAAGAAACAGAAATTATTTTCAATTTGTTATAAACTAGAGAAAAATATAGAGATAGAAGAGAGAAACAGAGTATGGAGGAGGTAGAAGTGTCTATTTCATTCTCATTAGACCCCTTTATATAGGAGTAATGTTTACATCATAAGGACATAACTAATGAGTATTTACAGTGGACAACCACATTTATATAATATTTATAACACTCCCCCTTGAATGTCCACCATTAAATGATATGGTGTTGGACGCGCTTAATGTTGCCTCGTCAAAAACCTTGCCAGGTAACAAAAACCCAGTGGGACAAAAACAACCCTGGTCGAAGGAGAAAAAGAGTACAACGCGCATATGTCCTAGGTAGCATAATTTTGAATGCTCCCCCTGATGAGAATCTCCCCATGATTGTTGCAAGCTTCAATCATGTATATAATAAAATACATGCACCATGTATATTAGATATGGTGTGTCGATCATATAGGTGAGACTATGTGTGCTTTGCATAAAGGGGACTCATCATGAATTGCAATTCCTGCAAAAGTTAGGGCATTACCAATAAACTATGATAATAATTCTTACCTCAAGTAAAACCCATTTCATATGCTCAAATTATAGATAAAGATATTAATTAAAGAATAACAATATAAAGGAACAACAACTGACACATTTACCTTTATCCGAGCATTGAAATTCAAGTATGGCATAATTAGCCATAAATATCAATTTGTGTAATTTATAATTTCATATAGGCTCAATATGAACTCTAGACAAATTCATAACTTCGCGAAAGTTAGAATATGTTGCAACATTATGAGTATGATTCGAATTCGATTTCTTAGTCTTGTCATAGTACTCATTGAGGCAATAAGTCACTTTGACCATAATTGAATGAGTATGTATGAGCTTTAGACTTTTGATTCCATGAGTGAGCTTTAAGCTCATTCATTAATGGACTTGCCTTTGGCAATATGAATCGGTCAAGGATTTGATTAAGCAATATGCTTATAATGACACATAGGATTTGGGGATTTGCTTTTAGCAATTTTCCTTTAAGATCTTCATATTAGCCAAGACAACGTGCCATAAGTCTCTCGTCAATATAACACTGTACTTATAGAAAAGTTGTCGCTTGGAGAAGAATGATAAGCCCATGTCTCTATAAAGAGACTTGTGTCATAGTGATTTTAATTCACTGGAATGAACACCCTCTTGTATTTTAGGGGTTATAAAGTCCAAATATATCACCACGTTTACAATATTCAAATTCATTGGAATTGCCTCTTTCCAATTTGGCCAATAGTATAATTTGTCGACACAATGAAACGTGGTAGTATACAACCCTTGATGATATTTAGTAGCTACAACAGAAGAGATATCATCAATGATCATCGATTAAAGATCTATCACAAATTCAAAATATATGCATGCATTAGCTATAATAAGCTTTGTTGATATCAGGTACACTTGCCTCTTTTAGGGCATTTGTTGTCTCTCAAGGACAAATTAATTAAAGAATGTGGATCTTTGTATAACCTCATGAAGAGTGTTATAGGGCTTGTATAATATTCCCTTAAAGGGAGATTAAAACATTGGACTTGATGGATATATCCCACATAATTCACGCCGTTACATTAGTCTTTTCTCCCCCTAACAGCGGGAAGACTATCAGATTTGACCACACAAAATATGTGTTTATAAATATTGGATTGAAAATCCATTGGTGGGTGGCGGACCCAAACCAATTTTTAGGTCAAGAAGATAATGAATTGAGATTTTTTCTCAAAATTAAAATGAGACATGGTGGATAGATATTACACACCAATGCATGTCGTTTTTCATAAACTATATTGCTCCCCCTAATGGCGGGAGGATTGTCCAATTAAAGTGACAACTTGCAAATATGCGATAAATTATAATTTCCATGTTAGGATGGTTTGCAACTGTTGTTGTATTATACAACAATGTAGAGTATGTATATAGATGAGTCTACATGACATAGTAATGACACATTAGTCACGCCAAAATAAATTAATTTGGCTCAATGAAAATTTTAGTTCATGATACAGTATACAGTAGTATACTTATAGTTGATTAATACAACTTAAATTAGGTGAAAATTTCATCACCAAATATATGCAATGATATTCCACATAGGTAATATAATACGAGCTCAGTTGGAGCCGGCCATCAATCAAGATCTGCAGCTCTTGAGATGATTGTTACCTTAGCTTTTTTTTAAGCATCAATTGTGAAAAACTATTAACAATTGCAATGGATCATGTCTATAGTTGCATTATATGCATGCAAGACAACTATGTTTGTCATTATATTTATCATGAACATTCATGGTTCAAATTGAATTTATTAATGAACACGTGGTTCATATTATTGTTTGACACTGAAAACAAATGTCAAAATTATATACCCAATTTGAGTCTAGGACAGTAGTCCATATGGGTATAAGCATATACTCCAATAATAATAGATTTAGGGACCATAACTCTCATACTCAAAACATTTGGTTCGAGTCTTCACAATTAGAAGCATGTTCTAAAAGTGGAGTGAACAGAGGTTCACATGTACTCATAAAGAGAAGGGACAAAGGTCCTGACATATTTGGAGATCAAGAAACAAGATGTTTCGATCTATTTGATTGTAAAACAATCAGTGGAGGAATTTTAAGTCCTCATGTAATTGGATCAAGAAACATGTAGTTTCGATCTCATTGTAAATTGACAACTTTATGTCAAATTATCAGATAAGACAATAAGAGGAAATCAAAATGAAGTTGTCAAACTCATGAAAATACATACCTCAATTTTGTGTGAAAATATAATTGATATTGTTGATACCAATATGTGAGTACCATATGCCAAAAATAGAGGGGTACTCATTTAGAGTCAATAATTGATACATGCATTAATATAACATTATAACAAAATAATCAAAAATCCGTTGTAGTGTAGTTGGTTAGGATATTTGGTTCTCACCCAAAAAGACTTGGGTTCAAGTCCCAGCGATGGAAAAATAATTTTGTTATTTTTTCACAAACGACATAATCATATGAGGTAGATATGACAAAAATAATCATAAATAATAAATGTTATAAATAACTATGGTAAATATCAAATAATAGTAATAGGATTACCGGAGAATGGTAATAAAATTGATAATAAAATGAGTTATTAATAACAATAACTACAAGATAATGGCAATTAAAAATATTATCATGATATTTGTAACTCTTGCAACAAATTCTCATGACAAATTCGGTTATGAAAGAATTGTAATAAAGGTAATTTAAACGTAATAAATATGATTAAACAGATAACGATAATACAACATAATTGTGCCAAAACATAGGCTTAAAATGACTAAACAAAATAAATAGAGACAAAAAAAAAGGCCTAAACATAGGCTTAAAATTTATCGGTATCAAGAAAACCGCCGCTGATCATGTAATCAATATGTTTTCCATTGTCCACAGAAAAATCAGAGACTTTGAGCTTGTTATCTTCACTGACAAATTCTCCACATAATTTTAGTTGGGAGGTAATCATATGTTTAGCAGAATTGAAAATCAGTGACAGATTTAAAGTTCTGAAGGCGCAAAATGCGTCCATTCATATCGTGCTCCAGATAGAACAATGGTTTTCTGGTAAGCAAATCGATCAGCTAATGATTGCCAAATCTCAAGTGGATCTTTCACCGTAAGGTAATCATCTTTTAGGATTTTATTAAGATGATAACGCAAGAAAATCATAGGCTTGGCGGGATCTTGCACAGATGACTTATTGTCAACTTTGATGGCATTAATTTCCAAGGTTTTTAGCCATAAAGTGAATTTCAGCATCAAATAGTTCTTGCCAGAAATTTTAAGAGGATCAAAGTCCAATTTTGTTAGATGCGTCATCTTTCTGCAAACAGAAAAGATGAGATATATTAAGATCCATAATTATTAGAACAATATGTTCTATGAAAAATTCATATACGAAACAAAGGTTTCGAAGAGTTCATAAATATGAACAATGGATCCCATAGGGAACACACGAGAAAAACATTCGTGTGATGTCTATAGAACCATAGGTTCTAAGACTACTCGGTCAGAGGACTCGAGTTTTGAGCAATGGAACATGGAGTTCTCATTGTCGTATATGAAATATAAATTTTCAACAATTATATTATATAAAAGATACATACAAATATATGTAAATGATCGCATAAAGAAAATTGATATTCATCTAGGAGCGAACGAAGAAAAACTCATAGATCATTAGCCTTGGTCATACGCAATTATGTTGCACCATAAGGTTTGTGGATCATCATAAAGTTAGAAGAAGAAGAAGAAGAAAAATAAGAGCAAATTCGTGCTGATAACGTGTTATAAACTAGAGAAAAATATAGAGATAGAAGAGAGAAACAGAGTATGGAGGAGGTAGAAGTAGACATTTCATTCTCATTAGACCCCTTTATATAGGAGTAATGTTTACATCATAAGGACATAACTAATGAGTATTTACAGTGGACAACCACATTTATATAATATTTATAACACAATTAACGGCATTTTTCTATTGTTGACAGTTGACATAATATGCTCTCTACTTTTGGGATTGAACAAGGAACTCAAACCGATGAATTTGTGAAGCACTTTGAAAAAATGTTAAAAGGAATGTAGTTGGTGCTAATCTGTTAGGATTGCGGCTCAATATCTAATTCCTTGTCTGTTTTGGATTCTTTACTTCTGAAGGCTTTGGGTAAGCAATTCTAGTGTATCTAGGATTTATGGAGTTTTTCCTTAGAAGTAAAGGTTTAGGATTGAAGATCCTATTGGGAGTTGGACTAATCGTGAGCCTATAAATAGTCATTCAGGGTTATTGGTTTGGTGTGTGCTTTCGGAGATTGGAAGACACCATTTAGAGAAGATGTGAGTTGAAAGAGACTCATTCTAGGAGGTGCCGTTGTGGGTTGAAAGAGACTCATTCTGGAGGGTGCCATTGAGACATTGTTTAGAGAGATCCGTGTGTGGATCAATTGAGAGTTCTGATAATTTGAGAGATTTCAGAGAGTTGCAAGCTTTGAGAGATCGGGTGTATTTGGGAATTCTCTATTGAGAATTTGGGTTGTGAGGAGAGAGGTTATTTGAGTGGAAGAACCAAAACGTTCTTCAAAAGTTTGTAATCTTCTTCTCGTTTAGTGGATCCACCATCATCATCACCCGGGGACGTAGGTCAACTGTTTGACCGAACCTCGTCAACAATCTTGTGTTTGCTTGCATAGTTTGTGATTACTGTCTTCATTCGGTTTCGGTCTTGGGCTAGGGAATTTGGAAGGTGACCCAAATTTCCTAACATAGTCAACTTGCCCTTTACACATTACAACAGCAGTCTCAAGGCAAGCAAGAGGGTTCAAAATATGCTCAAAGAACTTATAAGTGAAAAGAGGGTACAACTTCAGCAATGAAGTGATTCTGCACTCTAAAACCTCATCACTAGCTTGCTTAGCATTCGTAATGATGACAATGAAGAAGGATTATCGTAACTGAAGATGGTGCACGGTATCATGGTAATCAAGGTTGCAGGACAAATATAACAAAAACTAAATTTACATTGTACAATGTACTCATTTTCTTCATACCCGCTTATTTTCGGTGCATTAACAGATATAACAAAAACTAAATCTACACTGTTCACTTTAGAATGTTCTGAAATCGATCACTTCTTTTTTATTTGAAAAAAAAAAACGATTAAAATTTCAGCAAGAAAAACTCATATAGTAATATATTTACAGTTCAGAAAATCCTTGTTAGCTTCATAGTTGTCGCATAACTTGCATGGTTGTTATCAGCTTCATAGTTGTTGCTTAACCTTCATGATTTTGCATTGGATTATATTTGAACAGAATATTTTCTCCATTCAATTTTTCCTTATCTGACTACCGAATTTTTCAATGGCAGCCTACCGGAATCAGGAACAAATGAGCTGCTTAATTTCTCATCAACACAGATGAAAGCACTAACAACAGATAAACCAAATGATGATACCTGTGAAGAACTCATGTGAAGTAATTGGTTCAAAGTATAAATGTAGATTATTTTGATGACAACTAACCACATTTGCAATTAGGGTTTAGGAACTTTGGTTGGAATATCCATTTTTTGAACAAATGTTGGTTCGAATACCAGCTTCTGCCCAAAACAGCCATTTTTTGAAATATGTGAATATACAAGTTTGGTCAAAACTCCAGCTTTTGCGTAAGATGATAACATTTTAAGTTAGTGTTTCTTACCTTATGAATGCAACTGTATTACATACAAATTTTGAGAACAAACCCGCAGCATCGCGCTGGAATAGTACCTAATGGTACAGAATATGACACCAAAGTAGATGCATCGAGTGAACCACTATAAATTCTTTTTGTTTATGCTTTCACATTATAATCTTAGTGCACCATCATATCGGTCACACTAGCTAGTTTGGACACTACTACAAAAAGTTAATCACACAACACTAATCACACAATGGAACATAAATCGTCTATTGTGTGTTTAAGTAAATTCTATTGTACAACGGCATTAATGATGTTCTATTGTGTGAATGCCAACAAAGTGATAACATTTTTCTCAGAACTACATTGCACAACGGAATTAAGTATTGTCCGTCGTCTGAGTCTTAAAAAATTTAGCGGCAGATTTCCTTCCACTTTGGATGCTTGGTTGCCTCTTGAAACACTTAAATTTGGGCTACTAGGTACAACAGGTTTCACTATTTCGGTTGTGTGATTGAAAAACTGAGCAGCAAAGTTTGAGGAAGTTTGCTTGAATGTGCAAGCTGTAGAAATTATACAACAGATTTAACCTTTTCTGTTGTGTGAACTAGAAACATAGGCGACAAGATTTTGAGCCAAAATACACTAGGCGGCATGATTCCCTCCATGTTTTGGCATTTTGAATTTATGTAATACACTCGTACAACAGTTTGTTATGTTTCGGTTGTGGGAGTGGCTCGAGAATTTATCGAGGTTTATAGACCTAACAAGACTTGGCCAAAGAAAAAATAAAACAAAACCTCTCGACCCTCCGCGAAACCTCTCTCTCGTGAAACCTCTCATAGTCTAGCACCTCGCTTCTATTCTTTCTTCCCTGATACAGTGACCCAAATCCTCTACTTCGATTTATTCTTGTCCTTGAAATCTTGATTCACAGGTTGTTCTTCATCTTCAGTGAGAAATTAGGGTTCGAATTGGGGCTTGCTCTTCCTTTCTGCAAACCTACCTCCAACTCAGTCCCCAGGTAGAGCACCAAATCCGGGCTGAGCTTGGTTGGCCGGACCGACCCTCCTTGGATCTTATCCCTGTGTTGCGTCTACGCAATGGATTCCAGCCCGATCCACCAAATGGGTCCTGCCCCATCTCCTCCACCCATCATCGTCGATTCCACCACCGCCCAGATGAAATCCGAGAGCTTCGGGGCCCAGACACAGGTGAGTTTAGGGCTTTTGAATGTGGGTGAGTAAACTGTAAGACTCTCATAGTTGTTTTGATTATTGAAATTCTCATCTGATTGAGCTCAAACAGTTTTGTGCCACTTGCAAAGAACTGGTATATTTAGTTTTAAATTTTATGAACTATCTTTTCATTTGGATTATATGTTCTAGATGAATTAATCAAAATGCTGAGGGTCTGTGGCATTTGGGGTAAAGATTACATCTTTTTATGAAGAGGCCTGTGGAGTAAAGGAACTAGAGTGGAGGAGAAAATGAAATCTGATTTGCCTCTTGATTTGCAGTTTTCCAGTTGTCACCCAAGCATTCAAGGTGAGGAAAACAAGTCAGGGATCTTATATTTCAAGTTTCTTGATGATGCCTAAAGAAGTTGAATCCGGGGCTGAATTTGAATATAGCTATTGATGTTTATCTTTTTTCCTTTTGGCAGAAGTGAATTGTATGTTCAGGTTATTTGAGCTGCCGATTGGCTATGACTTTGACTATGATGAATACCACAGGTGACAAAAGGCCTTTCTATTTGATATTTTTTGTTTGAGCCCAATATCGAGATGGAACCAAAATGGTTTGTACAGTTTGTCTCTACTCAATTTATTAGTATTGTTTACAGTTTGCTGGATTTTTAATTGGAAATGTTATTTATAGAAATGAGATAGATCTGCCAAGGTATTGCATCTCATATACTTTGTTAGTTTGTGCCTCATTGTCAGTTTTTCTTATAACTTAATTGCTTTTTCTAACTAATGCTTCATTGAATTGCTTGATTACGCTTTGTTGGGTGAAACCAATTGATTCATATATAGATTCTTGTCAGAAGATTGATCATAAGATTGGCATTTAATATAGGGTGATCATAGGATTGATGTATAGCATATAAGTTTATAGAATGGTTTTGCTGGAAAGTTTAGCTTGATGGATGCCAAAATTTTATCATATTATTGGCCAAAATATTGGGGCTGATGGTGTGTTGTTCAGGTCCATTATCTATTTATTTTATAGGTGCCTCTGAATGATTGTTTGTGTGGGGATTTTTACATTTTCAGTCATGTTACAGGTAAATGAAGGGGATGGTGCATTTTACAGACCAAAGATAGATACCAATGTATTTGATGCATTGAACATGAAGTTTCAGTGTGCAACATTACAAGTGTGTTGTTATCACTTTCTCTGTTCAACGATCTCTTGTTCTTTTGTTTTCTCATTATGTAAATGTAACTGTCTTAGGGAAAAATACTTTTCTTGCAGCTTGATTTTCAGCTACCTGCTCGCTTTGAGCTGTATTACTCAGCAGAGGGTGAAGAAGGCAAGGAGGCACCTGTTATGATACACATAGCCATTTTCGGTTATGTTGAACGTATGTTTGCTATACTGCTGGAGCACTACAAGGGGAAATGTTTGCTTCCATTTGTTATATGAGTGGTGGATTATCATTGATTTGGCTGGAAGTTGGACTTTTTTTTTTTCCTTTAGTTCCAAGATGGAAAGATATGCATTAATATTTGCACTTATGCTTTGTCCTTTGCTGTTTGGTTTAATGTCGGTGGATAATTTTCTCATGAATAGGTTCTCTAGCAATAACAGTGGCAAATCCAAGTGATCTTGTAAAAGTTAGACTTCGAGCTGAGAGAAAATTGCCACCAGGCGCACCAAGGCGCTATTCTGGCACATTGAATGTGTCTTCCACCACCTTGAGACAGGTTGTGCATTGATATTGGATCTTATTTTTCCTAAAGAAATTTTAGGGAGCAGCATTGAATATATTGTTCTTTTTTTATATTTTTTATTGTGGGTACTTTGTGAAAAATTCAGGAAGGAGTTGGGGTTCTTTGGACTGGAATTGGACCTAACATTGCACGTAATGCTATGATTAATGTTGCTGAACTAGCCAGTTGTGATCAAGTGAAGCAGGTTAACTCATCCTGAATATGGTCATCATTCCCTTTTGAAGTAAAACTCTTGTTACTCCATTTTAATGTGCAAAATGTCTATGTAGACACTTCTGAAAATTCTCGGGTTAAAGGAACTGTTGTCACTCATCTTTTTGCTGGTCTGGGGGTAAGTTTCTATGCCAATGATTTTTTTTAATTTTGCTTATTCATTTTCGACTAATGCATATATTTGGTCCTCTATTTTCTTTTTTATCGTAGATTATATGGTTGAAAAGCTTGGCATAGAGTTTGTTTTTGCAGGTCAGTGTGGATTAAAGATGGGCAGATCTGGTACCTCTCCCTTAACAATAATGCAGGTAAAAAGGATTGAAACTTTGAATATCAATAATTTCAAAGATTAGTTTCCAGTTTCATTGCTAAATCAAGTAGCTATTATTGAATAGGGTACAGGTTTCAAACGAAACAGATGTACCGATTTGGTTGGATTAGCATGAAGCTCAAGTTGGTTGGAGGTGACTCTGTTGGCGTTGTGACAGCTTACTATGTAAGTCCCATCTTTTAACTCATTCATTTATATCAGTAAATCATAATCCTATTTGGAAGTGTGTACAATTATGTACTTGCAGATGTGCTACCATTATGTACAATTTGTATGGATGAGTTTTGAACACATTTCTTGAGGTGAAAAAGTTTTTAATTAGTTGATTTGAATGTTAATATCTTTTCTCTGGCAGGAAGAGTGATCCCAGAGAGTTTGGTTTACAGCTTTGGGACTCTATTGCTCGATATGCTTAGTGGCAAACATATTCCCCTAAGCTTCGGAATTGAGCTTTGGGACCCTTGTTCTTCTTCAAAAGGAAACTTCGTTGTAGCAAAAAGTTATTATATCAACTTTTGATTCATATGTAGCTATAGCTAGGAATGCTTTCTTGTTTGGTACATTATTTGGTTACTTGAATGTATGGATTTTTGAAAAATGGTAACTGAAATGATATTGATCAGAGTACTGTTTATGTGGTAATTACTGTCCAATATTGAATCATACAACACAATACAAAACCATGTGTAAATCATGTGTTGTATGACTGAAAGAGTTCAAAATTAAGGCTTCTCCTACAACAGTCATTAGATAATAGCTAATTTAGTTACAATATTCACACCACAGCTAACCAAATGTAGCTATTGTGTGAACTAACAACCAACAACAAAAGAAAACAAAATTCTGTTGTGTGAGATTCATAACATACAATAGAAATAAAATCATCTCTGTTGTCTGAGTGAATCAACAGACAAGGGAGATAATTTCAGTTTGGTTGTGTATTACTTATCTCAAACGACAAAGAAAGAATTATAGCTGTTGAGTGTTATGAATCTCAGACGACAGCAGAAATTATCTTCTGTTATCTGAATGGCTCGACACATCCCCGCGCATGCCATAGCAGGCACATGCTGCGCAGAATTCACACAACAGAAAATAACTATTCTGTTGAGCCAACTATTATCAGACGACAGTGGAATCACCGTTGTGTGATCTTTCAATCACACAACACTCACTTAGACCACGGTGGACTTCTTCATCAGACAACAGAAATCCACCGTTGTGTGATTAAGTTTTTGTAGTAGTGGGAGAATTGCAAATCTCAATCTCGATGATGTCAACTATTTATTAATTAATACTAATTTTAGGCATTAATAGATTGGACGATACCGTATTAAGAGCATCTTCTATCGTAGGTAGGGCTGTCAATTCCGACACGACCTGATAACACGACTCGAAACCCGCACGAAATAAAGCTGGTTGAACCCGCACGATTAAAAAGCGGGTCAACCATGGGTCAACCCGCCATGACCCATTTAATAAATGGGTCGGCCACGGGTCAACCCGCCAACACGAAGTGAACCCGTATAACCCGATTATGCTATACTTTATCCTGAAATTTTAGACGTTGGGAGTATTTGATCATAGGATTAGACAATTTGAAATATTTTTCTTTATAATTATTGGATTTAATTATTTATGAATTATATATAATTATTTATATTCTTCGTCTTGTAGAGTTTTTAGTGAATTTAATCAATTTATGCATTTTTTTAGTTAAATGAGTCACATTGTTAACCCTTAAATGAGTCATTTTGTCAAACACGACACAACCTATTTATTAAATGGGTTAAGCGGGTTGGAAACGGGTAACCCGTTTAATAAATGGGTTGGGTTTGTGTTTAAATTTTTGACACGATTATTAAATGGGTTGGGTTTGGGTTTGTATCTTGCGACACGACAAATACCTTGACCCGACACGAACCCAACCCGACACGACCCATTGACAGCCCTGATCGTAGGCCATTTTCCCATTTTTGACCTACCTCTCTCTCTCCCACCATAAACCATTACACAGACTTCAAAAAAAAAAATTTGGCCTGCTAACATTTTGTAGGCCAAATTCATGGCCAAATGGTGGATCCCATCTGATTTTATATTTTATTTCTTTATGTATTATCTTTTATATACTTAAGAAATAATAGTTTTCTTATATAAATGTGTTATAGTGTTTCTGAATATAAAAATTACGCATCATTTGATTAATTAACTCTTAAGGGTGATGCGATGGAAAACCCTATTCTCTCTCTAACGGCGCTCCTCACTGCGCTTACCCTAACGCTGCAACCTTGTTGCGGCATCGACCACAGTAGCTCCAGCCCTGTTGACATATCAGGACGCGTGCGTCCGGTCGTCCCCATTATCCAACCCTCATCATCAATTTCTTTTCCACTTCAATCCCAACAACCTCGATCTAATACTGTTGGTACTGGACATGGTGGAGTATCTGGTCTACCTCGGGCTGGTGGCCTCCATCAATTTGCCTGGTCGCTGCTGATCTTTGATGGCGTCCTGAGGCAGAACTGGATTATACCCAGGTTGGATATGTTTGCTGCAATTTGGAAGGGAATTATGGTGATTCGGCCGACTCTTAAAGTCTTAATAGCAGTAGTTATGATGGCATGAAGGCAATCCATGGTGACGGTGGCGGTGGCGTTGAACCTGGTGCAGATGGTTGAGATGCAGGTAGTTGTCGATCTGGCAGCCTGGCTACGAGCATGGGTAACTCTTTTCAGGGTGCCCATAGTAAATTGGAATGCTTTGTTGGGCTCCTGGCGTTGCATCCTCACAGGTCATCGATCACTCATTGAGTGGTGGATGGGTCGGGCTTGCCTGCGTAAATGGTTTCTTCGATTTGCGCACCATAAGGGGATCGGTGGCGGAGGTCGGTGGAGACTGCGGCAGGTCAGGCTGGATTCTTTGGCCTTTTTTTTTCTATGCTGGCTTGGAAAACTTGATCCCGCTCGAGAAGTGCAATGGCACAACGCCGGCGAATTTGGCTATGCCGACGAAGCCTCCAAATGGGTTAGGGCCCATCAATCAAGAAACTGGGATTTGGGTTTTGGATTGGGCCTGGTTCGAAAATTGGTGTGTATAATCCTCCTAGCCCTAGTTCTAAGGGCAAGGAAAAGATATAGGTAATTGTGGTAGGGGCCTATTTACTATGTCTTGCTATCCTCCATAGTTTATAGGTTTCGCTTTTAAATAAGTGAGCGGTTAGTTCGAATATAGGTGATTTGTTTCTATGTATCACAATAGTTCTCTTATTACAACTTCTTAATTTGGCTACTCGAAGGTAGTAGAAGGATATGTAATGACCATCTTGACATGAGTTAATAAAATCCACATTTCTTTCAAAAAAAAAAATATATATAAATTACACCATTTTTAAGATATTGTTGAGATCTTCAATATGAGCCTAATATTTGATATGTTCATAATTTTTTTGCTTAAAAATATCATGTAGATAAATATCTATTTTAAATATTTAAATCTAACGGTGTTGATGCATTTACATAATCTAATCTAAAGGTTGTCATTGAAGGCAATCCTATTCACATTATAGCCGTTGGAGATGATGATATTTCATTTTTAGCTCATAGAATTTGACTTTTACATTTTGTTGATAGACCAAATAAACATCTTGGTTGGACTATCTCCTTTTTGGTAGGCTAAATCTATTTAGCCTTTGGCTTATGGTGGAAGATGCCCTAAGGTTCTATTTAGCCTTTGACTTATGGTGGAAGATGCCCTAAGGTTCTTAAAAAAGAACACCTGAGGAAAGTACACACTTTCACCGTGTAAATAAACAATTTGCCTGTAATAAAATAGAAAAAAATTAAAAAATTAAAAAAAAAAAAGGGCAAGGAAATTCTCTGCCCTTTTAAGTTTTAAATAAAAAAAAAGAAAAAAGTAACCGACCTGAGAAGCGGGGCCCCGTAGAAAAGCCGCGCCTAGATTGCGCGACACTCTTCAAGAGAGAGGGCATTCAAAAATCTCGAGAGAGTTTCTCTTTCTCTCACCTTCTCTCTCTTTTTTTCCCTCCTTCCTTCAACTGTTATGGAATTTGACGCCGATGACATTTTCAGAGACGACGAAGACGACCCAGACAATGAACTCTATCAGGTTTTCTTCTTTCCCCTCCTTTTCGCTTTTTTTAGGTCTTTTAATTCTACTCATCCCAATCCCCCTTTCCTTCTAATCAAAATCAGGAAAGGGAATCCACCAAGGACCTCGTCGTCTACCTCGTTGATGCTTCCCCTAAAATGTTCTCCACCACTACTCCAGCCGTGAGTAGTCTCCATCTCCTCTCTCATTTATCATAGTAATTGTGGACTGCGTTTTCAATTAATTGATTTGAGGCTTGTTTGTTTGTTCGTCAATGTTGACAGGGAGACGGGAAGGATGAAACTCACTTTCATGTTGCTATCAGTTGTATCTCCGAGTCTCTCAGGAAGCAAATCATTAATGCCTCCTACGATGAAGTTGCCATATGCTTCTTCAATACCGTAAGATTTTCCATCTCTTGTTTCAACCTCAGCTGTGCTGTGTATCATGTTTTTTTCACTTTCTACTCGATGCCGTCGTTTACTTGTGTTGTTGTCCTAGTATGTTTTCTGTTTCTACCACAAATTGTTAATCATGTTGCTGTTGATGTTTTAAGTTTCTTGGTTTCAAGTACAAGCATATAGGAGAAGTGGCTTTTCAGTGTACATACAACCTGATTCTGCTGCTATCTTTTTGTATCTTTCGTCTCTGTAATCTTTGTTTTTTCTTCCTAGTTTGTTAATCGTATAGTCTTGCAAACACCTCGACCCGTGTATGTACTATTTTCATTTTCTTAATGTCTTTTAAAAATACATGAGAGTGTAGAGAAGACAGAAATCTGAAAGGAAGGAAGAACTTGAGATGTAGCTCTATTGCTGTTGCATTTTTTTTTTCCAGCTGCCTTTTGCTGTCAGACTTAAAGTTGAGATGTAATTTTTTGTCCGCAAAAGATATAGTTTCTATTGCCACAAGGGAACATCTACCAGTTATATTTGTTCTTTGCTATTCTTCTCCATTACCTCTTTGTTACCTATGATTTTGTAAATTGCTGACTGAAGACTACAAGAATTTCGCTTGCTATGCACTTGTCTTTACTATAATCTTAGTCATGACACAAGTCGTTCTTATGGGCAGTTTATGTGTATGTATGCAGAGGGAAAAGAGAAACTTGCAAGATTTAAATGGTGTTTATGTGTTTAATGTTGCTGAGCGAGAGTATCTGGACAGGCCAACAGCAAGGCTGATAAAAGAAGTTAGTAATGTAGAAGGTATGTCCTTAGTGAAATAATCTTGGCGTTCATAACGGTACATTTTGACTCGTTTCTTAGATAGAGTATATTACTCAATACTAAATGGTTTGTTTTAGTTATCACTCAGATGTCCTATATTTAGAATATGACCTTTTCACTGTTTCAAATATTGATAGTTATACTCAAGATATTATAGTTCTAAATTCTAATGGCGTAGTTATGTTGGTTGAATGTAGGTTAAAGAATGCATCAAGAATTTTAGTAGAGACGTATGAAATCAATTAAAAAAAGTGTGACCAGGCCAAATTATGTGTCGGGGGTAGACCTGTGGGACTATTTCATGTAAATCTACCCAAAACTATACTCGGTAAATGTTTGCAGTCCAATAAAATATTTCATCTTTTATTTGCTTTCGTATTCTTTATTGTCTTGTAAGCTATCCTCTCCGTCTTAAAACTCTTTTTTTTCCCAACATAGCTGGCAACCCAATTATCTTAAAGCCTTGGATGTTGTCTTAAGCTCTCAGCTATGCATTCTTTTTCCTTTTTTTTTTTGGTGGAAACTCAGTGATTATAGTACGTGAAACTTAAGAAGAAAGGCCAGGGCTAACTTGATGATCATACCTGGATATAGCTTCTAAACTTCAGAGGGTGGTAAACAGCATTACAGCTTTATTAGCTTTAGGCTCCCAAGTTATGCTTATCATCACCAACAGGATTTGCTTCTCTTTACTAATGAAATTGTCGGTTGTATATGTAATCCGTGTTTTTTTTTTTTTTTTTTTTGCAATTCAGGTTTTTCGTTTTGCCTAAATGCCTCTTTGGACTTTCAAGTTAAACTGTTTCTTCTTTCTTTGTTTGCTGCAGAGTCATTTATGAGCAAAATTGGGAGTCAGTATGGTATTAACTCTGGGTCTCGAGAAAATTCTCTTTACAATGCCCTTTGGGTAGCCCAAGCACTTCTGCGTAAAGGGTAACAGTAATTTTTATTAAATATCACTCTCCTTTTCAAATAATTTCCTAGCCTGCTATGTGATTTTTATTGAGATAACATTATCTGTGGTCCTTAATTAGAAAAATTACTATCTCAGATCTGCGAGGACAGCCGATAAGCGTGTTCTTTTATTTACAAATGAAGATGATCCATTTGGCAGCATTAAAGGAATCATAAAGACAGACATGATTAGAACCACATTGCAGCGGGCTAAAGTATTGATTCTCTTATCTTTGTCCTTCAATGCTATCTGAAATTCATCGTTATAAGAAGTTCAACCTTTTTCTCTTTTCCAGGATGCACAAGATCTTGGCATCTCAATTGAACTTCTTCCATTGTGTCACCCAGATAATGATTTTAATGTTTCTACTTTCTACTCCGTATGACTATGCCTTTTTATTTTAATATTTTCATTTATTTCTCTCGGTTCATTGAACTCATTTTGCTGCTTATTACTTTTATATGTTTCAGGATTTAGTTGGACTCACAGGTGATGAACTTGCTCAATTTATGCCAAAAGCGGGAGAAAAGTAAGTAATTTTTTTTTTCTTTTCCAATCATTATGCTCATGCATCAGAAGGATTATATAAACCAATGGAATTGGGCCGACCAATTATTTTCCTGGTTTCGTTCTATGTTTCTTATGTGCATTCATAAGAAATATGAATCAGGGCAACCACTGTATCCTTGCATATTTAACATTGCTTATATATCTTATCCTTTTAATCTTTCACATCTTTAGAAGCATATTTTCCAGTAAAAGTGGAATGAGTATTGGAAAGGCATGACATCTAAATGCTGTAGAAATGTCCACGATGTTAAGCAAACAATGCATTGTGTTCTAAGGAATTATAAATGAACTCAAAATAAAGATATACATGAAAGAATATTTGAAAAATATGAGCAACTATTCTTGCATCATTGAGCAGAGAAAAGGCAACAGTAGAGGTGGATAATCAATTGTACCAGTATAGCTGCTTATTATACATTCTATCGGTGAAAATGTTGCCGTCTAAACAATGAGAAGGATTACCTTTTCTCTATGTCTTGCACTGATTTTCTCCTTTAGATCTCTTATACCCATTGCTGGAAAAGTGGAATATACCTAAATTCAGGCATTAGCTACCAATAGACCCTCTTACACACAAAGTAAATTCTGTTACCAGTAGGCGCAATTCTCTTTTAGTTGTGCATATGTCAAAATTTGAGTAATTTATGCCAAGAGTAGTATAAAAGTAAGCAATTACTATTACTTTTTTTTCTTAGTGGAAAATAATAATTAACTCTCACTTTCCCTGGTTTACTTATTTCTTGTTGATAATCTCTACTCTAATTTCAGATTGGAAGATATGAAGGATCAGCTAAGAAAGCGAATGTTCAAGAAACGGATTGTTAGAAAAATCACTTTCTCAATTGCCAATGGACTTTCAATTCAACTCAGTTCATATGCTCTAATCCGTCCCACTGTTCCAGGTATTTGTATCACGAATTCACCATGTTTCCAATTAGTTACATATGGCCTCTAAGCCAGCTTCTTTCTATGAGTTTGGGCTCGTAATTGTGCTTCCTTGTTATTGGATAATAGGAGCAATCACCTGGCTTGATTCGGTCACTAACCGTCCTTTGAAGGTGATACCAGATTAACACAGCACCTTTATTGTAATGCCTTTATGTGCCTGTTTGTTGTCTTTGTGATTAATGCAATGGATGGCTTTAAATGTGGGAAATAATACAATTTTTGTGGGACATTGTTACTTCCATATTCCAACTTCCAACAAGGGGGACTTTGTTGTGTAGGCTTTAGATAT
Organism: Rosa chinensis; assembly: GCF_002994745.2. Lineage (NCBI taxonomy): Eukaryota > Viridiplantae > Streptophyta > Magnoliopsida > Rosales > Rosaceae > Rosa > Rosa chinensis. The sequence continues at coordinate 33,450,279 of NC_037091.1, read as the reverse complement.
GCATTGATAGTCAATATTTCTTCCACTCATTTTAAAGATCAGTGGTTCTTAGATGTAAATAGAGATGATTGTTGTTTACTTTGAGTATTATGTTCTTCATATTGGTTGTCTGCATTGATGCATTTGGTAAAAACTACATTTGGAACTGTGTGTTTTCTTTCTAAAACTTTTGCATGAACGATTGGACAGTGCACTTTAGAATGCGATCTTATAAGGGGTTATGTAACAGGATATTTTATGATAAAAGTTCCCTATCTTTTTTGGATGTATCTGAGGGTTGATCGAGAATCTCTTTATGAATATAAGAAACGTTACTAACTTTTTGCTAGTTCATGTTTAGCCTCTGGATATATTTTGGATTTTTTTCTTTCATTTAAGTGCTTAAAATTCAATATAAGCAAATTTTGTCAGTTAAACTCTTAATTTATAAAAGTCAGTTTTCTCAAAGACTGGAGTTATTGCAAGTGTTATGATTGGCTTGCTTTTGGAGTAATATTGATGCACACTCCTATCTTCAAGATAAAATGTTTCATTGGTAGTATAGAAATACATCTGAAGGAGTACTGAATCTGTAGGACATACTCATTAATTCACATGTGGGATTGCACCCGCTCTGATAAAGACATGCATTCTGATGAATATATGTAATGTGTTCCTCTGTACTTTGGTTTACTATATGAAAGCATTTATAATTAGTTAAATTGAATTAGTTACATAATATTTATGTAATGTTATCCTGCTTGTTGAAGTGGTTTTAAATGCATCATTATCCGTGTCTAATTTTTTTTTTTTTTTTTTTTTGTGATTGGATGTTATGTTGTTCACATCAGATAATAATCAGTTTCTGTGTGATTTCTGCAGGCCGAAAGATCTTTTGTTTGTGCTGATACTGGTGCACTGGTACAGGAATCTGTAAAACGGTTTCAACCCTACAAAACGTATGTATGCTGCTTTTCCCCATCACATTCTCTCTTCTTTTTAGTTTTTCCTTAGCTATCTCTCCTATTGACATGTAAAAGGTCCAGCCCAACCCAACCCTCACCAAGTGAAGGAACAATGCAACTATATTTTTAATTTGTCATTGGTAAAGAGTCCTCTTTCCCCAACTGTATCTGAGACTATATTTCATGTCATTGTAAAGCATTGCATCTCCATGGGGCACATAACTCAAACTTGGGCAGTAGGCTTTGTAACAGACACACCAATAAAATGTAAACTGAAGAGAAGAGGTCCTAGTTTAATAACACCAAGGGAACGTTACATAAGTACAGTAGTATGTTTAGGTTCCAGAATTAACGGAACAACAAAATCCAACAAATTGAAAACAGACAAGAAATGGTGGTAGTCTTACATTAACGCATGCCCCTAGCTGTTTGAATCATCATTTCTACTTTAATATCCTTGTTACTATTACCCTAGTATTAGTCGTACAAAGTATAATGCTGTGTGAGATAGAGGACCCATTTTCATCATGAGATACAAAATCTTCAGGTGTAGAAAAGTAGCTAGAGAATCCTTTGGTTGCATTAGTCTCATTGTGACATCATCTTATCAATCAATCTTACAATTCAGTTCCATGTATAGTTATACCTCTACGAGCATTTTTACCATTTTCATACTTGTTCCATCTACTCTAGCGAAGATATCAAGTTCTCAGTGGAGGAACTTTCAGAGATCAAAAGAATTTCTACCGGACAACTTCGACTCCTTGGCTTCAAGCCTTTAAATTGTTTGAAAGACTATCACAACTTGAGGCCCTCAACCTTTGTGTTCCCTAGTGATCAGGTTTCTTTCTTTAATCCTCTTATATTACTGGAACTCTCACATTGCTGTAGTTAATGTTGCATCTTTATATTATGTTTAAAGTTTATTGTACCATTTCTTGTCGACTGCATAAAGGAATGGAAGGGAGGGATAAAATGTTGCGGGTGAAAGTTTTGAGGAAATCTTAACATTGTTATAGGGGTTAAGAATTTAAATGAGATGAGTTTCTTCATTTTTCTACTCAACGACATGCAAAATTAATTGGAATCAGGAAACTCCTTTCTGTGATTTTGAGAAAACTATAGGTGTTTGTGTAAATGTTGCTGCAATGCAAAGTATATGAATCATGAACTTTGTTGTGTGTTGTAGAAGTTCTCCTCATTTGCCTTGTTGGTTCTCCATTGCAGGAACTGATTGGTAGCACACGTGTTTTCATTGCACTACATAAATCCATGCTACGGCTAAAGCGGTTAGTGCATACGGTTTGACTCGGGCTTAGTATTCTAAATATTTAAACAATTTTTACAATGACTGATGCCATTAATTTTTCAGGTCTTCATGGCTCTCTCTAATTTTCTTTTCTTATACTTTTCTGCAGTTTCGCAGTTGCATTTTATGGTAGTTCATCTCGTCCTCAACTGGTTGCTCTTGTTGCTCAAGTAAGATTATATTACATTTATAAATGAGTTTGTTTTGATGCATACTATTTATTACATTCTCAATTATAATTTCTTTGGGCTGAGTTGATGCACGTGATTGAATAAGTTGATAATGAGGGTACGGAATTATTCAGTTATCTACATAGGTCACATTTGTTGAATTAGTGCCATTTCTAACAAATGGTTCTTTATTAATAAATACCAACTGCAGTATACTCTTTTCTTCTTTTTTTTGGAAGGTTGTTGAGATTCCATATCTCTTTTTATAATTTTTGTGATTATATCTACTTGTTTTTTTTTTCCTAAAAATTTGTACCTGATTCAGTTAGTAGTTAGACATATCTTAGAAAGCAATATCATCCATTTGAAAATGTAAAATGCTGATTCATGAATCTTGTTCAACAATATATGATTATTTTCACACCTTTAAGTTCTTTAGAATGCAATACTACATGATGACATTTTTTGCCGTGACTATGCTTTGAGAAAACAAATTAGATGCCACTGTTTTTGGAGTCTATGTTAAAAGCTCATATAAATTGGAATGGAACTTTTTTCAACTTACAGTTGATAACATTTCCTTATTCTTCTGAAGAACATTGAAACACGTGTTTAATTTGATTAGCCTCTCCTATGTAGTAGGATGAGATAACTGATCGTTGTTCGACATTCCGGTTTATACAGAAATAAAATGTCAGAGAGGGATATAACAAAATAGTTTGAGTAATTGAGTGTAAAAACCCTGCCATGCTCCCAGTGAGGTTTCTGAAATTTACATAGGGGTCAAGTGCCTTATGTGTACACAGCCATTTAATTGGGGTTCCCTTTTATTCTAAGTGTTTAAATTTATTTTTGGACACAGCTGCATAGTAGCTGACTCAATACAAACATAACCATTTAATTGGGGTACCCTTTTATGTGTTTAAATTTATTTTTACTGTTCTTATATTAATAAAAAACTCATCACTTTAAAACTAAAAACAAAAACTAACCAATTTTCACAATGGACAGGATGAAATAATGAGTGCTGGTGGTCAGGTTGAGCCTCCGGGGATGCACATGATATATCTTCCATATTCCGATGACATTAGACACACTGAAGAGGCAAGAGATACACTTTGATTTGTCTTGGAATATTTCGTAGTTAAAGTTCTCTGACAAATATTGTTGCAATTTGCAGCTTCTTATGGGTTCAGATGGTGCAGCGTGTCATGCAAGTGATGATCAAATTAGCAAGGCTGCTGCTTTAATCAACCGTCTAGACTTGAAAGATTTCTCAGTTTTCCAATTTTCTAACCCTGGTATGTCAATTTTCATTTGAAAGCGTATTATCAATAACTGAGATTTGATTTTCAAAACTGTGTTGTGCTGGCGGCATATGACGCTATTATTATATATTAGTGTTTACTCGAGTCTAACAGAGCCTGTGAGGGTAGATCCACATGTCATTTTAACAGTTTTATGTGTAGGTGAAATGGACATAGAATTGTGGTTTTATTTGTGTTGTTAGTTACTAGAAGCATTTCAAAGTTGTGCAAAGGGTGCATTTATAAATTTGCCATGAGGATCACCTTAAATGCCTATGTTTGAGTTATTCATTCCAACCTCAAAATCACTTCAACCTTTAACTTAGAGGACCTTACACCGTACTATGAACCACGAAAAGATCACCAAGGATTAACCATATTACCCCTACATCTGCTACAAAACTACCAATGCCTAAACATTCACAGCCAATACCTATTCCCTACCACCTATCCCAGCAATTTCCAAGAATGAAGAGATTCTGGATGAACAAATTGTATCCACACACTGGGGAGACTACCACAACTTCCTGGTCAAATGCAGCAATCGATCAAGTTTAGATTTTACGTTGGACCGTTTTGAAAGAATCAGCTTTTTATTGAAAAAAACAAAGAGCATAATACAAAGGAGTGTACAAGAAGTCCGCAGAAAACACTAAGGAAGAAAGCTAGAGCATTAGACTAAACAGCTCAGCTGTCTGTAAAACTGCGAAGACTAAGAATCCTAGACCACAACAGCTTGCCAAACTAGAATAATAGAGGAAAAATGTATAATCTTTAAATTCCCCAGATGTAGAGGCCCATAAAGATGGCCAGAGCTTTACTCTTTGCCACAGATCTTCCATCTCTGCAACACCATATGCTTCAAAAATCCTTTTAGTTCTTTCCATCGAAACCACCCAAACTATATCCAACACCCCGCAGCCCCAAAGGATTTTGGCGTCTTTTACTCTGCCAAACTCAGAAGGCTTTTCACTTAACAAATCAATCTCCCCTGAAGAACTTGTCCAATCCACTCCTGCCTCCTTAAACAACTCTTTTCATGAAAAAGTAGTCACTTCACAATGCACAAAAACATGATCAACACTCTCCCATTGAGCCCTGCACAGAATACACCAGTGTGGAGAGAAACAGCAGCCTGGTTTCCTTCTCTGAAAGACATCATTATTCACCCTCCCATGAGCCACAAGCCTCCATCCAAAATCTTTACCTTAAGAGGAACCTTAGCTTTCCAGAAAAAAAGTTTGCTGGAGCAAAGACTGGATCTGGCCTATCACTAATACGGAGTTATGAAAGTATGTGCATGGGAATTTACCAGCAGGTTCAAGCCTCCATCTCCTTTCATCTGGTTTGGAATCAATCAATCTTACCGTTTCTAGCTCAATCAGTGACGAGGAAAACTCTAAAGAAGAGATAGTTTGACTTAACTCTTCTCTTTATGAGTGCTTTCATTTGCCAGAGGTGAATTCTGCTAAGTTGGGTAGAATTGATGGAGATCAGATGAAGAAATAATATATATATAGTCTTACCGTGCGAGTCTTTTATTGCTGAAAAGTATTCTTGTGTCTTCTAGAGTTTGCTTGGGTCATGTTTTAGTTTTCCCAAGGTAATTTCTGTTGATCTTAAATAATTAGACTTGTGGGATTCCTGGAGTCATTAATATGATTCTGAATTGGTGCCCCTAACCTAATGATGAGGATATTTTCTGGCCTTCATTTAAATCTTATAATGTGTCGGTATTGATACAATGAGCATTGGTTCTGAGAAGTTGCCATTCTTCTTTATCATTGCTGAGTTGTTTTTCTGATAATCAAGCACATGACTGCTTAGGGAGAATACTTCATAAATTCTATAATGTTGATATCTATATAGTTCATAAGATAGTAAGATACACGTGTGTCCTTGGTTTTCTACTTTCGGAAGTTGACATTGTTTCTTGTATTTCCCTCTCCGCTATTTTGCCGGAGTGTCTAGCTCTACTATTGCTGTTTTTTCATTGTTTCTTTAATGTTTGGTCCTTTTCCATTCTCTTATTCTGGTTATGCATTTCTCATGATACACCAATTTCATTTCTGTTAAATAGTAAGCTGTACTACAGTGATACACCAATTTTGTGACTTTATGTAACTGAGGAATCTCTTGCAGCCCTGCAGAGACACTATGCAGTATTGCAGGCCCTGGCTCTGGATGAGGATGATATACCGGAAATTAAAGATGAAACTTTACCTGATGGGGAAGGCATGTCTAGGTAAGGGGAAGTGTGCACTTGCATGTCTGCCTTGTATACGTCTTGCTTCCCATAATTTTATAGAAACAGTATGCAGTTTGATCATACTTTCTCAATTGACTTGAAAAGCCGGAAGAATGAAATGATTGATTTTCTTATCTTTTATTTTTTAATTTTCAATTTTTCTTGTTTCTGCACAATGCTATTAACATTATGTCTTTGCACATATGATGGCCTTATAGACCAGGAGTTGTTAGAACAATAGAAGAATTCAAGCATTCCGTTTATGGAGAAAATTATGATGAGGAAAGTGAAGTTGGAAATGCCAAAGTAAGTGAGACCACCAAAAAGCGAAAAGCAGCTGCTGAAAATGCAGTTCAAGAGATTGCTAAGCATGACTGGGCTGACCTTGCAGATAACGGAAAGGTGAAACTAAAGTTGCTTTGTTATACTCCATTGCTCGTTGTTTTAGTTGCCAAGGGGTCTTGCTTATTAAACCCTTGGTAGAAGGGGACCAATTATTCTCATATGAATTTGTTTAGATACAATAGCAGGTAAAGGAAGATTAATTTGTGGTTTTGACTGTTGTGATATAATCTGACATGTAAGGATGCTTGCATCTTTCACAATGTCTATAAATTTGGACATGCTAATATTTATGAATTCTATATGTAAGGGGGCTAATTCTATATGTTCTTACCTCCACCTCCCCTCCAGTAAAAACCCTCAAGAGTGAATCGCCCCTTCACACCATAAATAGCACATAGAAAGTTGCATGAATTTAGGCATCATTATCCTGTTAAGTTTTTGTTACGGGTCAGTAATTTTGATGATGCTAATCAGTTGCAATATGATCCATGATTTGCAGTTAAAGAATTTGACTGTCATGGACTTGAAGTGCTATTTGACAGCAAATAATCTTCCAGTAGCTGGGAAGAAGGAAGCATTGATCAGTCGAATATTGACTCACATGGGGAAATGACCAAGGCAGGCCATCTCTTTTTCGCAATACTGAATGCCATGTTTTGACCAAGGCGAGCCATTGCCATGAGTGGTACGTCCTGAGCGTTTATGTACATATCATCGGGGAATTTGGTTTTGGTGAAGGATGCATTACATGGTGATGGCGATCAACTCACTAGATCATACTATCCTAGGATTAGAACGCATCGTAATATAATGCAAATTTGATGTAAGCGTTTTATGTATGACATGAGTGTTTGGTTTCATCTTCTGATTACATATAGGGAAAAACAAGAGAGTAAGTTCATCTCTTTCAAAGAAAGTGTTCAGTTATATCTTCTGATGAATGATGATATGTAGGGAAAAACAGATGACTCCAATATTAAGTAGATGTCAGCTCATCTCATCTCCACATAATTTTGTTGGGTTTTGTTATCCTATTGAAATTCCACAAGTTCTTGAAATGATGTAATCGCTTCATGAAATTGAAAGCTTGTGAAATTGAATACTTGGTCCAAAACAATAGCTTTTTGTGGTTAGGATTATCAATCAGTCTTGCTTGTTATTTACCAAAAAGTCATATAAAATCGAACACAATAATGCAAGCAGATGAAATTGCTTTTCTTCTGGGCCTTGTTTTGTTATATATTGTTAATGTTGTTAGGTGCAATGTTGCCCTCCGAAAGGAGGAGCCATCCCTTAATGAAATATAATATGGACTATTATCTTTCTTTCATAACAAGCCATATACGGAAGGTATATATCTATTTGTTTTTCTTTGACCTTTATTCGTCTGCCTGTGTGCTTTGGACTCTAAAATTGAAAAGGCTTCAACTTTAAATGTAATGCAAGTATTCTAGTTCCAATTCCCCATTCTTTTCGGGCAAAAGTGAGTCATCTCATAACAACAATTGTGCATTCATGTACCACTCAAGAACAGCATTTTTTTTTTTTATATATGGATGTTTCTTTTTGCATATTCCGAGGGATCCCTCAATGCAGAATGAGATGGAATTTGTTTCGACAGTCTTACCCTATTTCCGAACAGATAAATGCCGTGTAGGGTTCATTTTAAAACTTCAAAATTAGGTCTGAACTCTCATTTTTGGGGGGTTAAGCCTGTATGAAATTACCCAACTAAAGAAAATTCTGACCTATTTTAAATCGATTATGCAATTACTACCAAAGAAAGTTTTTAAGAAAAGTGGGTGTCAATTCATTGAGATATATGATATCACTTGGAAAACTAGCTTTCACTTCCAAAAGAGAGAAGATTCTTTATGAAATGAAAAGCATGCATGAAAGACAGAAGTGTAGCTAGCATGCAATACATTACAACCAGTCGAAATCTAAAGAAGATGAAATTTAAAAATAAGAAAAAGAAAAATAGGATTCCCCTAAAGTACATCCTATTAGCAAAAAGCCAACACCTTCTTAAGGATTGGAGCTATGCATGGTTGTTAACTCTTGTAAAGACAACCAAGTGGAGGATATAATTTGGTTAGTGTGTGATTAACTTAATGCTGCTTAAATCATCAATAGTTTAGTTCTGCATGGATCCTAATATCCAGTAACGTAATCTATAGGCAATTGACTATGTCAATTCATTACCAAAATAGTTGGAGGTATACGTACCTCATAAGTCCATTCTACATATGGTTGTTATATAGAAATCAATGCAATCCATATATGGGGCCTTTTCTCTTTGTTTTCTTTGGAGTTGCTATCCACCCATTAGTGGATGGGAGCCCTCCTTAATTGAGGATTCAAGGGAATGTAGATATACCGATCAATCACCAAACACGACTGGAATGCAGATACATCAGTCACCGAACTCGACTGGGTAAGGAGGGAGTGCACATACAGCTAATCGCCTTAATACTCTGCTTATAAGTCACCATACATCAATCACCGAACTCGACTGGGTAAGGAGGGAGTGCACACACAGCTAATCGCCTTAATACTCTGCTTAGTCACCATACATCAATCACCGAACTCGACTGGACAACATACAACTAATCGCTTTAATACTCTGCTTAGTGCTTAGTCAAGAGATGTGTATATGTGCGGCAAGCACAAATAGAAAAATATATGCATTCAATATTAAAGGGATATTTCAAACAAATTATGAAGGTACAATAATACTCGTCTTGCTTGTTAAGCTTCCTTAATTAGTTAGTGTATATATATTCAAGGACCATTTTGTAGGGCACACAGACTCGAAACAATCCCCATATAAGTGGACTTAGCAAGAGTTGGTTTAGCTTTCCTAATCAAAAAATCAATACTAGTCAATTGGAATAATAGACATATGAAGATTTTTTTTTATTTTTTTTTTATTTTTTATTTTTTATTTTAATAAAGATGATCAAAGGGTTTTACTCATGCCCCCATGGTGACTCAAACTCATGACTTCGTACATAGGTAATGGAATAATAGACATATGAAGATTCTTCATTTCCAAATGCATGAGATTAAAACAAACGTTACGGAATGAGTTTTTGTTGTACTTTTCTTCCTGCAATTTATTTCTGAGATGATCTTTTATGGCCGTACATGAAGAGGACACCTAATTGCTAGCTACCTACTGCATTAGTCCACTCTAAATTTGAAAAATAAGTACAAGCATGCACTGTTTCTCAATTTGTAACAAATATTCAAAAGAAAACCTACTACAAAAATAATAATTAACATTGCAAATTAATTTGAGGGTTAATCGATCCACTCTGTAATCTTTATATGTAAATGGACTCCCAACTTCTTTAGGGTCCCATATATAAGATAAGCTTGCTGTTAAACAATGGTAGAGGAACTAGCTCAATCCAATAATGGTACAATTATTAATCACATACTCGATATATTAAGTCACCTTTATTCCCTGGTTAAGTCATAAGCTGACATGCATATGTGGAACTCAAGGTCAAGTCCTTTATATAGAGAACTAATTAAGCTCCAAGTGCGAATTAAGCAGCTCATAAACCTCTCTCTATCTCTAGCTAGCTATGCCTGTCTCTCTCTCTGCCATAAGCATGTTCAAAATTATGTTCTTGGCGGTGGAAATTTTATTCTTCTCAAGCATATTATTAGCAAAAGCTTCTCCTTCACAATCCCATTTCTCCAAATTTTCTAGATCATCCGGAGGACTTTCCCATAAAGAAGCCATTTTATCTCTCTGCGCACATACCCCTCACCGAGCAACTTGTGAATCCACTCTCCTCTCCTGCTCCTCCTCATCATCATCTACAAGAGGCTCTGATCATCTCCCTCATACTCTAGAAGGTGCCTTTGTCCAGTCGGTCCATTCCACCGTTGCGAAAGCTCAGCACGCTCGAGCTCTCGCCTATAATCTCACTATTTCCCACCGCCAAAATGCCGATCATGATGTTCACTTCCCTGGTCGCGGTGTGAATGACTGCCTTGAGCTTCTCGATGATGCTATAGATATGCTCGACAATGTCATGATGACATCGTTGTCAAAACCTAACGATGACGACGTTCACACCTGGCTTAGTGCAGCTCTTACTAACCAAGAAACTTGTCTAGAGAGCCTCGAGAAAGACAAGTTCCAGACAGAGAAAAACATTATGGATGTCACGGCTCAAAATCTGAGCCAATACATAAGCAACTCCCTAGCACTTTTTGTGCTTACCATGGGTAGTAGCAGTGTCTCCTTCGCTAGTAGTTCGGAGCATTTACCTCGAGACACTGAGTCAAAGTCAAAGGAAGCTAAAAATGCAAACCCTAATAGAAGACTATTGGCATCGGACAGCAGTTTTCCGACGTGGGTCCCGGCCTCAGAGAGGAAGCTTCTAGAAGCTTCTGTTGGGGAGATAGAAGCAGATGCTGTGGTGGCTCAGGATGGGAGTGGGACGCACAAGAGCATTGGTGAGGCAGTGAAGGGGTTGCTGCTAATTGGATCCTTGGAGAGTAGTGGTACTAGTACTGGGGGGAGATCTGTGATTTACGTAAAAGCTGGGACATACCACGAGTACATAAACATACCCACGAAGCAAAAGAACGTGATGTTGATTGGTGATGGAGTGGGGAAAACGATCATTGTGGGCAACAGGAACTCAGACGATGGCTGGACAACTTATAAGTCTGCTACTGTGGGTAAGAACTAACAGACCCACTAACGATCCCCCCTCATATATAATTACTATTGTTACTAGTTAAAGATTAACTGTCAAAAATCTATCATTTAGTTTGTTACTGGGTGTAAGTAACAATGAACAAAGATAAAAGCAAAAAATTCTCACCACGTTCATGTGCATATATCATATACGTTATATACATACAACTGTTATATATGTTGATCATTCAATACTCTATTTAGAACAATTCTTAGGTTCACAATTTGGGTGAATAAGCATATTCACCATCTCTTGCGATTAAGGCATAATTTCTTTATAATTTTATAATCCGACCATTCATGTTGTATAATATAATACAAAGATTAGCTCTGTAAAAAAAAAAAAAATTAAATTGAAGACCTTTTAGTTATTCATTTCTATGAAATACATGAACAGTTCATTATAATAGTAGTAAGCGTTGTTAGAACCATCTAATGCAAGAGAGGGTGAACCTAAGAATTGTTTCTGAAAAAGAATCATTCTTAAACGGACAGTTACTAGTTTTTTTTTTTTTTTGAGAATTTTTTAGTTACCAGTTTGCAGTAAAGACATAGAAAATAGGTTCACTTTTAACTTATTGTTCGATCATTTCACTTGTGATTAATAAATCGGAACTATTCATATTTTTAAACGTCATCATCTTAACAAAAAATTAATCAGATAGAAAATCTTGCAGTAGTTAATCATGTATAATAAGTTGATAACTAATACATATATTTTAACATGATGATGCTTTGAGCCTTAAATAGTGCATGCTTTCCTGTACGTACCCCTTCAGGAAAAGTCACCACCATATATATATGACGTAACTAGGTACATTAAAATATTTTATTTTATTTTGGATGATATAGAACATAAGAAGTGTTGTATCCTTTCAACTTCGATTTGTTAGGTATCATAATAATGACATAACACTTCTGATGGACTTGTGACTCGTTTTGCAGCTGCTATGGGTGATGGGTTCATCGCTCGTGATATAACATTTGTGAACGATGCCGGCCCTTCCAAGCACCAAGCAGTCGCACTTCGAGTCGGTGCCGACAAATCAGTCGTCCACCGATGTTCCATCATAGGCTACCAGGACACCCTCTACACTCACTCCAAGCGACAGTTCTACCGAGAAACCGACATCTATGGAACCGTCGACTTCATCTTCGGCAACTCAGCCGTGGTTTTCCAAACTTGCAACATCCACCCCCGAAAACCGCCCTCCAGCGGGCTCAAGAACTTTGTCACAGCTCAAGGCCGAAGCAGCCCTAATCAGAACACAGGTATTTCAATCCACAACTGTAAGATAGCGGCGGCATCAGACCTCTTCCCGGTGAGATCCAGCTACGAGACGTATCTTGGGAGACCGTGGCAGCAGTATTCGAGAACGATCATCATGCAGTCTTTCATGGATGACTCGATAAATCGAGCAGGGTGGTCTCCTTGGTCTGGTGGGTCTGCACTTAACACATTGTACTATGGAGAGTACATGAATTCTGGGTCTGGGGCATCAACCTCAGGAAGGGTTAAATGGGGTGGATATCATGCATCACTTACGTCCACTCAAGCAGAGGCATTCACAGTTGGGGGTTTCATATCTGGGAATCTTTGGCTGCCTTCCACTGGGGTGTCTTTTAGTTCTGGACTAATTGGATAAGTTTGTATATCTATGCTCTACTTTTATTTAAGGTTTGTATTTGATTAGCTAGGGAACAAAAGGGTAACCTAGCTAGCTTGGCTTGTCGGCTCTTGGTGTTTTGGGCTTCGTTCCTGGCCTTGAAACAAAAAACAAAAGAAGGCAACTCTTCATGTTCAAGTACTCATTGCTTGTGATATTTAATCATGTTAATTTCCCTTTTCAGTTAAATTCACTACTTCTCTATGTAAATTTTAGTTCATTGATGTTATAATCCATATTAGTTGATTATTACAGACGTGTCATTTAGTAAAACTCGTAAAAATTTCTTTGGTATTAGCTACATATTATGCTGTTGATGTTGGTTAGAAATCATTAAATGGGATAAGAGAATCAAGGTTTTAATGACTACTGAAAGCATAATGTATAACTAAAACATAAAGCCACAATATCAAACATGAACAAAATGAATACATGATATTAACATGAATTAAGAATAAGAATTAAAAAATGATTAATTTCAGTTTATCCCCCTGAGGTTTGGGGGTGTCATCATTTCACCTCCTGTACTTTCAATTTTAAATTTTTACCCCCTAAACTTTTCAATTTCAATCAGCCTTGTCTAATTTCTACTATTCCGTCCAAATTGGACGTTAAGTTTGACTTTTGAGGGCTAAAATGGTCATTCCAACATAAAAAATTTAAAAAAATAAAAAAATTTATTTTTTTCTGTTTTTTAGTTTTTTTTTTTTTCGGTTTCTTCGCTTTTTTTTTTTTGTTTCTTCGTTTTTTTTTTGTTTTTTTTGTTTTTTCTGTTTCTTCGTTTTATTTATTTATTTATTATTTTTTTATTTTATTTTTTCTTCAACCTATACACCACAAGTTATAATAGGTTTATGAAAACAAAAAAAATACTCTAGGTAGTTGAAAGCCGCTCGAGGGTCTACGATATTTGTGACATATCTCCGATAAAGTGAAGAATTTAGGATATATCCCCAATAAAGTGAAGAAATATTTGTAAAAAATAATTTTACACTTTATCTGTAAATAAATATCTGTAAAAAATGATTTTACACAGATATTTCTTCACTTTATTGGGAATATACAGATATTTATAGATAAAGTGTAAAATCATTTTTTACAGATATTTCTTCACTTTATTGGGTTTAGGGCACTTTATTGCGGATATATCATAAAATTCTTCAATTTATTGGAGATATATCACAAATATCGTAGACCAAAAATGATTTTACACAGATATTTCTTCACTTTATTGGGGATATACAGATATTTATTTGCAGATAAAGTGTAAAATTATTTTTTTACAAATATTTCTTCACTTTATTGGGGATATATCCTAAAATTCTTCACTTTATCAGAGATATATCACAAATATCATAGACTAGCGAGCGGCTTTCAACCACGTAGAGTATTTTTTTGTTTTTATAAACCTATTATAACTTGTGGTGTATAGGTTGAAGAAAAAATAAAAAAAAATAAAAAAAAAGAAGAAACAGAAAAAATTAAATAAATTATTTTTTTAATTTTTAATTTTTTATGTTGAAATGACCATTTCAGCCCTCAAAAGTCAAACTTAACGTCCAATTTGGACGGAATAGTAGAAATTGGACACGGTTGATTGAAATTGAAAAGTTTAGGAGGTAAAAATTCAAAATTGAAAGTACAGAGGGTGAAATGATAACACCCCCAAATCTCAGGAGGGTAAACTGAAATTAATCCATTAAAAAATAACAGATGATCATGAACCCTAACTTGAAAAGGCTATATTCAACCATATATTCAACCATACGTTGACCTCTCTATAAGGCAATGTTCTGAACTATAAGTGAATATAAGAGAGCAGAAGCACAAGCACATAGAGGTTTAATGTACAATCAAAGTACCTTCTACAAAAGGTAAATCGGCTGGTTAATCTAATTGAATCCATAGACTCAAATATTACATTATGATCTTGCTTGATTACAAAACATTAAGTGCATGGCTATTGAAACATGAATTCATTCTGTTTTAATTTGTTTTCAATTTGAAATTCTTAGCAATTGTAGTAAGAAGAGAGGCTTGGATCGGGCAGAATTTTATTTAAGCATTCTTTGTAAGACTAAAACTTGCATATTCATATATTACTAAGGATAAATACTGCAATCAATATTGCCTTGCAAATTATAAACTTGCATGAATTTGTATGTATACTATCAGTTAATACCTGGCGGCTATTAATGTCTAATTAGGCGTGAATTAAGTGTTAAGTCCAATAACTACTATTTCTTCCTATGCATTCTCATATCATTATGGTGCCAATGCCAAACACCCGTACGTAAATGACAACAAATACATATACTTGATAAACTAACCATTCTCTAATTTAATTTAAAGAAATGACATTAATTGCATTATGAATTGAACGGATAGACGGTTTAAGGATGATGTTTGAATTTTGACAAAGCTGCGAGCTCTAAAACAAGCTAAAAGAAAGTCGCCAACGTCGCCAATTCGAAGATGACGCGTGTGCGATTTCCGAAGCGGGTAAAAATGTCTTTTGCATAAGAAGGAAAGGGCAGCCCTCCAACAGTGACTTAAAGCTAACACAAAGCATCACTTGAGAAGAAATTAAGTAATCAAATCATAGATTTAGATTAGATTAGAAAAAGCAGGAGATAGAGAAGGTTCCTTCCTCATCATCAGACAAGAAGGTAACGGAACCATGTGCATTCATGTGGTGGTTGGCCCTTCGCGGGTCCATAAACGCACTTCTCCAACCTCTATTGCTTGAAAATGAAAGCAACATATTATGGCAAAGATAGCACTTGTATCACACGCGACCCATTCCTTTATTAGGGCATTAGGGTTTCTCATTCCATCATTTTATCGATTTTATATCATTTCAAGATAAATGTTCTACTCGTGTGGTACATTATAGTAGCGCAGATTTTGGAAATGCTGTAAAAAAAATAATTTAACGCTTCAAAAATCTGATTTAATATATACATACTCTAAATCCTAACTGAAATGCATTGAGATATATAAGTTACACATTCATTTTGCATATAGGAGACCTTTCTTTAATCATAACTCGCGTGATTCCCACGCTCGTTAGTGGAGATATAGAAACATATGGAACGACGCCTTTATATAAAGTTAGGACCAATTAAAGTTGAATTAGATTATTCAACTAATTATCCATCTAACTTTGATTCTAAAACTCTAAATTCTCCGTAAGCCATCCATTTTCAATCCCCAACTGATAATCTATTCCACCATTCTTCATTATATCCTTCCATTAATGTCCTTACTAATCACATGAACTACTTTAACTTTGAGCCTTTGAGCTCATGCCTTCTGTCCCAGCAAAAATCAAACAAGAGGACCCTCTGTCAGAATGAAAATCTCAACTTCCAATCTCCTAAAAAAGAAGTGATTTCTGTCAGAGCTAACTGTTTGTACTAGGATTTCAACTACATTAAGATCCCCACCACATGCAACTGTAAACCACACAAATACCAAAACCCTAATTTTTTCACCCTCGCCTTCTCAATCCTAACTATGAGGACCAGTACTACTACCACCTCAAGTGGTATCACCCTAAGCACTAAGTCATGTAGAATCAAGTTTGCTCGTAGATTTCTCCGATCCCTTGCGGAAATCAAAAAGCAGAAGCGATCCAGTGCATCATCAAGCGAGGAGGAAATCTGTAAGCGGAGCAAGAGGATAAAGATGGCAGCTTATTCCTCCATGGCTCGTGCGGTTGGGCCACGGATGAATTGGAGCAGAGCTCTTCTTTTCAAGCTGCGGAACCGGGTGAGTTACCCTAGGTTGGTGAAGAAAAAGAAAAGGGTTACTGTGAGAAGTAACAAGGTCCCCAGATCAAAGAGTTCAGTTCATATTGACAGAGGCAACAAGCTTCGAAAGCTAGTTCCTGGCGGTAAATCCATGGATTACATCTGCTTATTGGAAGAAACTGCTCATTACATAACATGCCTTAACACACAGGTGAAGGTCATGCAGGCCATAGCTGATAATCTCTCTAAATGAGCATGCATAGTAGAAAGAAGTGTTCTGGAAGCAAAAAGAGGAAACAAAGAAGAAAGCGATATATCCAGATCGATGATATACAGGTGTGGTAATTGAGTATATTAACCTTGTAAATTACTTTGCTTTAATTACTGCATACAAATACTCGGACATATATTTCTTCCTTAAGGCAGGTTAAAGCCTTAAAGGATGCTGATGGTTAACCTGCCTTAAAGGATGCTGATGGTTGTAACTAATTAAGCCAAAGACCTATGTATGTAGATGAGTTTTTCTGTGTATAAACTCTGGTAGCAAGGACACACACACACACACACAGATATATATATATATATATATATGTATGTATTTATAGAATATACATATTATCGTTATGAGTCTCTGTATGTCTGATCTCTTATGCATATCTGCACGCGCATTATGGTAGTTTTCTATCCGTTAATGATATGATCTTTACTCAATCAAACGGGTTGCGGAAAGGATGAAAATTATATGATCTTTACTCAATTGAAAGTTGGTGGATTGTAAACATAATTTTTTGTCTTTTTGATAGAAATGTACTGTAATAGTTGTAATCCGTTGTGTTTTTCCAATTTTGCAAGTTGTTGAAAAAACTTGCGCATGCACAAATATACCTATATTGTTGTTTAGGTAATTCAATTTTAAGGCATGGTTGTTTCGGAAATTCTTTTCGATAGTTTGGTGAAAGGAAAATATACCATTTAAAGGCTTTTAACTCGACCAAATTGATATAAGTGTCCATCTCATTAAACAATGTCCATGGAAAGGAAAGGAGGAAAATTATATGATCTTTACTCAATTGAAAGTTCGTGGATTGTAAACATAATTTTTTGGTATTTTTTAGGAAGGAAAATATACTGTAATAGTTGTAATCTGTTGTGTTTTTCTAATTTTGCAAGTTGTTGAATTTTTCACATCTTTTACCTAAAAAAAGTAAACCCTAGTATTTGAGTAGAGAGTGGCGGTGGATTCTTCCGATTGCCTAGCAGTGGTGAGGCTATTCGTCATGGGATTGAGGCGATGAGGGCGCTGGTAGTTTCTTTGCCCGTGCTTCTCTTTAGCATTGGCCGGTGTGGAGCAGATCTGAGTTGATGTTCGTCTTCGACCTTAGATTGGTGCTGCATTTGGTCCAACATATGGGATTTGAAGGTTTTTCTGTTTGATCGTCTGCTGTGGCGATGGTGTAGGCCACTAGATGTCGACACGGTGATTTTGCTGATAGTGATGGGGACAGCCATATTGTTTGCCGAGGATCGTGTCACCTGGATGGGTTGTCGGTGATGGCGCGATCTGGGATGGTGACACTGCTGGGCATGTTGATTCAAGACGTTAGGCTGTTGGAGGTGCCTGGTTTGAGCGTTTTTCATTCGCCTATCGTGTAACAATCAACATGATCATCAAATATGGGAAATATTTACATTATAGTTTATTGTACCTTGGGGATTATGATCTAGCTAAGAATCTTATAGTTCTAGGTCACCCAAAATCACTTGCGCAAACAAGTAAAAATAGAAAAATGACTAAACTAGGCACCAAGCCTCATTTAAGCATGACTTTGCATCACACAAAGTCACATAGATGGCCTTGCACCAAGCAAGGCCTAGATAGAACCATGGAACACACAAAAGTGCTTGTAATGCTCACATGCACCCACATGGATTTACAAACGAATGGTAGTGGGAAAGTCACAATGTTTTTGAATTTTCATAATTTGAAAAATAAACTAACTAATTACAACATAAAAATAAGATAGATAGAAGGATGAGATGCATCACATCAAGGATCACCATGGAATTCAAAGTTCTCCACACAAATCCAAAATCATATGGAATGACGATGATTAATTCAATAGATGCTTCAAATGTTTTGTCGGATTTCCATTTAGCATTAAGAGGTCGAAAAGAAAGCTAAATTGATTGTCATAAAATAGTAGTCAAGCCTTAAGCAAAAACAAGAAGAAGAAAGAATACTTAGGTTTTGGCTACCCTTATGCCTTGTTAGGGCCATAAGTGCTCAAAATTAAATGCTTTAGGTTTCGACAATTGATTGTAACACACTCGATCTAGCAACCATTACCACAAATAATAAGGTCGAAAAGAGTACTTGTGATAACAATTACCCTACCCAACAATTTTAAATACTATTTCGACAATCAAGGGTAATAATACTCAAAATTGGGTGATTGGAGAACCACAATATAAAGAAATCCAAATAGAACATATCTCAATAGGCAAATTCCACCATACGCACTCATGCCATAATTTAGATTGAAATATAAATTTCCCAATTCAATATTCCAATTCCAACACAGCAAACATAGATTAAGGAAGGGAAAAACTAAACCATACACCTAGAGTGAAGAAATTAAAGCAAGAGTACACAAATCATATGAATAAACATCAATTTTATGAATTCCTCATCAAAACCATACAAAACTAAATTTGGGTTTCAAAACCCTAAAACCATGAGAGATCACACACAAATCTATATCAATACACATCAAACAACACCATAAGCAAGAAATAAGAGAGAGAAAGAAGAGGGAAAGAGAGGAGAAATTCATGAAAGTCGGGGCAAAGCTCATCACTACTATTGCCATAACTTCATGGCTTCTCTAGCTACCCTTATGAAGCCATGGTGTAGACATGGTAGCCTTGATATTGGAGATGTGTGTGCCTCCTCCTTAAGTAAGCTTACATATGAAGAATGGGAAATGAAGAAGAGGAGAAGAGGTGAGAAGGGAGAGAGCTCCCCAAATTCGGCCAAAAGGTCTAGGGTATAGAAAAATGGGTCTTAAGCTTATGAAATATGTGTGCAAAACTGCTTAAATACTCCCTTGAGTTCTAGGGTCAAGATTGGACTTCTACCCTAGATCCAAAGGCTCAAAAACAAGGAGAAAATGGATAACATGAAAAGACTAAAATAACCTAATAAAAATGTAGAGAATTAGAAGTTTAGAAAACATATTGGAAGATATAAAGAAAACCGGAGGGTAAAAGTATAAGTGAGTTTATGCCTAGTGTGAACACAAATAAATATCTTATTCCACATGTGTGGTCCACTAATTATTATTGTCACTGTATCCATTTTGAATTTGAAATTTGAATATAAAGATATTGACTTTTTATCCTTTAGTCAGAAGTTGACTTTTTGTTCGAAATCGCCATTTCTTTTGTCTTTTCCCACTCTTGACCATAATTTCCTACAAATGAAGAATACAAAGTAATACTACGAAATAATTTTTGAGTATTTGCTAGTTTCAAGGTAATTAGGGCTAGAAACGCACGTAAATTGCGGCACTAGTCTTTCCAACCATATCCTTCGAGAACTAAATTATGTTATTAACTTGGAACTGATTAAGCATATGTCTAGGTCTCACAAATTTATAATGCAATTAATATGTGACATCTAAAATATGTTTATATGCTAGCCACGTGTCAAATCAATTCACGACAATCAAGTACAACACACTAAACTTGGATCAACCGCTAAACTCACAAGGATGCACTAAATATTTCCAGTCAAGTGTTTAGGGCTAAATGTGTTTCACTCAAATACAATTTCACAAATTAGGTCTTCATAGGCTTGCTCTTCAACCACATCTCAACTAATTAATTCACAAGTCATTAGATTAAGAGGTCTTTCTCATGGTTGTAATGGGGCCAATGGGTTAGGGTTAATGAAATGAAAGGAAAGGAAAAATCCAACTTTCTTAGAAATTAGCAACGCAACTTCAAGGACTTTGAAACTTGTTTCCAAAGTGCTCCCTCTCTCGATGATCAAGTGTCAACCTTTTTTTTTTCCTTTATTGTATTTTTTAATTTTTTTTTTCTCTTTTTCTTTTTCTAAACACAACATTTTTCTCCTTTTGTATTTGCTTGCTTCATGTAATACCTTGGAAATTCATTATTAATTTATGATGATTTTCCGGAGATTATTAAATTGATCTTAGGACGATTGTGTGGTTCAAGGGTGGAGTGAAAGTGTTTCGGACAAATAAGTTCTCGAAAAGTTTTATTTTCGAGGGGTCAAATGGTTGACTTTTTATTTGTTGGGTTTCTTTGAAAACTTTCTAGCTCCACAAAAGTTGTAGAGCGCGTCGATACGAGTTGGTGGATATGTGGCACATGTAAATCAGCGATCGTATGAGAAAGTTATGTGCGTTTGAAAATTGAGAAATTTCTATAAATAGAAAAAATTCGGGGATTTTTTCATAAAAACCCAGAATTTCCTTTTTTTCATTTTTCTCCCCTCTGATTCTCTATGTTCTCTCTCCTCCGCACGACCCGACCCGACACAAAACCTGACGTTCCGACCCAGTTGCATCTCCTCAGTCCAAGGTCCACAGGCAATGCCACCACCAAAGTTCATCTTAGAGACGTGTCGCCATCATCCCTGCTGTCTCGATTGTCGCCAAATATCGCTGAAAATAGTAGATCAAAGCCGAGGAATATTTTGCAATCGGACCCGATCAGGTTTTCCGATTCCGGCGATGTCTATGTCGAATCCTTACCTTTTTGGAATCTTCTCCTCCTCTAGATCACATCCATACCAGCCTTGAAGGACAATTTTGAGTGTAGTAGCCGAGATCGTTAATTGAAAGTCAACGGTGGAGGTTTTCCCCGCTTGCAGGCTTGATTTCAACCGATCTAGAACCGGCCAAAACCTCAGGTATTAAATTGATCATCGTGGTATAAACTCCATTTTGGATGGTTTGATTAGGGTGGTTTTGAGTTTGGTTCGATGGAGGTGTGCCACCACCTGTAGCGGCGTTTTCGGCCATTTAAAGGGTAGTTTCTAGTATTATTTATCATCTACTCGTCGATACGAGCATTTTGATATATAATACGTGATTTTTGGAGATTGTATGAATTTGTTAGGATTTTTACCTTTTTCGATCGTCTTGATTTTCGATCTGTGAGGATCCGACAGTCCAATTGACTTGTAGTTTTGTTATATTGATTGTAAGACTGTTTCGAAGATTTTGGGTGGTCTCGGATGAAGTTCTGCCTCGATTAGCATTACTTTCAAGTTTTTGTTGAAACGGGGGTTCGAACTTTAATCGCATTGTGATTCGTGTGTTAAAATGATACCTTGTTGTGACTAGGTATGTGGCGAGGTTGTCTTGGATGAATGGTTCTGCTTGTGTTATCTCATACGACATGTGAAGACATACCGGGATTTGGAGGTGAGTAAATCTCACATTGTTTTGGGGTGATAAATTAGTTGAGTGATAGTTAGTAGAGTAAACTGTTAGCTGTAAAATCAGATTTGTCGCAAAATTAATATTTGTTTTAAATTATATGAACTAGTTCATCAACGGTTCATGGGTAAGTAAAAACAAGGATTGTTACAAATGCTTTTCGGTTTGAGTAGATTGTGAAATATAGTTGGAATTGTTTAGAGAAGTGAAAAACATTGTTTTGCGTAATTTTATTAGTATTGGGTTGAGAAGTGATTTTGAAGAAAATAAATGAATTTGAAAAGGGAAATGACGGTGTCATTAGATTTATGTTTTGAAAGGAATATGTATGATTTGTGAAAATGTTGAAGTGTGCCAAAAAGATTTTGAAAAGGTTTTCGATATTGTTTTGAGAGTGGTGAATTTATATACAATGTACGTGATGATAGCCAAGGTGGTGACCAATGTGGTGATAATCTATACAGTAGTACTAAGGTGGTGATAATTGATGCGGTGATTGTTATGAAAAGGTTATGATTATTGTTGAGTGATTGATGTTTGAGATTGTTGATGTGGTGTTTGGTATTATTAGTAGATGAATGGTATTGATTTTTAGTTATTTCTAGGGTAAAATCTTTATATGGTACCTGATATATCACGAAATGCACTTTTTGGTACCTACAAATTTTTGGGGAGTCTAGTGGTACCTGTATTATCCCTCCGTTAGCCATTTTAGTATTTCCGTCAATTATTCCGTTAAAGTATGGGTAAAATTGTAAAACGCCTATTTTTCATATTTCTTTTACAAATTTTTTATTAAACTAAATTAAAATAAATTAGACTAGGTTAAAAGAAAGACCTAGAATTGAATTTAGTGAATATCTAGATTTACCTACCATCTCTATTGATTAATCCCATTAATTGTTCAAGAAAAAGTTATCTCCAAATTAGTATATATTAACTTTTCATAAAATAAAATAAAAAACTAAACAAAAATAAAAGTACTTAAATTTATTGATCCAAGTATCCCGATAACAGTGAAGAATAAATTGGGTATTATTTATCTATTTTTTATGTGTCAAAATGTTTTTTAATTATAAATATTCAATATATTGAATTCTATAATTCTAATTATGAATGAAAAGACTATTTTACTCTTATTATTTTACTCACATGAGTGTCACATGACCGCCACGTAAGTATTTTTAACGGAATAATGGATGGAGGTACTATAAGGGCTAACGGAGGGATAATACAGGTACCACTGGACTCCCTGAAAATTTGTAGGTACCAAAAAGTGCATTTCATGATAGTTTGGGTACTATATGAGGATTTTACCCTTTATTTCTATTATTGACTTTCTTGTTTTCTTTCGTAATCTTCTGAACTAAATTATATGCAGGGATTACTGTTTTATGAATTGATTGTTTTTAATGTAATCTCCTGAACTAAACGACATGCAGGGATTATTATGATTTGCTTGATGTACTTTTGATGTGATCTCCTGAACTAATTCACATGCATGGATTAATTTTTACTTGATTTTGATTTATTAGTGCTTTACATTTTCGAGAAGTGGTTGTTGAGATTTCAATGTTTTGAATTGTCATTGAGGTGACAATTATTAAGTTGAGATAAATGGAGGATGATATTGGATTATTGGAGTTTTAATGTTTTAAAATGTTACTTGAGTTTGATTGTTTAGTGAGCCTTTGCATGTAAAATTAAATGCACCAGTTGAGAGTCAGAGCATGTGGGTTTTAGATTTGAATTAACGTACGTGAGCATAATATGATATGATATGAACTTGATATTTTTGTTGTGATAATTGTGTAACTATTTTGTTAGGTTAAGATGGTTTAAGCATGTTGATGCCTAAAAGTCCAGCGGTAGCTGGACCCTAGCTAATGTTGATCCGGTTGGCGGATCGATACTTGTGTTGTTCTCGAAGCTACCGTCACCTGTCAAATGAAATACAATGGGCGTCAGAGGGAGACCGCGCCGGGCGGTCTTCTGCTCTCCGATGCCTAAGTTAGTCAATGTATTTGTGTTGACAAAGTAACAGTAGGTAAGTATTGAATGCGTCATTAATGAGGAGAGAGGAGAGAACCTTTTATAGGTGAGGAAGAGGTTGATCTTCTCTTTGTTTTCGATGTGGGACTGACATGCTTCAGTTCCCAGTTTCAGAAGCTTCTGATGCCATCTTGGCGTGGCGCGTGGCGGCGCGTCGGCGGCGATATGGAGGTGGTCCGACGCCGAGGCCGTAGCCTGTCTGGCGGTGTGTCTGCATGTCATTCCTTTAGTTGGAATTAGTACCTTTGGCGGTACAATGAGCGTGGCCCATTATAGCTAATTATGCTTGCAAATGTACATGCATGTACAAGTCCCCCAATTCCCCAGTCAAGGAGGGCAATCTTGGTTGGGGAGTTGCTCGGTGGTTTGAAGCGTTTTCTTCCGCTAGACTTGCAAGAGTATAATTAGCGTCAGTGCGTCGTCAACCGTTGGTTTTACTGAGCAGACACTTTATACCCTTTCGGGCGGGCCCCTGCTGGGCCCCCCAGGAAGTCCCCCACTCCCCGGCGAAGATAGACCTCCGGATGGTCGGCAAATTGTTTGTTGAGGGGGAGCTGCACGGAGCAGAGGGTGTTGGGTAGCGAGCCCAATGTGACACCCAAATGACGGGGGTCAACGTGCCTGATCAGGGCCGTCGTAGACTATTGACTAGTCCCCGTGTCCAGTAGGGACGGTCTGACGGTAACGCCGCGTGGCGGTCGTTGTCAGAGTGAGGCGTGGCCTCGGGATTCGCAGTTTGGTGGATATCCCCCCGCTAAATGTAGCAGGAAGCAGCGTCCGGTAGACGCGGCTGTCGGTATTTTGTTGAACGATATTGCGTTGAACAAAGTACGCAGTTTGCAAGGGGGTTCCGCCGAAGATGTATAGCGGGAGACACCCCGCTTGCAGGATGGCCATGGAGAAATTCCGCTGAGCGGGATTCCGCTCAGCGGAGACTTCCTCACTTGGAAGAGGACAAGGGAGAAGTTCTGCTGGCGGGGTTTCGCTCAGCGCAGACTTCATTACCTGGAGGATGACCAGGGAGAAGTTCCGCTGGCGGGGTTTTCGCTCAGCGGAGACTTCATCACTTGGAATAGGACAAGGGAGAAGTTTCGCTGGCGGGGTTTCGGTCAGCGGAGACTTCATCTCCTGGAAGAGGACAAGGGAGAAGTGTCGCTGGCGGGGTTTCGCTCAGCGGAGACTTCATCACCTGGAAGAGGACAAGGGAGAAGTGTCGCTGGCGGGGTTTCGCTCAGCGGAGACTTCATCTCCTGGAAGAGGACAAGGGAGAAGTGTCGCTGGCGGGGTTTCGCTCAGCGGAGACTTCATCACCTGGAAGAGGACAAGGGAGAAGTGTTGCTGGCGGGGTTTCGCTCAGCGGAGACTTCATCTCCTGGAAGAGGACAAGGGAGAAGTGTCGCTGGCGGGGTTTCGCTCAGCGGAGGCTTCGTCGCTTGGGGGATGACAAGGGAGAAGTTTCTGCTGGCGGGATTTCGCTCAGCGGAGACCCGGACGGTTGGTGAAGTTATCGCGGTGGTTACTTCCACCAGACGCTTCGTCTGGTGGTAGTAGACACGTGTCCAACCCGCAGGGGGTTAGCGTGCGGAGGCCTGTCCCCTAAGCCTGGCCGTCTGCTTGCCATAAATGATAGTAATTACGGGTTTCGCAATCGAAGCGACGCCTCGGTTAATTCGGGTATTAAGTGGAGGGCTGTGACACGTGTACGGCTGTCGTGTGATGTCGTTTTGCAGCGGACGGCGGAGGACGTGCTGATGTTGACATAAAAAGGGGGGGAAAGCTAGCGAGATTTGACACTTTGGTAAAAGCTTCAAAACCACAGTCGTGTTCTTATCGCTCTACTTGTCCGAGACTGAAGAAAGAGGTTGCCGGAGCTTGGAGATATCGTTCCCGGAGAAACGGCGATAGCGGTCCCCTAGGATTACCGTGCATCATCGTATCGTAGGCTTCACCACCGAGATTGGTTTCTGGATTTATTTTTCCTGTTTCATTGGATCTGCTACTTTCTGGGTTTTGTTGTTTGTCTTTCTGGGGTGACTGCTGGTTTTGTTGAGCGTGTTCTGAGGTGTAAAATGAGATTTTGGGGGGGGGGGGGGGGGGGGGTTGAATTGCGGTTGGCCAAGCGTTAGTGGTTAGGGATTTAGATGGTCGAATCTGGGTTGAGTGCGTTTGTTCGTGTTTTGGCATTTTCTGGGTTTTTTTTTTTTTGTTCTTGATGTGCTCGGCTACAACTGATGTGAGAATAGGCTAGATCTGTGTTTGTGCTAACTGATGTGGGTTTTAGGGTTTTGGGATGGCTAACGTCATAGAGATTTCGAGCAGTGAGGATTCCGGGTCTGACGTGTCATTCAGCGCGGCGGATAGGATTTTTATTGACTCGTTGCGTCCGTCTGCCCATGCAGGAACCTCACTGCCAGAACCACTAGAAGTTGAGCCGCTACAGACCATCCCCTGGGAGGTAGCAATGGGTCGTGGTTCGCGTCCAGAGAGCTCTAGGGCGGGTGAGGCCGCTGCTGCCAACGCTAGTCGCGACGAGCGTTTGGCGAGTAATAGCGCTGCTAGCGGCTCCGGTGGAGAAGAAGAAGTAGCGGGTGAGAATGCTGAGTCGGCGTGGTTTCTATCTGATGGCACCGCCGTCGACGAGGCAGAAGGGCGGATGGACGCCGCTGCCGTTAACCGAATGAAGCAGACGTTTCGGTTGTCGGGCTCGGTAAAGCTGCGCCCGCCGATAGCGGATGAGAAGGCCTCGATTCTCCCAGCGGGATTTGCTGCCGTACATGAGGCGATATTCCGCCAAGGAGTGACATTCCCGCTGGTGCCCAATCTCCAAATCCTGGTGTGCGAATTTGGCCTTGCCCTTGGTCAGATTTGCCCCAACATGTGGCGGTTGATGTTGGCCATGAACTCACTCTGGCGGTTGTCCGGGTGCGAGGGGCCTACTGTGGCGGAAGTGCTTCACTTCTACGAGCTGGTGTACATGAAGCGCCGGGGTTGCAAAGGGCAAGTGAACTTGAGCCGCCGGCAGGGAGCCCCCAAGCTGATCGAAAATCTAAGGGACTCAATGTCCTACTGGCGGGGGACCTTCTGCGTCGCCACAGAGGGTTGGGAGTATCACGCCAGGTCGAATGAGGAAGGGCCGACATTTAGGATTAAGTCGGAGTTCCAACCCATTCGAGGTTGGTAACCAGTTTCCGCTGAACGTAGTTGGCGGGTTTACGTATTTGCATTTGTAGTCTCACTAACGATTACCGTTTTTGTGCAGCGGGACTGCGGTATACGCTAACGCGCGAAGAAGAGTGCGGTGTAGCGAGGATCAGAGGTTGCTGGCGGAACCGCAACTTGCTTGATTTCCGACTTCTGACCGGTTGGGAGTTGCTGGTCGACCAGCGGCTAACGCGTTCCATTGGTGAGAAATCTCCGCCACACCGTTTTCTCTCTTTTTTTTTTTTTTTTTTTTGTGCGCGCTCTGGACTGACTGGTACCCATTTTTTTTTTTTTTAGAAACTCCGCCGGGTAATAAATCAAGTCGCGACGCTTTCGAAAAGGCCATGGACCGCGCGGAGATAGACGACTTTCTGGAGGCCATGTACGCCGAGGGGCTGGCGGCTCAGCAGACGCTGGTGAACCCCGAGACACTGGCACTGAGTCAGTCGGAGGTTCCCGTGGTGCTGCCTATGCCGCACCACTCCCACCTTGGTGAGGATGGTCTGCCGGTAGTGCAGACGGGGACCCAAGCGGCTGGCGGGGATAGGGGAGGCGTTGCGGCTGGGCAACAGAAGGAGAGGATGCCTGCTCAGAGGCGTGGCCCTCAAAAGGGGAAAGTGGTGCAACCGGCGGAGCCGCCAGCGAGGGTGACGAGGACCGCTGCCGGGAACCAAAGGGTGCTGGAGAGAAAATGCCGGCAGGTTGATTCTCCTGACGAGGAAGAGGAAGAGGAGGTTGAGGTAATCGGGGCCCGCCGGCAGAAGAAGGCTCGCCAAGCCCCCTCGAAAACTGTTGCGGTGGAGGGAGAGACGGCCGCCGGCAGTGATCTGGACTCGTTTGCCGAGTACGCCGCGTTCATGACAGATGGTGAGCGGGAGTTCCTCTTCCATCTATGCGAACGGCTAGGGTTCGGCGGCCTAGCGGGTATCTCGCGCCCCACGACAATTGACCATTCGCCCTTCAGCTCGGCGTTTGGTCAAATATCGGCGGGACTGCACGACATGTTCGTGGCGGCGTCGAAGCGGCCCCTGATTGAGGGGGAGCTCAGGGATGAAATCCAAGGTCTCCAGAGGGAGTTGGTGGAGGCGAAGGAGAAGCTGGCGGAGGCGGAGCGGGGGTTTGCCAAGGCGGAATGTGACTATGCCGACGTCCGCGGTAAGCTCAACGTAGCCATTGAGCGGGACTTAGAGAGGAATGAATATGTCTCCAAGTTGGAGCAAGACATCGTCCTGCTGCAGGAGCGGATAACCGCCAAGGATAAAAAACTCATTATTGTGCAGCGGGAGTCCGCCGAGAGAATGGCTGAAGTGAAGCGGCTGGGGGGTGAGGTTACCCGGCTGAGGGCTGAAGGGAGTACCGCTGCGGTCGCCGCCGTTGAGGCGTTCAAGCAGTCAGCGGAGTTTAAGAAGGCAATGACCGAGTCGGCGAAGGCTGGGGCCCGAGCAAATATAGACATGCTGAAGCAGAAGGGCGCCATCGACTTCTCCAAAGCGTCACAGCCTGACGTGCCGCCGACTGAGAGTATCCCGCCGGAGACAGACGTGCCTACCCCAGCCGGTGTCTGCTCGGGTAGCGGAGAAAGTGGCGCTCATCCGGCGGAAGGGTCCTAGCAGACTCCCCACCCCACCCCGTCGGAGGTTTCACGTGCCGGATTCCTGGAGGCACACACCCGGGCGGATGGTACCATGGAGACCCCCAGTCCGACGGCGCGAGGGTCCGACCAAGCGAGTCGATCGATCGTGCCGCCGCCCGCCTAAGCAGAAAATGTCGAAGGCAACCCCTGAAGCCGGCCGAGGCCGCTGGAGACCTTCCTAGTTTTTGTTTTGTTTTGTTTTGTGGCCGCTGAGTCACGACAGCTTGTAAAGAATATTGAAAGTGAAATAAATTTCTGACTTGGTTTGCCATGATGTGTTTGCGAGTGCTAGTGTTTTGAGTTATATATATTTCTTCTGTCGATCAATGAAACATTAAAGGAATTAAGATTGGTCCAAGTGCAGCACGTGGCGGACGAAGTCCACCGACGATTGCCGTCGTTGCCAGCTGCCCTCAGTGCTAGACTTGGTAACAATGGTTTGAATAATTCCTCGTTTCATTGATAGCTGACGGATCAGTGTACAACAGTGGGGTAGTACCCGTTGGGTAGCTTCCCTTAGCTAAATATTTGAGCAAAAATTTAGCTAAGTCAAGATGCTCTTGGGTAGCGGTTTGACTATTTGTAGTAATACCGAAGGTGTTCAGTATTCCAAGGGTGGGTCGACGTGACGCCGTCCTTGTCCATTAAGTAGAAGGTGCCTGGGCTAACGACTTCCACGATTTTGTATGGGCCTTCCCATGTTGGGCGGAGTTTTGTTGGTGGCGGGATGACTTCCTTCATTACCCAGTCCCCCAGTTGGAGGTTCCGGGCCTTGACTCTGGCGTTGTAGAAACGCGATACCCGTTGTTTGTTTTGCAAGTTATGCAGATGGGCCTTGTATCTTCTTTCTTCTAGGAGATCCCTGTCCAAGTTGACGCCGTCGTTGTTGGTCTCTGGGCCGTAGCCTTCGACCCTAGCGGTAGGATGAGTTACCTCCATAGGAAGGACCGCCTCTGTGCCGAACATCATACAAAAAGGAGTTTCGCCGGTGGCGGTAGATGGGGTTGTCCGGATGGCCCATAGGACCTCTAGAAGTTTTTCTGCCCACAAACCCTTGGCGTCGTCGAGCTTCTTTTTTAGCAGCTTCTTGATTATCTTGTTTGCTGCTTCGACTTGGCCGTTGGTTTGGGGATGGGCGACAGATGCAAAACTTAACTTGGTGCCCAGGTTGGCGGCAAATGAGATGAGTTCCTTATTGTTGAACTGTGTGCCGTTGTCTGTAATGATTGTATGTGGGACACCATAGCGGCAGTAAATATTCTTCCAAAGGAAGCGAATTACCTTTGCGGTAGTTATTGCCGTCAGTGGCTCCGCCTCTATCCACTTACTGTTGTAATCTATGGCAACAATGATGTATTTGAACTGACCCTTGGCGGTTTGGAACTTTCCCATCAAATCCAGGCCCCACGTGGAATGAATCCATGGGCCGATGATGACTGACAGTGGTTCCGCCGGTGCGTGGGGGAGATCTGCAAACTGTTGGCATTTGTGGCAAGACCTCGAAATCCGCCGGGCGTCATCACCAAGTGTGGGCCAGAAGTAGCCTTGTCGCATTGTGCGGTTGGCCAAGGATCTGGCGCCCGAGTGGTTTCCACATTCTCCGCCGTGGATTTGTGCTAGGACGGCCTTTCCCTCTTCTGGGGTTAGGCAATGGAGGTTGGGGTGGGTGAATCCCTGGCGGTAAAGCTTGCCATCCTGGATGTTGTAGCGGGTTGCCCTGTGTTTGAGCTGTCTTGTGTGGACTTTATCTTCTGGCAATGTGCCGCTGCGCTTGTATGCAATGATTTCGTCCATCCAGCTGGGATTGACGTGAATGTTGAAAATCTCCGCCAGGGTCTTTGTGATACTTGGCTTGTCAAGGTATTCCACCCTTGTGTCCGCTAGACTCTAATGTGGTTGGGCGGTTGCCAGTCTCGCCAGTGAATCAGGCTTAGCGTTCTTTTCCCTGGGGATTTGTGTGATGGAGTGAAATTTGAACTTTTTTAGCAAGGTTTTGACGTATCCCAAATATGCCGCTAACTGCTGGTCCTTGGCCTGGAAGCTGTCGTTGACTTGGTTAACGACTAGTTGCGAGTCGCTGAATATGTTGACGCTGTCAACTCCTGAGTCAATGGCGAGGAGTAGGCCGGCGATAAGTGCCTCGTACTCTGCCATGTTGTTTGAAGCTTTGAAGTTGAACTTCAACGCGTACTCCGCGTTCAGTCCCCCGGGTCCTGTTAAGATGACTCCGGCGCCGCTGGCCTTGGCGCAGGCGGAGCCGTCCACATGCAGGTTCCAATCTGACTGTGGGGGAGTTGCCTCTTCACCGCTTACTATTTCTGTTCCGGGCTCTGTTTGAGTACCGGGTTCCGGTTGACGCTTAGTAAGTTCAGCGATGAAGTCCGCCACCGCCTGGCCCTTCATGGCGGTTCTTGGCTTGTATTCTATGTCGAATTCGCTGAGCTCAATGGCCCACTTACTGAGGCGCCCCGAGTGTTCAGGGTTCTGCATCACTTGCCTCAGCGGTTGATTGGTTAGCACATGGATCGTGTGAGCCTGGAAGTACTGCCGGAGGCGTCTGGCGGCAACGATAAGTGCGAGGGCCAGTTGCTCCAACGGTGAATATCTTGTTTCTGCTCCGTTCATGCCTCTGCCGGCGTAGAACACGGGGAGCTCATCCTGGCCCTCCCGTCGGACAATGGCGCAACTTATCGCCGTTGCCGAGACCGCTAGATAGATGAACAGTGTTTCTCCTTGCACAGGGACAGAAAGGAGAGGGACTGCCGCCAGGTATTCTTTTAGGCCCTGGAACGCCGCCTGACACTCTGGGTTCCAGTCAATGACCTTCTTGTGAGTTGTTTTGAGGAGTTTGAAGAATGGGGCACACTTATCAGTGAGTCGAGAGATGAATCGAGAAAGGGCGGTTAACTTGCCCTGGAGGCACTGGACGTCCACCTTATACTCGGGGTTCGCCAGGTTAAGGATGGCCTGTACCTTATCCGGGTTAGCCTCGATACCTCGCTCGCTGACGATGTAGCCGAGAAATTTGCTAGCGGTGACTGCAAAGAAACATTTTTCTGGGTTGAGGCGCATATTATAGGCCAGGAGGATGGTTACTATGATCCTGAGGTTTGCCACATGTCCACTGGCCTTTATGCTCTTAACTAGCATGTCGTCCACGTAGACCTCGATGATTTTTCCCAGATGCTCAGTGAACATGGCGTTCATCAACCGCTGGTACGTTGCGCCGGCGTTCTTTAGACCGAAAGGCATGACATTGTAGCAGTAGAGGCCTTTATCGGTGGTGAAGGTAGTGCATTCCTGGTCACTAGGGTGCATCTTGATCTGATTGTATCCGGAGAAAGCGTCCATCATGCTGAGGAGTTCGTGTCCGGCAGTTGAATCAACTAGCTGATCGATACGAGGTAGCGGGAAGCTATCCTTTGGGCATGCCTTGTTGAGATTTTTGAAGTCGATGCACATCCGCCACTTGCCGCTGGGCTTTTTGACCATTACCAAATTTGAGATCCACTGGGGATAGATGACTTGGCGGATAAATCCAATGTTCCGTAGTTTGGCGACCTCCTCTCCGATTGCCCGGTATTTTTCCTCATCAAAGGTCCTCCGCTTCTGCTTGATAGGATAAAAGGAGGGCTTGATGGTCAGTTTATGAGTGATAATTTCAGGGGAGATACCTGGCATGTCCGCGTAGGACCATGCAAAGACGGCGGCGTTATCACGTAGGAACTGAGTGAGTTCTGCCTCCACCTCTGGATCTAGTTGGGCGCCTATGCAGACTGTCCACTCAGGGTGCTCGTTTGAGATGCAGACAACTTTCAACGACGTGTCCGGGTTGACCGGCTCCTTCTTTACATATTTCTTCTCCTCATCTCTAGGATCCTCAAAGATGTTTGGTGGTGGTGCCTCGTTACCCATCGTCATAATCTCATGGCGGCGTGTCGACCGCGCTATAGTCCTTGAATAACATTCTCGTGCCAGCTGCTGGCTTCCCCTCACACAGCCCGTGCCGTTGGGCGTGGGGAACTTCATGAGAAGCATGTACCCGGCAATGATGCACTTGAGCTTGTTAAGCGCTGGTCGACCAATAATGGCGTTGTACGAACTGAAACAGTCGACAATAATGAACTCTGTATGCACCTCCGCCATGCACGGACTAGTGCCAATAACCAAGCGCATGTAATCAGACCCTAGCGGTTGTGTGACGTCACCGGAAAAGCTGAGCAGTGGCTCGTGATCCTGGAGTAGTTTTTTGTTCCGCTTGAGATGGTCGTAGCAGCCGCTGAAGATGACGTTGA
Organism: Rosa chinensis; assembly: GCF_002994745.2. Lineage (NCBI taxonomy): Eukaryota > Viridiplantae > Streptophyta > Magnoliopsida > Rosales > Rosaceae > Rosa > Rosa chinensis. The sequence continues at coordinate 33,417,153 of NC_037091.1, read as the reverse complement.
CAGCGGACCCGCTATCCACCAAGATTCTCCCCACCGAGAATTTGCCAAGAATGGCATCAACCAAGAATGGGTCGTCATGGGGTAAATGGACTCCGCGCTCCTCCTCCTCCGAGAAGGTAATAGGTTCCCAACCTGATCTTGGGAGTTTGGCGGATCTTTCGTAGCGGATGTTGCAGACTTCCTTCGGATGATTAGCGCGTGCATAGCGCTTTCTTGCCCTGTGGGACATGTTGGTGATTGGAGCACCGCCATCGATGGTGTTGATGCGGCCCAAGGTCTCGACGTTGGCAATTACTGGTGGTGGTGGGCGCACCCTGAACTGTTCCATCTTGCCGTCGCGGTACAAGGTCTCAACGGCTGTTTTGAGAGCGTTGCAGCTATTGGTATTGTGGCCGCTGTCCTCGTGGTATTTGCACCACTTGCCGGTGTTCCTGGGTTTACCCGTTTTTGGGTACTTTGGAGGAGGTGGCGGTGGAATCAGATCCTTGCACTGATTATAGATATCTTCATACGAGGCCGTTAGGACCGTGAAAACTGCATACCGCTGCGAGGACTCCGCCTGCTTGTTGCGGTTATCCCCATGGGTCGGGCGGTTTCCCCTGTTGTAATGCTGGTCCTTCTGCTTCTTGTTCTGGTGGTGGCCCTGCTACCACTCTCTTTTCTTGTCAGTTGGTGGTGCTGACGGGTTCTTGTTAGCGGTTTCCTGGTGACCGGAGGATGGCAGTGTTGACTTTGTTGGCGTTGCTGGTGGTGGTGGGGTTTCTCCATATGTGATGAATTCCGCCTGAGCGTGAATGACCGCCTCACTCATGACGTGGTCATACGTCGCATTGGGATGATTGTAGTTGAGGTGATAGAGGAACGGTCCCTTGAGAAGTCCCTTCCTGAAGGCCGCTGATGCCATAGTTTTGTCTAGGTCGCGACACTGAGACGCTGCCGCTCGCCACCTTGTGACGAAGGCCTTCAGTGATTCGTCCACCCCCTGCTTAACGCTGAATAGCTGGCTCGTGTTGTGATGACCGGCGGACAATAAGATGAAGCGGGAGAGGAAAGCGTGTGATAGTGCATGGAATGAGCTGACAGACCCCGGTGGACACTCAAAGAACCAGTTCATTGCCTCGCCATCCAACGTTTCGCTGAACAAGTGGCACAAGGTGGCGTCGTCGAACCCCTTGTTGTTGGTGACCTTCTTGAAGGTGTCCATGTGGACGAAGGGGTCGGACATTCCGCCGTAATGCGACATCTTTGGGATTTTTGCATGTGCCGATCTGACAGCCCGCAGAATTGCAGCGGAGAAGGGTCCCGGTCTGGAAGTGAAGAGCGGATTCCGAGTTGGTGCTGGGACGCCCGATTCCGCCCGGATCAACCTCTGCTCCAGTTGGTGCATCATTTCCAATATCTGGGCGGTTGCATCGCTGGCGGAATCGGCCTGAATGTCCCGCTGGGATGGCCTGCGCCCTGGCATAGGCAGATTGCCTTCAGTCCTTGCCCTGGCTCCCGAGCGGTTGGTGTGCGGGAGTGATTCCGCCACTTGCTCCAGCAATAGTTGAGGTATGGGCGGTGGTCCCATTCCCAACAATTCAGATGGGTTCAACGGTACCTGCATCTGTATAGCCGGCCCTGGTACCAATGTGCCGGTGCTGGGTCGACTATGCCTGGTGTTATGTGATTGCCCGCTCAGTGCTGGGCGGGCGGTGGCCGCCAGCGTCCTTTTCAGTTCCTCAAAACGTTCCATAAGCGTAGCCACCTGTCTTTGGGGCTCGGCCTTTTCCTTGCGCTCCTCCTCACGTTCCCTGTTTGCCTTATGGAGATCCGCTAGTGCTAGCTCGTACATAGTGACGAGGTCTTGGCCCGGCGGGCGACTGCCGCTTGGATCTACCTCACCACCGGGGTTGACCGGGGTTGTGAATAGTGCGCGGTTAACGCCCACCGCTGGGTCGGAAGATTGGGGGATGGAGGGATGGTCTGCCTGCTCTTCAGCATTTCCCCCGCTACCGTTAGTCATGGTGAGTGTGGTGGGATGGCCTTTTGTTCAAGGATTCCCACAGACGGCGCCAATGTTGATGCCTAAAAGTCCAGCGGTAGCTGGACCCTAGCTAACGTTGATCCGGTTGGCGGATCGATACTTGTGTTGTTCTCGAAGCTACCGTCACCTGTCAAATGAAATACAATGGGCGTCAGAGGGAGACCGCGCCGGGCGGTCTTCTGCTCTCCGATGCCTAAGTTAGTCAATGTATTTGTGTTGACAAAGTAACAGTAGGTAAGTATTGAATGCGTCATTAATGAGGAGAGAGGAGAGAACCTTTTATAGGTGAGGAAGAGGTTGATCTTCTCTTTGTTTTCGATGTGGGACTGACATGCTTCAGTTCCCAGTTTCAGAAGCTTCTGATGCCATCTTGGCGTGGCGCGTGGCGGCGCGTCGGCGGTGATCTGGAGGTGGTCCGACGCCGAGGCCGTAGCCTGTCTGGCGGTGTGTCTGCATGTCATTCCTTTAGTTGGAATTATTACCTTTGGCGGTACAATGAGCGTGGCCCATTATAGCTAATTATGCTTGCAAATGTACATGCATGTACAAAGCATATGCTTCTTCTTTATTGTTTTGAGTTTACTCACACGAGCTTTCATAAGCTTATCGGGTTTGTTGTTTCAACCTGTTGCACTATTCAATGGTGTAGGGGTCTATCCTGCAGGTTAGGGTGAATATGATGGAACTGTGGTCTCTTGTTGTTACAGTCATGAGTTTAGGAACTTAATTGTCGTACGCACTTGTTAGTCTTCCGCTGTGTAGTGAGTGGGGTGGGGCTGTTTACTTATTGAATTGTTATTCAGTTTTGTTTATAAACTTGGTGTAATGTAATATAAGAATCTAAAAAATGAGTCTGTATTGACATTGTGGGTTCATGACATCTTTACATTGTGGGTTAAAGAAAATTTTTCCTACTGTTTTTGTATTGATGTTTAAACCATCACGCCCGGAGTGTATGTGATTGTTATTTATTTATAATTTGTGCTTGAAAATAGGGGCGTGACACTTCAAGTGTGTTATTCTTATTATTTGAGGTGTGCTGTGCTTACGTGCAGGTAGATTGCTCATAGCTATATTCTATAAAAGATCTCTTTATAATCATGCTGTGAGTACCACAATTGCGTGCCTTCGCAAGCAGTGTTATTTATGCTAGGATGAGTCTAGTTTTGATTGGTCTGCCGATGTCTTGCATGCCCGGATTTCAGATTTTGATAGTTTGATCTTCAAATCTCAAGGTCATGACAATGATTCCATTGTTGGTAATTTTCTTAAGGAGGCTGAGAATTTCCCTTCAGTTTTTGTTGGTTTATCTATAGGTGTTTCAGAGCACTGTTTTATTGTACGTTAACAACTTGTTGGTGTAGTACACATTTTAGTTTGTTCTATTTTAGCTCTAGCTTCAAGCCGTTTGTGGCTTGTGTCTGCTCCTAAGATTGTTCAGGATGCTATTCTCAACGATTGTAATTGTTAAATGTTTCAATGAATTACTTTTTGAAAAAAAACAAAAAAAATTTGCAAGTTGTTGAAAGAACTTTCGCATGCTAAAATATACACATATTGTTGCTTAGGAAATTCAATCAAGGCATGGTTGTTTCGGAAATTATTTTCCTATAGGACGGTTTGGTGGAAGGAAGAATATATCATTTAGAGGCTTTTACCCTACACAAGTGATGTAAGTTTTCATTTTCACTAATCAGTTGCCATGCAACAAAATATTTGCTTGCTAGACGATGTACATTTTGCATAAACATATTGTATTCCTATAACCTGATATACAAATGAAATGAAAGATTATTACTTCGCAAGTGCGTGCGCAACCCTTCCACGTGTATCATAAACAGGTTGTGAATGCCTTATTTATTATCAATTTGGTTGCACAACTAGGCTTCTTGCATGCACAACTTCTGCAAATTTTCAGCCAAATTGATAATAAATAAGGCATTCACAACTGCGATTTACAATTATGAACATGAACGGTTCAGGTTCGACAGATTCGGTTTGTCCATTGATTTAATCTAGTTCGATACCTTAACGATCATCAATTTGGCTGAAAATTTGCAGAAATAATCTATACATTAGGACCTAAAAACTGAATGATCAAGATGCCGAAATACGATCGAGAAGTGGGTCTCACAAGGGATCCCTTAAAATGGCCACAAGATATATATATATATATATATATATATATATACATACCTAAAAACTGAACGATCAAGGTGTGGATATGCGATCGAAAAGTGGTCTATCAAGGAAATCCTTAGCAGAGAATGACTGTGTGTGTGTCTTTATACATTGATAAACCCACTTTTCGATCGTATATCCACATCTCGACCGTTCAGATTTAATGATATAGTTAAATATATTTAAGGATTAAATTATATTTAGTCCCTGTACTATGATCATTTTTTCGTTTCAGTCCCTGATATTCTCAATTAATCTGAATAGTCCCTAACGTCAAAATTTCCGTCTAATTGGTCCCTCCCGCGTCAAATTAGGATTTGACCTTAGGTGAAATGTCCAATATACCCCTTTGTTATTTCTTTTTTCCTTTACAATTTTTTTTTCCTTTTTTTCTTTTTTCTTTTTCCTTTTTAATTTCTTTTTTCCTTTTTTATTTTTCATTTTGCCTTTTTAATTTTTTTTCCTTTTTAATGACCATCGTATCCTGCTGCATCGGTAGCACCACGTCGGCGAACCAATCCAGATCGACCCGAAACCCCAATTCTTGTTCTCCACGCCGGCGGCCCTTGTTTTTTCTTTTTTCTTTTTTCTTTTTCCTTTTTAATTTCTTTTTTCCTTTTCTTTTTCCTTTTTTTAATTTTCTTTTTTCATTTTTAATTTCTTTTTTCCTTTTTCTTTTCTTTTTTCTTTTTTCTTTTTCCTTTTTCCTTTTTCCTTTTTCCTTTTGAATGACCATCGTATCCTGCTGCATTGGTAGCGCCACGTCGGCGAACCAATCTATATCGACCCGAAACACCAATTATTGTTCTCCATGCCGGCGACCATTTTTCTTTTCCATCACTATTCTTCTTCTTCACTTCTGGTTTTGGTCAACTTGGCCATCAAAAACCATCAGTTCACCAGACCCAAAATTCAAATCACCATTTTGAGCAAGACCTAAAAACCTCAGGGTCTGAAAAAAGGGAAAAATTCACCAACGGTGTCTGGACACTTAGGAGACTTTCAGAATCATACCTGAACTTACAAAGTTATCAATGTGATACCTGGACTCATTTTTCCGTATCAACGTCATACCTACGACCAATTTCTGTCACGTAGCCGTTAAATTTTGCACATGCATCGCACGTGAGTCACTTAATGAAGACAAAAAGACCGATTTACCCTCAAAGTTTTTTTTTTTCTCTTTTCTTTCTTTCTTTTTCTTTTCTTTTCTTTCTTTCTTCTTCTTCTTCTTCTTTTTGGGTTTCTTTATTCTCTCCTTATCTCCTTGCCAACACCACTGCAACCAACACCAAACTACATCGGTCGATCAGTTCAACCAGCACCACCGCCACGCCCATTGAGCCCATTTTCTTTCTCGATCTCCGGCGAAACCCTCTTTCTTCCTCATGGTCCTTTTCTTCTTCATCCTCGTCCTCTTCAGCAATGGGCAACCTAACCCTCTACATCCTCAGTTTCTTCTTTTCTTCTTCTCCTCTCCGTCTTTGGCCCTCGATGCGTTGATGGCTTGATGGCTTGATCAGTGAATCCACCGACTACTGCTCTAGATTTCTTCTCTTATTCTCCTCCTCTGGCTCTGTCTTAGCCCCTTGATGGCTTGATCAGTGAGTCCACCGAAATACCTAATCACCGATGGTAAATAGGTATTTTGATAACCAATTTATAAAACCCAAATTGAAATTGATAAAGCTAATTAGCTAAACCCTTTTTGATTTCTGGCCTTCTGGGTATTGGGTTGTTTTTTGGTATCTGAAATTGTGTATACGTGAATTTGTGGGTTTGTTGAATTTTTGTGTGTGTAAACGTGAATTTGATTTCTGGGTTGGGTTTGCTGAATTTGTGTGTAAACTTGAATGGAGTTCATGGATGTTGCTGATGTGCAGAGCCATTTTTTTTTTCATTTGTTAAGAAATTCAAGCCCCACCAAGGTTGAATTCCTGGATCCACCCCTGGGTCGGAGGAGAGAACGAGAGTGGTGGTGGCTAAGTCGTCGTCGGCGGCGACGAGGAAGAGCTTGGAGTGAGCGGCGAAGCCTCAGTGCTCAATTTCAATTTGCTGTAGGATTTGAAGTGGGGGGAACCAGAAACATCTGCGGTGCATGAAGGTGGATTGAGACGTAGCGGCGGTGTTTGATTGGCAATCGGCGGTGGGAATTGGACAAGCAAGATGATTTTGAATCTTGATGATTCAAATCAGGGGAAGAAGAAATCGAAAAAGAAGAAGAAAGAAAGAAAGAAAGAAAGAAAAGAAAAGAAAAGAAAAGAAAATTGAGGGTAAATCAGTCTTTTTGTCTTCATTAAGTGACTCACGTGCGATGCACTTGCAAAATTTAACGGCTCCGTGACTGAAATTGGTCGTAGGTACCACGTTGATACGAAAAAATGAGTCTAGGTATCACATTGATAACTTTGTAAGTTCAGGTATCATTCTGAAAGTCCCTTAAGTGTCCAGACACCGTTGGTGAATTTTTCCCCTGAAAAAATGGTAGTTTTTAGTGAAAAGTTTCCAAATTGTGGCTTGATGTGGAGAGAGATAGTGAGATTTGAGTGGAAGAGAGAGAAGTAGGCTGTGAAAACAAGAGGGGAGTGGTTTAGCGGCGAATTTCCGAGCTGATTAGGATCTGCTTGTGTTTGGGAGATGGCGTCGGTGACGATGGAGGCGAGGGCGAATCCCAAGAGAGGGAGATGGCTTCAGAGAAGGTGAAGCAGTGATCGATCAGCTCCTAGCCTTTTACTTTTGCTCGATGTCCATCTCTGCACCGCCAAGCTAGGTGTTTGCTGGGTTTGGTTTCAATTTGGGGAGAGAAACAGATGGGTTGTGGAGTTTGATCGGAATGGGATTGATGGGTTGAGGAAGGAGAAAGTAGGCAAAACGAAAAAAAAAATAAAAAAATAAAAAGGAACAAGAAAAAAAGAAGAAAAAGCAAAAAGAATTAAAAAGGAAAAAAAGGAAAAAAAATTAAAAAGGAACAAGAAAAAAAGAAGAAAAAGCAAAAAAGAAATTTAAAAAGTAAAAGGAAAAAAAGAAATTAAAAAGGAAAAAAAAAGAAGTTAAAAAGGAAAAACAAAAAAAAATAATAGAGGGGTATATTGGACATTTCACCTAAGACCAACTCCTAATTTGACGATGGAGGGACCAATTAGATGGAAATTTTGACGTTAGAGACTTTTCAGATTAATTGAGAATGTCTGGGACTGAAATGAAAAAAAGGTCATAGTACAGGGACTAAACATAATCTAATCCTATATTTAATGTTGACCTGTGAGTACATATATAAATATATTATGAATTATGGTTTGACTAGTCAACATTAAATATATTTGATCAGAAAAGTTTATTTAAATATTATAAATATATCCACCCTTGCATATATATATATACACAGATCCTATCCAGAGCGAGGCATCGCTTTGAAATTTCAGAGCGAGGTTAGGGTTTAGGGTCAATTTTCGGTCGCATATCTACATCTCAACCGTTTAGTTTCTAGGTACACTAATGTATAGATCATCTCTACAAAATTTCAGCCAAATTGATGGTCGTTAAGGCATTGATAACTGCCTTAAAGCTAGTACGGTTCAGGTTGGACAGATTTAGTTCGTTCATTAGTTTAAGCGAGTTAGATACCTTAAAGACCATCAATTTGGCTGAAATTTTGCAGAGATGATCTATGGATTAGTACCTAGAAACTGAACGGTTGAGATGTGGATATGCGACCGAAAAGTGACCCTAAACCCTAACCTCGCTCTGAAATTTCAAAGCGATGCCTCGCTCTGGATAGGATCTGTATATATATATATATATATATATATATATATATATATATATATATATATATATATATATACAGCAAGGTTCCAAAGAGGACGTCCTTGCTATAGTTAAGTTGCAGATGGGTCAAGCACAGCCGTCCATTGCTTTAAATGAAAAGCAACGGCTCAGATCGATCTCTTCCCAAAAACAATCAGAAATCGAAGTAGAAAGCCTCAAACGCACTGTAGATTCTCCACTTCGATACAACCAAAGTCTCTGGTTCTCCACTCTGATGAGTCTCTTCTCACCCAAAACCATTAACAGCGCCGGAGTGATTCCACCGGCGACGCCGGATATTAGTCCCCGCCGAACCTCGTCATCTCCTTAGTCCTCCTCACTGCTGGCGTTTGGGTTCGACGATGACGCGGTCAACGGAGCTCATCACCGGTGAAGACCTCGATGAAGGTCCCGAAGTCGCAACTAAAGGTAAAGCTTTGAGTTTTCTGAGTTTGAAGATTTGGGATTTTTCAGATTTCCGATTTCCGATTTCAGATTTCAGATTTCAAATTTCAGATTTCAGGTTTCAGATTTTGAGGGTTATGGATTTTGTGGTGTGTGTGATTTTTCTTTAGGTTACTAACAAGTTTCAATTTTTTTCTTGTCTGAAGTAAAATTCGGATAGGAAATGTTCTTAGATATTTGAAGTTATTGTATAAAGGAATTTGATTCTTGTTGAGGAGTGAGGATACTGCTTGGCATTTACTAGTAAATCAATTTGGTACGTCCCTTGCAATAGAATAAAATAGAACTCAATAGTCTGAGAAGTAGAAATTGACAATCGAAAGAGAAATAAGAACTTTTATGGTTCTGGAAGAGTTTATTTCCACTGAGGAAAACCTACACTGGAAGAATTGGATACCATAGTTGCTTCTCCTCCTCCTCAAAACTCTCTATGTAGTCGAAACAAATTGGCCAAGTTGTATCTCATTTGATTTGTGTTAGAAAGGGAAAATTTGCATTTGGGCATATACTCCAAAATTTGAAAATAGATTGAGGAAGTATGGTGAATCTCAGTGACCAGCATAAAACAACTTAATTATTGTTGATGCTTCAGTTTTCATGGAATCTCTCTGTCCTCTTTATTTTATAGCTTTCTGTGCTGCTGCAGGCTGTCTTTCAGCTGATAGGAGTCCTATATACATTTCTTTTTACTTCCAAAGGGGAAGATCCTGATGTGATTGCTATCGCTTCTATAGCTATTGGTTCAATTTCTTTGATACTTGGGGACTTAGGTAGATATACAAATCTTGCATCTCTCTTTTAAGTGACTTCATTATTGTATCTGCTCTTATACCACAATTTTTTGTTGAGCCAAGGTCGAAGGCGTAGTCGAGTAACTTTGTTGAAAGTTTACATGGTTGCATCATCTGTTGGAGTGCTTCTTTCCATTGCTTGTGTTGCCAATGGGAATGTAACATTAGAGGTAAGTTGTTATACATTTCAAATTTTGAGTATTATTGGCAATTGGTCAGAATGTTAAGATATTTCTCAAGTTTTGATCTAAAAGATTCTCATGACAGAGAAAGTTCTTCATCATGACAGGCCTAACACTATAAAACTAATACATTCCCAAATTGTTATTGTGGATGTCCCTGATTGTTGTTTGAATGCCGAATAGGTTTTCCAAACTCCCAATAGATGGGAAACCCACAAGTTTGAACTTCTTGAGGCCGCTCGCACTGCAATTGGTGAGATCTATACTTCTCTTTCTACAATGCTAATAGAACTAATGCTGGATGAAGTCTAATAATATTCATGTTTTAAATTTCTCAGGATTCCTGGTACAAATATTCATGTGTTTATTTGTGGAATGCTTGTAGTAGTAAGGTGACCTCTTAGCTTTACGAAATCAATGTATAGAACATGTGAATGTAATGTGAATTTGATCAATATCACAGAGCTTTGCTCTTGCTATGCTGGAGAAGGTGTCATTTGTTGTACTTTCCAGTATTATAGAAGGAATGAAATGGCTTTAGTCTTTGTATATTGTATCCGATTGAGAAAGGTTGGTTGTATCAGCTTTGCTTTGGAAGCATAGCAAGAGCAAAGCTCTTTGAATGTGCAAGAGATGTGATTTTTTTTTGTTTTTTGTTTTTTTGTGTGTCAAGCAAGATATGCGAATGAATGCACCTAAAGGTAAAGCACTTGAGCTGTGCAATATTACAATAGCATATTCCACTAAACTGGTCTCTCAAAAATGTTCCAAATGAATGACTTCAAAAGAAGTTAACGTCTTGATGACTTGAACGAGCATCTTGATGCACGAAGGGGTTGAGCAATTGGCATTGTTACCGTCACCAAGGATTTTAAAAAGAAAGTGAAGTAGGATTTAGGTAGTATTATTTCCCCAAAGATGATGCTGCATAAAATCATAGATAAGTTGATGAAGAATATTACATTATGATCAACTGTAACAAACATCAAGATGAATCTGGAAACAAATGCAGCAAATAATATGAACTCAGAAATTACTAATCAGTTTGGGGTTCCTCTGTTGTACAATTCCTTAAGATCGCCCAAAAAATAGTGGGGTACAACTCCCAGTTACAAATCAAAAGACAACACTTATGAATCAGCTTTACCATATAGGAAGATATGCAGAACAATTGGGCATCCAAAATACTTGCAACTGTGTATGTGAACCTACTTCTACAACACTGACAATTCCTTTTGGACAGAAGCAGCCAATCTCTTGATAATCTTGATGATCTACACTATTCAATTGTAAAGCAAATTAGGAGTATATGCCATTTGAAATAACCATGGCCCTCATCTACATGTTTTCTTCATCGCTTTCACGAGGAACAGTTTGCGACACGGTTCCACTAGACTTTTTTCTCCTGCAAACCAAGCAAACACTCGAGTTATTACCTTTATAAGCAAACAGAACTTTGAGTTCTGGAGTTCTAGAGCTACATTACAGAAAGTACGCGATATCATGTGAATCAGGGTGTTTCAACTAAACTGAAAATGTAAGACGAGTAACTGTGCATACCTTAAATAAGAACAGTAATTGTCAATTACTTCCTTTGTCTCCACACCATAAACAAACCATTCTTCTTTAGATACAACTGCATCCCAGGCCCCCAAATCTGTACAATACCAAATTTAATGTCCAGACTCATAAACTGGAACAAAACTTATTACAATTGACACCGCTCAAAAATCTAACCTTGAAGCACGATATCTTCTCCATTGTTGTAACCCTTTAATTTCCAAAAGATGCGGCCATCAACATCCACACGATAAGGCTCTGTTCTTAAAACATCACATCTATGTTTCTCTACAAAATATGTACAAGGAACTTTTAACACATGCATGTATGAAAAAGATTCACGAAAGACATGACAGTGGAACAAAAATGACATGAAGAAACAGCACTTGTACCAGATAGACAGTTCATGTTTCTCGTAAAACACAGTGAACTAAAGATAATAGAAATGGGAACATACTTTTAGGCACTATGCCCTCTGCTTCAAGCAACTCAGCGTGAGCTTGAGCTGCTTCACTGTTTATTTGTGAAACAAGAGCTTCATGTTCTGAAATTGACAGAGGAGCACCATTTTTTGCAATAATAAGCTTCGCCACCTTATCTTGCAACTTCCGCTTGAGGAGTTTTTCCTGTACATTAACAATAAAATTAGTTTTAAGCAGAACTAACATTTAGGCTCCAAGGGATTCTTGCCTTATACTATATCTTACCTTATCTTTGGTTGCATTAACTTTTCCTTTTGCTTCCTTTTCGCTTTCAACAATCTTTTCATGCTGTTCTTCTATCCAGCTCCTCAGTTTACTGGAAGAAAGATTGAAAAGTTTTCATCTTACTCTTGAGTCTTGACCCAAAAAACATGAACTTTTGTAAATTATAGTCAAAATACTCTCTTTGTACTTAAGAAGTGCGAATCACTTCATCACAAAGGTACGTTAGGAGTGAAAGCATTCTTAATTGAATTTGTAAATTATAGGCATCTTTGATTTTAACATTCTCAATTGCTTGCAGTCGAGCATGCTTTCACTCTTGTCCTTCCTTATAACAATTTGAACATATCTGGGGGCATTAAGGCTCCATGTTTTGAGAATTTATTTACTGACCACAGTGTCAGTTTAAGAGTTACATTCATCTTATACAAAGAGAATCACCTCATCACAAAGCTATTTCTCAACAAATCAAACACACCACAAATGCAAATTTTGGAGTAGATGCCCAAATGCAAATTTTCCCTTTCTAACACAAATCAAATGAGATACAACTTGGCCAATTTGTTTTGACCGCATAGAGAGTTTTGAGGAGGAGGAGAAACAACTATGGTATCCAATTCTTCCAGTGTAGGTTTTCCTCAGTGGAAATAAACTCTTCCAGAACCATAAAAGTTCTTATTTCTCTTTCGATTGTCAATTTCTACTTCTCAGACTATTGAGTTCTATTTTATTCTATTGCAAGGGACGTACCAAATTGATTTACTAGTAAATGCCAAGCAGTATCCTCACTCCTCAACAAGAATCAAATTCCCTTATACAATAACTTCAAATATCTAAGAACATTTCCTATCCGAATTTTACTTCATACAAGAAAAAAATTGAAACCTGTTAGTAACCTAAAGAAAAATCACACACACCACAAAATCCATAACCCTCAAAATCTGAAACCTGAAATCTGAAATTTGAAATCTAAAATCGGAAATCTGAAAAATCCCAAATCTTCAAACTCAGAAAACTCAAAGCTTTACCTTTAGTTGCGACTTCGGGACCTTCATCGGGGTCTTCACCGGTGATGAGCTCCGTTGACCGCGTCATCGTCGAACCCAAACGCCAGCAGTGAGGAGGACTAAGGAGATGACGAGGTTCGGCGGGGACTGATATCAGGCGTCGCCGGTGGAATCACTCCGGCGCTGTTAATGGTTTTGGGTGAGAAGAGACTCATCAGAGTGGAGAACCAGAGACTTTGGTTATATCGAAGTGGAGAATCTACAGTGCGTTTGAGGCTTTCTACTTCGATCTCTGATTGTTTTTGGGAAGAGATCGATCTGAGCCGTTGCTTTTCATTTAAAGCAATGGACGGCTGTGCTTGACCCATCCGCAACTTAACTATAGCAAGGACGTCCTCTTTGGAACCTTGCTGTATATATATATATATATATATATATATATATATATATATATATATATATATATATATATATATATCTATAGATGTGGATATGCGACCGAAAAGTGACCCTAAACCCTAACCTCGCTCTGAAATTTCAAAGCGATGCCTCGCTCTGGATAGGATATATATATGTATATACAGATCCTATCCAGAGCGAGGCATCGCTTTGAAATTTCAGAGCGAGGTTAGGGTTTAGGGTCACTTTTCGGTCGCATATCAACATCTCAACCGTTCAGTTTCTAGGTACTAATCCATAGATCATCTCTGCAAAATTTCAGCCAAATTGATGGTCGTTAAGGCATTGATAACTGCCTTAAAGCTAGTACGGTTCAGGTCGGACAGATTCAGTTCGTCCATTGGTTTAAGCGAGTTAGATACCTTAAAGACCATCAATTTCGTTGAAATTTTGCAGCGATGATCTATACATTAGTACTTAAAAACTGAACGGTTGAGATGTGGATATGCGACCGAAAAGTGACCCTAAACCCTAACCTCGCTCTGAAATTTCAAAGCGATGCCTCGCTCTGGATAGGATCTATATATATATATGCAAAGGTGGATATATTATGAGTACATGTTTATTTAATGTTGACAGTATAATATATATTTGGTCAGAAAAGTTTACTGGGTCATGTGATGCAATGTGCCTCTCAGTGCCTCCACCCTTGGATATATATAAACATGCTTGCTAAATTTAATTGGCCTGACTTTTTGATCTTGTTTATGAGCATGTAACTTTTGAATTTGTATTAGATATGATTCATGACAAGATCAGCGAAAATGCAAATGATAAAAAATTCATGCAACTTTGTATATGCATAATTAATCAATCAAACATAATCAAATAATCTAGATATCAATACTATCACATGTTAGAACATATCAAAAGTCCCATACAACCCTAGAAGATCAAAGCTCATTTTATCTAATATGCAACAATAACTTTTCTTTCTCATGATGTCATTAAGAAATGCAATATGTACGTTGAGATCAATGGCTTCATCAAACAAATGTAAAATGTAAATGAACATATGCATATTAATTTATATGGCAATAATCTCAACCTAGAAATCTATGGTCATTTTGGTGTTAACCCAAATCAAGCAATATAACCAGATTTATATCATGGGTTCAACTTCCTCATTTATACGCATATATGTGCGACATAGCAATCAAAGCACATTGCAGAATTAACATACATATTTATTAGCAAAACATCAAAAAATATAAACCACTAATAATAATTTTTGTACCTGGAGCCTTTAGAGACTTGACAGTGAACGAAAGAGTCTTACATCATGTTCAGATCGATACTTTCTTTTCTCCTCTCTTGAAATATATAGCCTCTATCGGTTTTCAAACTTGGACATAAACTCTCTCAAATGAAAATATTCATTGGCTAAAATAATGTCTTAAGATTGTTAGAACAAATTTGTGATATGGATTATGAGAGAGTTTATGTTTCTAAGGCACGTTGTAGCAACTCTTTCCTTAAGACATTATTTGCCCCACTATCAAGTGTGTAAAGGGGAATAATCAAATATGCCTTTAGGATACAATGAAGCCCAGCACAATACTGTTGTTGGTCTGCGTTTTACACTCACGAAAACCAACATAAACACTCAAAAGAATGTTTACAAGATTGCTCAAGATTACTAGAAACTAATTGTGCACTATTAGTTTCTAGTAGTTTTATGTGTAATAAAACATGAAAATGGTGAATATTGGAGGTTTAGATCTTCTTGGGACTCTCTTAGGATTCTCTGGAATTGTCTTGGAATTTTCTCATTCTATAGAGAATGAATCCTTTATATAGAAGTATATGTACCTGTTGATATCACTTATACCACATACCGCCAAGCATAAGCAATGACCTTATAGGTGGGACCCACGACATGGCTAGCCCAGCCTATGGCATGCATCCTGTAGACCGACACCCGAGTTACGTTGCCATGGTGGAGGTCGGCTGGTATCTAGTCGGGAGGCCACCCTCCCATGCTCTCCAAGAGGCTTTAAGAGAAGTAAATATATGTATTATGTCCCACGTCAGAAATGTAAACTAGAAGGAGACTTCCTGTAGCTATAAAGGAAAGTCCTCCCCTTCTTAGATGAGGATGGGATCCATGATCCCCACACTTATATACTACAAAGGTTACTTGGCCTCACTCATAGTGGAACTTCTAAGCGGAAGTAGCCTTGCCTCAAGGGCAAGGTGAACCACTATATA
Source organism: Rosa chinensis (assembly GCF_002994745.2). Lineage (NCBI taxonomy): Eukaryota > Viridiplantae > Streptophyta > Magnoliopsida > Rosales > Rosaceae > Rosa > Rosa chinensis. The sequence goes on along the minus strand of NC_037091.1, from coordinate 33,401,760 downwards.
TGCTTGTGTCACTATCTCTCTCTCCATCATGCTCCATACTTAGTTCCCGTATTCTCACACAGAAACATTGGCGCTAGAAGGAGGGTCCCTAGGTTTGGGTAAGAGCCTCTGACCTTGAGCAAGGGTCATGTACGGGAACCACTAATCATGTACGCGTAAGACACCTCCGACCTTGAGCAAGAGTCATGTATGAATACTACAGGTCATATACGGGTACCACGAGTGAGCGGGTATACGCAAGACACCCCTCACCCTCCTCACCCAAGCCTCCGAGGAGCCGCGCGGGTACATGAGTCAATGGGTACTATGAGCCAACGGGTACTACAAGTCACCGGGTACATGGTACATGCAGGATACCCCTCAACCTCACCCAAGCCTCCAAGGAGCCACCGGGTACTAGAGTCAACGGCCGCCGGAAACTATCTCACATTAGAGGCCAGGATGGGTACCCAGATTGATTTGGTCACCCAAAACTTATCCAAGCACCCATGCTCCATCTAAGCAATTAACCATGTTGCAGCGGTAACTCTGAGCTTCCGGCACCCGTACCAGCAACTCAGATCATCACCTATTCAAGTCCCGATGACGACCTCAGAAATTTCTTTATTTTGGTGACCTCAGTTCCCGTTGATCATCTGGTTCTCTAACAAGGTTCTACGGCACATCCCCACCCTGCACCTGTCTTTATATGCGAGTTTGGGATCGGGTACTTGCACATATCCTTCCGGGATCTCCTTGTCTCCTTCTCCGGGACATAAAAAAAAAAAAAAAGAGATGGTGATTCTCCGGCAACGAGCTCCCCGCTTTACTCTCGTCCGGTTACTAGCTCAAGCTCTCCAAGCACTGAAGAAAAACCTTTTTGACCTCCCGGCACCACCAGTTCCGGATCCCGGGTTCACCTCATCGGCATCATCTTCACATCTCGGTTCAGACCCAAGAAAAATCACAGTTTCGCCGGTACCAATTGCATCTCCTGCTGGCAATTGCGTGCAACCTTGTCATTTGCACTTCATTCCTCCGATACCAGCAGCATCTCGGTGACCCCAGCCGGCACCCTTCTCATGCCGACATCCCGATCTCGGTGATCATCACCACCATCCCGGTGACACATGCCGGCACCTATCCCCGGTGATGGGTCACGAGCTTCAAGTTACCGACACCCGTATATATAGTTGATATCTCTGTTTCTGGGAGCTCAGTGTGCTTCCGGCACTCATGAAGTGATCATCGATCTCAGTCTCCCTAACCCATGTCGGACCCACTGACCGGTCTTGCAAAAAAAAAAAAAAAAAAAACCTTTTCTTGACACTCAGGAATCCCGGAGCATCATCTATTTCATCCCACCGGTATCGGTATCACTATACGAGTCCCGCTGGCATGGCTCATCAACCCACCGGTATCACTCTCAGACCCGTCGGGTCTAGCCATGGCTGAATTACGCATTTTAGCAATTGAAAAAAAAATTACATATATATTTGCTCAAGCACCCGGGCACCTACTTTGGGCAGCAGTGCTGTGTTTCCAAGAACTAGCCACCGAGTCACTAACCACACCTCTCGCCTGGATTCATACCAAGGAGAATCCTCCGGCATCCATTAAGCTAAGTCCTTCATATACAATTATTTTGCTCTATCTTACCAAGCCAGCGTACTTGTTGCACAGAGCAGCGACACAGAATGCAATATTTATTATAATCTTAGCATGTCTCTCTGTTGACTGCATGGGCTAGGCTGGTTAATCTGTTGACACTACACACTTAGAAATTAACTAGCATACCTCTGCGTTACACGTAGAAATTTTTTCTCTCTCAACTCATTTGACTTTAAATTACTGCTATCTGAGCATCCCAGGTGATCACGTATGTCTCATGTATACCTCCCAAAGGCTTTTATATGCATGCTTTGCAATCATATAAAGATTTGCCATTTTTATTACAATAAGCCAATTCAGGTTCCAGGAACCCAAGTCTTTCTAGTGAGTATTGAGCATAATTACAAATGGTAGCCATTTGCTAGCTCGGGTGCCATGTATGTATGTGTTACATTTAATCCTCACCACGTGGGAGCTGCATTGCTCACCACGTACTCTTCAAGTATAGTGTATATATTTCTTTCTTAATTGCTAATATGCAGAGACTTATCATAGAGGTCTATATCTCATTAATTTTAAATTAACCACCGTGTTGCATACAAGTTTAATTGTTTTCACATGTACTTTTGGGCGAGGGAATTGATATATTCATTCTAATGTGCATACCATTCACACCACTCTGAACGAATAATTCAACTATCACTTAATAACTTAATTTGTGCCTATTGCATGCTACTTATGCTCCCCTATTAATCTGCACACATACACTCAGCCTATTATAAACTTATAAATAGCATAGCTACTGCAAAGGCGCCCTTGTCATGATTTAAATCACATTTGTGTCAATGCCATTCTCTAAATTGGTGACACACATGAACAAAAGGCATGCTTGTCTGTTTTTGCATTCCTACAGCTAGCAACTCTGTATTCATGCTCTCACTTCCATTACTATATACTTATCTCACATACAAGCTAGTCTACTGCTTATTCCACTTATTTGTGTGTTTCAAATATTCAATCATATGTTCAATTACATAGGCATGTCTCATGACCACAAAATTAATTAGTTTTCACCAAATTCACACATGCTCGCGTTTGTGAAACTTCAAGCATTTAATTAGTTGTCTATTAATGTCGTGTAGTTATAATTACGCTATGTTTCAACATGATTACATGAAGTCTCAACTACATATATTTAGTCAATCTAATTATATAAACAAACTGCTAATCACCTATTTATTTTTAGTGAGGTACAATCATCCCAACTGGGCACCCTCTTGTACAAATGAGGCCAAATAAACTATTGGTACTCGCTAGCCGATATAGAGTCCTATTTATGAGCAACTTCAATACTTTACAATATTATACCACTTCTTCACGGCTCTAGATAAGTTCTCACTTATGCTCTTTCACTTTGAGCTATTGCAATGCTTTACATGCTTCGATAGTGATTACTATAATCTAAGCGTATCTTTAAATGCGTTAATTTTTGATAGCATATTTGTTTATGCGTACGTGTCATGCTTTCTTTAATTGCAAATCAATTAAATTACTACATGTATACACATGTGTTAGGTTAAAAATTGCACAGAGTGTAAAATGTCACCCAACGTAATTTTACTCGTATTCATTAACAGAATAGAGTTTTAATTATTTCGGGTTCGACCCATTCAAGACAGAATGTGTCTCTTAATTACAATCCCTTGTTACAAGGGAACACCCTTTGATTCCATTTATAAAGAAACCAGTGTGTGGTTGTTTGTTTTTGCGGCTGCACCCGAATTTTGGAATGGGTTGCCTACGTACCCGGGAAGGGATCAAGCCACTCGTAGTTCAAGAGTTCCAATAGGTGAACGACCCATTGGAAGGCTTGGATTTTTGGAATAGGAATAGTGTTTAGGACGCGGTTGCATCTAGATTATTTGATTCCAGATTGCCTACATACCCTTGCGGGATCAAACCACATGTAGTTCCAGCCTTTGGGATTTAAATGGGTAGATGACCCATTTATTTTTTGGATTTGTGTTTGAGATATTTTTGAGGGTTTAGAGCCCTTGAATTTGTATTTGGGTAATTTGGGAATGATTTGATTTTTCTGGTGTTTGGGTGAATTTGACTGGTGGAGTCAGGGATTCGATTTGAATTTGTGGTTGCATCTAGTGGGTCGCTAGATTACCTACATACCCTGTGAAGGGATCAAACCATTGTAGTTCTGAAGATTTGGGAATTTGGGCTTTTTCTTGGTTTTGTACCAAAAAGATATTTTTTAGGTTCCGAAGTATCTTTAACGAAACCAAAGCCTGGGTGTTTGGAAATGGAAACCCATAGCGTCATGTTTTGCCGAACTCTTCCAACGGGCCCAAATTTTGAAATGGGCTTCTTTTGTATCCTTGCGAATCATGTTCCTCGCTCCATGAAGCTTTCTCGGCCCCAAATTTAATACGGGGACACCCAATGTAGCGAGTGAACTCCGAGTCTCAATTTTTCTTGAAAAGAATTCGGGGAAGTATATCGAACTTTTGTTTTGGGCATCAGAGAGACTTTTCGAAGGCCCAGGCACCCATCGAACTGTTCAAAGGCCCAATCTTCCCAGAGTCCCAAATTTGATAAGGACACCCAGCCATAATTTCATTTTGTAAATTTCAATTCTCCTCTTCTTTTCGTTGTTTCTTATTCTTTTTCTCTCCAAGCATATCGCCCCATCTTATCCCAAACCAGGTAGAACACGAGCTCAATACTGATCTACTGCGAGGTTGAATTGGAGTTGGATTTGAAGACAGAAATCAACTTGGAGATGGGATTGAAGATAGAGTCGCAATTATATTCTTGCCCAAGGAGGATTTCAGAGCCTGCAATTGAGATTTCTGCACACAAACCGGGTGAGGATTGCATCCTTCATTTCACTCCTTTGTTTGATTTGTGTACAACAAAACTGAAATTTTCTTCTTGGTTCTTCCCATCAGCGACTCGGGGAATTGAATATTGTTTTCTGGTGTTGTGAGGTCGAACAAGGCAAAGGTACACCTTGGGTTGCGAAAGCAATACTCCTGCCTTTGACTCTTCAGGTGCGTTTGTGAGCATAATTTTGAAGAGGGAATGCTTGCTCCCACCGATAAGTCCCTGCGATTAACCCCTTTTTCTTTGTTACAGGGGAAATTTTACATCTCGTCGTAGTCCGGTAGTCAAAGCCTCTGGACTCCCAATATTGCTTTTGTTTTGGTGCGTCTGGTTTGGAAGTAAAGACTAGCTCCTTTTTTTTTATTATTAACTTTGCTTCTTTTTTGTCTTTTCTTCTTTGTGGTGGTACTGCACACAGCACACTTTGCACAGAGAGAATGCATGATTAATTAAACATTCATACTTGGTTGTAAGATCACAAACCAAGATATTTCTTCCTCTACTTTCTCATGTCGGCACCTCTTGGATATTTCTTGCAATAATGTTGGTTCAGGACCTGTTGCCCTCTCCTTGAATAGATTTAATTTGGCTTTGGAATATGCCCTGAATGATAGTGCACTTTCAACACATTTTTGATGAACAATGAGCCAAATTGCCTCCAATTAAACCTTCAAGTTGGTTCTTGTCAGTCCACCTAGCGACTTTCATTACTTTTTTTTTGTTGACACCGCTTCGAAACTTTTTGGACGACGAATGCTTCCAAACTTGTGCACATAATTGGCTTTGAAGTTTGCAAATTCTTATCTTTCTTTCTTCTCTTGACACACTGCACCCACGAACACATACTTGTCAACCCTTGAGATCAAGTCTTGGTCTGTCTCATTTGGTTGTCTTGATCATTTGCAAATATAAGAACCTGTCCATTAAACTTGTCTTGGAATTGGCTGCCACAAAGAGTGTGATTAGTTTTGACAACTTGTGACCTGCCTTGCAATCCCACTACCCAGCTTTCTTTCTTGTTTGTCATCTTTCAATGTTAAAAGCCTCAGACTGTCTCTTTGGCTATTTTAGCTTTGTTCTTGGAATTAAATGCTTCAAAGCTTGTATTTAACTTTAACAAGTTTGTTTCCTGTGCAGGCTCAAGTCGGACCAGGTGATAGTAGTCACAGCATTCTAAAGGTGAGTTTCTTCTTTAGAGTATCAGCTGTTTCAACTTATTTGCAGACATTAAATTTAAAGTCTGCTGCAGAATTGTATTTATTTTGATAGCCTCTCTCCCTGGCTATACAGGTGGCCGGAGACAAGAACAGCGACTATACCGTAGCCAAGTATCAGAACTCCAGGATTTAAACTCAAGGGTGAGGCCTTCTTGTATTTACCCATTGGCTATTTTGAGAATAGGTGTTTTGGAATGGAGATCGGGACTGGCTCTTTTTGGCTATGGTATTTTGAAAGGATGCAGGGGGTAATTATATGTGGTGTTTAAGTGGAATTGACAGAGTTCCTGTGATTATAAGGGGCCCTCTGACAGTTCGGTGTATTAAACAGCCAAAACTTGAGGATAATATCGGCACCCTAAGGCACGCCGTATCAAAGTTCTGAAACAGTATTGGCACCATAAGGCACCGCCACCGGAGCTTTGAAAGCAGTTTCGGCACCCTAAGGCACGCCGAATGAAGCTCTGAAACAGTATTGGCACCTAAAGGTACCGCCACTGGAGCTTTGAAAGTGGTAAAACCATAAAGAGATGCAGACGGATCCTCCACCTTTGATTCCTATGGAGCACGCTGCGGCTTCTTCTGTCCCCTTTGCTTTCCTTCCCTTTTTTTTGTCTTTATGCAGTGCTTTTTATATTGCCACGATCATGAGTTTGGTTTGTATAAAACATAGAGTTTTAGAGTTCAACTTGGAGTGAACTACCTGGGGAACTTGTATTCCGTGAAGACTACAACTCTTGTATTTTGTAGTTGCTTTGTAATTTATATCTTGACAAAACAAGAACTCTGACGTCTTGTAAAAATCCAATAGACCAGCTTAATGACTCTTGTGCTTTTTCTTTTTGCTTAGAGTTTTAAAAGCTATCAACTTTGTCCATCCTTGTTTTCATGAGAGGCTTTTAATTTTATTTAAATAAAGCACTCATATTTTCCTGACATAGACGGGCCTCGTTGTAATTGGATGTGCGAATTTTTTTGTTTCAACAACATGACACTACGTAAGTGTAAAATATGGCACTTCAAATCCTCGCCCTTAGCGAGGAACCCCAATGGGGTTAGAAGGCCCTGCCCTCATTCTACCCGGGGCCACGCCTCTGGGTACAGGAGGCCCAAGCCCTCACTTTACCCGGGGCCACGCCACCGGGTACAGGAGGCTTATCAGCCCTCATTCAACCCCATTGGGTTAAAGAGGCTCAAGCCCTCATGTGATCCCACCGGGTCACGATGCTAAAGCCCTCACTCTACCCCATCGGGTACCAGAGGCACTAAGCCCTCTAACTACCCAGCCTGGTACCAGAGACCGGGCCCTCCAACGGGTACTGGAGGCCGATGCCTATACAATACCCCAACGGGTACCAAAGTCGTTGTACACAAGGCCTACAGGCCCTCTTAAATCCTCTACTCGAGCCAGGTATCCCAACGGGATAACTAAAGGGTAGCTCCCTTACATAAGCCAAGGTTCAGTCCCTTGCATTATAGTCCTTACCCCATGCGAGGTACCCCCAACGGGTAAGCCAAGGTCAAGTCCCTTACTTTTGAGTCATCTCACCTCCCGAGCGTTCTCTACACTTGAGGGACTTATTCATACCACTTATCACAAGTGGAGGTAGTACCTGACCGGGACTATCATTGAGCTTCACACTCATACTTTTCGTGCTATGGTCTATTAATGGAAATATTGAAATTTTTCACCTATTGTTGATCACAACAATTAAATTTCTTTTACATCCCATTAATAAGACCATAGGACATAACTCACACAACCTATCACTCGCTCAATATGAGCGAGCGCAATTCTTACACACTCATATTTGGGGGACTATCATGGTCTTGCCATAGTCTCGCTAGTATGACAAGTAGTTACTTCGATACCGGAGCTTCATTCTTAGCCTCACCGGTATCATTGAACATAATCTAAGTCCGAATTCCAGTTTTACTAACTACGTGACTTGGGGGACTCGGCGAATAACAACACTCCCGATCTTATCACATGTGCATCATATGCATACAACATATACATATTGTTATGTACGCGTCATCACGTTCATCACACATCTATGCATTACATGCACTTCGTTATACTATCACAACCACATACATTTTTGAATTGTACGCCTTATGTCAACACTACATAATACGTGCACACACAATGTGTAACATGTATCTCATATAAACATTCATGCACCTCGATGCATTTGACTCAATTGTCACTTAGATTGCCCTAGCGCAATCAATATGCTCTTTGTACACTCTTATCTTATTTGCAGGTACTAGATCGATGATGAGCCCCCCGTGGCACCAACCTACCATGGAAACTTCACAAGACCCAAACAGTCCCTTCTTGCTTACGGAGTGGGGGACTACTATGGGTATGGCGTTCAACGAGGTCATCACTCATACTTGGCGGCATCATATTTAAACTCTCCAACCAAGAAGCACCTCTTACTCGGGGACTTGGGGGACTTGTTGATATCACTTATACCACATACCGCCAAGCATAAGCAATGACATCATAGGTAAGCCCCACGACATGGCTAGCCCCGCCTATGGCATGCATCCAGTAGACCGACACCCGAGCTACGTTGCCATGGTGGAGGTCGGCCGGTATCTAGTCAGGAGGTCACCCTCCCATGCTCTCCAAGAGGCTTCAAGAGAAGTAAATATGTGTATTATGTCCCACATCAGAAATGTAAACTAGAAGGAGACTTCCTTTAGCTATAAAGGGAAGTCCTCCCCTTCTTAGATGAGGATGGGATCCATGATCCCCACACTTGTATACTACAAAGGCTACTTGGCCTCACTCATAGTGGAACTTCTAAGTGGAAGTAGCCTTGCGTCAAGGGCAAGATGAACCACTATACATGCTTGTGTCACTATCTCTCTCTCTATCATACTCCATACTTAGTTCTCGTATTCTCACATAGGTACAGTACCCCTTCAAATAGTAAGGTACGTTTTCACTTGTATCAATTGACTTTGGTCATATTACTTCATTCAGACAAACTCAAAAGGTGCAAACACAAATGACACATTTTTATTTTTTAATAAATATTATATTTTGAAAATTTCTTCAACACTTGCAAATAACTTCTAGAGTTAGCCTTGCGTCTCTCATAGTTCTCTCCAAAAATTTTGGCCAACTCACATGCCTCATATAGAGTTTTTGGATTTTCACTTTAACATCCATTCTAATCTAAGCCTTGAGTCCCAATAAAATATGACAATAGCACATAAAAAGAAAAGCCAAAATCTCTCCTTAACAACTCTGTAAAGTGTAAACTGAGTTTTATAATTTTTTACAATGCCCACCTACTACATTTTAGATTTTTAGCCAAAGCTGTCTAATAATCAATATTATTTTATGGATCAAATTCCCTCATGAGTAAGTACCAAAACCTTGCCAAGTATTTGGAAATTCATGTTTAAACATATACCAAATATCTGCAGCCTTATAGGGCTATACATAGAAGCTATTGTCACTTTTCTTTCTTTTGAAATTTGGTAGAAATCAAAATATTGGTCCACCCACTGCTAGCAAAATAACAATTCACACACATTTATCTCACACAGATTATTTAAAAGCCACAGATATACTAACAGATGTTTATACTACTCGGTCAACCACTACTCAAAAAGTTTATACTAATAGATAACCGTGAGAAATAAGCATAATTGAGCCCAAAATAATTTATACAATAACAATATCAACGAAAATCCGTGTGAATAAACCACAGTAATAGATGTCTATGTAAAAACTAAAATATTTTCACACAGATATCTGTGTGAGTTGATGTTCACACAGATTTCTGTACGCATTATAAATTAGTTTATTTTTTATGCTATGTGAATTATGGAGGGACGGATTTCCATGACAATAAGTTTTCAGTACAGATTTATGTGTGAAATGAGTAACACACGAATATTTGTGTGGAATTAGACACGGATATCCGTGTAAAAATAAAAAATAACTAATAAATTCTGTGGGAAAAAAGGAGACTGGAGACAGAATTCCGTGTAAACAATCGAATGACAATTAATATGACAATTAGTGGTTACCGAGATAAATACACACGGATATCAGTTGCAAATGTGTATGTATTTCACACGGATTTTTGTGGCAATTCTGCTTATAATGAGTAGATTGATCAAAGTTTACCATTGTTCTTCAGTTCTAGCTTATGATCCTGGTTTAAGCTGTAGTCTGCTGATGTTTTACTCCTTATTGCTGTTGATTCTCTTTTTAGGTTTGTATTCCCACTTCTCTTAATCTTATCATCTATATTGCAAGTAGGTTTGATGGTTTATTAATTTTTATGATATTCATGATAATAATAAAATTCTATAAAATTTATTGTTTGGATTCTTATTTTAGATTTGTGTATGTAAATTAAAATGATCATAAGTAGGTGATTGTGAAATAGGTTCATTGATTTGCTAATTTATGATATACATGATTAGAATTTACTACTTCAATACTTAGAATAGTATGATATAAATTTTCCAAACAAAATATATTGGTATAATTTCATGAGAAATTATATACACACATCGTATTTTACTTAATACATATATCTGATTTTTGTAAAATTTTAAATCACTATTTTACCCTTTTTTCTAATATCTGAGTTATGCTCAATGGCAAACAAACAACCCCTGGAGTGATTACTCGTTTTCTAATATCTGAGTTATGCTCACGTATTTAGTTTTCTAATATTATTTTGATAAAAAAATTATCTGAAATGCATACAACTATATACGCAAGTCTTTGTAAATTATTGTAGTATTATTTATTTGAACAAATGAACATGTTTATCAAAACACTAGAACTGATAGAAGAAAAATTGAATAAATTTCTTCACTATCTATTTTAGTATTTTCTTGGGATTACTAGGATTATCAAAAGAAAACATGAAATCATCATAGTTTAATAGAATGATAGTATGAAGTTAACGTGTTCATGTTATTGGAAAATTCGGTGGCCCGACCCTATGAACATGTTTATCAAAACACTAGAACTGATAGCAGAAAAATTGAATAAATTTCTTCACTATCTATTTGAGTATTTTCTTGGGATTACTAGGATTATCAAAAGAAAACATGAAATCATCATAGTTTAATAGTATGATAGTATGAAGTTAACGTGTTCATGTTATTGGAAAATTCGGTGGCCCGACCCTATGATATATATATATATATATATATATATATATATCCAGAGAGGAGCTCCGCTTTGAAATTAACGTGTGAAGTTCGAGTTTTTGGTCACTTTATGGTCTCATATCCACATCTCGACCGTTCAGTTTTTAGGTACTAGTGTATAGATCATTTCTACAAATTTTCAGCCAAATTAATGATCGTTAAGGCATTGATAACTACTTTAAAGCTAGTACAGTTTAGGTAGATAGTTCAGTCAGTCCATTGGTTTAAGCGAGTTAGATACCTTAACGATCATCAATTTGGTTGAAAATTTGCAGAGATGATCTATACAGTAGTATCTAAAAACTAAACAGTCAACATGTGAATATGCGACCAAAAAGTGACCAAAAACTCGAACTTCACACGTTAATTTCAAAGTGGAGCTCTGCTCTGGTTAAAATCTGTATATTATACCCTAGACACACACACACACACTATTATTAACTTAACTCACTTTGGTTGGTCCTGGGACCATATATTATCTTTATGTAACTTGTAATATTTTAGGGTTATCATGGTAAATAACAAAATAACATAAAATAAAAACCAATTTCTTTTAAACAAAAATTCATATAATAATTACCCACCATCTACAGATAACCACTCATCATATGCTTATATAGAAAATTCAAAGTTATCATTCTTCTCTCCCCTAATAATATATAGATGACAAATTTTATAGTAGAAGTGTGTAAAAGATCATAACAAGATAATAAATTACTCGAAAAATCCCACAAATTTCACAGCAAAATTTTGGTTGGCATTGAAAGAAAATAGATTGTAGAAGTCGTACTCATACATAGGAACCAAATATAGAAAGGAACGAGTGCATAGCGAACCCTAGAGTTCGAGAATAGCGATGACGGCAGAATTGGGACCGGGAATCTCTCTCCATGTCGAGTCGAGTAGGCTTCTAGCCTTTGTTAAATCATGGTTTCAGAGGGAGAAGGAGATGGTTTTCGTGGCTGGGTCTATACAACGAGTTTGATCAGATCTCAGGATGGTGGGATTGCCAGATCGGGAAGTGGAACAGGTACAGGTGTCTAGGTATCGACGCTGCACAGATTTTGTTTTAGCAAGGGGCGGGAGGAGTCTTTGAGGTCAGGGCGGCGGGGGTTCTCTTTTCCAGCCGGTCCTCTGTGCGCTTAAGGACTGTTGACCCCCTGTAACAGGTCGACGATGTTGATGAACAGGTGGAAAAGTCGGCCGCCGGAGCTGTGGTCGAACGGTATTGCCGTAGGGGGACATGATGGCAGTGGAGGCAAAGAAGTAGCTTGATTCTCCTCCTCTGTTGGCTTGGGTTTGGTCTTGGGTCTCTGGGCCTGGGCTCAAATTTGGGCTGATAGGGCAGGGGAATCTTCCTACTATGTAAGGGTAGATTTGGTCTTGGGCCTACGGCCTTGGGCTCAGGTTAAGGCAATCTGGGGCCTAATGTATTAGGGTATTGAGGCTGTGTGAGGTTGGATTAACTTCTATGAGTCTTCTATGACGTTTCTAGTGTCTTACTTGTACCACAATTGCATGATTGGTAAGTGGGGGTTAGTTGAATGATTTCTTTTCTGCAGGAGGTGAGGTTTTTTCATTCTTGTATAGGCTCGCTTAAATGTGAGAGTCCTAGAGATTTTAATGATCTGCTCTAGCTTAGATAGTTTAGTTTGGATTTTCTTGCTAAGTTTTATTTATGTAAGTTATGGTAGACTCTAGTCTTTTGGCTATTGATCTAATGTTCAACTTCTATTTCCAAAAAAAAAAAAAAACATAGGAACCAAAAGTGAAATCACCATATGATTCATAAATATTGGTATGTCTATATATATATATATATATATATATATATATATATATAAAAATTACAGTTCAAAGATTTGAAAACCACACCTCACTAAGTTATACAATCTTCTTTTTATAAAGCTCTATTGTTCAGGATAAGGTTCTTGATATCTGATTACAAATTGTATAAACTCGTGTTTAACTTGATTACATGACAGTGTTTCAATTTGATTTTAACTTATATTCCTACAGGATTAAATTCATGGGTAATGATTAACAATTCAGACCCATGTCTCCAAACTCTATTCTAGGGCTTGGTTCGGTTCGGTATCGGACCTTGAAGCCCAATACCACCTACCGAACCGAACATTGTTGGTACACAAAATGGGCTACCAATTACCGGCCAAAAAGTCGGTATACTAACTTGTCGGTATACCGAGATAGCCAGTTGGTATCGGTTGGTTGGGCTTCCAACCGACTTAAGATTTGGCTAGCTTTCAGTCCTGGCCCAACTACAATTGTAAAAGCCCAAACGGCCAAACCTGTCCAGCAAATGAAAAACTGCAATAATCATATGAATTTAAAGGCCCAACCATAAGCAAATCTGCAAATGAAAAATAAGCAAAGTTCAACACTTCAGTTCAACCATAAGCAAATAAAGCAATACAAACTTCAGTTCATCTTCATCTCATCATCACTTCAGTACAACCATGAACAAATAAAGCAATACATCAACTTCAATTCATCTCATCATCACTTCATAGTTCATACAATTTCTAATTCAAACACTCATAGTTCACACTTCACACAAATGAATGAAATGATACGTTGCTCCAGGTCTAAGCCGACCTTGATTAGATGATTACTTGAATTTCTGAGATTGGAACAACACCTGAAAAGCCCAGTAAGAAAAACAAACTTAAAATTTACGAAGAACATAACAATTCACAGGTACATGACTATATTTTCTTCAGTCTTAATTCTACCTACAGCCATCACATATAGATAGTGAGCACTGACATTACTCAAAATTACTAATTCATAATTCATTTGACATTATTTCGAAGAGGTATCAATCCAGGCTGTTACTAATTCTACCTTATTCTCAAGATGAGATGTATCTATTACTCATAAATCAAACCTACCACAATTGCTGCAAATCAAATCTACAAAGAATTATCAATTATGCATAAAACGAATTAATGAATTATACCTTCAATTGTGCAGTGACTTTGCCTTCGTCTCCCTCAAAGTCTCAAACACTCAAACTCAGTCCTTGGTCCTCTTGTTCCTGCAAGCATAGAAGGGAAACCATGAAAACCTAGAACATATTGGTAAACAAAGAGTAACAAATCACAGGTTAAGAACTCATAGATTCCACTTGAGATTAATGGCAACAGAGACCCATTCCACTTGAGATCCACGACAGCAAGATGCAAAGCAGCAAAAGCATTAGAGTCTCAGAGATTACTCAATTTAGAACATGAGTCAAATGAATCCATGCACTTCTAGCTAAAATTGAAACAAAAATTTAATGAGTCTTAGGGAAAATTCACCGGCCGTAGGACATGAATCTCTTATCTCTGGATTCGATTCTTAATTGGATAGTTTGAACATCATCACTTCAAAGGGCTGAAGGAGAGGTCGAGAGGCGCCGAGGCGGAGAGGGTTCGGGTCTGAGAGAGAGTGAGAGACTGAGAGAGGGCTCGATCTAACCCCCCCTTAGGGTTTGGAAAATTTAAAATCGAACGGTTATAATTTAATATGAAATAAAACTAATAATAATCAACGATTCAGATCGATATATATAAAATATATTTAAATAAATAAATAATATATACAATATACGGTTAGGTACGGTATACCGTATATGTCTAAAATTCAGTACCAATACCGTACCAATATATCTCTCTCGGTTCGGTACTACCATACCAAACTTTCGGTTACCGACATGGTCGGCTACCAACTTTTCCAGTTCGACTCGGACTCGGTTGGTTGGTTTGTCTTGGCTGAAAATGCCAGCCCTACTCTATTCAGTAGCAAATTCATAAAATTAAATAAAGTTTTAATAAAATAATAATTATCACAGTAAAAATCAATATAAACAAAAGAGCATCAGACAGATGTATCGTAAGTCATAAAATCATTAACTATCACCAGAATGTCTAATTATTTTATGTAATCGCATAATCAAACAATTATAATTTTTGGACAACATGTATAAACTAATAAAGACAATCCAAACTAGAGTGGACCCAACAGACAAAATAGGGTAATTCTCATAAGATCGAGATTTTCTTTTTATCTTACCTAGCTGCAAGTTCGCAATGTAGCTAGGTGGTGAAAAAAATCCTAGGATTTCTACCCATTTTCTTCTAAAAGTTCTCTTCTACTCATGGCGAAGGAGATGGCGGTTGTGATGCCCCGGAAATTCGTATATATTTTCTGAGGATTTTCCGGAATCTAATTTATGGTTATTGGACGGTTTCGTGGCTCGTGGACGGAGCGGAAGTGTTCCGGACAAATAGTGCGGATATTGGGGGGGTTCAAGGTTGACTTTTGATACGTTAAGATTCTCTGAAAACTTCATTCACAAAAGTTGTAGAACGCGTCGAAACGAGTTCGTGGACATGTGGAACGCGAGAATCGGAGTTCGTATGTGGAAGTTTTGGATATTCTTGGAAACCACTATAAATAGAAGTTTCCCTTTCGGAAAATTTACTATTTCCATTTGAGTTTCTTTTTCCGGAAATCAAACTCTCCGTTCTCTCTCTTCCTTGCGTCAGACCCGACCCAAACCCGGAAACTCGACCCGGCTTTTCCGGTGAGCTCCGGCAGTCTCTGGCGGTGAAACCTTCCAAATCGACTCGCCTTCTAACTCCGGTCGTCTCTGTGACATCCTCTAGAGGCGATATTCATAGTGTGCGGCGCAGCAAAGCGACGAAGTTTGGTGTTTTCTGACCCGGTCAGAAAACGCAGCTCCAGCGACGCCACGGCTTCATCCTTCCTGTGTTGAGCTCGAAGCAGCCTCCTTCTTCAATCCTTGGGGTTGGTTTAGATCGATTCAAGTGGAAAACTGTTCAGCTCGGATTGAACAGTGATTCACGATTTATGAGGTAGTTTTCGACCCTTTTCACTTCGATTCTGATTTCATGCTAGTTATGAAAGTTGATAAGCATGCTCAGAAGAAGATCATTGATGTTGGGAGTTTTGTGAAATGTTGAGTTTTGGCCAGTGGTGGTGGGCCACCTCCTATCGTGGCGTTCGGGCGATATTCCGGCCATATAAGGGACTGTTTCTGGTTTTAAATATTCTCTACTCGTCGATACAAGTGTTTCGATATGTACTACGCAATTTTTAGAGTTCGTATGAAATTGTTATGATTTTTACGGTTTTGGACCGTTCAATTTATTCGATCCGTGAGGATTCGAGCGTCCAATTGACTTGTGGTTTAGTCATATCGATCGTGGAAGTATTCCGGAGACTTTGGGAGGTCTCGGATGTGGTTTCGCCTCAATTGGCATTACTTTGGGATTGTGGTTCGATTTGGGGATTCGAACTTTAATTATTTGTGATTCGTTGACTGTATCAAGGCTGCGTTTTCCTTAGGTGCTTGACAGAGTGCGTTGTGTAAGTAGTCTAATGGTGTGAAGACGCAGCGGGAGTTTCAAGATGAGTAATCTCACAATGTTCATTTACGAACGGATTAGTTGGTATTAGTGGCATTCCTGAGTGAATGACCACACACACACACACACACACACATATATATTTATGTGAAATATATATGTGTGGGTGAGTTCATTCTCGTTTTGTAATGTGACTTTTTGGGAAAAAATTATGGTGGGAAATGGTATTTTCTATTGTTTTGAAAAGTGTTTGAGGATTTGGGGAGTTACAGGTTGTGCTTCTCCTTTTGGATTGGGTAACATTTTCAGGTCCGGTATGACCATTATAAATGTTTTAATCTGACGACTAGTGGTCCGAGGATTTGGGGAGTCACAAGTTGTGATTTCTCCGTTTGATTTGATTTAACATTTTGGGTCTAGTGTGTGACTAGTTTAATGTTTTGATCTGAGGGTCAGGTTGGCCTACGGATCCGGGGCTGCAGGTTGCATCCTCAGGCAATGTTATATCGTAAGGTTGAACCTTGGCCAGGTGACAGGTTACGATTCAGTTAGAGCTCTAGTCTGTCTGCCATCATACCTCATGGATCTAAGTATGTTACTTACGACTCCTGGGTACATATTTTGTCCAGGTTGGACCGAAGTTTCATATTTGATTTGTTAGGTTAGCAATTGATATGATTTATGTGTGTTGATGTTTTGTCCAGATTGGACCAAAGTTTCATATTCTATTTGTTAGGTTAACAATACATATGATTGAGGTGTGTTGATGTTTTGTCCAGGTTGGACCGAAGTTTCATATTCTATTTGTTAGGTTAACAAATGATATGTTTTGTTGTGAGTTGACTTTTATTATCCAGGTTGGATCGATTTATCATATTTGAATTGTTAGGTTAACGATTTATATGATTTTGTCATGGTGTAACTTTCGTTGTTTTCTTTTGGGAAAAGAGTATTGTTTTGGGAAGCATGGTATGTTTTCCTTATTCTCAAGTTAAAAGGTTTTCCTCGTTTTTGGCGTGAGTTGTGTGGTGTTTGTTTTGAGTTACTCATACAGGCTTGCAAAAGCTTACCGGGCTTGTTGTGTGGCAACCCAGTGCATCATTCAAACGGTGTAGGGGTTAATCCTGCAGGTCAGGATAATTGTGCCTGAAGCTGAGATCGCGTGCTTATAGCTATAAGGTAGGAAGCCAATTTTGTGACTTTACCATTATTAAGACTTCCGCTTTTAGGAGAATTGCAATTGGATCTTGCACTATGAGCAAATCAAAGGACTCTGCCGAGCTTGTGGTCCATTCAGGCACGAGGTAGATTGATGTGATCCATTTTTGGTTTCATCAGATGGCAAGACAGGTGGCATAGGAGGCAGGGGCGACGTCGGTGAAATGAGCTGGAATGGTTGTCAATGTTATGGTTGTGAGAGGCGTGCAGAAATCTGGAGCTGGGGTGAGTTCGGGCCAGGCTGGACCGGTGACAGAGATTAGGACTTTGAACCCTAGTGTGGCGGATAGAGGTGGCAAACATTGCGCTAGGCTTGAGCACTGCACGAATCTGGCACATGCAAAATCGGCATAGCACGGCCCGAGCACGATTAAGGGTGGGCTAGGCAGGGTGGGGCCAAGGTATATTAGCCCATGGCCGGTCAGGACCAAGCCCATTATTGGCTTGACACAACCTGAGCATGACATATTGAGGGCCGGCTCATTATAAACATAAAATTTCCTTTTATTTTGAAAATATAAAAATTTACAGTGAAGAGATCTGAACATCCTTTCTATTCAAAATTTCTTGACAATTTCACCCATTAATGTTGACGAAGTAGTGAAATAGAACATTATCTCTTTATTTTAACATTTTTTTCTTCTAAATATTAAATACATGTTTATTAAAGAAGACTAATCTCACAATAATACAATCAAAGGATTTATAAATAAAAAAAAATATGATAATAAATCTTTTATGGTTTGCATTTTTTTTTCTTTTTTTGAATCAATCCATCAATGATTGTCATTAATTCTCAAGCCAGGATGGCCATTATATATCCTTTCGCTGCCATTGACTAGATAGGCAAGAGGCTGTGGGGGTACAACAGTGGTACATAAGGATAGACCACTAATTAAATATCTAGCGCTCACTTAAAAAAGCAAGCCTATAAGCGATGGAAAAAAAAAAATAGCAGATAGACAAGCAACTACACTTATTAGCGCTCATTAAGGAACTAACAAGCATATGTCCCTCAAAATAGGGTTATTGAAAGTAAAAGCTAATAACATTCTATATGGCCGAGGTCTAAACACACGGTCCAAATGACAAAGTAAAGGTCCAGGGCAATAACCAGCAGCCCTAAATCCCATTAGGAAAAAATTCAGCCCAAGACCCAACAGACTGGCCTAAACACCCACTTCGCGGCTAAGTCAATCACAGCCATCGCCATGATCGCCACCACCAAAACCAAAAACATCTTCTGTGCCTTCCTTCGATGCTACCACCCACAAGAGCAAATGAACTCGAGCATAACCGAAACATATTCGAACCCCAAAGGATTCAAACATCTCAATCCCCAAGCCGCCATAACTCCCATCGATGTCGCCGTTTGAGTTTGGAAGATTAGGCTCCGAAAACCTGCTCCTTGAATCAGTGCCTGCAACCTCCATAGCCGTGAAGCCTCAAATCTGGAAACTCACGCTAACTTCTTTACTGCAATCTCCAAGCCCGAGACTCCTAGAAAGCCTGCAATAGAGAGCAAACACCCGTCCGGCAGCACGAACCGCACACCATCAGCATGGCCAAGGCCACCTCTGACAATGGGGTGTCGCTGCCGGACGAGCATAATCTTCACGAGGTTCTAGAACCAAGTAGAGGCGGCCAAGGCTTGGTAAAGTTGTCACATTAGATATAGTTTCAATCCTAAATTAACATTACTAACATTTCATTGCGTTTTTCTTTCTTTCTTTCTTATAGTAGAATATAAAAACCATCCTTTCAAATATATGAAAAAAAAAATATAAAAACCATTAGGAAACTAATCTTAGAAAACTATTACGATTAGAAAAAGTGTTATGAGTTTTATTTATTTTATTTTTCAAAGTAGTTAAATATAATCAATTTTCAATTACAAATAAAACATAAAATACTAAAATTAAATTTGTTTAAATCGTGCCTAATTTTGGGATGGTCTGAGCACAACACGATATTTGCTCGGGCCATGGACCGGGCCGGGTTTAATGTTCAAGTAAATGGGCCGGCATGAGCCTGAGCATGATAATAAATAGGTCGGCCTGAGCTCGGCTCTAAGCAAAAAAAGAGATCGGGCCGGTCCGTTAGCCACCTCTAGCGGCGGAGAATCTCACTGTTGAGGCTAGGGTTCTGCCTCTGTCGAGAATGGGCAGGCTATTCTCGACGGTCGACTTGCAAGCTATACGAGGCTGGGAGGCCGTGATTGTGAGTGTGCTATACCTGTGGCGGTAGCGCCTTAGGTGGTGGCAGAGCAGTTGACTCATGTGGTGCGGCTTTCTGGGAACCGAAAGGAGGCCAAACTCTCCTAACTAGGGCAGGACAAAAGCCCAAGTTGACTGGGGTGGAGGACTTTGCACCGTTGGATGTTGAGGAAGGCTTTCCTAATACTAATACACCACATGTCACCCAAGAGAAACGAGGCCGTCCGAGGTGGTAAATATTTTTGAGGGCTATGTTGGGTGTTCTTAAGCCCAAAAAGAAGTGATTCCCGCATGGCCACACACAGATGTTGAGGAGGAGGCTATAGAGCCTGATTGGTTGAGGGATCTAAGGAAGCTGTGGAAGCTCCCTTGAAGGAGGAAGTTGCTGCTGGTGCTACTCTCTTGCTTGAGATGGCACCAAGTTCAGTTCAGGATTGAGGGATGTTGCCAGGAATACCTAGCTTAAAAAGGTTGAATTGCTTAGATAACGGCACTATTTAACAATCATTTGTGCTGGTTATTATGTGTAATTTCGCTGTACTACAAAATAGTTTGGCTAAATCATTTGACCATATCACAATCACTCTCAATCTGTAGGACACAATGTTCTTAGACTGATAATAGTTTGGGAATACAGTTGAACAAGGATGTCTATTATAATTTATAAATTGGCCAAAATATGCACCAACGGTTCAATTCTTGAAAGCCAAAATTGTATGATCTACACATCACATTACATCCATATTTTTGGTCCCCAAAATTTGGGATAAGGGCTAGTTGGCTATTGCATGATATGGCTGCGATGTGCGATGCAAAATCAGAAGAGTCCCCTCAAAGCTTGGCAGTTAATCCTCTTAGACAAGCAGAACTGCATTTACACATCCATCGTTCTCTGGATTATTTGTCACCTGAGCATATTTCCCTGTATTTACCAGCAAAGATGAGTACAACCACACAATATAAAAATCTAAAAGTACCCTCATTTAAAACAGGGGGAGTATGATGGCAAAGTTAATTGAAAATTAAGCAAAATGCCAAGCACATGGAGGTTTTGAACTCACCCCATACAACTTTCCCGTTAGGTGTGACAAGACCAAGTTCACTTACATTCACCTGAAATTCAGGGATAAAAAAACAACAAACAGCCTGAGAAATCATGTTATTAAAGTTATAAGTCATGAATCATCACAGAAGACTCAGATAGGTACCTCAATGATGGTTCCCTTGGTCAAGACACCAAGAGAGGTGTACATTTGACCATTGGGGTTTTTCTTCACACCGATAATCTCAAGGTTAAAAGTACATTTGAGTTCAGGGTGTGTCACATGAGCTTTAGTGAATCGCAATCCACTGGGCCGGATAAATCGCTCATATTTGGGAGGTTTCCTGGTAAAACCAGGTCCCACAAATGTGGCTTTTGTGATCATCCGCTTCCATTGCTTAGCTGCACAGAAGAACCAAAATATAAGCTACCAAGAATAGGAGCAACAAAATTACATTGTATATACCTGCGCAAAAGTTTTACAACCGTAGCATGAAAATATATGAATGAAAAACAATTTTATCTGGTTGTCTGGAAAATAGTAATTATAAGCCTAAATAATGAATATATAAACTACCAATTGACTTCAAACTTTATCAATGGGAAGCTAACTTAAATCTTGGATGCATAGGGATAGAGAGAAGGCAATTCTTACTCTTGCGTTTGCCCGTTCGAAGCACTTTAAACATCTCATCTTCAGCCACAGGCCTTACCTGGAAAAGATACAACTCAGTCAGAAAATTGTTTATTCACACATTAAAAAGTACAGGGTCCAAAAGTTGCACTTGAGTTACCTTAGGCAGAGGGACTTCCCATTTCCCAGCTTTCTCTTTCCGTTTTTGCTTGATGGAATTGCTAAGAGTCTATTTACAGCATAAAGTCAGATACCGACATGAAAATCTATCTTAATCATTGTATTTAATGGCCATTCAACCATACCTTTGCTCGTGTTGTATTGTCACGATCCAACAAATATGTTGGAACAGCTCCTTCATGAACATCATCATCAACCTTGTGCCTAGTCGATGACTCCTCATGCATAGCCAATCTGTCAACATTCACAAACAATATTTAATTGTGAAATACAGGTCATTATAATCACTAGTTCAATAAACAGTAAATAGTAAACACACTCTTCAGTGTGTGCTACCAACACAACGGCAAACTACCTGATAAGCGTATAAGCGTATAAACTTGTACATATGATAGTAACTTTGTATTGTGCTTTATCACACAACAAACTAATAATTCTCAAGCAATTATTGCTACATGAATATAAATATATAATACTTTCAAGTCAAGAAGAACATATTAACAGTCTAGGGTGGAAAAAAGAACCATATCAATAACCACGAAAGAAGAATCTCAAAATCATTTACTACATGCTAAACATATTTACTGGTAATAGAAAACTTCTGAGTTATGAGCAAAGTTGTAAGAGAACAATCCTCAGAGTAGAACTAAGAAGAAATAAACAAAAAGGTTCAATTAAATTACTCTAAAACACAGGAAAGAGAACTCACGTTTTCTTCATTAGAGCCTTTTCTGCATAGCGTTTCTTGGCAAACATCTTGCCTTTAATACCCAGAGCCTGTTCCATTACAAAATTAGTAAGAAACATAATAAGAATGGAATTTTATTTTATTTTAATTTCTCAGGACAGTAAGGGGAAAATAATAGATTTGACCTTTTGCGCGATTTCAGAGCGCTTGTGGACCTCACGAGCCTCCTTCTTGCGCTTGCGCTCAAAGTGGTCAGGTCTGTACCCATATCGCTTCCTGTGAAGATCTATATAATCTCCCTGCGGCTGAATTCCACAAATAACAAACAATATGAAATTTCATCCTAAATAAATAAGATAGATATAAACAGAGAGAAAGAGATAAAAATAAAAAAATAAAAAAAACAAACCATGGTTATAGGGATTTGTTGCTCTCAGTTCGTTGTTATAAATCACAAGCAAGCCTCAACAAGAATCTACAAAAGACTGACAGATATAACATAAAAAAACATTAGAAAATCATCCATCAAAAACAAGTGCATAACATAATTATTCAACAGCAAAACAAAACAAAACAAAATATATAGAAACATCAAATCAAATTTTCTTTATCTGATTCGCTTTTATATCTCTCATTCAGCAAACTTCCCCAACCAAAATTTCACTCATACCGACTCCCACAATTTGAAAATCGAAGGTGATAAACCCTAAAACATCCTAGGCAAACAATCATATAACTTTACCATGACATCACGATTCGTGCAATACCCAATAGTTTCAAACCCAAACTCCCAACCAAATACTTATACAACTGTTTCACTAGTGCTAAGTTCCCTAGTACTAGGGAAACTACAGCCATTTCACTTTCCAATTTTCTGGGGCATCTTTTTCAGTGAACGATACCCCAAACATGGTTAGGGTAATTGGGTTCCTATTTCCTCAACGAGGCCTTTGATCCCCACCAGCAGTGTTTAGCATAGTAGTGGAGGACTATTAAAAATTATAATGCTAATCACATGGAAGCCTAGAGCAAGCAATAATTTCATTCTAGTTCACAGATAGGCAAACAAAATCACTCTCTACGTAATGTAAAACCAGACCTAATGAACGGCCCATTCTAAACCTTCATCAGATAATAGAACAAGGGCTTATTGAACTACACATATATCCTTGAAGGCTTCGACACTAAGACCCAAATTTCCCAGGAAACCAAATAACAAGGGGGGTGTGTGAAGAAACGGACCTGAGACTCTGAGAGACACAGAGAGAGAAGCTTGCCCAGCTTCGATGAACTGATGAAGAGACAAAAAGATGAAGGCCGGGGTGTGTTTTTAGGTTTAGACACCCAGTATCAGCCGCCACAACCAATGGAAAGTGGACACCTAATACTGAAATTAAAAAAAAAAAAAACCGGTTCGGTTCGGTTCGGTTGAACCGATTTTTCGAATACATACTGGCACTGCTCTTACCGGTTTAGTACGGTTTTTGGCACCGATTGGCCGATTCGGTTTTGAACAAGAATCTCCCATTATTTTCTCTTTCGGCTATTACTTTGTATTCATTTAATTCTAGTTGTATAACAAGTTTTTATTTTTTGTTTTGATTAAATAATATCCGCTCAGTACAATTTAATCTAGTAACATAAGTCTATTCTCTTTGTAAATAAGAGTCGTAAGTTCATTCATGAAAGATTGTTTATGTAATAAAAAACAAAACAAAAAAAGGCCAAGTCCAATGAGGGTGATAGAAGGGTTGAGGGAAGCAGATCGACAAGGGACTCTTGAAAAATCTCGCGGGTGGCTGAGAAGGGGAACCCGAATCAAGAAGCTGGAAAAAAGAACTACAAGGGGGCCTGTCATGAGACAATCTCCACCCCATACGGCCATACCATGCTTTGTCCGACTCAGAAATTCAAAGTGCCAAGAGCTTGACCCCTGATACTCATGAAATGAGTTTCCAATTGATTGTCCAATAAATCTAAACGGGGCTTGATCTTCATCGTCGATGTAAATTGAACGAAAAGAAACATCTGAAACTGTTAGGAAATCATTTTCTAGTAAACAGAGCTGAACACATTCCGTTTTGCAGAAATAACAAGACAAGACATCTGTGTATGCATGCGCTTTGTAAACCCACAAGCAAACAGGTATCCCATGATGGAACAGACTTCACTTACGGAAACTTGACATCAGACGGTTACTTGGGGAAACTTGACAGGGGAAGACTTGTTGCCATCAAATGGATAGAGGAATTCTGAAGACATTTTGGATTTCAAAACCACCACTTCCAGGATTCCATCTGGCCGAAAGACAGGAGAAAATAGTCGAGTATCAACAGATCCAGGAAGATTAAAAGAGATGGTAAATGGTCCAGCTGCACATAGTTGCTGGACTTTCATCTGGTACACAGTTGATGAGTTTATGACAAGTCCAGTCTCTGTCATGACTCCTTCAATATGAACCTTCCCGTCACTTTCAATCATACATTTCACTGTACCTGTTAGACCAAGGTTACCTACTTGGTTATTACAATCTCTAATCATTATGGTAGGCATTTAAAAGAGTGTCACAGTGCAATAAAGAGTGCTTGTGCACCACGTATGAGATGATGTACATATATGATGAAATTAAAGATAAATAATCCTACTTTGTTTCCTCCGAAGACCTGGAAGTGCAACTCGAAATAAGTAGGCAGCATCACTCACGCCAATGTCAACATGACCAATAGCTGGTCCAGCAGTACCTTCATTTGCTGTTCCAGTTATAACAACAGCTGGCTTCAGACATGGATGGTAACCAACATTTTGGCTGTCCATGCTATCAAATTTGCTTCTTTATGGTCTAGATCTCTCAGATGCACCTATTAATTTTATTTAAATAAGTAACCGGGCAAGCACAAGATAAGAAAGATATTTATTGATGAGCAAAAGTTAATTTCACATGTAATCCGAGATTTAGCATGATGTAAATTTCAAAAATAGGAAAAATAAAAGCTTGCATACAAGTAATATCAAAACTTACTAAAAAGAAATTATATTGTTTATTTGGAAATATAAGATTACAAGAATCTGCAGATGATCGATTTCATCGTCGATGTCATGTACAATGGGTGAATGATACGGATCATTTTTGTATCAGTTTTTCTTCCTTATTAACTTGTAAAGAACTAGAGAACAATGACAATGACAGTAGCTAAAGTCTTCTTAAGAACAATAGATGTATACATATATATTTGGCTGTGCCTCCAGAGGTTCAGAACCAATTAATAGTGTGTTTATAAAACTGCAAGGGGACCAAATCCAGTAAACAACCAAGTGCAGGGCATATCTATGGGTGTCTACATACACTAAATTGGGTCACAGACAATGTTCTAAAAATCCCTCTGGGAGGTCTAGGCACTAGAAGGTGATCAGCCGCCTCGACTAGTCTAGGCGGCTACTAGGCATGCTGGGTTTGAGAAACATGTTCAATTTTTTTTTTTTTTGGATCAAATATTAAAAAACCTTCTTTTGAGAAAATCTGTCAAAGGAAGTTTCTCCACTTCTAAAAAGCATAAAGCAGAAAACAAGATTAATAGATCACTCTAATAAGTTAATGGAATAAACCAAAGAAGGCTGAAGCCCCCAACTATTAAAACCACAAAGCAGTGCTTAGTAGCTTTACATGCTTAATCATAGTAATGGACTATTAAAGGTTATATGCTAATCACATGGAAGCCTACAGCAAGCTAACAAGTAACTCAATAATTTCATTGTAGTACTACTTCTAGCTAGGCACCCCTACCCAGATGGCACACAAATTAAGTACTGGAATACAACAGAGAAGCATGATAATAGGTCGTACAGAAGATCAGCTAAGGATTGTCTATATTCATACATCCAACTAAGATAACCATCATTGTCTTGGCTACAAGCCTACAACAAAACTTAAATCACTCTCTACGTAATGTTGGACTACTCCACATGCATATATAATAAACGGCAACAGACTAGTGCTCCGACTGTTGTGAGGCTTTTCACCCCAGAGACTTTTCTTGTTCCCTGCTTGCCTGCCATGGGATCAAACACACCCATACCACAAGGGACTTGAGGTATTCTAACCATTACCCATCTGACTCTACAATGAGGCATCACCATTTTATCTATAAGAATTAATATTACCGAAGGATAAGCAAGTTACAACGAATTCATGCACATGCACGTAGATCATTAATTGCTATAAGATTCCGTAATGATAATATAGCATTCGCAAAATCAAACCTTCTATTTCCACATGTACCAGACACGATCAAAAGAGCAAGAATAAGTAATTAATGTAGAATAAATTAAATGGAATTTTTCAAGTCGGCTCATAAAATTGAAATCAAACACATTTCACCATGTTGGAGTTATCACAAGGATTGCAAGGGTTCAAACGCCGTAAAAGAAAATGGGGTTGCGAGCACTAGAACAAGCCAAAACAAAATAGCCCCTAGACAATGTGCTATGTGGCAGTAGTTGCCACCTCACCATCGTCTTCAACCTCTCATCAGAACCCATATTATTCAGATTTCCGCACCAGAAAATCTGATCCAGCCCCGCCCACATTTCAAAATTCTCTACAAGGACTCAATTCTTATCCGTTTTAGGTGATTCTTGATCCTAAGGAAAGGGGATGAAACCTTCTATAACGTTTTATCCTCAGTTGAAGAATTCAATAAAACAGGTGAGCTTTGAAACTCAGCTGGGTCGTTACTGTAAGCACCGAAAAAGTTACAGCTTCTCTCTACGATAACTCCCTTGTTTCTCAACCAAATTAAGCAGATAATACATCAACCTTATGCTACCCGAAAATCCCAAAAATTGTGTGTAATCAATTCATGGATTCGAGGACTATCAAGAAAAATAATTTTACCAGCACCAAAACTGTAAAGGAGAAATATGAAAAACCAACCAAAGCTTTCCATATAATTGAAATTCTTAGCAAAAGAATGAAGCAGATCATTTAAGGGAGCAAACCAATTAGGTAATAGATGACGCGGACGAGAAAACCAGAAACCATAATCTGTTGAACCATGAAACTAGAGCTCACCTCTCAGATAACTTCGCACCAAAACAAGACTTTGAGTCTTCCTGCCCTTTCTTCGAGACTGCTAGGACTCTAGGAGCGAAACCCTTCTCTATTTTCCTCTATTGGCGTTTTTTTTTCCCCTTAAATAAACAATAAAAAAAAACTGAAACAGCAATTTCTTAAACATATCGTAGGCCCCACATGTCTTAAATCGAGTGGGTTTAGAACTTTAGAATCAACTTATATATTAGGGCTAAATACTGATTATTATTTTGTAGTTTGGATCCAAAATTAATTCAGTCTCTGAATTTTTAATTTCATCAAAAACACGCCTGTACTTTCAATTTTGATCTAATAGATCTAATTTATTAGTCTTCCGACAATTGTTGACATGGCTCATATATGGCATATGTTTTATGATGTAGTGCTGAGGTGGCCTGCATAGTCAATTTAGAAGTGAGATCCACTATTAAAAATCTATCAAATAAATAGTTTTTCAACAAATAATCCAACTATAACTTGAACCCATAACAGAATATTAACGAATTAGACCTATTAGATCAAAATTGAAAATGCTGGTGTGTTTTTGATGAAATTAGAAGTTTAGGGACTGAATTGATTTTAGACCTAAACCATAGGGTTGTAACTAGTATTTAGCCCTATATATTACAATGGGATCAAGATCCTCTCCTAACCTCACAGTCTACCTAAGCTACCTAAGCTTTAAAGGAGCCAAGGAGGTAATGCCACATGGCTATTATGAGATCCAACGGTACGCAACAAACTCACATGATTTTTCTCTATTAGTTTTGAGTTTTATTTTGTCTTTTGCTAAACTTGTTTCTTCTCTTTGTAATTCATTTCATCACTTCTGTTCTTCTTTCTTCTTTCTGTTCTTCTTTTCCTGATCACTAGACCCAAAATCTCATGTCTTGCTTCTATAGCCCCTATGCACTCTTCTTAAATAGACAACTTGGGTTTATGTTTGAGTCTGAAATTACATGTCATATCGACGAAATCAATTACCACAACTGCAAAATGAATCTCAAAATGAGCACAATCACTACTGCTTCCATCAAATTTTCAGAAAAATCAAGAGCTCCCATCAAATTCGTCGAAACTCACTTGAGAGTATTTGTTAAGGGTGTTGAGTGAACTGTTATACCATCAATGTGTTTCTTCTGGAGTTCTGGGTTTGATAGCATGGATCAGATCTATCCTTAGATTCTTCTCATCAAAATCCAATAATTACAAGGCCTACTGTGTTTACAAGTCTTGATCCCTCTTTCCATCAATTGCATTTACAAGCTAGCCTTGATCCCTCTTTCCTACCTCCACTGCTACTACTATAGGGCCATCGGGATTCGGGAATACAGCTCTTTCATCAAAACCTATCATCAAGGCATGAGCAACTCCAATGCTCTCAGAAGATTAACCACATGGTCACAGAAGGAAGTTTGAGCAAGATGTTCTATGATATTGATGATCAGTCTGGGTTTCTGCCATGGTTGAAACAACACCAATTCAATTGGTGACTAGCATTCCCGATTCCGTCCCATCAATTGAATCCCAGCCAATCCCATAAGAAAATTTACCAACCACCAAAACCCATAAGGACGAGTCAAGAACTCAACAAAGACCAAGAAAATTTGAACAGAAGTGGAACTAAGTGGTAGTAAAATCAAGTCAAATTTGGTCAAGAAGAGAGTTTTGGAGGATGAAGATTAGAAGAGTGTATCGGTAGGGAAAAATATCATTGGTTTTTGTCTTTTTGATGTCAATCACTACGTGGTACTATTATGGTCATTGGATGTTTCTGTTACATGTGTCATCACATGGTTGAAAGCTTAGGAAGGTTAGGCAACTTTCTTGCTTAGGAGAAGATCATCTCCCATTACAATAAGGGAAAATTGTCCGTACAACACCTAACCTTTATTTCATTCTAAACTTTAGTATATCACGTTCAGATAATATCGGAATGGCATTGACCCCGACCGAAGAATGATACCTAGAGTCGTTAGCTCCGTTACATAAGCTGACAACTGTCATATTTTGATCATTAAATGACCAATTTTCCCTTTATTTTTTATTTTCCTTAGTTTTCTTCATATAATAAAAAAAGAGAATTTTTTTTTTTTGGGGAATGCCAAACTTGCTCCACCTTTGGCGGCCCCCAGTCAGTGCCGTACCTTTGTAGACTACTTCCTCTTCTTCTTATACTTCAAGATCGGGAACGCAAAAGTAGAATTTTGATCATCACCTCCTACTTGCCTCTCGTTTCTTCTTTCTTTCTTCTTCATTTCAATCATTTGTACCTTCGTACATTCTTGATTTCTGTTTACAGTTGAAGGCTTTTGGGTTTGTTTGTGCAAATATGGATGTTCAAGATTTATGGGTGGTCATCTTTGTTGTTGGGTTTTGCTTCTAAGCTCAGGTTTTGAGCTCTCATTTTGTGACCTGCAATCTGAATTTAAAAAAATAAAATTTAAATAAAATTTTAATCTAATCCATTTGATTAATTAAACCCATTCATGACAAAACTTTAGTTTGTGGTCAAATGATGCCAGCCTAACCCACTTGATGAATTCATTACATGCTTCCTCTTTCCTATCTCGTCTCTATCTAGAAAGCCATCGACTGACAAACCAACAATTACAGCAGCAACTTACACCAACAGAATCATTCAACTGAATTTGCCAATTTCCATCTTCTTTGAATGATTAGAATGCATTGGAGGAGTTCATGGGTGGTCTGCAAAGTGACGTTGGTGGTTGGGGCAAGAATTTCTCTAATGATTGCTATAAATGGGCAAGTATTACTTGCAACTCTTTGTTCTCTCTTGGATTGGATGATTTTGTTGATACTTGGGAGTGGTTGAGTTGGATCTTTCGAGTAAAAAAACTAATTGGGAATCTCTCTAAATCTTTGGGAATATTCTTGGAACAACTTAGAGCTCTCAATCTTTCTCAAATTTTTTTTTTTAAAAAACTCACTTCCTACCTCATTGTTCCAATTCAAACCCAGAAACATGTTGATGACAATTATCTCAACATCGCGTAGAAACATGTTGATGACAATTATCTCAACATCGCGTAGATTGATCTTCAGAGTAGCCAATTCTTTCTCCCTCTTTCTCATAGCTTCCAAATTGGCTTCTAAGGTAGCAGCGATGGAAGCCATGGCCTCTTGGAATCGGGTGGAATCAAACTGGTGATCTTCCACTCAGTCAGTGAGTTTGTCGAAGGCTTTGCTCTATTGCTGCAAGTCCTTGGAGTCCTTGATCTTATCAATTCATTCTTTAGGTTCGTTAAGGCTGGGTCCGATCTTAGAGACGGCAATGATATCAGTGGTTCCATTGAGACCAAATTGAGATTGAGAGAGAGAGAGAGAGAGAGATCGAAGTCTTCATCGGACTTCGGGTCGGTGAAGGTTGAGTCCAAACTGAGAGACAGCGACGAAGCCGGTGGCTCCGTTGAGACCGAGGAGATTTGAATGAGAGAGAGACAGAGACAGAGGAACAGTAGGGTGAAAGAAAAAGAAATACAGTAGGGTGAAAGAAAAAGAAATAGAAAAATGTTTTAGGGAATCGATATTTGAGAGAGAATTGCTGTGTATTCTTATTGATAATAGGGGCTTCTTTATATAGAGAATTACAATGCATAGAATCTGAATCGCACAAGGAAAGGTAATCATACAATGAATGGATATCTCTAAGATATTCACCGAGATTCTCTCTAATTAAAACCCTATTACCACTAGGTTAAGTAACCTAGAATTTGGGCTAGGCACAATTTGGATTTACTTAAACACTTCCCCTTGTGTCGTCCAAAAGCGGTGCTTCTCTCGTTGCCTCGTTAAAAACCTTGTTGAGTAACAAAAACTCTGTGGGACAAAAATAACCTCTGTCGAAGGGAAAAAAAAGCACAACACACCCTTCACGTTTCGAGACCATCCATGTAGACACCTCCCCCTGATGTCTGCATCTCCCCCTGATGACAACGGTCATGGGAGTTCAGATAACATCCGTAAACGATGCTGCCAACAAGTTTCTCGAAAGTGGAATTTAGGCAATGACTTAGTGAGCAAGCTTGCCACACTGTCCTCAGATTGAACCCAGTTCACTTTGATCTTGAGGAGAGTTTGTTGTTGCTGATTATCCTTGTCGCTTTTGATGTAGCCTTGCTTTATTTGTTCAAAACAAGCAGTATTATCCTATACGCTCGTAGGCTCATCTGTGGTAGACCTTAAACCACAATTGTTCGAACATGCGTAATTATGGATCCAATCCTTATACATTCATGAACCACTTCGTGAAGAGCAATGATCTTTGAATTGTCCGAAGATATAGTGACTAGGGTCTATTATGTAGACCTCTAAGATATCACGGTCTTTACCCATGGTGACCACTTAACCAATTTGGGAAGACTTTTGTGCAGGTCAGAAAGATACCCAATATCAACAAAACCTTCCAAAATGCTTATCGTTTTGGGATGGAGATAGTGGACTAAGGCCAATGTTGGCGGCTCCTAGTGTGTGATAGGTCCGAAACTCCAAATCTATCATCTCTCTATAGGGATAAAGCATGCCCCCATCAGTCGTACATCTCTAGTATCGAAAGATATCTTTTTCCACCAATCCAATGGTGTCGCGTTGGCGCACAGCTATACCTAGCTAACAAGTTAATAACATATGAGATGTCTGAAACTCCGAATCCATCATCTCTCTATAGGGATAAAGCATGCCCCTATCAGTCGTATATCTCTAGTATCGAAAGATATCTTTTTCCACCAATCCAATGGTGTCGCGTTGGCACACAGCTATACCTAGCTAACAAGTTCATAACATATGAGATGTCGGTCTTGTGCATTGAGCTAAGTACAATAATATGACTATTGTACTTAAGTAGGGCACTTCTGCCTCTAGCACATCCTCGTCATCATCCTTCAGACGAAGAGGATCCTTTTCAGGATCAAGACTACAGATGATCATGGGGGTGCTTTAAGTTTTGACCTTGTCAAAATGCTTAAGCACCTATCAACACGATGCTCAAGTTCCAAACCAAGACATAATCGTGTTCTCCCAAATCTTTCATCTCAAAATCGGATTTTAAGTGTTCAACGGTTTCCCTTAACTCCTTAATGGCTTCTAATGAAGATCATGTCCAACATGAATAGTTATAGAATCAGAAACTTGTTATGAAAATGCGCGAGCATATCCCTTCCTAATCAAGTAGTCACTTTAGTGAGCGTTTCAATCTTATTGCAAAAGTGCTCCGTGGTCTAGAGCCACTTGACTTAGATAAATGAAGTCCACCATGAACCTTCATGTATATTTTATATCTAGATCCCTATAGAGATACGTGGTGACCACATTCGTAAGCCGCATGATCAGTTATTTGGAAACTACCAAACTGACAGGGTAGTGGAGTGCAATGACATCCATTACGAGAGAATATGTCTCATCGTAGTTGATTCCAGGGCGTTTTGTGAGAAGCCTTGAGCCATAAGGCGAGATTACCATCTCTTTTTCTCAACACGCTTTCTAACGAAGACCCATTAGTCAACAGGTTTTATGTTAGGAGATGTTGGCATCACTGGCTCAAAAACCTTCCTCTTCGTTAGAGAATCCAACTTAACCTGGATCGCATTTTTTCATTTTGGCCAAATTTCTCTACATTGGCATTCATTTATCAACAGAGCGTGGTTCGATATCATCGGACTCAACAAACTCACGTGCAACTACATCATCAATTATGATGGAGTTTCTATCCCACGTCTCATGTACACTAGTGTAATTTTCAAAGAGCTCTATATTCTCAGGAATAGGTTCTAACGTTGAGGCGTCCCCCAATGGTAACCTTAATTCGGAAGATTCTCATGAGACGGATTTTGAGTCTAGATGATCAAAGGATTGGAATGTGCCAAAGTATCATTCGAACCCACGGGCCTCCCACGCATCCTAGATGGGGCTATGGCCTATAACGCCAGAGTGTCACTCTCTTTGGCATTGGTGGCATGCCTACCTCCATATAGGGTGGCGCTACGTCCTCTCGTAGGAACGTCCATCCTTGCAGGCATGTTTGCAGCATATTTGTGTGATTTTGTCACTTTAACGGGGATCAGATGAGACATAGTGGGGACAGACCATGACAATTCCTGTCGTTCATGTTGAACATTCGTGTTCTTATCTCCCCCTAACGACGGGAAGACTGTCTCATCAAAGTGACAACCCACAAATCTAGCGGTAAGGAGATCGCCTTGCAAGGGCATTAAGTGGCGGACGATTGTCAGAGTCTCAAATCCAACGTAGTTGGCCATTCGTCTGTAAAGACCTGTCATAGTGCGCTGTGGCAGCACAATTGGCACATAAATGGCTTACTCAGAGTTGCGTAAGTGCGATACTTGTACCCTGTCACTAGCTGTAACGCAGAGATAGATTGAGTGGTGGTGGGTCGTAGACGAATTAGCATCGCTGCATGTGATATTGCATCACCCCAAGCAGATATAAGGAGATTGGTGCGCATTACCAATGTCCTGACTACCATCGTAATCATTTCCGTGAGACCATTTGAGTGTGTTCATGAGAATATGATTTCCAACATCAGTCCCATTGCAATAACCATCGAAAGTCTTCCATGTAAACTCTCTAGCATTGTCAAGTCCAATTGACTGAATATGATGATTCGGGGAGTGAGCCCATTGTTATATGATATGGGCTAGGAGTGTAGCATGAGCAGTATTACAAGTGGACAATGGCACAATATGTGACCAACGTGTTTGCGTGTCAACCAACATCATGAGATATTTAAACGTCCACAGGTTGGTTGAATCAGTCCACAGAATCCTCATGAAGTCTATGTAAAAACATAATGAGTATTTTCATATCCTTTGCATAGGACGGTCTCAGTCCTAATTTCCCTAATGAACAGGCTTTGTAAACGAGAGAGAGACTTTAGAAGCAATCAATGAGGATTTTGGTTGGGCCTGAGCGTCTAAAACGCTATTTGAAGCAAAGTTGGTGATTGCAGCATCACCTGGGGCGTAATCACCATAATGTACGCCATCTATGGCGTCATGGATAAGGACTATGCCAGCCCTAGGCTGGTGGTTGACGGCTGCGGCGGTCACACTTAGTCCAGGAATCAACTTTTGATTCATGCTTCGTTTCGCTCAAAGGAAAAGATGTCCATGTGAAGTCTTTGGTAGACGGATCATCATATCATGACCAGGATGACCTATCCTATCGTGACAAAGCCAATATGAGTCTAAATCCAAGAGATCTTCTCTAATGACTTTATTGGATTTAATAGCTCGAATAGTGACATAGAGTCCACTAGAGACCCTATATTAATTCCAATTATCATCTTCATCTATGAACTAGCATAGCTGCACACCACCAAAACAAGGGCTGCTCTCATCCCATCTCCTCCCCTCCATTTTCTACATTTTTTTTAATTTTATTTTGGAAGTTTAAAGAAGGACTCACTCAAGCTTCAAGGAATCATCATCAAGAGCCCTACACTCCATTTTGGGTAGTTGAGTGAAGAAATTGCTTGGTTTATACTAGCCTATAGCTAGGAGTGACCAAATCAACTCTCCCCTCTCTTCCTTATCATCTCTTTCATATTTTTCTATACTTTTGATGATGTATCTATATATGGGTAGTGAGTAGTTTATTTAGGAAACTAGGGTTTGAGCCTAGCATGGATTTAATGTAATAAATATGTTTTGATTTAATGATTTTCAATTCCATGTATGACATATGTTCTATTCTATAATACTTGGCTTAGATGCATGATTCGGAGCTTGATTAACTCTTGAATGTGTAGGTGAGCATGTCTAAAATAAATTAGGGTGCCTAATCACCTTTCTAATTTATGGCTAGGACACTTGTTTAGAACATGGTTAGTTACAATATCAATTTCGATTGTCGTATTGGCTAGCTAGGGAACCTTGATTCTAGGACTCTTCGCCTTTTGGTGCAATTAGAGGCCCTAACAAGGCTCTAGATTGTCCCAATTGAGTTTCTATGGCCCTTAATCCGAAGTAGAAATACAATTTACAGAATCTAATGACCCATGAGTCTTGAAAAGCCTTGGGTACGGTTCTCGATGTCATTATAAATTGTTTAACCATTGTCAGAATATATTTGTGCATTGAATTTGGATAAGAGGATACCCTAGTGACCTAATTTCCATTCCTTACTTTTCTTTTCTTTGTTTAATTTAGTTGTTAGCTAAAATCTTTCATTTAAATTCTTGCAATTTAGTTATTAGAAATTCAATTTACAATTTTCGGTGACAAATTCGACTCATTATAAATATCCATCACTAAGCTCGTAGCTTTGATTAGGTTTCGGTGAAAACCAAAGCCGAGCATTGCTAAGGCTTGGTGCCTTAGAGTAGAATTTTTATTTAATTTTCTTTTCTTTTTCTTTTATTTGCTTAGTGACTCTAATTCCAACTACCCAAGGTTTGTGGGTTAGCCACTAATCCCCGTGGTACGATAACTTTGGGTATAATATTTTCCTATCTTGACAATGATACGTACGCTTGCGTAAATGTGAATCAAGTCAATGCTGATAATAGAGATCAACAGAATCTACACCAAGTCGTTTCCAGATTCCTTCACAAGTAGCTCACACATAAGCCCGCTCCCCTCGAATAATCTCTCTCTTGTTTTCCTCAAAGTTGATACCAAATTTGGTGGCCAATTCAACCTTATTTCTCACCCCCCCCCCCCCCCCCCACTCAAAGTCTGAACAATTTACTCAAGTGAACGATCCAAATAAGCTAGCCCATAGTAGCTACATGCAAAGAACAACAGTGCTTGATTACCTTGCCCAGAAGAAGTTCGTTGGTGAAGGGACAGTAAACATCAGCGGTATCAAGGAAGGTAACGCCAGTGTCAATGGCGTGGTGAAGGAATGTGATCAAGTTTGGCTCGGGCTTCGGGGGGCCATAAAAGACTGACATGCCCACGCAACCCAGTACTTGAGTCGAGACCTCCAGACCTTGTGACCCCAGCTTCATCCTCCTCATACTGGCCTTGCGTTTGTGTTAATTTGCGAAGCAGATAGTGGCAGAGTAAGTGAGGAAGTGTTGTGTATTGTGGAACATTTTTTAGTTCATGGGTGGTTTATTTAAGTGTGGGTCTTGTACCGGGAGTAATTGATAGGGATCAATTACGGGAAATCTTTTATTCTAGATTCGTGTAACATTTTGGGTCCAGTGCGACTCTTTTAATGTTTTGGTATTTATACCAAAGACTTACGAGTTGAAGATCGTGGATCACGAAATGTGATCGTGGGTAGAAAAATCGGGACTTCACGCCTTTGGCCGGGTTTGTGGATACGATCAGTTAGAGCTCTAATCTGTCCATCATTCTTTGTTTCTTGATTAAAACATGATTTGTGTGAGTTTATCTCGTGCTTTGTTTCTTGATTGAAACGTGATTTTGTGTGGTTTTATCCCGTGATTTGTTTCTTGATCGAAATGTGTGGGTTTATCCCGTGATTTGTGTGAGTTGTTTCTTTGATCGAAACGTGTGGGTTTATCCTGTGATTTGTATGATTTGTTTCTTGATCGAAACGTGTGGGTTTATCCTGTGATTTGCATGAGTTGTTTCTTTGATTGAAACGTGCGAGTTTTATCCCATGATTTTGTGTGAGTTGGTTACTCATACGATCTTGCAAAGGCTTATCGGGTTTGTTATGTGTCAACCCGGTGCACTATTCAATGGTGTAGGGGTTGATCCTGCAGGTCAGGGTAATTGTGGTTGAAACTGAAGTAGCGTGCTAGTAGCTTTAACGTAGGAAGTAAATTTTGTGACTTTACTGTTATTAAGAGTTCCGCTTATAGTAAGCTCTGAGGAGCATTTACAATCATTATCTTGTTGTGGCAATTTAATTTGTAAACTCGTGTAATATATAACTCTGTGGAGCGAGTATATATTGACTTTGTGGGTTCAGGGCATCAGTTAGTACTTGGTTTAAAAGGAAAAGGTTTTCCAGGTATTTGTATTATTGATTGCTGAATCATCACGCATGTATAATTATAGGATTATATATCGATTTTTATTTGTATTAAAAATCAGGGGCATGACAATCATCATCTCCCGCTGCAGTTATCAACTGCTTCCTTGCATCCTATAATTAGGGTTAGGTTTGGGACGCATATCAGAAGAAGCAGAACACAATCCACCTTTCTCCTAATGGAAGAAAGGACTAGTGCAACCAGAAGATGGGCTCTCCAAAAGGCCAAAAATCCGGGAAAAATTTACAAACTTCTTGTATTTACAACAGAGCACCACTGAGACTCCTGGAAAGAATTGAAACTCAAAAGGGGGATATTCCTGTCTCATTGGCGCCTTGATTTCATGACTAAACCAGATACTTACAAGTACCCTGCTAGATCTCGGGCTTGTCAAGCTATAGCACAAACCCTAAAGTGGAGCCAACCATTAAAGCCGCCTCTATAACCAATGCTAGCACAAGACCAACAACTTCCATGCACTCACACTGAAATAGAAGTGATCGAGGCCAACTTCATGTTGAAGAGGCCATTGTAAAGGGCCAAAGCAAGCATAGACTTTTTATAAAACTAGCGACGTGTACTAACAATGCGATCCCTCTCCTTCTGAGAGGCAATTCTTCAAATCTCAAATGGATGACATCGTTCCCATTAGAGACGTTACATCAATTTTCTTCTTCGCCGAAATCAGACGCCCAATTTCTTAGTGATGCTAGGAAATCGCAGCGTTGCAACCGCCTCCAAAAGATGATTTTTCCATTCTCAGAAATGGCAAGTAACGCTGTGAATCACGTAGAGACCTTGTCCACCATTATGGAAAATGATGACGTTGGTGAGAAGTTGCTTCTATTGTTGGTGAGAGTAGTTTTCTAGTGTTCATGAGAGTAGTCGTTTTTGGGGTTAGTGAAAGTAGTTTTTGGTGTTGGTTAGAGTAGTTTTTTAAGGTAGTGAGAGTAGCTTTTGTGAGCTCGCCAGAAGTAGTCAAAGCCTCGCTAGAGAGGGAAAAAAAGAGAATGATTGATGACTTTTTACTGTTGTGACATTTTCATAAAAAGATTGATTTTTGATATCCAAAATTTAAGACAATTTTTAATCTAGTGGCTTTATAAAGGGAAAAAAAAAGGTTGGTGTTTTGTTCGGTAACGTTAAGGCTGGGCATATAAAACCGAAGTACCAAACCTAACCCAAGCCCGTACCAAAAATAGCTAAAACAGGTCGGTATTAAAAATATAAAAATAACTGTTAGGCCTGGCCCGTACCGAACGGAACAAATGGGACTGGACACGGTTGTCATTTTTTAATTACCACTTGGACCCATCCTGTCCCGATTTATATAAAATATAATATGAAACTTCGATCGCCTCCTACTTTCTTTTCTTTCTTTCTCCTTCCCCCTCCATCTTCACCCCTCTTTGGCTCTCTCTCCCTCACCTTTTATTCCTCCCATTTTCTTTTCTGTCGTATCTCTCTCTCTCTCTCTCTCTCTCTCTCTCTCTCTCTCTCTCTCTCTCTCTCTCTCTCTCTCTCTCTCTCTCTCTCTCTCTCTCTCTCTCCCTCCTCCCTCCCTCCCTCCCTCCCTCCCTCCCTCTGTCTTCATCCCTCTTTGGCTCTTTCTCCTTCACCCTTTATTCAGCCTCTCTTTTTCAAAGAGTCTCAGCACTCTAGCCATCACCACCACACTGCTGCACCTCCGACGTCCTCGGCCCCTCCACCATCTTCAGTCGACTTCGGTGGCATCACAATCATCACACCACCCACAAGGAACGCTTCCTAGATCTATTCCCATCGATTTTAATTATCTTTTCTAAGATCTGGGTTTTGTCAATTTGTGCATGTTATATGGAAGAAATGGTATCTGCAGGGTAATGTTATTTTCTTAGGGTTTGTAAAAATTGATATTTGAGTTGTATTTGGATTTCAATAGTCTACCTTTCTATATCGGTCATGCTGGTTTTGCAGTTTTGCTTGCTTTGTTTTTGTTTAGTTGGCTGTAATTCATGACTAGAGCCAAGAAGGCGGTCTAGGCAGATGCTCACTCGAGAGCACGATCATTTTTTTAATTTAAAAAAAAAAACTTAAATCTCATAATGGGCCCGAGCCGGAACCGAACCCGTTCGGTTTCTGTATTGTTGGTACCAACTTTGAAAAATCAAAATCTCATCTTGGCCCGTACTGAAATATATTTTCCGTATCAGGCTCAGTATCAACACAAAACCGGCTCGTCCCCAGCCCTAGATAACATAACATTCAAAAATAGCCCTATGGACGCATTTGGCAAAGTTGACTAGATTGGATTGGTTTGGGATTGGGATTTACTGTTCTTATCTAGTGTTTGAAACAACAGATAATGACATGACTGGATAAGGAAACTCCCAGGTCTTTGGCTATGGATCCTTAAGGGAGCCATTACCATTTCCAGCACCCTTATTCTTCTACTTCAACCATCGCTTTCAGAGAACCCACCATCGAATATGCAAGAAGAAAAATGGGAGAGAGATATAACAACCTCTACTGTACCATCATCACACAACGATGTCGTCCTCCGCTGCTTCTTGATTAGGTTTGGGGATAAGGACTGCTTCTTCCTCCACTGCCAGCGAGATTGTGGAGATCAAGGCCATCACTACTAGAAATTTGTTCATTTACATCACATCATTTAAATCGGTCAGACTTGCACATGATGTAAAAAAGTAAGTTAACATCGTTTTAGAAAAATACCGATTTAAATGTATATCATTAACATCGGTTCTTAAAATGACCGGTGTTAAAAGTTTTGTTTGAAAATTTGCGGGAACCTCATTTCGTGGACGCGCTAAGTGTTTTAATGAATTGGAGGACGCGGGGACTAAAACTTTAAATTTTCACACTTAGAAAAAAAAAGCACCCGGCCCGACCCCAAAACCAAAACACAAACCCTAAGCGGCTAAGCTCAGTCTTGACTCTCGACCTCCATTCTGAACCCAGCCCGAGCTCTTCCTCCTCCTCCTCCTCCCAAGATCGAGCTCCTCCTCCTCCTCTTCTTCCTCACTCGAAATCATTGCCTCCTTGGCTTCTTCCGCATCGATTTCGTCCAGTCCTTCATCTCGCGTGCCTCACCAAATTCATCGACTCAGACCCCGCATTTTGCTCCGAGGAGGACGAGGGCATCATCCAGGCCGTTCTATCTTACTCTCTCAAATCAAAGCTTGGAGTTTGAGAGGAAAGATTCAATTACGACGCCGGTCGGAGACGAAGTCCAGCGTCGGAACGCCATTCTCTGTACGCCAGATCTGTACGTATGACTGTTTTTGTGGGCTATTGTTGAAGTATGATTGTTTTTCTTTAGAGTTTAAGAAGCGAGAGTTTGTGGGTGGCTTCAATATTAACTAATTTGTCAAGTCCAGCTTGGTTATGTTCTCTCTTGCTTCCTTCCAATCTTTGTTCCAATTGAAATTATGAGCTATGAAATTGTATGGTTACCTTAAGTTTGAACTATTGATTTTGTTATGCTTTTGAGATTGGACGGTCTCGGTAAAAAGAAGTTTGATGGGTCTAGGCCATCTACAACGTTCAGTAAGTTTCTGCTTCCGTTTTTGGTATGTAACTTTTTGTATGCAGTAATAACATAGAACCTATTTTTGTTGTTGTTTGGTTATAGGGTATAGGCGATCGAGTACCCATAAGCTATGTTGTTCGTTTCCGACCCTGTATTGATATATACAAGGTATTGGAGATTCAAAGTTCAAATCTTTTAGGGCTTAAAACTCTGTTTGTGTATTGTTGGATTTGTGTGATTGTTTTGTGGGTTTTTGTTTGTAAGGGAAAGTGAAACAGATTGTTTGGTCGATGCTTTCTGATTCGAAGGAAGATGGGCCAGCTATGGTTACCAATTTCGAGTCAGTTCGAGTCAGATAAGTCGGCGGGGGAGTATGCAAAGATGTATAAGGAAGATGGGCTTACAGGGGGCCATGTTATAATGCTGGGGGCAGATCCTTTGAGTAGAGCTGCGGCCATTGAAGCTCTGCATGCCTATTCTGGTGGGTCAATAGCTAGATGCCTTCTTGTTGTTGTGATTCTTTTGCTCTTTTATACTTTTCAAATTGATTTTTGGATTCCATTAATGTAATAGTTTTTGTAGTAAGTATTCCTTTAGTAAGCAGAGATAGTGGTTCTTGTATACGAAAATACACTTTTGTCTTCGGTTGGTAGTAATATGGCTGGATACAATAGTTGCATTAGATTAAAGATTCTAACTTGCATC
This sequence comes from Rosa chinensis, assembly GCF_002994745.2. NCBI lineage: Eukaryota > Viridiplantae > Streptophyta > Magnoliopsida > Rosales > Rosaceae > Rosa > Rosa chinensis. The sequence continues at coordinate 33,360,165 of NC_037091.1, read as the reverse complement.
AATTAGGATTGCGAGGTTTAAGGAAACTGATATCAAAGAGGTGCCAACTTTTGTAAAAGGATCAGATTTCTCATTATTCATTGCACATGCTGAGATTAGTTTAACCTTGTGAGTGTGCTATTTCACTTTGTTCTCTATGGTTGATGATATGTTTAAAACTTACAGATTTTCCTCTGCTGAACTTGCTGTGAGGACTGGTGTAATCTAGGTGGTTTGCAAGTAGGAGGTGGGATCAATTCAGATAATTCTTTGCAATACATAGAAGAAGGGGCTAGCCATGTCATTGTCACTTCTGTGAGTTCTGTTTTTCTCCTCTTCTAAAATTGAAAAACCATGTATATTTGTTAGAACAATTGATATCAGGAAAACATTTTCTAAAACTTGTCTTGGTTTTCTTGCAGTATGTATTTAATAATGGGCAAATGGACCTTGAAAGGCTTAAAGATCTTGTTCATGTTGTTGGAAAAGAAAGGCTTGTTTTAGACCTTGGCTGTAGAAAGAGGGTATGAAGTTATCCAGAATTTTACCTCGTATGTCCTTCATTTGTTCACTTTCTTTACGAGGCTAAGCAGTCTCATTAGATTACATATTGTTGAGCAGTTTTTATTATTGCCTTTGAAATATCAGTTTATTAAAACTCAGATCATATTATCAATGCTAGAACACAGTGGACGAGTTTTGCAGCGAGCTACTGGAACTATTGTAGTTTTTTTTTCTTTGAGCATTTTCAAATACCATGTTTAATAATAGGCTTTTGTGCTTTAGCCTAATAAGCAACGGTCACACATTCGCCGATGCATGATGTTTTTTCATTAGTATATACAAGGTTCTATTGCTTTACAATACAGTTCAGTTGAAGTTGTACGTAGTAGACAACCCAATAATTTATAGTTGTATTGTTCATATCAAGGTCAGTTCTCTTTTCGGATAAATTTTAATCCTCTTTTGGTTGTATAGCTAATAAAGCTGTGGAGGTGAATGAAATGTGGTGAATCCGGCAGAAAGAGCTCGAATCAGATGAAAGACTTAAAGGCAAGATGAAGGATGAGAGCAGAAATGACAGGAAACCTGGAAATGGTAACACTCCTCTAGGTAACTACTACCACAACCATCTTTTTGTCTAATGATTTGGGTTTTGAAACTTAACTTTTTGTATTTACTTGTATATACTTATAAGCTTATATGATAATTGTATCACTACTACGGAAAACAATTGCTTGCATTTACTGATTTTAAGCTTGGTGCTTGTCCATGTTAATAAATTGTTTGCATTTACTAATGTTTGTGCTTGTATCCAACTTTGTTTGGTTTCTCTTAAACTTGATAGTTCATTCCTATGTACTTGAGAATTCAAATAAGTGGATTTTGATTCTTTCTCTTAGAGCTTTAATGTCTCAAAGCTGTGCTAGTACTTCGATATATCAATGCTATTAGGCTAATGCTGTTAGAATTATCTTGGAGTACAAAGCTGTGGGTTAAATGTGAGCAGAATTATGTGTATAACTTACTTAATCTGATTCATTATGTGTATGTATTATATCTCATTATGTAGGTTTTATCACTGTCAACTTGTTCTTCAATAAGCTAAGCGTTAAACTTAATGACTTACAATGCATGTTTTCTTTTTCATATTTTTTTTTTCCCAAGTAATTGACTACAACTTAAGGAGCTTATTGCAGTGAATTATTTTTGCAGTTTCAGTTTAGGTGAACATGAGGTTGAAAAAGTTACAGGAGTCCACATCAAGAAAAAGTAGGAGAAAAGGTATGTCCATGTTATTATTAGTTTTTTAACAAAAACAAATGGTTTCTTTGTTACTAGTTTTTAAAACCAAAGATTAATTGGTTCTTTTACATGAGAAATAGGAACTTAACTCAACTTCCTACCCTCATTTTCGTTGTTGCAGCTTGGTTCTCCATGCAAAGTCCCAGTCTTCTATTGTTCTCTCTCTTCACAAGTTTCTTTCAGAGAATAGGGTATGAATCTTTTCGTCTCTTAACTGAAATAAACCTATGAAAGCTAGCTTCTTTCTCGATTGGGGATTAATTTGTCAGGTCATGAAATTGGGGGTTAGGGTTCTGTTTTTCAATTTGACATTTTTCTTGTATGTTTAATCGTAGTTTACATGTATGAGTGAAACCATTATAGCAGGATGGAGGCTCAGTACATCACCGCGAAAACGTCAGAGTGGTGGAGTAGAAAAGAATACTTTGATTTTAGAGTTTTCAATAATAATACTATTCATCCCACAAAGGGGTATATATACAAGGACAAGGGGAGTAGTCTAACCCTAATAGGAAACAATCATTCCTATAATTACATGATAACCTAAATAAATAAGAATCATAATTACATAAGATTTACAGCTATTCTACACTCCCCCTCAATTTGGTGCATAGATATCTATCATGCCCAACTTGTCAACTGAGCTCTCACATATCTTCCTGGACACTCCTTTAGTAAGAACATCAGCTAACTGCTCTTCTGAGTTTACAAATGGAAAACGAATAACCTTTCTGTCAAGATTTTCTTTAATAAAATGACGGTCAACCTCCACATGCTTTGTCCTATCATGCTGAACTGGATTATGTGCAATCTCAATTGCAGCTTTATTATCACAATACAAATCCATAGGTTGTCTAAGCTTGTAACCTAGATCTTTCAGGACATTACGAATCCATAACATTTCATAGACTCCATGTGCCATACCTCGAAATTCAGCTTCTGCACTTGATCTGGCCACAACTTTCTCTTTCTTGCTACGCCAAGTGACAAGGTTCCCTCCTACAAAAGTGAAGTACCCAGATGTAGAACGCCTGTCAGTTTTATCACCAGCCCAATCTGCATCTGTGTATCCCCCAACTTCCAATTCATCCTTTTTCTCAAACAGTAATCCTTTACCTGGCGCCATCTTCAAATACCTCAAAATCTGAAAAACTGCATCCATATGTTCTTCACTAGGACAATGCATAAACTGACTGACAACACTCACAGCATAAGCAATATCAGGTCTAGTATGTGAAAGATAAATCAACCTTCCTACAAGACGTTGATACCTTCCTTTATCAGTTGGAATTTGATCAGGATAAATGGCAAGTCTGTGATTCATCTTAATGGGTGTCTCAATTGGACTGCAGTCCAGCATCCCCCTTTCAGTAAGTAAGTCAAGAACATACTTCCTCTGTGACAGTAAAATTCCCTTCTTAGACCTCGCAACTTCAATACCCAGAAAATACTTCAGTTGCCCCAGATCCTTCATTTCAAACTCCTTTGACAGATACTTTTGTAACTCATTCATCTCTTTCTGATCATCCCCTGTAACAATCATGTCATCAACATACACAATAAGAGCTGTAATCTTACCATTCTTGCGCTTGATAAACAAGGTATGGTCAGAATTGCTCTGTTTGTACCCAAAGGCTCTCATGGACTTTGAAAATCTCCCAAACCAGGCTCTTGGAGATTGCTTCAGGCCATACAAAGACTTCTTCAATTTACACACCTTGCCAACTTCACTTGGGTAATTCTTAACACCTGGGGGCACATCCATGTACACTTCTTCTTCCAAATTCCCATTAAGAAACGCATTCTTCACATCAAACTGGTGTAAGGGCCAATCTTTGTTTGCTGCAAGTGAGATTAGAATCCGAACAGTATTGATCTTTGCCACAGGTGCAAAAATCTCCTCATAATCAATCCCATAACGTTGTGTGTATCCTTTGGCAACCAACCTCGCCTTGTATCTATTAATAGTTCCATCTGCATTAAGCTTCACAGTAAATACCCAACGACACCCTACAGTCTTCTTTCCAACCGGCATAGGTACTAGTTCCCATGTTGCATTCTTTTGAAGAGCTTCCAATTCTTCATTCATCGCCTTTGTCCATTTTGGATCCGTCAATGCATCCTGCACATTACTAGGAATAGATACAGCAGATAATTGATCAATAACAAGTGCATGTGACCCAAAAATCCTATGGTTAGACATAAAATTAGCTATAGGGTATTTAGCTTTGGCTTTGATATCTGGTTCATATTGTTTCTTAGGAATTCCCTTGGTAACCCTTTGTGATTTCCTACGTTCGACACTTTCTAACCCAGAAGATTCATTAAAGTTTAGGGGTACCTGAGGAGGATCATTCTGACCGGGATCTTCAGTTGGTGATGTAGAAGGGGGAATATCTTGTGTGTGAGCTTCAGATACGTCTTGATTTTGATTCAAACTATCCAGAAAAGTCGTCTCTTCTGTCTCGGAATTCACAACACTCTGTTCGGCAGTTACATTTTCTGTTTCGGAATTCGTAACACTTCGTTCGACAGTCGCATTGTCTATTTTGGAATTCACAATGCTCTGTTCGGCAACTGCATTTTCTGTTTCCAAATTTTTTCTACCCTCAAATGTATCCTCCAAATTTTCCAAGTCTTCAAAGACATCAAAATCAATAATAGAACGAGGATTCCCTTCACAACCTCTCTCCCCCTGAAGGGAAGACTGAGAAGCTCCCCCTGAGTAATAAGGCTTGGATTCATGAAAAGCAACATCAAGAGAGACATGTAAAGTGCCAGTAAGGGGATCATAACATCGATAACCCTTCTGGAAGTCAGCATAACCAACAAAGATACACTTACGGGCACGGGGATCGAGCTTGTTGCGTTGAGGCTTGGGAATATGAACATAGGCTGTGCACCCAAACACCCGGGGCTCCAAATTAGACATAGAAGGGATGGTCAAAAATGTATGAAGCTTCTGATGAGGATTCTGAAACTCAATCACCCGTGAAGGAGTATGGTTGATAAGATATGGTGCAGATTTTACTGCTTCTCCCCAATAGGACCGAGGTACATTCATGCCAAATAAGGAAGCACAAACAACTTCCATCAACTGCCTGTTCTTCCGTTCTGCTAACCCATTCTGTTGAGGAGTATAAGAATTAGAGGTTTGATGACGAATTCCATGTGACCGGTAAAACTCATTCATAGGGCCATTCACAAACTCTCCACCATTGTCAGACTGAAACACTCGGATGGATTGTTGATACTGAGTTGCCACCATTTTGTGAAATTCGATAAACATTCCAAATACATCACTCTTATTCTTCAGTAATGACACCCATGTCATATGAGTGCAATCATCAATAAACGTTACAAAATACCGAGCTCCAGAAAGAGAAGGAATCTTTGCAGGACCCCAGACATCAGAGTGAATTTTCATAAAATGAACAGGACTTTTATGAAGACTTGGTGAATATGAAATACGGTGGCTCTTGGCCAGTTCACAAATGTCACAATGGAAATCCAAATCACTGACAACCGAAAACAAATGAGGTTGCATCTTCTTAAGATAACTAAAAGATAGATGACCTAAACGGCGATGCCATAACCATACTGCTTCCTTTGCATTCTCTACCCCATTAATCTGATTAGCTTGCCCCAAAAGATGCTTCTGGTTTTCTCCAGTCTCTGTCAGATCCAGGTAGTATAATTTTCCCCTTCTAACACCATAACCAAGAATCCGCCGAGTCAGAATGTCCTGAAACACACAGAAAGATGGATAGAAGGTCACAATACATGCAAGTGCTAAAATAATCTGACCAACAGATAGGAGATTATAAGCTAGTGAGGGAACAACTAGGACAGATTCAAGGGTTAAGGTATCAGATACAACAATAGAACCTTCTCCGGTGACCGGAGTTGGAGTACCATCAGCAGTAGAGACACTATTTTGAGAGGAACGTCTAAGGTTTTTCACAAGACTAGGGTCATTGGTCATATAATCAGATGCACCTGTATCAATTATCCATGTATTATTCAAAGTAGCCTTACCCTTCATACCTGACTGCGCTACATTAGCGGAGGCATTGTCGAGATGCTCTTCCTTTGTAGTAGCAATAGCCGCCTTGCCCGAATTCTTTCGCGATTTCCTGGTGAAGTCCCACCAATCAGGGTAGCCAATCACTTCATAGCACCGCTCCTTGGTATGACCTACTTCCCCACAGACAACACATTTTTTGTTTGCATATGGGTTTGGTTTGTCATGAGGACGGCGTGGAGAAGGACCTGAGAAGCCTGGAGGAGGACCTGGTCGGCGTTGAATGGCCATTGAGGGATTTGGGGTTTGTTTGTTTTTTTTTTTTTTTTTTTTTTTTTTTTTTCAGGTTTGGTTTTTCTAGGGTTTCAAAAATTTAGGGATGGCTTGATTTTAATGGTGGTGGTACGCAGCGGTTTGTGGTGTGCTTTGGGATTTAGGATTCAGGATTCAGGATTTAGGATTCAAAGGATGCAGGCAAGTTCAAAGGATTGAACCTGCTCTGATACCAAGTAGAAAAGAATACTTTGATTTTAGGGTTTTCAATAATAATACTATTCATCCCACAAAGGGGTATATATACAAGGACAAGGGGAGTAGTTTAACCCTAATAGGAAACAATCATTCCTATAATTACATGATAACCTAAATAAATAAGAATCATAATTACATAAGATTTACAGCTATTCTACAGGTGGGACATAGGGAACTTCCTGATCCCTTTGGCGACAGCCACGCCATTGCCCAGAACATGAAGCCAATCATCGTCAAATTGAACTATAATGACCCATTCTCAACCTCCCGCTAGGGCGACACCTCAATCGCATCGCCCTCAATCACATTCTAGCAGGCACTTCTCTTTTTTTAGTAAGATTTAATTTGGCACTTATGAAACTTAACTTTTGATTTACATCTCAATCGAAACCCAAAATTGAAAACCTAGTTAACTATGATTGGTTTAATTTATATAGTAGTGATTCATATGTTTGGTTCTTATCATATTGTGCCACTTTGGATTTCATGTAATGCTTTCAGTCCTACACTTCAAAGAGCACCAGATTAGAATAAAAAAATGAGAAGAATTTATTATGGAAGTTAGTTGCATTATAATTGGTATCAGACAGTATCACCAAGTTGTTGGAAGGTTCAAGGATAACTACATTTTGCCCTATGAAGTTAATTGCACTATTCTTCTTTGCCAGCTGGTTATCATTATTTAGATGTCCCTATTTGGACTTGTTCCTTGCATTGGGTTTGAGAGGCCAATCATCTATGATGTCCGCGCACAATCCCATTTCTTGGACAGCACTGCTGGAAGCCATGACCTCTAGATGGTATGAATAAACCATTTCCATCTTTGTACATTGTCTGAAGGATAAGTTGAAGATTGGACAACGTCTGTGATTGTCGATTCGTTTATTCTTTCAATTTCAGACTGTTAGTAGGGAAATTCAGAAGATTTTTACAGAGAGGGCAGCCAAGTTCAATATTGCAATGGATAATGTAGTTGGTTGCTATTATGTTTATAGGCTAGCCTTTGTAGGTTTTGATTTTGTGAATTATGTAGAATCATGAATGAAGATGAGAAAATTAATGGAAATCCCCAATTTTTGGATGATGAGAAATGTATTTCTAGAATATCTTTTCCCACCAGCAGCAGCTAGATGATTATTTGCATATCATTCTTATATATATGAACTTATGTATATAAATGGGAAACAAAACACTAATGTCAAAGAAAATGATGTCAATTTAGAGATTACAAATCAGTACTTAAAACTGGACTGATGTCTCATGATTATGAACATTATTGTGTTTTAAATGATTACTCGCAAGTGCACGAATCGATTGTAGTATAGTTAGTTCAAGCACGAGGTCGTTCCAACAAGGATTGAAACTCAAATTGATTCTAACTCAAATAACCAATTGAACACAAAAATAAACAAACATTTGGGAAGATTGTGATGATTGAAATTATAACTAAACAACTAAGAATAGAAACAAAAGAATTAAGAGATGAATATGAGAGTTGAATGCTAAGACTTTGAATCCACCACCTAGTACTTCTACCCTATTGCTAGCTGACAACCATTGAATTCCCTAGATTTTATGCTAATGATTCCCGTACATAAGCCTCATTGATCCCGGACATATGCCAAAGTTCTTCTAACTTATGAATTCTAACTTATTGATCCCATATAGAACTCAAATAGCCAAACTATAATTTACTTCACTTAATGATCAGGTTCAAGCAAACATGTTCAACTCCATTAGGCACAAAAGAACTAGGAAATCATGCAAACAAGAATATCGACTATGATCAAGCACTTGTATTCTCAATTCACAACTCTTTAATCACAAGATTGAATTATCTTTAGGCACCCTAGAAAACATCTACTCTTTGATCAAGCATCATGTTCTCCAACCAAATAACTCATAAACAAAACCTAGGTCTTATTGATCCTGAGCAAAGATTTTGAATAAAAGTTCTATTGAAACGGTGATTAAGAGTTTAACATAGAAATCCAGAAATTCAATAGCAAACCAACTAAACAAATAGAATAGTCATACTAGGGGCTTCATCTCAGCCCTAGCTTAGAAGTTTAGCAAAAAGAAACGATAACAATCACTAAGAAAAATATAGTGAAGGAGGAATAAAGATGGAGGTGACTCCTCTTGCTCTTGTTGCCTCTCAATCTGCTCTCCAGGCCACACCTTGTGTCTCCAAAAACGTCCTAGGTTTCTCCTTGTATATCTCTTTTTAATTCCTATTTGACTTGGGCTTCTTGGGTCTTCTAGTCCAACTTGGAATTGCTTTCTTCTCTCCAAAGAAAACGCAAGTTTACTATAGTCAATGCAAGTAATTACTCCAAGTATGTCAAACACGTTCAGTCTTATTCTATTCGGGTGCTAAGATCAACGGACTTGGGCCTCACAAGTCAGATTCCGAAAATATATGCAAAATCCGTCAGAATCTGCCTTCCCGAACTAGGTTCACTTAAATCATCATAACTTCCTCCACAAGAATGCGAATCCACTTCCGTAAAATTCCTTTGAAAGCTAACATCCGTATCTTTCCAATGGTATAAGGCTTGCCTGCTAATTCCTTCTGAGAAGGTACAGTTTAATCTTTGAAGTTGACAAAAAACAGAGACAATTCTGGAAGATCAGAATGGCCAGCATCCTTTCAATCCTGCGTTTGACTTAAGCTCCAAATCCTTCTTTTCTCCAATTTAACCTACAAAACACAAAAACAAAGTAAATGACTCAAAGATGACAAGTTCTAAGCCTAGAATCCTACATTTAAGGATATAAAAATATATGAAATTATGAACCTATCAAACATATCGAAATGTCACTCAAAAATTGATGTACACAAAACCAATGTACATCGATATCTAAACACTAAACCGTTATCTACTGTCAACGTACAAATCAGCTATTATAAAGTAAACCGATTTACCATGAAATACACGACATCGGTTTTGAAAAATAGAAATGATGTCTACAAAACAACTAGACATCGTTTCAACTAACGAAAAGTGATATTCCTAGTAACATAAAACATCATTCTTAATAGATTAACTGATGTTGCCTAAAGGCACATACATCGTTCTCAAGAGAATAAGGCAGCAAGATGCATGTAAAAATAGACACGAACAAACAAAATTTTGTGGAGACTGATGTCTACGAGAGTAGTAGACATCATTTCTGAAATTGTAATCGATTTAAATGTTCACTTAGGTATTGTTCGAGATATACTTTATTAAGCATAAAATGTGAATATATGAAGAATTAAATATAGTTAACATATAAGATTATGATGATTATAATGATTATACATTGATTTGTGTTTTAGAATCGATGTTGGTTGTTGTCTGGGACATCGGTTAAAAACGCGCTTATACTGATGTCTGCATCTTTTACATCAGCCACAAAGACATTGGTCAGAATTTAGTTTTACATCGGTTCTGGACTAATGTAAATGAACAGAATTCTAGTAGTGCATATTCTAAGGCCAGAAAGACCGCCATAGCAAGGTCTACACCGCCAAAGGGCCCAGGGAACGCTACATCCGGCTCACTGCGCACATCGTCATTCAATATATTCTACAACGTGCAGGACCAGCAAGACCATCGATTGGCTTAATTGGATAACTAATACTAGACCTTTTCAACTAGATTTGATATCAAGGTTTGACTGGATATAAGTTTTATGCCTGAAAATTGTCCTTATATCCAAACACAATTCCTAATCTGATTGGAGATCATTAATCAATCCACCCTCTATATCCTGGTAAACAAAGGCAACCTATATGTAATTGGTCATTAAATATATTGGTGTATATCCATATCTTATAAAATCTTTCACACTTTTGTTAAATTTTTATTGGTTTCTTTTATTTTTTTTAAACAAAAGTAATATCATTTAATTGAGGCCAAAAACGACATATAAAATATTTCACACTTTTGTTAAATTTTTTTTATCAATTTTTTTTTTTGAAAAAAGAAGAAGAGATAATATCATCTAATTAAGGCCAGAAACACCATTTAAATTATGTCTCAGAGAGACAAGCAAACAAAAGACTTGATATATAAGCCAAGTAACGAGCGATGACTTTAGGACAGTCTCAACCTCCATGGTAGAACATGTAATCATCTTCTGAGGCCCATCCTTAATGGGGCTCGAACACATGACCTCCTTCCACTTTAAAGTAAAAAGTCATTGTCTTACTACCCTACCAAACACACGAACCCGGATACTCTGACAAGTTATAAAATTCAACTTTTAATACATTTTTATTTTTTATTTTTCAAAGACAGACATTAAACATATTACTGTAGTGACTCCGTAAACTACCAAGTCTTTGAACAAAAATACAAATTTGCCAAATTCTCAAGGCACAAAGAGGCATTATTGTGACATAACTCGGAGAATCTAAGAACATACTTATGTGGCTTTCCATGAAGACAATGGTGGAGTTTCAGAGTTCATCCAAGTACTGATACCATTTTGATATCGGTCGCCCTTCACAGAATCCGCAGAAGCAAAGGATTCAAGCTCAGCCATTTCTTCTGATGTGAGGTTCACAGACAGAGCTCCAATATTCTGGTTTAAATTCTCAATCTTGGTGGTTCCGGGTATGGGACACACATCATTTCCCTGGTGATGAACCCAAGCCAGTGCTAGTTGAGATGGGGTGCAACCCTTCCTTGCTGCAAGATCACTTACTCGCACAAATATTGTTTTATTAAGCTCTAGGTTTCCAGCTTGGAACCTGGGCATATTCTGCAACCAACGCAGTTCATATTTGAGCATCAAGAAATATAGCCTTATTAAACCAAATGATATCAAAAGGCACTAATAAGCAGATTGAGCATAACTCGTACATAATACGAAACATAATTTGGGCTTCTTCCACATCAACTGCTGTATTTTCTTAGCACTGAAAGATATTTGAGAACTGTAGTAAGAATTATAATAAGCTTCTTGTGATTACGATCATAGCGTGGCAATCGTTTTGTTGGGTAAGCATGACAGTGCACTGGTCAAATAATCAATTAGCCGAGGTGACCCCAAAAGGCCAAAACTATAGTTACGCTGTGCAGTGAGAGGTACTGGGCTACCTAACTATTCAATTCTTTGATTTTCCGATCCAAAATGAGGAAGAAGAAAGGAAAAAAAAAACACAGGTAACTCGAAATTGAATTATGAAAGAAAGATTCTGTTGCAATAAATCAATATAGTAGTAATAATAACAATATATTAGTAAAAAATTCTTGCGATATAGTTGACCTAGCCGTCTTTGCTAGGGTTTCTCGGTGTAATTCTACAAGGATAAAAACTTCAAAAACTCATCTTTCTCCATCTGATCTAAGTCTCTATTCAATGGCAGATATTGGGAATGAAACTGAGGCGGCACTGATCCATGCAAATTCAACCCTGGTGGCGTTAGGGGCTGCAGGGGCTGATGCGTTTCAAGATGGCCATTGGTATATGGTTGATCGATTGTTAGCACAGAAAGCAAAGATGTCGGGGTTCAAAGGTACCATCCCCACTATCTAGCATCTCAGATCTGGTCTTATCATTCAGGATGCAGAGGATCGGTTTGTGTTTCAGTTTGAGAATGAGGCTGTTCGTAATAGAATTTTGCATGGGGGCCCTTGGTTCTATCATAATACTATGTTGGTGGTGGGAGAATACGACGAATTCAGTCCGGTGGAGGAAGTGCCGTTGAATATGATGGAGACCTGGGTAGCCGTGAAGGGTCTTCCTTTTGATATGAGAAATAGGATGGCTCTGGCTATGGTGGGTGCGTCACTAGGAAGGGTGATCGAGTGGATCATAATGCTTTGAAAAGGAAAGAAGAAGAATAGAGACTCAAAATAGTGTTTGATGTTCGCCGCCGGATTCGTGTCTAGAAGGTTGTTGAGTTTTCTCCAATTGTGAGACCGGAGTTAACTTTCATCTATGAGAAAGTTAAGGGATTTTGTCGTGACTGTGGACTGTTCTCTCATGATGCCCTAGGTTGTGACAAGTAATTGATCAAAGAGAAGGAGGACGTTCAGGCGAAGCCACCGGCAATGGCCATGGCAGGATTATCTTTGACCTTGGGGACAACGGTTGGTCCTTATGTGACAGACAAAGTTTTGGGGATGGGTAGCACCGATTTGGTTCGCATGGAACTTGAGTCGGGTTCCTCTGGGAATGGAGCAGAGGCTTTGTTCGTTGACAAGGGAGACCATGCAACGTTGACAACTAATGGTTTCATGAACTCTAAGATGATGGGAAACCCTTTTTTTTTATCTGGTTCTGAATGATAACCAACATGTGGGAAGTTTGCAAACGAGTTTTCCACTTCCAGTCATTCAGAAGGAGGTAGGCTAAGAGTCACTGGTTTTGATCCCAATGTCGACTGCGATAGGTAAAGAGGCTGCTAGGGTGGAGTTTTCCTCCATGTAAGTAGTGCCAGTTGGGAGGAAAAGAAAGGTTATGACCAATTTGGATTGTTTTGGGAAAAAGTATTTGGCTTTTCTTGATTCGACGCTGGAGGTTGGAGAGAGTGTTTCTTTGATTCTGCAACACAGGAATGGTAAGCTATTGGTTTCACCAATGAAGAAGAAGGTTGGGCACCCTAAGGGAAGCAAAAATAAGGTTAAGATTACAAATGAACAAGAAGTGAAGAAGATACGCAAGTATAAGCGTCGATGAGTTTTGATTCTATTCTTGCTGAGGCTATGGAGGAGCATGGTGTTATGCAGATGGGGGAGGGTGAGACTACTCAGCTAGTGGAGCCTCATGCTGCAGAGGGAGTGGTGGAAGGTGATGTGTCACCTTCTACGGCTAATTTAATTTAATTTTGTTTGGGGTAGCAAAAACTAGTGCCTTAGTTGAATCCTTTTATGTATGCTTCGAGGTTTTCTTGGTTTTTGTTAGAATAAATGTGCGTGGATTTCCTAAAAGGTGGGTGTACTCAAGGCTTCTTGGGATGCTATTCTTCTAGAATAGGGTTTTTCTGAGGTTCTAATGAACGATTCTTTCTGTCGACCTTATAGGGGTATTTCGTTTCTGTACTGCTTGCTGAATTTAATAAAAGGATTGACCTATTTTCCGATAAAAGAAAAAAAAATATTAATAAGAATAATATAAATGAAGAATACTCTTTTTTTTTTCTTTTTTTTTTTAAAAAGGATGAAGAATACTCTTTCAATCAAACAAATATTTCAATTATTTCCATGTTTGTATTTCGAAAGTAAAAAGAATACAAAGTAAAAGAAATACAAAGAGTAATAAATTTATTCATAATATATCGGTATATATTTCAAAATAAAAATTATAAAAAATTTCGGATTAGAGAACCCCAGTTAGATTCAAGCATGATACACTTTTTATCAATAATATTTCTACTTTCTCAGCAGTGTCGCAGTTGAAATCGAAAGGTCAAAAAATAGTTTGTCCTATATGAAATTTGCAATACCTCCTCTCAGAAACCGCAGCTCAGAACATATTATGAACACTTACGAAATTTAATCACGTAGTGAATAGTGATACATTAGGGCTTGGATACTAGAATTTACAAAAGACTACTGAATAAAGTCAACCAGGATGCACCAACACAGATTACTAAAGGTCAACTACAAACATAAGATTTAAGAACTTTCAAGGAGATAGAAGGACAAGACATGGGATCAGCTACATAAGTTTATAATCTAATGCATATGAACATCACAATTAATATTTGTGTAACCAACCTTTCGATAATCATCATTGGGAAGACTTTCGATAAAATTTGCCCCCGATGATAAGAATCCTCTTCCTAGAGGACTGTATGCAACAATGCCAATGCCAAGTTCCCTGAGAAATTTGGGACGTATAGTAATATCAATGAAATGCTAACTCTATAATAATCTAGGGTAGCTCCGTCAAGCCTTACCGACAAGAAGGGATTATTTCTTCCTCTATATCTCTTGACCACAAGGACCACTCCAGCTGCACAGCAGTTATTGGATGAACAGCATGGGCTCTTCTTATTGTGGAAGCCGACGCCTCAGACAGACCAATGTACTTTATTTTACCCTCTTCAATTAGCTTCTTGAGCTCCCCCACCTTATAAAATACACAATAAAGGAATTCAAAAAAATGAGAGCTTGCTCAAAATAACTGACTTACGCAGCGCAGTAACAAAAGTTTAATAGTCTAGTAGGAAAAGATGCATAAGCTACAAGATAATACAGAACATTATGTGATTTAACAAATTTAGACATGATATTCACTGACGAGGATAACAGAATGTAGTGGCTTTTGTGCTTAACAAATGGTAGTTCACCAAATCTTTTCCATATAGATTAAAGATTATAAATCTCTGGACTCCTGTAGTATAATCCCAACTAAAGGATGCAACTCTAATCAACATGTATTTCTATTCATAGGTGTTGCATGTGTCATAATGTAAATTTCAATTACACATAGGTCATACCATAAGTCATAAGGCATATAAGATAACAGAAGCAACTAGACATATAAGCGAAAATAATCACCTGGTCAGTTATTGACCAAGAAAATAATGCTCAACCACCCTTGGATGTAAATCCAATGGCAGAGAGAATTATTATTAAGTTGAAGTGTTTTGTTTTCCATCCTTGGATGTAAATCTAAGGGTTATTGAGCATAAATTCTTTGGTCAGCAACTGACCAGGTGAACACTACTGGACATATAAGATAACAGAAGCAACTAGATATATGCCCAAGATAGCACCAACATAGCAAATGGAAGCTCAAAAACAGTGTACATTTGAATTAAAATTCAGAATTGAAAATGATCTGCAGTTTAGTCATAATCTCAACTAAAAGAGGCAATCACATTAATCACCAATCTCCTACCTGACGCCATAATGCAATTTTTCCCCCTGTAAATAGTGCATAAATCATACATGAGGAAGAAGGTATCATAAGCAAATAAACATATGAGAAAGCTAGTAAGCACACGGATATAGGTCCCCCAAGAGAACACAATCACGTACCCCCTTACTTGGGGATCTCAATTTCCCTTTCTCTATCCTTCCCTCCTTATACTACACAAAGGGGGCAGCAATTCTGACTTTTCAGTGGGGGAAGAACCGAAGAACTGGTGGGGTATGGATCAATCAAAGATGAAACGGTTTGTTGGGTTGCTCACTGAGAAGATTTACTCGCAGACATGGATCCTTTCATTTTCTTATGATCCTAATTAGTTTCTAAAGTAATATAATCTTAATAGGGTTAAATACTGTTTAGTCCTTGAACTTGTACTAAAAAAACACTTTAATTCCTGTCCTTTTAATTTCACATGTTTAATCTTTGTACTCTCAATTTTGGACCAATAGGTCCATTCCATCAGTGTCCATCTAAAAATTCCGTTAAGTTGCTGACATGACATTCTATCTGCGTCAAAATGTCTATTATACCTCACTTCCTTTTCTTTTTTTTAATTTATTATTATTATTATTTTTTCTGATTATCTCTTCTCCCCTCCCCATCGCCGCAGCACTTCAACCCCATTTTTTTTTTTTTTTTGGAGATCGGGGAAATTGCTATCTCTTCTTCCCAGTCTTTGTCGAACCCTAAGCTTTCCCCCTCTTCTTCTTCTATTTCGCCACTCCCAAAAGCCACGTCTGCTCCACTCCTCGCTTAACCAAGGTCCTCTCTCTCTCTCTCTCTCTCTCTCTCTCTCTCTCTCTCTCTCCCCCTCACTGTTCTTTACAATTCACCAGTCTTCGGTTTAATCCAAAGCGTCAATCATTATCCTCTGAGATTGAGAAAGATTGAGAATTTAATCTTGGGTTTCGAAGCTTAAGCATGGCGGGTGAATTGTGAAGGCGGTGTTGGTTGTCGTTTTTGAGCTATGAATTGGTCTCAGTGAATTGACTAGTCGGAGAAGAGAGAGAGAGAGAGAGAGAGAGAGAGAGAGAGAGAGAGAGAGAGGAAGATGAAGGTTGCTCTTTATTTTTTTTCTTTTTGTAGAACTTGATATGAGCTTGCGGCTAATTTTGTTTGCGTGATGATGGGTTGCTTAGTAGTGAATTGCAGAAACAGAAGAGTACGTATAGAATTCGATGGGGAAATGAATAGGAAGAGAGTGAGGGAAGTGATGAAATCGAAATTGAAAATTAGGAGTTCCAAAATCTGAAATTGATGAAATCGATTTGATGGCAGCGGTGTTGGCTGAAATGGAGTCGAGGGGTTGGATGAGGGTGGTGGGATGGATAGGGTCAGGTTGGGATAGGATCCTGAGCCGAACGCGGGATGTCAGAGATGGAAATTGGAGAGAGCTGTGGGAATGGGTTACTGGAGTTATATATGAGTTTTGGTAGAAAGAGAGAAAGGTAAGAAAGGGGGGTACATGAAGTGTTGGTAGTAGTGGTAGCAAGGGGAGTGTCGCGGCAGCCTTT
Organism: Rosa chinensis; assembly: GCF_002994745.2. Classification (NCBI taxonomy): domain Eukaryota; kingdom Viridiplantae; phylum Streptophyta; class Magnoliopsida; order Rosales; family Rosaceae; genus Rosa; species Rosa chinensis. The sequence continues at coordinate 33,343,431 of NC_037091.1, read as the reverse complement.
GGCTGCAACGTGGGTAGTGATGGTGGTGGAGGTGGCGGTGGTAGTGGTAGTGGTGAGGATGGGGTTGAAGTGCTATGCCAATGGGGAGGGGAGAAGAGATAAACAGGGGGAACAAAACAAAACGAATGAAAAGAGTAAAAATAAATTAAAAAAAGGAAGCTAGGTATAATTGACATTTTGAAGTAGAAAGAGTGCCACGTCAGCAACTTAACAAAATTTTTGGATGAAAACTAACGGAATTGACCTATTGTTCAAAATTGAGAGTACAAAGATTAAACATGTGAAATTAAAAGGACAGGGATTGAAGTGTTTTTTCAATAAAAGTTTAAGGACTAAACAGTATTTAACTCATCTTAATATTACTTGTAACACTCAAAGAACATGACAGAAAATGTTGGGACCAAATATGGCTCAAAATGAGGATCATCAAACAAAATTTATTGAATGATAATTTTATCAATACTGCTATAAAATATTCACTGCACAATCAAGTTCATCAATTAGTTATCCATTGTACAATTTTTCTCTTCATAATGTTCATACAAAAACCCTCCCTTTCATATGATCAAAACTTATATTGCCAGCAAGAACACTCACAGAAAATAGAATTAAATTTATAGAATCAATGCCTTGGATACTAAAAGCAACTAAAAAAATTTGGCAGCCTAGAGATGATTTGTAAATCACTGATTATCCAGATAACAGAGAATGACACATCCTTACACAAACCGAGTGTAAAGATTTGAAAGATAGGACTATTTCCTCATCACTTGATGCAATGCAACTGAAGCAAGATTTGTAAAGGCCCATTTACACACATCACTGACAACCTCTTCAAACTTGATCAATTCAATACAAGGCAATTGGGGCTAAAAAAACAGTATCTAGTAGTGGTCAAGCCCTCAGTTCCACTGGGAAAATCACAAACTAGAGGAAATTGAGTAACTAGTAACATCTATGAACTAAAATGACTACATGCAGCGAGATTGAAGAGAAAACAGAAGAAATCAAACCGTGACTTCAATGGGAACACGGGTGTCAATCCTATGCTGATAATAAAGATCAATAGAATCTACACAGAGCCGCTTCAAGCTTCCTTCACAAGCAGCTCTCACATATGCTGCGTCGCCTCGAATCTCCATTTTGTTGTCCGCAAACCTGATACCGAATTTGGTGGCCAATTCAACCTTGTCTCTCACCCCACCACTCAAAACCTGCTCCACAGTGGCGGAGGTAGAAATTAATCTTAAGTGGGGCACCCGAAAATTTTAGAAAAAAATTTAAAACTTAAATATATTAAACTTTAATAAAAATTAAAAAATTAGAATAAAAATGCGGAAATATCAGTTATGTTTCAAAAAAATTATATATTTTTTAATCAAATTTATAGTTTTCTTTATGATGGTAACATATTTTATCTTTGATTTTTAAAATTATGAGAAATAATAATGTTAGTGTTAAAAAAGCAAGAAATTAAAAACAAAAATTAGTTATGCTGCAAGAGGCCTCGAACCTGGGACCTGCAGCTACATAAGTAGTTGATAAAAAAGAATTGCCACAACACCAACTTGGAATTCTGTCAATGTGAAAAACTCTATTCTACTTATCTAGTAAAATCCCAGTGGGGCACGGGACCCACCGGGTCCCAACGTGGCTCCGCCCCTGCTGCTCCATCAATTCAATGAATTCCAAACAATCTCATATAAATATTAATCGATTACAAGATTGAAGGACATACCTTGCCGAGGAGAATTTCATTGGTGTGCGGACCGTAGTTGTCGGAGGTGTCGAGGAAGGTGACGCCGGAGTCAATGGCGTGGTGGATGAGCTTGATCATGTCGGCTTCAGGCTTCGGGGGGCCATAGAAGGCAGACATGCCCATGCAACCCAGTCCTTGAGCTGACACCTCCATGCCTTGTGACCCGAGCTTCATCCTCCTCACACCCCTCATGTCTATGTGTTAAATGTGTCTGTGAGTGAGCTGAAGCAGAAAGTAGCAGAGTTAGCTAGTGAAGGAAGGTGTTTGGGTGAGTTATATATAAGTTTGTTTGGTGAAAAGGAAACGGTTGGTGGTGGTGGTGTTTGATGGGTCAGCACCTGCTTAAGTGGAGGTGAGAAACCATGTGGTGAATTGCACATGATGAAAGCATGAGAAACTATTGCTTTGGAGACCCGTTAATTGAAGAAGGCTATAGCTACATGGTAGACCTAGAGGAAGGAGCAGTTTTTGTTGAAGATGAGAAACAAATAGTACAAGAGGTTGGTTGGAGTCTTTGTCATGAATTGATGAAGGAAACATGCAATTAATGTAGCCTGCAAACATAGAACGTAAGAAATGGAAAAGCATGACTTTGCTTTTCATTTCTTCACACCTACAACCTACCGTGAAGAGCAATGCTTAGATAAAGGCATCAGATACAAGAATAAAATCATCTGAGTTTGTCTAAGCTCAAGATAAAGGGATCTGAGCTTTCTAAGTTCAAGATCAAGGGATCCGAGCTTGTCTAAGTTCTAGATCAAGGTATCTAAACTCATTCAAGCATTTGAGAGTTTGATGAAGTCCAGGAGTCTAGGGAGTCCATCATTTGTGAGTAGAGACAATTGCTACATTTGGTGAGAGTTTTTCTCACTTAAGAGATTGAGAGAAAAAGTGTCCCAATTAGTGAGAAGAAAATTCCTCTTGAGAGATTGAGTGTGTGTTACCACTTTAGTGAAGTTTAGTCACTACAGTGAGTTTGTTTCTTGGAATCCCGTTATTTTACATAGTGGAAGAAAGAAGTACTGCTGCCCCTGAGGATGTAGGCACATTTGCCGAACCACATTAAATATTGTCTCTTCTTTGGTTTATTTGTTGCTATTTCCGCAAATCACACAAGGGGTGGAAAAAGTTAGATCCTGGGATAACCAATTATCCATCAACCTTGTATTAAGGCACTCCTCATTTCCCAATAGTGGTGGCGTCAGCAATGAGGTGGTAGGTGAAGAAGAAGAGTAGAATGGAGCGAGAAGATGGCATAAGAGCGTACATCAGAGTGACCAACATAGATGGACCCCTAACCAAACGGAAGCTAAACATAGCGGTCTCAGCATGGAAAAAAAAAAAAACAATCAAAGGTTGCCAGTTCTGCTTACATAAATGGGCAGTTGCTGCTTAACTAGGCTGTGTATAGGATATTCAGATGTAAAACGACATGTCAGTTTCAGACTTTCAAAGACAATAAATCAACCAGATTCTGTGCATTGCGAATTGGCGTACTTGATCGGAACAAGTGATCAGATTATTTTTTAAGACGAAGTACAGGCCTATCCAATCTCAGAGAAATGGAGGCAGCAAGCTCCGCAGATCGAGTACAAAGCAGGTACAACTCTACCATTTCTTCTTAATCGCTCTCGAAAAAGTTGACACTGGCAACTAGTTCTTCATCTTCTTCTCAATCACTCTCGAGGATCAAATAGGCGGAAGAGTTTACTGGTTTGCTTGGCGCTAAATGACTGCGGAATGTGATTTTTTTATTAGCTTATTAATTATTATTATTATTCCCCTCAGAATTGGCTTTATTCCACTTCAGAATTCGCATACAATTTTTTTTTAGTCAGGATGCAGTTATAAACTAATAAAAAAATAATGAAAGATTACAATATCTTCCGCAAAATATGGAGAAGTTCCCTCAAACATAGAGCGAGAAACACTATATAATCATTTTTTTCAATTATTATTATTTTTTTAATTTTATAAATGCAAAAGTCTATGGACAGATGTTGGTATGCATATACCTTCCAGGCACAAGTATTGGAAGCACAAGACTCATGTCGCCAATGTAGAGGTAAAGAAAACTCCTAGCTGAGGGTCGCGATACCCCTCGGGGCGATATCGGGAACCCCGATCGTCCCACACCTAAAGAAACAGAACCAAGCTCCCACAGACCTGCTACATTAAGGTCACCTCCAACAACCCGAAGAGGTAACTGTTTACTATTGCTTTCCATTATCATTATCTTATAACGATACTGACTTAGGTATCGGAGCGTTGAAGGCCGGTACACCCGGTCTTCCCTCTGACCTTTGTGTGTTTACGGATAAGCGAGACCGATAGCAATAGTAGCAGACTAGAACATCTCATGATTTAGCTGGATCGAACCCCTCGCAAGACAGCTGAAACATTTGGCGCTAGAAGGACTCCTCTCATTCCTTGCTGGCAGGACAACACACTGTCCATGTCTACCAGCACTCTCTATACCAATGGCGATGATCCGCCCCACGAGGTAGGGACCCATGAGGTCTAGTGCACGCTCGAGTTCTTGAGCCCAAACACTGAGGCACGCTCGGCCATGACCACAGACGCCACCACCGCACTTGAGATAGCAATGCGTGACCTAATGGAGACACGTGCACAAGCTAAGGCCGAGCGCGTGGCAGCTCGTCGAGAGGTCAAAAATATGACGAACCAGAATTGCATCCTCCGAGAGACACTCTAGCAGCAAGTTGCAAGCAATGAAGCATTAGATAAGGCCCGTCAACAGGAGACCCCAATACCAACCATTGGTGGGGTTCTGACACCCGGAGCAATCCTTACTACAGACCCAAGCACGGGTCTCGCCAGCACTTTCGTGCCACCAGGTGCAACCTTTGGAAGCCCCACGGGCCCCACTCCAAGCAGCACCAGCACAAGCCCACAAGTGATTTACCTGAACTCCCCTCTCTTCCCGAATCAACTCGACTCAGTATAACCACCCCAGCCGGTACCTGATACAGTAGGAGTGTCGGGAACAAGTACAGCTGCAACCACCAATATACCTCCACCCGACCCCAATACTCGGTTGTTGCTCCAAATGAGCGAAGCCATCGCCTCCTTGCAAGCTCGGATTAAGAGCGCCGAAAGCAGGACCGACTGGCAACCTATCACGGCCAGCTTCCAGGGAAAGATGGGACCATTCACTCCTCGGATACAAGCCAAAAAGTGCCCACTGGAGGCCAAGCCCTTCAAGATTGAGAAGTACAATGGCACCAGAGACCCATACCACCACTTGGAAGTCTTTCAGTCCCTCCTACATGGAACCCGATACACAGACGCGATGACATGCTACACGTTCGAGGATACCCTAGCAGACGGGGCCTTGCGATGGTTTGTTAACCTTCCCCCAATTCCATCGATAGCTTCCAGGAGCTCGGGGACAAATTTCTCCGCAGGTTCGTTCTATACGGCAGTGGCTATCGCACGACGCCTGACCTATTTAGGCTCAAGCAATGGCTAAATGAGTGATTGTGAGACTTCGTGCGCCGATGGCAAAAGCAAGCTACACAGTGTTGTTCCCTCTATCCAGCCTTAGAGGCATCGGCATTCAAGCAGGCACTTCAACCGGGATACTTCTTATTGCAAATCAACACCAATCCCTCTGCGACATATGGCGACTTCCTCGATGCAGCTACCGCTTTCGCGCAGGCTGAGTACGACACCTTTGGTCGCGACACCAACACCAATACACACCCAGTTAATGCACCCTAACTCGCCAACCTCATTGGGACCACTGATAGCAGGAACAAGGACACCACTAGGGACAAACCTGTCCAATATGACAGAACCTCACAAGAGCGACAAGGTTACAATGATAAGAGGGACAAACAATACGGGAAGACCTCGAGAAGCCAAAGTATAACTCCTCAAGTAGTCGGTATCGCGATGCGCCATATGGCGATACTCGACACAAGGAAAACCATAGATTTGAGGCACCCAGATACGAGATTTACACCACACTCACCACTTCATATGAAGAAATTTGGAATAACCACAAAGATATCATCCCACGCCCACTGCGGCGCAAACCTGGTCAGGCCAAACCACGAGACAACAGTAAATATTGTACATACCATGAGGAAGCCGACCACACCACTAATATTTGCTGGGCACTGAAAAATGCTATTGAGCACCTCATTCAAAGCGGCCAGCTCTCACAGTATCGTACTCCCACAACGGGAGCCAACGCCATTAAAGTCTACAAACAGATTCTAACGATACAAGGCGGCACCCCAAGAGCACTCGAGACTCTCCACGCACAGAAGTGACAATGCCCTCAGGGCCAGGAGGTGATGGGACTCAGTCATGGTTGCCACACCCCTCAGGTGGAGTGGGGCTCGATTGCTTTTAGTCGCAACGAGGACACCATAAGGAAGCATCATAACGACCCCTTCTTGATCACCATGGTCATCAACCACTATTGAAGCCATAGGGTCTTGGTCGATAGCGGCGTGGCAGTCAGTGTCATGTTTGGCAGTTGCTATGAAGGCCTAAACCGAGACAACAAGAAACTCACCTAAGATCATAAGCCCCTGATCAGCTTTGAAGAAGAAATCACACAGACTTTGGGATCTGACAATTTGCATATCACCCTCGGTGGAGGCAGCACTATCGCCACCATGACAACACATTTTATCATCGTTGACTACCCTTCTTCCTACAACGTCATCTTAGGGCGAGACGCCATTTGGGGACTCCAATGCTTTGTCGCAAGGCACATGTTAATGATGAAGATCCCTACCCCATGTGGCACCCTCACCATTAGAGGTAATCAGGAGCTAGTGAGACAATGTAACTCCCTAACTGTAGTGAGGGGATATGGTAGGCGAGACGTACTCCTAGCCACGAACTTGCTCTCTCCCTCTGATAAGCCCGAAGATCCAAGGGAAGACCCCGAGACCCCGGATGCTTGCGAGACACGTAGCAAAAAGAAGGAAGATAAGCGCAAACTCAAGCACCTGAGACCAGATGCTTTGGAAAATCTGATATCGGTCTCCATATCCGATACAAACCCAGAAAGAAAGGTCAAAATTGGTTCCAAGATGGACCCACACTTCCAGATAGAATTAATCGCCTTCTTCAAGACCAGATAGGAGGTGTTTGCATGGTCCTACGCCGACATGCCAGGGATATTGCCAAAACTGCTGACCCACAAGCTCACCATCTCACCAGACGTCCCCTCGATCACATAGAAAAGATGGGCCTTCACGGAAGAAAAATACAAGGCCATCTAGGCCAAGGTCAAGAAGCTCCAGGATATCGGATTCGTCAGGGAAGTATCTTACCCAACATGGCTATCCAATGTCGTGATGGTAAAGAAACCCAACGGCAAGTGGCACATGTGTGTCGATTACACCAACCTGAACAAGGCTTCCCCAAAGGATAGTTTTCCCCTCTGAGCAGGAGGTGCAAAGCAATAGAGTGGCATGCTTCGACGCACTCACTAACTCAGAAGGGTTGAACCTCGACTCTGACCTCTTGAAAAAGCACTGCAAGCGAGCCCAACTCCATAATATCAATAATAAACAGCGTATCGCCCGATACTACAACGCAAGGGTCATGACTCGCCTCCTCTCTGTCGGGGATTGGGTGATGAAAGAAAAGATGCCACCTCCAACAAGGCTGAAAGCCACATGGGAAGGGCCGTACGAGATCACTAAGGCCGAAAAACAGAGACAACGACGCCCACAACCCAGAATTCCGACCACCAAACGAAAGATTCAAGCTTTCAGAACACTAAAGGCTCTAACTTTACTCACCTCTTATCTCAATCTCCAACAAAAACAGAGGAACAGTAACCGCCCCCATCTCCCTCCTCTGTCCATATATAGGGAGCTCGAGAGTACAGGGACTGTTGGACATGCAAGGACGACGACAATAGATCTCACCACGTGTCTGACATCTCTGAGCATTACAAAGGTCATGCGCCTTTGCCTCGACTCCTTACCACTATTCCATTATTACATGTTACGGACTCCAGAACACCGGACTTCCCACACACGAAAAATAAATGACAACAGCACACGTGTCACTAGGGCATAACGTATGCGCCAAAAGACGCATGAAACCCTACCACAGATTCTCGATAGTGACACAATGACAACTACGAGAATGTGTTCACTCAAAAAATGTTCCGGCCGCGTGTCACTGGGCCGAGGGCTTCTTTGGCTTACACGTGTCCTTTTGGAGTGGTGACGTGTGCGCGGGCGTGCCAACTCGCGGCTGGTAGGCCAAGCAAGGTTTTGTTCTAGATTGTAGATATTGCGCCGATCTGACTTCTGATCATTTGATTGTGGGCCGAGGAAGGATCGATCTCGGCCGCGGGGTTCTCTCTGCCTTGAATGCAAGGACTTTAGCACAAATCGGCCTTATCTGGCCGCAGTGCTGTGTAACTCGGTGATTGAGGTGAAAGTGAAGTAATGATGATTCTTTTTGTGATTTTGTATTTTGTATAAAGTAAATTTGCGATTTTGTATTTTGTATAAAGTAAATAACGTAAAGTAAACAACAGAAAATAAAAGTGCAAGTAAAGACAAAGTAAAGTGCAGGAATGTAAAGATGCAGCAAATAAAGTGCAGGAAGATAAACTGTTTGAATGTAAAGAGCAAAAATGTAAAGTGCAGGAAAGATAAATACCTGTAAAGAAAACGATAAGATAAACACGTAAAGATTGATAAGTGTTGCTGAAATGTTGAAATGTATTGAGATAAAATTTGTGTAATCACGCAGAGCGTTTGGTCGAGGACCTCTAACAAAGATGTCTACGGCCCCTTTTATAGTACAAAATAAATAAAACAAGGGAAAAATGCACGAACAGTGTCTGGAGACTCTGAGGACTGTTAAAATGATACCTGAACTTTCAAACGTTTCAATGTGATACCTGGACTTATATTTTCTTGTCAACGTAGTACCTACATCAACTTTCCGTCACGGCACTATTAAATTTACCACGTGTGAGGCACGTGACATACAAAATGAAGGTGAAAAGACTGATTTGCCCTATAACTGACATTTAAAATGCACAAACAGTGTCTGGAGACTCTTAGGACTGTCAAAATGATACTTGAACTTTCAAACGTATCAATGTGATACCTGGACTTATATTTTCTTGTCAACATAGTACCTACATCAACTTTCCGTCACGGCACCGTTAAATTTACCACGTGTGACTGTGTGAGGCACGTAAGGTACAAAATGAAGGTAAAAAGACTGATTTTCCCTATAACAGAAATTTTAAATATTTTTTTTGGTAAAAACATTTTAAATATTTTTTTTTTTGGTAAAAAGACTGATTTACCTTTAATTTTTTTCACCCCTCCACCTCTCGTCTTCTTCCTCTCCCCTCGATCAACCACTCTCTAAAAAGACTGGTTGTCCTCGCCAATTCCTCCCACAACAACACCTCAGTACTCCTCGATTTCAGGCACACAGCGCTGACCCTGTTGACCTCGACGAAAGGATCGGCAGCGCACTTCATCGCCGATTTCAGATCTTTGACAAGCGAGGCTTTGAGAAGACTATGTCCTTCATTTTGGAGGACGAAATTGAAATTGAAATTGAAATTGGGATTGAGATTGGGATTGGGATTGGGATTGGGATTTGGATTTGGATTGGGTTCTCTGGAAACTTCGATGGTACTCAAAGCGGGACTTGAGATCGAGGAAGGAGGAGGGCGGAGAGATCATCTATATCATTACTTGCTGGTGTTTTTGTTGTAGTTAATAACTTGATATTAATGGATTTTGAGTTTGAGTTTGAGTTCGAGTTTTGGTGGAGGTGTGGGTGGTGACGAAAAATGAAATTCAGGGGCAACGTCTTCTTGGTTCTTCTTCTTCATTGCCCATTTCACAACAGGTCTGCATTGATGTTGTTGAGGCGATTTCAAAGGAGGAATGAAATTTTGTGTTAATTCGATCTGATACATCTGTGACTGTTTTGGTTGTTTTGCAATCCAAGTCTTCGTGCTTTCTCTGTTGGACTTGGAGGTGTTGAAGAGGCCATCGACCTTGCGACGGAATCTGATAAGGCAGCGAGTCTTCTCCTAGATCCAATGCTCGGCCCGCTTCTTCTGGGTGCGGACCTCGTGGTCCTCGCCGCAGCTGCTGGTGTTGCCACCAATTAAGGCAGACTTGGGAGTTGAATAGGGTTGAATGATTTTGCATAAACAAGTTGGACTTGGTTTTGTGTTTTAGAAGTGAATCGAACAAGGGAGAAGCTTTGCTAAGAAAAATTATTTCTCATTCTTTTTTGTTCTTGGAGTTCCCAGATCTTTCATTTCTCTTTCAAAATGGGTTTGTCGAGTTTAAGAAGATGAACAAGAATGGGTTCAAGAACATGAACAATTGAGATTTCTTTTGTTTTTTTTTTTGCCTTTTTGCTGGGTTTGAGAAGATGAACATGAAGAAATGTTAGGTTCATACTTATCGGATTGGGATTTTTTTTTTTTTTAGAATATATTGGATTGATCTTGGTTAATAGAAAAAGCAAAAAAAAAATTTATCATCTTTTATTTTCAATAGGGAAAAAAATACAAACAGTACCCAAACTATGGGCCACTAATAACTTTCGTACCTCAACTTCAAAAACTATCATTTTGGTACCTGGACTTTTCACCTCGACCCAAGATTCATACATGCCGTCCACTTTGCCGTTAACGGTGTTAAATTAACAAGGGTAAATCTGTCATTTCACTGTTCATCTCTCTTACCATGGTACTGTTCTCTATTTTTTTTTCCTCCTTCTTCCTGAGGAGAGGAAAAAAATTTTAAAAAATGAACAGTATCATGGTAAGAGAGATGAACAGTGAAATGACAGATTTACCCTTGTAAATTTAATACCGTTAACGGCAAAGTGGACGGCATGTATGAATGTTAGGTCGTGTTAGATAATCTGGGTACCATTATGATAGTTTTTGAAGTTGAGGTACGAAAGTTATTAGTGTCCTGTAATTCAGGTACTGTTTGTAAGTTTTTCCCTTTTCAATATATAAATTATTATGTTTTTATTTTCAATTTTAAATTTATTCATTTAGGATTTGATGGAGTAAAAAAGTCTTTTTTGCCCTCATTTTCGGCCTCACATGCGTCAAACGTGACTCGAACTGACGGAGCCGTGACAGAAAGTTGATGTAGGTACTACGTTGACAAGAAAATATAAGTCTAGGTATCACATTGATACGTTTGAAAGTTCAGGTATCATTTTGACAGTCCTCAGAGTCTCCAGACACTGTTCGTGCATTTTTCCCTTTAGGATTTAATGGAGTGGAAAAGTCTTTTTTGCCCTCATTTTCGGCCTCACATGCGTCACACGTGACTTGAACTGACGGAGCCGTAACGGAAAGTTGATGTAGGTACTACGTTGACAAGAAAATATAAGTCCAGGTATCACATTGATACGTTTGAAAGTTCAGGTATCATTTTGACAGTCCTCAGAGTCTCCAGACACTGTTCGTGCAATTTTCCCATAAAACAAATACAATCTCAGCTTTAATTGTTGAGACTGGATTGATTACAAATTGAATTCTAAGAATAAAATTCCTTTGATGTGCATAATTGGCAATCAACCATCATGACTCTTCAATGATTATTTTTGTAACTGTCACACTTAGTGTTGTAATGTTTCTGAACGTAGAATTTGGCATTTAGTAGCTTTATCCGCTCATAATGTCCTGCTATCAGTGTCCCTAACCAATTGAAACAAGCATCGGATAGGACTTTCTCAGCCACAAGTAAACCAGAAATCGACTCATGTGAGATGGATCTCGGCTGAGGTTAAGCGAGCCGGACCTCGGCTGAGGTGAAGTGAGCCGGACCTCAGCTGAAGTAAAGCGAGCCAGACCTCGGCTGAAGTGAGGTGAGCCGAACCTCGGCTGAAGTGAAGTGAGCCGAACCTCAGCTGAAGTGAGGTGAAGTGAGCCGGGCCTCGGCTAAATATTTATTATATCACGGCTCACTATGACCCAAGCCTGCTTCATGTGGGACCCGGCTTAACGTCACGTAGGTCTTGCCAAATTTAGGTTCAAACAGAATGATCTCCTCACCCCAGCCAAGACTCCTCTTACGTGGGGACTTGGGGGTAATAGTCGTACGGAAGCCACGTGGCAGGAACTTGCCTTACACTTCTGATACTTCTACCAAAGGCAAACTCCCCACCGAAGAGAACTCATGACTAGGGACTTGGGGGACTTGTTGGTATGCATATACCTCCCAGGCACAAGTATCGGAAGCACAAGACTTGTGTCGCCAATGCAGAGGTAAAGAAAGCTCCCAATTGAGGGTCCCGATACCCCTCGGGGTGATATCGGGAACCCCGATCGACCCACACCAAAAGAAACAAAACCAAGCTCCCACAGACCTGCTACATTAAGGTCACCTCCAACAACCCAAAGAGGTAACCGTCTATTATCGCTTTCCATTATCGTTATCTTATAACGATACTGACTTAGGCAACGGAGCGTTGAAGGTCGGCACACCCGGTCTTCCCTTTAACCTTTGTGTGTTTTACAGATTAGCGAGACCGATAGCGATAGTAGCAAACTAGAACATCTCGTGATTTAGCTGGATCGAACCCCTCCCGAGAAGCTAAAACAACATATACTCAGGTGCTAGTATATCAAAATTTCAAAAATTTTGTGCCATATTTTAAAATTTTGTTAATAGAAAAATAATTGCAACATTTTCTTGACCTTTAAGGATCAAGAACTGGGATTTGAAAAAAAAGAAAAAAAAAGAAGAAGAAGGGATCCAGAACTAGACGAACCGATGGTACTAAAATCCATTTTCTTTTTCCTTTGATTGTATTGTGTGTTTTTTGTTGGCCAATTGATATATATATTAGGCACATGCTCTGGGATCAAATGCCCTAATCAGTTTCATTGCCCCTACTGCCTTCACACCTCTTTTCTTAAGGCTTTTCCTTCATTTGTGTTAATTAGAGGCCAATGGTTGCCTAAGTTGCAAACTTGCAATCATCTAATGGAACAGTTTGGTTGAATTCAATTTAAGCACATTCACAAAGAATCCAATATGGTGGCTGATATCGTTGTCTTCAACTCCCGTTAGAAAAGTTATAAATGATCCCTGTGTTTTGGGTAATGCCTAATATTAATTGAGTGCGGCTATTGCCACCCTACCATTTTCTTTGTTCACCCTACCTACTCATTATACCCTACATTTTAATTTCAGTTATTAAATCTGCTTATCTAACCCATTTCTCTTTTCAAAAATATCCTTATATGACATATCCAATTAAAAAAGAAATTTTTTACCAAAAATATCTCATTTAATTTATACCAATAAAAAATTATAACATAATAAAGTCTCCAAATTAAATCACAATCTGATTTACTTCTATTTTTTTAATTTTGTTTCTTTCAGTTTCAAGTTCGTTTATTTTAATCTATATCAAAAGTTGTTAACAACTATGAGCAATGAAGAAGAAATTGTTCTTTTTTTTTCTTGTTTTAAATTTTTACTTTCAGTGTTCACAGGGATAGCAAAGATTTTGATGAAACACTAATAATTTTGTGAATTAGATAACAAATTAATGATGAGAAGGCAACAAAAAGACAAAAAAAAATATTAAATTCAAATTTGGGTGAGCGAAGATGAAGATTAATGTTATCCAATGAGAAATTAAAAAATATTTGTATTTAATTAATTGATATTGTATTTAATTTTCCTTACATATTAGGATTAGATAATTAGTGTACTTATTAGTCATTTTGCATTTGGGTAATATAGTCTTTCAATAATTCAAATGTTTGCAGGATGAACTAAAAAAATGGTAAGGTGGCAATAGCCGCTCTATTAATTCCATTACCTTTGAGATTTGCCAAGTTGATCAAAGTTGGTCTAAAAGTTAATTTTGACAAAAAAAATTTCATGTGCAAGGAAAAGTTTGTCAACGCAATAAAAAAAATTAAAAGATAATTAAGTTTAAAAAAAATTTGGAAAATGAAGTTAAAAAAAAAAAAAAATAACACAAACCACAAGAAATTAAAGAAATGACTTGATGCAGAGAGATTGAAGAACAAAACAGACCGTGACTTCAATGGGGATATGGGTGTCACTCCGATGCTCATAATAGAGATCAATAGAATTTACACCAAGGCGATTCAAGCTTTCTTCAAAAGCAGCTCTCACATATGCCGGCTCCCCTCGAATAATCTCTCCCTTGTTGTCCTCAAAGCTGATACCGAATTTGGTGGCCAAATCAACCTTGTCTCTCACGCCTCCACTCAAAGCCTGATTTATTCAAGTCAATGATCCAAATGAGCTAGCCCACTATGGCTACATGCAAAGAACAATAGTGCTTCATTACTTTGCCCAGAAGAAGTTCGTTGGTGAAGGGACCGTAAACGTCAGAGTTATCAAGGAAGGTGACGCTGGCGTCGATGGCGTGGTGGATGAGTTTGAACTTGTCTGGTTCGGGCTTGGGGGGGGGGCATAGAAGATGGACATGCCCATGCAACCCAGTCCTTGAGCCAAGACCTCGCTCAGCGTCTTGTGACCCCAGCTTCATCCTCCTCTTGCTGGTCATGCATTTGTGTTAATTTGTGAAGCAAACAGTGAGATAATAGCAAAGTGAGTGAGGGAAGAAGAAAAGCCAGAGTGAGGGACGGTGGCCATCATTGGTGCCAATTTTTAGACTCATGCTCTAGTTGGAAGCACAACTTTCTACCTCCCAAGATTTACTATTAACACTGGTTTCTAAGTTTTTATTTTATTTTATTCATTTTTTTACCACAAGTCTGAAATCTCTCACACAAGTCATAGTCAAAATGAGTCGTGTGAGTAGAATAGTCAAATCTTGAATTTAATTAATCTTGTCAATCATCAGTTTTTCAATTAGGGTTAAATACTGTTTACTCCCTAAACTTTCAGGGAAAAAACAGTTCAATCTCTGCCTTTTCAATTTCACATGTTTACTCCCTCATCTCTCAATTTTGGACCAATAGGTCCAATTTGTTATTCTCTGACCAAAAATGTCTATTCTACCCTCAAATTTTTTAATTAATTAATTAATTCTTTTTGAAAAGATTTTTTTCTCTTTTGTTTTGTTTTTCTTTTTCTTTTTTTTGATTGAGCAGATGAAGAGAGGTTTTGTGTTTCGGATTGATTTGGTCGCTTGAGAAATTTTGATGTTGAAGGAGAAGAGGGATGGAAGAAGAAGAGATAAACAGAAAAGGCAAAAAAAAAATAAAAAAATAAATTAAGAAAAAGAAAAAAGATGAACTGAGGGTATAATAGACATTTTAATAGAGTTTTTTGACGGAATGGACCTATTGGTTCAAAATTGAGAGATGAGGGAGTAAATGTGTAAAATTAAAAAGGCAGGGACTGAACTGTTTTTTCCCTGAAAGTTCAGGGAGTAAATAGTATTTAACCCTTTCAATTAATTATTTTGTAAATTGAAATTGTAGCTTTAATGGGCTTCCTTATATGATGATGATTCATTGATATGGGATGCAAAGTTATATCATATTTGACCAGAATTTTAAAATATATGACACAATAGTTGAAAAAAAAAAATAAGGGTCGGACAAATGGATTGAAATTGGAAGTATAAGGGTAATCGTGATGAAATTAGAAGTATAAGAGCACATGTGATTTATGGATATAACAGTTATGGAAATGATATTTTTTTTTTCAGCGGTGATCTAGCTAGTCTTTCAGAAGTGGCCTACTCGAGGTCGTCGGCGATTTTTTTTTCCTATTGCTAGCTGCAAAGGAGTGTAGCGGTGAGGGTTCAATTGGGTCATTCATGGATCCAATTTGGGCCGTTTTGCTTCTGTTTGTGGTGGTGATGAGTGATGCGATTTTCACCAAATTGATGCTGGTAATGATGGAGAATGTGCGATCTGGTGGGGCCAGTCGGACCTCTTGGTTCAGGCTGTGGGTACATGTCTCATATTAGGGGTACTAATAACAAACTGTCTATAGCTGAGACGGATAGCCATGATACAGTGCCTCGACGCTAAGGATTGGAGGTTAACGACCATTGTGCTCATGTCGGTGGTCCAGCAAAGATGATAAGGTGTGGCCTTTGGGTGCCCATAGTGATTGAGAGGCCCAAAGTGGACTTCTGGGTGTAGTCATAGGCCCATTCTTTTTTCTCAAGTTATTGGGTTTGCGACCCAGGTGGAAATGGTTAGGCCGTTAGGGTGTTGGCTTCCTAGATTTCTGGAGACCTTACCTATTGGCCAGTATTTTAAATAAGGAGAATGATGTTGTCCTGCAGTTGACTATCTTGGGAATTGGTGCTGCAAATCAGATGAGTCCATTAGTTTTTAGTTTATTAATCTTTCTTGCAAATTGGTGAAGAGAATTTTTAGGGACTTCGATGAGTCTCATTTGGCTATTATACCTTAATTGTGAGCACTGGCAAGTAGCATAACCAATTTTTCATGGACTTGGATAGCCTATGTTAGTTTTATTTGTAGTCATATTGTTTTTCTATTTTCAACTATTGAGCTACAATTTTGTAATCAAACAACCATTTTGACAAAATATGGTTTGTTCTACCTTAGTTTTTTAGTTCAACGTTCTTAGATTAAGTGAATAAGTTATGCTCCTATGGATGTTCAGGATGCCTCGATTGTAACAATCGTTTATGTTTAATTCTAAGTTATGTTTTAACTATTAAAAAAAAAAGAAAAAAAAAAGAGAGGATAATTTTTGTATGAGGTGTTGATTCTTCTAGTTGTAGAAGTCATAATATACTCCTCCACCAGAATGAATATGACGAGTTAATCCAAAAAAAAGAGCTCTGATAATTTTTGTATGAGGTGTTGATTCTTCTAGTTGTAGAAGACAAAAGTCATAATATACTCCTCCACCAGAATGAATGTGACGAGTTAATCCATATTTTCTCGTGGGTCCGTGTAATTTTGAATCACATTGGTCTTAGTAACCCATGATTGACCTTATTAGTAAAAAAACGTTAAATAAATTAAATATTGTTTTAGGGAAACGAGAATTGAGAGGAATTTGCTGTGTATTCTCATTGATAATAGGGGCCTCTTTATATAGAGGATTACAATGCATAGAATCTCAATCATATAAGGAAAGTAATTCTACATTGATTAGGATTCTAGATCCTTCTAATTAAATCCTATTACCACTAGGTCAAGTAACCTAGAGTTTGGACCAAATACAAATAGAGATATCCTTAAACACTCCCCCTTGTGTTGTCCAAACGCGGTGCCTCTCTCGTTGCCTCATTAAAAACCTGGCCGAGTAACAAAAACCCAGTGGGACAAAAATAACCTCGGTCGAAGGGGAAAAAGAGCACAACACACCCTTCACGATTCGAGACGAACATGTAGACATCTCCCCCTGATGTCTGCGCCTCCCCCTGATGACTACGATCATGGGAGTTCAGATAATTTCCGCAAGCCAATTCTTGCCACATGTTTCTCGAACGTGGATTTGGGCAATGACTTAGTAAACAAGTCTGCCTCACTGTCCTCAGATCGAACCTAATTCACTTTGATCTCGAGGAAAGCCTGTTGTTGCTGATTATGCTTGGTTTTGTCGCTTTTGATGTAGCCTTGCCTCATTTGTTCAAAACAAGCAGCATTATCCTAAATGCTCGTAGGCTTATCTGTGGTAGACTTCAAACCACAATTGCTTCGAACATGCGTAATTATGGATCC
This sequence comes from Rosa chinensis, assembly GCF_002994745.2. Taxonomy (NCBI): domain Eukaryota; kingdom Viridiplantae; phylum Streptophyta; class Magnoliopsida; order Rosales; family Rosaceae; genus Rosa; species Rosa chinensis. The sequence continues at coordinate 33,325,981 of NC_037091.1, read as the reverse complement.
AATCCATATACATTCACGAACCACTCCGTGAAGAGCAATGATCTCTGCATTGTTCGAAGATATAGCGACTAGGGTCTATTCTGTAGACCTCCAAGATGTCACAGTTTTTTCCCATAGTGAACACTTAACCGGATTGGGAATGACCTTTGTGTGGGTCAGAGAGATACCCAACATCAGCAAAACCTTCCAAAACACATGTCCTTTTGGGATGGGGATAGTGGACGTAGGCCAGTGTTGGCGGCATACCTGGTGTGTGATGGGTCCGAATCCATCATCTCATTGTGGGGATAGAACAAACCCATATCACTCATACATCTCAAGTATCGAAAGATATCTTTTACACCAATCCAATGGCGTCGCGTTGGCGCAGAGCTATATCTAGCTAACAAGTTCACAACATATGAGATGTCCGATCTTGTGCATTGGGATAAGTACAATAATGCGCCTATTGTACTAAGTAAGGCACTTCTGCCTCTAGCACATCTTCGTCATCATCCTTTCGACGAAGAGGATCCTTCTCAGGATCAAGACTATGAACGATCATGGGGGTGGTTGAAAGCTTGACCTTGTCAAAATGCCTAAGCATCTATCGACACGATGCTCAAGTTCTAAACCGAGACATAATCGTGTTCTCCCAAAATCCTTCATCTCAAAATCGGATTTCAAGTGTTCAGCGATTTCCCTTAACTCTTTAAGGGCTTCTAATGAAGATCATGTCTAACATGAACCGCGATGGAATCCGAAACTTGTTATGGAAACCCGTGGGCATATCCCTTCCCAATCAAGTAGTCATTTTAGCGAGCGTTTCAACCTCTTTATAAACGCGCTCCGTGATCTAGAGCCAATTGACTTGGGTAAATGAAGTTCACCATGAACCTTCATGTATATTCCGTATCTAGATCCCTATAGAGATACGTAGTGACCACATTTGTAAGCTGCATGTTCAGTTATTCGGAAACTACAAAAACTGACAAGGTAGTGGAGTGCAATGACATCCATTACGAGAGAATATGTCTCATCGTAGTCGATTCCAGGGCGTTTTGTGAGAAGCCTTGAGCCATAAGGTGAGATTACCATATCTTTTTCTCACTATGCTTTCTAACGAAGGCCCATTAGTCAACAGGTTTAATGTTAGGAGGTGTTGGCATCACTAACTCGAAAACCTTCCTCTTCATTAGAGAATTCATCTTAACCTGGATCGCATCTTTCCATTTAGGTCAAATTTCTCTACGTTGGCATTCATTCATCAACGGAGCGTGGTTCGATATCATCTGACTCAACAAACTCATGTGCAATGAAGTGTGTGACTACATCATCAATTATGATGGAGTATCTATCCCACGTCTCATGTACACTAGTGTAAGTTTCATAGAGCTCTATATTCTCAGGAATATGTTCTAACGTTGAGGCGTCCCCCAACGATAACCATAACCCAGAAGATACTCATGAGACGGATTTTGAGTCTTGATGATCAAAGGATTGGAATGTGCCAAAGTATCCTTCGAACCCACGGGCCTCCCACGCATCCTAGCTGGGGCCATGGCCTGTAACGCCAGCGTGCCACTCTCTTTGGTGTTGGCACCATGCCTACCTCCGTGTAGGGTGGCGCTACGTCCTCTCGTAGGGATGTCCTTCCTTACAGGCATGTTTGCAGCATATTTGTGTGATCTCGTCACTGTAATAGGGATTGAGATGAGACATAGTGGGGACAGGCCACGACAATTTCTGTTGTTCCTGCTGAACATCCGTGTTCTTATCTCCCCCTAACGACAGGAAGACTGTCTCATCAAAGTGACAACCCGCAAATCTAGCGGTATTGAGATCGCCTTGCACGGGCATTAAGTGGAGGACGATTGTTGGAGTCTCAAATGCAACTGAGTGGCCCATTCGTCTGTAAGGACCTATCATAGTGCGCTGTGGCGGCGCAATGGGCACATAAATGGCTCACTCAAATGTGCGTAAGTACAAAATACGTGTACCCAGTCACTAGCTGTAACGCAGAGGTACATTGAGTGGCAGTAGGTCGTAGACGAATTAGCATAGCTGCATGCGATATTGCATCACCCCAAGCGGATGTAAGAAGATTGGTGCGCATTACCAATGTTCGGACTACCATCGTAGAAGTTTCCGCGAGACCAATTGGGTGTGTTCATGAGACTATAATGTCCAACATTAGTCCTAATGCAATAACCATCGAAAGTCTTCGATGTAAACACTCTAGCACAGTCAAATTCAATTAACTGAATAGGATGATTTGGGGAGTGAGCCCGTTGTCATATGATATGTGCTAGGAGTGTAGCATAAGCAGCATTTCAAGTGGACAATGGCACAACACGTGACCAGCGTGTTTGCGTGTCAACCAACATCATGAGATATTTAAACGTCCGCAAGTTGGTTGAACTAGTCCACAGAATCCCTAAGGATTCTATGTAAGAACATAATGAGTATTTTCATAACTTTTGCAGAGGACAGTCTCAGTCCTAAGTTCCCTAAGGAACGGGCTTTGTAAAAACTAGCGAGAGGCTTTAGAAGTAACCAATGAGGATTTTGGTTGGGCCTGAGCATCTAAAACACTATTTGAAGCAAGTTGGTGATTGCAGCATCACCTGCGGTGCCATCACCATGATGGACGCCATGGAACGCCATCCATGGCATCATGGATAGGGACTACGCCAGCCCTAGGCTGGTGGTCGACGGAGGCGATGCCCCAGGCAGCAGCGTTGGTCACATTTAGTCCAGGAATCAACTTTTGATTCATGCTTCATTTCGCTCGAGAGAAAAGATGTCCATGTGAAGTCTTTAGTAGATGGATCATCATATCATGACCAGGATGACCTATCCTATCGTGACAAAGCCAATATGTGTCTAAATCCAAGAGATCTTCTCTCATAACTTTTATTGGATTAATAGCTCGAATAGTGACATAGAGTCCACTAGAGAGACACATAAACTTCTCTAAGATGCGTCTTTGTTCGCAATCATTAGAGGTATTGCAAAGGAACTCATTTCCGTTCTCTACATGCATTTTCGCATGGAATTCGTTGGCTATTCATAGGGTACGATTTGCCCTAAGAGCGTAGAGAGTTTCTGTGACAGCTGTAATCAAGGTGCCATTTGGCAAGTGGAACTTGGGCTATTCCATGTCCTTGAATTAATACTGATGGCCCAGCCATCGTAGTCACAAAGTCATATGCTCAGAATCAAAATGGAGTCATAATGCTCGAAATTTTATTCATAAGCCAACAGAGTACATCATTGTCTCTTAACCATTAGGAGAATCTAATCCAAATGCTAGCTAATGCAAAACAATAGTAGTCGTCTAACTTCTTTCGGTAATTCCAAAATAAATGTGACCAGGTGAGTAGAGAGATGTCGGTGGAGCAAGGCTCGCTTAAGTACCACTAATCTCAAAACCTTCCTAGACATCACACTTACTTTGGGTGAGCCTACTTTGAAGAAAGACTAAACCATTGGCATTTACTACAAAGTATATGGCAATTGCCTATTACATCTCTTGGAAAAATAAAGACTTAAACAGAATTGGCGATCTATTGATCCCAGCCAGATTTGTAGTCTCCAACCCTTCACTTTAGATCATCTTCTTGATCTTCTTGTTCCACATAGTGAGCTTCTCTTGCTTCACAATATGCTTTGTAGGTGGTGACAAGTTCTTCACGAGCTCTACAAATGTGTGCCTAATGATCAGACACTCCACATCGAGAACATACATCTCTTTGCTCGAACTCCATTGATTGAGGCGCTTTGAAAGCATTATTTAGATGGCTCTTAGTGTTGGTGGCGCCACCAACATGGCCAGAGGCGTTGCCTCCCTCTCTCTTTCCACATTTACCTCTTCGGTTTGGCGGTTACCTTCCCAAGTAGAGCGATTATATGGATCAGAATGTCCAGAAGTATATCTAATATTAGGGTTTCGCTCTTGGCGCCCTCTCTTAGAGGTGCGACTATAATTGGATTCCGGAATATGCTCTGTTTCCACGGATCTCGAATTATAGTTCTTCACAAGGATATTGTCATGCTTTTCAGCGACATTCATAGCTCTAATGAGCTCATGAAACCTTGTGATCCGTCTTGCATTAACATTGATTCGATAGTTCTTAGCAACCATCAATACAGAGACGGGGAAGGTAGAGAGAGTCTTCTCAATCAACATCGCATCTGTGATCTCTTTACCACAGAATTCCATTAAGGATTTAATGCAAAGTGCTTCCGAGTTATAGTCAAGAACTGACTTGAAATCACAGAAGCGGAGGCTATGCTATCTCACTTCTAGGTCATGAAGCAAGGAGTCACGGACGTTGCCAAATCTTTCTTCGAGTGAGACCCACGGCCTTCTGGGGTCTTCTTCATTCATACACTCGTACTGGAGCGAATCATCTATATGACGAGTCATTAGGATGATGGCTTTCACCTTATTTGCCTCTAAGGCTGCTCTATTTGCTTCCAAAGCTTGAGCTTGCTCAACAGTTATCACGTCCTGGCTAGGCTCGAGAATCATATCCAGATTCCATCAACCTTGAGATGCTGGCGGATATCACGAACCCACCTGTGATATCTAGAGCCAGTTGTTCCCAATGGAGCAAAGTCCAATTTGTTCAGGTTACTCATCCTGAAAGAGAACAAGAAATTAGGGTTAGTTTCGGAGCGAAATAGGCTACCACGAAAACATATGAAATTTCTGAGCGTAATCGCTTCCAAGAAATTAGGAATTTCCAAGCGTAGTCGCTTCAAAGAAATTCGATTCCAAGAGATATTGGATTAGATTGAAACAATGACGTAAGTGGTCGATAATAAATTCTCTACAAACTCTAAGTTTGGAGATCTCAACAAGCTCTAAGCTTGGAGTGAGCACGAACCCCCACAGTTCGGCTTAATTTGGTCTCCCCTATAATGAAGAAAGGGGGGTAGAAGAAGGGAGGTTGCAAGTCCCCGAGAAAAAGAAGCGAAAAAGAATTAAAAAAAACTTCAAAAATGGGAACTTTTAGTAAACCATACCTCTTAGGATTGCAGAGCGTATTCGATCCTTATTGTAGGATTGCAGACGAGCTTCAGTCCTAGGCGAATCAAACTTGTTGAAATTCGGAGCAAATTCGCTTCTGAACAGCTCCCACTCCGATTGATGTACAGGTCTCAAAACGACTCCAATAGGGCTTAAATTTTGAGGTTAGATATAAGAGACAGACTTGAACAACTTTGATGAAGGAATAATTTTGATCTGAAGTTCTGAACTAGGCGTTTCGGGGCTTGCAAACTGACTGATATGCACAGGAACGAGCATGCTGAACAGCTCCCACCTCGAACGGTGTACATGTCTCAAAACGACTCCAATAGGGCTGAAATTTTGAGTTCATATAGAATAGACATACATGAACAACTTTTATGAACAAAGTATTTTCATCAGAGGTTCCGAACAAGACGTTTCGGCGCTTGAAAACAGACTGATCTGCACAGAAACGAGCGTGCTGCTGTGTTGCAGGGGGCAGCAGGCGTGCGGCAATGCTGCAGGGGCAGTAGGCGGCACACGGGTGCGCAAGGGATGCAGGGGCAGCATAGGGCATAGCTAACAAGGGCTAGGAGCTTGCGGCAGTTTTGGTGAGAAGAGTTTTCGGGTTTTTTTGTTTTTAGGGCTAGGGTTAGGGCTCGTGCTGATAACGTGTTTTAGGGAAACGAGAATTGAGAGGAATTTGCTGTGTATTCTCATTGATAATAGGGGCTCTTTATATAGAGGATTACAATGCATAGAATCTCAATCATACAAGGAAAGTAATTCTACATTGATTAGGATTCTAGATCCTTCTAATTAAATCCTATTACCACTAGGTCAAGTAACCTAGAGTTTGGACCAAACACAAATAGAGATATCCTTAAACAAATATTTTATTTATCAAAATCTAATTCTTAATGAATCAGATTTTTATCTTTTTATATAGATACCCGGCCACGTACACTTTCACTCTCCATCTCTATATCTAATTATTTCTCTGTCTCCCATTATTTGTCTCTCTGTCCCTCTCTATTCCTCTCTTTGTTTACGTTGTTCTCTCTCCCTCCACCCCCCTCCTCCTCCTCCTCCTCCTCCTCTCTCTCTATATATCGATCTCTCTCTAAAAAATCTCTCTTCATCAATCTGTTTTCGGGTCTCTCTTACAATGTCTACTTTAGGTCATGAAGATCTCAAATTAATATTAACCAAAATGGTGGTGGTAAGTCATTGACTCTTAGTCCTTCTAAATTGTTAAATTAATTTGTAATTTAAAATTTAAATATCATAGCATATTAACTAGAAATATATTGGTTGAAATCTATGTTAAAGTCGCTATGCTTTTACAGAAATCAAAATCAATTCTGGAATGTTTATATCCACTAGAGGATGAAACCATAAAAAATCGAAGAACATCAACAAGTCTGGTACGTTTCAAATTGACCTTAATACCATGACATGTATACTCGATTGTTTGATATAATTAATTAGCATATAGAACAACAAATGTTCCCAATAGTACAACCACTTTAGGCCTAGAGAAGTTAAAGTTTGCATTAGTTCTGATTTAAATTATATTGAGGTATTCGTCCAAATTAAGACTACTAATTGGTTGGTCGTGTTAAGGTACTAATTTGTCAAAGTAAATGAACTCAACCCAAATAGAATGAAAATACACACATGGTGTAATACCCTGGAAATTCGTTATTAAATTCTTAGAATTTCCATGAATTAATAAAGTGTTCTTTATTAAGATTTGTAGTTCGAGGGTGGAGCAAAAGTGTTTCGGACGATTTATTATTCGAAATGCACGTTTTTTAGAGGGTATACGAAGTTTGACTTTTTATACGTTGCGTTTCTCTGAAAACTTCATTCACGAAAGTCGTAGAGCACATCGATACGAGTTTGTGGATGTGGAACACGAAAATCGGAGTTTGTATGAAGAAGTTATGACATTTGGAAAAAGTTTCCTTTTTTGTATAAATAGCAAGTTTCCGAATATAATTTCAGAAAACCAAAAATTTCCATTTTCGTCAGGTTTCTGGAAAATTCCAGAAACCCAGACTCTCTCTGCAATCCAGCTGACCTGACCCAAACCCATAAGGCTGACCCGGTTTTTTCGGCCAACTCCGACCACTTCAGGCTAGAGGACTGGTGGCGATAAACTCAAACTGATGTCACCGTCCTCCCCGTGCCCTTATTTTCCTCTGGAAACCACCGTATACGGCGGATCAAAGCTTAGAAAGCTTGGAACTTTGGGATCCGACCGGATTTTTTACCTCCGGCAATGGCAGCATCTCAAACCGATCTTTCTAGGTTCGTGGGAGCTTCCTCTTTCGATCCATGATGGTAGTTATGGAGCAAAGTCAACTCGACGTGAACAGTAAATCTCAGCTTGTGAGCTTGATCCTGGCAGATCTAGGCTAATCCAGCCAAAACTCCAGGTATGAAAGTTGTTCCTCTCTTCATTGTTCACATTTTGGATGGTTGGATTGTGGTGGTTTTGAAGTTGATTCGGCAACGGTGTGCCGCCATTGCCGGCTGCGCTTGGGGCGTTTTTGGCTATGTCAGGGGCAGTTTCTGGTTTTATATATCGTCTACTCGTCGATACAAGCATTTTGATACATAAGACGCAATTTTTGGAGTTAGTTTTTTACCCTTTTTGATTGTCTCGATTTTCTATTCGTGAGGATTCGGCCGTCCGATCGACTTGTAGTTTTGATATATTGACCGTAGAAGTGTTCTGGAGACTTTTGGTGGTTTCGAATTAAGTTTTGCCTCGATTAGTGTTACTTTCAGATTTTAAGATTAATTCGGGAGTGTCGGATTTTAATTGTTGTTGTGATTCATGTACTGAATTGAGGCTATATTTTCCATAGGAGCGTGATAGAGTACGTTATGGAATTACCTTTTTTTTTAGAAGACACAGCGGGATTTAGAGGTGAGTAAATCTCACGTGGTTCATTTACGAATGAATTTACTTATTATTAGAAATTAATTGATAAATTGTAAATCGTTTTCGGAAATGAATATTTGTTTTAAATGATATGAACTCGATCGACTACGATTCATAGGAATGTGGTTCACAGGTATGAAAAAAATGAGTTTTAATTATAAAAATGATTTTTTCCAGTTTTTGTGATTGTGAACTATAGTTGGTATTAATGACATTGCTGAGTGAATCACTACGTGTGTGTGTGTATTTATATTTACGTGATATATATATATATATATATCTGGATGGTGTGGCATGGTGATGTGTAGATTTTTGGTGATTTATTTAGATTATTGAATTGATCATTTATTTATGTCGGAAGTACATTTGATGATCTATATTGTTGAATGAGTGATATGGAGTTGTTGTCTGACATCTGTGAGTCGTGAGGGATTTCTTTAAATGTCTTGTTCTGAGGGCCGAAAGGTCCAAAGTTCGAAGGTTACAGTGATAACCTGAGTGCAATAAATCAGGATACCAAACCTTTGGCCAGGTGATTGGTTCCGATTCAGTTAGAGCTCTAGTCTATTGCAAGCGTACCGTTATGATGGTAACTGTGTTACTGCATCATGAGTACTTAGTCTATTGCAAGCGTACTGTCATGGTGGTAACAATGTTACTGCATCATGAGTACGTATTTTTCGGAGAATCTTTCTGGTGTTCTTTCTTTGGTTTATACGTGAGATTTGAATTTCTATTAAAGTGGTGGTGTTGATATGATCGTTTTAATTTATCCTTGAACTGAAGAATTATTATTCATGTGGGTTGTGTCAATTGATTTGAGTTTACTCATGCAAGCTTCAAACGCTTACCAAGTTTGTTGTCTCAACCCGGTGCACTATTCCATGGTGTAGGGGTTATTGTACAGGTTAGAATATCGATTATTCGTCGTCGAAGCTGAGGTGTACTTTCGGTGATGTGGATGTAAAAGGGTACTCTTAGTTTTAATCTTCCGTTGTGTAGTGAGAGTGGTGGGTACGTTTACTTATTGAATTATTGTTCAGTTTAATTTGTAAACACTTTGTAATGTAATATGTGACTCTAAAGAACGAGTCAATATTGATATTGGTAAGCTTAGTTTGTTTTGTTGCTTGGTTTAAATGAAAATTTTTCTAAGTGTTTTCTTGTACTTGTTGAGTTATCGCATTTCGGATTCAAATTTCTTTATTCGAAATTCGAGGCGTGACACATGGGGTGTGATAAGGTTGGTCAAGTTAACTAGTTCCAAGTTCGAGTCCTAACTCCCTCCAGTTTGTGGCCTGCAGGTTTGAGGGGCCTTCGGGTTTATGCGCCTGCAGCAGGAGATTAGTCTGACATTGGTGGGATACTCTCGTGGGCTCAGTTTGAATACTGACTGGGTGGGTGTGTTACTAACTCACTAATGTAACCGAGGTGGCTTGGTACCTCACTCCCAATCCAAAAAAAAATATAAAAAATGCACATGCAATGAGAATGTTATAAAAAATCTTTTTGGATTGGATTAGTTTTAAACAAGTTTCAACTATACGCAGATTTTCAATCTTTTTAATTGGATTTTCAAAACATTAATTCATTGAATTCAAGCTCTAATTAACAATAGATTGGGTTAAACAAGTTAGTTTTTTTTTTAAAATTTATTTATTTATTTTTATCAAAGAGAAACTTCATTAATAATGAAAACATTACAATGATTTGTGGAGCAAAAGATTGCAGGAGCACTGATACGGTTACTTTGCAAATCAATTGATCCAACTAGACTTCACACTGGAAATCCATATTGACAAACTGTTGAAGCCAAGAAGACCCCGACTCTAAACAAAGTAAAAGCTGACTAATTTTTAAAGCCTCTTTTGCTAAACGGTGAGCAACTCTGTTAGCATCCCGTTTCATAAAGTGGCAACTACAAAAAGAAAAAGACTGAATTAAATACTTAACTTCGTCAATTAAATGACCTTTAAAACTCAAATCCTCCGAACTATCATGTAGACTATTGATGATTGAGAGTGCATCTCCTTCCACTTCAATATGAGAGAAACCGACATGAGCTGCAAATCTAAGTCCATGTAGTAGCCAGGGCTTCAACAGATATAGGTGGAAGATAGCCTACTTGTGGGACTGCTATGGCACCCTTCGTGATCCCATTATGGTCCCTGAAAATCACTCCTAGGCCTCTGATTCCATTCTTCAAATCACAGGCACCATCAAAGTCTAGTTTAATATGGCCCATTAGAGGGGGTAACCAAACAACCCGGCTGGAAGCATTAACACTCTGCCCTCCAGACCTAGTTTCACCATGTTTAGAGATCTCAACCATTTTATGTTGCCTCAGCCACTCGATCATTAGCAGAACTGACAACTGCCATGGGTTCAATTGTCGTTTCCCCGTGTCTATGAAGGTTCCTGTTCTTCCAAAGCCACCATGCAAGCGAGCAAAAGTAGTCGAACTCATTCCTTACTGCAGTAGAAAGAACATGATGCGCGAGGTCGAGAAAGGACGGTTCTTTCCATGCTTTACACACCCCATTCAAAAAAGTCTTCTTCCAAACCTGCTTTGCTTTTGGGCAATCCCAAAGTACATGCAACTCTGATTCCCATTGGTTTCCACATTGCCAACAACAAGAGTCATCCACAATTCGTCTTTGTTTCAAGTTCGTTGCACACGGTAAGAAACCATGCAACGTACGCTCTCCACATAAAAACCCGGATTTTACGTGGTGCATCAATACTCCAAATTCTCCCCCACAACTCTTTACTTCTGTTTGAGCTGGAATTAGCTACAGATCCTCTCTGTCGTTCTTGTATGTCCTTTGCAACCCAATGCCCAGACTTCACACTATACACCCCATTCTTAGTGTAATGCCAAACAAGTTTGTCAGGTATACCTCTCAGCCCTAATGGCATACTAAGTATCAACTCTGCTTCGTGAAGCAAGAAGGTATCTTTAATCAAAGGAACATTCCATGCACCCGATATGGTGAAGAGAGATTCCACTTTGTGCTGCTCCGGCAACTGAAGAGGACTAACCGTTTTGAAACTTACCGGGTAAGGAAGCCAACGATCAGAGCGAATACTCACTCTCTTCCCATCGCCAATCCTCCATCTTGTCCCTCCATCGATCACTTGTTTTCCGCATATCAATCCCCTCCAAATAGCAGCTGGTGTGCGACCCAATGTTGCATTCAAAAAGCAAGTTTGCTTGGTTTGAATTTCACACCTTTGCAGAAAAGTTAGGCTTTCTTGCTAATCAGTATAGTATCTTGTACATTTAATTCAAGTAAACTGATGATATATTTCTTTATTTGATTTTCATTACTTTTATGCTTTAATTATTCTATGTTCATCAACAACTTTCACTCTTAGTTAATGGTACGTATGAGCTTGAACCTTAAATATCTTATTTTCAAGAGTATTTTAATAGATGAGATTCTCATTTAAATATAAAAGGTAATTAGGTTTAACCCCTTCTCTTAAATGCTGCAAAACTCACAGTGTTCTTTTTATTTTTTGTTTACTTGTAGGAAGGAAAAAGAAAAAGAGTTAAAACCATACCTGTAGCTCAAAGTCTCTTTCAGACTTTCAAATGATTGTTATTCCGATAAGAGTCACATTGAGAAGGTATATATTCACTTTATATGCAGGACCATACATCTATAAATTTTTAATTAGTTAATGATTTGTAAATCGAAAACAATTGTACTAGGGGGCAGTCGATATTAATTTTATTTTGTATGTTAGTTGATATTGTCTGTTTAGGAAAGGAGGAATGAGACTACTAGTGCTCCTCATCAAATGTCTTTCTTTGAAAGACTCGAAGGATAGAACTTTCAGCGCAGACAAAGACAAAAAGGACAAACCGACATGGTACATAAAGTTACTGATTTCTTATTAATTTGGATCTCATTATATCTTTTTTTTTTTTTTTAAATAAATAATTCCATTAATAACCAAACAGATTATATAACATTAGATCCATAATTACGGGACCGTCAACATGAGTGACTTCCATGAGCCAAAAAGGCTCAACCCCTAACCAAATTTTACGCTCATACCCTGGAGCTACAATGAGTAACCACCAAACATATACCGATACAACCCAGTCGCCAACATTACGATGAACTGTTTCCACCCGTTCGGACACCGCGATCCAAAACTGCCAGACCACGTGTAAGGGTGATTCACCATCACGTTGATAACCAAAAAGCACCGACAAAAGTCCAGACCACGACACACTTATGAACCCAAAACAAACTAACCCTCGCTCAATTGAGGAGGGACTTATTATACCTAAACAAAAACCAAAACGGAAAAAACCTAACCAAAAACCACCAACTATAAGTAAATAACAAGCCCAGGCCCAGAGAGCTAAGGCAGCCAAGCCCCACCTCATTAGCCCAGTCCAGGAAGGCACCTGAACTAACACGGCACCATACTCGCCGCTCCACCACCGATGTCGGACCTCAACCATCTGTGAGCCATCTCCGCCATCGAACCACCGGCCAAGACTAGCCACCGACTCCACCACCCCAGCCCCACACATCCTCACTCCGGATATTAGAACCAAACATGACCGACCTCCGATCCCAACCGGTCCCAGCCAGCCTGTCCTTCCGCCTCCCATCTCCGATCTCCCACCTATCCATGGTAGCATCGCCGTCAGTCCCACTGCAGCACCGTCAGTCCCACTGCAGCGCCATAGAGCCAAACAACATCGATCCCACCTAGCAGCCACCAACCCGATCCACGTTCAGCCGCCTCCTACACATGAGCACGACGAGAAAAGCAGCTTCCCAACCCCAGCCACTGAGCCACAAGCATGCCAACGAACCAGACCACCTATCCGACCGCACGCACCGTGCACCGGCGAGGCCAGAGGCCAACGCCAGCGCCGAGGCACAGCTGGACAGGCAAGAAGGACGACGCGGCTCCCAAGGTTTTTTTTCGCCCTAGGGTTTTTTTCTCTCGGTGGAGAGACGTCTAATGCTCCAATTCCTCATTATATCTTAGATCTCCTACATAAAGTGTTGAGAATATAGTATAATAAGTTGTTTAGAAATGAAGTTATCTTATGTAATCTCTTTATTTATATATTATCTAAATATTTATCTGCGTACATATTGTAATGAAAGATGATATGTTCCTCACAGAGTCACAGTACTACCATCACATCAAGTCAAATGTTGACTTGCGATCAGTTAAAGAGGTAGTAAATTTTATGCTTGATGGAAAAGATTCAAAGGGGCAGGTAATATTGCACCATCAACTAGTGAGTTGACTTCAAGAATTCAAAATTTGAAACTTTTCAGTTCACCATTTTATTTTTTTGTTTGTACGAATTTGATAACTTTTCAGGTCAATTGCTCCGAGGAGAAGATTCATTTTATTTTTGGTTTGACTAAGGAAAAGTTAATAGGGTCTTCCTCAACCTCTAATTTGGAAGCGCGAGATGCAAAACGCCTAATATGAGGGTATTTCTTGAGTTCTATTTTAGCAATACGGATGAATTCTTAATCATAGCTTCATTTGTATACACCCAAGAGTCGAAAAGTGTGCAATTTCATGTGCTTAAGGTTGTGGGCTACGGACCAAATTTTTTAATTTTTTCTTTGAAATTATTGTTGTAGATATTAAAGAATTTTTTTTGGTATATGAAGTTTAATCATCTTTCTTCATCCTTCCACTTATAATTAGACAAAAAGTGCTTCTATTCATAACTGCAAATTTAATTTTTGGACCTCCCTCTTTTTGCAAGTAATAATTAATTCTGTCAACACAAATAAAATGACTAATCAAGACACATGCATACACATAAAGGGGAGAAATATCTTATTTCACAAACTCCTAGCTTTATTTCTTTAAAGGGAGGCCCTTGGGGTTTTAACCGAGTCCCGATAGCGCTGGCAGAGTATGATGGGGTGAGCCAAATTCGGGAGGTGAAACTGAAATCGTCCTCCTACTAGATGACGCTGATGGGCGTGTGTAATACCCCAGAAATTCATTATTAATTTCCTGAAATTTCTTGAAATTAATAAAGTGTTCATTGGTACGATTTCATGGTTCGAGGGTGGAGTGAAAGTGTTTCGAACGATTAATTACTCGAAACGTTTTATTTTCGAAGGGTCAAAGAAGTTAACTTTTTATACGTTAGGATTCTATGAAAACTTCCTTTACAGAAATTGTAGAGCACGTCGGTACTAGTTCATGGACATGCAAAACGTGAAAATCGGAGTTCTTATGAAGAAGTTATGATCAACAGAAAAAGTTTCCATTTTCGTTAAATAGAAAAAAAAATCCGAAAATATCAGAAAATACCAAACTTTCCATTTTTGGAAAGCTTTCTATCTCTTCGTTCCAGAGCCCAAGTTGGGGACAAATTTCGCCGGTCGATTTCTCCCTCCTCCGGCCATCATAGGACGTCAAACAACTTGGGTTTTCTTCATCTCATCCTCTTCTAGAAGTCTGTGGAAGAATTGAAGTAAGATTCAAGCTGTGGAAGGAGCTACATCAACTGGAAGAGACCGCGGCGGAGCTGCAAATCGCTTTCGTCGGACTGGAGATTCCGGCCACCACAGCCGGTGATTCTTGTGGGCTTTTAGAGCCCAGAGGACGTAGATGCTTTTCCCCAAGGTGGCTTGCATTGATTCAAAGCGTTATCGAGGTAAATTCCGGCCATATGGCTTCAATTCAGACTTTGTGATAGTTGGGAAAGTTATTTCACATGTTGTGAAGAAGATTTTTGGTTTAGGAATTGTGGCAAAATTTTGAGTTTAAGGGCGGCGCTGTGGCTGTGGTTTCCGGCAACTTCCAGCCACCTTAGGGCCAGTTTCTGCTCCTCATTGCGATATACTCATCAATACCAGCATTTCGATATATAGTTTGTAATTTTTGGAAATCGTATGGGCAAGTTATGATTTTTTAGGGTTTTAGGATTTTCGATTCTATCGGTGTTCGATCCGTGAGGATTCGGTTGTCCGATCGACTTGTAGTTTTGTTATATTGACTATAGAAGTGTTCCGGAGACTTTGGGTGGTCTCGGATGAAGTTTCGCCTCGATTGCCGTTACTTTTAGATTTTTGGATTAATTCGGGAGTTTCATAATTTAATTGTTTTAGTGATTCATGTACTGAATCGAGGTTGTACTTTCTTTAGGTGATTGAGAGTATGTTTGGTAAATTATCTTAGCTGTTAGAGAAGACGCAGCTGGAGTTAGAGGTTAGTAAATCTCACGTGGTTTATTTACGAACCGAGTTATTTAATATTCGAAATTGATTGATAATTGTAAATCGTTTTCGAAAATAAACATTTTTATTTAAATGATATGAACTCTATCCACTACGGTTCATAGGACTGCAGTTCACAGGTATGGAAAATGAATTTTTATTATAAAAATGAATTTCTCAGTTTTCTGTGCATGCGAACTATAGTTAGGATTAGTAGACATTTCTGAGTGGATGACTACGTATAAATATATATATATATATATATATATATATTGATGACGTGACATTGTGATGTGCGTATGAATTGTGAGTTATTCAGAATATCGTTTTGAACTGTTACATATGGTGTGGAGAGAGTATTCGAGTGTTAGGGTAACATTTTGAGTCATGTGGGATTTTGTTTAAATGTTTTCTGATCTTTGGATCTAGTGTCATAGTGGTGACAATTTCTGATCTACGGATCTGGTGTCAGAGTAGTGACAGAGGCAATTTTTATCGTAAGGCTGAACCATGACTGAGGTGACAGGTTATGATTCGGTTAGAGCTCTAGTCTGTCTGCCATTGTATGTCATGGGGATAATACGAGGTTACTTGTGACTCATGAATACACGTTTTTAAAAGAGAGTTTCAGGTGGTTTCTTTCTTCTATTGTCCAAGAGGGACTTGATTTTCATATTATGGGTGAGTGGAAATAATATGATTTTTTTATCACTTTAGTGATGTATGTTACCTTAAGGAGTAAGGATGTCAAGTTTTGAAAACGAGTAATGTTGTGAGATCATTATTTGGAGTTGATGGGTGATCATTGATTTTAGCGTGAGTTGTTTGACTTTTTTTATCTATTTTTTGTTTCATTCTAATTGTCTGATTTTAAATGTAATCTCCTGAACTAAACTATATGCAGGGATTACTATGGTTTTGGTTTATATATTGTTGGCGATTTCCTGAACTAAATTTCTATGCAAGGATTGTCGGTTTTCATTTAGAATGATTTGATTTGTCACGGTTGTGACATGTGTGTTCCTAAAAAGAAAAAAAAAAAAAAAAGGATTTTGTTGTTGGAATTAATCTTTGTGTTGATTGTTGTCCTCAAGTTGGAAGGGCGTTTTTGAGGTTATTTAGGTTTACTCACACGAGCTTGCAAAAGCTTACCGGGTTTGTTGTTTCAACCCGGTGCACTATTCCATGGTGTAGGGTTTATTGTGCAAGTTGGAGTTACAGTCATCGAAGTTGAGGGTTGGTTGCTGTTGTAGCTTGGACGTTGAAGTGTTCGTTAGTTTTATTCTTCTGCTGTGTAGAGAGTCGGTGAGCTTGTTTACTTATTGAATTGTTGTTCAGTTTAATTTGTAAACACTTGGTGATGTGATATGTGACTCTAGAGAACGAGTCGGTATTGACATTTGTGAGTCCGATTTGTGTAGTTACTTAATTTTATGTTTATTCTTCTTGTGCTTGTTGGGTTTTCGAGTTTCGGGTTTGAATTTATTTATTCAAAATTCGGGGCGTGACAGTTTGGTATCAGAGTGTAAGGTACATATTTGGTGATAGTCAATACTACTCGAGTGATGGCTCGTCTGCAGCGGATCCCCATCATATACTCTTCGGTATTGATATAGCCATTGTGTATGTGGGAGTGTTAGGAGTCATCTTGAAACGTTAAGTCATCAGAGCATAGGTCGGCTCTGTAAATGAAGTGTAGGAGCTTTGTGTAGCTTCTTTGAGTTGTAGTCTTTTGAGGAATGGGAACCTCTAGACTAAACTTTGGTGGAGTTGGCGAGGATTGTTTCATGGAAACAATGTCCTTTTGTACGATTGAAGTTGGTTGGTTAGGGTCATGGTGTTTGACCTATGCTTATATCTAATATTGGTACAAGTATTTGATTGATAGTAGTTGTGCCTTCCTATGTTGGATCGGCATATGTTTTGAGTGGAAGGTACTTATCAGGGGATAGCTATTTTGTCTTAATAGAGAGGTGTCGTAGTGGAGCATTTTATCCAACATACTATTATGTGTTTAAAGTGGCTCCGAGATATCTATGTAGACCTTGTGTGAGATTTGAGTTCTTGTCGTAGTGGAGCATTTTATCCAACATACTATTATGTGTTTAAAGTGGCTCCGAGGTATCTATGTAGACCTTGTGTGAGATTTGAGTTCTTAATGTAGTTTTTGAGAATGCTTTGTGGTGACACTATGCCCACTAGGTGATGAATCTTTAGAGAGGTTGGGCTAGGGGTGAAGGCATGGCTTCCTCGTAGGAGGAGTTCTATCTTGTGGAGAAGGTAGTACAACTTGTTCCGTTTGTTGTTGAGGCAGTTGATGCTACTCAACTATCTAGGCTAACTAGGGAGGTCACTAGCTTGGGAGTAGTGGCATTTTAGGGTAGTACAGATTACTTGTTGGCCGATCAGTGGATCGAGAACATGGAGGCCTAGTTTGATATGGTCGTATGTACTAACATAGAGAAGAAAAAGATAGCTACGTTCCTCCTCTAGGGTGGGGCATGATGGTGGTGAGATTTTGTAGTAAGGACTAGAAATTATCGACCATGACTTGGAAGGATTTTGTGGAACCCTAATGAGACGTGTGCTTCCTGCTCCAGTGATGGAGAAGTTGGAGTTTGACTTTATTACATTAGTCCTGGGGATTATGAGTGTCGGAGACTAGAAGCTCGGTTCACACAACCGTATAAGTTTGTCTAGCTGATAGATGCAGAGAAGTTGGCTCATATGTTTGAGTAGGGACTGAATTATGAGATCTGAGAGGGAGTGGTTCCTTTTTAGCTGCCTTCTATGGCACTGATCCTTGCTAGTGCTTTGGCAATAGAGCGGGAACTTCAACCTTCTCGGATGGAGATGACAAATGTGGGAGATTCCCGAGGAAAAAGGGGAAAGACAATGGCGGAGAGTAGTAATGAGATAGGTGCTCAGGGTGGGCCCTAGAAAAAGGCAGAGGACCCATAAGTAGGCTTCAACTGGTCTGGCCATTGAACTTAGTTTGACTGCACTCTTTGGGTAGGTAGCACCCTTGAAATGTTTCGGAATGGGAAGTGCTTAGCAGTTATTAATCCTTGATTTTAGTGAAGTATTATTTTTGCACATTTGCTTTGTGTTTGGTTGACTCAGATGATTCTAGCTAGATCACTGGTTGACTTGTTTTATTGGTGTGCTTTTGAGAATGAATTGTTTTGGTGATACATCTTTATGATTGTGCGGTGTTGAATTTTTGCTTGATATTTGTAGTTAGACTTTTGCGTGATGCACACTTCATGGTTGTGGTAGTAGAGATTGTGTGGGTTAGTCGAGGCTAGACCTTAGCATGATTTTGTATTCTGAGGTGGTAGAGCACTTATCAAATTATGATGCATACACTATTGTCTTTATGAAAGAGTTTTCTATATGGTTTGACGTATGAAAAGCTTGTTGTGGCCTCATGATATGATAACTGTGAAAGAACTGTGTATTGTTGATTTGAGTTGAAATGACGTTCAATTCTAGGAGTGCTAGTATTGCCTTATCGATGTGTTAGAGCAGATACTGTTGTGAGGACGGGATTCTGGACTGTTATTTTGTTAGTGTGATGTGCTGCAATTGCAGAGTTTTGATTCATGAAATGATTGATTCACCACCAGGTAGAGTGGTAGAGTATCGTAGTGTGGTGAGGCTCAGTATTCTATCTGTATCAGTTGGTTGACCTAGACATTTCTTACTTCGAGGATTTAATACTGATCTAGAAGCTACATGGAATTACTCAAAAGGTGAGTGCGTCATTCTATTTACGGATTGATGAAGTTATGTTGAAGGCATGCGTTTTTAACTTCAAACGTGAAGTTAAGACTGAGGTCAGTTGGACTTATTACGATTGTGGTGAGAGGTGGAGATTCGATATTTAATTTTTCCATATCTCCTAGAGTTTCGTGGCACTTAATGTATTGATGTGCCTAGATTGAAGAAGAAGTCTATGATGGAGCTAGGGTGATTGATCATAGTACCGTGGAAGTAGAAGTTGATGAGACCATTACCGGTGGTCGGTTTGTATTCCAGACGGGACTACAATACAACGTTGAGCGAAGGATTTGACTTGTTTAAAGTTGGCAAGGTCATCGTGATGAGAAACATTGTTATTCGAGGGCTAGAGGCAGAAGTGATGATGTTGATTACACGCATTTTTATGCGCGTAATTGCATCCTAAACACATGAATTAGGTTAATCCTTGAGCTAAATATCATGTAATTAATCTATTTTTATTTATTTATAGGAAATAAGCGGAGTTGTGGAAACCGAGGCAAATTGGCTCGAAATTGAAGAAAAATGGAGTTTCCGACAAAAGGACGAAATAGTTAATGCGGGTCAACCGTGGTCAATGCCAATCAAGGGAGTAGAATCCAAATACCTTGGACAGTATGAGCGGAAGTACATGAAGAAGAGAAAAAGAATGGAAAGAAAAGAAAAATGAAATGAGAGAGTTATGTTAATTAATCCTTGATTTAATTAATTAATCATTGATTTGATTAATTAATTAATCAAGTAGCCATTAACCATCACATGCGTGCAACAACCATCTCTTCCTCTTCCATTTTCTATTTCTTTTCTCACATCCTCACCAACAAATCTTCATCAATTTATCAAGGAGCATCAATATTTAAACTTGGGTAAAAGTGAGAAGCCATAAATCAAGGCTTCATATTTGCTCCATAGCAATTGTGACTTGTCCTTGTAACTTCTCACTTCTCTTTACCTTACTCTCTTTAATTTATTGTAATTGATGTGTATTGTTATTGATTTGTTGATGGGTTGTGAGTAATCTATTAGGAAACTAGGGCTTGAGCCCTAGCATGGATTTAATGTAATAAATATGCTTTGATGTAATGATTTTCAATTTCATGTATGGCATATGTTCTAATCTATATTATTTGGTTTAGATGCAGGATTAGGAGCTTGATTAACTCTTTAATGTGTAGATGAGCATGTCTAGAACAAACTAAGGGACCTAATCACTTCTCTAATATATGGCTAGGACAATTGTTTAGAACATGGTTAGTTACAATACCAATTTAGATTGCCGTATTGGCTAGCTTAGGAACCTTGATTCTAGGACTCTTTGCCTTTCGGTGCAACTAGAGGCCCTAACAAGGCTCTAGATTGTCCCAATTGAGTTTCTACGGCCGTTGATCCGGAGTAAGAATACCCTATTAAGGAATCTAATAACCCATGAGCCTTGAAAAGCCTTGGGTACGGTTCTTGATGCTATTATGAATTGTTTGACCATTGTCGGAATATACTTGTGCATTGAATTTGGCTAGGAGGATACCCTAGTGACCTAATTTCCATTTCTTACTTTTCTTTCCTTTATTTAATTTAGTTGTTAGCTAAAACTTTCATTTAAATTTTTGCAATTTAATTATTTGAAAATTACAATCATAATTCCGAATGACAATTTCTACATCATTGTAAATAGCCTTCACTAGGCTCTTAGTTTTGATTAGGCTTTTGATGCAAATTAAAGCCGAGCATTGCTAAGGCTTGGTGCCTTAGATTAGTATTTTTATTTTTATTTTCTTTGCTTAGTTACTTTAGTTCCGACTACCCAAGAATTGTGGGTTAGCCACTAATCCCCGTGGTATGATAATTTTGGGCTTAATACTTCCCTATCTTGACAATGATACGTACGCTTGCGTAAAATATGTATTAAGTTAGATGTGTTATCTGTACCTGGACAACTGGTAGTTCCTTATCAATATTCGAGGTCAGATACTACTATAAGGAGTAGGATGTTCCTAAGAATGCTTTTGGGACCATGTACGGACATTTTGAATTGTCGTCATGTCTTTTAGTCTAACCAATGCACCTGCTACCTTTTATGGAATTGATGAACTGCATGTTTAATCCTTACTTGGATATGTTTGTAGTAGTATTCGTGGATGATTTCTTGATTTCTCCAAGTCTTTGGAGGTTCATGATGAGCATCTTCGGATTGTGCTACAGGTCCTAAGAGGGAAAGAGTTACGCTATGTTTGAGAAGTGTGAGTTTTGGCAAGAATGGAAAGTTTGCACCAAAGTTGTTGAACCTTTGAGATTTTAGAGAAGGTTGGAGATTTGACATATAGGTTTTCCTTACCTCCTAGTATGTCTAGTGTGTAAAATGTTTCCATGTGTTCATGCCGAGAAAGTATATCCATGATGAGTCACTTGTGATTGATCATGGTCCAATTGATGTGAAGGTGGATGTGACCTGTGTTGTCGAACCTGTTCGTTTCTAGATAGGTTGACAAAGCGACTTCAATGGAAGTAAGTTAACTTGGTCAAGGTTTTGTGGAGTCACCATGATGAGAGGGTTGCATCACGAGACTTAGACTGAGTTATGAGAAACGAGGTATCCGCAACTGTTGGTGGACTTAAATTTCAGGACGAAATTTCTTTAAGGAGGGTAGATTGTAATACCCCGGAAATTCATTATTAATTTCCCAGAATTTCCTAGAATTACCCATAAACTTTCTTTGACCATTTAACCACTCTGTACACTGAATTGACTGATCAATCTGACCTTGAATCAAGGGAAATTTCAAATTTCAAATTTGACTAGCTTACTGATTTTGGTCTTCATACCAAATGGATTGGACTGTTTCCGTCAGTGTACTGACTTTGAGATGCCCTTGCAGGTTTGAAGAAATTGTTTATTTGTTAAACTAGGTGTTCTATGGCTGACGACACCTCAGAACTCGAAGCCACGTCAGAGGGCAGCGATGCACTAACCAAAAATTCTGCCTAGTTTGCAACAAAATTTAAGAAGGTTTTTGATGCTTCCTAAGACACACTTCAGAACTCTGTGATTTGTCGGCTGGTGAAAACTAAAGAGCCACAAGGAGTGTGTATATTAGGGCCACATTACTGTGCGGGCATGTAGTCGACCTTGAAAGAAGCACTAGAATGTTCATTAGTTGACACATCTTGTCTTGCTTATGGAGCTAGTTGGTCGACATGGAGTGCTGAGTTCAAACTCCCGCAGGTTTGGCCGAAATTGACACCTGAGTGGACAAAATGGGTGCCAAGGATGGAGCACTTCTTTGGCCAAAAGTGGAAGGAGTATGGAATATATGATAGCATAAAGATGATTGAGCAAGAGATTCACATGGATCGGCCTCTCCTTGCAGCTATCTTATGCTTCTGATCTTCTGCCACTAACACCATCAACTTGCCGCTTGGCCTAATAACCCCTACCTTGTTAGACATGGCCGCAATATTTGGGTTTCCGCCGAATGGCGAGTCAGTTTGTGCTACAACCAGATTCCCTACTTCCTTTCATACTTGTCTAAAACCTAAAGCAATCAAGAATGACAAGAAGGTTAAAAATGACACAAATGCTAAGGCAAAACATTTACTCAACTATAGCACCTTCTATGCCACACATGCAATTGATGAACCGGTGTCAGAAACTAGGAGACAACCCTCCAAAAAACATGAGCACGCCGCTCTCATTCTCTATTGGCTTTGTAAGTTTTGTGTTTTGCGCCAAGTCAAAGAAGTGCACTTTTGAATTTACTGGTATTGCGGAGGCTCTTAGTATAGGTAGGCCCCAAGCTCTTGGGCCATTTATTCTTGCCCGCCTTTACCGTACTTTGAGCAATGCAGTGATCAATAATATGAATTTGGACATTGGAGGGCCATCATGGATGTTTCAAGTGTGGATACAGACCTATTTTCATGAGCTTCGACCAACATGTCCTCTATTTGCCCCCACAATGACACTTGGCAGTCAGATCATTCCCCTTGGCGCTCACACACTTTAGGCCGCGAAGTGTTTTGCTTTCTTCTTTTCAAAGAAAAGTATGTCCAAGAATGAGTTTGCCATATGTTACAGCTGAGATCACCCTGTTTGTCTTGAGATTGACATATCGAAACTATGGGAGAAAAAATTGGACTTGGATGTGATTCTGACTTGGGGAAGTATTTTGATTTCCCGAGATCTGAACTATGGCCTTAAAGGTACCGTGGGTCGGTATGGTGTGGAAGTTTATCTTCCCAACTTCATTGCACTTCAGCTTGGCTTCATACAGGGTTTTCCGGCCTTATTCTTGATGTCTAGGAATTACTTCTCGTCATAGAGGGATGGATTCACACGAACTTCACAGTGTTCGGCCGTTGATAACTACTATGTGGAGTAGTTTGGCAAGTTTGAGAGATCCGGCCTAAAACTTTGTTGTCCCGACCATAAAGCCACCCCAAATTTCCAAGCTTGGTGGTCGACATTTATCATGAAAAAAACTCAGAGGCAACTTGGCTACGACCCAGCGTGTTGCATTAGGAGGACTTCCGGATTTGCTTGGCCCAAAGGAAGGCAAGTTATTTCAACTTTACTATTTTTATCTTGTGCCCTCTTTAAGCTATTCGTTTCAATTTTAGTCACATATATACTTCCCTTCTAATATGTTGCAATCTTTCAAGACAAACATTCAAGAAACGTGGCTCAACATTAGGGCACACTCAAGATGCCAAGAAACCGAAGAAGTCATCCGATGTGGTGGAAAGATCAGTCACGGACCCAACCGACAATCTGGTTAGTAAGAACATATTTTTTTTAGGCTAATATGGATGATGGCCACAATGCTTTGGCCGAAAATCAAACTATGTCTGAAGCTGAAGATATGGCTGGAACTAGTGATGCTTTAACCAATAGCGTGGACTCGGCCGACAACAAAGGTTCCTTGGAAGAAGCTCAATCAGAAAGCGGTGGTCAGGAGGTAAGCTTTCAATTTAGAGTTGTGCGTTTCCTCTCATCTTGGTTATATGAATATGCTTGGCTAAGGGTTCTCTCTTTATCTTATCTTGGTAGAGAGACAACCACATTGACCACTCTTTGCCTCCTCCTGAAAGCTTCATGGTTGAGATCAACATGGACGTAAGCCTCCAATATTCCCTTTCTTGAATTTCATTTCTTGCTTCTCTGAGAATATTGATTCTTTCCTTTCGCAGGACTTGGGTGAGAATTAGTTTCCTAACACATCAAGCATCGACCAACAACTAGCAATCTCAAACAAGTTTTCCAAGGATGTTGAAGATGCTGATGTATTTGGTCGAGAAGTGCTACTTAAGCATCAAGCATTTGTTCAGGTAAGACATTTCATCCTGCCTTGGTGTTTATTGTTCCAATACCCTAGAAGAAACAACTTTGAAGCTTTATTGTTTTGTGTAGGTGGGAGAATCTCGAAGCAGTACGACCATGGAGTTGGCTCTCCTCAATCGAATTGAACCACATCCCCCTATGTTTGGAATGCTCACCTCTCCTCCTAACGAAAGGATGTCTCAAAATGAGCAAACTATCGTTTGCTCTCCATCTTCGGTCTAGCTTGTAGTGAGTGCATTAGCAACTTCAAGTTTTGTTTACCTTTAGCCGAATCAAATCAATCTCATGTCTTTTTTTTCTAGGACCATACAGCGGGTGATCTTGGTTTGGAGCTACATCAATTCCTAGACACTCTAGACAACACGGCAAGCCCCGTAGAGGAAAAACTTGAAATAGCCGAAACTAGAAAGGCACTTGAGACGATCAAACAGTTTTTGGGTTGTGATACAATAACAGTGACCGATGCTAGTTTTCTTGGATTTAAGGAGGCGGTTGAGGTACTTATTTCAGCCAACCATTTCCCTCAAGTCAAAGCTTATGAATTTCATGCTCGTTTGGCTGTTGTAAATTTCAGACTCTCTCCGTGTC
Source organism: Rosa chinensis (assembly GCF_002994745.2). Lineage (NCBI taxonomy): Eukaryota > Viridiplantae > Streptophyta > Magnoliopsida > Rosales > Rosaceae > Rosa > Rosa chinensis. The sequence continues at coordinate 33,301,085 of NC_037091.1, read as the reverse complement.
TAAAGGCCCAAAAGGAGTTTGAAGCCAGTAGGAAGTTTAGAAGTGAGTATGATGATCTTCGCCAATCCGCATATCTCGACCAATTCCACAAGTTGAGAACTTCCTTGGACGAGGGGAGGCAAAAAGTGCTTGATTTGAAAAAGCAATTAGGCGAAGCTGAAGAACAAGTCAAAGTTACTTCGGTCGCCATCTGAAACATTTTCCCTCAACAAGCGCTTACCAGGTATAGCTCGATTTTGTCATCGGCCAAGTCATATACCAAGAAGAGAGATATCTTGAAGCGAAAGGTCGATCGGGGTATGCATGACAGGACCCGACCCAGGAATCACCCCAATTACCTGGATACGAGCCTGCGGGGCCCACATTAAGCAAATCCTACCGAAAATTCGGCAGAACCTCCCCTAAATATGGGCTACCCAAAAATTTCACAAACCTGGATATGATTACAACATTAACTTCTACTCAACCTACAATATCATATTTACAATCCAAGCACATATATTACATCCGGAAAGTTCAAATCCCAATATAACCTCCGTAAGCAACCACAATCCGAACAACAACATCCATCAAAATCAAAAGAAAAGGCTTATCAGAGCAACACTAAAACTAAGCCGATATCATACAAGGTAGGTTAAGTAATAACCTACGGACAAAAACGGAAGCGCTGATTCCCAAAGTCCTTGAGCCTGGACGCAACCTCTGCTAATCTGAAATCTGGGCATTTGAAAACGAAGGGCCCAGGGGAAAACATATAAAATCCATTAGAGTGAGTGGACAAAACCGAAACTAGAATCAAAACAATTTATGGTATGCTTCCCCATTTCTCTTTTTAACAAAACCATCATGCAGCTGAACCCTATGAAGTTCCAACTCAATCCTTTTCCAAGAAACTCATTTGATGACTAGGAAGGACTGCTTCCTAGGCATCTCATGCCATCGGGGAGGGACTGCCACCCAATGACGCATCGGAAGGGACTGCCAACCGGAGTAGGAGGCGGTGATTAGTTGGGACTGCCAACTAGCCACAGGTAGTAGACGGGACTGCCGACTAACTACCTCAAGTCATCTGGAAGGGACTGCCAACCAGATGACGCATCAGATGGGACTGCCAACCGAGCTGTAGTCTGGAAGGGACTGCCATCCAGACTATTACCTAGAAGGGTCTGCCAACTAGGTAAGATACGCATGCGCCAAACTGGCCTCCTTGTCAACTGTTTCCTTTTTAATCCTTTTTAATCCTTTTCTTTCCATAAAATCACATTTCAAAACTTAATACCATGCTGCATGCATTATTTAAATAAAAATAAAGGTCCACTCACAAGTGAATCCCGCAGCTAACCCTGCTGCCTGCCGGTGTCCTCCTCGCTCGAGGGCTCAGTACGTCCTGTCACAATTGCATGGATATAATTAACCATAATAAGGAAATACTCTCAAAAACAACTCATTTCCCTCGGAATAAGCATCCGTTATTCACAAATTGTTATAAAACTCCCACACTTTAATTTGGGATTAATTCTATAATTCCTTAAAATCTCAATGCCCTCTAACTCAAACTACTCAACCGATTTTTAATTCGATTCTCAATCGATCAAGGACTTCACTTAATTTAAATCTTCACAAGAACCTTTCGATAACTAAATCAATTTAATCTCACCTCCTTCATCACAAATTACCACCAATCGATAATATAAATCCTTCCAAAAATTTCCACAATCATTCTTAATTTTTCCCTTTTTCTAATTCACGATTCCAACTCCACCTTCTCAAATTCACTCTACTACCTAACAAATAATTCACAATAGTCCTTTAACAAGAGAATTCACCCAACACTACCAACATGACAAATCCAACAACCATGTTCAACAATCCAAAACCAACAAAACCTCAATATCCAACAATTTCAAATTTAACACAAACTTAAAGATTAAATTCAATTCCAATCAACCCATTTATTCCAAAATCAACTTCATAACCCACACAACTATCTCTAAACCTGCAACAACAACCAAATTCAAGTAGGAATATCCAGAAAAATCAAACAAGAACCCAAGAATTTGAGAGTTACTGTTCACGGTACTGTTCACAGTCTCAAACACCTTCAAATCTTCCTCCACTGATCAAAACGAGCTGCAACAAGGTTAGGAATACATTCAGTACTTCCCCAACAACCAAAACCCAAAGAAATTCGACCGGAAATCGCCGGAAAACTGAGATCAAAGCAAAAATCCATTTTTTTCCATTTCTGCAATTCTCCTCATATCTCCAAAACCAAAGCTACCCAAGGTGAGATACTTACATAGCTAGAAGGAGAAGGAAGAGAGGATCACGCCGTGCCCAACGATGCGTCTTGGGGTGGCCGGACGGCGACGAATTCGCCGGAGGAGTGCGACGGCGAAAAGAAAAGAAAAAAGGGGGAGGGGGGTGACTCGGGTTCTACCCATGCTCTCTCTCTCTTTTTTTTTTTTTTTTGATTCTTTCCCTTTTCTCTCTCTTCCATCTGTTTTAATAAGCCCTCCTTCCACAATTAGAAGCTCACAAACAAAAAGCCATGCCAAAAATAGAAATTTCTATTTTTGGTCATAACTTTTCCGATATAAATCCAATTTAAACAAACTACGTGTCCATGAACTCGATTTTTCGTATTCTACGACAATCTCAAATAAATTTTCTAATTTACCGGACTAAAGAAAAAGTCACTCCTCGGTCAACCATGGTAAAAAGTAACTAATAAAGACTTTAAGGTACGGGGCATTACAATCTCCCCTCCTTATAAAATTTCGTCCTCGAAATTTTACCTGTCAAGGAAAAAGATGTGGATACTGTTGCCTCATTTGATCCTCTGGTTCCCAAGTAGCTTCTTCAATCAGGTGATTCCTCCATAATACCTTAACCAAAGATATAATCTTACTTCGAAGTACTTGCTCACGACGATCAAGGACCTGTACTGGTTCTTCTTCATATGTTAAATCTTCTGTAAGTGTAATGGGTTGAGCTGGTAACACATGTGAAGGATCAGTGATGTACTTGCGAAGCATGGAGACATGGAAAACATCATGTACTTGAGATAGTTGTGGAGGTAAAGCCAAGCGATAAGCAACAAGACCAATTCGTTCCACAATCTCATAGGGACCAATATATCTCGGACTTAGTTTCCCTCGTTTACCAAACCTTACCACACCTTTCCAAGGAGATAACTTCAGAAATACCCAATCACCAACTTGAAATTCAAGATGCTTCCTGTGTTTATCTGCGTAGCTCTTCTGTCTGCTTTGGGCCGTCTTAAGTCTCTCTCTGATCACTTTAACTTTATCTGTTGTGATTTCAATAATCTCAGGACCAATAAGTTGTCTTTCTCCCACTTCATCCCAACACAAGGGGGTCCTACACTGTTTCCCATACAAAGCTTCGTAGGGAGCCATACCAATACTTGAATGGTAACTATTGTTATATGCAAACTCCATCAAAGCCAAGTGCTTATCCCAACTTCCTTTAAATTGTAGAGAACAAGCCCTCAACATATCTTCCAAAGTCTGTATAGTCCGCTCAGATTGTCCATCAGTTTGAGGATGGAAAGCAGTGCTAAATTGTAATTCTGTTCCCATAAATTTGTGAACCTTCCTCCAAAACTTTGATGTGAATCGAGCATCACGATAAGAAACAATGGACTCGGGAACACCATGAAGCTTTACAATTTCGTCCACATACAACTTTGCCAGTTTATCCAAACTAAAGGTTTCTTTAACCGCCAGAAAATGAGCTGATTTGGTGAGTCGATCTACAATCACCCAAATACCATCATTACCATCCTGCGTACGAGGTAACTTGTAAATAAAATCCATGGTGAGATGATCCCATTTCCATTCCGGAATTGGCAAAGGTTGCAACAACCCCGACGGTTTTTGCCTTTTCGCTTTCACTTGCTGGCACACAAGGCATTTACTCACAAAAGCTGCAATTTCTCTTTTCATATTTGGCCACCAATAGTACTCTTTAAGAGTCCGATACATTTTTGTACCACCAGGATGCAGGGCATACGCAGAGTTATGAGCTTCATCAAGTATTTCTCGTTTAAGTGCTTCAACGTTAGGAACACAAAGTCTCTTCCCAAACATCAATGTCCCATCTCTTCGAATAGAAAACTCAAGTTGCCAACCACCACGAACACCTTCTTTAATCCCTTCAATTCTTGGATCAAGAGGCTGGTTTTCCCGTATTTTATCAATGAATACTGGTCTCACATGAAAACTAGCCACCAGAGTACCAATCTCATCAACCGATAACTCAACCCCCGTAGACCTCAACTCTGACAATAGGGGTACTCGAGTGGCCCTTAAATATGACAAGGTCATGGATGGGTTCCTACTAAGTGCATCCGCCACCACATTCGCTTTACCGGGGTGATACTCAATGGTACAATCATAATCTTCAATCAATTCCATCCATCTTCGTTGTCTTAAATTTAAATTCGGTTGTGTAAACACATACTTGAGGCTCTTATGGTCAGTGAAAATCTGACATCTGGCTCCATACAGATAATGCCTCCACAGCTTAAGAGCAAGTACAATAGCTGCCAACTCTAAATCATGTGTGGGATAATTCAACTCATGTGGCTTCAACTGTCTGGAAGCATAAGCAATCACATTACCATGCTGCATTAAAACACAGCCCAAGCCTTGTCTAGAGGCATCGCTGTAAATTACATACTCCCCACTATCATCAGGCAAGGATAGAATTGGAGCACTAGTCAGCCGACTCTTAAGTTCTTGGAAGCTCCGCTCACAATTTTCAGACCAAACAAATCTGACACCCTTTCTCGTTAACTTAGTAAGAGGAGCGGCAATTCTAGAAAAATTTTGCACAAAACGTCGATAGTAACCAGCAAGACCCAAGAAACTACGAATTCCCGTTACATTGGTAGGTCTTTCCCAATTCAACACTGCTTCTACTTTTTGGGGATCAACACTAACACCAGCAGCTGTAATGACGTGACCCAAGAATGTCACTTGGTCAAGCCAAAACTCACACTTACTGAATTTAGCATACAATTGGTGTAGCTGTAGAGTCTCCAACACAATATTCAAGTGCTCAACATGTAACTCCTCACTTTTAGAATAAACCAGTATGTCATCAATGAACACAATCACAAAGCGGTCAAGATACGGGCGAAATACCCTGTTCATGAGATCCATGAAAGCAGCGGGTGCATTAGTCAACCCAAAAGGCATAACAAGGAACTCATAATGACCATAACGTGATCGAAAGGCAGTTTTGGCTACATCCTCCTCTTTAATCCGTAACTGATGATAACCAGACCTCAAATCAATCTTTGAGAAAACTTTAGCACCCCTCAACTGGTCAAACAAATCATCAATGCGGGGCAAGGGATATTTATTCCTTATAGTCACCCTGTTTAGTTTCCGGTAATCAATACAAAGCCTCACTATGGCTTGTGGGCCCACAAAGAGGGTGTTACTTATGCTTGCAACTGTAGTAAATCCTCCATAATAGTGGAGGTATGTACAGTTTGTGCATGTAAAGTCTAATTGGAAGGCAAATTGGAACTTTTGTCCTTCAGGCGTTTCAACGACAATACCGGCTCCAGCTGAAAACTCAGTACTAGACCCATCAAAATACATGGTCCAATGGTTATTGGTCATTGACACTACGTATACCATCCTAATATCCACCTCCTCAGCTCCTTCAAATTCAGTCGAAGGGTGATGAGCTAGAAAATTGGCCAATGCTTGGCCCTTTACCGACTTTTGAGACACGTATTAAAACGTGAACTCAGACAACACCATGGTCCATTTTTCAATTTAGCCTTGTATGATAGGCCCAGTCAGCGTGTACTTTACTAAATCAGTTTTGGATATAACTTGGATGACCGAGGGTAACATGCAGTGCCGAAACCTGATTGCCGAAAAGAACAACGCAAGACAAAGCCTCTCAATAGGCCTGTACCGAGTTTCCACATTAGTGAGGATCTGGCTCAGGTAATGCACATCACATTCCTTGCCATTGTCGTTGTCTTGCACCAGTAGGCTTCCTATTGAGTTATCTGATGCCGATATGTATAACTTCAAAGGTCTTCCGCGTACTGGGGGTACCAAGATGGGTGGGTTTGATAAGTACTGTTTGAGTTGGTCGAATGCCGCTTAGTACTCTACCCTCCAAACAAACTCATCTTTGGCCTTGATTCTCAAAAGTGAAGAGAATGGTTGAATCTTGCCGGCTGAGTTAGATATGAAACGTCTTAGGAAATTTACTTTCCCCAAGAATGATTAGAGTTCCTTCTATGTGCTAAGAGCAGGTGCATCCATAATTGCCTTGGCTTTGTTTTTGTCAATTTCAATTCCCCATTTCTATGAACTACAAAACCAAGGAACATACCGTTTGATACTCCAAAAAGGCATTTGTCGGGATTCATTTTTAGTTTGTGTGCTCACATCTGTACGAATGTCTGTCGAAGATCGGCCAAATGATTTTGTTTCTTGGCCGACTTTACCACAATATCATCAATGTATACTTCAACTGTGTGGCCAATAAGGTCGTGAAAGATCATATTCATGACCCTTTGGTAGGTTGTTCTGGTGTTTTTGTGCCCAAATGGCATAACAAGCCACTCAAATGTTCCTATTGCGCCTGGGCATCTGAACGTCGTTTTGTGAACATCCTCCTTGGCTATAAAAATTTGGTTGTATCCAGTGTGTCCGTCCATGAAAGAAAGACGTTTGGCCACACCATCCACTAGCAAGTCGGCCACAGGCATTGAGTATTCATCCTTGGGTATGGCTAACTTTAGATTTCAAAAATCAACACATATGTGCATTTTGCCATTCTTCCTTACCGGCTCAATATTAGATAACCATTTTGTTACGCCCTGAATTTTGGATAAAGAAATTCAAATCTGAAATGCGATAACTTAACCAACTACACAAAATACGTAGAAACTTTTTCAATTTAATCTCAGCAACCACATAACCAAAAACATAATGTCAATAAAGACTCAATCACTTGAGTCGAATATTACATCGTCAAGTATTTACAAAACTCGAGAGAAATGAAATACAAATGTAAACACTTGCTAGGAGAATACTACATACAATAGTATGATAACAAAATAGGCTATGAACCTAAACTTCTGCAACTACACCTCGAACTCACCGCTGGTGGTCCTGACCTGCAAGAATATCCGCTACACCATGGAATAGTGCATCGCATTGCAACTGTTAATGTTAGAAACCGAGGGCTCTAATTAACATTAAAGAAAGGGTAAGAGAGACAGAGCAAGACACAAGAAGTATAGTGGTTCGTCTCCCGCCTTAGCGGGAAACTACGTCCACTTGAAGTGTTGCACTATATGAGTTTGGGACTTGCAGCCCAAAGGGATTACAAAGTATGTTGTAATGGGATGTAGAGTAAGTGGGAAGGAGTCTCCTTTTATAGGGAATGGAGACCTTCCTTTACATTTTCTTCAATATGGGACAAGAAGTCCCATTCTAGTTTAGAAATACATATTGTGGAGACATATTGGCATGGTCGGAAATGTTGCTTCCCGGTGAGGTCTTAGCCACTTCCAACTACCACGGGGTAGGTTGTAAGTCGGGCTACAGTATGCATGTCGCGGTTGGCCTCACCATGGCTTGTGGGCTCCCCTAAGAGGGTGTTACTTATGCTTGGTGAGATAGCAAACTAGCTTGCTAGTACAGGTATCTATAAGTCCCTGAAGTCCCCAAGTAAGAGGAGATTCTTGGTTGGGGAGTTATAAACATGAAGTTATCAAGCATAAGTGACGTTCGGGCGGTGCCCAGCCCATACAAGTCCCTGAACTCCGTAAGCAAGAAGGGATTCGTTAACCTGCACAACAAAGACAAAAGCGCGCATATGTAGAATGCTTGTTGTATTGGGCAACCTATGTGAGTTGCATTGATATGCATTGGCATCTACGAATGTACGAGGTGCATGATACATGTTGATGTATATATGTGAATGGTGCCGAGTACAATCGGTTATGACGTATAAACTCAGGAATGCATATGGTTGTTTGAGCATACTAAGAATGAGTATTTGGATTGCATATGATAAATGCATGAGCCGTGCAGGAAAAAAGAACGAGGTTGAGTTAGACGAGGTTACGCTAGTGAGGTGTAAGTTACGTGAGTGCCATGAAGGCAAGAGTTAGTAACTCATGAACGATGGCTACGAGAATGCTTATGTTTGTTTGGTTTTCGCTCGTATTAATGGAAAGCGAAAAGAATTCGATTTTTTGCAAACGACAAATAGTAGAAGAATTCAATGTTCCATTAACGTGTACTATTTCGAGGGGATATGAGTGTAAAGCTCGAGAATGCCGGGAATACATGAGAACAAAACTCGAGGTTGCTGGGAAGGCGTGAGCGGGAAGCTCGAGGGTGTCGTGAAGGCGTGAGCGTGAAAGCTAGGGGATGCAGTGAAGGCGTGAGCGTAAAGCTCGGGGGTGCCGGGAAGGCTTGAGCTAGAAGCTCTGGGTGCGGTGAAAGCTCGAGGATGCCTGTAAGGCGTGAATGTGATGCTCGGGGGTGCCGAGAAGGCGTGAGCCGGAAGCTTGGGGGTACCGTAAAGGCATGAGCAAGAAAGCTCGGGGATTTCGGGAAGGCGTGAGCGAGAAGCTTGGGGGTGTCGGGAAAGCGTGAGCGTTAGAGCTCGTGTTAGGAAAGCTCGGATGTGATGCCCTAAGGCTTGAGCGGGAAGCTCGGGGGTGCCGGGAAGACGTGAGCTTTAGAGCTCGTGAGCGGGAAGCCCGGGGGTACCGTAAAGGCGTGAGCATGAAAGCTCGGGGATGCTGGGAAGGTGTGAGTGGGAAGCTCGGGGGTGCTGGGAAGGCGTGAACGGTAGAGCTCGTGTTAGGAAAGCTCGGATGTGATGCCCTAAGGCGTGAGCGGGAAGCTCAGGGGTGCCGAGAAGGTGTGAGCTTTAGAGCTCGTGAGCAGGAAGCTCGAGGGTACCGGGTAGGCGTGAGCATTAGAGCTCATGGGCGGGAAACTCGGGGGTGCCGTGGAGACGTGAGCGTTAGAGCTCGTGAGAGGGAAGTTCGGGGGTTCTGGGTAGGCATGACCATTAGAGCTCGTGAGTGGAAAGCTCAAGGATGCCGTGGAGGCGTAAGCATTAGACCTCGTGAGCGGAAAGCTCAAGGATGCCGTGGAGGCGTGAGCATTAGAGCTCGTGAGTGGGAATCTCGGGGGTGTCGAGTAGGCGTGAGCGTTAGAGCTAGTGAGCGCGAAGCTCGAGGGTGCCGCGGAGGCGTGAGCATTAGAGCTCGTGAGCGAGAAGCTCAAGGGTGTCGCTGAGGCGTGAGAATTAGAACTCGTGAGCAGGTAGCTTAGGGGTGCTGGGTAGGCGTGAGCATTAGAGCTAGTGAACAGGAAGCTCGAGGGTGCCGCGGAGGCGTGAGCGTGAGAGCTCGTGAGAGGGAAGCTTAGGGGTACCAGGTAGGCGTGAGAGTTAGAGCTAGTGAGCGGGAAGCTCGAGGGTGTCGCAGAGGAGTGAGCGTGAGAGCTCGTGGGCAGGAAGCTCGGGGGTGCCGTGAAGGCATAAGCGTGAAAGCTCAGGGATGTGTTGGGGACATCATTGAGTATGAAAATGTATGCTATTTATGAATGATGTGCCCTACTCCCAAGATTAGGAGGTCAAGTTTTAGTCAAGAGGAAAAGTAAGAGTATCGTACTCAAGGGATTGAGTAACCCTACTCTAGCTAGATCACCACGAAAATAAACGTAGAAAACACATGCAAAATTTTCCTTTTTACAAATTCACAACCTTAGCCCTTTGGAAGTTAAAGATCATGAGGATGGTATTACAATTTTGGTAGTGAATGGTTTGGTTGATTTTAATTTTTATGAAGTAAATGAAGTTGCATAAAATAAAATAATAAAATAAAAATGTAGAGACTAAATCAATGAGAAGAATAGAGACATAGGCATCACACCTAACCTTACTCATGCACAAAATGTAACCCATATTTGATGTAATAACATGCTTTGACAAACTTCCCCTTAGTGCTTTGGTGAAGCTACCAAGAAAACAACTAATCATGCAATTTAACAATCTCTTTTGAAGCAAAGCAAAATTACAGGACCTTTATACCATTCAAATCTTCCGGATCCTAAATGGCCTATGGTGTCGTGAGCCTAAATTCTTCCGGAATCTAAACTCACAACATCATGCTTTAATTTCAAGGTAAGGAATTCAAGCAACTTAGTTCTTCCCGTAGGAATAAGCTAAGCCACCACCTATTTAGCTACACATGCTCACGGAATCAGAAACATGAACTTGATAAACAAGTCTGATTCATTAATTTCCTAAATCATGCTTCTAGGTGATAAATCTATAAACACACTTGGGATACATGAAAGTATAGTAACCAAAAGATTCAAAACATGCATAAACATCAAAACACATGGAAATTTACATTATTTGCATATAAGTTTGGCTAGAGCTAGCCCTAGCCTCAAATCCAACCACTCACAACACATGTTATTACAAATACAAGCCATGAACATCAAATTAAAGAGAGAAGGAATAGAAAAGAGAAGAACTACCCAACCTCCTACCTAGCTCTCAAATGATGAGAGAATTGCTTCAAGGTATGGGATTTTCGGTTTTTACAACCCAAAACACCATACACATCCACAAAGCTCAATAACAAGGAAGAACAAGGGCTTGGATATGTGAAAGCAAGTGTTGTGATTGATTTAGAGTGTGTATTAACTTCGGTTTTGGTGAAACCAAGTGCCTACACACCTATTTCTCACACAAACTCAAAGAACTATGTACAAGGTATGAAAAACTAACCTAAAACTAGAGAAAATAGAGATTTTGATGCTCCAAAATGAGGGAGCCAAGGGGATGCACGGTTTTAGGAGAGAGGAAGGCTATTTAAAGGCCAAAGCAATCCAAATCAAGGGTGGAGATCAAAAGGAATGAAGGGCTAGATGTGATTGACAAATGTGTAAGCACAAAATGTGGATCTAGTTTTTGACTCTATATAGAAATGACTTAGAAAGCCCATAGATATTTTGATGGAGAAGAAAAATTAAGGGTAAAAAGGTCATTATGTATGGAAATAAGGTAACAAATGGGAGACAAAGGTGGAAGGTGTAAGAATGAGACCACTTGTCATCTTTCAAATTTTGAATTTCAAAATAACCTAGACCTAAAGTCTTCCCACCCAAAGTCTCTAACCCTATTAAGCTCTTCCTTGTCCTCCACACATGTTCTTGACCGGCCAACTAGGCCGGAAATGTCGGGAATCCGGCGTTGACCACCATTGACCTTTTTTTTTCCTTTCGGGCACTTTCTTCTGCTATATTCCTTCAATTTAATCTCCACCTAGAGCTAGGAATTAGCCCTCGACTTCTTCATACCAAATGTTCCTCCATGAGTGTACATCATTCTGATAAAATTTGAGAGCTCAATTCACATTGGTTTTCCCGAAAATGCTGCCGGAATCTTTACAGGTCCGGTTTTACAGTTTTTGTCTTCTAGTGCAAAAACTTGCACCGATCTTTTGAAGTCCTTTCACTCTGAAATAGATCTTTATCTCTCCATAAGAAATTATCCTTAGGATGTCTAGAATGGATTTGGAAATTTTCAGCTCATTTGGAGTTCATTGATTAGGCTTCCACTCTTCCTTCCTTGCCTAGCTCAGTTTATCCAAGCCGGAGTAAGAAAATGTGCTAAAGTTGAGTTTTTAGGGCATTTCCAAGCTTTTCCATGATGAGGAAAAAATAATAAATATATAAAAATAAACACAAAGGTTAAGCAAAAGTGCAAGATTAGGGGAATAATTACTAGGTAATTATGGACCTAACAGGATGCCAAGTAGGCGTGAGTGTTAGAGCTCATGAGCGGGAAGCTCGAGGGTGTCGCGGAGGCATGAGCATGAGAGCTCGTGAGTGGGAAGCTCGGGGGTGCCAGGTAGTCGTGAGCATTAGAGCTCGTGAGAGGGAAGCTCAAGGGTGTCGTGGAGGTGTGAGTGTGAGAACTCGTGAGAGGGAAGGTCGGGGGTGCCGTGCAGGCGTGAGTGTGAAAAATTAGGGATTCTGGGTAGGCATGAGCATTAGAGCTCGTGAGTGTGAAGCTTGAGGGTGCCGCTGAGGTGTGAGCATGAGAGCTCGTGAGCGGGAGGCTCGGGGGTGCCAAGTAGGCGTGAGCGTTAGAGCTTGGGGATGAAAGGTAGGCGTGAGCTTTAGAGCTCGTGAGCAGGAAGCTCGGATGTGATGCCCTGAGGCGTAAATGTAACTGTTGCTAATTATGCTAGGTTGTATGTACAAGTCACCGAAGTCCCCGGTCAAGGAGGTTTTCTTGCGGGGGGTTGATACCAAAGCGTGGCTTGTGCCTTATTGTGAGCATAATTAGTGCAAGTGCGTCGTCCATCTAGAATTGGTCGAAGCGAATGCTTATGCCCTTTTGGGTGGGCCCATGCTAGGCCCTCCAAGCAGTCCTCTACTCTTGGCTATAGAACTCTATATGGTCGGAAAATTGTTTGATGAGAGGAGTTGCACATAAGTAGTGGGCGTTAGATAGCGAACCTAATCTTTGATATCTAAGCGTCAGGGGTTAACAGCCAGATCAATGGCTATCGTGGGCTGTGTCAACCGGTCCTTTTACTCTTTCCCAGAGGAGAAAAGTTTGACTGCAATGCCGCGTAGCGGTCATTATCATTATAAGGCATTGCCTTACCGCTTGGCGGTTGGTAGTGGACCATAGACTCGTATGTGGAGTCTAGAACCGTTTAGGTTTATTTTTTCCGTAGGGAGATTTGACAAAGTATGGTCCCCGAAGGCTAGACAACAAATTTACATATAGTGTACATGTAAATATTACCTAATTGTATGAATAAAAAATAAGCATGACATAGCTTGTTTAAGTAAGCGTCACATGTTTGTTTAATTGAGTTGTAATTAAATAAAAGCATGGCATATGTGTATAGCATGTATTCGTAATGAAGTTGCTAATAACATTTTTCATTGTTGTAAGTATGCTTAGGGATCATGGAGACGTTTGAAGCATGGCAATAGTATGTAAGCCTAGTAGGTATGCTACTAAAATTGATACATGTTGTAAGCATGCTTTCAAAGTTATTTGAAACACAAAAGGCGTGGCCTTGATATGGCAATAGCTCTAAGTGCAAAAGCATAAAAAATGAGATATTGTTACTTATCTTATGCCGATTTGGAGTATGTTGGAATTGGAATCAATACAAGTACCAAATCATGTTTGGAGTTGTCCAAGCATGACGCTCCCTTGTATCGGCGAAGCACCATAGTAGATGACCAATGATTTCGTTGATTGCAACGATGCTTTGTGATTGAGTCCTTAACATAATATAAAGGATTAGCAACTGTTTGAGACTAATGTATTTGAGACTTCATGTAATTGTGTTGAAGTATTGTGCGATTATGACTACATAACAACCATATGTCTGAACTTCGCAAGTATGAGCAAGTGCCAATTTATATCTCATTTCAAGCCAAAATTGAGAACTGACCCATTTTGTGGTCATGGCATGTTGAGCTTAGATTGACATAAAAAGACATAATAATGTAGCTATGTGACATATATGTGTAATTGGACATATATATGGTCAAGAATCATGAAGGATAGATAGCAAACTCATAGTAAAGCTATTTAGAATTTGGCATTGTTGCTTAATTGCAACCATGATTAAATATTTGGAATGAGTTGATAAGTTAAAAGCTAGCTTGTATAATTGACTAGCTTATCATCAATTAAGTATACATGTGCTGCAGTTGTGCTGTAGGTCATGCATATTTAACATACACTAAAGGGCAATCCACTGTTCATAAGCGTACGAAAAGACAGTTTTGCCCTTATTTTTCCATCAATTACCAACTGCCACTCTGAGTGCGCGATACTGTTCAATGAATAGTAAAAATGTGATTTTCCAGATTTGCCCCATTTTCTTTAGTCTTTGACACTTTTGTCCCCATTTTTTTTTTTTTTTCAAAATGAAAAAACGCTAATATTAGCTCAATTGGATTATTGCAAATTGAAATAAAAGATGATTATGATCTTAAAATTTATTTGTTCTTGTAGCTTAGTAGGATTATATAGACTTTTTATTTGTCTTTATATATGGCTTAGGTTTGTCAAATGTAAAAAGGGTAGTTAGATTGCTCTCTCTCTCTCTCTCTCTCTCTCTCTCTCTCTCTCTCTCTCTCGCACCCAATCTAGGTTTTGTGTAGAGAGCAGCGACAGGCCTCTGGTGGTCGTCTGTTCTAGCTTGGACGCGGCTTTTCGTCGTGGTCGAGAGATTTACAGGGTGCGTAGGCTGGATCTTGGTCGAGGCTTGGAATTTGATCTTGGCCGGAAGTTTTTAGGACGGATCGGGATTGGGCTTGTTATTCAGTCACTCGATCTGTTGAGGACATCAACCAAGCAGGCGGCGGCGTAGAGTCGGCGGACACCAGGGAGGCGGGCTCGGTCTCTAGATTTTGGCTTTCCTAGCTGTTGGATTGGATTGAGATCCTGATCTGTGTTTGCAAAAGTGCTACAGATTGTTTGATCGGTGCTCGTTGTCCGGTTGACCACCACAGGCAGATCAGAGGATTTCCCACCCAGATTTGTCTGGGCTTGGTGGTTCGCTGATTAACACTAGATTAATGGCGTGGTGGAAGGGCCGACCGCCAGAGCGGATGTCGACGACGGCGACGGCTATGGCCAGGCAACTGGAGGCGAGGGTTGCTGGTGTGTCTCCTCGGGTATGGACTTGGGCTTGTGGGCCTGGGCCTAAACTTAGGCTGATGGGATCTTCTCCATCTGCTCAGATTTGGGCTTGGTTCTTTGAGCCTGGGTTCGCGCTCAAGCTTGGGCTGGTTGAGTTTGTTGCAATTGCTTCGGTTAAGAAGAGCAAGACCAACCTGTTGCTGAGGTTGTTGGCTCCAGATGAGGTCGAGGAGGGTGTTGGCTCCAACTCTCAGGAGAAGGAGCTATCATTATTCTAGGTCTATACTATTAGACATCTAGTTACAAGAATTCTAAAGTTAGAGTAATCTCTATGAGCATATTTCTAAGATGTTTCTAGTTGTATTTGTACCACAATTGCGTGCTGGCAGATTAGACTAGATGAACGATTTTTCCTTAGAATAGCGAGGTTGTTCTTGTTTGCTTAGGCTTGCTATCCAGCAAGCGTCCCTTTAGACTTTAATGAGTTTAGTATTGGCTTAGATAGGTTCTCCGGATTCTTAGGTAAGTGCATGTTAGACTCTGGCCTATTTTTATGGCTTTGATATCTAAAGAGAATTTTGATTGGGACCTCTTAATCTACTCACTAGACCTCCCTCAATTTTAATTATTCAATGACAAATGTATCCTTATACAAAAAGACTGTTAATGACAACAAACTAATAAGGAAAATATTTTTTTTCTCTGCAAAGATTTATAATAATGGAAACACATTTACAATACTTTAATTATTCATTTCCATTTTAGTTCTCATTTCATATTTCTCATTTTCTTTGTTTATAAAGATTTTAAAAAAGAAAAAATCAAGAGAAAATGCATTCAAAATTACTTGGCGAATTATATAAAAATAAAACTATGATACAAAGGTCTTTCTCTTCAGGATCATGAAGCTGGGGATAGAGAGCCCTCAAGTAAACTAACCAAATAAGTTTGTGAAGCGGCATATAAGACAAAAATAAATAATAAAAGAACAGAGCGTGAACAAATTTAATATTGCAACCTATCTAAATTCCAGCATGCAACCATAAACCATAAAAACTAAGCTTTGAAAATCCATAATTAAGCATGAAATAATAGGCTGATAAATTTATGTTAATTAGTTACACTATCTTTTTTCGATAATTATCTTTTCTGTTTTTTTGAACAAATGTCAAGTTTATTTTGTAGTAAATAAATAATTATGGGAGCACTAACTCATCTTTAATGCTCCCAAAAATTTCCTTTTATGAGTAAGGTTAAGTTAGGTATTTGAAAGAGGTTTACTTAGCAAATTTTACTTTTTAAAAAGAAAATAGGAGGTGTAAAGAGTTGAGAGATCAAATGAGCAAATATGGAGGTCCGAACAGAAAAACTCTAATATCAAATCCTATTAAAAAAAAAAAAAAAAATTTGTCAAATGTGAAATAATCTGAGCCATGATTTAAGTTGATTTTTCAAATACAAATAGAAAAAGTCAGTAAACATGGTATTTTATAAATGGGTGTCTTGAGCAATTCTTAAATTTGAAATTTAGGACTTTTTATGTTTATCACAGATCAGTAAATTGTTATGCAGATTTTTAAAAGCTTCCCTGCTAAGTTTCATATGTTGCTCCTTATATTATGTTATTTGTATCTAAAAGTAAATAAAGGGTAACTATACTAAAGGAAAATGGGGAGGATCACTGTTGAATTAGTAGTGAAATACCCGATTTGCCCCCAGATTTTCTTTGCTTTGAACATTTTATCCCTAATTGCAAATTTTTGAAAACCTTTTTTTAATAAACCCTTAGCTTGCCTATCCTTACATGTGTCAGTAAGAGTCCAGTTCATGATTTTTACAATGTTGGATTATAACTTACCAACAATTCACAACTCACCAGCATTTTTTTTTTTGAAAACTGTAAAAAAAAGAAATAGACAAACTTGGTCAAAACACCCGCCCCTGTTCAAAACTTTAAAAGTGAAGATTGCTTATGGACGAATGAAATATGATGGTTTGAGTTTTCATGAATAAAGCTCTTTTCACAATTCTACAAAAAGTAATATGTAAAATAATAACATCTTTTAGTTAATATTTACTAAATATAAAAAAACTCATTTCCGCAGCATCGCGTGGATTTATTATCTAGTATATACCAAGAAAGAAAAGTGTCCACAGACATGGACATATATGATTATATGCATGTGTGCTTGAATTGAAGCGGACAATACTCAGTGCCTCAGTGGGACCTGAGTTGTGGGAGCATATATACATATCATGAAGTTAACTATGCACTTGAGATCGATAGAATTTTATCAAGGCATATGAACATGAAGTAGAGATGATTTTACCGCTAGGCAGCAAGTAATTAAATTAATGTGTACTATGGACCACTTACTGAGACATGTGGCTAGCTAGTAGACATGCATTAGACATATGTGGGTAAGCTTGGGAGCTATGTATGAAGCGGTGACCTGCATATGAGTATGGCCAAATTTACCATATGCAGTAAACTAGCAAGTCAAGTGTATACATGTAAGGTTCATGATGTTTCAAGTATCTAACTAGTGCAGTGGGCCAACACTTGGTCATGCCTCAAACACATGTCATAGAAATAAAGCAGCCACCAAGATGGATAAAGCATGCCTGAAATTTCAATTGCATTAATGATAGGATGACTTATCTTTGGTGGGAGGTTTGTTATTTGATTGTTGTAGACATGCTAGGTGTTCCAAATAATTGAAGAAAACACAAACCCGATACCACTGATCTTCTGAAGAACGATAAAGGGTTTGTGATTGAATGAGATTGTCAGATTGTGTGCAACAAAATAGGTCAGTCTCTCTGAGGCAAAACATTGAACAGTCGGTGTGCAAGCTCTACCCAATGGTAACCTGCATAGTTTTCAATTTGAGATGAAACACTAGAGAATCGTGGGTGTAGCAAGAGAGGGTTGTAACGA
Source organism: Rosa chinensis (assembly GCF_002994745.2). Taxonomy (NCBI): domain Eukaryota; kingdom Viridiplantae; phylum Streptophyta; class Magnoliopsida; order Rosales; family Rosaceae; genus Rosa; species Rosa chinensis. Next base: position 33,283,414 of record NC_037091.1, on the reverse strand, counting down.
TGATGCTCGGTCTAGGACCTATACATGATATGTGGCAGAATACTTGAAGAATAGCAGATCATGAAAGAAGGAAAACATGAAAGAAAGCAAACATGACATATAGCAGGTAAGCTAGCAACTGTGGTAGTTGTGAACATGCTTTGGACAATTATATTAGGCATGTGTATCAATATCTAGCATGCTTCGGGTTTGCCCAGCGGAGAGTAAGGATTTGAATTTTTGAAAGCTTATCTCGTTTTTATGCAGAAGCTTTGAAGTGTGCTCCGTCAGCAGTGCAAGGTCAAGTGCCAGGTTGAGTTGAAAACTCATGGTGTTTGGAGAAGAGTGTGAGAGTGAAACCCAAATGCTGCATCAAGAGCTAGCTATCGTTGCGTCAAGAGAGAGCTAAAGCTACATCAAGAATGATGCTAGATCAGGAAGACTGCTGGTGGTTGCCGCTAATGGAGCTTAGCGGAAGAGAGTGCCGTTGATGGTTGATCATGCAAGTAAAGTAGTGAGTTTTAGCATAAGTTACAGTGGTGGGATGATGACAAAGGTAACTTGGCGGTGCTGACCGCTGAGTGGAGGTTGTTTGGCAGAGCTTTAGCTTTGGCCGGCGGTGGCGAAGTTTTGGTGCTCAGCGGAGATTCATTAGCAGTTATGCTGCCCAGCGGTGATGTGGCCTAGAGGAGGAGGATGCCAGCGGAGGATGCCCAGCGGTTTCTGGTTGACGCTAGAAGAAGGCCTAGCGGATGATGCTGGATGGCAGGTCGTTGTGCAAGCTAGCGGAGGGAGGCCAGTGGGTTAGCGGATTGGCGGAGCCTTGGCCTTTGGTGGATGACTCCTGGTGGTTGAAAGTTGTTGTTTGGTTGTTGAGGGTGTCGCTTGGTGGTCAGCGGTTGAATGCACTGAAGAATAGAGCAGGGTGCAAAAGAAAGAGGAAGGCTGGGTGTCCAGAGTAAATCGACATCCAAGATTTCAAAATTTTCTTTTTGATTACCGCCAAGAATGGGGTAATGTTTGCCGCTGGAAGCTAGTGTCCATGCTGTTTGATCTTGGCGTAAGGTTGAACAGCCAAGTTGCCTAGTTTTTTTTTTTTTTTTTTAAGTCGTGCAGCATTGACCACTTTTGAGTTGGTATTCCCAGCATTGACCTTGCTGACCAACCATCGTTGGCCAACCTTCATCAACGTTGACAAGGCATTGACCAGCCTTGTTCGGCGTTGACCGGCCTTGATGGTTATTGACTGAGCGTTGACTTGACACTAACGGGCCAAAGTTCATGGTACTTGACGAAGCCTTTGTGTTGGCTTCCCACAAATGGCGCCAATGTTAGTGTTAGAAACCGAGGGCTCTAATTAACGTTAAAGATAGGGTAAGAGAGAGAGAGAGAGAGAGAGAGAGAGAGAGAGAGAGAGCAAGACACAAGAAGTATAGTAGTTTGTCTCCCACCTTAACAGGAAACTATGTCCACTTGAAGTGTTGCACTATATGAGTTTGGGCCTTGTAGCCCAAAGGGATTACAAAGTATGTTGTAATGGGATGTAGAGTAAGTGGGAAGGAGTCTCCTTTTATAGGGAAGGGAGACTCCTTCCTTTACATTTTCTTCAATGTGGGACAAGAAGTCCCATTCTAGTCTAGAAATACATATTGTGGAGGCATATTGGCAAGGCTGGAAAGGTTGCTTCCTGGCGAGGTCTTGGCCACTTCCGACTATCACGAAGTAGGTTGTATGTTGGGCTACAGTATGCATGTCGCGGTTGGCCCCACCATGGCTTGTGGGCCCCCCTAAGAGGGTGTTACTTATGCTTGGTAAGATAGCAAACTAGCTTGCTAGTAGAGGTATCTATAGCAACCAACAAACGCAGTAAGCTTTTTAAGCTCGTATGAGTAAACGCAATTTAAATTAACCCAAACCCGCATGCTTAACAAATCACAACTCAAGAGTAATTACAACAATCCAAAAATAACTCCATATTAAATAAGAAACTCAAGTCCCTCAATGGACGGTAAAAGAAAGAACCCACACGGACTCTCTTTAAAAACGTGTATTCAAAGGCCTCATGTAACCCCATGTTACTCCCATGCAATACAATGGTAGATAGACTACAGTTCTAACTGAATCGTAGCCTGTCACCTCGGCCAAGGTTCAACCCTACGATAATAATTGCCTCTGTCACTACTTGTGACCCAGATCCACATATCCGAAAATACTTAAAGTCCCACGTGACTCAACACATCACTGAACTTGACTACTTATTCAACACAATAAGTAACAGTTCAAAACGATATTTTGAATAAATCAAAATTCACTCATATCGCAATGTCACACCATCAACATATATATTTCACGTAAATATATATATATATATATATATATATACGTGGCCATCCACACAGAAATGCCACTAATACTAACTATAGTTCACAATCACAAAAACATCGAGAAACTCATTTTTATACTTAAAACTCATTTTCCATACATGTGAACTGCAGTCCTATGAACCGTAGTTGATCGAGTTCATATCATTTAAAACAAATATTCTTTTCCGAAAATGATTTACAATTTATTAATCAATTCTGAACAATAAATAAATTCGTTCGTAAGTTTGTAAATGAACCACGTGAGATTTACTCACCTCCAAATCCTGCTGTGTCTTCTCTTACAGTAGATAATTCAGGTATCGAATACGCTCAGTCAATCACCTAAGTAATATATGTCACAACTTAGTATACAAATAAAAAATGATTAAGTTTCGAACCCCCATTTGCACTAAAATCCCTAAAGTAATGTCAATCGAGGCGAAACTTCATCCGAGACCACCCGAGGTCTCGGGAATACTTATACAATCAATATATCAAAATTACAAGTCGACCGGAAGGCCGGATCCTCATGGATCGAAAACCTAAATGATTGAAACCGTAAAATTCCTAACAAATTCATGCGATCTCCAAAAATTATGTATTGTACATCGACAAGTTCATATCGATGTGTAGATTGAAAAGAAGGGACAGAAACTGTCCCTGGAGTGGCCGGAAGTTGCCGGAAACCACCGCCACTGTCAAACACCGAGTTAGGTGGTGAAACCTACATGAAACTCTTCCTCTCATCATGCCCAAAACTTTTCTCAACTAGCAATAAGCCTAAATCAAAGCATAAAGGGTCGAAAACTACCTCGCAAGCCACTAAGATCGGATTTTTTCCAGTTTTCCAGCGAGCTCCAATTCTCCCTCCACGCTTCACTTTAGCTCAAGCCACTTCAGGAGCATGATCCGCAACTTCCGGGGATTCCAAAAAACTAAGTGGCTTTAGCTATGGTGGCCGAAGATGGAAGATATCGGCGTTGACTCAAAACTGCCCTAAGATCGGGCTTCCCTTGCTGCGCCGTGTAGTTGAGGAGATAGGCCGAGTTGCTGCCACAGACAGCTGCACAAGGATGAGATGAAGGTAATGGATGTGGTTTCACGTCCTAAGATAGCCGGAGGAGGAAGATATGTCCGGAAGAAGAAAAAGTGTGATTTCCGGTGGGAAGAGAAAGAAGAGAACTCGGGTTTCCAAATTTGGAAATCTGGGCATTTCTACAATTTCTGAAAACTTTTGTCCTTTTTATCAAAAAAGGAAATTTTTTTTTTCCGGATGCAATAACTTCTTCCTACAAACTCCGATTTTTACATTCCGCATATGCAAGAAAATATATCGACATGCTCTACGACTTTCATGAAGGAAGTTTTCCCAAAATCCTAACATATAAAAAGTTGATTTCTAAATCGAGCATTTCGAGCATTTTAAATTGTCCGAACTAATTTCTATTCCTCGATTAAACATAAGAATAAAGCATTGAGCCATTCAAACCCATAATTTGTACTAACTGGGACATTTATTAATTTCAAGAAAAATACGAGAAAATAATACAAAATCCAGGTCATTACACATTCAACATACCTGGCCATTCGAATAAAACCGGCTTTTAAATAACGTTCTATTTCTTCTTTAATTTTGGGCAAAACTTCGGCGACACATCACCGAGGAGGTTGCTTGTAAGGTTTACAATTGGGATTTATAGGCAACCTATATTCTACTATACTTCTGTCTAAACCTGGCATTTCATGGTAACTCCACGTAAAACAATCTTGGAACTCAGTCAACAAAGCCTTCAATTCTTCCTTCATCTTCGGTGGCAAGTGTTTGTTTATCGGACTATCTGAGGCTTGTCGATGGTCCCTAAGTTCAGTTCTTCTTGTGGATCTTGAGTTTCGGTAAGGTCGTCTTCCAACTCGGTTGGTGCAGGACCGAAGTCATCTAGTTTCAGTTCGTCCTCTGGTGCTCTTTCCGTGATAAATTCTAATAAATTCATGGCCGAATCACTCTGAAGAGAGTTTTCAGCTCAATGGGCCAGCAGTTTTCTCATTGTTGATTCAACCGCAGTTGACAGTGTCACATCCTCTAGACCTCTATCTATGGATGATGGAATCAAACAAGTCTGCCAATGCTTGCCGCTCCGAGTCCTCGTGGACTTTCTCTACACATATGGCCAATGCTCTTCGCATCATTATCCTTGTAATTCGGCCTGTACCATCTTCCCTCTGAATTTCTGAGCACCCAATCTCTTCGTCGTAGTATTGAGCATCAATTGCGTTGACCAAAGCTTTCAATGGTTGAGTGTTAGCTTCCACCACTTCCACAGTGTCCCCTTTCTAGAATACCAAAAGCTGATGCATGGACGACAGGATGCACATACTTTGATGTATCCAATCTCTCTGTAGAATAGCATTATAGCAGGGCTTGGAATCTTTGACAAAGAAACTAGTCATCATGCTCTTGTTGTCTACTGTGACCTCTAAGGGTAGAATTCCCTTGGTTTGCTTCTTGCCACCGGAAAAATCGAGGATGGCAATTTCGGAGGACACAATATCCTTGTCAGTCTTCTTTAACTTTTCAGTGACCAAAAAAGGTATAACATTCACGGCCGCTCCACCATCTACCAACACTTGAGAGATCGAGTATCCCTCGAAATGAGCTGCGATATATAACAGCTTGATGTGCTTGGACATAGCTGGTGTTGGCTTTGGAAGGTAGGCTTTAGCTAAGTCTTGGACTGGAGATTGGCATTCACCTTCTTCTTGCACATCTCCTACCATCCGATTCGACTGTCCTGGCTGAGCTTGAAACTCAGACGGAAGCACATATACCATATCAATGGCTATATCTTATTTATCTTCAGTCCGAGCTAACCGTACGACCTCGAACTCATTCCCATTCCACAAAATAAGAAGTTGGTGTACTGAAGATGGGATACAGGTATTCTAATGGATCCAGTCATGACCTAGTATGACAGTGCATGAGTTATCGGTTGGGATGATTAAGAAACAAGTCGTCGAGCTTTTCTTTCCTACAGTTACAGTCATTGGCAATGCCCCTCTGACTTCAGCTGATCCCACATCCACTAAAACTCTCAAAAATCGATATCCACCTATGTATGCATTAATGAGGATGGGGTCTCTTACTTGGGTCATGAACTCGCTTGGCTGAGAGAAACATATTCCAACACAATCCCGTCCTATCTGCACTTGGTCGTAATCAACGTTGGCCGATGGCTAAATGCTAACCATATTCACTGAAAAGCGGCTTCTTCGGTCTTTCTGGCTGAAGTTTGAATACTTGTTTCGACAAAAGTATTTATGGTGGCGTCAGTTGGCGAATTGGAGGTTAGGACATCGTTAGGAACCTGATTGTCATGGTTGTAGTCAACCTGTTCTTCATAATCCCCCATATGTTCATCCAATAGGTCCTCATCTTCATCTAATAAGCCCTCATCACCCTAGCCATCAGCTTCAAGATCCATGTCATCTACACACTGGTCTTGTTTATCATTTGTGTTAGCGTCTTCTAACCAATTAGCCAGGTCTTGGTTTGCTTGAGCTTGCTTGCGATTTTCTTCTTCTCGGACATGGTGGTCGAAACGTTTCATCAACTCTTTTTCCTGAGTGGTCATCCCATACATCTCGATCACAGATTGGATCTTATAGAGCTTCTTTAAATACTTCAGATCTCTATCCAAGATTGGAATTTTCTCATTACCGAATTTGAGCTCTATGCCTTCTTAGACAGCCTGGCATGCAATCTTTAAACCAAGACTAGAATCCAAGTCCAACAAAAGGGTTGCTGACTTTGGGCATTCAGTGATCATGTGTAATGTATCCATCTCCTTATTTGTTGGTCCATATAACGCAAGAGCAAAAAATTTTCAGTGATACTTCTTCATTCTCCTAAGTCCCTTAGCTCAAAATGACGGGTTTAGGTCCTTGTAAAGCTTTACTACAGGTTCTTCATCATCATTCGACTCAGAAATTCTTTCTTCCTCTTCCCCCAACACTAGTGTACCTGATGAAGATGTGGGTGAACGCGGAACGTGGAGAATTTCCCACCTTTCTCTATCCATCTTCTCCATGCGTTCCTCGAATATGTGCGCAAGCCTTTGTTCCTCAATTGTTAGGCCGAATAGTTCTTCAGCCGAATGTACACTAAAGTAGTCTCTCAGATATTATAAGTCATTGTTAGAAATGGGAAGAGAATTATAATCAACCTTTATTTCCTGATCTTCAAAATGAGCATGATACTTGGCTCTTCACGTATGTTGCAATCCATGCACACCTCATTTAAAAGCCGGTTTTCCTTCCTAGTTAACCCATACCAGTTGATGGCCATAAGCAACATATGATAGTTTAGCATTGTTACGAGTCCTTCAACCATAATGGGTGGATCTCGACTCCTATCCACTATAACCAATAGTTTTGAGCGAGGGGCCTCTTTGAAGTGAACCTTCAATACTCACTTTCTACTAGAATCGATTTCCATGTCTTGGGTTTCTTGGGTTGTTTTTTCCAAAGGAGGATCATTGCTCTTTCTTTCATACGATATGATTCTTCTTGGTGCCGTTTCATATTCAGACCATTTAACGGGTGACAAAGGTGAAGTTCTGGTTACCTCACTCAGTCAAGCTCAGCCAAGACTCCTCTTAACTGGGGACTTGGGGGACTGGGGGTAGTGGTTGTACGTACGGAAGCCACGTGGCATGAACTCGCCTTAAACTTCCGATACTTTTACCAAAGACAAACTCCACACCCAAGAGAACTCTTGACCTGGGACTTGGGGGACTTGTTGGTATATACATACCACCTAAGCACAAGTATCGGAATCACAAGACTCATATTGCCAATACACAAGCGAGGTAAGCTCCCAGCCAAGGGCCCCAATACCCCTCGGGGCGATATCGGGAACCCCGAGAATCCCACACCGAAAGAAACAGAACCAAGCTCCCACAAATCTGCTACATTAAGGTCATCTTCAACAACCCAAAGAGGTAACTGTTTACTATCACTTTCCATTATCATTATCTTAATGCCCCTAAATCTTTTACCCAACCCTCTCCACGGCTCCACTTTCCCCTCATTTCCCAATAACTCTCCATACTTGACTCACCACTCATGCCTTCCACTTCAGAAGTAGGCTATTCAAGTCTCCTGTATTTCGACCCAGTTTAGAAGAAAATTCGGCACCTAAAAAGACTGAGAACTTAGAGGCCCACGAGTTGGTTCGTATGCTCATCAGAAGCTTCAGCGACAAAGAGCCCCTGGTGAAGTCTCTCAACAAGTACGTTAAGATTGTGAGGAGTGAGCATTGCTTTATGCTCTTTGAAGAGTTAGGCAAGACTGACAAATGGCTTCAGTGCTTAGAGGTAATTAAATCGTTCTTCATGTTTAGCTTCGAAATTGGTCAATTTTTTTGCTGCATTTTGGCTTTTCAATTATAGTTAAAATAATGGTAATTCAATTACATTCTTCGACATGCTTCTAGTCTCTATGGCTTCGCAAGTTTGGTGGATAGAACAATCCAGTTAGGTTGCTTGATGTACTTGGTAGTATTCGGTTAATTTGAAGTATGGCATGTCATGTACAATATAAGAATTTTGCACCCGTAATTATGATAGGATTGGAAGGTAGCAATTATCATCCTCTCATCAGGATGATGGAGATGATGAGGTTGCTGATGAGGGATAAAGTTCTCGACAGGCTTCACGCTCTTGGACTATGGATGTTGGGATAGGGGTGTAGGCCCTCGTCAATGACAGTTAGAGCCATTGATAAGATGAAGAGTAACTATCTACTTTCCAGTATAGTTAGTCTACGGCCATTGAGGGAAGGGGAACTTGTGACTAAGTTTAGTAATGGTTATGCCACTATTCACAAGGGTGTTCTTCATCAGGGGTTGAAGTTGCATCCTAACGCCCTCTTCAGCTCGTCAAATTTTTCCAGTAACTCAACAACTTGGTCGTGAGCTGCTACCTTCTATTTTTGCTCTTGTTCACGCTCTCTATTGGCGTGATGTAGGTCTGCCAGCGCTAGCTCAAGTTTGTTGGTAAGATCTTGGCCTGGAGCCTGGCAGCTATTGCCTGGGTTGTCTTCTACCACAAAGTTGAGTAGGGGATTGTATGGGGTAACGACTTGACGCTTGCTATCAGCGTTATCTGGGGTCTCGAATGCCAGTGTGTGTGTGTTGTAGGCATTGAGGGGTTGACGGGTGTTTTGAGTGATCGACCGCGCCTACCTTGTTGTCGTTCGTTATAGTAGTAATGAGTGAGTGACCTTTAGTTCAAGGCTTCCTCAGACAGTGCCAATGTTAATGCTCAGGAATCCGGCAGTTGTTGGATACCGTTAAGATGGACCAGGGGATCTAGAGTCTCGGACGATTTAGTGAGGTAAGCCATGCCAGAACCTGTCAAATGAAATACACCAACGACAAGAGGGGGACCACGGTTGGCGGTCACAGCTCCTCCAATGCTAAGGTCAGTCAATGTATTTATGTTGGCAGAGTAGCGGGAAGTAAGTAGTAAAATGTGCAATGAATGAAGAGAGAGAAATAAACCTTTTATAGGTGAAGTGAGGATTGACCTCAACCTTGCTTTCGATGTGGGACTGAAAAACTCCACTTTGATGTTTTTGGACCTCTCTGAAAGACCATCTTTGCACATAGCGTGAAGGCGCATCATTATATCTTTCGGCCTGAGGCTAGGCTCAAGCGAAAGCTTGGCCCTCAATGTCTCCATAGGTTACACCTACTGGACCATTCCGACAGTGAGAGGCAACCCTCAGTATGTACTAATTATGCCTAGTAATGTTATGTATGTACAAAGAGTCCTAATAAATGACACATCACTTTTTCACCAATTTTTGTTTCTTTGTCTCACTTCCTATTAACTTGTAGTTAACTCTAGAAAGAAACAAAAAGTTGGGGATTTCTCCTCTAGCTGCGCACTAACCATGGGATGATTTCTTGCACTTGTGTTAATTAATAAATGGTCTTCTTATTTCTATTTCTTCCCAAATAGTCACCAATACACTTCCCCCTTTTTGTATTCCCCAACTCCATTTACCGTTTCCTCTCAAGAATTCCTAAAATGCTAGGCCCTTATATCCCTCCTCGTTTTCTCTTAGCTAAACTAACCCTAGGGTTTCCGAGAGAGTAGTTTTCACGGATGGACCTCAAGTAGCCTTCTGTTTATGGTGTCAAGGCTTTTTGTATTTACGTACTGTTAGAGGTATTGATCTTAGTTTCTCAGTTAGACTTCAATTGACGGTTGGATATTGTAGAATAAATTATGCAAACTTTTTTTTTTCTTTTTTTAATTGCTATTGTTGAGGTATGAAATATCCCCTGTTCTCTACAACAGAGTACTGAAATTTCTGGGTTATTGATCTTACTGTTATCTCGGTATATTCATCAGAGATTACCAACTTAAGTAAAAAATTAAGTATAAGCATGACTATATTCTTTCTGTGTAAAAAAAACAGGAATTGAGAGAAAATTGTTGTGTCTTCTCATTGATACTAGGGGTCTCTTTATATAGAGGATTACAAAGCATAGAATCTGAATTGTACAAGGAAAGATAATCATACAATGAATGAATATCTCGAAGATTCTCTGAGATTATCTAATCAAACCTTATTACCACTAGGTCAAGTAACCTAGAGTTTGGGCCAGACACAAAATAGAGATTTACTTGAACATTCTGGACATTGGAAATTTCATGTCTCTTGGGTTGTGGTTAGAGATCTTTTCAAAAAGGAAAAAATGGTTCACAAAATGTAAACCGAAGCCAAAACCTAATTTCACACAACTTTCGCGACAAATCAAAATCACCCACTGAAATTTTTACGATGGAATATGAATTTACAAAGTCTTCTTATGGACGTTATAGAAAAAGGCAATCCCACCTTGTCTCCCAAACTTAAACCTTTTTTAACTGATGATCACTTAAAAAAAAAAAAACTGAAATCTTCGATTGAGTATCAAAGAAAGTTTCCTTACAGCATCATTACCATATTGCACCAATTATGGACGATTATTTCTATAGGCCGGTCACGTTGGCACCACTTTACATTCCAAGCTTGGTTTGAAATTTCAATGAAGCCGCCAGAACCATCGATAGTCTGTATACATGATCAAAGTTGTTCGTCTCTGCCTCTTCTATCTACCCTCCAAATTTCAGTCCTATTGGAGTCGTTTTGAGACCTGTACACCATTCGAAGTGGGACTGTCCAGAAGAGGCGAATAGCTCTTAGATTGGCTGAAAAGACAACCTTCTCAGTTCTGCACACATAAGCTGAAGATTCATCCGTTCTTCATCAAGTAATGTTTTCCAAAATCTAATTTTATATTCATGCAAAAATAAAATCTGCTATTTCTGGCATTCGAACCCAGCTCGACATGTACCAGCCCAGCATGTTGTCCACTGTGCCATTATGGCCAATTGGTAATTATCACCACCATTTAATATTAATACTGCCAGAAGCAGATTCAACTCCATTTAATTGGTGATTGATCAATTGATTCAATTCATGTTTTGGTTTTGATTGACATTTATCCAAAACAATTGCCATAATAATTTCATAGTGTATCTTTTATTACTAAATCTAAATATTGTGTATTGCGTGAATTATGGGCTTAATTTTTGGTTACACAAATTTGAATCTGCCATTATAATTCTTTATGCTAGAAGCATTATGGGCTAAATTATTACGCGATTATTATATAGACATTATGCCAGAAGCATTTGCCAAATTTATTACCTATACGAAATGCCAGAAGCGTTAATGGGATTTGAACCCATTTCCTTAGGTACATAACCGCTGCATTAATTTATTTACGTTACGATTTAATAACATATATTGAATTTGGTTATGTTATAATTGAGAATATTAAATGTGGCTGAGTCAGAAACTAAAATCAAGCCAAAAGTCACAACAACAAATCCGAGCTAGAAGCTCAGGCCCAAGGTGCAAAGCTAGCACAGAAACTCGCCACGTGTTGCAATGACAATGGTTATGAATCTTCTCCAACTAGGCTAATCCAGTTGGATGCGATGTCTAGGCAAGGTTCAGATGAGGCTGTGTACTTAAGTGAGCCTCGCTCCACCTAAACCTCATCCTTTCTTACCTGGTCGTATTCAATTGGAGTTACCAAAAGGGTCGACTAATAGCATTTCATTCCTTGGTAGACCAGTTTGAGCCCAACAGGCCCACTCTCCCTCCACGGGATCTAGCAGCCCAGCAGGCTTTACACACCATTTGACTTATGCATGAAAGCTCATGTCACAAGCCCGCAGACTAAGCCCGATAGGCTCACTATCAAGCTCACTCCTTCTTTGGTCCAGCAGAATCAAATAAAAGGAAAAATGATTTAATTACACTGGGGTTTGAACCCAGTCAATAAGGCACTCTAACTACTTTGTCATTATGGCTTCTGCAATTTTTAAGATATTATTTGCTATATTCAATATCATTTTGTTACTTGTCAAAATTTTCACATTAGAATATATGTATAGAAAATGCAGGTACCTGATGAACCAGTAGTTCATACATAAATTGAACTTGTAGTTTCAATAATACCATTTAAGAAACTTGAAGTTTTCTTCATAAATTCACCACACATGATAAAACCAGTAAATTTTACATGTTTAATCTAATTTGTCATACCATGTTGTAAGAACTCGAAGTTTCCATTTGTTGCTCATGGATTTTTCCAAAAAGCACTTACCATGATTATTTGTTCTTTAATATCAAATTTTAGCAATTGAAAGTTTCTGGAAGAAATTATCTAAAGTTGGCATGTTTTCTTGCCTGAAGCAAAACATGATTAGCAAGATATTGAACAAGCCCATCTGCCCAAAACAATACAAGGAGAGGCATTTTACTAATTCTCAGAATTGATCACTATCTTGTTGCTCACTGAAATGAACAACAACCTCCTGTTGAGGAATGATCAAGCCAAGCCCATCAGTACCTAAGCAACAGTTTTGCTTGAAGCAAATGATGTTACTCATCGCAAATCTAATTGCGAAAGGAGAAATTGTGACCGCGGAAGGAAAAAAAAAAAGGTTCGATCTTTCGAGATAAGGAAAGAGTGGTGGGCCCATAAATTATCCGTATAACCGGCCCAAAACATGGCCCCATGTTATAGTGCCACTACCCAACAAGCCAAAGTGGAAAGGAACACTGGTTCGGCCCGCCGCCACCAAAATTAGCATGATCTTTGTTATCGTTATGGAGGAATTAACTGTTGGTCCCGCACTAGTTGTGCGATAGTCAATGCAGTAGATGAGTATTATGCCGGTCGCAGAACTTGAAATACCAACTTTATTGAAGGGTCATTTCCCATCGATTGCACACTAGAGATCATGGATTTTCAGGCAGTTACTAAACATACCGAGAATTAGAACTCGAAGACATGGGTATAAAGCATAATTGGCCCCTTGTGCCATATTTTCATCTTAATGAATGAAACGTCTTCAGATTTTGGTGATTTATGTTTTCAATTATTTTGGATTATGAAAATGTGGTTATGTTCGAATATATTTAATTCAATAAACTTATTTATACATGTGGTCCATTGAATTAAATAAATGAATAGGTATATTCTGTGGGGAAGTTTGTTGTTTGGTTAAAAGTGTTATTACACACACCATACTCCCAGATCGGAGATATTTTTCAAACTTATTGTCTATTCATACCTTAGTAACAACTGTATCAGGCCAATCCAACCTAATAGAGGGTTATGGCAAAACCCACTATATGTTGTCTAATGATACTGAACCTACCATTAATGAGACCTTATAATCTCCACGTTCTAAAAGAATGTTATTGAGTATTAAGGATATTCGAACCAACGGTTATCACGTTGAAACCACTAAGAAAAATTAGTGTAATATCTTTGCATAACCTCCAAGTGTGTGGCCAGACGCGTACATTGGAGAAATTGGAATCTGTTAGCGAGAAGCTAACTAATTCAAGCAACTACTTGCTATAGCATGACCGTTTGGGACACTCAGGTCAAAGTATGATGCACAGTATCCTCAATTCATCGCAGGTGCATCCCCTTCTGAATAAGGGTCTTGTATATAATGACACGCTATGCCATACTCGTTAAGAATATTTAATAATAGACCATCATATGCAAAGACTAGTACATACACCACCATTTTTCTGCACAGAATGCAAGGGAAATTTGTGGACATATCCAACCACCATGTGGACCAATTAAATATTAATGGTTTTGGTTGATGTATCGACAAAGTGATCACATGTTACACTATTGTCCGCAAGAAAACGTTGTTTTTGCTAAACTCTCACCCCGATCATGAAATTGAGGGTTCACCACTCGGATTATCCCATAAAGTCTATAAGACTTGATAATACAGGAGAGTTTACATCGAAGTCTTTCGATGATTATTGCATATCCCTTGGGATTGATGCTGAACATATAGTTCCCTATGTTTACTCCCAAGATGGTCTCGCAAATAGAATCTTGGTAATGCGTACCAAGCTTCTAGTTTTTGCGTGGGGCTATGCAATCTTGCATGCAGCTATGTTGGTCCCGTTGAGGCCCACTGCTACCCAACCTTACTTCGCGTTACAGCTGGTGACTGGGTACGAACCTGATGTTTCGCACTTACGCGCATTTGGGTATGCAGTCCACGTGCCGATTGTGCCGTCACAACGTACAAAATTGGGTCCTCAACAAAGGATGGGCGTGTATGTCGATTATGAATCTCATCCATTATGTGCTCTTTAGAGCCCTTGACAGACGATCTCTATACTGATAAATTTGTGGATTGTCACTTTGATGAGACAGTCTTCCCGCCGTTAGGGGGAGATAAGAACGTCACCGTTCCTGATGAACGGCATGAACTAATATGAAATGTCCCCACTATGTTTCATCATGATCCCCGAACCGCACGAAAGTACTGAAGTGCGGACAATTATATATCTATAGAGTATAGAATACAATATGCCAGACAGTTTCTCTGATCTATCTAAAGTGACGAGATCATATATACTTGCTGCAAATGTGCCTGCAAGGATAGAAGTCCCTATAGGATGTGTAGTCCCAGATGGACGAGGTACGACAATGGCGGTTAACCAGTCATATGTCCCTGCCCAGAAGCGAGGTAGACCATTAGGTTCAAAGGATTCTTATCTCCAGAAAAGGTTAAACTTGGCACAAACGAATCCTCTTAACATCGCAATCTCAAACCGATCCATCTCATGAGATAAATCCGGATTATGGGTCTGTCCTAAGAGACGATGTTGGGGGACGCTCCAACATTTGAACCCACTCCCGAGAATAGAGAAACTTGATAAATGTAGTGAGATTTGGAATCGGGTTGAGATTATCATCGATGATATATTAGTATTTGCGGTGACCACTGAATCTATAATATGCGATGACCTCGAACCTTGCTTTGTTGATCAATATCAATGAAAAGACGACTGGCTAACAAGGAAATAAGCAATCATGTTGTTCCTACACCTCCCCGTGTTAAACCCGTAGAATTTAAATGGGTATTTGTAAGGAAGCGCGCGTAATGAGAAAAATAAGATTGTGATACACAAGGCTCATTTAGTGGCGCAAGAATTTTCTCAACGCCCTGTGATTGATTACGATGAGGCATATTCTCCTGTAATGGACGTCATAACGTTCCGTTACCTTATCAGTTTGGTAGTTTCCAAAAAACTGAATATGCAGCTTATGAATGTGGTCACAGCTTATCTCTATGGGGATCACAATACATGAAAGTTCCTGAAGGACTTATGATATCCGATGCAAATAGTTCTAGACCACGGAACATGCTCTTCATTAGTTTTGTAGCTTTCACTTGATGGATTGAAACAATCTAGACGGAGGTGGTATAACCGTCTAAGTGAATATTTGATCGGGATGGGATATGTGAATAATAAACTATGCCCATGCGTGTTTATTAAGAAAACAAGTTCCGGGTTTGCAATTATGACAGTCTATGTCAAAGACATGAATTTGATTGATACTCCTGAAGAGATCAAGGAAACCGCAAAGCACCTGCAGTCGGAATTTGAGATGAAAGGCCTTGGGAAAACAAATTATTGTCTCGACCTGAAGCCCGAGGACAAGTGTATATGAAATTTTGGTCCATCAACCAAATTACATCTAGAAGATGTTAAGACGCTTTAATGAGGATAAAAGCAAGCACACCCATGGTCGTCCGAAGTCTAGAAAGAACCGTATTGTCCTGCAGATGATAACGAAGAGATATTGGCGCCAGAAGTCCCATATTTAAGTGCAATAAGCGCATTGTTGTACTTGGCTCAATGCCCTAGACAAGACATCTCATTCGATGTGAACTTGTTAGCTAGATATAGCTCTGCCCCAACACGCCGCCACCGGAATGGCATAAAAGACATTTTTCGCTACCTTAGAGGTACAACGGATATGGGCTTATTTTATCCCTATGCATCAAGGAATGGATCAAACCCCCTTAATCCTCAGAATGATGCTTGCCTTGTTGGATATGCTGGTACAAACTATCTATCAAACCCACACAAGGCGTATTCCCAAATTGGTTATGTCTTTACCATTGGGAATACTACAATTTATTAGAGGTCTATGAAACAGACCCTTGTTGCTACCTCACACAAGGCGTATTCCCAAATTGGCTATGTCTTTACCATTGGGAATACTACAATTTATTAGATGTCTATGAAACAGACCCTTGTTGCTACCTCTTCGAATCATGTTGAGATTCTAGCTCTTCACGAAGCAGTACGTGTATGTATATGGTTGAGAGCCATCACAAAGCATGTTCGAAGCACATGTGGACTGTATTCCACCACTGATGAACCAACCATTATCTACGAGGATAGTGCTGCTTACATAGAGCAGATAAAGGCGAGTTTCATCAAAGGAGACAACACCAAACATATTGCACCGAAGTTCTCCTTCAATCAGCAACAACAGGAGCATCAGAAGATTGAAGTTAAGCAGATTTGATCTGAAGACAATCGTGCAGGCCTCTTTACCAAGTCACTACCAAAGTCTACATTTGAAGCATGTCCAAGGTATTGGTCTACATAAACTATCTGAATTACCTAACATGTAATTTTCATGGGGAGTCGAAATCAGGGGGATCGAGTATCCTGAAGCATACCCACTTGACCATCGTGTACTCTTTTTGTCCTTCGTCCAGGGTTATTTTGTCCCACTGGGTTTTGTTACCTGGCAAGGTTTTAACGAAGCACATCTTTAGCATGGTCACCCCAATTATAGTACATCCTGAAGATGCTTTGATTTGACATATATGCATTTGCTCATCTTTTCCCTTCGATCACGGGTTTCTCCCACTGGGTTTACCAGGCAAGGTTTTGGTGTAGCAACTCTAATGCATCCCTCTCGTAGACATACTATCTACTTATGATGCTGATAAGAAGACTTCACCTGTCTCTATTGTGATACGACTACTCCACATTCACGCGCGTTGTGCTCTTTTTCTCCTTCGACCAAGATTGTTTTTCTCCCACAGTATTTTTATTACTTGGCAAGGTTTTTGACGAGGCAACTTAGAAGCGCTCAGCCTAGGCAACACTATTGACATAAAATATCCAAGGGGGAGTGTTGTAAATAGTTATGGCTAATATCATGTAAATAGATGGAGAGTCATATGCCTTTCACTATAGATTAGTGATTGATAGGATTGTGAATAGGAGTAATTGACGTTGCTATTAAACGTTGCCTATTTGTATACATCATGTACTCCTATATAAACCCCCTCATGGTGAGATGAATAGACACTCTATCTCCATGCGTCCAAACTCTCTCTTTTTCTGAAGCACTTTTGCTTTCATTTTACAACAGGAACTTTATTGTAATTAACCTTGGAGACTAATAAACACGAAATATTAAGAAATGATATGTTGAAGCGTTTTAAAGCTTAAATAATAGTCTCTTCCAAACAATTTAAGGTTTTTAGAATCCTCGACACTGCCAAATTATTTGTGACCAGAGTAACATGAGTTGCGCCTCATAAAAGTAGTGACCGAGGTAAATTAAGCCCAATTTGTCACCGAGTACTCCAAGGACAAGAATTAAAGCCGGTATATTGAGCCCAAAGTCAATAATTTCCCATAAAGAAAGGGTTTATTGGTAACTTTAAGTCCAATCATTGAATGTCAATGTTTCCTTGCACAGCAAGAATTGCTTGTAGCTTGAGTCATTGATGACTATAATTACAATGGTTGATTTAATAGAATAATATAAAATAAAGAAAAATCTTTAGGTAGGGGTTTCCCCACCATGTGGATATAGGGTGTTGGAGGTGAAAAATTTCCTAGAGGAGTTTGACCCAACAATTAATGCGGACTGGAGCGGGAGCTGACCTGGGAACAATCGAGAAGCTTCCCTCAATCGTTGACCTGGAGTTTGACCATCGGCTCGAGAAGGAGGGGGGTACCTGCAGAAAACCCTCCGATGCCTAAGTCAGTATGTTTCTCAGTAGTGGAGTAGAAATAATTGGAATTCGATGGATTACCTGGACGTCGAGCCTCCTTTATATAGGCGATGACTTACTTCGGGAACAAGCCCCCATTATTTCTGTTTTGATGACTGCATTTATTTACACACTTATAATGATAATTATTGCTGCACTAATAACAGTTAATCATTGCGTACTTACGACCGTCATTCATTGCATATTTATGACAGTCATTCATTACGCACTTATTGCGCACTTATAATCATAATCATTGTGCATAGTTATTGTCGTAATAATCGCCGCATTCATGACTGAAATTTAACGCCATACTAACTGCGGAGTTAATCGCCTTAATTGCATGCCTAGCAGAATTTGACCACTCCCACATAGGGCAAACTAATCAGACATTCCGAAACTGCCCCTACATTTTAAAAGTGCAATATCCAAACGACTCCCCTGCTGGGGGTTGATTGGTCTGCCCTATATCCACGTGGTGCGGCTACCCCACGCAAATCTCTCTCATAAAATAAAGGGTTATTATCACAAATGGTATCTGAACTTATCCTCTATTTTATTGATGGTACCTGAACTTCAATTTTGATCACAACCAGTACCCGAACTTTTCGATTTCATTTTAAATGGTACCTAAGGCCACCTTCGGTCACTATTCCAACCGAAAAACCCAAATCTAAAAAAATTAAAAACAAAAAAAAAGTTCAAGGCAAGTCTATTACCAAAAAATCGTCACTATATATGATCGCAACCTTTGAAATCATCAAAAATCATCACTATGATCGCCTCCCATGCCGTTTTTAGTCAGAATAGTGACAGGAGGTGGCTCTAGATACCATTTAAAATGAAATCGAAAAGTTCGGTTGTGATCAAAATTGAAGTTCAGGTACCATCGATAAAATTGAGGTATAGTTCAGGTATCATTTGTGATAATAACCCTAAAATAAAAGGTAAAATAGGGTGGTTGAAAGGTAGATACGGTCGCCCGGTATAATTTAGTCTAGTGGCATAAGTAGGGCTGTCAATTCCGACATGACCCGATAACACGACTTGAATCCCGCACGAAATAAAGCAGGTTGAACCCGCACGATTAAAAAATGGGCCAGTCGTGGGTCAACCCGCCATGACCCATTTAATAAATAGGTCGGCCATGGGTCAACCCGCCAACAGGAAATGAACCCGTATAACCCGATTATGCTATACTTCATCTTGAAATTTTAGACTTTGGAGTATTTGATCATAAGATTAGATAATTTGAAATATTTTGCTTTATAATTATTGGATTAATTATTTATGAATTATATATAATTATTTATTTTCTTTGTCTTGTGGAGTTTTTAGTGAATTTAATCAATTTATACATTTTTTTAGTTAAATGGGTCGCATTGTTAACTCTTAAATGAGTCATTTTGTCAAACACGATACAACCTATTTATTAAATGGGTTAAGCGGGTTGGAAACGGGTAACCCGTTTAATAAATAGGTTGGGTTTAAGTTTAAATTTTTGACACGATTATTAAATGGGTTGGGCTTGGGTTTGTATCTTGCGACACAACAAATAGGTTGACCCGACACGAACCCAACCCGACACGACCCATTGACAGTCCTAGGCATAAGTATATTTTTTATAAGTGGGAGATCGTGAGTCGAATAGGCTTGTTGCTATATATGAGTTGTTGATCTGATTTTTTTATTTTTTATTTTTTTATTAAAGGATGGGAAAAATGTCAATTTGCCCAAATTTGAGCTACACTAGCCCCACTTACCCAAACATCTTATAAGATTGCCAACTTTCCCAACAAATTACATATTTTTTGTCTTAAAACCCAATTAAATATTTTTTTATTGTTTTTAATTTATTTCTGAGACAATTTTGCCCTCCCTCCCTTTGTCACTTAGAGAGAAGTCAATGGAGACTTGAAGGGAGTCCGGTCAATCTCACAGGATTCCCGTCGCCGCTCACCGGAGTTCGGTCACTGGTCGCTGGAAATCTCACCGGAAGTTCCCAAAAAGATCGTCGGATATCTCATAGGTCACCAAAGAATATTATTGCCCCCCCCCCCCCCCCCAATAAAATTCAATAAAAAATTGATTGCCCCCAATCGAAACATTATTGCCCTCTAATAAAAACATTATTACCCCCAATATTTATTATTGCCCCTGCAATAAAAACGTTATTAAATACCAAGTAATTTTCGCTGACCTGCAACCTACTCCTAATATGACAACAATTCTTCCTTCTCTCATTTGTATCTTAGTTGCTCCAGTTGCACTTTGCCTGCTCTTGGGCTTTATGAAATTTCTCATTCAATGAAAAAAAAAGAAACAAAGACTCAACAAACCAAACTCTAAAAAGACACACAACATTGAACCCATAAACAATGACTCACCAACTTTACCATCGCCTTGAATTATCCCAAGACTTTGACGTCAAACTAACCTTATCAGATATGGATATCACAAATTCACAAAACACTTATATTCAGGTTGAGTAAGAAGATTCTCTAGCCTTATCACTCTTAGTGTCCTTCTCCTCTTCCTTGACTGTAGCAGGTGCTGCTTCCTTATCTTTCTTTTCAGTTCTGGCCTTTTTCTCCTCAACCTTCACAAGTTCATATTCTTAAGAAGCCCAGCAGTTGCATTAGCATCTTTGTTTTACTCTTCAGGCTCTTGGGAGTTAGGACTCAACAACTTCCTGGCAAATCTCTGCCTCCGAACCACCACATCTGTCGCCGCTCCACCTCAAAACGTCGTCGTCTGTGGTATTTAATATAATCTAACTATCCATTTATGTCGTTGCAAGTGCACATCGGTGCACTGAATCCTCCCACAGACTTTGACGTCAAACTAACCTCATCAGATATGGATATCACAAATTCACAAAACACCTATACTCAAGTTGAGTAAGAAGATTCTCCAGCCTTATCACTCTTAGTGTCCTTCTCCTCATCCTTGGCTGTAGCAGGTGCTGCTTCCTTATCTTTCTTTTTAGTTCTGGTCTTTTTCTCCTCAACCTTCACAAGTTCACATTCTTGAGAAGCTCAATAGCTGCATTAGTATCTTTGTTTTACTCTTCAAGCTCTTGGGAGTTGGGACACAGCAACTTCCTGGCACAATCTCTGCCTCCGAACCACCACATCCGCCGCCGCTCCACCTCAAAATGTCACCGTCTGTGGCATTCCCCAATCAACAAGTACTCGATCTCCGACCAGCCTCGACTCCTGTGTCTTCTTCCTCCACCGCACCACCGCACCACCGCCGACCTCAACCTCAACCACCTTAACAACATCTTCATTGCTGTTGGGTTCCCCAAGCAGGACCCGGCCAAGATTCAGATCGCTCTAGAACACACCGACACACTTCTTTGGCTTGAGTACGCCAAGACGAGTACTCACTTCTCACGTCGTCGTCTTCATCATCACTGCCAAGACTACTATTGCTTACGGGTCTGAGCAAGATCTCTTTCCTTGCCAGAAAGAGATCGGAGAGGAGGAGGAGGAGGAGGAGGAGAGAGAGAGAGAGAGAGAGAGAGAGAGAGAGAGAGAGAGAGTTTCGTGATTTATAAATTCTGAGTGATTTGTAATTTCATAATTTTTTAAGGTTAAAAATGATATTTTATCTTTAAATTAGGTAAGTGGGCATACTAATCTCTTACTAAAGTAAGGCCCCGTTTGGGATTGCTTCTTTTTTTAAAAAAAATCAGCTTTTGTTCAAAATTTTAGATTTTATTGTGTTTGGTAAATAAATAAAAAACAGCTTTAATTAAAAGTTATAGGTCACTAGCAGCAGATTTTAGAAGCAACCCAGATGTTGTTTTTAGTCTAAAATTAGGCATTTAGTCAAGATCCCAAAAAAAAAAACAAAAAACAAAAACAAAACAAAACGTGGATACGGTCTATCTGTCTCCTGTGTTTATTCATCTCATCTTGTTTCCCAACCCCAGGACTCCGTTGACGGCATTTGAGAGCATAACAAATCAAAACATGCTCCTCCCTCAGATTCACAGCCCCCTCCTCTCAATCTAAATCAAACCCATAATAACAATGCCCCTAAATCTCTTACCCAACTCTCTCCACGCCTCCACTTTCCCCCCATTTCCCAACAACTCGACTCACCACCCATGCCTTCCGCTTCAGAAGCAGCCTCTTCGGGTCTCCTGCATTTCGACCCGCTTCAGAAGAAAACCCGGCACCCGGAAGTCCGACAACTCGGAGGCCCATGAGACGGTTCGTATGCTCATCCGAAGCTTCAGCGACAAAGAGCCCCTGCTCAAGTCTCTCAACAAGTACGTTAAGATTGTCAGGACCGAGCACTGCTTTCTTCTCTTTGAAGAGCTCGGCAAGTCTGACAAATGGCTTCAGTGCCTAGAGGTACTTCAATTCAATTCACTTTTTCTTCATCTTCAGCTTCGAAATTGCTCGATGGCTTTTCAATTATAGTTGAAATAATGGTAATTGAATTACATTCCCGATGTACTTGGTAGTATGCGGTTAATTTGAAGTATGGCATGTTATGTACAATGTAAGCATTTTGTCGCAGCAATTATGATAAGGATTCGAATGTAGCTTCACTTACCTAACCCGCAATCAGGTGTTCAGATGGATGCAAAAACAGCGGTGGTATGTTGCGGATAATGGTGTTTATTCCAAACTGATCTCGGTTATGGGAAAGAAGGGCCAAACACGGATGGCTATGTGGTTGTTCTCTGAGATGCGGAATAGTGGGTGCCGCCCTGATACTTCTGTTTATAATGCACTCATCTCGGCCCACCTTAACTGCAAGGACAAAGGGAAGGCGTTGGAGAAAGCGCTCGTGTACTTTAACAAGATGAAGGGAATGGAAAGGTGTCAACCGAATATTGTTACGTACAATATTCTCTTGAGAGCTTTTGCGCAGAGTCGTAATGTAGAAAAAGTCAATTCTTTGTTTAAAGATCTTGATGAGAGCATAGCTTCCCCTGATATCTATACGTACAATGGTGTAATGGATGCCTATGGGAAAAATGGGATGATCAGAGATATGGAATCTGTGCTTTCTCGCATGAAAAGTAATCAATGCAAGCCAGATACCATCACCTTCAACCTGTTGATTGATTCATACGGGAAGAAGCAACAATTTGACAAGATGGAACAGGTATTTAAGAGCTTACTCCATTCCAAGGAGAGACCAACTCTCCCTACATTTAATTCAATGATCATAAATTATGGGAAGGCCAGGCTTAAAGAGCAAGCAGAATCTGTGTTTAAGAAGTTGATTGACATGAAATACTCACCTAGCTTCATTACATATGAGAGTCTTATCATGATGTATGGCTACTGTGACTCTGTTTCAAAAGCTAGGGAGATATTTGATGGGGTGGCTGAATCTGGACAGGAGATGAAGGTGTCAACGTTTAATGTGATGCTTGATGTATACTGCAGGAATGGTTTGCCCATGGAAGCAGATAAGCTATTGCTGAGTGCAAATAGTATAGGGATACGCCCAAATGTATCAACGTATAAACTTCTGTACAAGGCTTACACTAAAGCTAACATGAAGGAGCTTCTAGACAAATTGCTAAAGTCCATGGACAAAGATGGTATTGTCCCTAATAAGAGGTTCTTTCTAGAGGCGTTGGGAGCATTTTTGTCTTCAACAGGGAGTCCAGAGTCTGGGAGTGCCTCAACAGGTTTAAGCAGGCCACAGGATGAGGTGCTGAAAATTTAGGTGCAGATAGATGGGTAACAACTTATTTTGTATGTTCTCTGAACAAAGAACAGTTAGCATGTTAAACACCGTTTCGGGCATCAGCAACAGATTAGTTTGTACATCACAGAGTTACCTAGTCCTATAGTATGAGGTATTTTCTCTGATTGTATCTTGTATAATGCCATTCATTTTTTGGTTTTGGCAAAGAAGTTTCCATTCTGCATCTACAATGTGTATGACACTATTATAACTACCTATTTGCAAGTTTCAAAATGATCTGTTACGGTAAAACATATTGTTGACATATTAAACACTGGGAATCAAAAATATGTGAATGTATCTTGGATATTTACACTTCGGTATGAATTTGAAGGAGGTAATGTCATGAATTGACACTATTATTAATAGTATTATTATTATATATATCTAGATTAGGCTAACCTTATTTGGTGAAAATTATTGCATGAAAGTTTTGTAAATCTCTGATTGTCGAGGGCCTTTTCCAATGTTAGATCTAGTGACTGGTATTTACCAATATCTGATTGCTGGGTTTCTCCAATATCAGTATTATCAGTTTTTGTTGGTATTTGCAGTCAAAAGTCATATTTTTTTATATTCCAACTTGGTATTCCACTTTTGTACCAAATGCATGATATCATTAACATTTTGTAATCTACTGCAATTCAATGTACTCCAATCTGGGCAAGTCCATGCTGTAATTATCTAACGTTTGCATCTAATCGTCACCGTAAACACATTGTTTCCCATGCAAATTGTGGTTTCTGTGGGAGTGGCAGTGAAACCATTGTGATTGTGGAAGTGTAAAGCAGGACGTCAGTGTGGAAAGAGGAAGGGATAATTGTTTAGCTTTACAGCATGGTGGATATGGAGATCATGGAGGTTTGTACTCAGAACCCTGAGGAGGTATTCATCTAAGTAAAAATGTTTCTTTGACCAAGCACGAGATGCATGATGTGGTCTCCTTCAGCTAATGGTTTTGCAAAATTGCATGTTGACGGAGCTCTTTGCAAAAAAGGCCAGAAAGTATGATGTGGGCGGTGTGGTAAGAGATGATGGGGGGCATTTTTTGGGGGCAGTAACAGTTTCAATGGATTATGGTAGCCAAGAGCAGTGAGAGCCTCTCTTTGCTGCAGGGGTTATACTTCTGTTGAAACCTTAGTATCACTAATCTTGAAGTGATGCTCTCGGTATATGATAACAAGAGGACGTCGGTGCAGGATGATTAATGGATGAGATAAGTAGTTTGAGTCCAACATGTGAGTGACTGCAATTCTTTAGCATACATTTTGGGTCAATTTGCAATAGTTTAAGTTTCAAATTATTCTTGGTTGCCTGGTCTTATGAGGTGATTCAAAATGATTGTACTCCAATTTTATATTATTTTTATAATTAAATTTGACGTATTCTCTGAAGAAGAAAAAAAATCTCCAAGGGAAGTGTCAAAGGAACTGTATTATCCCAAAGTTAGAATTGGTTTAGAGAAGCAACAGAATCCGCAACAAAATTTCCCATTCTAAATATGTGCTTCCAAGAAAATTCCTACAGAGTGGTGGATGTCACAGATGATTGTGTAAATAAGCCAAACAATGGCACGTAATCCAAAAAAAGATTCGATAGGCAGAGATAGATAGAATAGTGGCTGAATGAGCTACTACTCCAGGCCGGAGCAACTTGAGTATGGCCCCTCCCCAAAGGATGTTTATCACAAATTGGGGTTCGGATCAGAGACCTCCGACTCTCCGGTCTTTTCTGTTTACCCTGTTTTCTGTTTACATATACATCGATCTATTTCATGTATTGATTGTCTGGTGGTTTCTTTTGTATGTTGTTAGTTGTATTGTGTGGTTACCATAGTCAGACAGCAATCTAATTTCATGTATGGTGATGGAATTTTCAGGAAATTAAGAGCAAAAAGGAAAATATCTAAATTATTATTGCAAAATGAGCAATTATCTAAATTATTCAATTCCACAGTACATGATACTAGACTTGTAGGTTTTTTCGATCTTGTTCATTTTTTTGGCGAAAATGACACTAGACTAGTTGCATTCCCAGTTTGTTCTCAGAATCTCAGCTATGTACAAAGAAAAAGGTTTGAAGATCAGGAAGGTTTTTCCCTGGTTTGTTTTGGTGCAATATGAAGGTTAATTAACGAGAGTGCAGAAAAGTTATAGATATAGGGGAGGATAGTGCAAGACAACAAATTAAGCCTATTGATATACATACATGTCAATATTTTCAATTGGCCTAATAAATAAATGATAGTAACTCTTAGAAGCCTGTTAGCATTTGGACCAGAAAACTATGTCCTGAATCATATTCCACATTTGCTAGAACAGATATATACTGGTTCTGATAGAATTGGAGCTAGTTGTCATATTACCTATTCCAACCTAAATGAATGAAACATCACCTTATGAAGCCTATCATCTAGGAAAAAGAATTTTTCTTTTAAAAGCTGACTTGCTTCAAACTAATACTAGCAGTGTAACTTTGTGTGTGGCAGAAACCATGTTAAGTTTGTTCTAACGTCTCTGTTCTTACCCTATTGATTTTCTTTATATTATTGTAAAACTTGAAGGAAAACAAAATGCAGTTAAAGTTAATTAGTTTTGTTAAATACTGCGTCTTCTTCAATAAGAAACTTCCAGTAAAGGACTAGTACTAATAGTAATATTTTTCGCCTGCACCACTGTTTTGGTGTATAGTTACAATAATCAAGCACCAAGGTCCAAGGCCAGTAAGCAGAACCAATATTGATTCTGTTCTAAGGTCTCTGGTCTTCTCTGTTTTCCTCTATTTTGTTCAATCATATATATTGATTTTATTCTGTAATTGTATTTTCCCATTTGCATTTCAGTAATTACACGCCAAGACAAAGTTCATAATCTAACGTTGATTTTTTCAAACATCTCGTACAACATCACATGGTGTTCTCATTTCCAGGAAATTAAGATATGACAAGCAAATCAATTTGATGTATTTTAATGTCTTCTAGTTAACCAATTATGACAAATTGCTCAATTACACTTTTTCACATAATTAATTCTACTAGGGAGACAATTTTGAAAGAAGATGCTTGAAATCGTTTGATAAAAAGTTGTCTGTTCTAAAAAAAAATATATATATATATATATATATATATATTATTTCAGATATATGCATGGGGATTAGGTCTAAAAATTAAACCAAAATTGGGATCAAGTATGAACTCTTCAAACTTCAGTTTGCTGCAAGCTGGGTTGATGCACTAAAACTGATCAAACTGACAGTTCGAAGTTGATTCCCCTCTCCACTGATCCTAGTGGGATCATGAGTTTCAGACTTGGGATATATAATAGATTTATATAAGATGTTACTCTCTTTAAATCTTTTCATAATTACATGGGCTCAAGGCCTCAAACAGCAATTAGACAGCATATACCCCTAATTGTGTACATATAAAATGCAACAAGCATACAGTACATATAAAAGCCTTCACAAATCAGTAGTATTTTAGAAGGTTCTAGCCAAGAAGATTACCCCTAATTGAGTGCAATTCGGTAGCAGCATCACTGATATCCTTTCGGTTTGTTGAGGACTCGGCAGAACAGGCAATTCCAATTCCAAATATCAAAGTCAAGCACTCCTCAATTTTCTGTGCTGTAACACTCAATTGGCTGCGAGCTTCTGTGACATTGGCGGTGCCTTCTTGAAGAACTAGTGATTCTGAAATCTGTGAAACACGTTCAGGGAGGGTAGTCTTCACATAATTATGAAGATTCAAGCCATCACTGAACATGTGATCAGTGGGTCTCTTCCCTGTAAACATTTCTAACAAGAGAATACCAAAGCTGTAGACATCCCCATATGTCGACACTTCACTTCCCATACCATACTCTACAGTTTAAACATTGTAATAGTCATTTGTCACTTCAATTGTACTTAAAATAAAATAGCACTCGTGAAATGGTAAATGAGAGTGATGGATGTGAAGAATATGAGGAAGTTACCCGGAGCGGCATAACCAACCGATCCTCTGATTCCGATGGAGCTTGATTGATTTATAGAAACATTATTGGTCGGTTCTGAGAGAAACCTTGCCAGCCCAAAGTCAGAAACATGTGCAGTCAACTCTTTGTCCAAAAGAACGTTACTTGGCTTGAGATCACAGTGAACTATCGGTGTTTCACACTGGTTGTGAAGATAATCCAATGCAGAAGCAACATCAATGGCAATGTCAAGCCTCTGAACAAGACTTAAAAGTTTGGGTGCTTCTGTCACCTCTTCATTTCCAGAGGAAGGATGCAACCACTCCGCTAAGCTCCCACCGTCCATGAACTCATAAACAAGAGCCTTAAAATCATTGCCACTGAAATCAATACTGGAGCATGCAGTTAGAATCTTAACCAGATTTCGATGTCTGATGTTTCTCAATGCCTCATATTCAGAGATGAAACTCTTAGAAGCTCCCCGGTGTAACATATTAAACACCTTCACAGCCACAGTAACACTATCTTCAGCAAGAATTCCTTTGTAGACAGACCCAAAAGCACCCAAACCAATCAAATTAGCTGAAGAGAAGCCATCAGTAGCTTTTAGAAGAGTAGCATATGAAACTTGCAAAACAGAGTTCCCAAAAGTGTTTAATTCAGATTCTTTCCTTTTCTTACGAAGAAGGAAAAAAGACAGCACCATAGCCAATCCCAAAAGAGTGAACCCAGAGACTAAAGGGATAATTAGTCTCATTCTACGAGACAACCATCCTCCTTTGGACTCATTAGACATGCATACAGGAAGTCGAAGATTAGCAATACCGCCACAGAGCCTAGTGTTTCCAGCAACTGAAGTAACACTTCCATTCTTAAAGACACCGCCAGTCGGTACTGCTCCCCAAAACTGATTGAAGGATAGGTTCAAATTCTCCAAGTTTCCAAGACGCTCGAAAAACTGTGGAATATTTCCTGACAAATTGTTGCGAGAAAGGTCCAAATCTCGAATCCCTCTCAATTCCTTCATAGATGAAGGAATATGCCCCAAGAAGAAGTTGCCTTGCATGTGTAGGAATTCTAAGCTCTCACAACTACCGAGACTACTGGGAAGTTCTCCTGATAACAAGTTGTTAGAAATGTCCAATACACCTAGATTCTTCAATTTTCCAATCTCCATAGGAAGGGAACCAGTGAATTGGTTTCTATACAATCCCAAAATTGTTGATAAAGATGAGAGGCCAAAAACATGAGGAGGTATCGTGCCATTCAGATTGTTTCCAGAAAGACCCAATTCTAGTAACCATTGGTATTTCCCTAGGCTGGAAGGGATGCTACCCTCTAAATTATTTTCTTGCAATTGGAGTACCGCTAACCGTGTCAAGTTTCCTAGAGTGGATGGAATGCTCCCCGATAATTCGTTGTTGTGTTAAGATACAGTTCCCCAAGCGTTGAAAGCCTCCCAATGTCAGTAGGGATGCTACCTGTGAAGGAGTTATCTCTCATAACAAGAAGTTGCAAGTTAACAAGATTCCCTAATCCCGTCGGGATGCTTCCATGTAGTTGGTTTCCTCCTATTGTAAGGATTTGCAGATTGGTTGAGAGATTGGATATTGATTTGGGCAACGTGCCTCCAAACATGTTGTAGGCGAACTGCAAATTTGTTAGCTGTGTGGCATTGATCAGTTCTGAGACAAAACTCAAGTCACCATCTTTATAGCTTCCAAGATTATTATCAGCGACACTGAATATCACAAGGTTATGAAGATTTCGTATATTTGGCACCTGTCCAGTGAGTTTGTTTGATTGACATTGAAACGACACAAGATTTGTTGCATTGGAAATTGACCGAGGGATGCCCCCGGTAAATTGATTCTGGAAAACAGTAAGGATTTTAAGGTTAGGAAAAGCATTGCTCAAGTTTGGTGGTAGACTTCCTTGAATTTGGTTTTCTGATACCTCGAATTCAATTATACGAGACATGTTATACATGCAGGAAGGGATGATACCAGACAACCTATTTGCGGAAAAAGAAAAAATTGTTAATTTTCTCAACTGGCATAAAGAACTAGGAATGCTTCCTTCTAAGTTGTTAACAAGTGTAGAAAATGCCTCGAGAGAAGAAAGGTTCCCCAAAGAAGGAGGGATCTCTCCTGTTAAATTGTTGAATTGCAAAATAAAAGTCTGAAGCTTTGACAAGGAACTCAGTATGGGAGGAATTTTACCCACTAGATTGTTTCTTTCGAGACGGAGAGTGATGAGTTTGAAGCAACTGGATATATTGGCAGGAATGGTGCCTGTTAGTGAGTTATTGTTTAGATGCAATACCTGCAATCTGTGCAAATGGCCAATTTGAGGAGGAATTTGAAGAGTGAAGTTGTTGTTCTCAAGATTTAGCCCTCCTAAGAAGCTTAGATTTCCTATATGTGAAGATATTGATCCCATCAACGCTAGAGACCCCAGCTCCAGCTTTGTCACCCTTTGGCGATGTCGTCGACTGCAGGTGACGCCATGCCACAGGCAAAAATGAATGGAGTCATTCCATGAGCTCATGACCTGATGATTGGGATCGTGCTGTATTTGAGCTTTGATTGCTAGCAATGCCAGCCTATCCGTTTCATTCCCTCGAATTCTCGGCTGCTTCAATTGCATGGAGCTACAACAGAAAATGGACAATATTGCATTTAAAACTAATGAAGATATCAGAACCAATTTCATAACCAAAACTCCCCCCATTTTTGATTTTTTCTTTGGACTAAAGAGACTGAGATAAATATGGGTGGTGTTGCGGGTGTGAAATAGGTAGTCTTCCATAATGTAGGAAGATGTAGAATATGATCAAGAAGTACTCAAAGGGATGGATCGGAGAACCACTGTTAATTGAGTCACTGCATTTTTCCAAAAGAAAACTGACTTGACTCACTCGCTTCCAACTAGAGCCGACTCTTGTTTTCCAAAGACAACTCTAGTTTGTTGAACGTACGTATAGGACGCGAAACTCATAAATGTCAGATACTTCAACTAGAGACGACTGACTCAACTCACTTGCTTCCAAACTCATAAAAGCAATTTCATTATCGAAACTCCCATTCTGATTTTTCTTCTTTGTCGTGTGTGTATCTTTTGGACTAATGTTGTTGGTTGTGAAAGCAGTAAGTCTATCAATATAAGTCATGCATTCCTTTCATTACTTTCCCGATCGTGTATTCCAATATCTTCCTATCCTATAAATTAGTATGTTCTGCCTCCAACGAAACTTACTATTGCACAACCAACAACACCGGAAATTATTAGGTGGTGTCGGACAACCATAGTACAGGTGGTGCATACAATTTGTGTTTGTCTCTTATTGGTCTTTTAATTTAATTTATCTTTTATTTTTTCACCCCTTGCATGGTCCCCACGATATTCAAGTGATGTTATTGGCTTGGACCACTACATGACAGTGCCACGTGGTAATCCGGGACCACATAATAATTTCCCCCAACAACATTAGTCCAAAAGTCGACGGTTGGAGGTTGTCATTTTGTATTTGTAGTTGGTTTCAAGAAGACGACTGACTCAACTCGCTTCCAACTAGAGATGACTCTATTGGTAGTGTGTACTGTGTGCGACATGTGATTACAAAATTTTCATTTATTTATTTATTTATTTTTGGTACAACAAATTTTGTATTTCAGGCATAAGACTAATATGTGTGTTGTTTGGAAATTGAGTTCTTAAATAGTAAGCAAGTAGTTTCATTTCAGGCATAATGGACTAAGGCCCCGTTTGGGATTGCTTCGCTTTAAAAAAAAATCAGTTTTTGTTTAAAATTTTAGATTTTAATGTGTTTTGGTAAGTAAATAAAAAGCAGCTTTAATTGAAAATTATAAGTCATTGGCCGCAGATTGTAGAAGCAGCCCACAGATTGCTTTTGAAAGCTGTTGTGGATATAAACACGCTCTGAAGTTGTTTTATGTATTGACAGCACTTTTAAAAATATTATTTACCAAATGCGAAACAATTTTAATTCATAGCTGATTATTCTTACAACACAACAGCAGCAATTTTTTTTAAAAGTCACATCTATTCCAAACTAGACCTAACTCTATTCTATATATACTAAAGGAAAATGGAGTTTGGCACTGTTTAATTAATAGTATCATTACTCTTTTGCCCTTCATTCTTTTGGGAATTTACTCTATTGCCATGGACATGTGTTGGCAGCCTGTGGCACTTGATTCCGCGCGGCTTGGTTTTCTTGCTCCACGAAGAGAGATAACAATCCAGAGAAAGGTCAAGAAGGATCGAGAGAGCTAGCTAGGGTGTGCTTCTTTGCTTTGCACAAAGAGAGAGTGAGAGATAGAGATAGAGACAGAGATGGAGAGAGATGACATACAAGAAAGGGGAATTCTCACCTCATTATCTTAGCAGGAGGTTAGTTGCGCTTCATCCTGAAAGTGATCGGAGAGGTACACAGAATGCATTCGAGTCACCATGGGGGCAGGAGTGAAACCCTTTGATCCTCTTTTTTTTTTTTTTTTTTTAAAAAAATGCAGTGGAGAGGGATCTAGGTTTTGATTACAGTCCCAAATTTCAGATGGTTAGTTTTTTATTATTTTTTTTTTTTTCAACCTTGATTTGTTGTTTCAATTTGAATTGTTCTCTTATTCCTATGTAGGGTATGTATTGGATTTGAATTTGCAGGTATATACTAAAGCAAAAGGAAGAGGGGTGTTACTGAATGAATAGTGAGAGGACTATTTTGTCCTTGATTTTATGCTAATTATAACTTTTAATCTGCACTTTTAGTTCTATAGATTTAGCAACCAACATCTCTAGAGCCCTTTTCATGTTACGTTGGTTGAAGTAGTCTGAGCCACAAAATTTTCTGCCACCAGCCTTACCAAGGAACTCTTGAAGAAGTTATGAGTTTTAAGTTTTATGGAAGGGTTGTTCTCTATGTTTGGCTCTTGGCTAGAATGAGAGATGATTGTTTAAAACATCGGTTGTAAATAGCATTGCTCTCTGTTGTGCTGTGTCCTAAATTTAACCTATGGTGTTTGTTGAAGTTGAAGTTGAAGGTGAGATGGCCAACAAACTCCTGCTTGATCCGTAGTTTTATATTTTTTTGTTAAGAAAAACTGTTGATGTATAATAGTTACCCCAACAACCATATGTTCAATGGTCTTTGTCTGAATCTATGCATAACCTAACTGTAGTTGTACACCGTACACCATCAAAGTCACAAAAGAGAATTGTGTATCCATAACCTAACTGTTTCTATGGAAAATTTTAGTCGGGCAAATTTAGTCCAGCTATGATTGAATCCAGCAACATGGAAACTGCATCATGACAAGTTTTCCGAGTACATGTGACTCTGTAGTCAAGTCTTGGTTTTGTTACTTCTTAATTACGTTTCTTTTACCAAATGAATGACCAAAGTTTCAACAACCACCCACTCATCCAAAAGACTTTGAATTTCAAGAAGTCGCATATAATTTGATCATTAGAGCCTTAATTTCAAAGTTCTAGAATCTCCAATTGACCTATATTGTTTGTTTCTTCCTTAATTTGGTTCATGTAAGTGGAAAGATTGATATCCAAATAGACTTGGCAATGGCATTTGTTCTTTCCCATCTGTTCTTCCTCATTCTCTTGTGCTTTTGATGTGCATATTTTTCTTGTCTATTACTTTTACATTTTATGGTTATGTCTTACAAGACAATATTAGTTCACTTTACAATACTAGTATGTAGGATAGGAAAATGGGGTTGGTGCTTCCTTTCAAAAGATGACTGACCGCTGAAAGTCTGTTGTGTGTGTGTGTGTGTGTGGTCACAGTAGTTACATACACAGCAAGGAAGACCAAGTTCATACAGTAGTTATTTGATTTTCCAGGTAATTTCATCGATGGTGTTAGTGATTCTTCATTTCTTAATCGCTGGGTAAAGAGGGAAAGGAAAGGTAAATGTCTTTATTTGTCTTTATCTGTTCCAGTCCAATGACAAGGAGAGGAGGCCAACAGCTTTGTTGAGGTATATTACCAGGAGAAGCCCTGCAACATCCGCCCTACTAGCAGCATAGCATGCTCCAACTAGACCAAACCAATTAGGTTAAAGATTCGATAGGCAGGATCTCCTTATGCGGTACCAGTCTTCTCTTAAAGCATCAATTGGCCATCTTTTTAGGCCTGACCCCTCAGCAAGAAGCACATTAGTAGAATCCGTCTTCCTATACAATATTTTCACTAGTATCTTGATGAACAGCTTTGCTAGTCATAGAGGTTCTAAATGTCAAAAACAGTACGTAATGTTTCGAATCAACATAGAATTGCAGTTTCATCAAAAAGAGAAGTTAGAAATCTAGACCATGTCACATTACTGTCTTATATTAATATGAGCAGCAATAAGAGGTTCAAGATTTCCATCCAAAACAGACAGAAGGTCAGGTAGTTGGGTACCCGTTTTTACATCCTT
This sequence comes from Rosa chinensis, assembly GCF_002994745.2. Lineage (NCBI taxonomy): Eukaryota > Viridiplantae > Streptophyta > Magnoliopsida > Rosales > Rosaceae > Rosa > Rosa chinensis. The sequence goes on along the minus strand of NC_037091.1, from coordinate 33,249,449 downwards.
GACTAACTTATGTGGATGAGACATGTATCTTCGAGTTTCCTTTTGCCACACATTGACAATCTCATCTTTTTTAATATCACTAGGCTTGTTAACTCCTTGTTCCAATGCAAGGATGAGAAGCTTGGCTTTCAATCGGTTCATGGCTTTCATCTTATTTGCAAAGTGGCTCCTCTCACCTGCACATAACAGGTTATATTAATTACAGAAACATTGTTAGAGTAAAAATAAGGGTTAGAAAGGATTTGTTTGAAGTAAAAATAGGAAAACATTAGTTGTCGCTCAGAATTTTTTGTTATGCTACTATATATTCCCTCCATAAATATGATTAGATCCTATTACTTCACTGTAAGAATGTATATAAGGGTTTCCGGTAAAAATCACCAAGCACCTGATGATTGGACACTTATGCCTGTGGGTTTATGGTGAATGTAAACTAAAGGATCATTTTGGCTCTGCTTTTCTTCAAGCTTTGATGGCAATACAATAACTAAATCTTCCTCGTCAATTTGTATGTCATAAGCTCGTCCAAGAAATAGAGGAACAACATCCACACTTGCTGAGCTAGCCGCCTGCAAGACATTCAATTTGCAAACTGTAAAACTACTGGTCAAGATTTTAGAGAAAATGTTGCAAGAATAATAACGATCAATGCTCCACCTAACTTCTACATTGCATAGTGCAATTTATTTTTTTAAGAGACCAGAGTTTCATCAACTTGAAGAAAAAGAATACAAACTAGTGTATGAGCAATCCACATCCCAAGTCTAAAACAAGACAAAAAGAACCAAGCTACCAAAGACCACCACAGATAGCAAACAAACTCTTTTTTTTTTTTTTTTTTTAAAGGATCAAAGGATTTCACTTCTAAAGGATCAAAGGATTTCACTTCTACCCCCATGGTGACTCGAACCCAGGACCTGGATCTTAGGTAGTGGGTGCTCTAACCACTGAGCTAACACCACATCGTCAGATAGCAAACAAACTCAACAGCTAGCAAATCCTACAAAATATCTGAAAGAGAAACCCTTAAATTCTGCAATTACCGAAGACCACAAAACAGACCAAGTTCTTCCACAGCTACTGCCCCTAATTCTAAAAGATTCTTCTAATATTCTCCGTCCAGAAAACCGAAAAAGTACCTAACAACAAATAACTCCATAACGTTTTAGCATCTCTCCCTTACTCAAACCTAGGCCGGAGGAGCGACGTCCGCACTTTTTCTGGGTTGCGGAAGTCCACTCTCGAACAGCTCCGTATATATATATATATATATATATATATATATACACAGTACTTAATAAGTCTAACTTCCTGCTTTTCATCTTTGAAGAAAATGTGAATTACATAGTGCCAGTTCTGGACATAAACATTAAACAGACTGATAAATACAGGTTATGATTAAATTCAAGTATTTATGTAGCTAATCTACAACCCTCTTCATTTTTTTATTTTTTTTGGAAATTCAAACTTATTTAAAATTTAAGAGAACAAAGAAATACAAAAGAGAGCTGGAACCCAGTATAAGCAAGGGCACACCAGAAAACAACAAAGAGCAGGAGCGAAACTCCAAAAAAAAAAAAAAAACACTTCAAAAATAAGAGGAAAGAGCCTCCTCACTAAAACACCAAGCTAGTTACTAGAAAGTCTCCATTTAAGAAAGAGATTCATATTAGCACTAGAAGCCTTGAGGTTTAAAAAAATCAGCTTGCATCTTATAGTGTTGAACAGTTGATAATAGCAGTAAGGATCACCACTGGAGGTTTAGACTCATTCTTGAACATCCTAATATTTCTTTCCCTAAACCCTATTCAGTTATACTCTACTAGGCAGTAAGCACTATATTCAAACACATAAAAAGAAAAAATGCACATTAGGAGAAACCCTGGACTCCAATAACTAGGGGATTACATTCTGCATAACATAAAAAGCTTAACTGCCTTGAAATTGAACAAAAATTTGTTGCTAATATTTTCCAGAGCCCAAGTACAAAACAATTTATGTCAATAAATTACAAAATTCAAAAGATACTATCTGTTGCCCAAGCCAACAATCTAATAATCAAAGCCTTCAGTCAGTGAGTCCCCTTGATTTAACAAGCACGGAAATAGAAAACAGGAATTTCCTTGCCTTTGTGCCATGAACCACAAGAAAGAAACTCCTTAGTTCGCACAAACAAAAAAGGAATGGAAAATAGAATTTCTGTTATATAAATTGATATTATCTAGGAGCTGGAGTGTCTGAAAACCTCATTAAAACTGACAATGAGGACTGCTTTTGTATGACACAAAACACAGAAGGAATTCACCCTTGACCATGGGCAAGTACTACAGACTACACAGAACTTGATTCAGAACATGTGGTCACAGAACCTGTTTTCTTTTCTTCCCAAGTTACATATTTGGATCAGATAGTTCTATCCTGTTATCACTTTACTTGCAATATCATAGTCCATACTCCATAGCATTTTTTTCTTTTCAGTCACCAGTGACATCTTTTTTTAGGAAAAGAAAATACGAGCAATTCTGAAAACTTTAATATTGGATTGATATCAGCAGGACAAAGTTGTACCTCGTGCACAGCAGATCCATTTTTAGAATTTATGATGTAGTGCACACCTGCCTCTCCTGATAGATAACCAAAAGCAAACTCATGTTCAAACTCAATAGTTGCTGACTTGATGCCACCATTCGTGGAAGAATGCATCTCTACTACCCTTCCTTTGTAACCTAGCTTTCTGGCCCATTTGGTATACATGCTTAGTAGTTGTTTTACCCAAACCTGAATTATAAAATTTACAAAATCAAGTCACAGAAGATAAAAATGTGTATGTGCTTAGGGAGGGAGAGGGAGGGGGAGAAGAGAGGGGGGGCGAAGCGAGAGAGAGAGAATGTGCATTTGTGAAGTTTTTCAAGCTCTTGACCACATCCACAATCTTTTTTGACATTAAAAAATAAATAAGTCAAGATAAAATCTGGAAAAACAATAGTTTCACAGACTTAGGCTGACATGAGGTAATAATTCAGATTCCCCTCAAAGTGCTGACTTCCATGTTGTTTATAGTTCCAACACAAACCTTAGACTGATTTTAGGTGAATCAAAATTTATCCTATCACTCTCCATTTATGAAATATAAAAGTACTAGATTATGCACATTTTTGTGAAGAGTGGGTTAAAAACAAGGACTTCACATATAGAGCACCTAAGAGAGCATTCAAATTTGAGACTTTGCAGTATCTCTCTCTTGTATGGAAACAAATGGAAGATCATCTAACCTCAGGGTAGCCTGTGCCACCAGCTTTTATAATTAGACATGCTCCCTCCATGTCATATGGTCCCTTAAGAAGCTTGGAAATCTCATATTTATTCAAAATCTTGCTCATATCCAGAGATGCATCATATGCTTGCCTAAAAAGCCCATAATTGATAGCATCTATCTCTGCTAACTGTGTAATAAGTTTTGCTTCTTCAGCCTGCAGAAATAAGCAATTGTGAATGTCAAATCCTCAACTTCAAATGAGGAAAGAAAAAATATGATTGAGCAACTTTTATACTTGAGCATTTTGGTGGAAAGATAAAATTAATATGCAACTAGCACGCTTGACTAGTAAAATAATGGGTACTCATGGCAATTGCTGGCACAGCCAGAGGGCTTAAACTTGTAATCCCTAACGATGCACCCCGCTAAAATGATCGGACCTCCATATACAGACAACTCAATGAACTTAAAAGTGAGGTGGAAAAATCAATTGATAGAATAGTATAACAACAAACACACCAAGTTCGATAATGTGTTACCTTATATGTCAAGTCTCTGAGAGCGTCAACCACTCTAACACTATCAGCCAATTTAGCAAGAACCTCATTGGACTCAGCAGTGTCATCCCATAGGTCATAGTCGCGCATCAGTTGTTCCTGCTCATTCCGTCTTTCTTCTTCAAGCTCCAGTGCCAATGGGGCCAACATCTCAGCTCGGAGAACTGCATCTTCAATCTTCTTTTTCAATGAAAATAATCCTAAACAAACTCAAAACTATCATTTTGAATTCCATGCAATCATTAACAGTAGAACTTAAAACTTGAGAAAATCATTAGATTATGGTCAGTTGTTTAATTTGCTAAAACAAAACCGATAGCTAACAACCTGCTTTAGGGTCCTCATTTAAGCCATACCCATTTCCAGAGTTGAATTTTTGAGATACAGACAACCTTATCTCAGCATAAAATTGCTCAATTTTGAGTTGGGTCCACCCAACTCATAACAAGAGAGCTAGAAACATAAAGAGAAGGAGATAGAGAACATACCCAGTTGTTTGTAGAACCTGTTCTTGTCATGGGCGCAGTGAGTGTGTAGAGACTGCTGGGTCTTTCTCTTGGAATGTTTCCACGCTGAGCTGCCGAATAAGGCAGCAGTAGTGGCGCTGCTGCTGCTCCCGCCATTTCTGACAAATGCGGACTCGGCGGCCATGCTAGCAAGAGAGGAACAAGAATCAAGAAGAGGCAGACAAGGTGTTCTTCCTTTCCTCTCTCTAGTCTTATCCTCACCATTCTTGACCGTTGCCAATGGGTTTATCTTATCACGTGCTACTCACGTGGGCCTTAAACCCTTGGAGATTTTTCACGGTTGACAATCTGACATGCATGGATGCTAGAGAGCAGCTTCTTGTCTTCCAATTTATAAAAGCATGGTAACATGACATTTTTGTTCGTGGGGTATCAATAACGGGCAGCCATTAGGGGATGCATATATGTCATGGATAGGGCCGATCCAACGGTAAGGCAACAAGGCAATCGTCTTAGGCTTGGGACGAGAAAAGGACTCATGAGTCATGACTCATGAATCATATATATCTTTAGTGAAATGAGGTTCGCCATTACCCTCATCTCACTACTGAATTTCGCTCAATTAGTTGGTGTATTGCACTCTACTTATTAGACTAGCTAGGTCATACATTAATTGTTTTCACTTTTCATGAATGATTAAATAATGAGATTTTACAAAATACAATAAAAATAATAATAAAAAAGGGGAAAAAAAAGATATAGAGCCTAAAAGTAAATCCTTTGGGTTATGGATTTTTAAACCCTATGGCCTAATTTGGTTGGCAGGAATCTTAAAATAGGAAAATTATTTATTTTCCTTTCCAACCGATATGAAATAGAATAGGTCTTGGCATTTCCATGTGGATGTTTAGAACATTACTAAATATCACCCCTTACTAGGTAATTCAATTCAGACTCTATGAGGGGGTCAATTTTCAATCAAAATTCATTTTTTATTTCATTTCCAATCTCTAATTACAAACAAACGACACCTCTACATGGAAAATGAAATTAATTCTCATTCCATACCATAATTTCTTGCCATCCAAACCGGGCCTATGGGTCATGGATTTGTATTCTTGGTGTCGTGGGTATTCTTGGTATTTTGGAGTTAGAAAACCCTATTTGTGTGCCTATTTAATGAACCTTCGGGGTGCTTGTCAATGACCTGACTTTGAGTCCTCTTAGAAACATAGCAAAGCCATCGTTTGGATGTTCATGCTCGATCAATTACTCTAACTTTTGACCTAGCTATTAATTTTAGACCCTGCCATGGGAAACATATTTTCTTACTGTTTCACTTACAAGGAAGCTTCTGATCGGTTGAGCGAGGAGGAAGAAGAAAACAAGCGCCATGAGCAACGAGACAAAGCTTCAGTTGACAGAGTCAGCGGCCTCCCAGATCGGTGCATTTATGAGGAGGAAGAAAACAAGCACCATGAGAAGAGAAACAGTACTAACTTAGCTGACAGAATCAGTGATCTCCCAGATGATATGTTGCATCTCATACTCTCGTTCCTACCTTTCAAATCCGTCGGGCAAACCAGTGTCTTATCTCGAAGATGGAGTCATGTATGGTCTTCCTATCCCATCTTTGACTTCTACGACATTTTTACTGGTAATGAAGTTCTTCATCACCAGACGAGAGCAAGGATCATAAACACAGTATTGGGTCGCCAGGACGAAAACTATAAGGGCATCTCCAACAATGGAGTCAAAAGTCAAAATGACTAAGAGGCTTTTTTTTCACCATCTCCAACCCAAATAAAAAGGGTGTCAAAATGGCTTTTGAGTCATACCTTGAGTCAAAATGACTAAGGAGTGAAGGTAAAGCCAAAATGGCTTAGGGGAAGAAGGCTGGGCCCACCTTCCACTATTCAAAATGAGCGGCTTTGATTCACTCCTTATGAATTCGATTCAAAATGGAAGACCAAGATTAATTGATACCAAAAATTAAAAAATAAATATATAATTACTTAATTTCTAATCTGACAGTCAGAAAAATGCGATGAATTAAATTCAACGGCTAATAATAGAGTAATGTAGTTTGAAATGAGAAAAACTTGAAAAAATAAAATAAAAATTTATAAAAAAAAAATTAAACGACGATATATTATATAAGATTATTATGTATGATATATAAATTCATATTATAGTTAAATAATTATCTAAAATAATTAAAATTATGAAATGGCTATGACTTTTGACTAAAGGGGGTTGGAGATGCAAAATATGAATGAATAGTAATGACACTAGCGGTGTCAAATTTTCCAAATGACTTTGGCTTTTGACTAAAGGGTTGGAGATGCCCTAATATAGTGTGTCCATGTCGCAAAATTCCCTTCCCAAGCGGCAGTTTAGGTCAATTTCGAAGAGTTGGGGAAGATCCAAACGATTCTTGTTTTGCTAGGGTTGAGCAACTAGTACTGGACATCTCCTTGAGTAGTGAAAACACATATGTTTTGCCTCAATGCCAACTTAAGTGCCTGTCACTAAGGAGTAGTAGCTGTGGGAATTCAAAGGCATGGCTAGGGTTTCCCTCTTCTTATGTTGTTTGGTCTTGCCTCCTTTCACTTCAGTCTTTGTCTCTAAGTCATATGGATTTCTTGGATAGAAGTCATAGTACTAGCGCTTTGGATGTGGATTTATTTTCCTTGTCTTGAAAAATTGGAGATAGAGATGTGCAAAGGAATGTATGATCTCAAAATTTGCTGTCCGAACCTAAAAGATATACGAGTTTTCGGAATGAGTTTAAAGAGTATAGACATCTCCGGAATGAGACTAGAGGATGTAAGAGTCTCGTTTTGTTTTGTAAATTGCATCGATGGAAGTGGGGTTGAAATTTTCGCCCCGAATCTAAAATCCTTTGCTTGGGTGGGTAATGGCATTACTGACAAGTCTTCGATCCAGAGCCTTCCTGTGCTTAAAAGGTCTGAATTTCTTTGGCCCCACATTACAACGAAGAAGATTTCTAATAACAGTGTTATCGATCTTTTTTCGTCTTCATCCCAAGTTGAAGAACTTACAATAGCTTTTGACTTCCTCCAGATTCTATCAGAAATTTATTTTGAATTAGGTGGTCTGCCATTCTCATTCATGAAACTTAAGACCTTGGATATTTATCTCGATGAAAGATATTTCCCGGCCCGAGGTATAGCATGCCTATTCAAGAGTCCTGTAGTCCACAGACTGAGGATTCATCTTTTTGTGGACTCTTATGAAGAAAATTATGATGAGTGGACCGACTTGGATTACGCCAACTGCACTGAAAAGCAATACTGCGAGACTCGAGGTCAATATTTGAGCCCCTTTCTTAGTCACCTAAAGGTGGTCGACATTAACCTTGGCACCATGATCCCTGAGAATGCAGTAACTTTTGCAAAATTTTTCCTTAAATATGTTGGAGGCTTGCAAAAGGTGAATCTTAGATATTTTCAATGTAATCTACCTCCCAATTTGCTGAAAGATATCATTGCTTTAATGGAGGGTCTCCCCCGGGCATCTGCAGATGTTGAAATCTCAATTTCTTGCTATTGAAGCTATTAGAGATTTTTCTCTAAGGTTATTGAAGCTATTAGAGATTTTTCTCTAAGGTACGTACCATGGTAGACATGCACTTTGATCTCATTAGATGTAAAAATTTAAACTAAACAGCTAGCTAGATGGAAAGTAACTTTTTCTTAATATAGACTAGAAAATGTCAACACACCTGATGGGTGTGAGAGTAGTGGGGAGTTATAATTTTTCATTTTTCTGAGAAGAAACTAGAGAGTTATAAGTAATAGTGGGGAGTTTGAAATAATTATTATTTTTTTATTATGTTTCTTTATTGTTTTATTTTACTTTTTACGTTTTTGTCCATGATCATAAAATGTGATCCATGATATTTTAATATTTGAGGGTTATAAAGGGAAAAAAAATTAATTTTGGCTAATAACACCTCATCTCTTAATAATAGTGTAGATTATACTTCAATTCAGAAAAAAAAAAAAAAAATATATATATATATATATATATATATAGCGAAACTCCGCTTTGAAATTAAAGCGGATTTAGAGTTTATGGTCATTTTTCGGTCTCATATCCACATCTCGCTTAAACCAATAGACGAACTGAATCCGTCCATGCCTGAACCTGCTTACTAGCTTTAAGGCAATTATCAATGCCATAACAATCATCAATTTGGCTGAAAATTTACATAGATGATCTCCACAAAAACTGAATGGTTGAGATGTGGATATGCGACCGAAAAGTGACTCTAAACTCTAAATCTGCACTTTAATTTCAAAACGGAGCTTCGCTCTGAATAAAATCTCTGTGTGTGTGTATCCTAAAAATCGAACATCTCTCGCGTTTGGCTTTATTCCCTTAACTAATTAACGAATTATTGGCCCTTAAGGAAGGCCTACAGTTTCCAATATATATCGCTTATCTTGGTTGAAATTGACAATGTTGAAGCTGCCAAAATGGTGAATTCAAATGACAAGTTATGTTGGCCGGAGAATGATCAAGATGCTAATGACAGCAAGTTATATATATCACCAATATTTGCTTTCAACCTGGGAGTGAAACAAAGTTCTAACACGATCTGAGAATTTAAAACTCACTGAAAATAAAGTGTGTTGACTGATAAGATGAAAAAGCAGGTCAATTGCCTGCAGATCATCCAAGCTTAAGAGTTGTTTATTAAAATAGTCATTTTCGTATCAACTCGCGAATATTAATAAACCGATGTATTATATTTTTTAAAGGAATCGGGTCAACCAATTAAGTTGTATTTATCTCATATAAACGACTCATTTGCACCACCTATCAAAAAGTAATTTATAACGATATTAAAATAAATCAAGTGGTGAAGTTATGTCTGATACTTTCTAGATTTCATGTAATTTTTGTTTGTTAAATGATATAATTGGGTGGAATGTAAAACCTGTTCATATGGCTTGGATGGATCAACAAATTGAATTGGACACAACCTTTATTGGAAAAAAAAACAAAAAAAAAGGCCGGTTCGCACAAGTCACTCACCCTGTTTAATAAACATCTTGAGTATAACCATGCATTTTGGGCACAAACCACTAGTGATTTTGGATACATTTATTTATTTATTTATTTTTGAAAGGGGATACATTTATTTATTGTAACACGTTTAGTTCTTAACATGACTCAAACCCAATACAACATAATCCATTGGCCATCATTCACCGTCCTACTCATGACCTAACAAAATTCTATCTTAAATGAAACAGTAGATATTCATTGTATTGAATCTTCTCAGAGTGTCTTATATAATTGTTAATTCGATCTCAATTTCATTGGTTGTAACATTCCTTCTACAAAATAGATGGTTACTTATCTAACAAAGAAAAAAAAGAGAAGAAAATATCAAATATAAAGAGCTGAACTAGGAAAGAATATAATATGAGAAAACATCGACTGTTTCCCCTTTATTAGCTTTAGTCTTGCACTCCTAGTACACAATGGCATAATTCCAACTCATGATTGTCCTTCTATTTATTAATTCACAACTTCGGTACCATGAACACACATTTCAGAAAGGAAATTATTTCAATGGTTGTAGTAAAAAGACGAAAAAAAAAAAAAGACATTACCTAAAGAACATATATCAAAGTGGCAACAAATTCTACATGTAACATTCAACCCAACTTAGTATCCTTCGATTTAATTAGTCATGCATGGAGGCATTCATCTATGGACTTTCCTTTTACTTTTTACAGGGATTAATTTTGTAATTCAACATTAACTCTAGCAAATCATCAATCAAGTCTTAAAACCTAGCTAGTAATGAAACTTTCTTCTTTTAAATCTTCAAAAGAAAGTAACTGACGTACAACTCATATATATTGATACCATCCAACGGCAAACGTAGCTTTAAAACGAAAATTTTATCGTTAATTTGTCATACATAATTTTGAATTATTTAGAACATAAATTGATTAACTGACCATTAGTAAGAACTAGGAGATTGAAAATTATATTTTTCCTTGCGTGCGTAAATTATTGCCGAATTGGTTCCGTGTTCAAATTGAGATTTAAACTGCTTAAAAAGTCGATGCAGTGATTAATTACCACCACATATTAAGCTTCAGAATGGAAGGTTACATAGAAATTAGCCGAACGTAGTGTACTTGCAAAAACAAAATCAGGAAACTTAGTCACTCCATCAAATCCCAAATTATGATTCAAGATATCTTGCCAAATTTGAACGATAATGCATTAAATTCAACCCCCAATAAAAAGGAGTTAATCTCCCCCGATCTTTTCATCAAACCTCAAATTTTCTAATCTCGATCAGTGAATTAGGATGGAGATACCAGTACTAGAAGTATGCGCTAATTCTTCCGAGGCCTCGAGCATCATCTCAGCCGCCTCGGACAAGAAGAATACTATGAAGATGAAGGAGATCAACATCGCCGGCGAATCCCAACAACAACAAAAGCCAGAGGTGGTGGCGGAGGAGGCAGAAGCCAATGTTGAACTTGCACTTTTCAAGGCTAATCCGCCGGAGGAGGAGGCCTCGGAGGAGTTAAATGGCGTGCGTGGTCAACAGAAGAAAGAAAAAGAAGATACTAGGGTTTTCAAGTGCAACTTCTGCAACAGAAACTTCTCTACTTCCCAAGCCTTGGGAGGCCACCAAAACGCTCACAAACCGGAACGCCAGCTTGCAAAACGGCGTAGCCAAGGATTGGATGTGGGTGGTGGATTTGGATTAGGGCAGTCATACTATCCTTACAATTTCAGTCCATATTCTTCATCTACTCTTTCTCCACACTACTCACTTTATGGATCTAGGTCGACGTCTCTTGGTGTTAGGCTAGATTCCATGATTCATAAGCCTACTTATACCCCGTGGTACGACCGCCTAGGTGGCGGTGCGGGGTGGTCGAGGCCAGCTTCCTCAAGCCTCCTGCAGAACCACCCTATTAATGATCATAGGCTCAGCTTCCAGGGTGCTCAGAATAATATCAACACCAACGAATTAGGGCTTGGTGTACGAACATTTAATGCTTCATCAAGATTGGAGGAGAGTAGTACTAATACTCGTGCTGTTCGCAACTTCGGTGGTACTTGGAATCTTAACGCAATCAACAACAACAACAACAAAAAGCCGCCACTGCCACCATTCAGTGGTAGTACTGATCTTCTGTCTCGAGTAGAGCGGCCCCGAAAGAATGACCAGGATGGTGACGATGACATCGATTTGACGCTCAAGCTTTAATTTAATTCCATTTGTTCTTTATTCTTTTTATGTTATACAGAATACAGGTATTGATCTTGTAATAGTTGTGTTCCTGTGGCTATTGAAATTTAAACAATAAGAGAAAGGTCAATGTGCTTAATTTAGTTTAGTAGTTAGGTTCCAAATTAATTGATTCAGGCCTCATCGCTAATTCCTTTGGAATTTGATTTCAGCTGGCATGATAGAGATGAATAATTAATCACCATACAATGAGATTTCAAATTGATGGAGCGCGCATGAGGTTTTGTGTCAGTTTTGATTGCACATTAATCACCATACCATTAATTTACTGCAAAATAATCACTGTTTCGTTTGAATAAATCTCTCCTAAACTTGGTCGATCATGTTTAATAGCTGTCGAAACTCAAATCTTGATTAATAAAGTTGGTAATCATTATTTTTTTTGTTTTCAAATTTTCTTTTTTGTGATATTAAAAGGAGAATTTATGCTCGAGTAAAATTTCTTTTTGTTTTATGATTTTCTATTGGAAGAAAGTAAGTCAACTTTTATGTTTACTTTTTTTTTTTGAATCAAGCCCACGAGGGGAAATATTATATTCATCACAAGCCAGAATAGACCGTTACATACCCTTCCGCTGTCATTTAAGGGCATAGACAGAAAAGAAGCTAGTGGTACTACCCACAAGTGGTACATACATATAGTCCTACTCATTACACATTCAAATACGTAGAGGTAGCGAAAACCCTTTTTTGGTACTACTTCAGAGGCGCTAGAGATACATAGAGTGCACCATAGTGGTGCTTAGCTTCCTAAATATAAGGAAATTATTGTAAATTAGACTTAACTAAAAAACATAGAAAAGGGCTTTAGGGCAAAAACCCTAGCCTAAATTAGAGAGCCCACTGGGCAACCCAAAGAGAAGATGCCCAAACTCTAGGCCCAGCAGGACATGGTTGACCAAGGCCCAGACCACCCTTCCACCATGCCTGCAACCGCCTGTGCAGCGCCGCCCACAAGTCCTGCCCCGAAAACTCACCTCACCACGAACCACCCCGTCGAACTCCACCAGAAGCCAGCACCACTCCGAGTCCCCAAGCCAATGTCGTGCAGCGCCAAGACCCGAGACCCGCAAGCTACACTGATCCCAGACCCAAGACCCACAAGCCGTACTGTCGCCAGATCGAGCCTCAAGATTGCCTCCGCCACCAACTCGCGTTGTCCCTACACAGAAAACCACCACAAACGCCAGAAAAACCAGCCGACCTGCATCCAAATAGCCTGCCAAACCACAGCTGAACAACTTCCCTCCCTATCTCAACCCAGGGCATTGAAGCACCGATCCGATAGCCAGCCCAGTGATGGCACAACGAAGCCGGCGCTATCTATGGCCGCCTCCGGATAGGGAACTGGTTGGTGGTGTTTTCCTCTCCTACGGCGCAAGGGCTAGAGAGAGGTTTTTGGTTTACTAATGTTTACTAATTCTTTTATGAGGAGAATTATCAACTCATTCATATTTCAGTCAAATGCACGTAACGACCCACTTTTATGGGGCTATCAAAAGAGTCTACCTAAATAACTTTACCTTGTTTTATTCGATGAAGATTAAATCCTAGCTCTGCTAGGGTTTGGGAACGTCACCGTCAGGCTAGAGTCTCGCTTTCTTCTCCTTTGCTGTAGGCCTAAGCCTACTCTTCTTCCCCTTTTCTGCTGCTATTTTTGGGGGCAAGCTAGTGTAATTCTGATGGTGATTATGGTTTGGCCCTAGACAAGGGCAATGTTTTTCCGTCTGCTTGTAGTCGTGATGTACGTGATTGAGTATTCTAGATCCGGCAGGGATCGGGTTCGGTGGTCGGCTCTGGGAGGCTGGCGTGGAATGGATTGAGAGCGGAGTCGAACGGTGGGACTGGTGGCTGAGGGCTGATGGTGGTGTTATGCGGTGGAGACGACTTCTGCATGGATTGGAGGTGGCTAGTATTGTTGACGGGGCTGAGAGGTACCGGTGGTGCCTTTTGATGCAGCTAAAATAGCCTCACAATTTAACTCTGCAAAATGTAGTTGTCAATATAGGATAAGCAGGGATCATTCAGTCTGGGGATTGTAGGGTACACCTACACAAAAAGGTCAATTAATAAATAAAAGAATAAAATGGTGGTTTTGACCTAATCAACTTAAAATAAAAACGAAACAAATAAAACTATATACAATGATCGACTTCGCTAACCTAGACCAATACCACTTGGAAATTACTAAGTGTAAAAATAGAAAATCCATTTTAACATGCTACAAAAATGTGCCTATCTTAAAAGAATAGATAAGAGCCCAAATGAAAGGCCTTAGCAGATCAATCCATTTATCTAATTCGTTCTAATGTATGCTTGGATAAGAAAAGTCCTTACCAAGCCCAATACTACTAATTTTCAAAAACACTTAGCGTAATTCTCTTAACTAGTAGTATTATCTAACTCTCAAATCAACTCACACGTGCAAATTAACCATTACACATAGAATTTAACACGTAATTTCCAAAATCGTTTAACCATTGAACATGGTTTTTACCACTTTTTAGAACTAATTGCTACTTGTTTAACTTAGTGTCTTAACAAATAACAATTACTCTTGGCAAATTAAACAAACACATAAGAACTCTCACCGATATTCTAGCATGCAAACTTATTAACCTAACTCTGAAAATTACCTAAACATGTAAAAGGGCACAAGATTGTAACATGCATCATAAAAGAATTCTCGAAATTAACTCAATAATAAACTGAAAATCACAAAAATATTAATAAAAATATTCTGAAAATTTCATATCTCCAATTACACAAGTCGCAAATCCAAACACACAAAACCGAAACAAAAATTGTAAGTAGAGTCATAGTTACACTTTGAAGCTTTCCTCAGCGACTTAGCAACAAGGTGATGAACTCGTCTCTGCTATTGTGGTGGAGCGTCCTTAACTCAGCGCCTAAGATCTTCGTAGATTGATGGAAGGATGGTGGTCATGGTCTTGTAGGTGATGGAGGTTTGAGGAGTGAATTGGGCAGAGTCTTGGAATAGTTTTTGGTCAGGAAGTGATAGGTAAGGAAGTGATGATAATTCTGGTCTGGACGTTGCCTATTTATAGGGGAGCATTGGTTGGCTTTTGTCGATCATACCCTTCATCATTTGGACGGATGGGATTGCATCATAATTCCTTTAATTTCCCAACTGAAACGTCTCATTTATGGCCTTAATTCCTCTCATAATGGGGTCTTTTAACAAGCTGAAACGTCTTTCTCTTATTTATTTTCCAGTTGAAACATCTTTCTCCTTTATTCCCCAACTGAAAAACGTCTTTCTCCTTTATTTCCCTTCTTCATTGCTTGGTCAAACATTTTAAATGCTTTATTTTCTGATTCCATCATTGTTGTTTCCAAGAGTTCCACTAGGCAAGGTTTCCTACAACAAGAAGGAGAATATCAGAATGTTTTATAGAAAATAGAGGGAATTAAAATGTAAAGACCGCAAGAACGTTGACAGTGAGGAATTCTGATCCAGCTAGGATTTTTCATGAATTTTGCATTTTCTGCCTATTTCACGCCAAACACTCTAGAAGACTCTGAAAACTACTTAATAACTCAAAACACGAAACTAAGGGAGAAACAAGGCTAAAATGAGGCATATAGTCATTAATATCGTCGCACTTTGTACTCCTATCACCTTTGTGGTAGAGGTTGGTGCCGCAACGATGACGAAAATAGACGAGGCTACGCAGAGGTGGCTGGCTGGCCAGTCTAGCCGTCGAAACTGCTACGTGGAAGTGGCGTTGAAGCCATCGTGTGTGTGGCTTTTGGTCGTAGGGTTTCCCCTTGGGCATTGGGTTAGGCTTTGGTCTGGATTAGGGTTAGAATTTTTTCCAATTTTTTGGGCTGGAGCTTATCTCAATTAGGTCTGGGCTCCAATGGTTAGGCTTGGGCTGCACTTCAACACTTTTGCCGACTCCAAGCACTATTAGAGCATCAGCCTTGACGTCCACGTCCACCTTAGAAGTTTTAAATTTGGACTAAATTTAGTTTATCCCCTTGAGGTTTGGATCCAACATCATGTTAGTCCTTGTTGTTTTAATTTAATCAGTAACACTTCTAAACTTTCTAATCTCATCAGCCGTGTGCAATTTTACTCGTTCAGTCCAAAGTGGATGTTAACTCCGACGATGGGGCCCACTTTAGGGCCAAAATGATCATCTTCAGAGCTAAATTATGCTCCACAATCTGATACCACCCACCAACCCAAACCTAAACCCGCATTGCCTATATCAAGATTGAAAAACCAAATTGGTCAGGCTTGGATCATCGCACTCCTCCAAACCACTACCAACCCAAAGTGGCTCTATTGCTTGCCCAAACCTACCGTCTTGGATCAACCCCAATCCGATTCGACTTAAATCGTCCCCCACTCCGATTACTCCTACCAGTCACAGATCAATCCTAGATGCAGCCTTCCCTTTTAATTGAGAGGGAAGAAAAATGTAAACCTCTGACCCTGGCCTTTGAGCCTTGGACAAGCACAAGAATATATGACAGTGCAGATGAGACAGACCACAGCACATGGAGTGCGTTCTCTAGCCCCATTGTCCTTTTCAAAAATATTAGTTGAATTTCATCTTTAATTGTTCACAGTGCGGCGATGTGCCAAAAAGTCATGGTGTTGCTTTTTTGTATTACAACAAAAAGTTTTGTAGTATCATTAATGCTTGCATGACACTGATCCCAAAGGTTGTGTATCATCAACTTGAACTTCATCTTTAGAATGGCCTACCATGTTGTTAGTTATCTCATCTGCACTCAAAGTCTCTATCGAGGTGTCATTTCCAGTTGGGTTAAATAGTGTTTACTTTGATTCAACCTGAACTGCAACACCATTTTCGACATATATGGGTGGTTGATTATGGTTTTAAGTCGCAAGAACCCAGATTGATATGTCTTCATGTTTGACTTGCTCTAGGAACGGAACAAGGTCCTCAAAGGTGGTCCATGGTGCTTCAACAAGGCCCATGTCATGCTGCAGGCTTATGACGGCCTTGGTTAGCTCTAATCTGTGATGATGGAAACCCTATATTTCTAAGTGCGCATAAGCAATATTCCACCAGCCTTGGAAGATAAGAAAATGATTAGGAATGTTGCATCCATCGCTGATATGTATCAAGACATTGATCAAAAATTGCTTGATTCAACTGGTAAGGTACGAGTCCATGTTGGCCACGAAATCTCCAAGCCTTTCGTTCCTAAGAAAACTCTAAAGTTAGCTGCTGGGGTTGTTGAAGAGATCTCTTTCTTTTATGAAAATCTGATCGGAAAATGTAGGAAGTGCAATCTGATTTACCATGTAGAGGGAGTTTGTCAAGCAGTGCATAAATCACTGAACAAAAGTGTGGAAGCGTCTGAGGTGCAGAGGCTACAACTTCCAAAGTCGTTTGTGGGTTTTGTAGAGAACAGGTTTGTGAATGGGACTTCTAAATTTCAAGGCATTTAAACACCAATACTGCCTTCTATAGCATGAAACCTATTTGGCTTTGTTGATGGCAATAAGCCGCAGAAACCGGTTATCATCAGAAGCTCGGAATTGATAGCAGCTCCACCAGTGGTGATGGCTCTCTTGCTCTGATCCCATTTGAAGATGCACCAAAGGATTTGAAGAGAAGCAAGCCTGAATCCTTGTACTGTTCTCCAAAGAAACCAAAGCATCTGCTTAATGTGAATCAAGATGACTTGGCAAAGGAGGTAATGCTTAAGAGTGCCTGAGTTCCCAACTAAATTTACTGCTAAATCTCTTGGTTTAGTTGAGACTCCAAGAGGCATGCTTGTTCCAACGGAAGTTATTATTACGCCTCGTATCTAGATTTACCATTTTACTGGTCATTTGGACGGTAAACGATAACTATTTTTACTTCTTACTTTTGTTTTAGACTTTTTAGGGGTTTCAAAAGTTGACTTTTTGTTTGGCTTAGTTTTTATGGAAACTTCCTTCTAAAAAGTTGTAGAGCAAGTTAAACCAAGTTCGTGGACACGCGAAAATCGGAATTATTATGAGAAAGTTACGATTTGAAAATCTTGAGTTACTATTTAAGGAAACCTGATATAAATAGCAAGTTGGCATTTAGAAACTTGCCATTTTGGAAGTTTCTATTTCCGGATGAAATTTTGATCCCAAACACTCTGTCCTAGACTTGGTTTAAAACCCGACCTGGATTCATGACCCTCTGGGTTTCGCCACCGTCCAGCCATCCCTGGGTGCCGGACCAGTTGCGTTTGGCGCACCTCTCCCCGGCGGAAGCCTCCAGCCACCATGAGCTCTGATTGCAACTGGGGGAGAGAATCAAAGAAAAACTCTAGTTCGGCCACCATGTTCAATCACTGTTTTCTTGCAACTTCTAGCGACACCAACAACCAGGTTTTGAAGCCCTTGATGCACTAATCATTGTAGCATACATCTTTTGCCCCAATTTGATTGGAGAAGAGAGAATCGAAGTGTAGAGAAAAAAAATTTGGGATTTCGGGTATTTGAGGTAATTTCTAATTATACACTCAAAATTGGTCAATGTCGTAGTTAGAGAAGTTGTTGGGATTGTTGTGATGAAAGTTTTGGTGTATGGAGCTTGACCCAATTTGGGGTCGGAGGTGGCGAGGCTCCACTCATCTGCTTCTCATGTTCTATAAATAGGCGGGACATTGAGGAATATCCAGAAAGGCATTTACGCACATCCACTTGTGGTGGCGCTTGTGGGAGCGTCCGACCACTTTAGACAAACTCCACGAGCCACCTCTTGTGGCAGCGTGTGTGGGCGCGTCTGACCACTTTAGACCTTCTGTTTTGGTTCGTTAGGTAGAGCATACGTAGCGTTATAGACATGTTGATATGAATTTTGTATTGATTGATACACATTTTGAAAACGATCGAAATTTCTAATGTTTTAGAAATTCGGGTTTTAATTTGGGAAGATTTGACATTGGATCGACCCCAATTTTTGACAGGTTGTAATAGTTATCGAATTGACGTAGCCTATGACGTTTTAGCTCGTTCCAATATGATTTTGAGCTTTCGACGCATTATTGTTTTTAAGGGTCATATTATTATTATCGTTAATTTAATTTTAATTCTCGAAATCAGTTATTCATCACTATGACAAAAAATGAATCAGATGACACACTTCCAACAATAGCAAGAATTATTCTGTTGTCTAAATTTTCGATTCAGTCAACAGTTATTACATTGCTGTTGTTCAATTGTCATTCAGACAATGGTTATATTTTGATGTTGTCTGAGTGAGTTATTTCAGACAACAGTTATTACATTGACTGTTGTGCAATTACTATTTAGACAATTGTGGTATTTTGATGTTGTCTGACTAATCTAATTCAGACAACAGTTGTTTTTTTGTGCTTTATTATGTTGTGTAACTCTCTTTCAGACAATGGCAACAGACAATAGTTATCTATTTATACTTTACTGTTGTGCAATTTGTATTTAGACAATGGTTGATTTTTGATGTTGTCTGATTGATTTTACTCAGACAACAATTATTTAGTGCTACTTTGTTCTGTTGTGCAAGTCTCCTTTAGACAATGGTTTTTGACAACAGTTATTTGTTGATGTTTTAATCTGTTGTGTGACTCTAGTTTAGACAATGACTATGAATTTATGTTGTCTGAGTTCCACACTTAAGCAAAACTCAATTTTTTTGACTCCCTCTTTCGACTTTGCTCGCCCATTTTTTGGCAAAAATTTAAACTCCTAGCTTTTCACAAAACTCATCGTTTTATTTTGGGAAAGAAAAAATAAATGTTTAGATCGATTCAACCTCTCTCACTTCTCTCGGAGGCCCAACTCCCCAACTCTCTCTCTATCTCTGTCTATCACTTTGACTCTAGCATCTCCAACCTGATCCCTCCCCCCCCCCGGGGACCTCAACTTCTTCTCCAACCAGACCCTCGCCCCCGACCTCAGCTCCTTCTCCGATCTATCCACGAGGTCATTCTCCGACCTGAGCTCGTTCTCCAGGTTCAGCTCTTTCTCTCTCGCTCTTCCCTGAAACCCTAGCGCTCTCCTCCTTCCTCTCCTGCTCTCTTTCCATAGCTACTGTCTCTCCCTCGTTAACGGCCTTCGTCCCCTCACCGGCTCCATTGCCTCTGCCGGTGCTTCTCGTCTAATGGCACCATGTCCTTGCTTCAAGATCCGAACCCCAACTGGCAACCGTCCTCCATGGAGTCTATCCTTCTCGATTGGTGCTACTTCGAGCACCAAACGCAGGCGACGGAGGAACCGAACACAACCGGCATCAGGTACTCTGGGTTTGCAGATTTTTATTTCTTTTTAGAGTCTCTAAAAGATTTTGTTCAAGATCTAAGTATTCATTTGTTTGTGATTGTTAGGGACACTGATATTGTTCTTTGTTTGATTTGAATTGACTGGGTTTACTTAGGTCTCTTTGATTTCGAGAAATGGAGGCCATGATGCCCATTTGCAAGGCTGTTACTCCAAATTATATATATCTCTCTCTCTCGTTCATCAATTTATATCTACTTAGATTCTATTGTTTGTGTTTGAAAGAAAAATGGTCCAAGTAATAGTATTGTCATGAAACCGTAATTATTGTCAATTTTCATTGCTTCTTTTAACAATTGGTGCAAGGTGATGAGTCTTTGTGTGATTTTTTCTTTTGTTTTGGTTGGGAATCGAGGATATTTCTTAGGTACACTCAAGGTTCTAAATCTCTGCGATATTTCCGATATATCCTCTGATATCTCCTTTTTTCGACGGAACGATATATCTAGGGGGGTAAATATCTTATCTGTCACCGTTTCTGCGAAATTTCTCTGACATCGTCCAATATCCCCGATATATTAGATATTTGCGATATATCCCGATAAAGTGAGGAAATATCTGTAAAATTTGAGGTAAAAAAAAAAAAAAAACTCAGTAATTCTCTAAATGAAAATCTGTGTGAAGAGAGATTTCCTAAAGGCAAATTTGAGTGAGGAGAAATCCCCTCAAGGTGAATCTAGGTGAGTAAAAAATCCCCTCAAGGTGAATCTAGGTGAGGAAAAAAATTCCCTCAAGGCGAATCTAGGTGAGGAGAATTGGATAAATACCCTCAAGGCGATTTTGGGTGAGAAGTAATTCTCTAAAAGTCTAAATGCAAATCTGTGTGAGGAGAGATTTGGTACTGTGTAGTCTGTGACTATTTCTGTAACTTTGTATATAGTTTGTAACTCTGTAGTTGAATAATAGAAAGAAGACAAAGCCATAAAGGTTCAATTATTCAAATGAGGCCAAATGACATTGCAGAAGGAAGTCAAGGAACCATATATGGATGACATGATGAGAAGAGAGTGCAGAGTACGGAGTATTAAATTTTGGCTATGCATCTTGAAAAAGTGAGGAATAATGAAGCTACTGTCACTAGGCCAAAAAAGTGAACAGACAACGGACCAAATTCGTTGTGTGATTTGGACGATTTCCGTTGTGTATCGGAGCGTTGTGTGATTAAAAATCACACAACGGTGGAAACCCGTTGTGTGAATAACAAACAGTCAACACTTATTTGGTTAAAACCGTTGTGCCTTCTCTCGGCAGATGGCAGCCACAGTTGCCGCGCAGTCATGCTTCACATGTCATTGGCATCATTCACACAACGAAAGTTGTTTCCGAGCCGTTGTATGAAAGGAAATCAGACAACTGCATTTTATTTTATCTGTTGTATGAATTATCCTCACACTTCACTTTTGGAAATTTTATTGTTGTGTGTTAGTTTTAGATAACGCATTCTAGTTATTACAGTTGTGTGATTGTAAATAAGACAACGTAAGTTTGTTAGAACCGTTGCATGGTTATATAAGGATTCATTGTGTGAACATCCAAATTGTTACTTCAGACAATGTTATTAACATTAGAAATTCTGTTGTATGATCGTCTTTTCTGGATTTTGTGCATTGATAATAATGCTCCATTTTATCCTAATGAATAGTGATTAATTGTAAATAAAAGACACTGGAATCTATGAATAAAGAGTAATCCAACTCATACTATTTGATAAAAAGCATTCAAACGTTAAAAGGGAGGATTTCCCAATCATTCAAGCCAACATTAAAAGAAGAAAAGCATTCAAATGCATGCCCATCTTCCTGGGACATCAAAAGCTGATACAAATACAAACTATTTGTTACAAAACATGCCACACAGTGCATGAATATTGGACCAGCAGAGAAGCACAAAAATGATGCTTTCCTTCAGCAACAACCTAATATGTATGATCAATACAAGCGACTTACGATTCCACAATCTTCATCCAATCTCTTAGCTCAACTAAACAAGCAGGTGACCTGCATATTCCACAGACACTTCACACACCAAAAAGAAGGAATCACATTGTTCATCCATAATTGAATGACAAGAAAACAAAGCAAAAGTATTCATTGAAGTCGTCATAATTCCGCCACGCTGAAATGCGCAGCTTTCCCATTATTGTTTCTAGCAGCTTCCTACATGCAAGGTTAAAGCAAAGCAGAAGTTATTCTCAAGATCAAATGGAGTACACATCAGGTAGACTATGTGACAAGATAGCTTTATCAAAAATGAAAGAAGCATCAGAAAGAAGTCACCATATTAGTAATGCCCACAAAGCAACCACTGTTACTCCCTTTCCCACATTGGAGTATATATCAGCCAGACTATGTGACTACTTAACAATAATAAGTGATACCATAATGCCGAAAATACCACCCATGCGTTCAACATTTCAAATCTATAAGTACCGCACAAATAGACACTCCTAATATTTCCAGCAATGTTCAACAGCAAAAGACCACAGAAGTTGAGATATTGAATTGTTACCTCAATGACTTGAAGAGCAACCTAAAAAAGTAAGACTTACTTTCTTGTTTCTTCTTTTTCTTTTATTTATTTTGGGTGAAAATGAAAATCATGCTGATTTGATCAAGAAGCCATAAATTCATATAGATCCAGACCAGTCAACTTAAGATAACCAAGGTGTCGTAGAATCTTATGTAATGACACCACTATGATCTCCAGAATCGTACCCATAAAAAAATTATAAATAAATAAAGCAAGATCTAGTAAGCTTTTATCACACCTTTTCAGAGAAGTGTGATCTTGTTCAAGATATAAAAAAACAAGTAAAAGACCAAATAATACCACTGAGAAGGCATCCAAGAAAGTTGGCACACTTGAACATTTAATTTATACTTGGACAGAAAATACAACTAGATGCATAAAATGTGCAATCACTAAAAATCAAATGGAGATGCACAGACCGCTGCCAATGTTTCATGCATAGGATAAACAATCTGCTTGAGGAAGGACACATAATCATTTTCTATTGTGCAGCCAGCAGCAGGAATAGCATCTAACTCCTTCGCCATCTGCAGAACCATAAGTGATGATGTTAAATCTCATGAGTAATGATATGAAAAGTTTGAATAAATGTACTGCTAATATCTCTCAGAAAAGTCTCCGCACAATCAAAAAATACAAACAATTGACAGTAAAGAAGCAACGGTATCATCATGCATATCCAGCAATTTCCCACTTGCCGT
The DNA here is from genome assembly GCF_002994745.2 of Rosa chinensis. Classification (NCBI taxonomy): domain Eukaryota; kingdom Viridiplantae; phylum Streptophyta; class Magnoliopsida; order Rosales; family Rosaceae; genus Rosa; species Rosa chinensis. The sequence goes on along the minus strand of NC_037091.1, from coordinate 33,226,313 downwards.
AAAAAATCTAAACAAATCATGTAGATATCATCCTCAACCGCGAAATGTTGTTAAATATTGACAAAATAGAGTTTTCTAAGAGTACCATCTTCAGTACAAAGATCATTCCACTATAACTTGCAAAATTACTTTGGATATAAACCAAAAATCCTATATTTAAATTTCTTCAATGTTGCAGACAAATGATTTTGTGATGAAGTTGGATTTATGATCCCAGACATTTGTTAGTATAGTAGAACAATCAAAAATTACAAGGAGCTCGTTTGCAATTAGCTCAGTTCAGTCTCCATAACAGAAAATGTTAATGAGGCTATTTAGCAGACAAATAAATAACCAGATATTTAAAGCTACTATGAAAAAACTGAACAGATCAAACTGCAAGCAAAGTTAACTAGAAATGTTGGAGCCTTACATGGTCAAACATGTAGCAAATGCATTCAGGAAGAAAGTGGACATTTGCAGCCTCACCCCATATCAGAAAGTACAATGACACCAGAAAAAGTTTATGTCCCGATTAATTGCTTGTGCTGTGGAAATACATATTAATTAGCAGGGTGCAAAGGCATTTAGGCATCAATAAATTTAGGAAATCGTTAGGTTACTGAAATGACATATTCCATACAAGCCAGATCCGCAGGTATATGCACCATTTGATCTAATTATCCAGGACTTTCAGAAATACCTCATTGATTGCCTTCTCGTCTATTTTCTGGGAATGCAAAAATATATAACATATCAGGAGCTTCATAGCTAAATTTCCTTGTCTATGCCAAGAAGGAGTGCATGATGAAACCGTGCAAAGAAAGAATAATGAGCAACATCTTAAAATCACATGCATGATGTTACAAGACAAAAGAGAGAATAACAAGCACAACTCACACAGACAGCCCAATATGCATGGGAATCCAGCCATTGCAGAGCCTAGAGACTGTTGACCCCATCTGGGAGAGGCTATCTCCCCCTTCAAACCCAGGACCTTCAGGTTGCAATGGAGCAACCTACCAAAGTGCCAAGCTTACACTTCACAATGGTCGGCAAAGGATTAAGCATCTACAACACAAATAGTTGAACCACTTGTTCAATGATATTTTCCTTCATATATGCTTTTATTTTGGTAGCTATCAAAAATGCTTGATCTTAAATTTTCAAATTTCTAGAAGCACAACAAGAAATCTAACAGGTTAATTTTTACTCAAAGACAACAAAGCAAGACAACTTGAATTTTATCAACATTAACTTCAATAAAAATAGCAAGGTAACATGCTTCAGAAACTCAACAAGTCAACAATGCTTCATGGTTTGAATGACCTTTTTTTATAAGAAAGGAATACAAAGACCTTGAAAGAGCTACTCTGATCAAGGCAAGTGAGATTAACAAAACCAGTGGCAAAAGAATTGAAAAAAGAAAGCAATGACCATCAAGGAATTAACATATATATGCACACAAACATCACCAAGATGTGATTCCACCTTTGAACATGCAATTGAACCATTGAACTTGATGTTTCTCCTACAAGCTTCAACTGAAAATGCAAGAAGGCAAATACCAGCAGCTCTTTTAAATGGTTAAATGTAAAAGCTAAATCCAGCGACACTATAGATATGCATGTGCTCAAAGAAAATGTTAGCAAACAAATACAAAAGGAATAAATTGAGGCTTTTCTGACCTTAAAGAGATCAAAGAAAGAAAACCTCAAAGCTGCCCTTATGCACCAAATCAAAAACAATACAGGAAAAAAAAAATAGATTACTGATACAACTACTAGTACCACTGTAATTCACTAGTATCCCTAGAAATAATGAAAAAGATTTACCACTGCATGCTCCTTTGCTTGTTGGGTGCAGTAGAGTTTTAATCCTAATCTCAAATAATACCTACTCTGCTTGATAGTGATGAAAAACAAAAACAAAAACTATGAGATTGAAGCACTTGCTTCCCAATCAAATTTCATACAAATTGATTACTTGAAGACAAAAAGAACAGATGAGACCGAATTACTACCTGGAACCAATATTAGTAGACACCAACTTTCACGTATAGCATTCATAAATTTCTCATATATTACCTGCAAAAATTGTAAGAAAACCAAACGGAAAATCCAAAACTGCATTAAACCCAAAATTCCCCAATGAAATCAAGTAATTAAGGAAGTCACTCACCTCAAATCCTAAACGGAATAAAAATAGAATTGAAACAAAGCTCAAGTATTTTTGCCCAGTTCCCAAACTTCTATGAAATTCAGGAATAAGATGGAAAACTAGCACAATTGAACTAACCCAAATCAATAACATGCTATATTAATCAAAGAATAACCAACAAGAACATAATCTAAAGAAACAAACACAATCCGGAAAATAGAAGCCACTCACCAAAAAGAAACTGAACCCAACACCATGTTCTTGCCTTTTAACTTCAAACAAACTCGTCTCTCTCCTTCTCTCTCGTTTATGATCTCCTCTCCCTTAGAAAGCAACCCTCCGGAAGATAAACATCTTCTTCTTCCCTCTTCCTATTTCTTCTTCTTTTCTTCTCTATCTTTCTCAACATCCCTCTATTCTCTTCTTTCTCCTCTCTTTCCCGACCCCTTCTTATTTTTTTATTTTCTTTCTTCTGCTCCACCACCAAAAGCTGCAACAAATACATAAAATTTCAAGCTTGCAGATCAAATCAAGCTATCTTTTTCAGAGAAAAAGTAAATCAAATCGAATTATCAAGCAATCTTTTAACAAAAAGGTAAATCAGATCGAATCTGAGAGAGGGACAGACCGAGATTGAGTGACTGACAGAGTGACGTTGCGAGAACGAGACGAGGTCGTCGTGCCGCTGCCGTCGATCGTCGCAGAGACTGGGTTGAAGGTTTTAAGGAGGTTTGGGTTTTCAGAAATTAGATGAGACAATCAGACTTGAGAGAATGAAGACGAAATCATTGGACTGTACCTCCGTCTTCCACCTAGCCTCCGTCTTCGCCTAGGCAAAGTGAGCTGAACAGTTAATTGAAAAAACCCTAAATTCCCAATCCAACAAAACTCTCTAAGGCCAAAGTGGGAGTGAGAGATGTTAAGGCTCGGGATTTTGCTCGAAGTGAAGAAAGACTCGGGTTTTGCTCTTAGACTTGAAAAACGAAAGTGTGTGTAATGGTGCCCTCGAGTTGTATAAGGCACCACGCATTAATTTTTTTTTTTTTTAATTATTCAGACAACGTATAGAGTTATATATGTTGTCTGAAGTGTAGCAAAGCTGAGGGAATAAAGATGGAAATTTCCCGCCTGTGCAATCAAAATTTCAGTTTTGGCGCTGAGGTTAGACATTTCTCAATCACACAACAAAAATAGTTCATTGTGTTGTAGGAACTTGCAAGCATAACAAACCATTGAAGCCAAATTTACTCGTTTTGGGGAGAGAATGAATGTCATTTTGGAGACTTCTCCAAATTTTGCCACTCACTTGCACAACGGCACATTAAAAACCATTGTATGATGATTTGCAAGTACACTCCTACAACATAAGTAACTAAACTGTTGTACAATTTAGTGGCATCTAGGGTACAATTTGGATCCAAATTTGAGTCCATCTAGGAGGGAAATCCACCGCATTTTTTTTTTGATTCACACAACAGATTATTCTTGTAACCGTTGTGCAATGACCTTCTAAAAAAAATTCAGAATTTTAACCACCTTATACAACGTAAGTTTAGTAAACATGTTGTGTGATTCACTTTCCCACATCACACAACAATTTTTTTTTTTTCGTTGTGTAGAAAGTGTTGTATGTTAAGGTTATTGGCCTAGTGTGTGTAGTCAATGTCTTAAACCTGAAATTTTTTTTTGGAAATTGTCTCTTGTTTTAGTGGATCAACATAATTAAAAATAGAAAGTGATATATGATATGAAGCAAATTACAGACGGTTAAATAGTTAAATGTAATTCATCTTTTTTATTGATTTTATTTTATTAAGTGCAATGTTTATAAAACTATACAAAGGGCCCCAAATTGATCAGGGAAGGAAATTTCCTACCAATTTCCCATAGAAATTATTGGTGGGAAACTTGAATAATAATTTGGTCGTCAAAGTTACTCTTTCTTGGTTGATGATGATGCTTAGTTTGTCCTCTATTGTTAGTTGGCGAGTTCCTCCACCTGAGAGGCATTATTATTACTCACACTGTGAGTGTATAGTCTGTAGTTGAATAGTATAAAGAAGCTAAAAGTTCAAATGCTAAAGTAACTATCAAATGGAATAGGTGAATAACATGCATAAAGAGACTCAGAGCAGGCTACTCAGGCACGGACAGAGAGGGGGCTGCAGCACACCTCAACATCTTGAGAAAAAAATAATGATTATATATATAGACTACGTTATAGTACTTCTAAAAAAAAAATCAAACATATATAATATATATAACAAACTGCAACCGAAAATTCTCTATTTTTCTCCTATTTTCTCCTCTTTTCTGTCGTCCCCTCCGGCCCTCCCCACCTTTTCTTCTCTTTTCTGTCATCTCCTCTTTGTCTTTTCTTTCCTTTTCTCCTCATCTTTTCTCCTCTTGTCTTTCTTCTCTTTTCTGTCGGCCCTCCTCATCTTTTCTTCCCTTTTCTCCTCACCTTTTCTTCTCTTTTATGTCATCCCCTCCTCATCTTTTCTGAATTTCTCCCCTTCCCTCATAATCTCTGCCCAATAACCCAGTTGTCTTGTTTCTCAGACTCAATACTCTCACCTCTTTTTGCACATCAGCGTGAGTCTTTCACCTCTCTCTACCAAGTCACTCTCTCCTCTTCTCAGCAATCTGCTCTCATTCTCTCAACTTTATTGAGGTATCACAGTTCAACTTCTTTTCTATAATGAATTTTTTTTTTATGAAATTAGAATGTAATTTAGATTAAAACTTCGGTATTTTTCTAGATTTCTTGATGTAAGTAATCAAATCTATTGATTCCTAAAAAAAGTACATTCATATTTTCTGAAAAATGATGTTGTTAATTGTTATGGGTGATATTCCAAGTTCGGTTGAGCAAGAACCTTCTAGTTATGTAAGAGTAGAGTTTCGTGAAATTGATGTTACAATAAATATTTACTTGTTTTAGTACATTTTTATATGCTAGATTAAAAATGGCAAGCAGCGGTAGAGGTGGAAATGATCCAGCATGGAAGTACGCAACTCCCGTCGAAGGAAATCGAAATGGTACAACATGTATATTTTGTTTTGCCACTTTTAAAAGTGGAGGAATTACAAGATTGAAGAGTCATTTATCAGGTTATGATCCTCATAAGAGTGTAAAGAAATGTGATAAGGTGCCACCGGAGATAAAAACAGAGGTGATAGCATGGATAAAGAGAAAAGATTCTATTAAGCAAGAAAAGGCAGCTGTTCAAGATGATATTAGAGAAGAACTCCGTAATGATTATCTTGGCAATCAAACAAGTCTGTACAATGACGATGATGACAATGATGATGATGATGATGGATTTCAGTATCCACCAGACACGCACCCTGCAGAACGACAAGATTATCGTGCTGCAGTAAGACGATCAATCGTAGATCGTGATAAGAACTCTCAGTTTAGTAGAAGTGCAAGATTTCAATTTCTAAAACAATCGAGAGGCGGTAGTAGCAGTCAACAACCGCAACAAGTTGATTGATCAAAAACCTATCGGTACACATTTCCTGAGCCTCCAGTAGCAATGCCATCAAAAGATAGTCGATCAGAACAAAGCACAATTAAATCATTACTAAAAGGTGGTAGAGAACTATTGGCAACAATGGTGTCCAAATACCACATATATGATGCTGTCCCTTTTAACAAAGCTGATTCTCCACATTTCCAAAACATGTTGACTACAGCTGGAAATCTAGGTAAATTATATTGTGTTTACATATTTCTTCATGGACAATTATGTTAAGTAGAATTTATATAATGAACATTCCTATAAAATAAATCATTTTCTTGTTTAGGTCCTGGTGTAAAGCTTCCTACCTCCTATGAAATTCAGACTCGTTACTTAGAGAATGAGTACACAGAAATGAAAAGGTATGTGGATACTCGCAGAGAAACCTGGAAAATATATGGATGCACTATCATGTGTGATGGATGGACTGGCCCAACCAAAATGTCTATTCTAAATTTCATGGTGTATTCAAAAGATTCAACTGTGTTTTTGAAGTCTGTAGATGCTTCACATATGAAAAAAAATGCTCAGTACATAGAACTATTGTTAGATGAGATTATCCAAGATGTTGGACCAGAAAATGTTTTCCAGATTGTCACTGACAATGCATCAGCATTTAAAAAGGCCGGAAGGGAACTACAGAAAAAATATCCGTTGTTCTGGATCCCGTGTGCTGCCCATTGCATCGATTTGATATTTGAAGATATCGGGAAGCAAGAGACTGTTTCCACTGTCGTCAAATGGGCTCAAAGTGTAACTAACTACATCTACAATCATGGTTGGGTACTGGCTGAAATGAGGAGCATCACAAAGGGAGATTTGATTCGACCGGGTAAAACTCGATTTGCGACAAATCACATTGCCATCAACAGTATTTTGAAGAAGAAATCTGATTTGAGAAAATTGTTTACAAGTAGCGCATGGAATGAGAATGCAGCGAGCAGGACCAGAGATGGCAAAAGGATAGAAAAAAGAGTCTTCGATGGGACATTTTGGGATGGCATGGAAGCAGTCCATAAAATTTATAAGCCATTGTATGAGATTCTTCGAATTGTTGACACAGAAATTCAGCCAACCATGCGCATATTATATGTTGTGTTTGAAACTGACATCGAGGACTTGAGTTAATTTAAGGTTCTTGCACTTCAAATACGGTTCACTACCTTGAGCTTAACAGTTGCAACTTTCACATTTCCCTAAGATATCAGATGCTGCTATGGTTAGTTTCGACTTCTGAAATGAATGTACGAGAAACAACATATAATATGGGCATGGTTGGCTGAATTTCTGTGTCAACAATTCGAAGAATCTCATACAATGGCTTATAAATTTTATGGACTGCTTCCATGCCATCCCAAAATGTCCCATCGAGGACTCTTTTTTCTATCCTTTTGCCATCTCTGGTCCTGCTCGCTGCATTCTCATTCCATGCGCTACTTGTAAACAATTTTCTCAAATCAGATTTCTTCTTCAAAATACTGTCGATGGCAATGTGATTTGTTGCAAATCGAGTTTTACCTGGTTGAATCAAATCTCCCTTCATGATGCTCCTCATTTCAGCCAGTACCCAACCATGATTGTAGATGTAGTTAGTTACACTTTGAGCCCATTTGACGACAGTGGAAATAGTCTCTTGCTTCTCGATATCTTCAAATATCAAATCGATGCAGTGGGCAGCACACGAGATCCAGAACAGCGGATATTTTTTATGTAGTTCCCTTCTGGCCTTTTTAAATGCTGATGCATTGTCAGTGACAATCTGGAAAACATTTTCTGGTCCAACATCTTGGATAATCTCATTTAACAACAGTTCTATGTACTGAGCATTTCTTTTCATATGTGAAGCATCTACAGACTTCAAAAACACAGTTGAACCTTTTGAATACACCATGAAATTTAGAATAGACATTTTGGTTGGGCTAGTCCATCCATCACACATGATAGTGCATCCATATATTTTCCAGGTTTCTCTGTGAGTATCCACATACCTTTTCATTTCTGTGTACTCATTCTCTAAGTAACGAGTCTGAATTTCATAGGAGGTAGGAAGCTTTACACCAGGACCTAAACAAGAAAATGATTTATTTTATAGGAATGTTCATTATATAAATTCTACTTAACATAATTGTCCATGAAGAAATATGTAAACACAATATAATTTACCTAGATTTCCAGTTGCAGTCAACATGTTTTGGAAATGTGGAGAATCAGCTTTGTTAAAAGGGACAACATCATACCACCTTTTAGCACGATAATCTTGTCGTTCTGCAGGGTGCGTGTCTGGTGGATACTGAAATCCATCATCATCATCATCATTGTCGTCATCGTCATTGTACAGACTTGTTTGATTGCCAAGATATTCATTGCGGAGTTCTTCTCTAATATCATCTTGAACAGCTGCCTTTTCTTGCTTAATAGAATCTTTTCTCTTTATCCATGCTATCACCTCTATTTTGATCTCTGGTGGCACCTTATCACATTTCTTTACACTCTTGTGAGGATCATAACCTGATAAATGACTCTTCAATCTTGTAATTCCTCCACTTTTAAAAGTGGCAAAACAAAATATACATGTTGTAGCATTTTGATTTCCTTCGACGGGAGTTGCGTACTTCCATGCTGGATCATTTCCACCTCTACCGCTGCTTGCCATTTTTAATCTAGCATATAAAAATGTACTAAAACAAGTAAATATTTATTGTAACATCAATTTCACGAAACTCTACTCTTACATAACTAGAAGGTTCTTGCTCAACCAAACTTGGAATATCACCCATAACAATTAACAACATCATTTTTCAGAAAATATGAATGTACTTTCTTTTAGGAATCAATAGATTTGATTACTTACATCAAGAAATCTAGAAAAATACCAAAGTTTTAATCTAAATTACATTCTAATTTCATCAAAAAAATTCATTATAGAAAAGAAGTTGAAGTGTGATACCTCAATAAAGTTGAGAGAATGAGAGCAGATTGCTGAGAAGAGGAGAGAGTGACTTGGTAGAGAGAAGTGAAAGACTCACGCTGATGTGCAAAGAGAGGTGAGAGTATTGAGTCTGAGCAACAAGAGAACTGGGTTATTGGGCAGAGATGAGGAGGGAAGGGGAGAAATTCAGAAAAGTTGAGGAGGGGATAGTAGAAAAGAATACTTCAATTTAGGGTTAATTTGATGATTCTATTCATCCCACAATGAGGGTATATATACAAGTACAAAGGAGTAGTCTAACTCTAATAGAAAACAATCTTTCCATAATTACGGAATATCCTCATTAAATAAAATCCTAATTACATACAGATTTACAGCGATTCTACACTCCCCCTCAAGTTGGTGCATAGATATCTATGATGCCCAACTTGTCAACTGAGCTGTCAAATACCTTCCTGGACACTCCTTTAGTAAGAACATCAGCTAATTGCTCCTCTGAGTTTACAAATGGAAAGTGAATAATCTTTCTGTCAAGATTTTCTTTAATAAAATGACGGTCAACCTCCACATGCTTTGTTCTATCATGCTGGACTGGATTATGTACAATCTCAATGGCAGCTGTATTATCACAATGCAAATCCATAGGCTTTTTAAGCTTGTATCCCAGTTTAGGGGTACCTGAGGTGGATCATTCTGACAGGGATCTTCAGTTGGTGATGCCGAAGGGGAAATATCTTGTGTGTGAGCTTCAGATATGTCTTGATTTTGATTCAAACTATCCAAAAAAGTTGTCTCTTCTGTCTCGGAATTCACAACACTATGTTCGGCAGTTACATTTTCTATTTCGGAATTCGCGACACTTCGTTCGGCAGTCGCATTTTCTGTTTCGGAATTTGCAACACTTCATTCAGCAGTCGCATTGTCTATTTCAGAATTTACAATGCTCTGTTCGGCAGTCGCATTGTCTATTTCGGAATTTACAATGCTCTGTTCGGCAACTGCTTTTCTGTTTCTGAATTTCTACCTTCAAATCTATCCTCCAAATTTTCCAAGTCTTCAAAGACATCAAAATCAATAATAGAACGAGAACGAGGATTCCCTTCACAACCTCTCTCCCCCTGAAGGGAAGAATGAGAAGCTCCCCCTGAGTAGTAAGGCTCGAATTCACGAAAAGCAACATCAAGAGAGACATGTATAGTGCCAGTAAGAGGATCATAACATCGATAACCCTTCTGAAAGTCAGCATAACCAACAAAGATACACTTACGGGCACGGGGATCAAGCTTGCTGCGTTGAGGCTTGGGAATATGAACATAGGTTGTGCACCCAAACAGCCGGGGCTCCAAATTAGGCATAGAAGGGATGGTAAAGTGTATGAAGCTTCTGATGAGGATTCTGAAACTCAATCACCCGTGAAGGAGTACGGTTGATAAGATATGCTGCTGATTTTACTGCTTCTCCCCAATAGGACCGAGGTACATTCATGCCAAACAAGGAAGCACGAACAACTTCCATCAATTGCCTGTTCTTCCGTTCTGCTAAACCATTCTGTTGAGGAGTATAAGAATTAGAGGTTTGATGACGAATTCCATGTGACCAGCAAAACTCAATCATAGGGCCATTCACAAACTCTCCACCATTGTCAGACTGAAACACTCTAATAGATTTTTGATACTGAGTTGCCACCATTTTGTGAAATTCGGTAAACATGCCAAATACATCACTCTTATTCTTCAGTAATGATACCCATGTCATGTGAGTACAATGATCAATAAACGTTACATAATATCGAGCTCCAGAAAGAGAAGGAATTTTCGCAGGACCCCAGACATCAGAGTGAATTTTCATAAAAGGAACAGGACTTTTATTAAGACTTGGTGAATATGGAACACGGTGGCTCTTGGCTAGTTCACAAATGTCACAATGGAAATCCAAATCACTGACAACAGAAAACAAATGAGGTTGCAGCTTCTTAAGATAACTAAAAGATAGATGACCTAAACGGCGATGCCATAACCATATAGCTTCCTTCGCATTCTCTACCCCAGTGATCTGATCAGCTTGCCCCAAAAGATGCTTCTGGTTCTCTCCAGTCTCTGTCAGATCCAGGTAGTATAATTTCCCCCTTCTAACACCATAACTAAGGATTCGCCGAGTCAGAATGTCCTGAAACACACAGAAAGACGGATAGAAGGTCACAATACATGCAAGAGCTAAAATAATTTGACCAACAGACAGGAGATTATAAGCTAGTGATGGCACAACTAAGACAGATTCAAGGGTTAATGTATCAGATAAAACAATAGAACCTTCTTCGGTGACCGGAGTTGGAGTACCATCAGCAGTAGAGACAACAACCTGAGGGGAATGTCTAAGGTTTTTCACAAGATTAGGGTCATTGGTCATATGATCAGATGCACCTGTATCAATTATCCATGTATTATTCAAAGTAACCTTACCCTTCATACCTGATTGCACTACATTAGCGGAGGCATTGTCTAGACGCTGTTCCTCTGTAGTAGCAATGGCGGCCTTGCCCAGATTCTTTCGTGGTTTCTTGGTGAAGTCCCACCAATCAGGGTAACCAATCACTTCATAGCACCGCTCTTTGCTATGACCTAGTTCCCCACACACAATGTAATTTCTATTTGCATATGGATTTGGTTTACCTAGAGGACGATGTGAGAAGCCTGGAGGAGGACCTGGTTTGCGTTGGACATCCATAATAGAGGATTCTATAGGTATCGAATGCCCCATTGCATGTTTCTCTGATTGCACCTTGCGAATGTAAGCATAGCTCTGCTCCAAAGAGAATTTAGGTTCCTTGCGCAGGATTTCTCCACGTACCTGATCATACTCTAGGTCAAGTCCACTCAAAAACATGTGAACACGCATCCGGGACATCGCTGAGGTCTCTTGAACTACAGCTGCAACATTATCATTCTGAGAGGCCACCCTTTGATCAATCTCCTGGAACATCGCCACTAACTCATTATAGTAGGTAGGAATAGGCCGTCCATTTTGCTTTGCTTCAAAACACTTCTTGTTCAATTCAAAGATCCGGGTTTCATTAGAATCATCATAAAAAGTTTTCTCTACAGCTTCCCAAATATCTTTTGCAGTAGGGAGACGAATATACCGCTTCATAAGAGAGGACTCCATGGAGTCAATGAGCCAACTTTTCACCTTTTCATTGTCCGTGGCCCAACCTTCATACTCTGCAGAATTTATGGCGGGTTCAGCCTTCACTCCGGTCAGATAACCAACCTTCCCTCGTGCTCCAATGCACATCCGCATGAGAGGAGCCCATATGGCGTAGTTGGATTCATTCAAGACAACACTTGTTGGGAACGCAGAGTTGTCTTGTTGGGTGGTGTAGTGGTGATGGATGACTTGTGAGGATGGCACCATTGCCTTTTTGGGATTTGACTATTCGCCATCAATTACAGGTCCGGCCATTGAGGAATTCAGGATTTTTGCAGGATTGGGTTTTCTAGGGTTTCAAGATGGATCTGAATTTTTTTTGAAAAAAAGGTAGGGTGATGGTGGTTTGGAATTCAATGGTGGTGGTACGCAGCGGTTTGTGGTGTTATTCAGGATTCAGGATTCAAAGGATGCAGCGCAAGTTCAAAGGATTGACCCTGCTCTGATACCAAGTAGAAAAGAATACTTCAATTTAGGGTTAATTTGATGATTCTATTCATCCCACAATGAGGGTATATATACAAGTACAAAGGAGTAGTCTAACTCTAATAGAAAACAATCTTTCCATAATTACGGAATATCCTAATTAAATAAAATCCTAATTACATACAGATTTACAGCGATTCTACAGGGATGACATAAAAGAGAAGAAAAGGTAAGGAGAAAAGGGAAGAAAAGATGAGAAGGGCCGACAGAAAAGAGAAGAAAGAGAAGAGGAGAAAAGGAAAGAAAAGACAGAGAGGACATGACAGAAAAGAGAAGAAAAGGGAAGAAAAGGTGGGAAGGGCCGGAGGGCACGACAGAAAAGAGGAGAAAATGGGAGAAAAATAGAGAATTGTCGGTTGCAATTTGTTATATATATTATATATGTTTGATTGTTTTTTAGAAGTACTATAACGTAGTCTATATATATAATCATTATTTTTTTTTTCTCAAGATGTTGAGGTGTGCTGCAGCCCCCTCTCCGTCCGTGCCTGAGTAGCCTGCTCTGAGTCTCTTTATGCATGTTATTCACCTATTCTATTTGATAGTTACTTTAGCATTTGAACTTTTAGCTTCTTTATACTATTCAACTATAGACTATACACTCACAGTGTGAGTAATAATAATGCCTCTTAGGTGGAGGAACTCGCCAACTAACAATAGAGGACAAACTACGCATCATCACCAACCAAGAAAGAGTAACTTTGACGACCAAATTATTATTCAAGTCTCCCACCAATAATTTCTATGGGAAATTGGTAGGAAATTTCCTTCCCTGATCAATTTGGGGCCCTTTGTATAGTTTTATAAACATTGCACTTAATAAAATAAAATCAATAAAAAAGATGAATTACATTTAACTATTTAACCGTCTGTAGTTTGCTTCATATCATATATCACTTTCTATTTTTAATTATGTTCATCCACTAAAACAAGAGACAACTTCCAAAAAAAATTTCAGGTTTAAGACACAGACTACACAGTAGCTTCGTTATTCCTCACTTTTTCAAGATGCATAGCCAAAATTTAATACTCCGTACTCTGCAGTCTCTTCTCATCATGTCATCCATAGATGGTTCCTTGACTTCCTTCTACAATGTCATTTGGCCTCATTTGAATAATTGAACCTTTATGGCTTTGTCTTCTTTCTATTATTCAACTACAGAGTTACAAACTACATACAAAGTTACAGAAATAGTCACAGACTACACAGTACCAAATCTCTCCTCACACAGATTTGCATTTAGACTTTTAGAGAATTACTTCTCACCCAAAATCGCCTTGAGGGTATTTATCCAATTCTCCTCACCTAGATTCGCCTTGAGGGGATTTTCTACTCACCTAGATTCACCTTGAGGGGATTTCTCCTCACTCAAATTTGCCTTTAGGAAATCTCTCTTCACACAGATTTTCATTTAGAGAATTATTGAGTTTTTTTAATTATTTTTACCTCAAATTTTACAGATATTTCCTCACTTTATCGAGATATATCGCAAATGTCTAATATATCGGGGATATTTGACGATGTCGGAGAAATTTCGCAGAAACAGTGACAGATAAGATATTTAACCCCCTAGATATATCAGTCCGTCGAAAAAAGGAGATATCGGGGGATATATCGGAAATATCGCAGAGATTTAGAACCTTGACAACAACAGTTTAGGAAGAGTATACTTTTGAGTAGATGTTATGCTCAGTAAAAACATAGTCAAGCAGAAAAGGTTGTTACTTGCTGCCTCTAGAGGATCTCTATATACAAGTAAACAACATTGCAGCATGTAAAATTTGATTCCTTCATATGTCAGACGCTATGGTTAGTCAAACTGATGGTCCCTTAATGACTCAAATTGACTTGTTAAATGAATTATTTATGAGATACAACTTTAGTTTTCACCACTCGTTTGTTAACAGTGAAGAGGAGGATAGTTAGAAATAGGTTACCAGTGTTTCCATTAGACCTTTATCTTGTACATTTTGATATCTGTAGTGTTCTTAAACTCTTGAAGCTTCTTAAGCTTGCACTTGAGAACTGCCATTTAAATTTTAAAACTAATCGAACAGTAATATTTGTATGATTGTACTGTTGCTCAAAGAGCTTGTTTAGACTTGTGAAATGATGTATGAGAAAAAATTAGTTTCTTCTGCAGATCATTTACATAGAAGACGGATAGAGGATAGTTACAAATAGGTGGCTAAAGTTTCAGCTTGGTTTGGAAAAAGACTAGGTTCAAGTAAGAGACTTGTACTTAGCAGGTTCAGCTAGTTTCTTCTTGCATACTGATTATCAGGGGATGTGTTTGAACTCTAATTACAACTGCTGTATTTTTCTTTAGATTTTTAAAAATGAACAAAGAATTGGTTGGGTCAGTTGCACTGTTATCACAATAGATGAGGCAGTACTGTAATTTGTTTGTATCTTTAGTTAGGTTGCTTGCTGTAGAAAATGGTTTGCCACTTTTATCTTCATATGATCTTGGGATTGATTGATTTGGCGTTTTAAGATTGAAAGAAAGCTAATAGAAAATGAAAGCTCTTACTGCTGAAGTAATTTCTACTTGGTCACAACTTGACATTAAGTTGTTGGCTGGTGCTCAAATTAGGAAATCATTTGTACCTTGACTAGAATTGATGAGGAAGTTAAGGAAAGTTAACCTGCTTTCACTGAAGTAAACAAATATTAGCTTATATGCCATCATTATAGGAAAGAAACTACTAATGCACTGCCACTTTTATTTAATCATTAGGAGATTTAAGTGTCAGTCAATGAGGTAGTGTCATTGTGTTTATTTTAGTAGTCAGTGCAGTTGTAAAACAATTTCTTTAGTTATAAAAGTCGGTCCTATACACAAACATAATATTGACTCTGAAATTTTGGAGCCTTCTCTAAATGCTGAATATGTCGATGAGTTTGTTTTTTGGTACCTTTGATGGTTTTGTGATTATGTTATATTACATGGGTTATGCTGCCTTTATACTTTGCTCTAATCTTGTTGGTGTTTTTAGATGATTTGTTCAGTTATGCAAGCAAATTGTTTGTTTTTTTAATGACTTGACCAAACTTTAATTTTCTTGCAGTTTGTACATGGAAAAGAAAATCTACATCCAACTTCTTTCCCTGCCAAGAACAAATCCGAGGTTAGCAGTAGGATAAGTGCTAATTAGTTGCCAAATTTTGACATATTCAGCTACTTAAATTGCTACTGTGTGTTTGTTCTGTTATTGTTGCCCAGGCTCAGATGTGCGAGTCTACAAGTAGCTCAGGATTATGCACTCCCAGCCTGAAGTCCCACTTTGCCTATCAGGTCATGGCATCCATAGAAGCAGCAGCATTAACCTCATCGCCAAAGCCAAATAACACCATTGATTTGGAAAATGAAAAATGGAATAACCCTTCACCAAGAATGTTGGATGCAACTAACAGTTGTAAACTAATTTTCAAAGTCTTGCTATTGGTTAAATTTCTACTCAGTTTGGCCTATTATAGTTTGTAGAGTCATCCACTATTGTTGTGCAGGGACATATGTGTGAAGTGATGGCAAAAATAATGGAAGTCTAGGTTGCTAGAG
This sequence comes from Rosa chinensis, assembly GCF_002994745.2. Lineage (NCBI taxonomy): Eukaryota > Viridiplantae > Streptophyta > Magnoliopsida > Rosales > Rosaceae > Rosa > Rosa chinensis. The sequence continues at coordinate 33,210,465 of NC_037091.1, read as the reverse complement.
CTATTGTTAGCATGATTGGCTAGTTTGGTATTAAGTTCTACTCTGCATATCTTGTTGCTGAGAAGGAAGAGGAAGGAACTGTATAGAGGAAGTTGATGGAGAGAAGGAAATGGACAAGTACAATATGTTTCTGGCCTTGATGTTTTTGGACTTTATGTTTAGGTAGGATTATTGGATTAGTATGTTGATGTTGGGATGATGATGTAATGAACTGGTTTTGAATGTTCAATCAATGGATGTGTTTTCGAATGTGTTAGTCAATTGGTTTTAGTAATATATGTCTTGTGACTCTCTCTTATGCCATTTCATTCCAAATAAAAATTGTTGTCTAACAATGGAACATCATAAAATGGAATTCAAAAACTGCTGTATGAACAATTTAACTACAATATTTTTCAAACACTTTCAATTGTCCAACGAAAAAAGACACAACAATAAAGTACCATGTTCTGTAGTATCAAACCCAAACACACAATGCTTTCTACAAACTTCTGTTGTTTTGCTTCAATTCATACAACAGCGTTATCTCAAAAAAATGATGTAGAACATTTAAAGGGACAACAGTTTCTACACAACTGTTCTTGTCAAACTTTGCTTCAAAAGTTACTTTCCATGAGATTGCTGCCGACTTAATATGACTTGCACAATGGACTCTACACAGTCGTATGTCGTCCTTTTTGGTATTCAGACAACATGCATATTAATGCTAGCGCTTGTCCAAATTGGATTCAGACAACAGTTTCGTGATGTCATTTGATACCTGCATCAGACGGCAGGAGTATTAACAACAGCAATTTTCACTATCAGACGACAGTTTTTCACTGTCATCTGATTCATTTTTTGGCATAGTGATAATATCAATTTGTTCAGGATGACGTGTTGACAGGACTCGCCCCAGATTTCACCTTGAAATCCGAAGTGGCCCTGCTGGGCCCACCTTAGAAGAAATTCTACCAAAACTTTGGCAGAACTTCCCTTAAAAGTGGACTACCCAAAACCTGTAGAAAAACATTTATACTTCTAATATCAAATACCATCCTCACCTAGAGCCACCCTGCTCCCCAAGTCACAACATCTTCTATTTCACAAGTACAAGTATCAACTTGACAACATTAATCCCACAGATTATCAGAGCAAATCTAATCCACTAGGTAACAAGGAAAACAGAAATAGAATGAATACGTGGAAGCTATGCTGTTGACTATGCCTCGACTCCATGTACGCCCGACCTCAACTAACCTAGCCTGCAAACTGGGCATTTGAAACAGAAAGGCCCAGGGGAAAGTAATTGAAAAACTCGTTAGTGTGAGTGGACAAAAATAAATAAATAAGATAATTTAAATGAAGCAAAACTTTAATACTTTCCCACGTAGTTAAACTTATAAAATCTCGATACATGCAACATTAGAAAACATATTTCTTTATTCTCAAAATCCCGTGAAATCATACCAGCCCCGCTGGTTAAGAATAAACATAAAGTAAGGGGAAGATGAATATTACCATACAACGAAGGAGTCTCCCAGACTCAGGTCGGAGCCTCCCAGGCCCTATCCTCGACTTTGACTCACAAACACAAAGTAAGTGAGGAGGAGCCTTGACTGCCACTCACGTGAGGAGGAGAAATAAACGAACAACTTATATCAACCCAAGTATGGTGAAGAATATCATTCAAAAACCAGTAAATCCATAAAGCTTCCCCAAAATCTCGCCAAAGAAAGCACGAGTACGGTTCCCAACCATACTCGGTAAATCTTGTGATAATTCCACTAAAATCGACAATGTGTCCCACACGTCAAGATAATCTCAAATCAGTCGCAAATAGGTGAGATCAAATTATAAATCGTAAAACAAAAATAAAACCAAATCCAAAATCATCATTAAGGCATTCCTAATGCTAAAACTGAAAGTCGATAAATAAATAAGAAATATAACTCCATCGAAATCCTATTTCAAAAATCACAAATCAACGAACAAAAATATATTTAATTCCAGAAACCACCACGGAAAATAATTCGTCGAAAATCATTAATAAATCATAAATCATACTTTATTCCAAAATTCACAATATCCTTCTAAAACGTAGAGCCAAAATCATTCTGAAAACAAATCATATGCTTGAAATATATAATATGATAATTAAATAAAGCATTAATTCAAGCAATAAATGCATGCATCATTATTTAAAACAAAAGTCCACTCACAATACTATTTTGGTGACCACACATACGGGTTTCTTCATCGAGCAGTAGCTTGGTACATCGCCCTGTACATAATTATTCGCAAATTAAATACGATTCTAAAATAAAATCCTCGTAAACTAACTTCTCCATTTCTTCTCCAATTTAACCCAAACTTCACCACTAATATCAATCCATCGATTAGAGTATTCCATAGAGGGTACAAGGAAATCCGAATGTCGGATTCCAATAAATCAACATCAAACTTCTCCAATTTCTACAAAAAACACATTTACAAGCTCTACAACAATTATAAGGTTTAACTAGCCAAAAACAGAACCCATAACACTACCCTACGCACCACCACGCGCGATCTACAGTGGCAGTGTGTGGGCCCCAAGCGCTGCCGGCCAACTTCACCTTCAGCCACAACATCTACTCTACAAGTCTAACACTTTTCACAACTACAACAAGTTTATCTTGAATCACTCGAAATTGGCCGGTAAAGAAAATCCAGAAATTTCAAACCCTAGAATCTGGAATTTCTTTGATTCTTCCTCCACACTGTGAATTGGAGCTAGTAGCTTGAGGGGAAATGATCTACAGCTCAAGGCACGTCGATTGGACTAGGTATTGTCGCCGGAGATAGCCGAAAAAGGAAGAAATCGCCCGAAAATATCAACTGCTACAACATACTTCTAAGCTTCAATTCGTACTTCTCTTGCCAAATCGGTCGTGACCCACGACCACAAGCATGTAGGAGAGGAGGAGATGTGTCGACCGCCACTGGGGGCTCACCGTTTGGTGGCCGGATGGCGGCAAATCGAAGAAGGAAAAGGAAGGAGGCCGATGCGGGGGGGAGAGAGAGAGAGAGAGAGAGAGAGAGAGAGAGTCATCCTTGGGGTGGGGGTGTAGGTTTCCCGAAAATGGAAACTTACCTCAGTACAAATCCTATATATAAAGTTACCATGAATAGTAACTTTCACATATTAGGCCATAACTTTTGCATACAAACACCGATTTTTACATACCATATATGCATAGACTCGGTTTAACGTCCTCTATGAAGGAATTTTTCTCAAATTTTGACCTGAACAAAAAGTAAACTTTTAGAGCCACTAAAAGTATCGAAACAGAGTAAAAAAATAAAAGTAATTGTCGTTTACCATTTTAGCCACATCGTCCTCTTGCATTAATGATCGTGGCCCACGTAAAACTACCGCTCTTTATTTCAATTATAGACCTCAGCAAAATAATAAAGTGGTTGGATTCAAAAGAAGAGCAAGAAGGTGTTACTTGTATATTCTTAATTATGTATTCTTTTAAGTCTATTCAATCAATTCTTTAACTCTTTAACTCTATATATTCTTAATTATATAACATATATAATAAAAATAAAAATAAATATAAAATAATACAAAACCGCCTGGGCGCTAGTCCCCTGGCCACTGCCCTACTAGCGCCTAGCGATTTTTCAAACCTTGCTTTTGAGTATTTATTTATTATGAGATTTATTTATGATTTTATGACTTATTGAGATATTGAGTTTTATCGAGTTTCAATTTATCGAGTATTTGATTTTTGCTTTCAATGATTTATTGATGATTATATTTGAGTATCAATATTTTATTGAGATTTCATGATTTAATGATTTCAGTTTATTTGAGGAGGTAAATTTTTTTTTTTTTTTTTTTTGGGAATGAAAAACTTCATTAGGGGACAAGCCCAAGGGCCCAACAAAAGCTTAACAGGCCAAGAGATATTACAACCAAATAGGGAAAAGGACAAATCCTACTAAAAACCAGCTCAGTTAATACCTATAGGAAAGTCCTAGAACAGAAAGTGCCAAAATACTACTCCAATCACATCTCCACTGCGTGTGGGCAGGGGAGACCGTCGTTTTTGAGAACTAAGGGAAGGTGGCGGCTAATTAGCCCATCTCAGAGGACCCACCCTCCCAATGGCACGCGAAGCTGCACGATGGGCAGCATGATTCGCTTCATGGGGAATCCAAACCCATTTGCAATCCTCGAAGATAGTAGCTTTTCTTCGAATCTGTTGGATAATTGGGTACGTTTTCCAGTTTTTGCACCTGACAAAATCTTTTAAATCACCTATGACCTCTTTTGCATCTGATTTCAAAGCAAACCCTGTACATATTCAAGGAAGTAGCGAAACTCCCTCAAGAAGAGCTTCAACTTCTTTAACGGATCCACAGGAGGTCGAAGTTGCCGAGCTAGCTAGGAACTCTCCAGTAGAATTATGAATAACAACTCCTAGGCCTGACTTATCTGGAGGATGCCAGGATGAATCACAGTTCACTTTGCGAAAATCCTAAGGAAGGGTTGACCATCGGGGCCTATCTGCAAGCTAAGGAGTCAATTGCTGGGGTGATGCATCAACAACCTATTGGGAAGAATTGAAAGCAGACAAGAACTCTGAAGCTAGTGCAAAGGCAGAATAGATGGTTCGATTAGGAGACAAGTCCTTATGCTGATACACAAAGAGTTAAAGATACACCTGGCTTTCCAAATGGCCTAGCAAATTAAGCTAGTCCAGGTAAGTACCCACTTTCTTTTTGAACAAATTTGATGAGAGCTTGTGATCTTTAGAAACCAGGCTTCAATTGTTGTGAATCCCTGTTTGTCCACATGAAATCCTAGGGGAGGAGCCAAACCACATAGCTTCTACCCAAGGACAGAGGAAGAGCAGGTGCTTGAAAGTTTCCTCTTCTAATCCACAGATGGGACACAATAGGGCAGGGCCGGTCCTGAGCTTTTTGATGCCCAGGGCGAAATTTTTTGTGTGTGCCCAACTAGTCTAAATAGGCATGTAATAATTATTTCAAATGTCATACTCTAAATCTTTTTTTAAGGGGCTATTACATAGAGAAACATTATACAACGGGAACATAAAGTGATAAAACCAGAACCCCGTATAAAAAAGTTTACAAATCATCTAAAATGATGTCTTCTTGCATTTCTTGAAGCAAAATCATCAATTATCTTTTTCATAGTCAACATTTGGCAACATATTTCTTTCAATGGTTAAAATAGTTAATCCATTCAGCCTATCTTGAGTCATGTAGTCCGCATATAAGATTTTAATAATTTTAATTTCAAAAAACTTGATTTTAATAATTTTAATTTGAAAAAAAATTCTTTCAACTGATGCTACCGTCATCGGTATAGTCAATAAAATCATGTAGACAACCATAACACTTGGAAACATATCCATTTTCTTTGCAAACTCCATAATTTAAATGGATGTCCAAGGCCTATCTGTTTCATATGCCTCATTTGGCATCATCTCCAGCAAAATTTGTAACTCCATAAGCAAATATTTCGCATCAATATCAAAACCCTCACCACTTCTCAAAGTAGTTTCAAGATTCAAACAACAGCTTTTCAATTTTGATCGAGACTAACTTGCAAATCTAACTTCACCTAATATTGAAAATTTAAAACCGATGAATGAGCAAGTTGTTAGAAATCACTTTGAATAATAATTGATAAACACTGGAGCATAGAATAATACTTGAAACTCTGAAATTGAGTAAACGTTGCAACCAATTTAAAGAAAAAATTTGTTGGGTTTCAAGATTTGGGACTTGAGAGAGAGAGAGAGAGAGAGAGAGAGAGACTTTTGCCGAAACTATTCTTTTCACTAGCTGCTACGATGAAGTGAAGAAGAAAGAGGAGGAAGAGGAGAATCTGGAGAGATGGAGAAGAATGATTGCGGGCTTGCGGCTAAGTGGAAAGAGATGGGAGTATATAAAGTATACTTAAATTATTAAAAAGAAAAAAAGAACAAAGAAAGAGAAGCGATTAAAAAGATATTATAGGAGTGTATAGGGTATGTTTTGTATTTTATTAGAGAAAAAGATTTTATATAGCATAAAGTATAATAAAAAAGAAAAAAAGAACAAAGAAGGAGAAAAAGATGGGGTAGTACGGTGCTGGCAGAGAGACATAGAGAAATGGGAGTGAGGGAGTCCATAGGGCATAGGCTAGGGTTTTGACTGTTTTGTATTTTATAATAAAAAATTTATTAGAGAAAACTATAGTATAGAGAAATGGGAGAGAAATCTGGTGCCCCATCATTCTTGGGCCCTGGGCTGTCGCCAACATTGCCCATGGGCAAGGCCGGCCCTGCAATAGGGAAGTAGAAAGTTTCCTCTTAAAGAGATAGTAGATAGTCGGTGTAGCCCCATTGAGTACCCGTCACAGAAATAGCTTAATCTTGGGTAAAGTCTCAATCTTCTAGAGAGACTTCCAGATTTTTGGGTCAATAGTGTAGGATGCTTAGGTATAAAAATGGTCATGTGAAACCAATGATAGCCAGACTTGACCGAAAGGCACCCATTTTTATTCCAAGGCCACACTAGCCATTCATGGCCCCCTCATCTCTAATAGGAATTCTCAAAATGAAGTTGACTGCATCAGGATGGAGGTTGTTGCTTATGCTATTAAGGTCCCAGAATTTTGACTCCAAGTTAATTAGAGAGTTGACTAGGATGAGGGAAGTAGGGTTCCCAGCAGTAGGCCTAAGAACCTCAATATGAGGAAGGGGACCCAATTATATTCCCATATCCTAATAGAAGAGCCAGAGATGACTTGCCAAAGATTACCCTTCAGTATAATATTTTTAGCTTCCAGTAAGCTAGACCAACTCCATGAGGCCCTGTTGTAACCTTTAACAGCTTCATAGACATTGCAATTGGGAAAATATCTAGCTTTTAGAACTTGTGCCCATAGTGAATGTAGTTCATGGATTAGACGCCAACATTGTTTGGCAAAAAGGGCCAAGGTGAAGTGGTGCAGATCCCATCCTGCCTTCCTGTTTGGGTGTCCCCAAAATATTTCAACTCGCCCATGAAGCTTATTACTACTATGATCAGATCCCCACCAGAAATTCCCCAGAGATGAGTTGACTTCAATGCAAAAGTTCTTTGGAAGTAAGAAACAGCTCATGGGGTAAGCTGGTATCGCTAAGGCCATTGATTTCAATAGGACTTCTCTCCCAACAAGAGATAAATTGCCAATTTTCCAACCCTCCAATTTTCTGCTCACGCATTCCTTTTTATAAGCTAGTGCTACTTTCTTAGACTATCCCATACCGTAGGTAATCCAAGAAAGGTACTCGAATTGTCAGCCTCCATAAAGCCAAGTAGGTCGGTCACACATTAAGAAAGCCATTTGTGTAGGAGTGTATTGCTTGTCCAAAAGCTATCAAGTTAAGTAATACTCATGAAAGATCAGCATAAGCTGCCAACAATTAGCCAGTGTAGCCTTAATGAAGAATAATGCATCATTAACAAAAAATAAATGGGAAATGGTGGGGCAGCCAATGCATAACCTGATACACAGTAGAGATTTATCATTTACAGCTCTAGCCAACAGTAGGAAAGCACTTTGCTTACTAACAGGAAAAGATAAGGGGAGTGGGGATCCCACTGCCTTAATCCTCTAAAATTTAGAAGAACTTCCCTAGGCTTCCATTCAGTACAATTGAGAAAGAAATTGTAGTAACACAGGCCATGACCAAATTAATTCAGGATCTAGCATATCCAAAATGAGTTAATGTAGCTTCTAAAAAGTCTCATTCCACCCTATCATAGGCCTTGTTCATATCTGGTTTTAAGCCCAGTTCATGGTTTCCACCTTCGTTTAAGCTTAAGATAATGGTAGGATTCATGAGCAAGTAGGATGTTGTCCTAGATATGCCTATTCGGGACAAAGGCATTTTGATCTGGAGAGATCAGCTGAGGGAGTATATAGCCTTCAAATGGTTTGCAAGCAACTTAGAGAAAATCTTGTAGGAGTTATTATAGCTAATAGGCCTAAAGTGTGTAGTCTTCCCCGGATTGGGAATTTTGGATCAGAACAATGTGCATTCTGTTTAGTTCATGTAGCCTGACCTACCTATCTTTGAGATCCTTATTTGCTATGGCACATACAATCTCCTGCACAGTTCTCTAATATTTGTGATAAAATCAGCCCGGAAATCCATTCGGTCCATGTGATTTCAGAGCCTCCAGCTGATGTGTTGCTTCATAACCTCCTCCAAAGAGATAGGAGCAATAAGGTCTTGATTCATTTCACTAGAGATTGAGTTAGTAACACCCTTGAAAGCCTCTCTCCATGGGCATTGACCGGAGCTAGTAAATAATTTCTTGAAATTGGGATTCGAATTCTAGTATGTTTAGATTCTCTCTCACTACCCAAGTCTCAGCATCGTTTTGAATCTTCAAGATTTGATTTCTTTATCTTCTCAGTACTGTGGATAGGTGGAAAAACCGAGTGTTGGAATCCCCAGACTTGAGCTAACTCACTCTAGATCTTTGTTTCTGTTCCATAATTACCTACTAATTATTTCCCTAATCTTGCACTTTTGCTTAACCTTTGTGTTTATTTATATATATTTATTATTTTTTTTCTTATCATGCTAGGAAATGATGGAGAAGCTTGGAATTGCACTAAAAAGTCAACTTTAGCACATTTTCCTACTCCGGCTAGGAGAAACCGAGCTAGGTAAGGAAGGAGGAGTGGCAGACTGACCAAATGAACTTTAAATCAGTTGAAACTTTCCAGATATATTTTAGACATCCTAAAGATCATTTCTTATGTACAGTATAAGAGCTAAATCGGAGTGGAAGGCCTTCAAAAGATCGGCACAATTTTCTGACTAAAAGATGAAAACTGCACAACTGGACCTGTACGGATTTCAGTAGTATTTCCGGCCAAAATAAGCTGAACTGAGCCTGAAATTTTACCAAGACGATCTACATTCATGGAGTAAAATTTCTTATGAAGAAGTCGAAGGCCAATTCCGAAGTCTCGGTGGAGATTAAATTGAAGGAATATAGGAGAAGAAAGTGCGCAAACTAACAAAAAAGAAGTCAGCGGAGGTCAATGCCGGATTCCAGACATTTCTGGCCAAGTTGGTTGGCCAAGAACATGTGTGGAGGATAAGGAAGAGCTGACTAGGGTTAGAAACTTTAGGTCTAGGTTATTTTGAAATTCAAAATTTGAAAGATGACAAGTTGTCCCATTCTTACACCTTACACTTTTGTCTCCCATTTATTACCTTGTTCCCCTATACAATGACCATTCTACCTTACTTTTTCTCCTCCGCCAAAATATCTATGGGCTTTCTAGGTCATTTCAATGTGAAGTTAAAGACTGAATCCACATTTTGTGCTTACACATTTGTCAATCACATCTAGCCCTTCATTTCCTTTGATCTCCACCCTCCGTTCATCACTTTTGGCCTATAAAAACACCATCCCCTTACTTTGGACGTTTTTCATACTTTCCTTCATCCATTTCATCTTCTTCTTCTCTCAATTTCCTCTCCATATTCCATAGTTCTTCATCTTTTAGGTAGTTTAGTTTAGGTTTTGTGTAGCGAAAAGTGTAAAGTGTCTTGGGTTTTTACCAAAAACCGAAGATCCTTTACATCCTTGATCAATCACACCTTAGTTCTATCATTTCAAGCCTTTGTTCTTCAAGTTTCTAAGTGATTTGTGGATTTGTATGGCAATTTGGGTTTGGGAAAACCGAAATTTCCATACTTTGAAACATCTCTCACTAGTTTTGCATCAAGGGGAGCTAGTTTGGTAACCAACCACTTTCTCTACTCTTCCTCTCTTTTGCTTGATGTTATTATGTTCATGGGTTTGATTTATGTAACAATGGGTTGTGAGTAGAATAAATTTGGGGTTAGGCCTTAGCTCTAGACAAACTCATGTATAAAATAGTGTGATGCCATATTTTTGATGAATATTCATGTTTTGAATCCTTTAGCTACTTTACGTTAATGCTTTCTTACATGTGTTTTTGGATTTGTCACCTAGAAGCATGTTGTAGGAATTAATGAAATCGGAAACTTAAGCTTGACAATCTTTTGTAACTGAGGAGCATGTGTAGCTAATAGGATGGTGGTCTAGCTTATTCTTACGGGAAGAACTAGATTGGTTGGGTCCTTACCTTAAAATTAATGCTTGGTGCCATGAGTTTAATAGTTGAGAGGCCTTAGGCTTTACGACATCAAAGCCCTTTTATGTTTTAGCAAATGTAAATGGGACTAAGGTTGTGTGATCTAGCTTTGCTCTAGCGACATAGTTAGGTTTCATGATTAGTTGGTGCCTCAGTTTCTCTAGCGAAAACCGAGGGGGAATTTATCAAAGCATGTTGTTATTAGAAAATGGGTTACATTATATGCATGAAGGAGGCTAGGTGCAAAAACCTATGCTCCTATTTGTCTCATTGATCAAAGTCTCTATTTTGTTTTGTTTTTATTAGCATAGGTTATTTTGTGCAACTTATTTTACTTTATAAAAATTAAAATCAACCAAACAGTTCACTACCACAATTGTAAACACCATCCTCATGATCTTTAGCTTCCAAAGGGCTAAGGTTGTGAATTTGTAAAAGGTAGACTTTGCATGTGTTTTCTAGGTTTATTTTTGCGGTGATCTAGGTAGGGTAGAGTTACTCAATCCCTTGGGTACGATACTCTTACTTTTTCCCCTTTACTAAAACTTTACCTCCTAATCTTGGAAGTAGGGCACATCATTCATAAATTGCATACATTTTCATACTCGTGATACACCCAACAGTTGCCAGTATTTCTCTACACACACCTATAGCATGCATGCGTTACCTAGTTAGCAGTACCCTCCAGGTAATAGTCTGGTTGGCAGTACCCTCCAAAATATAATTTCGGTCGGCAGTACCTTTCGACGGGTCATCTAGTCGGCAATATCCTCCATATGGCATGAGGTAGTTAGTCGGTAGTACCCTTCAACTATATATGGTTAGTCGACAGTATCCTCTAACCATTGCCTCCTCGTCCAGTTGGTAGTACCCTCCAGGTGGCATATGCATGAGATGACTAGTCAACGGTTCCCTCTAATCATCGCCTATTTTACGATATGAGTAATTTATGAGATTTCCAAGAGTTTTGAATGATTCTATTGATGATTTGAAGTTATATTATGAGATGAGATTTATAGTATGATTTGAGGTATTTATCACATGAGTATTTCAATGAGATTTTAAGACGGTTTTCGAGATGTTTTACAATACAAGTTTGAGATTTTAGTAAAGAGGATGACTAACAGTATTTTGAAGAGATTTTACTACATGCTTTCTTTTTAATAGAATAAATTGGGGTAGCATTAAGTTGTATTTATTTCTCTGGGTTTTTCATGCCTAGTCTATAGAGTAGCTAAGGTTGAGCGTTCGTAGGCGTCAAGGCATAGTGTTCCCCACCTCTGTTGAGTAAAAATTTGCACACAGTGAGCGAAAATGTCACCCAACATAATTTCACTCGTATTCATTTAGTGAATAGAGTTTTTATTATTTCGGTTCGACCCATTCAAGACTAAATGTGTCTCTTAATTACAATCCCTTGTTATAGGGAAACATAATTTGATTCCATTTATGAAAAAACCAATTGTGGATGTGTGTTTGTTTGTTTTTGCGGCTCCACCCGGATATTTGAATAGGTTGCCTACATACCCTTGGAGAGGGATCAAGCCACTTGTAGTTCAAGAATTCCAATGAGTGAATGACTCATTGGAGGGTATTGCTTTTTGGAATAGGAATAGTGTTTAGACGAATTTGGTGTAAGTGAACCAGGGATTCGAATTGTGTCAGATTTGTATTTGAGGTAATTTTTGGAAAGGTTTTGACTTTTCCTGGTGTTTGAGTGAATTTGATCGGTAAAGTCAGGAATTCGGATTTGATGAATTTGACTGGTGGAGTCAGGGATTCTGTTTGGACTTGCGGTTGCATCTAGTGGGTCTCTAGATTGCCTACATACCCTATAAAGGGATATCAAACCATTGTAGTTCAGAAATTGTATTTCTGGTGTTGGGAGAAATTTTGTGTCGACAGATGTACATATATTTATTTTTGTATCCGTCGAATGTATTTCTTCTGCAGACACCTGAATTTTGTATGGGCAACTGATGTGTTGAATTTTGTACTAGGCCGTGTGCATGGGCTTTTGTGTTGTCAACAAATGAATTTGGCCAGGCCCTAACATCGAGATAAACGGGTTTAAAAGGTGGTCTGTATTTCTAGGCCTTTAGCTCCATACTGAGTCAGGCCTGAATGACATGATTTGGACACCATCTTTTCTTTCCAGGCCTAATTTGAGCCCAATTTATGTCTTACGCAATCTGGCAAAGGCCCTGTAGTAGACGTCATTCCCATCTCAGGTAAATCAATAAGCTGTGCCTCTCAGGGTGATTATTTGCCTAAGATGGAGATCGAATTGGAGATGGAAGCCGGCTGTCATAGTTCGAAAACAGAGGAGTTGTGCTGTCGAGGCATATATAAATGGGTTGGCCTCAATATCCAAATTCTGCACTGGATTTCCTGCGTTTGAGATTGAGTAATAGCTTGAATCTTTTCACTTCCCCTTTGTAGCTCCAATTTCTCGTACTGACGGGTCTTCTTTTCTGATTATCAATTGCTTGGACTTAGTTGTAATTCGGAGCTGGAGCATTTTCTTTCTTTTGATTTTTACTTTGATTGAGAGATGAGCACGTAGCATTATGCTTCTTTGTTTGATTTGCATTCAAAACCAACTTGCAGCACTTTTGTTCATATATATATATATATATATAAAGATCCTATCTATAGTGGAGCTCCGCTTTGAAATTAATGTGTGAAGTTTGAGTTTTTGGTTACTTTTTGATCGCATATCTACATCTCAACCGTTCAGTTTTTAGGTACTAGTGTATAGATCTCTGCAAATTTTCAGCCAAAATGATGATCGTTAAGGGATTGAAAACTGCCTTAAAGCTAGTACGGTTCAGGTTGACAGATTCCGTCTGTCCATTGGTTTAAGTGAGTTAAATACCTTAACGATCATCAATTTTACTGAAAATTTGCAGAGATGATCTATACACTAGTACCTAAAAACTAAACGGTCGAGATGTAGATATGCGACTGAAAAGTGACTGTTGAATAATAAAAAAATAAAAATAAAAGAAGCGCACAATGTACAAAGCGTGTAGCTGTTGCAACATTATTCAAAAGATGAGGATAATGGCAGCAATTAAACAAATGCTTTAGTTACAAATTATCTCTTTCTCAAATTCAAAACAAGTTGAATGTTGACCTAATTTCAACGTGAAAAGCTGTAAAACCGAAACAAAAGGGCGGCATTCAAATTTTGAATCAAATATCTCAAAGAGAGATAAGGATAAAGTGGCAGAGTGCGTCCAAGTCCAATATCGGAGTCAAAGAGGAAGTCTCTGATCAGCAACTTATCCACGTGAGCTTCGGGAAATGCAAATTTCAAATGAACATTTATCCAAACATCCAGAGTCTTCGCTGCCTCCTATATAAAGAACACAAGGCTACACGGGGGGGGGGGGGGGGGGGGGGGGGAAATAGAGAAAAGAGTGAGGTCAAGTTTTGTGCATCAAAGGAAGGCAGCGTTCAAGAGGAAGAGAGAATAAAGAGTTCTAGTTACCTGGAGACGACAACCCGACGACAGGAGAGCTTCATATTCAGGTATCCTGCTGGTCGTTTCTTCATGGTCTTCCTTGCTACTCTCCCTTTATCGTTGCTAATATCCCCATGAGTGCAGAAAGACTTGCCTCTACCTATTTCCATGTGGGCTCTGTAATCCTTCTTAAACAGCTCCGAAAACAAACCACTCCGGCCAAATATGCCAACAACACCATCACAACTCACAAAGCCTCAAATCCCTCATTGTTGCCCACCAAAATCAGAAAACAAAACAACCAAATACACCTCCATTTGCCTTTGTGTTAACAAACAGTGCAGGTCCAAGGAGACAAAAAAGAAGCACGTTCACAGAGATGAAAGAGGAGAAGAGATTTCGGCAAGGGAAGGAGCTCACCGGTGTTTTCGGCTTTCTTTTGATGCCTATACTGCGGTGCGTCCTGCGTATAGGCGGCGGAAGCAAGGTCCAAGCTAGAGGGTGCACTGCACTTGTTTTTGATGCCTGTATCGCGGTGCGTCCTGCATATGGGAGGCAAAAACAAGTGTCAAAGTGAAAGCATGGGGCTGCCAGTTCACACCAAATACAAATTTGCAAAGTTCTTGGACTCACAGAGTGAAGAAACTGCTCTGGAGGAATCTTTGTGCAGCACCAAAGCTAAGATGTTACGCTGCCTGCATCAAAGTCATCATCAGAAAAGTGTCCCCGAAGGCAAAATGGCAATCTTTGGCAGAAGGGTATTTGACTTAGCTCACCCGTGATCACAGAGTTTGCAGCATTCACTCGGCCCACCCTCGATCACTAAACTGCAGCCACAAAATACAAGAGAGATGGGAGTCGTCTGGTTCCTGTTACTTGGCACAAGATGGTGGCAGAAATGTTTATTAACTCCTAGAAAAGATGTGGTCAAGCTGCAACGTCTTCCTTCAAAATTATGTTTGCTGTAATGGTTTGAACACCGCCTGCAATGCCTTCTTTCAAAATTATATCTGCAAGATGGACAATGCAAGTTTAATCAAACTTTCCACCTTAATCATAAAGCGGTGGCATAATTGATATTGCAAGAAGACAAAATGGTGACCAACTAGCAGCCAGGACCCCTTTTCTTTGTGGAAAACTGATCAGCACATTTCAAGACAACAAATTCATGTTCATAATTAAACCATGAACTAAAGACAAAAGCTTTGGAAACATGCATTTGAACAAATGAGCAGCAAGTCTCTCTTAACAAAGTTTAGCTACGTGTTTCCTTGTCAATCAAAAGAGAATCATGCGAAGAATTAATATTCCAGATGAGGCACATGATAATCAAATCTTGACAGACAAAGCAATTGAGTTGCGGTGGATATCGGTGGAAAAGTAAAAAGAGCGATCGGTGACATTATTTAAATAAAGCATGAATTGAAGTGAATTGAAGACGAGAAGTCAAAATCTCTGCAAGAAAGATGGGTCAGACCAAATACTTCCAAATCAAAAAAATCATGGGATAAAGGAGGAGGGGCATAAACTAGAACCTAATCTGGTGCGCAAAGAAGAGCGAGTGTGGTATCCAAACCCCAGAGCCAACCCATTTATACACGCTCTGGGTGTACATCTCCTTCTCCTAATCGAACTGTAGGAGTTGGTCTCCATCTTGAAGAGAACCTCAATCTTGTGATGATCACGCTAAGATGTTATCCGAAGGATGCGAAGCTTATCAAGTTGGCCAAGGGGGGAGATTACGTCTGGCTTCTGGAATTTTAGATGGGGGAAGACACCCAACTGAGTTTCAAATTGGATGAGTTCAGATCGATACTCACGATGTGAAGGCTTTTTGGGCTCTGTTGGATTAATGGGTGTCCAGATCAATCTATGCACCGCAGTTTTTTTTGGGCTATGTTAAATCACTTGTCCACAAGTTTCAAAGCTCTACAAGGCCCACTCCAAGTCAGCAATTTAGGCCTAACCGAATTATTCATCGACAAGTAAAAGAAGTGGCACAAAGCCCATTGCAAACCAAGGCCCATTACGAAGCTCGGCACATTCGGGTACCCAATACAAATCAGTGGACACTCTATTAAAATTGGGTGTCCACCAAAATATATATGTTTTCTCGACGAGTTCAAAATAAATACTCGTTGAGTAAAAATTGGTACAAAACCAAAAACCCAAAAAATGAACTACAGTGGTTTAATCCCTTCACAGGGTATGTAGGCAGTCTAGCGACCCACTAGATGCAACCACAACTCCAAACAGAATCCCTGACTCCACCAGTCAAATTTAGCCAGTCCCAAATGAATGACTCCAGTCAAATTCTCCCAATAGCACAAAAAATCAACTCCATTCCAAATCACACAAATAAAGTCCGAACCAAATTCAAGGGCTTTAAATCCTATCCCAAACACAAATTCAAAATAAATGGGTCATCTACCCATTTAAATCTTAAATGCCGGAACTACATGTGGTTGATCCCGCAAAAGGGTATGTAGGCAATCTAGAACCAAATTTATCTAGATGCAACCGCGTCCTAAACACAAAATCGAATCTCTGGTCCACTTAAACCAAATTCGTCCCAAACACTACTCTCATTCCAAAATCAAAGCCCTCCAATGAGTCATTCACTCATTGGAACTCTTGAACTACGAGTGGCTTGATCAGTCTCCAAGGGTACGTAGGCAACCCATTCAAATGTCCGGGTGCAGCCGCAAAAACAAACAAACACACATCTCATCAATTGGTTTCTCCATAAATGGAATCAAAGAGTGTTTTCCTGTAACAAGGGATTGTAATTAAGAGACACATTCTGCCTTGAATGGGTCGAACCCAAAATAATAAAAACTCTATTCACTAAATGAATACGAGTGAAATTATGTTGGGTGACATTTACGCTCACTGTGTGCAATTTTCTCTCAACACAGGTTACAGAGAAGAAACGAAGACAAAACAAAAAAACAAGGGTGAGGCTTCAATCGTTTTGCTTGATGTGATTGGTACTTTGTATGGTTTGCTTTGGAAGTGATGGTTTATCATATTGGATGGGAGACAAAAGGCTAGGAGGCTATTTAGTCTTGGTTGGTATTTCTGTTTTTCAAAGAGGGTGAATGTGGAGAGTGATCGAAACTCGACCCTATGTTCCAATGGTGGGATTCGTAGCAACCAGGATTAAGAAGCCGGCCATTCATGAACGACCATGTTAGTCTTAATGCAGGAGAAGATCCCAATGGAGTCTGGCCGTTCATGAACAACCATAGTTGTCTTGAAAAGGATATGGGTTGTTCTTGAACAACCATCCTTTTGTTTGAAGCAAGCTTTTTAGTTCTCTGTCAAAGAAGACAAGAATACCATGACGTCGTGTATATCTGAGCTTCTCCCCTGCAACTGGCTTTTCGTCACTCTTTATATCGGCAGAACTTCGACAATTAATTGCTGCTGCTTTTTTCACCCTCTGTTTCGGCAAAGCTTTAGCTCTTGCTTGCTGATTTTTTCCCTCCCTTCTCCCTCTGATGTAGAAGGCTCGGTTTATTAGCCATGAAGAGGCTCAGGATTAGATCATATTTGAATTTGAACTAAACCAATCTAGAATAGCCTTCATTCAAATTCAAAATTAATTCAACAGTCCTCCACCACGTCATTCATGTGCAGCATGAGCCAAACAACTTTGAAAGTTTAAAAGCTGCATTATGTATTTCAACTTTGACCGCAGTTGATGTTATCGGGTTCCTCTTCTTTTGATTTGGATGTACCTGGCCTCTTCCTCGTCTTCCAACTGTGCTTCGAGTCCTCATTTCATGCAACTTGGATGCAAACTACTGCATATCTATTTTGTTCCTCAAGATGACAGGACGTCTCTTTTTCTTTTTTTTGTTGATAATCCCAACCAGCCATTTTTTTTTTGCGTGAGCTTTAGGCTTGTTAGAAACCACACTCACTTTTATCTAGTGGCCGGGTTTCTTTAGAATCGGGCTTTGTGATTTTTTTTGTTTTTTTGTTTCAACAACCTCCATCCTCACTGTAGGTTTTTTTTTTTAATAGGAATTGATTTCATTAGTAATCAAGCCATGAAAACAGGCCATAGTCTAACAGAACTTATATAAGAAAATCTGGGACAAACCTGATAACCTATCTAAGCCACAACTAAACTCATTAAAGTCTAAAGAGACGCTCGCTGAACAGCAAGCCTAAACTAAGCAAGAATAGTCTCGCTCTCTAAGGAAAATATATTCTTCTAGCCTAATCTGCCAATCACACAATTGTGGTACAAATATCAACTAGAAACATCTTAGAAAAGCTTATAGAAATTACCCCTACTTCAAAAACCTTGAGTCCAGAATGTCTAACAGCTTAGAGAATTTAAGGGAGCGTTAGTCCCTCCCCTTTGGGGTCAGGACCAACACCATCTTCAATGTCCTCAGTAGCCAACAACCTCGGCAACAGGTTGCTCCTTGGGCTTTTCTTGAAGGTTTTTGCAGCCCCTTTCCAGATTTGAGCCTCCCACTAGGCCTAGTTACCAATGGCCTATAGAAAGAAGCCTTAAGCCCAATCACCTGCACCTACCCATATGCTCCGACCAGCCCAGTCAAGTGATTTACTTTTGGCCCGCAAAGAGCAACCCTAAGCCCAGTCAACTACGGCCCAAAAACCAGCCTAGTCAAATTTCCTGATAAATCCGCCCATACTTCGTGCTCGCGATGTTCCCCCGCACTGGTGACCGACCCATTCATCGCCGGCTTTCCATCTGCCTCCACAAAGCACGGCACATCTACATATCCAGAGTAAGGGTTGTCCCAGTCCGACCCCACCGAAGCAAGCGCCTCCAACAGCCTTTGACGCCGCCACAACAAAGCAAATCCAATTGTGCGGGAGGCACCCATCTTTGTAACACCATGGAGTCAGCATCGACTTCCGGCCCAACTCCGCCATCTATCTCAGCCTGCATCCTAAGAGCCAGGGTCCGTCTGCACCGCCGTCACTCTTCCACGTCTCTTTCTTCCTCATCCAGGTTTTCGCCCAATCTGGGTTTTCGCTGCCAGATGCTTGCAACCCAAATACGGCTCGGAATCCACCAAGACCCGTCGTTCGCCGTCGAGCCAAATTGTCGGGAGGCCACACCAAGATAGCATATACCTTCCCACCATCAGCAGCCCAAAAGGTCAGGCACTCATCAGTACTCCCCCTCAAGAGCTTAAGGGGAAAGAGAGGTCCGATCGAAATCAGAATCAACATCCATACAAAGAACATGTGGAGAGAAACAACGCCAGAACGAGCCTAGCGCGCTGTACTGGAATGGTAGAGACCGCCGTCCTTCATTCTTAATGCCTCTAGTCGGCGTTGCTAGGGTTTGGAAAAGCACTTCGTTGGCAATTTAAAATTTGGTGAATCATCCTCACTGTAGGTTATAGTTTAACCTACACTTGTATTTATATGGCAGTTTTAGGTTCGTAGAATTGCTCTGATCACCAAATTGTTTGAAGTATGTTTTTAAGTGATGTACTTGGAACTTATATTTTTGGAATGTAAAAGTAGTTGGTGTGTTGATGATTTAAGCTTCATGTCTAGGTTTCTTTATTTGGGTAGCCCACTTTTAAGAGAAATTCTGTTAAATTTTTGGTAGAATTTCTTTTAAGATGGCCCCCGCAGGGCCTGTTTCGGGCTTTAGATTGAAATTTGGTTCGGGTTCTGTTAGTGATGAGGCCAAAAGACCCAAGAATGAGGCTAAAAGTGATCAGTTGGGTACCAAGAAGAAGTGAAGTTGTCCTTTGGGATAGAAGAACAAAAATTCCCCCAAGTCAAAGAAAGTTCTTGCTGAAGAGGTTCTGAGTTTGTTTTATTCTTGAAAACCTCCTTGCCCTAGCTCTAAGGGCAAGGAAAAGATTTAATTTTGTGTTTATATATCAATGCCTATTTACTATGTTACTTCATAGCTTGAATAGACTTACTTTTAAATGAGCATGAGTTGTCGATCGAATGGTCCTAGCCTATGTATCACCGCGGTGCTTCTACATCACAACTTCTTGTCTATCTGTAGATGGTAGTGGAATGATATGTCATAGTCATTTTGGCGTTACCTTTATTATTAATAAAAAGTCCTGGAGACGCTTTATTTCAAAAATCATTCATTATACATTAATTATATACACTTGTTTTAATTAAGTTGAATAAATTGAATTTTTATGCTAGCTAATTACAATTCAATTGACTCTTAATTGGTTGAATATGAGTCATTGTTTTATGGTCTCGGACTGCCACGTGATATTACCATGTGGTGGTCCGAGTCAATAATATCACTCAAATTTAGTGGGGACTATTGCAGGGGTGAAAAAACAAAATTAAGGGAACGAATTATGTATTATTTTATGGTCTCAGGCTACCATGTGACATTACCATGTGGTGGTCAGGGTCAATCATATCATTTGAATTTGGTGGAAACCATTGTAGGAGTGAAAAAAAAAATTAAATTAAGGGAACAAATTAGGAATTATTTTATGGTCTCAAACTACCACGTGACATTACCCTGTGGTGGTCAGGGTCAATCATATCACTCGAATTTGGTGGGGACCATTATAGGAGTAGGAAAAAAAAATTAAGGGAATGAATTAGGAATAAGTATACGTCATACAGACCAATGATATTAATTAATCCGGACCGCTGTAATCTGGGACCATAAATTAATTTTCCGTTGAATATCTTATAGTACTTTGAATCTTAACTTGGTTGCTTAATGTGATAAATCGAATTCATCCACACAAAAGAACTAAAATATCTTGAATGAATAAATATAAAAAAGCAATAAGAGTAATTTGAAGGGTGAAATTGGAAACTTACAATGGATTTTGGTTTTCCTATCCATTTCCATGTCAACACCATAGGGACAGAAATGGAACTAAAAATTTAGGAAAGATGACAAAAAGAGGGCAAATTTCCTTCCATATTTGAACTTGGTAGTTTAGTATTCTCAGTTGGCGCCGATTCTCGCTTTATAAACCTGAGCCTGAGCTGTCCGTCCCTATCTCTCTCTCTCTCTCTCAACTCCAAACCCTCTTTAAAACCCTACCTGCGCGCTGCGCCCCCTGGGATCGTCTTCCTCACCAACAATTCGACCACACTCGATTTGGTCTCTCGGCCTCAATCATTCTCCGACTCTGCCTAAAGGTACCCAAATCCCTCTTTCTTGATTTTGATTCTGATTGTTAATGTTGGTGTTCTTTCCTTTTTTTCTAATCGGGTTGATTTTGAGTTGGTGTGAAGTTTTCGGGGTTTGTGGATGTATCTAAGCATTTGATTTTGCGGGGGTTTTGCCTATTTTGGGCCTTTTTTCATTTAAAGTTTGATAGTATTATTGTTGTTTCGGATTTTATTGATGACTTGCTCATTTACGGGATGAGAATGAATTTGATTGGTACAGAAAATTGAAACACTTGTACGATTTGTTTCGCGCTTGCGCGGTAGCTTCAAGTTGCTCAGAGAAGTGCGCTCTTGCACGTTTTGCCTTTGTTGTTGTTGTTAATGATGCTTTGTTTTACCATGATTGATGTGGATTTGTGTTGTTTTTGGAGTTAATTTGTTCTGTTTGGTCTTGTAATTTCTTTTTCTTTATTAGTTTTCTAGGTGAATTGCTCATTCTATAGTTGTAGCTTTTTTAAGGTAATGAGTTTCGTTTCTCTTAAAAAAAATGAAAGGGGATTTCTGTTCTTGGTCTTGGAATTTTTATTTTTTTGTTTCATAGTGAAAGCAGTCATGAATTAAATCATTTGTGTGCTGTACCCTCCACTAACTTGTCTGAGCTCAATTTAACCTCAATTAACTAATTTTCACATCTGCCGTAATGCAATATAATTTAATAGCGGAGGGTCAACTAGAGGTGGTGAAACATATGTGTCCCCAACAAAAGACTACTCTCTATGATTTGAAATTATGTTGTGTTGTTTCAGTATTGTTCTCATGAAGAAGGTAAATGAGGTCCTTATCTTTGGTAACTGCCGAGAATGCTCTTTACGAGACGCTTTATCTGAATCTCCTTTGGTTTTATGTACCTGCAATAGAAAAGGACCAAAATTGTCTGTAGCAAAGATGAAAATATTTGCACTGATAAAATGAATATAGTTTATCATCTGGGAGAGGATTAGGAAGGATAATTCTGTGATCTTTAGTGTTTGGATATGGATTGTTTTCACCCTATTGGTCTTTTCAATCTGATTGTCTATCATGTTCTTTTTAATGCTCGAGGCCTCACACTGTGTCCTTTTGTTCACAACAGTTGATAAGTACTGCTGCAGTGGTTACTAAAGGCATTCTCAAGCTGAAATCAAAATGGAAACCAGTGACTGGAGAACTCAACTTTCCACAGATTTGCGAGGAAAAGTTGTGAGAAAGCTGTAAGTTGCATTGCATTATCCATTTAATGATACAGAGCATCCTTTAAGTTCTAGCTGAAGTTACTTTCGGACTTCTAGCTACGCCTTTACTCTAGATCTTCCCGGTGCATGCATTCCATTGACAATCTCCCCCACCCTCAACAAAAGCAGGTTCCGACTTTAGCCAATGGATGTGCCATTGTGATGTGGAATGCAAAAATGTGCTGGTCTAGTAATCCACATTACCCCATGTACATGGGGATGGCCCTAGTCTCAATTTCTTCGTAGATGTTATCTTGTCATATAGATTTTAGATAGTAATTCCTTACATAATTTTTTCTGATAGAACTTCATGCACAAAAAAAAAAAAAAAAAAAAAAACTCAACTTTGACATGCTATGCTTCATGATGATTCTACTTGAGTTGAGCTTGGGTGAGCATCAGCACCACCAATGCCAGCTCATCCACTGAATGAGATTGGCTCGAATTTTGTAAACTAAGCTAGTTTAGGGTATGGTAAGTGTGAATGCTATATTTGATAAAGATCACTACAGAGTTTAATATATGATGATAATGTAGTTTGACTAATGGAGTAATCTAGCTTGTTGACTAAAATTGACATTCTAAACTTCTGAAGCTGGCATGGCCAGTAACTTACTGACTTTATAACAATTTCTCCTGCAGTATAGATATCCTAAGGAAGCGTAGCCCACCTTCTGAAGATCCTTTATCCCAACTGAAGAAGATACAGAGTGTTGCGGTGAAATTCGAGGAAAAGGTTTATATGGACTCCAGTGACCAGGTATTTTAAGTTATGAAATATTTTTCGTCTGAGACATTTATCGATAATTCTTTAACACTGCCAAATTTTTAGGAAATAAATAGTTGCAGTTCATTAATTTCCTATGCTTGTTTGAAACAGTATGTCTGTATTTCTGTTTTAATACATCTTTTTGATTGTTTATTTTAGAAAGAATATATGAGGAAGGTAACAGTAAAGTTGATGGCAGCAGAGGGATCACATCCAAATGTCGCTCCTAAATCGTCACCAAACCCTCCCTGTGTTGGTCTAAAACCCTCAAATCTAGGTAATCACAGTTATTAAAAAAATTAGTTTATTCAGTTTTACTAATTTTTATTTTTTATTTTTTATATATATATTTTTTAAGTTGCAGCTTCTAAAATTGATTTTTGAAATGCGCTATGTATAGTTGCTAATCAAGGCCAGTCAATTGCTGTTCAATCCACTGATCAGTCTCAAGAATGTGAAGTTCCTGAACAACATTCATTGCCTGACGTTCAAAATAATATTGCATGTGCTGGAGTTTCTGCTAACTTGGCACCTGCACGGACCACTGTCAGTGCTTCGGCTCAGGTTCTCCCGCCAAGTCAGAATCCGTATTCGCTGAAGTCAGTAGGAAGTTCATCAGGGAAAGGGATACCTTTTAATGAATCTGCCAATAATTTCAAGCAGGAGCAAGTGAAACAACATTCATCCCGCATTGACACTCATCCAAATCCACATCATTGTAGGCAGTTCAAGCAGGAATACATTGATCCTCAGCAGAACCATCAGCAACTAAATCCAAATCTTTATAAGCAGGTCAAGCAGGAACATGATGCCCCATCATGCATAACTCAGCAACAGAAAGTACATCAGCAGCAGCACCATCAGCAGAAACTCTTGAAACATACCATCCAAGCTCCTCTTCTACGACATTCTGAGTTGCATGTTTCTCCACCCTCTGATCATCGGCAGGATCAGATTTCTTCTTTTAAACAGACATCACAATCTGTGATTAAGAATCATCATCAGACAGCCTTTGGGCAAACTAATCCACAACCCACTCCTGATATTCATCAGAAAGTATCATCAACTCCGGAGCACGTATTTATGCAATCACAGAAGCAACCACATGTGATTAGGAGTACGTTGACTCCTAATAATCCACAACAGAATCAGTTAAGTGGGCAACCAAATGGTCTGCGTGACATGCAGCAGCAACATCATAGGTTGCCATTGCAGCACAATAATTTACTACAGGAGTTTAAGGGGCAAAGTATAATTCGTTCACGTGCAGACCATGAGGCCCAAAGAAAAAATATCTCTGTACGACATGGGAGCTCACAATTGCCTGAAGGTGGTAGCTCAGGCAAGCGTCAATGCGAGGTTAAAATGCAGGGGGAAACCAGACAGACTGCTTCAGTTCTATTGCCAAAGCAAGTGCAAAAATCACAACCACAGAATCTTGAAAGGCAACTGAACTCTCAATCACAGCCAAAGATGCAAAATTTGCCATGTTCCAGGAGTATGCAAATAGCTGGTAAATAAATGATCAACTATAACTCAGCAAAAAAGTAGTTTTTTTGATAAGATAATTTATAACTTTTCAAACTGTTTTTTTTTTTCAACTTTGTAATGGCTCCTATGTTTTTTTGCAACATTACACATAACTAAAAACTTAACAGTGTAACTAGTGTAACTTTAGTTAATTAATAAATCAAAGATACTACGGGAATGGTAATGGCAAGGTACCAACTATGTTGGTGGTAGTATTCTGGTGGGACGAGGCACTGTCATTTGTAGTGATGGTACTGTGATGGGTACTGTTATCGATGGTTATTGAATACACACCAACAGTAGTGGTTGCATGATAGTCACAGTGGCAATGCCTCGGTGGTGACAGCAATAGTGGTCATAGCTGTGCTTGATGATGGTTCTGTGGCTTTGGTGATAGTAGTGGTAGAAATGGCAATGACATCCTTGCTGTGGAAGGACTGATAATAGTTGTGAAGTAATAGAAGTAGTGAGAAGTGGAAGTAGTTGCAGACTTGCAGCTGTCCAGCTGCAATTTCTATTCTATTATGGGTCTTTTATTTTCTGAGAAACAGAATTTATTAATCACAAAGAATGGTAGATCTACTTTCAGTTGACTTGTGCTTTACATATTTTGTATACTTGTTTAATAGGACCAGCTTCCACATTTGGGCAAAGGATTTCAAACGTAGATAACTTGCAAGAGGAGCTCTATGAGAAGGTACTCTCTCTCTCTCTCTCTCATATTTGATTGCTTTTACTTATTATATTCATTTATCTGGTTCCATTCATTTGCCAACTGTTTACCTGTGCTGTAGCATTTGATCAGTGAAGCAAGGTTTATAGCTGCTGTAGTTTAGAGAACTTAGGGGAATAAAGAATAAAGGGAGGTTAAAGGGAGAACCCAGGCCTTTAAGAAAACTCAATTTTCATTCATTTCAATCTCATTTTGGCTGATAAGAGTTGACCTTCTTTACAGGCTTTACATCTCCCCTAGACTTTTGAAGTACCAAAAGCTTCATTAAATAACAAGAGAACCTTGGAGTGTACTTAAAGACATAGTACATATCCTGACACTTGAATATTCTTAATTGAACAAGTCTCAGTTAAACGCTCTTATCAAAACTCAAAGCTAACTACTAGAATCACTTTTGATTTATATGTTTATTGACTTGGACTCGTAGACTACTGTGGAGACTTCATATTTGGACCAAAGGGCCCGAAACTTAGTCTTGGGCTTTTGCTCATCATATAGCTTTCTTTTTATTTTATTTTATTTTTTTAATTTTTTTTTAAAGAAAAATATGGTCTTCATGAAACAAAAGAAAGAAAAGAAAATGTTGAAAATATTGCTGAAGTTTGCATCCTAACACAATGTGGGATTGTGTACAGAGAACAATCCTGGTCAGTGCATACAATGCATCTGAAGAAGTCAAACACTGACTGCTTATTTCTAAAATTTTCTTATGCAGGTTGAAATTTTAAAAAGCAAATATTTAGCAGAACTGACACGGGTCGATCAAAAGATAGCATCTCATTTCCAGAAGGTAGTTATAGCCGCTTGCTCAAAATCAGCCAAAATGAGATCTAATGCTTTGTTCTTATGTTTAATTTATACACATCTAATTTCTATTCTGCAGCTCCATTCTATGCCTCAACACCCAGAAACACAGAATATCAAGAAACTTAAAGCAATAAAGCACATGCATTACACTGTCAAATTTTACATTATGAATCTAAATGTGCCCAAAAGCAAAATTACGCCTGCTTGCAAGGAAAAGCTGGCGTTATTGGAGGAAAAAATTGTTTCTTTCCTTCAAATATTTGAGCAGCGAAAGCCTGCTACCTTGCTCCAGCATGGAGAACCTTCCAATGTGCACTCTATGCCTCAATCAGTGCAACTTCATTCTCAGGCTCCTCAAGGTCAAACATGCCAAGACGAAAAGAAGCTGCAATCGCAGTCGGTGAACATACAGTGTTTTGATACAAGTATGCAGCACAGCAATGTGACAAATGTGGTGAATGGTTCTGATTCTCTATCTGAGCCTCCAATCCTGCAACATGACACAGTGCATTTGCCATGGAATTTGACTGAGCAAGATTCAGAACAAGCAAATTCTTTGAAGTTAGTAAACCAGGTTCCCTCGGAGTCCTTTAAACTTCCTAAAAGCAGCCCCCAACTACCAAATGATATGCTGTCACAAAATCCTGCGCTTAGACTAGAGTCGCATGTGAATCCTCTTGAGTCAAGCTTCAGTACATATCAAGACATGCACCTGAAGTGGACTAATGAACAGCCAGATACTAAAACCCCAAAACAAGAACTTCAAAGGCAAAAGTCACAGCAGCAATTAGTACAACCAAAGCAGCAAATACTGCAGCAGCGTCACCGGTCACCAGAGTTGCAGTCTAGGGATTTAACTCCAAATTCTTTGCCCAAAAGTCTTAAACCTTCCTCTCAACAAGTTCCTCAACATTCTTCTGTGAGTGAAAAGAAGAATCTTCCAATGCCTCCTATGAAACCTAAATCTCCTGTCATTTCAAGAGGTTCACCCGAGGCGGGAATTTCTTTGGCTCCCTTTGCTTCAGCACATATACCAGGGGATTCTGAGAAACCTATGTCTGAAACTTCATTGGTTTCAAATGCAGTAAATATTGGAGGTCAACAAGCACAGAGTGCACCAGGAGCTATTCATTGTTCTTTTGATGGGTTGAATGCTGCTGAGCTGCCTGAGCAGCCTATTCAGAGATTGATTAAAATGGTTAGTTTGAAGTATTGAATTACTGATGCAACTTCTTCTCTGGTTATTTAGAAAGAATTGGATGTTCTGCATAACATGAGTATTGGGATACATAAGATGAAATAGTATTATCCTTGTCCCATTTCAGGTTAACTCGGCGTCGTGTAAAGCACTAAGTTCTTTTGCTTCAGACATTGGTTCAGTAGTGTGTATGACTGATAGAATGTCTGGACCAGATAATGTTCAGAGATCTAGAGCTGCAATTGGTGATTTGGCAGACATGACCAATTTTCATTTGCAGGAGAGATACTTTGCCTGGCAGGAAACAACTGTTGGAACAAGGATAATGAAGCGGTACAGAAGTATGCCAATTAGCTATGAGGCTTCAGAAAATAGCAGTATAAATGATGGCTTGTCACAGCTAAGCGATATGGAAAATTTTGACTTAGACTCACCTGCAATATCTTATAGCAAACGGCGTAGGCTTGAGGTATATGAGCCGTGCTTTGATAGGACTTTGTAATCTGTCAAAGTTGATAACAGTATATCATTGTGCTGTGATCCTTGAAGTGAATATTAGAACTTTTCATTAAAATCTGTAAATTATGTATCGGTTTTCATCATTATGGGCATAATATATGCGATATACATCTATTTTGTGATGGTTCTCAGCGTATCACCAGATACTTTTTGGTTGAAACTTGTACTATTTGTAATTAGCCATAGAAAGTTAATTATTGATATCCTCTTTGAGTTATGCTGTGCTATCATTTTTTGGTAAATCTTTTGTTCATCCCTTTAAACTCCTGTGGGTTGTATTGGGGCAAGTCAAACTTTGCATCTTGTCCTGATTTTTATGGTTACAATTTATACTTTACATGTTACAGGTGAATCATCTCTTTGAAGAAATTATCGCCATCAACCAACAACTAATAGACACTGTTTTAGATATTAGAGATGGAGAGACTATTCGATCAGTAGCCTCAGCTCCAATTCTTGATGGTGAAGGAACCATTGTTAGGTGTTCCTTCATCGCTGTAGCCGTTGCTTCTAATCTGAAGTCTGAATGTGTTCCAGCTCCAATGGTATGTCTTATATATTAGTTGAAGTGTGATTCAGAAACCGCACTTGTGAGTTTATTAATCCTGTACTGACTTGTGTTTCTTGGCTATGCAGCTTGCTATCCAGCCTCTGCGATTGCTTGTTCCTGCAAATTATCCTCTGTGCTCTCCTATATTTATGGACAAGTTGAAAGTGGAAGTCAGGTGAGAAATGTGCCTTTCTCTCTCTCTTATGCTGGCTGTTTATTATAGACATAACCCTACATACAACCTGCAGCAACTCTCATCTACTGGTTACATATATTATTAGAATGTTTAGAATTATGAGTAATATAATTTCTGTTTATTTATTGTTTTCATTTCGGTAACTATCGGCTTTACCAAATCTCAATCAATCATGATTCTTAAAATATTCTCAATACTATGTCATAAGTTAATACCAAATTTTAAAATATCTGTGTGATTTTATAGCCAAGGCTGAATTGTCATCATCCAAGTTCTTAATTTGGAATAGTTGTTTGTGATTTTGATGTTATTCATATGGACGTCAACTCATGTAAAGTAGTTACATTTACCATTAGTCAGATAGACAAGAGTCAAACCTGTAAAATATGGAAGTTTTTCTGCTAAATTTGAGGCTGAGAGTCATTGGGTTATTGTCACAAACTTGTAATGGTTATCTTTCTTTACAGTGTGTACGTCTTGTTAATTACAACTTTGCTGATTGCTCTGGGTTCCTATATATTTGGTGGAATAAGGTTTAATCTTGGTTCACATGTTCATCAAAATGAGGGGGATGATGGTTGATTTTTAAGGCTCTGAAAGAAACATGGCATGCAGTTAGTGGTGTGTGTGTGTTTCCTTGATTACTTTAGGCAAATTCATCTGTTGCTGACATCCAGTCTAAAGCTGTCCAATGTGTCTGGACTTCTAGTGATTCACAAGCATATACCCTTATATGTAATAGCTGTTGAATGTTCTATATCCTGATCGGATATAACTGGTTATTGAAATAACTTTTAAGATAATATGTTGCATATAGTTTTTATGCCACTTGAATAATTCACATGTCTTGAGTTGTACCACCTCGTGAACCTTATATTTGAAGTTTCAGTTTTCTGAAATAACTTGACATGTTACCTTGTTGCTGACTATGATTCTTAAATTACTATACTGATTGAAATCTATATTGTTTGTCCACTATTTAAATCTCTCTGCCGAATAGGCGTATTGCTTGATTAAAAGTAAATAAATATAACTCTATTCCCACTCATTTATTAGGTTTATTTACTCTCATCAAATGAATTTGAGAACTTGATTTATGAATCACTGGATGATGATGATATCATTTAGTTCTTGGTCTTCCTTTTCCATGCATATGATGGTTCATTTACTAGTATAGTTGGACTTTTGTTTATAGTCAACTTCACTTGTCCCCCTCTGTTGCTCTGGCAGTGATAATCAAGATCTTTCAGCAAAGGTAAAGTCGAAGCTCAATTTCTCTCTTCGGAACCTGACAGAACCCTTGTCACTTGGGGAGATAGCAAGGACATGGGATGTATGTGCCCGTGCGGTGATCTCTGAATATGCAGAGCAGAATGGAGGAGGAAGCTTCAGTTCTAAGTATGGCACCTGGGAAGACTGCCTCAGTGCTGCAGCTGCTTGAATCATTTTCTCTTGAGAATTTTTATCTTGTCAAAGTTGAGAATTGAGATTGCATCATACAGGCTCATGTAAGCTGATTGTTTAAAACCTCAGTGAGGATCTTATATAACATTAAACCTCATCAGTTGCATGGTTTGATAGGAATTAGTTATATTAGTTTGTTCCAATCTGCAAAAAAAAAAAAAGTTACTGATAACAATGAAAATGACTTGGGACCAAATACGGTATATTGAGTTCTGGGATTTTATTTTTTGAAGCCAGTCCGGTGGAAATACAACAGATCTGCCAAAGTGTGTTAGTCACCTACTCATCATTCCCTTGAACTACAAACTACAATGTACCTCATTTCTAATCACTCCCTTGAAGCATTTTCCAGCCATTTCATCACTTTGCCATTTGCAATGTACAACTTCAGCCAGATTCGACCGATAACCTGAATAATTTTAGTTTGATTCAACCAAAATTCATGCTATAGTTTGATGAGTTATCACTGAAATTGTCCGTGATTTCTATTATTTCAAGCACCAAAGGAAAAGAACCAACTAACACGCCGCTAAAACCCCTACCAGATGTTGCGAGGGAAGACAAGGTGGTGGATTCGAATTGCAGCCTGCCGAAGGTCGCCAATTGCCTCTGGTGGTTTTATCTTCACCTCTCGCCAAAGTTTCTTGCGACTGTAACCCTAGCTAAGCTTATAAAGTCATAACTGTTGTTGCTGTTGTTTTTTTTTTTTTAGGAAAATACTTTCATACAAACCGGTTTGGACCTATGTGTCCAAACTATTGCTTATTTGCAAACAATGGGCAAATTAAATTCATAATTTAATTGTTTAAAAGTTGAATCAATAATTAAAGATCATCTTAGCAATAATAATAATAATAATAATAATAAGAAAAACTAACAAGAATTTATAAGGGTTAAATACTGCGAGAGCAGTCTTAGGATGAGTGACCTTTTAGGAAGTTCTTGTGTTGTACTACTACTAAAAAAATAAAAAAAATACTGTTTACTCCCTAAACTTTTTCTTAAAAAATACTTTGGTCCCTCAAATTTTAGTTTGACACATTTACTCCTTGTTCTTTCAATTTTACATCCAATAGGTCAATTCCGTTACCCTCCATCCAAATGCTCTGATAATTTCACATTTTTAAGGATTTTTTTTTTTGAACGAAATAGGTCAGCCCTTTCATTAGATTCAGCAAGCAGTACAAAAACGAAACACCCCTATGGGGTCGACAGAAAGCAATCGTTTCTTAGAACCTCATGACACCATATTCTAGAAGAATAAAATCCCAAAAAATCCCGAGTACACCCACCTTTTAGGAAATCCACGCACCGTTATTCTAACAAAAACCAAGAAGCCTCGAAGCAGACATAAAAGGGAAACAACTAAGGCACTGGTTTTTGCGACCCAAGAACAAAATTAAATTAAACTATTGGTAGAAGGTGGAACCTCACCTTCTACCACTCCCTCTGCAACCGGAAACTCCACAATTGGAGCCGCCTCAGCTTCTCCTGTTTGCATGATTCCATGCCCAGTCTCCCCCTCAGCAGCGACAGCTAATGCTTCCAAAGTTGAGTCAAAAAACAAAGCTTTGCCCCTCCTTTTATACTTACGAATCTTCTTCTCTTCCTGGTCCTCTGTAGCTTTAACTTTATTTTTGCTTCCCTTCGGACGCCCAATCTTCTTCTTCCTAGGTGAGACCAGTAATTTTCCATTTTTGTGTTGCACAACCAAGGAAGTATTCGCTCCCTCCTCCAACGACGAGTCCGGAAGTGCTAAGAGCTTCTTTCCAAACCTGCTCAACATTGACCTAGCCCTTCGTTTCCTTCCAGTTGACGTCACCTACATGGAAGAGAATTCCACACAAATAGTCTCCTTCCCGTTCCTATGCATTACTGGACGCAAAGCCAAGGCTTTCGACCCCACCTCCGACGGAATGAAAGGCAAAAGATCATGAGTCTTCAACTGTTGCAGAACCGGCTCCATCCCCAGCTGTCTTCCCATCACCTTGGGCCGCAAGACACCACTGGACTCTCCAGCTCTAAGTTCCTTCCCAGTCCATAAAGACTCAACACCCTGACCCTCCGAACCCGATCCAGTCTCCAAACAAACCAGTGCAGTACCGCCCTGTCCCGACTCCATCTCCAGCACAGGATCATCCACGGCGTTACCCACAGTCAATGACAGACCTTCCATAGCAGCCACCGATGCCCGTGCCAAAAGCTCCTCCTTTTCTTTGATCAAAATTGTATCACAGCCCATCGCATCATGGATAAACAAACCACAATCACGACAATAGCCCTTAACCTTCTCATATATGAAAGTTAACTCCGGTCGCACCACCGGAGAAAGTTCAATCACTTTCCAGGATCGAATCCTGCGGCGAACATCAAACACGACCTTAATCCTCTGCTCCTCTTCCTTCCTTTGCAGAGCTGTCAGATCCATCCTAACCACCTGCCCTAGCGTCGCACCCACCATATTGAGCGCTACCTTGTTCCGCAGGGCAAGAGGAAGACCCCGCACTACCACCCATGTCTCCATCATATTCAAAGCCACCGTCTCCGGTGGGCAAAGTCCATCATATTCTCCCACAACTAGCATCGTGTTGCGATAAAACCAAGGACCCCCATGTAGAATGCGATTGCGCACAGACTCGTCCTCAAATTGAAACACGAACCGCTCACCAGCATCTTGGATGGTAAGGCCTGATCTGAGATGCCAGATATTGGAGATGGTACCCTTGAAACCTGGAAAACCCGCTTTCGGTGCCAACAACCGTCCCACCATGTACCAATGGTGATCTTGAAACGCTGCAGCCCCTGCATCCCCGAAGGCCACCAGAGACGAGTCTGCATGCCGCAACGATGCCACATAATCATTCCTGAGGCCGGCCATCAGAGGAGATCAGTTGAAAAAGATAAAGTTTGGGAAATTTTATCGATGCGAAGGTGCACCGAGAAACCCTAGCTGTAGAGATGGCTAGGTCAGTCAAAGTAACTTTTTTTACATTTTTAAGGATAAAATTACTATAATAGCCATGACTTTCTGATTCTTTAATTTTTTTAATTGTTTTTTTTTCCTTCTATTTGGCACCATCTACCATATCAACCCCTAGACTTGACATTACTAATCCTTCTTCCAGACATGGCATCCGCATCATTGAATCACTCTCAACCGCCGACTCCTTAAGCTAACCCCGACAACGATCAAACTCATTCCCAACATCCCCATTCCTATTCCCATTCTCAACTACCAAATCCTCCCACCACAGCTCCTCCTCTTAACCAGTTTTGGCTCCTCCACTTCTGTTAACCCGGACAGCCTTCTCGGAACATGTAACCCAGCGCCCTCCAGGAATCTGATTCCCGATTCCTCAAAACAAATTCCTCCTCAACTCCTATTTCTCGCGCCGTGGAATCAATCACATAAATATAGTCTCATCAGTATACTCCATGAACTTGGCAAGATCCTTTAACATAGTCAAGCCCAAAAAATGCAGCTCCTGTGAAGCTCCGCCGCGCCCTTGAAACCTGGCACTGACTACAAGTCGTGGATTGCGTTGTGAAGTCGAAGAGGTTTGAGTTGGTGCCGTTAGCCTTGGTGGTGTATGAGGCCGAGGACTTGGCTATAGCCATGAGGTAGTTGACTGCGACTTGGGTTAGGGTTTCGAGGGCGGAGATCTGGGCGACAACCGTTCTAGTTATGATGGTGGAGAACTCCGACGGGGTTGGGTTTTCCGGTGTGGAATGATTACTGGTTTTGGGGTTTTGATTTTGGGGACACAATGGTGGTGGAAGAGAGGATTTGGAGAAGATGGTTGAGGTTTTGGTTTAGGTTTCTTGTGATTAAGAGTGAGGCAATCTGGTCTGATGTCGAAGAGAAGGCCGCAAATGAGGAGATAAACAAGACGAGGATAGAGAGGTGGAAGTAGGGCTGTCAATGGGTCGTGTCGGGTTGGGTTCGTGTTGGGTCAAAGTATATGTCGTGTCACAAGAGACAAACCCAAACCCAACCCATTTATTAATCGTGTCAAAAATTTAAACCCAAATCCAACCTATTTATTAAACGGGTTACCCGTTTCCAACCCGTTTAACCCATTTAATAAATCGTGTCATGTTGAACAAAATGACCCATTTAATGATTAACACTGTGACCCATTTAACTAAAAAAATGCATAAATTGATTAAATTTACTAAAAACTCCATAAGACGAAGAATATAAATAATTATATATAATTCATAAATAATTAAATCCAATAATGATGAAGAAAATATTTCAAATTGTCCAATCCTAGGATCAAATACTCCCAACATCCAAAATTTCAAAAAGAAGTATAACATAATCAGGTTATACGGGTTCACTTCGTGTTGGCGGGTTGACCCGTGGCCGACTTGTTTATTAAATGGGTCATGATGGGTTGACCTGTTGCTAGCCCACTTTTTAATCATGCGGGTTTCGAGTCGTGTTATCGGGTCGTGTCCAAATTGACAGCCTTAGACCTAAGCAGAAAAAATAAAAAATAAAAAGAGAAAAAAAAAAACTAAAAAACAAAAAGAGTAAGTGAGGGTATAATAGACATTTAAGCATGGAGGAGATTTCACGTTAGTGACTTAACCGAGAATTTGGATGAAAAGTAACGGAATGTACCTGTTGGGTGTAAAACTAAAAGAACAAAGAGTAAACGTGTGAAATTAAAACTAGGGGCTGAACTGTTTTTTTTTTTTTCTGTAAAAGTTCAGGGAGTAAATAGTATTTAGCCAAATTTATAATATTTAAAGCATCATAACTGAGGGACAATTTTGGATAAAGTTTAACACAATCGCTTTATAATTTGGGTGTGTGTCACTAACAGGGTGATTGTACCACGTGACAGATCCAAACTCATTAATACACTAATAGGGTGATTATGTCACTAATAAGATGATTGTATCACATGACACATCAAACTGACTAATATACTATAGTAAAAGGTTTAACATCTTGCCGGGGTCATAAATATAGTACACTATTGTATCGATAGCTTGATATAGAGGTAGACTAGCTAGATACAAGGTAGACTAACTCGATACAGAAATAGTGTAATTAGGGATTAAGCCAAGCTGGTGACAATCTGCTAATGCAGGGAGTCAGTTGATTTTGATTCTAATCTAGTTTTCATTTATTTTATTTTTATTTTTATTTTATGTATCCTCAAATTCATATATCAATATATGGATGAACTTAATTTTCCAAATGAAGCCCCTGCTACCATAGAAGATTGTATCCTCACTTTCTGGTAGATTTGGAAAGCTCGAAACAACTCCATTTTTGATCTATCAACTTCAATCCTTCTTCTGTGGTTACTATTGCTACTTCTATGGGTTCTTATAGAGAAATCAACTACAGGCCTTCTAAAGACCCCTGCAGGCATTCATAAATTATAAAATGGAAGTCTCCTCCCTTAAACTATGTCAAACTAAATTTTGATGGCTCGGTTTCTGCTAATGGTCTTGCTGCTTCCAAATTTGTTATTCGTAATCACTGCTACTCTCCTCTTACTATAGGTGCGCACAGTTTGAAGTCTTCAAATGTTTCTCTTGCTGAATGTTCAGCTCTCAAAGATGGTCTTTTGGCTGCCAAGAGATTCAACTATCAAAATGTTTTGGTTGAAGGAGACTTGGCTCTTGTTATAAATTGTGTCAACAAAACCTGTGAAGTTCCTTGGAGGCTTAAATCCCTGATTCGAGATGTTAAAAGTATGGGAAAACTACCCAAAAAAAAAATGCTCGAACTTTGGAAGTCATTTCAAATAAATACCCCATCTATAAAGTCTTTCGAATAAATACCCGAACTATTCTTAATCCTATAAAATCTTAATTCTATCAGATATTCTATTAAAATAAATGTTAACTGCCTACGTGGCATGTTTGACCCTTTCAATTCCAATTGACTAGACCCGCCAATGAGGGTATTTATCTGAATACCTTTTCCTTCCAAGTTGTAACACCATCCTAGTGCATCTCATGCATCAAGTAGAACACAAGATCACTAACTTAACAATAGTCTTGAATTCCTGATCACATAATCTGGTCCTGACTTGTGCAAACCAGCAATACTAGTCAACATGATTTAATCAATTAGAGCCAAATCATAACAAGTCTCACCTTAGAAATAGGGCAAGCAGAATAGAATGCCACCAATAAGCTTATAAGCTTTACTAAAGTAGAACCAAAGTTCAGATTCCACCAATAAATCCATTTTTCCTTCTTCTTGCTATCAAATCTCACTACAGCAACTTATCTTAATAATGCAAAGGGCAAGGCAAGGTTTAAATAACAGAGCTCGTTGGTTCAACATTACTATTTGTGCACTCGCCTTTGAAATAGTTGTTGGGGTCAAAATCTAAGCCTAAACGGAACTACTAAGGTAGTTGTAGACTCCAAAATGGAAATCAGCTTAATTGAAAAGCAACTTAATTGAAAGTAATAGAAACTTTCTAGCTAATTTGTTTTGGCAAGATTAAAAAATGTTCCAAAGTCTGTTCTCCAATACATCCCCAATACATCAAAGTTTGGATATTTTAAAGCATGACAACTGAAACTAAAAACCCAATCAATCAATATAACCAAAACCAGAAGCAAAGACGATTCAAAGGCTGCCAAGGTGGTTCACCATGACATCAAAGTCCGGAGATTACAGGCATGTGAACCTAACTCATATAAAAGTAAGGGAAAATTTCGCAAACAGTACACCAAGTAAAGACCACTAATAATTCTTATACACAAAGTTTCAAACCAAACATTTAGGTACACGAAATCTGAAACTCGACTCACTATCAGTACACCATGTCAATTTTTGACACCAAAATGTCCATTATGCCCTCAGTTCTTTTTTTTTTTTTTAATAATTTTTTTTTCTGTTATTTTTTTTTGAGTTAAATACAGCTTACTCCCTATACTTATAGGGTTTCATCGTTTCAGTCCCTGACCTTTAAATTTCACCTAAAAAGTCCTTGAACTCTCAATTTCCTCCTAATTAGTCCCTGCCGTAAAAAACTCTATTATCTTCCCCTAAAAAAGTCTATTATACCCTCCATTACTTAAAAAAAAAAAAAATTCTCTTCCTCTATTTTTTTATTTTCTTTATTTTTTTCTCCTTTTACCTCTTCTTCTTCTGGCTTTCTCGCATCCTTTTGTTCATCTCCTCATCAAGATGGTTCCAATCCACACACCTTTAAGAGGTGAAATGAAAAACAGAAATAAAAGAGAGAGAAAAATAAATTTAAAAATAAATAAATAAAAGTGAGGGCATAATAGACATTTTTGGCAAATTTAACAGAAAATTTTGACGGCAGGGACCAATTGGAAGAAAATTGAGAGTTTAGGGACTTTTTAGGTGAAATTCAAAGGTCCGGGACTGAAACGATGAAACCCTATAAGTATAGGGAGTAAACAGTATTTAATCCTTTTTTTTTCCTTCGTTTTTATCTCTTTCTTCTTCCTTCTTCCTGGCTCACTCCCTTACTCGATCTTTCACCGTCGGGGACGGCTCTGTTCCCAGCAAGGCCTTCGGCTCTGGGACCTCAATCTGGCTAAGCGGGGCCCACGAGCTTCAGTTCAACAACTGCGAGAGAGCCAAAAAAGCCCAAATCCACGGGATCGAGACCTTGATCTGCATCCCAACTTCCGACGGTGTTCTTGAAATGGGTTCCTCCGGTTTGATCAGAGAGAACTCGGGGTTGATCCAGCAAGCCAAGTCATTGTTCGGGTCGGATCAGCCCGACCCGGAAACAAGACTACTCGAGTTCATCAACCGAAACTTCTCCATTTTTGACATCGGCATCATTGCAGGCGTGCAGGAAGAGGATCACAGCTCGTACAATGACGACAAGAAACATGTTTTTGGTTCTAGCAAGAAGAAGAACGGAGCTCCGAACCCAAACCCGGATTTCGCAGATTCCGACTGCCAGATGAAAAGAGCGCCGAAGAAACGGGGCCGAAAACCCGGGCTGGGCTGAGACACGCCGCTCAACCACATGGAGGAGGAGCAGCAACGGCCGGAGAAGCTCACCTCGCAAGGGCGGCGTTGGAAGCGAGGGAGTGAGCCCGGAAGAAGGAAGAAGAAAGAGATAAAAACGAAGGAAAAAAAAATAACAGAAAAAAAATTATTAAAAAAAAAGAACTGAGAGTGTACATGCATGTCCATTTGCAAGCATAATTAGCTACAATGAGCCACGCTCATGGTACCACCGGGGGTACCAACGCCCACCATATGAGTGACTGACGTAAAGACAGTTAGCCGGGTTACCGCCTGAGCCCCGGATCAACCCCAAAGCACCGCCGACGCGCCGCCACGCGCCGTGTCAAGATGGCATCAGAAGCTACTGAAACTGGGAACTGAAGCACCATCAGTCCCACATCGAAAACAAGGAGAAGATCATCCTCTTCCTCACCTATAAAAGGTCCTCTCCTCTCTCCTCATTGATTACGCATTCAATACTTACCTACTGTTACTTTGTCAACATAAATACAATGACTAACTTAGGCATCGGAGAGTTGAAGACCGCCCGGCGCGGTCTCCCTCTGACGCCCATTGTATTTTATTTGACAGGTAACGGGAACCATTCACAACAAAGGTATCGATCCGCCTGCCGGATCTGCGTTGACTAAAGTCCAGCTACCGCTAGACTTTTAGACATTAACATTGGCGCCGTCTGTGGGAATCCTTGAACGGAAGGTCATCCCATCACAGTTACCATGACTAACGGTAGCGGGGAAAATATCGGGGAGCAGGCAGACCAGTCCGCCGTTCCCCAACCCGCCCGCCCAGCGGTAAGCATCAACCGCGCACTATTCAACACCCCGGTCAACCCAGGCGGTGAAACAAATCCAAGCAGCAGCCGTCCCCCAGGTCAGGACCTCACCGCCTTGTATGAACTGGCGCTGGCGGACCTCCACAAAGCAAACAGAGAGCGCGAGCAGGAACGCAAGGAGAAGGCGGAGGCCCAAAACCAAGTGGCCACGCTGATGACACGTTTCGACGAACTAAGGCGAACGCTGGACGCAAACGCCAACCCTGCACGAAGTGAGCAGTCACACAGCACCAGACACAGCCGGCCTACCGCTGGTATAGGACCCATCGTGCAAATGCAGGTACCGCTAGGCCCACCTGAGCTGGCAGGAATGGGACCACCCCCTATCCCACACCTGCCGGAGCAGGAGGCGGAGTCATCGCTGCGCACCCACCACTCGAGGACTAGAACAAGGACTGAGGGTGATCTACCCATTCCCGGGCGGGGGTTCGCTCCGCGGAACGCCCGAGCGGGCCCCGCTGGCGACGCAACCACCCAAATTTTGGAGAGGATGCAGCAGTTAGAACGGAGATTAATCCTGGCGGAGGCAGGCACCCCGGCGCCAGCCCCAAACCCACTCTTCGCGTCCAGGCCAGGCCCATTCACCGCCACAATTCTGCAAGCCGTCAGACCAGCGTTTGCAAAAACCCCAAAAATGTCACATTATAGCGGTAAGACCGATCCCTTCGTCCACATGGACACGTTCAAGAAGGTCACCAACAACAAGGGATTTGATGACGCCACCCTGTGCCACTTGTTCAGCGAAACGCTGGATAGTGAGGCAATGAGTTGGTTTTTCGAGTGTCCGCCAGGGTCCATCGACTCATTCCACGCATTATCTCATGCTTTCCTCTCTCGATTCATCTTGTTGTCCGCCGGTCATCACAACACGAGCCAGTTGTTTGGCGTCAGACAGGGAGGGGACGAATCATTGAAGGCATTCGTCACAAGATGGCGAGCGGCAGCATCTCAGTGCCGCGATCTCGATAAAACAATGGCTTCGGCGGCTTTCAAGCAGGGACTCCTCAAGGGACCATTCCTATATCACCTCAACTACAATCATCCAAATGCGGCGTATGATCACCTTATGAGTGAGGCGGTCATTCATGCCCAGGCAGAGTTTATCACATATGGAGAAACCCCACCGCCACCAGCAACACCAACAAAGTCATCTCAACCCTCCTCCAGCCATCAAGAGACCGCCAGCAAAGCCCCCACTGCACCGCCAGCTGACAAGAAGAGGGAGTGGCAGCAGGGCGGTTACCAAAGCAAGAGGCAGAAAGACAACCACCACAAGGGCAACCGCCAATCCCAGGGGGACAATCGCAACAAGCAGACGGAATCCTCTCAGCGGTATGCAGTGTTCACCGTCCTCACAGCCTCGTACGAGGAGATTTACAATCAGTGCAAGGATCAGATACCACCGCCACCCTCGCCGAGATTCCCCAAAAAGGGTAAGCCAAGAAACACCGGCATGTGGTGCAAGTACCACGAGGACAGCGGTCACAATACCAACAGTTGCAACGCTCTCAAAACAACCATCGAGACCCTGTACCGGGACGGCAAGATGGATCAATTCAAGGTGCGCCAACCGCCACCTGTGATTGCCAACGTTGAGCCACTGGGCCACATCAACACCATCGACGGCGGGGCTCCAATCACCAACATGTCTCACAGGGCAAGAAAGCGTTACGCACGCGCCAATCACCCAAAGGAAGTCTGTAACATCCGCTACGAGAGATCCACCAAACTCCCAAAGTCTGGTTGGGAGCCCATCACCTTCTCAGAGGAGGAGGAGCGAGGAGTGCATCTACCCCATGACGACCCATTCCTGATCGATGCCATTCTCGACAGATGGTCGGTAGGAAGAATCTTGGTGGATAGCGGATCTGCTGTCAATGTCATATTCAGCGGTTGTTACAACAACCTTAAGCGGAACAAGAAACTACTACAAGACCATGAGCCGTTGCTTAGCTTCTCCGGCGATATCACTCAGCCGCTGGGCTCTGACTACATGCGGTTAACCATCGGCTCCAGTCCATGTATGGCGGAGGTACATACCGAATTTATAATCGTGGACTGTTTCAGTTCGTATAACGCCATCATAGGACGGCCGGCACTCAACAAGCTCAAATGCATCATCGCCGGATACATGCTTCTCATGAAGTTCCCCACACCCAACGGCACAGGCTGTGTCAGGGGAAGTCAGCAACTGGCACGAGAATGCTACTCTACCACCATTGCGCGGTCAACCCGCCGCCACGAAATCCTAACGGTAGGAAATCAGGCACCGCCACCAGATATCTTCGAGGATCCTAGGGATGAGGAGAAGAAGTACGTAAGGAAGGAACCGGTCAATCCTGAAACATCGTTGAAGGTCATCAGCATCTCTGACGAGCACCCAGAGCGGACAGTCCGCATAGGAGCTCAGCTAGACCCAGAAATAGCCGCAGAACTTACTCAATTCCTGCGGGACAACGCCGCCGTTTTCGCATGGTCATATGCGGACATGCCAGGTATCTCTCCCGAAATCATCACACACAAACTAACCATTAAGCCATCCTTCCATCCCATCAAGCAGAGGCGAAGGGCCTTCGACGAGGAGAAATACCGCGCCATAGGAGAAGAGGTCGCCAAACTCCAGAGCATTGGATTCATCCGCCAGGTAATCTATCCCCAATGGATCTCCAACCTGGTCATGGTCAAGAAGCCTAGCGGCAAGTGGCGGATGTGTGTCGACTTCAAAAATCTCAACAAGGCGTGCCCAAAGGACAGTTTCCCTCTCCCACGCATTGATCAGCTGGTTGACGCAACCGCCGGGCATGAACTCCTCAGCATGATGGACGCTTTCTCCGGTTACAATCAGATCAAGATGCATCCCAGCGATCAGGAGTGTACCACCTTCACCACCGACAAGGGCCTCTATTGCTACAATGTTATGCCTTTCGGTCTGAAGAACGCCGGAGCAACTTATCAGCGGCTGATGAATGCTATGTTCGCTGAACATTTGGGCAAGATAATCGAGGTCTACGTGGACGACATGTTGGTCAAGAGTATAAAAGCCAGCGGACACGTGGCAAACCTCAAGATCATAGTTACCATCCTCCTGGCCTATGGCATGCGCCTCAACCCAGAAAAATGCTTCTTTGGCGTCACCGCCAGCAAATTTCTGGGTTATATCGTCAGTGAACGAGGCATCGAGGCTAACCCGGACAAGGTGCAGGCCATACTCGACCTGGCAGACCCTGAGTATAAGGTACACGTCCAATGCCTCCAAGGCAAGTTAACCGCCCTCTCTCGATTCATCTCCAGGCTCACTGACAGGTGTGCCCCATTTTTCAAACTCCTCAAAACAACTCACAAGAAAGTCATCAACTGGAACCCAGAATGTCAGGCGGCGTTTCAGGGCTTGAAGGATTACCTGGCGGCAGTCCCACTACTCTCTATCCCTGTGCAAGGAGAGACACTGTTCATATACCTAGCGGTATCGGTATCAGCGGTGAGTTGCGCCATTGTCCGGCGGGAGGGACAGGACGAGCTCCCAGTTTTCTACGCCGGCAGGGGCATGAACGGGGCAGAAACAAGGTATCCACCCTTAGAACAGCTAGCTCTTGCACTCATCGTTGCCGCCAGTATTTTCAAGCGCACACAATCCACGTGCTGACCAATCAACCACTGAGACAGGTGATGCAGAACCCTGAACATTCAGGGCGCCTCAGCAAGTGGGCCATCGAGCTCAGTGAATTTGACATAGACTACAAGCCAAGAACCGCCATGAAGGGTCAGGCGGTAGCGGACTTCATCGCCGAGCTCACTGAGCGCCAGCCCAGTCCCAGCACGGAGAATGAGCCCGGGACGGAAATGGTCACCGCTAAGGAGCCAGCTCCCCTACAATCAGATTGGAACCTGCATGTGGACGGCTCCGCCAGCGCCAAGGCCAGCGGCGCAGGAGTCATCCTCACAGGCCCTGGGGGGCTGAATGTGGAATACGCACTAAAATTCAACTTCAAAGCCTCCAATAACATGGCGGAATACGAAGCACTCATTGCCGGCCTACTCCTCGCCATCGATTCAGGGGCTGACAGCGTCAACATCTTTAGTGATTCCCAGTTGGTCGTTAATCAGGTCAATGACAGCTTCCAGGCCAAGGACCAACAGCTAGCGGCATACTTGGGGTACGTTAAGACACTCCTCAAGAAATTCAAATTTCATAACATCACACAAATCCCCAGGGAAAAGAACGCCAAGGCTGACTCACTGGCAAGGCTAGCAACCGCCCAGCCACATCAGAGTCCAGCGGACACAAGAGTGGAATGTCTTGACAAGCCAAGTATCACAAAAACCCTGGCGGAGATCTTCAACATTGAGGTCAATACCAGCTGGATGGACGAAGTCATTGAGTACAAGCGCAACGGCACATTGCCGGACGACAAGGTTAAGGCGCGACAACTCCAGCGGAGGGCAACCCGCTACAACATCCAGAACGGCAAGCTGTACCGCCAGGGATTCACCCATCCCAACCTCCGCTGCCTAACCCCAGAGGAGGGAAAGGTCGTTCTGGCAGCAATTCATAGCGGAGAATGCGGAAACCATTCAGGCGCCAGATCCTTAGCCAATCGCACAATGCGACAAGGCTATTTTTGGCCTACTCTCGGCGACGATGCCCGCCAGGTAGCAAGATCATGCCACAGGTGCCAACAATTTGCTGACATCCCGCATGCACCGGCGGAACCACTATCGGTCATCGTCGCCCCATGGATCCACTCAACTTGGGGCCTGGATCTGATGGGAAAATTTCAAACCGCCAAGGGCCAGTTCAAGTACATTATAGTGGCTATCGACTACGACAGCAAGTGGATAGAGGCGGAACCACTAACAGCAATCACTACCGCCAAGGTAATTCACTTCCTCTGGAAGAACATCTACTGCCGTTACGGTGTCCCACACACGATAATCACCGACAATGGCACGCAATTCAACAACAAGGAGCTCATCTCTTTCACCGCCAACTTGGGTACTAAGATGAGTTTTGCATCTGTCGCCCACCCCCAGACCAACGGTCAGGTCGAAGCAGCAAACAAGATAATCAAAAGGCTGCTGAAGAAAAAACTCGACAAAGCAAAGGGTCTATGGGCGGAGAAACTCCCGGAAGTTCTATGGGCCATCAGAACAACCCCAACTTCCGCAACAGGTGAAACTCCCTTCTGCATGATGTTCGGAACGGAGGCTGTCCTGCCCATTGAGGTCTCTCAACCTACCGCCAGAGTCGAGGGCTACCGCCCAGAGACCAACACTGACGGCATCAACCTGGACAAGGACCTCCTGGAGGAAAAGCGACACAGGGCCCACCTATGTAACCTGCAAAACAAGCAGCGGGTATCGCGTTTCTACAACGCCAGAGT
The DNA here is from genome assembly GCF_002994745.2 of Rosa chinensis. Classification (NCBI taxonomy): domain Eukaryota; kingdom Viridiplantae; phylum Streptophyta; class Magnoliopsida; order Rosales; family Rosaceae; genus Rosa; species Rosa chinensis. Next base: position 33,166,445 of record NC_037091.1, on the reverse strand, counting down.
CAAGGCCCGGAACCTCCAACTGGGGGACTGGGTAATGAAGGAAGTCATTCCACCGCCAACAAAGCTTCGCCCAACTTGGGAAGGTCCATACAAAATTGTGGAAGTCGTTAGCCCAGGCACCTTCTACTTAATGGACAAGGACGGCGTCACAACGACCCACCCTTGGAATATCGAACACCTTCGGTATTATTACAAATAGTCATGCCGCTACCCAAGAGCATCTTGACTTAGCTAAATTTTTGTTCAATATTTAGCTAAGGGAAGCTACCCAACGGGTACTACCCCTCTTTTGTAAACGCTGGTCAGTCAGCTATCAATGAAACGAGGAATTATTCAAACCATTGTTACCAAGTCTAGCACTGAGGGCAACTGGCAACGCCAGGAATCGTCAGCGGACCACGTCCGCTACGTGGTGCACTTGGACCAATTTTAATTCCTTTAATGTTTCATTGCTTGGCAAAAGAAAAGTCTCTACGTCAAAACTCTAGCGGTACAAACACATCATGACAAACGTCAAACTCTGAAATTTCGTTTCAGGGCTGGGACTCCCCACCCAAAATAGTTCATTATTACAAAAAAAAAAAAACAAAAAAAAAAAAAACCTATGGAAGTCTCAGCTGGCTTCAGCGGTTGTCTTCGGCTTCTCCGGCTTCAACTGGCGGCGGCACGACCGATCGGCTCGCCTGATCGGACCCTCGAGCTGTCGGGCTGGGAGTCTCCATTGTACCATCCGCCCGGGTGTGTGCCTCCAGAAATCCGGCACGTGACACCTCCGACGGGGTCTGCTGGGGAGTCTGCCGGGAACTTTCCGGCGGATGGGAGCCACTTTCCCCGCTGCCCGAGTGGGTACCTGCCGCAGTGGGAGGCACGACTTCTGTCTCCGGCGGGACACCCTCGACCACCGGCACGTCGGGCTGTGACGCCTTTACAAAGTCAATGGCGCCCTTCCGCGTCAACATGTCTATATTTGCCCGGGCCCCAGACTTCGCCGCTTCGGTCAATGTCTTTTTATACTCCGCCGACATCTTGAACGCTTCAACGGCGGCGGCTGCAGAAGAACTCTGTTCATTTTTCAGGCGGTTGACCTCCCCGTCCAGCCGCTGCATCTCACCCAGTCTGGCGGCAGACTCCCGCTGCACAATAATGAGCTTCTTATCTTTCGCGGCTATCCGCTCCTGCAGCAATGCGATCTCCTGCTCCAACCGGGAGACGCGTTCATTCCTCTCCAGATCCCGCCTTATGGCCGCATTAAGCTTGCCGCGGGCGTCCGCATAGTCACACTCCGCCTTGGCCAGCCCCTGCTCGGCCTCCGCCAATCTCTCCTTGGCCTCCGCCAGCTCCCTCTGGAGACCTCCGATCTCCCCCCTGAGCTCTTCCTCAATCCGGGGCTGCTTAGACGCCGCCTCGAACATATCATGTAACCCCGCAGATATTTGACCAAACGCCGAGCTGAAAGGCGATTGGTCAATTGCCGTCGGGCGCGATATGCCCGCCAGACCCCCGAACCCCAGCCGCTCGCACAAATGGAAAAGGAACGCCCGCTCCCCTTCTGTCATGAATGGCGCATACTCGGCAAAGGAGTCCAGATCACTGACGGCTGCTGCCTCCCCCTCCGCCACTGCACCCTTCGACGCAGCTTCTCGAGCCTTCTTTTGTTGGCGGACTCCGATCACCACCTCTTCTTCCTCTTCCTCGTCGGGGGAGTCAGGCTGCCGGCGTTTTCTCTCCAACGCCCGTTGTGTCCCAGCAGCGGTCCTCGTCACCCGCACCGGCGGCTCACCCCGGGACTCGGTGGCAGTCCCCGTCGGCTGCACCGTCTTCTTTGAGGACCACGCCGGGTGGTAGGCATCCGCTCCCGCGGCCTTGTACCAACATTCCCCCTCTCCCCGCCACCCACTTGGGTGTCCGCCTGCACTACCGGCAGGCCATCCTCACCCAGATGGGAGTGGTGCGGCATCGGCAGCTCCACCGCAACCTCAGACTGGCTCAGCACCAGCGTCTCCGGGTTCACCACCGTCTGCTGGGCCGCCAACCCCTCGGCATACATAGCCTCCAGAAAATTTTCTATCTCGGCACGATCCATTGCTTTTTCGAAAGCGTCGCGACTAGATTTGTTACCGGGCGGGGTTTCTGAAAAGAAAAACACAAACACCCGTCAGTCCGAATATAAAAAAATGATGAGGTGTGGCGGAGTGGCTCTCACCAATAGAGCGAGTTAGCCCCAGGTCAACCAGCAATTCCCAACCGGTCAGAAGACGGAAGTCAAGCAAATTCCGGTTCCGCCAGCAGCCGCGGATCCTCGCCACGCGACACTCCTCTTCGCGCGTCAGAATATACCTTAGTCCCGCTGCATAAACACAATAATCATTAGCAAAAACCGCAGGTTTGCAAAAGTTTGAAACCGCCAGTTAGTTTTAGCGGAAACCAGTTGCCAACCTCGGATGGGCTGGAATTCCGACTTAGTCTTAAACGTCGGCCCCTCCACATTCGACCTAGTATGGTACTCCCAGCCGTCTGTGGCGACGCAGAAGGTCCCCCGCCAGTAGGACATTGAGTCCCTTAAGTTCTCAATCAACTTGGGCGCTCCCTGGCGGCGGCTTAGGTTCACGCACCCTCTGCAACCTCGGCGCTTCACATACACTAGCTCGTAGAAGTGAAGCACTTCCGCCACGGTAGGCCCCTCGCACCCCGACAAGCGCCACAGGGAGTTCATCGCCAACAGCAACCGCCACATGTTGGGACAGATCTGCCCAAAGGCAAGCCCAAACTCGCACACAAGAATTTGGAGATTGGGCACTAGCGGGAATGTCACTCCTTGGCGGAATATGGCCTCGTGCACGGCAGCACATCCCGCTGGGAGCATCGAGGCCTTCTCATCCGCTGTCGGGGGGCGCAGCTTCACCGAGCCCGGCAACCGGAACGTCCGCTTCATCCGGTTAACAGCGGCGGCATCCATCCGCCCACCTGCCTCGTCGACGGCGGTGCCATCTGAGAGGTACCACGCCGACTCGACATTTTGGCCCGCCGCTTCCCCTTCGCCAGCGGAGCCGCTAGCAGCGCTATTGCTCGCCAAGCGCTCGTCACGCCTAGCCAACTCACCCGCCCTAGAGCTCTCTGGACGCGATCCACGATCCATAGCTATTTCCCAGGGAATGGTCCGAAGTGGCTCAACTTCAAGCGGTTCTGGCAGTGAGGTTCCTGCATGGGCAGACGGACGCAACGAGTCAATAAAGGTCATATCCGCCACGCTGAACGACACGTCAGACCCGGAATCCTCACTGCTCGAAATATCTATGACGTTGGCCATCCCAAACCCTAAAACCCACATCAGTTAGCACAAATACAGATCTAACCTACTCTCACATCAGATACAGCCAAAGATGCCAAGAACAACTACCCACAAAAATACCAAAACAAAAACAACCGCACGCTCAACCCAGATTAGACCGTCTAGCAAAACCCAAAACCCCAACTTTCTGTCAAACACCATAACCTCCCTATCTCTCCCTACACCCTCCGAAAACAGCACAGAGGCAATATCATACCATTAACAGAAATACCAAAACCCAGAAATCACCATTGCAGATTTAATGAAACAGGAAGAGGATCCGAAATACCAACCTCACGTCGAAGACTTTGGAGTGCAGTTCGTCTTCACTAACAGTTTTCGTCCTCTCCAGTCCGACTACTCCACGCAAGCCCGGAAATCTCCTTCGCAATTCGCAGGCGAACAAGGCTCGAAGCAGGCAACTCAGATTTGAAGATTTTCCAGAAATGTCGAAACTCGCTCAGTTCCCCCCTTTTTATGTCAACATCAAATAATCCTGAGCCGTCCGCTACAAAACTACATCACGTACCAACCGTACACGTGTCCCACGTCTTCATTAACTCCCTGGATTAACCGAGGCGTCGCCTCGGTTACGAGATCCATCATTACTCGCATTAATGACGAGAAGACGGCTAGGCTTAGGAGGCAAGCCTCCAGACGCTAACCCTCTCAGAGTTAGCCACGTGTCCACCGTCATCATTCTTTGGCTTCCAAGGGAAGTCACCACCTGACAAGTAAACCCCCCAACCATGGCAAGTCTCCGCTGAGCGAAACCCCGCCAGCGGATCCTCACTTGTCATCTCCCAAGTGACGGAGTCTCCGCTGAGCGAAACCCCGCCAGCGGAGCCTCACTTGCATCTCCCAAGTGACGGAGTCTCCGCTGAGCGAAACCCCGCCAGCGGATCCTCACTTGTCATCTCCCAAGTGACGGAGTCTCCGCTGAGCGAAACCCCGCCAGCGGATCCTCACTTGCATCTCCCAAGTGACGGAGTCTCCGCTGAGCGAAACCCCGCCAGCGGATCCTCACTTGCATCTCCCAAGTGACGGAGTCTCCGCTGAGCGAAACCCCGCCAGCGGATCCTCACTTGTCATCTCCCAAGTGACGGAGTCTCCGCTGAGCGAAACCCCGCCAGCGGATCCTCACTTGTCATCTCCCAAGTGACGGAGTCTCCGCTGAGCGAAACCCCGCCAGCGGATCCTCACTTGTCATCTCCCAAGTGACGGAGTCTCCGCTGAGCGAAACCCCGCCAGCGGAGCCTCACTTGCATCTCCCAAGTGACGGAGTCTCCGCTGAGCGAAACCCCGCCAGCGGATCCTCACTTGTCATCTCCCAAGTGACGGAGTCTCCGCTGAGCGAAACCCCGCCAGCGGATCCTCACTTGCATCTCCCAAGTGACGGAGTCTCCGCTGAGCGAAACCCCGCCAGCGGATCCTCACTTGCATCTCCCAAGTGACGGAGTCTCCGCTGAGCGAAACCCCGCCAGCGGATCCTCACTTGTCATCTCCCAAGTGACGGAGTCTCCGCTGAGCGAAACCCCGCCAGCGGATCCTCACTTGTCATCTCCCAAGTGACGGAGTCTCCGCTGAGCGAAACCCCGCCAGCGGATCCTCACTTGTCATCTCCCAAGTGACGGAGTCTCCGCTGAGCGAAACCCCGCCAGCGGATCCTCACTTGTCATCTCCCAAGTGACGGAGTCTCCGCTGAGCGAAACCCCGCCAGCGGATCCTCACTTGCATCTCCCAAGTGACGGAGTCTCCGCTGAGCGAAACCCCGCCAGCGGATCCTCACTTGCATCTCCCAAGTGACGGAGTCTCCGCTGAGCGAAACCCCGCCAGCGGATCCTCACTTGTCATCTCCCAAGTGACGGAGTCTCCGCTGAGCGAAACCCCGCCGGCGGAGCTTCTCTCCTCATTTGGGTAAACGGGGCGTCCTCCGCTACACAGCGCACCGCCGGCTGACCCCATTTCTCATCTGACAAGCTGCGTACTTTATTCAGCGCAACACCGCTCAATAAAATACCAAGCACGTCTACTTGACGCTGCTTCCTGCTACATCTAGCGGGGGGACTTCCGCCAGCGGCGGATCCCGAGGCCACGCCTCTCTGACAACGCCGCCACGCGGAGTTACGGTCAGAATGTCCCTGCGGGACACGGGGACTAGTCAACAGTCTACGACAGCCCTGATCAGGTACGTTGACCCCCGTCACCTGGGTGCTAAGATTGGGCTCGCAACCCAACACCCTCTGCTCCGTGCAGCGCTGCTCCGTGCAGCTCCCCCTCAACAAACAATAACAACGACCATCCGGAGGTCCATCTTAGCCGGGGAGTGGGGGACTCCCTGGGGGGCCTAGCAGGGGCCCACCCGAAAGGGCACAAAGCGTTTGCTCAGTAAATCCATGGTTGACAACGCACTGACGCTAATTATGCTTCTGCAAAGTCTAGCGGGAGAAACGCTTCAAACCGCCGATCAACTCCCCAACCAAGATTGCCCTCCTTGACTGGGGATTTGGGGGACTTGTACATGCATGTCCATTTGCAAGCATAATTAGCTACAATGAGCCACGCTCATGGTACCACCGGGGGTACCAACGCCCACCATATGAGTGACTGACGTAAAGACAGTTAGCCGGGTTACCGCCTGAGCCCCGGATCAACCCCAAAGCACCGCCGACGCGCCGCCACGCGCCGTGTCAAGATGGCATCAGAAGCTACTGAAACTGGGAACTGAAGCACCATCAGTCCCACATCGAAAACAAGGAGAAGATCATCCTCTTCCTCACCTATAAAAGGTCCTCTCCTCTCTCCTCATTGATTACGCATTCAATACTTACCTACTGTTACTTTGTCAACATAAATACATTGACTAACTTAGGCATCGGAGAGTTGAAGACCGCCCGGCGCGGTCTCCCTCTGACGCCCATTGTATTTTATTTGACAGGTAACGGGAACCATTCACAACAAAGGTATCGATCCGCCTGCCGGATCTGCGTTGACTAAAGTCCAGCTACCGCTAGACTTTTAGACATTAACAGAGAGCATAATGGACATTTTGGTGTCAAAAATTGACGTGGTGTACTGATAGTGGGTCGAGTTTCAGATTTCGTGTACCGAAATATTTGGTTTTAAACTTTGTGTATAAGAATTATTAGTGGCCTTTACATGGTGTACTGTTTGTGAAATTTTCCCTAAAAGTAACATAGGTTTAAATGTCATCATTTATGCCTTCTTTGGTGGTCTCCCTCTTTTTCCAACGATGTACGAGCCGTTGATGTTTGGCTTGCCTGCAACATTGACATTGCATAGATTTTCAATTCAGCTCAAATATAAAACAAGTCAAACCTTGGCAATCTAATATAATAAAGGAATGCCTGAGTAGAGGTCGTTGATGATTTTCTACCAGCATCATGTTGCGGAGGTGCTGGATTAGTGGATGGTGTTGGTGGAGCTATTCTTGTAGAAGTTGAGTAATTGTCCTGGCCAATGTAGATGGGGGTACTAAAGTTTGTATTGGTTGCAGCTAAAAGACAATACAAAACATTATGAACTTCACGTAGATACCCTCGTTGGCAGGTCCAGTCAATAGGAATTAAAAGGATCAAACATCTCATGTAGGCAATTAATGGTTGTTTTAACAGAAGGTTTGACGGAATCGAGGTTTGACGGAAGTTCGTGTTCCCCCAACTCTGCCTCTCTATTCCTCACAGCGCAGGCCCTATCCACCTCCCACTCCAAACCCTAACCCTAACCATAGCCGTCATTTTTTGAATTTGAGTTATTCTTTGCTGTACGGCAGCAGTGGCTTGTTTTCTCAGGTTCAGACCGACGATTCGATCGAGGTGTATAAGCGGAATGCGATCAATAAGCTTATCGAGATGGTGCATGGGGACATGGCCGGGTTGAGGAAAATGACGGAGGCCTAAATGGACGGGCTTTTCAGTGCACAAGTGGCACTTCGACAGCTATCAAAGCAGTTGGGGAGACGAAAATTAGATTAAACAAAGAAAAAAAGCAATTTAGGGTTTTGAAAAGTCAAGAGAAGAAAATGTTAGAAGCTCTGTTATATATCCACCGCCAACTATGCTAAAAACAAGTTATGCTTCCTAGTTTTAATTAATTACTAAAGTCATTAGATAGAAATCAATCAAGAAACAAGTCGGAGCAGATCACGTCCCTTATTATTACTTCCCTTAATTACTTAGGCTATGTGAATGCAAAATAGCTAAGCCTATCAAACATGCAATCAAGGTATAGAACGCTATCCTATCAAAGACACAATTAGTGCCAACATGTTTAAATTATTAAGATCGTGTGGAAGTTTGATTGATTATAGAGTTGCATCCTAGTGTGGAATGTCTACCTAGCATGCATGCTCTTCTAATTGTTTGAGACATCAACTTTTGTCTAAAGTCTTTACTACTTGCAAACAAAGAATACAAGACAATTAGTTGAATTGTTTTCTAAGTTCTCACTCCAGTTACATGCTTATATCCTAAGTACGCATCCAAAGAACCTAAACATATAAAAGTTCTTAATCATACAGAATCAAACAATCAATCTCAACAACCAGGATTTCGAAACTAAGATAGCATAACAATAAAATCAAAAACATAGAATATAAATGGAGAAAAGGAAAAAGAAGAAAAAGATGGTAGCGAACGAAAAAGAAAGAGGGATAGAAGAGAAGGTGAAAGATGTGGTGGTCTTGAATTGTGTTGTAGAGGGTCTCTATTTGTAGAGAATGTCATGCTTTATTTCCTTCTTCAACTCTGCTTGCAATTCACTTCTCAAGTTGCTTGAGGTTTTCTTCGATTGGTGCACAGGATCAAGCTGTAATCTTGTAGGATTCTTCTAAGACTTTTCCTTGTTGATTATGGTGTCGTGAACCTTCGAAATTCGAAAGGCATAGCAGCCCTAAAGATTCACGGCCAACTTCCTCTTCTTGGAATAGGATTCGATTTCTACCTTTAAAGCTTCATTCTTGGATTAAGATTGACTTGCTATTGCTATGTTTCTGTATGTTCTTGCCTTTTCTATGCTCTATGAAATATTTCTTCTAGAATGATCAATCCCATTCAAGAAAACTCCAAATAAGTCTCCAAAATAGATCTCCCAAAAAGCTTCGTGAAAAGCAGACAGTTTCTGCCTTCTTTGGAAGCTTATTTTGAGCATTAATTCCTCCTGCCTTGATGACATTTCTAACCAGCTCTTGGGCACTTGTTTTAGTAAAACATCATGTCTCTAAGGAATGCTAGCCCTTTCTGCAAGATTTCACTTGTAAGGTTGCAAGAAAAGCTCTTTCTACCAAAACAAGAGTTTTAGATACTCTTCACCTCCTACAGACGAAAGATCTGGTCAAGGAAAATGAGGTTTGAATTGACAAAACCCACTAGAGGTTTCAAACGTGGAAGTTGGTTGCTGCAAATATCATTTCAATTCAAATTCACAGATGCGATTATAACCGCAATTTGAATTTGAATTGATAGCAATTCTAATCTCAGCTGATCTGGTGTTGCCTATAAAAAGGCACATTCTCTACATCAAACGGGGGGCAGCAGAAAAGGCTAGAGAGTAGAAGCAAGAAAGAAAAAAGAGAGAGGCAAAAGCCTTGCAACAATAGGAAGCAAGGCCAGTAGCAGCGAGACATCAGAGAGGAAAAGAGCAATTGAGAAATGAGCAAGATTCAACCAAAGCTAAAACGTTGCAACCTTTCTCTAAGACATTGCAGTGGAAGAAGAAGCTCTAAATAAATCACGGGTATATGACCAATTGGTTAATTGTCACCTGAAATCACTGATCTTTTCTTTTATGGTATAAACAAAAGGAGGAGGTGTTTCTCCTATGTTTTTCTCTCTCTAGCAATCATGTCTTTCCGCTACTTTCGTCCTCATAAAACTTTGCCATTGCCATTGATCAACGTGTTTTGGGCAAGACAAACGGTCTAACATCAAGTCTTTGTTCACCGCAGTGGTGTCTTCCATACTCACTTCATTTTTTTATGCTTATATGTGGTGCGTCCTGTATATAAGTGGCAAAAGTGAAGTGAGCTGCCCACGGTGGCAAAAGCGAAGTGAGGTGCGCATGGTCTGACAACAAGAGGAATACGAGGACGTCAAAAAGAAAGATCTATATTATGACTCCCCAGATTAAGGCAATGCTCTTCTTGCGACTACTCAAGAGGCATAAACCACACGAGTAACGTGGTGATCTGTACAGCTCATATGGTGTGACTCTCCGGTATCGATGGCCTACTTGCGGTTGACGTCTCTCCAATGCAGCCAACTTCTCCCTGCTCTTGCTTCTGTTCTATGTCACCAAGCATTCGCTTTAGGCTGGAACGAGATTGGAGGGAACAAACATTCTCCAAAAATACAAACTTTGCAATACAGGTCTTTCAAAATGGAGGAAGTCAAATTGTTGGATCAATCTGCTAGTTGAGAAGATATTGTTGCCGCATACAAAGTGAGGGAAAAAAAAAAAAAAACTCGTGCACAAACATAAAGATAAATGAAAGAGAAATAAACTTTGCAATACAGGTCTCTCAAACTACTGTCAATTGTGAAGCTTCATCAAAATGTTTGCTTTCAAACATAAAGAGAAATAAAAGTAGTTTATTCCTACAAATATGTCATACAAAAGCTCTCACAATGGTTTGCTTCAAAAGCTGCTCCACCGCTTCAAAATGTCATACAAATGTGTGTAAAAATTATGAAACACATATATGCTACTGGGACTATATGGTGTTTGTGCACGTGTTTTCCTCCTTCACAAAAGAATGTGGCCCAAACAAATGATTCTGAAGCAGACTGAATTTGCTACCTTACACATTAATTGATGTGTGTGATTAATGTGAGGCCTTCTCCAGATTGTTCTTATGACTATTCTGGTGAAGTTAAAGCTTCACCAAAACTAGATGTCCACTCGAAATGAAAGGAATCACTGGGCCTCCCACAAAAAATGGAAGCAAGCCCATCGATAGAGGTATACTCCAAATCTTTAGGGCCTAATCACAAAGCTCGGCATGACAAGGTGCCCAAATCAAATCAACAGACACTACCAAATTGGGTGTCCAAAAGAAATACATTTGAAGGGTTCAAAAAATATATACACATCCGTGGAACACAAAAGTCGATAAAAAACTGAAAATTGAAACTCAATGAACTATAGTGGTTTGATCCTTTCACAGGGTATGTAGGCAGTCTAGCAACCCACTAGATGCAAGCGCAACTCCAAACAGAATACCTGACTCCACCAGTCAAATTCGGCTAGTCCCAAATAAATCACTGACTCCAGTCAAATTCTCCCGACACCAAGAAAATCAAATCCATTCCAAAACACACAAATAAAGTCCAAACTAAATTCAAGGGCTTTAAACACTCTCCCAAACACAAATTAAAAATAAATGGGTCATCTACCCATTTAAATCTCAAATGCCGGAACTACATGTGGTTTGATCTAGCAAAGGGTATGTTCTAGATGCAACCACGTTTTAAACACAAAATCGAATCCTTAGTCCACTTCAACCAAATTCGTCCCAAACACTATTCTCATTCCAAAATCAAAACCCTCCAATAAGTCATCCACTCATTGGAACTCTTGAACTACGAGTGGTTTCATCCCTCTCCAAGGGTACGTAGGCAACCCAATCAAATATCCGGGTGCAGCCGCAAAAACAAACAAACACACATCCACAATTGGTTTCTTCATAAATGGAATCAAATGGTGTTTTCCTGTAACAAGAAATTGTAATTAAGAGACACATTCTGTCTTGAATGGGTCGAACCCAAAATAATAAAAACTCTATTCACTAAATGAATACAAGTGAAATTATGTTGGATGACATTTCGCTCACTGTGTGCAATTTTTACTCAACAATATATAAAACTATTTTTCGATTACAATTTTTATAAACAATGTACTAGTATTTAATTATTTGAACTCTAAACTTCTCTAAAATATCAGCTTAAGTAGACAATGTTCGATACCTAGTTCTAATGAGGTTTTACACCACAATCCAGAACTATTGCATTGCTCTTCATATTTTAATTAGCTTGTTCTAAAATATTTTCCCAAGCAATGAAATTGTTGTGTGAATTGATAGATGTTTAGGGATGCAGATGTTTCACATAAAGATTAAATTTTTCATAATTTGGTTGTTTGTGATGAAGATTAATTGTAACTGGGATCCAGTTAATTTGACATGGTCATTAAGGCTTATGTGAAAGTGGGTATGATTAAAGATAGTTTTATCAGTTCGAAGAAGACAATAATGGAAGAAGCTAGAAGAATTTGATCGATCTTGATATCGTACGTGACATATAATACTCCGATTAGTAGCTATTGTAGATAAGGAAGGTTGGGAGATGCATTTTATTTCTTCAAGACCTTGTTTAGGAGGGGTGTGATTGCCTTGATGCAGTATCTTTGTTAATAAGGGAATGTGGGGGAGGCTCATCAGCTTTTTCATTGAATGGTTCAAAGAATGTTATATGCAAGCATTGTGTCGTATTCACTCTTATTAGTGGTTATTTCAGTGAGGGGAAGTTGCCAGAGTGTAAGTTCACCACCATATAGATCAAGAAGGATCTTAATGTTATTAAAATGCTAATAGCCATAAAAAAACGATTTGGTTTCATGCTACAAATGTTGGGAACCTCACAAGAGATGACCATTCCAATCTCATAAACAATCCTATACAACTGTTGTTGTTTTGCTTATGAACATTCTTTATATTTTAGGCACAAGAAACTTCTTTTTTACTCCCTTAGCTGCTCATGATGTTTGTATCCAAAATGAGCAACTTGTGGATCTATCAATTAGTTGACCCCAAAGTTCATTTTTAGGTTCAACTCTAAGAATCTCCTTAAACCTAATGGAAGCATCACAAGTATCATGGGCCTCCTCAAAAATAGATTCAAGGCTAACTCGTTTAAGTTTTTCTTCAAGTGTAAGGATTGAAGTGTGTTGCATGTGTTGCACTCTAACTGGACCGGCTCTGGCTCACCTAGTAGTTGAAAAATTGACTGGTAACCCCCCTCCTCCCCTCCCTCCTGAACCAATGAATTTTAGATTTTTGAAAGAATTGTCCGATGCCACCTTAAGAATCTAAAACCTGGGCCAAACTTGCCCATAACCTGGGCTTTATTACCTGCTTATTCTAAACTAGACAAAGAGTCATGTAATACAAGTCATGGATGAAGACGCCTCTTTGAATTGTAAAACAATAAAATTTCTTTAAATTAATACTCAATAAAAAGGTTATATTGTATTACAATTCAAAGCCGTTTAAAGAGGGAACATGACAAGGCTTTCTCAACATTTATGTACTTATATAAGCATTTGCTTGAGCATAATTAGCTATAATGGGTTATACCCATACTGCCACCGGCAGCACTGGCACTGCCAAGGGTGTTACCTCTGGGAACACAGTCAGATAGCCGCTAACGCACCACCACGTGCCGCGCCAAAGTCACCTCGCTGGAACATCAGAAGCTACAAACTAATACATATCAGTCCCACATCGAAAACAAGGAAGAGATCAGTTTCCTCCTCACCTATAAAGGGTCCATTCCTGTCTTCTCATTCATTACACATTTATTACTTACCTAACGTTACTCTGTCAATATAAATACATTGACTGACTAAAGTATCAGAGTAGAGAGGACCACCAACATGGTCTCTCCTCTGGCGCCTTTTATATTTCATTTAACAGATGGTGCTAGCGCTACATTTTCTTTTAGTAGCGATCCAAGAAAGGACCAGCGTTAGCCAGATTTGGCTATTGCCAGGTCACGAGCATTAACGCATTGGCCCTTGTTTCCACAAAAACAACTTAACTTAAATTGAAGTTAGATTGGAATTCCCCAACCAAAATTATTCACGACAAATTACAAGGTCTGGCGTCGTTTCATCGCCACAATTGGACGAACCACAGCCTCCCCCGCCTGCGCTAGGTGAGAGTGGTAAGGCATCTCCAGGATGGTCTCCTTATCAGAAGGAGTTACCTCCCGAGTCTACGGGTCTACCGCCATCTTGCGTGCCTTTAGGCCCTCATCGAACATACCGCGAAGGTAATTCTAAAGCTTGGCCTTGTCTAGAAGGCGTCGCGACTCTTGCCGTTATCGGGCACAAGAACTGCAAAAAAAAAAAACATTAGCTCGATGCAAAAGGCAACCATATCTTGCAAAGTTCAAATCATTGCCAAATTTAAAAACGTACTGGGTTAGCGTGTCAACTTCAATTTTACTAGGAGGTCCCAACTCGTTAGCAGACGTACGTCGAGAAGATTCCTGTTCTGCCAGCAACCAAGTACTCACATGATGCGGCACTGCTCCTCTTTTGTCAACTCAAAGTGCAACCCCGCTACAAGATAGAAGACACAATCAGCAAACAAGCAACAACTATCAAACAGTTAAGGGAAAAAGGCACAACTTTAATCTTGCATAAGTTGAAACTCAGACTTAATCCTAAAGGTTGGCAGCGTTTTGTTCACTATCGCATCGTACTCCCAACCCTCGGTAGTGACGCAAACAGTTTTCCGCCAGTAAGATTTACCAGCCCGCCACATCCTCTAGCAGCTTGGGCAGCGTCGAGTCATATTTACCTGCCCGTTACATCCTCCCCTCTTGACGTGCATGAGCTTATAAAAATGGAGAACTTCCTCCACCGTTGGTCCCTCGCACAAGGAAAACTACCACAAGGAGTTCAATGCCATCAGGATCTTCAACATGTTTGGGCACACTTGCCCAAACTCAACACCAAACTTGCATAGAAGGATTTGAAGGTTTAGCAGTAGCAGAAAACTAACCCTCTGGCGGAAGATAACCTCATGAACAGCGGCAAAGCCATGCGGTAAAAACGATGCCTTCTCGTCCTTTTCTAGCTGTCTTAGCTTTGCCACGCCAGAAAGCTTGTAAACCCACTTTAGCTTGTTAATTGCCGACAACGCAATGAACCTTTGGGTTCATTGACATTAACACCATCAGGCAACACCTAGGAAGGCCTAAAGCTGACCTCCCCATCGGAGCCCTCATCCTCATCATGATAGGCGCTAGTTGCACTATTGCTTTCCACCATGTCATCCCTCTGACATTTAGCTGCAGCATCCTCTCCTACCGCCGAATTTTCCAAGTGTCCAGTTTGACGGGCACGTTTCCACTCATGTTCGCGGGAATGGTTTGTAGCAGCTCGATGTCAGATGAGAATTCTCCTTCAGACTAGGTAAAGTATACTGACCTGTTATCATATTCTTCATCAGAATAAGCTATTTCATAGCCTTTCATATTCGCTATTAATACTATAGGTTCGTATTCTTCAAATAAAGCTTTTGTATATCTTTTAATTTTCTCTAGGCATTCATTAGCATAATGTTCTTCAGCCTTGCACAGTCAACATCTGCATGCTTTCTTTTGTGGTTTATTCTGATGGTTGGTTTGGTGATTCTTCTTTTTCTTGAAGAATTTCTTTTTTGGGATCTCTATCCTGTTTCTTAAAGTTAGAGCTTTTCTTAAACTTTCAATTTTTTTTTGTTTTCATTCTTTTTGAACCGTTTCAAGTAATATTTTTCTTTTCTTTTCTTATGAAATTTAGATTCATGACATCCCTAGTTGGTAGGCATATCTAGTATTCCATAACTGAAGTTTTCAACTCCTTTGAGATGTTTCTTGGCCATTTTGGCTCTAAGATTTGCTTTGCGTTGTTCTTTTAGTAATTGCTTGATTCTATCGGCAATTCCTCCAACTGAAAATCTTTCAATTAGTTTTTCAGCTATGCTTTCTCTCATAGATGTTCTCTATGGTTCAGGAAGTTTCATGTATAATAGGTTTACTAGATCAGTGTTTTCCAGTTCACCTATTGTACAGTAGTATTCTTGGAATTCATTTAGATACTCTTCAAAATATCTCATGTCACGCCCCTGATTTTTAGCACAAATAAAAATCGATATATAATCCCATAATTATACATGCGTGATTGTTCAGCCATCAACACAAAATACCTGAAAACTTTTTTCCTTTAAACCAAGTACATACTGATGCCCTGAACCCTCAAAATCAATGTACACTCGCTCTCCAAAGAGTTATATATCACACAAGCTTACAAATTAAATTGTCACCAACAAAATAAAATGTAAATGCTCCTCAGAATTCACTACAAGCGGAAGTCTTTATAACGGTAAAGTCACAAAATTGACTTCCTACAGTAATGCTACCAGCACGCCACCTCAGGTTCAGCCATGATTTCCCTGACCTGCAGGATTAACCCCTACACAGTTTGAATGGTGCACCGGGTTGTCACAAAACAAAACCGGTAAGCTTTTGCAAGCCCATATGAGTAACTCAAAACCACACATGCACAACTTGCCTAAGGAGTAAACCCATCAACTTGTAAAAGGAAACACACACCCTGTTTTCCCAAAACACACATTCTTTTCCCAACAAAAATAAATACAAGTCACCCCGTGACCAAAAGCATAATAATTGAAACTCTGACAATTAAATATGATACACAAGTCCTCCCCGGACATTTAAAGAAATAATCCCCGAAACTCCCTTTTAAAACGCATTCTCAAATCAACACAAGTCACCCCGTGACAAAATCATAATAATTGAAACTCTAACAATTAACTATGATACACAAGTCCCCCCTAGGACATTTAAAAGAAAGAATCCCTGAAACTCCCTTTTAAAACGCATTCTCAAATCAACAGAAGTCACCCCGTGACAAAATCATAATAATTGAAACTCTGACAATTAACTATGATACACAAGTCCCCCCAAGACATTTAAAAGAAAAAATCCCCGAAACTCGCTTTTAAAACACGTACTCATGAGCATCAGATAGCTCCCCGCTACCCCCCATGATGTACAATGGCAACAGACTAGAGCTCTAACTGATCGTATCCACTAACCCGACCAAAGGCGTGGAGTCTCGATATATATGCCTAAGGTCACTCTCAGCAACCCCGAATCCTCAGACCTTCTTGGTCGTCAGATCAAAACCTTTCAAAAAGGTCACTCAAGACCAAAAGTTACTCAACTCACAAAAGGAGATGTCACCCTGTGACCTCCGATCATCTGACCTCCACGGATGTCAAATCAAAACATTAAGCAAGTCTCTCTGGACCCAAAATGTTAAATCAAATCAAACGGAGAAATCACCACATGTGACTCTCAGATCTTCCGACCCCCGGTCGTTAGATCAAAATATTAAGCAACACACACCAAATCTTGACACTTTTCAAACAATAGAATTCCCCAATTCCTACACAATGTTTCCCGAAAAGTCAAGCCTCAACAATAGAATGAAACTCATCAATACCTATTGCTTAATTCCCCTCAATCCACAAGAATATGCATATTTCACATATATATATATATATATATATATACACACGTGGTCATTCACTCAGGAATGACACCAATACCAACTATAGTTTGCAGTTAACTAAATAACTCTCAAAACAATAAAGGTAATTTCGTTCGTAAATGAACATTGTGAGATTACTCACCTCGAAACACCCGCTGCGTCTTCACACCACTAGACTACTTACAGAACGCACTTTGTCAAGCACCTTAGAACAAATCGGCCCGATTGAAACCTTAGAATTTCAATTCCAAAATTCGACCTCCACAAGTTGAATCGATGCAAGCCACCTTGTGGAAAGCATCTACGTCCTCCGAGCTCCAAAAGCCCTCAAGAATCACAGGCAAAGGTGGCTGGAATCTCCAGTTTCGACGAAGGCGATTTCGTCCCCGAGATGGCTTCTTCTCTGTCTTGCAGCGTCCACCATAGATCGAATCATGAAGAATCACTTCCACAAATGTGTAGAGGAGGTTGAGGCGAAGAAAACCCACTTGGATTAATCGTGTCTGATGGTGGCCGGAGGAGGAAGAACGAAGCTGGCGAAGTGGAGAGGCGACTCGGGCTCGGGGAGAGAGAAACAGAGCTGGGGTTCCGTTTTTGGAAATCTGGCATTTTTTGCAAATTCCAGAAATTTTCGTCCTTTTATACCAAAATGGAAAGTTTTTCTGAAGCCCATAACTTCTTCATACGAACTCCGATTCTAGCGTTCCGCATGTCCATGAACTCGTATCGACACGCTCTATGACTCTCGTGAAAGAAGATTTTAGAGAATCCCAATGTATAAAAAGTCAACCTTTGCATTCCCCTAAAACCATACTTTTCAAATAATTAATTCGTCCGAAACACTTCCGCTCTGTCCACGAGCCACGAAACCTTCCGATAACAACAATTTAGATTCCGGAAAATCCTTGGAAAATAATAACGAATTTTCGGGGTATTACATCTCATGTCACAAATTTTGAGAGCATAAATGTTTGATTTGGTTGCTTCTTTGGCCTTTTCACTTATGTTTGAGAGATCTCCACAGAACTGATCATATAAGGGTACCGTAAAATCATATGGAGACTTTGAGATTTTTATCTCTTCTAACCTTCTCTTCCTCTGTCAGTTTACTTGAAAGACAAGTAGTATTTTTTGGGTACTTCCGTGAGGGTAGTTTCAAAATACACTTGAAGATCTGGTGCTTCAAATTTTCCAAGGGTGAGAGCAGCAGCCATCATGGGGCTATCTACCCATTGGTCAATAGCTTTTCTTTTATCTAGAGCTTTAGATTTAGCCATATACCATAATTTGTGATTGGCACCCTAGGCATATTGTCTTATGGGATAAATCGTTGAGAATTTCTTTTTTGCCTGTAAGGGTTTTTTGTATAGGGAGTTTCAGTTTTTCCTTTTCTCTGATGATGAAAGTTTTGGAATTGGAGCTTTCTCCGTCTTCCATTTCTATATCTTGATAAGGAATGACTTTTCTTACCTTTCCTGTTTTGAAAATTTTCATTTATTTGATTAGTTGTTCTAGTCGTTCAGTATTTTTGCAAGATTTTGCTTCATCATAGAGTTCATAGAGCTTTTCTGCTCTAAGCATATTTACTGGTCTTAGATCAACTTATAGTTCTTCTTTAGTAATAGAATCTGTTGGTTCTTCTAAACAAATTTGGTGCCGCTAGTACTCGCTTCTCTAGTAATGTTGCATCTTCTGAAATTTCTGTTTATCCTGATAATTTCAGGACATAGATCACTTTTTCTTCTATCATCAAATTTTAGACTGATGTCTCTAGTCTTTCTACTTTTGTAGATTGCTGCTTTTGCGTTTTCTGGTGGTTTCTTTGGACCATATAATTTTCATTCAATAGGAAAAGTTACTTCATTCCACGTAACTTTGTGAATTTATTGTGAATGGTTTTTCTGACTGGTGAGAAATCCAGTAGTAAGACCTGGGATATTTGATATCCTTTTCTTGGGTTCTACTGTGGTACTCATCAGTTTATAGTATATTCTGTATACTATTGCAAGTTCTTGCATATTTTCTTTCATGGTTATGCCATCTGTCTTGATTTTCAGTCTCAGACAGTGAGCAACATCTTTCAAGCTTGTTGAGAAATTGGGAAAGCATTTGAAATACGCTACTTGATTGCATAAAGATGCTTCAAGTGTTCCTAATAGACTAGCTTGAAAATTTGTTAGTCTATTGTCTTGTAAGACACATAGAACTGAACAGTTTATGTCTTCTCTAGCAAGGAGTTTTATGCCAACTTGGACTGATCCAACATCCATAAATTGATAATTTTCTGCTTTAGCTTTAGCAACTTCTTAAGGAATGATCATTAAGAGATTCATTTCTCCTGTTGTGGAAGGAGTTGTAAATTTCAATAATTTGAAATGATGGCAGTCCATCAATTCAAACTTTCCTCTTTTATAGATCTATTTGAAATCTAATTTTAGAATTGCTGAATTTTTCACCTCGTGTTCTATTTCATTGTATTCAAATTCTTCTGCATTCAGGAGTTGTACTCCTTTCTTTTTTCCAAAGATGTTCATCATCTTGACATCTCTTGCTACCAAGTGTTTTGGTTTTTCATATTTGATACTAGTTAGACTAGTAGAAGGTTTTACAAAAATCATATTTGGAGTAGGATTCTTCTAAGACTTTTCTAATAATCTGAATCCATTAGCTTTCTTGGATTACAAGAAGCTTCTTCTTGTCCTTTAGTAAGTTTTTCATAGAATCCAGCATTTCTTGCTGTTCACTGATTTTTCTGCCAACACTTGTTAGCTGTTATTCTTTCCTTTTAGGAAGTTCTTTGATATAATATAGTTTGTATTCCAATTTTTCTAATTGGGAGATTATATCTGGTACTTTTTCTAGATGATCTTGACATCTAGATAATTCTTTTATTAGATTCTGATGTTTCTCATCAGAAGATTTTAATAGAGAATTCAACTTTTCTAATATTAATTCAGACATTGTCCCCATCGGGGATTCCTTTTTGAGCTTTTTCAGCAAGCTCTGATACCAATGATTTGCGGATCTAACCGATACTCAAATAATCAACAGGTTTTTGTTTCTCTTTAAGAGTATATTTAATATCTTTAATATTTTTCTCGGCTTTATAAATTCTTTTTTGAACTATGAAGATAATATCTCAGTAATCGGGAGTTTATCTTTTAAGCCTTGATCTATAATCTTTTAACTTCCTTAACTTTTCTGTTTCATCTGCTGACTCTTTACTATTTTGCAAATAACAATTAAATCTTTTCTGGAAATGATGGAAATTATGAATAGTGAAAATTAACTGTTTACCTTCGAATATCGAGGACTTTTACCTGCAATATGTCAAATGAATAAACTCAGAAGTATGAGCCCACTATGCTTTGTCGGTTTTTTTTTTTTTTTTTAAGATGAAAAGATAACGAAAGGATAAAGGAAAAGTTAACTGCATAACACCAAAATAAAAAGATAGGAGCACACTTGGTATACTAATTTCTATACTAAATAAAGCCCAAGGTTGGTACATAACCTTGATGTTTTTCCTTATTTGATGTATTACACAGTAGAATTTGATATGTATGGTGTAAAAGGATTGTGATCGGTGTGAGGCGTGCTTTTCACCTATGCTTTTCCACCATATTGAGACCGTTTCAAGTTTCTAGTAGTCCTCCAAAGTCAAAAGCTGAACAACGAAACAACACGATACCCTCTCTTCTTTTCCAGGAAGCAATCGACTCCGCGTTCCCCCATCTCTCCAAAACTCACCGATCCCACCCGAAAATCCGAATCCGGCAAAATCAATCCCACCCGAATCCGATGGCATCCCCGCAATCGGAGCAACAGACGGCGACGTTCCTGAACAGCGTGCTCTCGCAGCGCGGCCCCTCCGCCCTCCCCTACGCCGAAGAACTCAAATGGCTCATCCGGCAGCACCTCGTCGCTCTCATCTCCTCCTACCCTTCCCTTGAGCCCAAAACGGCGACGTTCACCCACAACAACGGCCGCACCGTCAACCTCCTTCAGGTCGACGGCACCGTCCCGATGACCTACCAGGGCGTCACCTACAACATCCCCGTCGTCTTCTGGCTCATCGACTCCTACCCTCGCTCCGCTCCCTGCGTCTACGTCAACCCCACCCGCGACATGGTCATCAAGCGCCCTCATCCCTGTGTCGACCCCTCCGGCATAGTCTCCATCCCTTATCTCCAGGACTGGGTCTTCCCCAGCTCCAATCTCCTCGACCTCACTCGCCAGCTCAGCGACTACTTTGGCCGTGACCCGCCGCTCTACTCCTCACAGCGCCGGCCCAATCCGCCTCCGAATCCAAACCCTAACCCTAACCCTAGCCATCATCTGTCGCCGACTCTGTCGAATTCGAGTTATTCTTCTTCCGGAAGCTATGCTCGGCCGGTGATTCCGCCGACCAGGACGTACCCCCCGTCGCCGTACGGCAGCGGCGCGTCGTTCTCTCGGGTTCAGACCGATGATCCGACGGAGGTGTACAAGCGGAATGCCATCAATAAGCTTGTGGAGATGGTGCACGGGGACATGGCCGGGTTGAGGAAGATGAGGGAGGCCGAAATGGACGGCCTTTTCAATGCGCAGGTGGCGCTGCGGCAGCGATCGGAGCAGCTCGGGAAAGGCTTGAAGGAGATGCTGGACGAGAAGGAGGGTCTGGAGCAGCAATTGCAGATGGTTCTGATGAATTCTGATGTTCTGGAGGGATGGCTGAGAGAGAACGAGGGCAAGACCAAGGATGGCGGTGTGGATGTTGACGATGCTTTCCAGTGTGTGGATGCGCTTTCGAAGCAGATGTTGGAGTGTACAGCCTCTGATTTGGCTATAGAAGATGTTGTGTATTCGTTGGATAAGGCTGTGCAGGATGGGGCTATTCCATTTGATCAGTACTTGAGGACTGTCAGGTTGCTGTCAAGGGAGCAATTCTTTCACCGGGCTACAGCGGCCAAGGTCAGGGCCGTGCAGATGCAATCACAAGTTGCTAACATGGCCGCTAGGCTCTCACATTATGTTGCATCATAGGATAGTCATTGTTTCCGGTGTTGGTGTTGTTGGATGGGCTGGCTGCATATTTGTGCTGCAATAGAAATGGGGTATGTATAGATTCAGATTAGATTCTTGTGAAAATATGTCAATCTTTTCTTGTTCTTTTATGTTTATTTTATTTTTAATACTAGTCTGTACTTTCTCGTTTTCTCCATTGGGTAAAATGATGAGTTCTGTTCAATAATACTCTGTCAACGCTCAATTTTGTTCCGGATTTATATATCAATATCAGATTAGTCATTTTTCATCAATTTTTATATCACTCTAGTGTTTTCATCTTCCTGGCTTTCCCCGTATCAATAATGAAAGCATTTAGTTTCTGAAAACTTTGTTATTAGACATGGAATCAGTCCTTCCATGTGGATTATTATAACAAAAAGTGATAGTTAAGAGATGAATGTCAAATAGTTAAGAGATGAATTGTCGGTTTCTAATTCCTTAGAGCCTGCCTGAATACAACTATATCATGATTTGGAAGAACTTTTGTTTGTGGTCAATCCTTAAATATGACCAACTTTAGGTAATGTGTAGTGGTATTCCATCAGTTACTTATTAGCAGAATGGACCCTAGAGTTTATATTTGAATTGTTTCTGCAAAAGTCTTGATTGTCGATGGTTGTTTTAATTGCTGTTAGACCAGGTGCTTGAGTGTTGGACCCTAGGTAATGGTTAACTAGGTTTGGTATAGTGTGTAATGAGTCTGGCCTGAAAGTACATTAATGAGTTCTTTTATACACTTATGTTATCAACTTCTTTTCTCCTTTTTTCTTTTGTTTTATTTCGTTTGTTGTTTTTGTTTTTGGTGTTGTCCATAGTTTAACTATAATAGGAAGCTGATTTTTTTTTTGTTTGTATTCTGATATACAAATACCATTCTTGTTAAAGCCAATGAGATGAAAACTTCTGTCGAAGGAAATTTAATGAACCGAGTTTCTTCTTTCTAGTGGTTCTTTCTGTGCTACAATTGAAGGCCAAAAGTATGTATTTGTATTCTCCTGTCATAAATATTATACTCAATGAGGAGATTGGGTCTGCTCCTCTGTTGCTCGATGACTGAACTTGGAGTAATTGAATTCGGTAATGTTGTTCTGCTACTAAATGGTTTGGATGAGTAGATCCATGGACTAGTTGAAATTAGAAGTTAATTTGTCTGGAATTTGCTTCTTTTATCAATTCTTCCTCCTCTCATGATGGCATTATTAGGTGTTGGAAAATCCATGGACTAAATGATTTTCATACAACACAATTAGGTCCGTTTCTTCGCATTTACGAAAGCATTGAGATAGTTGTCAGGTTGAAATTAGTGAAACTTGTTCATTATAAGATGAGAGTTTTATGATATCGGCACTGAAAGATTGAGATCTCTCAATTATGGCAACAATGGGTGATAATGGTATCAGCCAGGAGGTTATGCAGTTACGGTTAGGTATAGGAATGGCCTTTCTTTGAGCTAGGATTGTGTTTTGTTATCCACAATACATATTCCTAATTCAATTAAAGATGGTGGAGATATTGTAGACTTGTCCTATAGTAAGTTGCTAAAGGTGTTGATGGAGGTAGTCAATTGAGTTGAGGTGCCAATGGGGCAAAATTGACCTTACTAATGAGAATGTGGATGAAATTCGGGCCAAGGCATTGGAGTATCTAGTTGTGTAAGATAAAGCATAGGCCATAGTGGCTTGGATGAGTATACATATTAACATACTGCTTTCATTGCTATTAATTGAATGATGTCAGTTGTTAGTCTTGGAGCTTCAGCTTCAGCACATTCTAGGTGGTGTAGAGGAGAAACTGATAAAAATTGTTCTTTCAAAGTTTGCAAGGTGACTGATGGTTTTTCTGGTGACTGCAGTTTGTGTATTTTCTCTCTGTATTGATGTACTTCTGTAAGCCATTTTCTATCTTTACACTATCAGGATTCCAACTCCTCTTTATTATTCTATTTGCAGTTTGAATGTTACCTACAAGTATGAATAACAGAACTGTGGAGATCTTGGAATAGAGGTTTATCCAGTTCCACACAGGAGTTAGGAAGTTATTTTTGCTTAGATGCAGCGTTGAAGTTACTGTTTAATCCTAGTTTTTTGGGCTGGGTAGAGTGTCGGATTGGAATTTCTTTCATCAAATGCCGTGTTTGGTCATTTACTTGAGCTCGTACTGATCAAAGTCATCCAGACCAATTTAAATTGCTCTTTACCAGTTTGAATAAGTTATCCAGGTCATAAGTTAGGACAAATTTATTCTATTGAGGCCCTGATAACTCTTTCACCGTCATCTTGACATTTTGCTCTCACCATGAATCCCTCACTTCAATCCCAACCTCTAGTCACCAACTTCCAGTGGCAACCAGTGGTCAGCTGCAGCCATCACCAGTGGCAGTGAGGTCATCTCATTTGCAGGTCATTTCTGGTTTACATTTCTAGACATCATATTCCTCTGTATTGTCTTGGTTTCTTTTGGTCATTCCTTGAAGCAAATAGAATCTCAGTTTGAATGAGTGATGGTTCTATTATTCACATCTTGTTTTTATTGATATTTATTTATTTCATGGAGTCTAATGAACATGGTGGTTCTGAGTTTGTTCTGTTGCCTAACCCGAACTTATTTAACCTTTTAAGTGGAAAGTTGTGGATAATTTTTCCTTTGAACTTTTAATTATTTATTTATTTTGGTCTTTAACCGTTGTTGGTCTATCAGCCGTATTGTTAGATTGCAGAGCAGCAGTGAATTCGTGTTGTTATCTTGAAGTTTGTTGTTTCTATTAGCATTCAGTTTTGTTAAGCTTGAATAAGGATGTGTTGTCCTGTATTGTACTTTCGCTTCTTCTCCTAAAAAATTTCAGTTCTTTTCTGAAAAAAGAAAAAAAATAATGTTGGTCTATCTGTTGGGAGTTAGTTCGTCTGTTCTTAAAGCTTTGAATCAGTAAATACTTCTCACAGAAGAAAGAAGAGAAGCATTTTACATCCCAATTTGGGCAATTATGAATTGCTCATGATGGTTGCCAGAAATTGCATGACTTTACATCACTTATCTAGTTATCTGACAATTTTTTTTTTGTTTCACTCTTTGTTTCATTAAACCAAGTTTTAAGTATTTGGTTTTGTTTGTTTTTCTGTTTTCTTTTGTCTGTCTGTTTTTTTTTTTCTTTCCTTTAAAGAATTTATGAGTTATGACTGTTAGTCTCCCATGTTAGTCATTTACGGACTCACGATCCAAACACCTTGGATTAGAATTTTGGCGTGGTACTGAATTTTGGAACAAGAGCAGATGAATTGGTAAATTTCAATGGTTTGTATTTATCACTTGTTTCAAGTTTATCTGGATTACAAAAATAAAAGATATTTTGATAATCTGTATATTCACTTCTGCAAGTCATTACAAATAAGAGGTGGCACAGTAGGGATTAATTACACGTATGATCAAAACATGTATGAGGCCTGCAAAATGCAGTTCTATGTGATTTGAATCCGTAGGATTTACCAATGCACGGTCTTAGATGATGTGTATGGTAAATCATCTCCACTAATTGCATAAGCAGTTGTATGTAATTTGAAGACCACTGATTCATTAATTCTTGCGTGCTGCTTTGCCTATCAATTGCAATTGTATATGGGGGAGGGAGTGCAGGCCATATATATGTTTCGAGCTAGAACTGTGAACAGTAATTAGCAGATAAGGTTCACGAGAGTAGGGGAATCAGATTAGTATATGTTACAATATGAAACCAAATTATAGATGAGATTTCCTGTTTAGTAGATAGGATAAGATGACAACGGTATGTGTCTGAAAATGATTGCACGTTTTCAAGATTACAATATTGTATCACGTTTGTATATAATCTTCTGTATGTTCAATCTTTTGTGTAAGTATTCCTGGAAAAAATAATCTATTAATGTGGTTTGAAGTGAACCTTAATATACTCTCAAGGTACATTAGTTTTTCTACCGGGTTTTATGGATTTGCTGCTAAGAACAGTTAATTTTATCTAAATAGAGTCCATGTAAAGCTGCAAATTGCCCTAATTGCCATTTTATTTAGCCTAATGGTGAAGTAGTCAGCTTTAATGTATATATTTCAATTTATTGAACTAAATGAATATGCAGGCATCTAACTGTGGAATGGTTAATTTAAATTCCTGATTCTGTGTGAAAATAGTGAGGCGTATTATTTTCTTCATCTTCATGATCAGGTTTTGGTTTTAGTTGTTAAGCGACTGTTACTTAATAGTTGTTCCAATTTTAGCTTCATTAGTGCAGAAAGATGGTTATATAGCATCCGGTTTGGACTGCAGTGTCATCATCCCTTTGTTTTCTAACTTGCTCAACCAGTTTTGGTACGTGTACGCTTACATTTGTGGTCTGTCTGTTATGTACTAAGCAACATTTGCTCGGATTTTAAAATTAGATTCCCGCTAAAAGCATTATGTGCCTCTCCATGTATGTCTCGTAACCGTATGTTTAAGGGGACATAGCAAAATAGAATGTTAGCCGGTGTTAGGAAATATAATGTTGGTTCATTGGAAACATTACCTAAAACAGACCCTAACATATTTGCATTGGAAACATTCGCTGTCAAATTTTTTTTGCTTGAACTTTCAATTCTGTTTTTACTGTTTTTCATCTCGGAAACAAAACTTTTATCTATTTTTCTCTCAAAGAAAACCTAAGAGCTCGAAAAACCCTAAGCACCGTCCTAGGGTTAAATACCATTTTTCTCAGCTAAATACTTTGTCAATCACTTCCAAACTGTCATCCAATCTTTATTATGGAATCCATTGATGTAGTCACTGCAAGATTTGTGGCTTCTATGGCGGCTGGAAAGCAAAAATTTAATTGACAGTAGACGGATTGTTTCTGGCAGCCTGAATGATTGTATAAAATAATTAAAATAAATATAGATCCTAGATCGATGTAGCACTAAGAGTTGAAGCTGGATGATCTCAATAAACAAAATTGGGTCTAAGAGTTGGAGATGCCCTAAATAGAAGGGCCCTATATAAATATATGTGTCTATATAGGTTACATATGTATACAAGGCCTTTCTAGTGAGGGATTCACTTTTTTTGCCATTTTAAGGGATAACTTATTAGACCTACTTTTCGATCACATATCTAAATCTCATCCGTTCAGTTTTTAGATGTATATGAGTAAAATACCTTTGCAAATTTTCAGCCAAATTAATAATCGTTAGGGCATTCATAACTACGATTTATAATAATAAACATGAACAGTTCATGTTGGAAAGATTTGGTTCGTCCATTGATTTAATCTAGTTCGATATGTTATCGACCATCAATTTGGCTGAAAATTTGCAGAAGTGATCTATACATTAGTACTTAAAAACTGAATGGTCGAGATGCCGAAATGCAATCGAAACGTGAGTCTAATAAGCTATCCCTCAAAATGGCCAAAAAAAGGGATCCCTCAGTGAAAGGGCCCTCATATATATGTGTATATGTATTTGCAAAAATAACTACACACATATACAGTGCTTCTCTGTTAAGGACATTTCCTTAATAGACTCACTTTTTGATCGCATATTCACATCTCAACCGTTTAATTTTTAGGTCCTAATGTATAGATCACTTCAGCGAATTTTCAATCAAATTGATGATTGTTAAGGTATCGAACTAGATTAAATCAATGGACGAACCGAATCTGTCTAACCTGAACCGTTCGCGTTCATAATTGTAGTTTTGAATGCCTTAATGATTATCAATTTGGCTGAAATTTGCGGAGATGATCTACTCATATATATTTTAAAAATGAACGGTTAAAATGTGGATATGCAGTCGAAAAATGAATCTATCAAGGAAATCAACATATTTTAGTATGTGCGGAGGTCTTTAGCAGAGAAGCACTGTGTGTGTGTTCATAACAGCGATTTGCAATTATAAACGTGAACAGTTTCGGTTGGACAAATTCAGTTTGTTCATTGATTTAATCTAGTTCGATATCTTAACGATTATCAATTTAACTGAAAATTTGCAGAAGTGATCTATACATTAGGACCTAAAAAATGAACGGTTGAGATGTGAATATGTGATTGAAAAGTGAATATATCAAGGAAATCCACATATTTTAATATATGTGGAGGTCCGTAGTAGAGAAGCACTATGTGTGTGTGTAAGGGCTCTTCTAGTGAAGAATCTATTTTTTTGGCCATTTTAAGGGATTACTCATTAGACCCACTTTTCAATCACATATCTACATCTCAACCGTTGAGTTTTTAGATATATATCAGTAGATCATCTTTGCAAATTTTCAGCCAAATTGATAATCATTAAGACATTTATAACTGCGATTTACAATTATGAAGACGAACGGTTCATGTTAGACAGATTCTGTTCATCCATTGATTTAATCTAGTTCGATACCTTAACGATTATCAATTTGGCTCAAAATTTGCAGAAATAACCTATACATTAAAACCTAAAAACTTAACAGTCGAGATGCCGAAATGTGATGTAAAAGTGGATCCCACAAGGGATCCCTTAAAATTACCAAAAATAGGGATCCCTTAGTAGAAGGGCCCTTTGGTCATTTTGGAGATCATTTAAACTAGGGCTACTATACTGAATATAAACCGATGTTTTAAGTTTGGTAACAAGCTTTTTGGTAATTGAAACTAATAAAATCAAAATATAAAATTACCAAACAGTTGGTTTGGTTTTTGAAAATCTGAACATAAAGTTCACAACAATTTATAAAATTGAGAAGAAAAAGAATTAATATTATGCATTCTAATTTATATTCTAAAAAAATAAGGGTGGTGTTATTGACACACCCTTTAATCTCTATTCACACACCTCCTCTACGTTTTAATTACTATAATTCAATTTCTTTTTATAAATTACCGTAACTACCCTTTTTGTTTTTGTTTTTTTGTTTTTCCTCTTTTCTGTTTGGCAAGTCAATCATGAATCAAACATAATTAAACAATAAATCAATTGCAACCAAACAGAAGAACAACAAAATAGAAAATGGAAAAAATGGATATCAATTGCAGCATGTACACTAGCCATATCAATTTTAACAAAATTGCAGTACTTAAAAATAGATCATATATTAAATGTAGATACATGTCTCCCAAAGATTAATTCTTTGCTCGGTTAAGCTATATATAGCTACACTCTACTATTTCATAAAGAGGACAATAAACTACAGTGTGTAAAAATGTATAAATTCCTAATGACTATGTCTAGCATATGTGTTCAAGAATAGCATAATTTTAACTTCTACCTAAGCACAACATCTCTAGAAAATTTATCAATGCAATGAAGGTTCACAAGGATAATAATGCTACTATGTTGCCATCAATTGGTACTAGTAACTAGGATTTCATAGTTGCATATGAGGACAAAAAAGTTACTATTGTATAGTGAATTGGTATTTACCTTTCCTCATAAACATACAAGGAATCAATAAGTACTTAAAGATTTCCAGATTGTCACAAAGGCTCATTGTTCTAGAAAAAGAGTTTTGAGAACAAACACAGAAGGAAGCGAGCAAATAAGGGTTTAGGATCTGATTGACTTTAGTTAGAGTCAGCATCGACTGCGGTGGGGACTCAGAAGGTGAAGAAGAGAAAGTTTACTTTAGTTAATAGGGGCAAAGTGTGCCTTAGACATGGTCAATGAGATCGAAGACTATAATTGCTCTTGTAAAAATAAGGGTTTGAAGACAGACACAGAAGGAGGCGGGAAAATAAGGGTTCTGCTTGACTGCCAAATAGAAAAGAGAAAAAAGAAAAAGAAACGTGGAGCATAGTTAGGGTAATTTGTAAAAAGAAATTAAATTAAATTAAAGTAATAGAAAAGTAGAGAGGATGTGTTAATAGAGAAAATGAGTGTGTTTATAACCACCCAAAAATAATTATTGTAATGTTGGTAATTAGTAGCTCTTTTGATACCGAAAACTTTGATTTTGAAGTTGATAATGTTATAACCAATTCAAACTGACCGAGTGGTAGCCCTAATTTGAACTTATATGGCCATAATATTGTAACAATGAGTATAACTTTACTTTATAATTTAGGTTATATGTGTGTGTGTATACACATATCATATAAAGAAAATTAAGTTAACTTCATTTTCGCCACAAATTCCTCAATATTCTTATCAGAGCTTCCACCCTCAGCCATTGCCTCTTTAGCCCATTCCTTCCAAACTAGTGCAGCTTTTCTAAACTCCATCCCTTTGTCTGTGTCCATGACTTGCCTAATACATGCACTTATTTCTTCTTTCGTCACAGAGCCCTCCTTCACCTTTACCCTAACTCCGACTTTCCACACATCCTTAACATATTTAGCAACAGTTGGATGATCGGCCCGGTGCGGCATTCCCACCATTGGTACTCCCAAGCTTAATGCTTCGAGAGCCGAATTCCATCCACAATGAGTAAGAAAGCATCCCACAGCCTTGTGAGCTAAAACTTGTAACTGTGTGCACCAAGTCACCACAAGACCCTTCTCCGCTATCCTATCTCCGAAATTTGTTGGGAGCTTTTCCTTTTCTGATTCTCGAACTACCCATAAGAAGTTGTGGTTGCTGTTATATAGACCCCATGCTAGTTCTTCAAATTGCTCTTTAGTGAGGTTGGCTAAACTTCCAAATGATGCATAAACGACTGAACCTGTTTCCTTGGAGTCTAACCACTCCGTGCACTCCACATTAGGCTCAAAAAGGTTAAGACCATAGTCTTTGTCATCCTCCAACTTTTTGTCCAAAAACATTGACGGAATTGTAGGTCCTATCGCCTTGATCGGTAAGTTTTGGTTTGCCATCCATTCCAGTACCTAGTGAAATTTCACAAACAATATTTAATGATATGCCATAATAACAAAGAGTTAGTAAGACATTTGCATTCATGTCTGGTTGTTTGATGAAACCAAATTTCTCAGCACATTTTGTGGCGGGGGTTGCTATTCTAGAGGACATAAAAAAAAAGGAGACGAAAGCACTCGAGCATTGCGAGGTGTTTGGTCTTAGTAAGATTTGATAATTTTAGGGCACACAATCAGTGGCAGAATAAGAAAGTTGTTCTTCGAAGGGCCGAATAAGTAGACAATTACGTGTGTGTGTACTTCCACTAATGGATCTCTCTTTTTGACTATTTTAAGAGATTGCTTATTTGACTTACTTTTTAATCACATATTAAAAATAATTAAGTAAAAATAATTAATTTCTATACCTGATATATATGAGAGTTAGGCGATAACTACATAAAAATATTCAATAAAACTAATTTAAGAAAATTTTAAATTAGATTGTTTTGAATGGGAATTCTCTAATATGTTAATGTATGACTTACATACAATTACTATTTTTAAGACTTAATTACTTAAATAATAACCTATTTTACTATAATGAGGACATTATTCACCTTAACAAGGACTTTTCTTAATTACCATATGAGTTCTTAAAATGGTGAATATTACACATTAAGACATATATAAAAAATGTTAACATATCATAACCTTATCCGTTTTGAATTTACTAATGTATTAAATAAAGGGGCAACTATAGAAATTAATTACAATTTTAAGTAATTATATTATTTTTATATGACAATATAAGGAAATTCCAAAGATTTTAGGGGGCGGGGGGCGGGCATGGTCATCTCCCGCCCTCATTACGTTCCGCCATTGACCGCAACAACTCAGTTTTATGCACGTAATACTTTAATGATGTATGAATATTTTCTATTCACTACCAGGTTTTAGGTACGTAATACTCTTTTCATGATCACCATGTATACAAGTATAACTAAGCCTATGTAGGAAATGTTTTCATGCATGTCTATTGAATATTAATGTGATATATGTACGTAATAAACATGATATCAAATTACCTCATTTTCCAATTTTTCGAAAGTGCTATGGAAGATCCATTTCACTTCATTCAAATTGGAGAATTGCTGCATGGCAATGTCAACGAAAATTGGGTCTGAATTAGGATCTGAGAAAAAAGATGGTAAATCTTCGAGCTGTAGTGGTGGTAGGCCAGGCAATTTTTTCGTCGGCTCTTCTAAGGGAAGCTTCAGTACTCCTTTGTGAAAGTGGTAACATATGGTTTTAACGGAAGCCGGAGTTGTATAAAATGGACCACCATCTATGCCTTGCTCTCGTGCTATGTTCAAAGCCCAAGGCATGCTGTAATGGTAAACCAGGAACTTGAGCAGGTATTTCTCATTTGCATCACTACTATTCTTGATCTTCTTGATAAGCTCGACTAGAGATTTCGTAGTTTCAGTTTGGACACGCTCGACAGATTGCTTCATAGTTTCCGACCCTTGCTGAACATGTTCCGAGCCATCTGAAACAAGTTCGATGTTCAGGTTGCGTCCGAAAGAGCCTGTTTTCATGGATTTGCTAGCAGAGGTGGTTGTGACTATTGTGACCTTTTGACCCTTGGAGGCTAGGCGCTTGGAGAATTGAACCATTGGGTTCATATGACCTTGAACTGGAAAAAAGAAAACAAGAATATGACTTTGATTACCTCCATTTTTTTCTGCCATTTTGATTATGCAATCGTTTATCTATTTCTCACAATATATAGGAAGCAACAGCAAAACAGTGAACTATTTGAAATGAGGCATGCATGTGTTATTAGGGATATGCCGGCTCTAAAATGTGAAGTTCTTATCTGTAGATTGATTTTAGCCAATTGTTATTATTAGAAAATGTTTGACTATTTCCGTTCTAACAATTTTGGTCATTTTTCTTGTATTCCTTATTTGCTCATGTGATTTTTGCCCATAAATCTTAGACCTCTAATACATCACAGATTTAGAACTTTCTTGTAGTCCAAATAATGGATTCCTAATCTAATGTACAGATACACTATCACATTAGATTTTTATTAGGTAGATACTTATTTTAATTCCGTGTTGTACGAGATTTGATATTACTTGATTTCCTTGTTACTCCAGGATAACTTTGTGATAAGTCCATATTTTATTCTAGGCAAGTGAACCAATTTACAATCCACACTCTAAGTTTTAATTTTTAGTATCTTAACATCACATGTTTACAATCCACACTACAAAATGACAAAACCTAAAATACTAAAAAAGGAAACATGGAGTGTGGATTAAAAAATGGGGAGTGTGAATTTCACTCCCCTTATTTTAACGTGGAATAAATCAATGGCTTTCCCAACACCAATTTTAATTAGTTCCAGGGATTTGATAACTTGTTAAGTGTAATTTGCGTTGTACTTATTGCTAAATATGAATGGGAGTTTTTCCATTTGTTTTCTTTTGAATGATCATGATACCTTTGGCTTGGTGTTGACGATACTTTGGTGAAGGATTAAGATGATAAAGTGTTTAGGGTCTTTCAAACTGAAGCAAATCAATGCCATCAGATTCAATCAAATTCAAAGAATAATTGCATACAAACCCAAAAAAAAGATCTAGTTTCCCTATCAGCACCGTTGGTATCATCACAACCAAAGTTTTGAAATGGAGATAGTCACCTGGTCAAGAAGATAGTTAGTAGCCATTCACATCTATGCCCGAAAAGAGATGGTTGCGCCTCTAAAGTAGGCGAGACGACACCAGTCACCCAGAAGAGAAAACACTAGAGAGGAGAGACATATCCAACAAAAATGAGTGGAAAAAAAGTCAAAAACTAGATCTAGTTCTTGTTTAGGTCTGAACTAGAGACAAAGAGAGATTGAAAGAAAGATGGTCTTTTGTCTATGTCCTTCGATCATCTCTTCAGTGATCCAATAGTTAGAAAAGATCACCAAAGCGGATAGAGAAAATTTCACAAATGGTCACTCAACTATGATTCATTCGACACTTCGGTCACTGAAGTTTCAAATATATCACTTTGGTCACTCAACTATTACATTGTCAATCATTTAAGTCAATTTGTTAAATTTTTTCATTAAAAAAAACTATAAAAAATACTCTTTGAGTGACTTAAGTGATTGACAATGTAATAATTGAGTGATCAAGTGGAATTCTCCCAAATTGATAAAAAGGTCTGTTGAGAGATTGAGACCCATGTGTGAGAAAAAAAGAATACGTAGAGTCACTAGAGTGAGTATAAAGAGACTTGTTTATTGTAAAGAATGGTAAAACGTGGGGTCCCTTCCCAACATTTCTACTTGATCTGTCCCAAATTATCAATAGGGACACACGTGTGACTTTAATTTCTAGAAGGGACAAATATGATTTTCCGAGCCTGTTGATCAATTATAATGACAAATATTTATCTGTGTCTCTAAATATCTGTCCCCTCAGGAATGGTAGTGCTCCCAACATATATACATGGCGATCAAATGATCTTACCTTACCACGAATATTTTCGCAAGACACCCCATGCAAAATTTTATTTCTATCACCCCATGCCACATGCATCCTGACATCAACCACATGCACCCTAATTTGTACTAGTGTGGTCCTTCGAGTAGCTGTCTTCTTTTTTTTTTTAATAAATTTCCTTGTTCATCGAGGTTTACCAAAAAAACATATTTGTACGAGTGTGGAATAGCAGTTGTGATATGTCCCGTTAGGGCATATTTGTAGTAGTGGAGCCACCTCGAGCAAGCTTCTATAAACTCAATACTGATGGGAGTGATGGGGCATTGAAATCTTAAAGCATGAGACGGGGATTAGGGCAGTGCTTTGAGAAGGAATGGGTGAGCTGATGGGTGCATTGGCAAAACCGACCAGTAGATCAAGGGGCTAACTTGGTGAATTCTAAGGTTTGGTGCTTGGCGCAGTGCGGCAGTTGGTGGAGGAGGTGCATTTTGCTACTACAATGTGTTAAGTGCTCTTAAGTTCATTTTTGTCCTGGATAATGCAATAGTATCGCACATGGTCTTTCCAAGCTGCCTCTTGAAGCGAGTTATTTACTTGTTCAGAGGTTGGGATAGATTAGATCAAGGACTTAAGGATTTTGATTTAAAATTTTTTTCTCATTTGTTTAATCAAAATTACTCATCTCATAATAAAAAAGAGAAAATTCTAGTATGCAGATCTACATACCATACAGATCAACCGTGTGCCTAATATGTGCTGTCATTATTTGTATAGGCTAGACAATCTGGAAAAATTTGACCAAGTAATAATCGGATAACTTGCTCTTACTATTATCTTTATTATTGCTATTTTAAATTTTACTTTTAACAAAAAAATTGACAGAATGTAGTGGACCTATACTCTTGAATTTGTTTATTTGACATATTGTAGTTATTGTTCAAATAAATCCAGAATATGTGTTTGGCCCAAATTCTAGGTTACTTGACCTAGTGATAATATGATTTTAATTATAGAGAGAATCTCAGTGAATATATTAGAGATATCCATTCATTGTATGATTACCTTTCCTTGTACGATTCAGATTCTATACATTGTAATCCTCTATATAAATAGGCCTCTATTATCAATGAGAACACACAACTTGAGTATTGTTTCTCTAAAACACGTTATCAGCACGAAGCTCTAATCCTGAAACAAATAGCCAAACCCTGATTCAAGAAGCAAAAACCTTAAATCCAAATATAAAACTTTGAATTCTGCCTCCACCACACAACTTGAAACCCTCGACCCCAGAAATCCAGAACCGGTTGGAAACCTACCGAACCGGCCACCAGAAGCTCCATACAACCCGCAACAAATATTCCACCGGTTCACCATCATCCGACCCTCCAATTTCCACCAAATTTTTTCATCAGAAGCCCCTCGATCTGATGATTTAGGAACCGGAAGAAATATGACAAAAACTGGCCAAAAACTTACTGAACCGGCTGACTGAAAGTCCGGCAGAAGAAAAAAAAAAAAAAGAGGAAGGAGATGCAGCAGCCCAGAGGCCCAAGCCGAGCCCAAGCCACGTCAGCAGTTGCCCCCACCGCCCAAGTCAGCACAGGGTCCCACACCCACGTCAGCAACCGGACCCACACTGCCATGTCAGCAACCGGACTCCACCGCCACGTCATCACCGGTCAACGTCGGTTGACCGGTCAACTTCCGGCTACTTTTCAGGTCAACTTTCAGGCAATTTTTCCGGTCAAATTTCCCGGCAACCTATTTCAAGGTTTTTTTTTACTAAAAGTTCCCGTTTTTGAAGTTTTTATTTATTTTCTCTTCTTTTCTCTCGGGGACTTGCAACCTCCCTTCTTCTACCCCCCTTTCTTCATCATAGGGGATACCAAATTAAGCCGAACTATGGGGGTTCGTGCTTACTCCAAGCTTGGAGCTTGTAGAGTCCTCCAAACTTAAAGTTTGTTGAGATAAAACGATCGACCGCAAACATCATTGTTTCGATCTAATCCAACCCCTCTTGGAATATAATTTCTTGGAAGCGACTACGCTCAGAAATTTTATTTGTTTTCATGGTAGCCTTTTTCGCTCTGAAACTAACCATAATTTCTTGTTCTCTTTCAGGATGAGTAACATGAACAAATTGGACTTTGCTCCATTGGGAACAACTGGCTCTATGAATATCACAGGTAGGTTCGTGATGTCCGCCAGCATCTCAAAGCCGATGGAATCCTAGGTACGATTCTCGAGCCTAGCCAGGACGTGCTAACTATTGAGGAAGCTCAAGCTTTGAAAGCAAATAGAGCAGCCTTAGAGGCAAATAAGGCGAAAGCCATCATCCTAATGACTCGTCATATGGATGATTTGCTCCAATACGAGTGTATGAATGAAGAAGACCCTAAAAGGCTATGGGTCTCACTGGAAGAAAGATTTGGCAACGTCTGTGACTCCCTGCTTCCTGACCTAGCAGTGAGATGGCATAGCCTCCACTTCTGTGATTTCAAGTCAGTTCTTGCCTACAGCTCGAAAGCACTTTACATTAAATCCTTAATGGAATTCTATGGTAAAGAGATCACAGATGCGATGTTGATTGAAAAGAATCTCTCTACCTTCCCCGTCTCTGCATTGATGGTTGCTAAGAACTATCAAATTGATGTTACTGCAGGACGAATCACAAGGTTTCATGAGCTTATTGGAGCTATGAATGTAGCTGAAAAGCATGACAACATCCTTGTGAAGAACTATAATTCGAGAACCATGGAAACAGAGCATATTCCAGAATCCAATTATAGTCGCGCCTCTAAGAGAGGGCGCTAAGAGCGAAACCCTAATCTTAGGGATACTTCTGGACGTTCTGGTCCTTATAATCGCTCTACTTGGGAAGGTAACCGCCAAAATAGGCTAACACGGAACCGAAGAGGTAAACGTGGAAAGAGAGAGGGAGGCAACGCCTTTGGCCATGTTGGTGGCGCCACCAACACTAAGAGCCATCTAAATGATGCTTTCAAAGCGCCTCAATTAATGAAGTATGAGCAAAGAGATGTATGTTCCCAATGTGGAGTATCTGGTCATTGGGCACATATTTGTAGAGCTCGTGAAGAAATTGCCACCGCCTACAAAGCATATTGTGAAGCAAGAGAAGCTCACTATGTGGAACAAGAAGATCATGAAGATGATCTAGAGTGAAGGGTTGAAGACTACAAATCTGGTTGGGATCAATAGATCGCCAATTCTGTTTAAGTCTTTAGTTTTCCAAGAGATGTAGTAGGCAATTACCATATATTTCTGTAGTAAATGCCAATGGTTTAGTCTTTCTTCAAAGTAGACTCACCCAAAGTAAGTGTGATGTCTAGGAAGGTTTTGAGATTAGTGGTACTTAAGCAAGCCTTGCTCCACCTACATCTCTCTACTCACCTGGTCACATTTATTTTGGAATTACCGAAATAAGTTAGACGACTACCATTGTTTTGCATTAGCTAGCATTTTGGATTAGATTTTCTTTGGTCAAAGAGACAATGATGTAACTCCGTTGGCTTATGAATAAAATTTCGAGTTCTTTTCATTATGACTACATTTTGATTTTGAGCATATTACTTTGTGACTATGATGGCTGGGCCATCGAAATTAATTCAAGGACATGGAATAGCCCAGGTTTCACTTGCCAAATGGCACCTTGATTACTGTCACAGAAACTCTCTACGCTCTTAGAGCAAATCGTACCCTATGAATAACCAACAGATTCCATGCGAAAACTCATGTAGAGAACGGAAATGAGTTCCTTTGCAATACCTCTAATGATTGCGAACAAAGGCGCATCTTAGAGAAGTTTATGTGTCTTTCTAGTGGACCCTATGTCACTATTCGAGCTATTAATCCAATAAAAGTTATGAGAGAAGATCTCTTGGATTTAGACATATATTGGCTTTGTCACGACAAGATAGATCATCCTAGACATGATATGATGATCCGTCTACAAAAGACTTCACACAGACATCCATTCTCTCGAGCGAAATGACATGAATCAAAGGTTGATTCTTGGACTAAGTGTGACCGCCGCCGTCTACCACTAGCCTAGGGCTGCCACAGTCCCTATCCATGACACCATGGATGGCATCCATCATGGTAATGGCGCCCCAGGTGATGCTGCAATCACCAACTTGCTTCAAATAGAGTTTCAGACACGCATGCCTAACCAAAATCCTCATTGGTTGCTTCTAAAGCCTCTTGCTCTTTTTACAAAGCCTGTTTCTTAGGGATATTAGGACTGACACCGTCCTATGCAAAAGATATGAAAATACTTATTCTTTTCTTACATAGAATCCATGGGGATTCTGTGGACTAATTCAACCAACTTGTG
The DNA here is from genome assembly GCF_002994745.2 of Rosa chinensis. Classification (NCBI taxonomy): domain Eukaryota; kingdom Viridiplantae; phylum Streptophyta; class Magnoliopsida; order Rosales; family Rosaceae; genus Rosa; species Rosa chinensis. Next base: position 33,128,074 of record NC_037091.1, on the reverse strand, counting down.
GACGTTTAAATATCTCATGATGATTGGTTGACACGCAAACACGCTGGTCACGTGTTTTGCCATTGTCCACTTGTAATGCTACTTATGCTACACTCCTAGCAAATATCATATGACAATGGGCTCACTCCCCGGATCATCCTATTCCGTCAATTGGACTTGACGATGCTAGAGAGTTTACATCGAAGACTTTCGATGGATATTGCAATGGGACTGATGTTGGATATCATATTCTCATGAACACACCCAAATGGTCACGCGAAAATGACTATGATGGTAGTCAGGACATTGATAATGCGCACCAATCTCCTTATATCCGCTTGGGGTGATGCAATATCGCATACAGCTATGCTAATTCATCTACGACCTATCGCCACTCAATCTACCTCGGCATTACAGCTAGTGACTGGGTACAAGTATCATACTTACGCACATTTGAGTGAGCCATTTATCTGCCAATTGCGCTGCTGCAGTGCTCTATGATTGGTCTTTACAGACGATGGGCCACTACGTTAGATTTGAGACTCCAACAATCGTCCGCCACTTAATACCCTTGCAAGGCGATCTCCTTACCTCTAGATCTGCGGGTTGTCACTTTGATGATATAGTCTTCCCGTCGTTAGGGGGAGATAAGAACACGGATGTTCTGCAGGAACAACAGGAATTGTCGTGGCTTGTCCCCACTATGTCTGATCTCGATCCCCGTTAGAGTGACGAGATCACACAGATATGCTGCAAACATGCCTGCAAGGATGGACGTCCCTACGAGAAGATGTAACGCCACCCTACACGGAGGTAGGCATGGCGCCAAAGAGAGTGGCACTCTGGCGTTATAGGCCATGGTCCCAGCTAGGATGCTTGGGAGGCCCGTGGGTTTGAAAGATGCTTTGGCACATTCCAATACTTTGATCATCAAGACTCAAAATCTGTCTCAGGAGAATCTTCCTGATTATGGTTATCATTGGGGGACGCCTCAATGTCAGAACCTATTCCTGAGAATATAGAGCTCTATGAAAATTACACTAGTGTACATGAGATGTGGAATAGAAACTCCATCATAATTGATGATGTAGTTGTGCATGAGTTTGTTGAGTCCGATGATATCGAACCACGCTCCGATGATGAATGAATGCCAACGTATAGAAATTTAGCCTAAATGGAAAGATCACATATAGGTTAAGATGAATTCTCTAACGAAGAGGAAGGTTTTCGAGCTAGTGATGCCAACACCTTCTAACATAAAACCTATTGACTAATGGGTCTTCGTTAGAAAGCATGATGAGAAAAAGAGATGGCAATCTCGCCTTATGGCGCAAGGCTTCTCATAAACGCCCTGGAATTGACTACGATGAGACACATTCTTTCGTAATGGATGTCATTGCACTGCACTACCCTGTCAGTTTGGTAGTTTCCGAATAACTGAACATGCAGCTTACAAATGTGGTCACTACGTATCTCTATGGGGATCTAGATACATAATATACATGAAGGTTCATGGTGAACTTCATTTACCCAAGTCAAGTGGCTCTAGACCATGGAGAGCGTTTTACAAAGAGGTTGAAACTCTCACTAAAGTGACTACTTGATTTGGAAGGGATATGCCCATGTGTTTTCATAACAAGTTTCAGATTCTATCGCTGTTCATGTTGGACATGATCTTTATTGGAAGCCTTTAAAGAGTTAAGGGAAACCACTAAACACTTGAAATCCGATTTTGAGATGAAGGATTTTGGGAGAACACTATTATGTCTTGGTTTAGAACTTGAGCATCGTGTTGATAGATGCTTAAGCATTTTGACAAGGTCAAGCCTTCAGCACCCCCATGATCGTTCGTAGTCTTGATCCTGAAAAGGATCCTCTTCGTCCAAAGGATGATGACGAAGATGTGCTAGAGGCAAAAGTGTCTTACTTCAGTACAATAGGCGCATTATTGTACTTAGCTCAATGTACAAGACCAGACATCTCATTTGCAATGAACTTTTTAGCTAAGTTATAGCTTTGTTCCAACGCGACGCCATTTGATTGATGTAAAAGATATCTTTCGATACTTTAGATTACGATTGATATGGGCTTGTTATATCCCTACAGAGAGAAGATGGATTCGGACCCATCACACACCAGAAATGCCACCAACGCTGGCATGAGTTCTCTATCCCCATCCCAAAACGACATGTGTTTTGGAAGGTTTTGCTGATGTTGGGTATCTCTCTGACCCACACAAAGGTCATTCCCAAAATGGTTAAGTGTTCACCATAGATAAGGACCATGATATCTTAGAGGTCTACAGAAAAGACCCTAGCCGCTATATCTTCGAACAATGCAGAGAATATTGCTCTTCACGAAGTGGTTCGTGAATGTATATGAATTGGATCCATAATTACACATGTTTGAAAAAATTGTGGTTTGAAGTCTACCACAGATGAGCCTACGAGCATTTAGGATAATTCTACTTGCTTTGAACAAATGAAGCAAAAGCTACTTCAAAAGAGACAACACTAGGCATAATAAGCAACAATAGACTCTCCTTAAGATCAGAGTGAACTAGGTTCGATCTGAGGACAGTTTGGCAGACTTGTTCATTAAGTCATTGCCTAAATTCCACTTTTGAGAAACATGTTGGTAGCATCGTTTGCGGAAGTTATCCGAACACCTATGACAGTAGTCATCAGAGGGAGATGCAGACATCAGGGAGAGATGTCTACATGTAAGGTCTCGAAACGTGAAGGGTGTGTTGTGGTCTTTTTCCCATTCGACCGAGGTTATTTTTATCCCACAAGGTTTTTGTTACTCAGCAAGGTTTTTAATGAGGCAACGAGAGGAGCACCACATTTGGGCGACACAAGGGGGAGTGTTCAAGTAAATTCAGAATATGTGTCTGGCCTAAACTCTAGGTAATTTGACCTAGTGGTAATAGGGTTTTAATTAGAGAGAATCTCGGTGAATATCTTAGAGATATCCATTCATTATATGATTACTTTTCCTTGTACGATTCAGATTCTATGCATTGTAATCCTCTATATAAAGAGACCCCTATTATCAATGAGAACACACAGTAATTCTCTCTCAAATATTGTTTCTCTAAAACAGTTATAGATTTATCCTCTATACTCGAAGGTAAACAGTTAATTTTTACTATTTATAATCAAATATTAGAAAAAATCTTCCAGTACAGATCAAATCTAAGAAATCTAATGCTTTTAAACCATTAGAAAAACTTGTGAAGAATCCTATTCCAAATATGATTTTTCTAGAACAAACAATAAGTTTGACTAGTATCAAATTCGAAAAACCTAAACACCTAGTAGCCAGAGATGCCAAATGATGAGTATATTTGGAAAAAGTAGGGAGTTCAGCTTCTAAATGCTGAAGAATTCGAATTCAATGAAATTGAAAAAGAAGTGAAAAAAAATCTTCAATCCCAAGATTAGAATTTAGAAAGATCTATAAAAGAGGAAGTTTTGAAATGTTGGATAGCCACCATTTCAAATTACTAGAGTTTACAACTTCATCTACAACAAGAGAAACAAATCTCGTGATGATAAGAAGTTGCTAAAGTAAGAGCAAAAAATTACCAATTCATGCATATTAGAGCAGTCTAAGTAGAAATAAAACCCCTAGCCAAATATGTCATAAACTGTTCAATCTTATGTGTCCTATAGGATAATAGGCTAACATATTTTCAAGTTAGTCTATTGGGAACTCTTGAAGCCTCGTTATGCAATCAAGTTGCATACTTCAACTTTTCCCCAACTTCTTTACAAGGCTGAAAGTTTGATGATGTCCACTGTTTAAGACTAAGAGTCAAAACAGATGGTATAACAATGAAGGAAGATATGCAAGAGCTTGCAATAGTATATAAGATATACTCTAAATTAACAAGCACCATAGTAGAACCTAAGACCAAGATATCAAATATTCTAGGTCTTACTACTGGGTTTCTCACATGTAATACCCCGGATATTCGTTATTATTTCTCGATAATTTTTCAGAATTAATCCAGTAGTTGTTGGTACGAGTACGTTGTTCGGGAATGGAGTGGAATTATTTTCGGACAAATCACTATTCAGGAAGCGTCATTTTAGGGGGGCGCAAAGGTTGACTTTTTATATGTTGGATTTCTCTAAAAACCTTCTTCATGAAAGTTGTAGAGCGCATCAATACGAGTTCGTAGATATGTAGAACGCATAAATCGGAGTTCGTATGACAAAATTATGGTCAACGGAAGTTTCTACTAATTTTAGAAATTGATATAAATAGGAATTTCTATTTTGGGAAATCATTATTTATATTTTTGGATACCTTCGGAAATAGAAAGTTAGAAAACTCTCTTGTTTCTCCCTGACCCCGACCGACCAGGCCTAGACCCGGTATTCCGACCCGGGCGGCATTTCTTTTTCCGGCGACCTCTAATGGCAAGACCAACCCAAATCATTTGGCCTCCTGTATGCGGTCCTCCCTGTGGTGGTCTCTAGCGGCAATTCTCACCCATGACGGCGCTATAAGGCGGCTAAGATAGAGGCAGTTAGACCCGATTGGAAATCTCACCTCCGGCAACGGCGGAGCTTCAAACCAACCTTTTTGAGCTCACAGCAGCCTCCTTGTTCGATCCTTGGTGGTGGTTTCAAGCGATTCTCAATGTGGAGTTGCAGTTCGAGGTGAACTGTATTTCCTAGCTTATGACAGTGATTGGTGGTGATCTAGGCCGAGTTGACTTTAACCCCAGGTATTAAAGTTGCTATACTTGGTATTCTTGACATTTTGGACGGTTGGATTAAGGTAGTTTTGAGTTCGGTCTGGCGGTGCACGTGCAACCGTCTGTGGCGGTGTTTGGTGGCATTTTTGGCCATGTTAGGGGCAGTTTCTTTCACCTATTATCATCTACTCGTCAATACGAGCAGTGTGGAGATCGTATGAAATTGTTAAGGTTTTTACCCTTTTTCGATTGTCTCGGTTATCAATCCGTGAGGATCCAGCCTTTCGATCGACTTGTAGTTTTGATATATCGATTGTAGAAGTATTCCGGAGACTTTGGGTGGTCTCGGATGAAGTTTCGCCTCGATTGGCGTTACTTTCAGGGTTTTAGTTCAAACTTTAATCGCTTTGTGTTTCCTGTACTGAGAGGAGACTGTTTGTGATTAGGTACTTGACGAAGTATTCTTGGAATGATGTTTTGGGGGTGTGCGTGCTATCTCTGTTCTGTATAGAAGATGCAACAAGAATCAGAGGTGAGTAATCTCACAATGTTCATTTACGAACGAAAGTTACCTTATCGTTTTGGAAGTTATATTTAACTGCAAATAATGATTGATATTAGTGACATTCCTGAGTGAATAACTATGTGTGTGTGTGTGTGTGTGTATATATATATATATATATTTGTGAAATATGTATATCTTTATGGGTTGAAGGGTGATTTAAGCAATATGGATTGATGGATTTCATTCTATTGTTTTGAGGCTTGACTTTTCGGGAGACAATGTGTTAGGAATTTGGAATTTCTATTGTTTTGAAAAGTATCAAGATTTGGTGTGAGTTTCTTTAACGAGATTTGAAATGTTTTGATCAGACGGCCGGGGGTCTGAAGATTTGAGAGTCACGGGTTATGATTTCTCCTTTTGAGTTGATTTAACACTTTGGATCCAAAATGACTTGCTTAATGTTTTATATCTGATGACTGGGGGTCTGAGGATTCAGAGGTCACGGGGTGACATGTTCTTTTAATTTGATTTAATATTTTGGGTCTAGAGCGACTTACTTAATGTTTTGATCTGACGACTGGGGAGGTCGGATGACTGAGGGTCACAAGTTGTGACATCTCCTTTGAGAGTTGAATAACATTTTTGTCCTGAGTGACCATTTTGAAAGTTTTGATCTGAAGGTCGAGGACCTGAGGATTCGTGGGTTCTAGGAGTGACCTCAAGCATATATATCGGGACTTCACGCCTTTGGCCGGGTGAGTGGATACAATCAGTTAGAGCTCTAGTCTATTGCCATTGTATTCATAGGAAGTAGCCGGGAGCTACTTGATGCTCATGAGTACACGTTTTAAAATGGAGTTTCAGGGATTCTTTATTTTAAATGTCCAGGGTGGACTTGTTTATCATATTTAATTGTTAAAGTTACAATTAATATGATTTTGTCACGGGGTGACTTTTGTTGTTTCTTTGGGGAAAGTCATATTTAATTGTCAAAGTTTCAATTATTATGATTTTGTCACGGGGTTACTTTTGTTGTTTCTTTGGGGAAAGACATATTTAATTGTCAGAGTTTCAATTAATATGATTTTGTCACGGGTTGACTTTTGTTGTTTTCCTTTGGGAAAAGAATATTGTTTTGGGAAGCATGGTATGTGTTCCTTTTTCTCGAGTTGAAATTTTTTCCTTGTTTTGGTGAGAGTTGGTTGGGTTATGTTTTGAGTTACTCATACAAGCTTTCATAAGCTTACCGGGTTTGATGTGTGTTGGGGACATCCTTGAGTATGAAAGTGTATGCAATTTGTGGATGATGTACCCTACTCCCAAGTATAGGAGGTCAAGTTTTAGTAAAGGGAAAAAGTAAAGAGTATCGTACCGAAGGGATTGAGTACGTAACTCTATCCTAACTAGATTACCGCGAAAGGAAACCTAGAAAACACATGTAAAGTATACCTTTTTACAAGTTCACAACCTTAGCCCTTTGGAAGCTAAAGATCATGAGGATGGTATTAACAATTGTGGTAGTGATCGGCTTGGTTGATTTTAATTTTGATAAAGAAAATTAAGGTACATAAAATAAAATAGACAAATAAAAGTGTAGAGACTAAATCAATGAGAAGAATAGAGACTTAGACATCGCACCTAACCTTACTCATGCACAAAATGTAATTCATATTTAATGTAACAACATGCTTTGATAAATTTCTCCTTAGTGCTTTGATGAAGCTACCAAGAAACCAACTAGTCATGCAATTTAATAATCTCTTCCGAAGCAAAGCTAAATTACATAACTTTTATACCATTCAAATCTTCCGGATCCTAAATGGCCTATGGTGCCTTGAGCCTAAATTCTTCCGGAACCTAAAGTCAAAACATCATGCTTTAATTTTAAGGTAAGATATTCAAGCGACTTAGTTCTTCCCATAGGAATAAGCTAAGCCACCACCTAATTAGTTACACATGCTCACGGAATCAAGAGTTTATCAAGTTCATGTTTCCGATTCATTAATTTCCTAAGCATGTTTCTAGGTGATAAATCTATAAACACACTTAGGATATATGAAAATATAGTAGCCAAAAGATTCAAAACATGCATAAACATCAAACCACATGGAAATTTACATTATTTGCACATATGTTTGGCTAGGGCTAGCCTTAGCCTCAAATCTAACTACTCACAACACATGTTATTACAAATACAAGCCATGGACATCAAACTAAAGAGAGAAGGAAGAGAAAAGAGAAGAACTACCCAACCTCCCACTTAGCTCTCAAAAGATGTTAAATGATGAGAGAATTACTTCAAGGTATGAGATTTTCGGTTTTACAACCCAAAACACCATACACATCCACAAAACTAAAGAACAAAGAAAAACAAAGGCTTGGATGTGTGAAAGCAAGTGTTGTAATTGATTTAGAGTGTGTAGTAACTTCAGTTTTGGTGAAACCCAAGTGCCTACACACCTATTTCTCACACAAACTCAAAGAACTATGTACAAAGTAGGAAAAACTAACCTAAAACTAGAGAAAATAGAGTTTTTGATGCTCCAAAATGAGGGAGCCAAGGGGATGCACCGTTTTGGGAGAGAGAAAGGGCTATTTAAAGGCCAAGACAATCCAAATCAAGGGTGGAGTTCAAAAGGAATGAAGGGCTAGATGTGATTGACAAATGTATAATCACAAAATGTGGATCTAGTTTTTGACTCCACGTAGAAATGACCTAGAAAGTCCATAGATATTTTGGTGCAGGGGAAAAGGTAAGGGTAGAAGGGTCATTATGTATGAAAACAAGGTAATAAATGAGAGACAAAAGTGTAAAGTGTAAGAATGAGACTACTTGTCCTCTTTCAAATTTTGAATTTCAAAATAACCTACACCTAAGGTCTTCCCACCTAAAGTCTCTAATCCTAGTCAGCTCTTCCTTGTCCTCTACACAAGTTCTCATCCGGCCAACTCCGCCGGAAATGTCCGGAATCCGGCGTTGACCATCGTTGACCCATTTTGTCCTTTTGCGCACTTTCTTCTCCTTTATTCCTTCAATTGAATCTCCACCACGAGTTATGAATTGGCCTTTCACTTCTTCATTCCAAATGTTTCTCCATGAGTGTAGATCATCTTGATAAAATTTTAGAGATTAGTTCACCGTGGTGTGGCCAGAAATGCTGCATGAATCCATACAGGTCTGGTTTTGCAGTTTTTATCTTTTAGTCAGAAAATTGGAGGGATCTTTTGATGGCCTTCCACTCTGAAATAGCTCTTGCACTCTTCATACAAAATGATCCTTAGGATGCCTATAATAGATCTGAAAAGATTCAACTCATTTGGAGTTCATTTGGTCAGTCCCACTCCTCCTTCCTTGCCTAGCTCGGTTTCTCCTAGACGGAGTAGGAAAATGTGCTAAAGTTAAGTTTTTAGTGCATTTCCAAGCTTTTCCATCATTTCCTAGCATGATAAGGAAAACATAATAAATATATATAAATATACACAAATGTTAAGCAAAAGTGCAAGATTAGGGGAATAATTACTAGGTAATTATGGACCTAACATTTTGTGGCAACCCGGTGCACTATTTGATGGTGTAGGGATTAATCCTGTAGGTTAGGGTAATTGTGGCCGAAGTTGGTTCTGATTGTTGCAACTTTAAGGTAGGAAGCCAATTTTGTGACTTTACTGTTGTTAAGACTTCCACTTGTAGTAAGCTCTGAAGAGCATTTACTTATTATTTTATTGTGGCAATTTAATTCATAAACTTGTGTAATATCTGATTCTGTAGAGCGAGTATATATTGATATTGTGGGTTAAGGGCATTAGTATGTACTTGGTTTAAAAGGAAAAAGTTTTCCAGGTACTTTGTATTGATGATTGAACCATCACGCATGTATAATTATAGGATTATATATTGAGTTTTAATTGTATTTAAAAATTGGGCCGTGACAGTTTGATATCAAAGCGTAAGGTACATATTTGGCCTTGCCTTTGGGCAAATTTGCCCTAACATGTGGCGGTTGCTGATGTCTCTAAACTCACTATGGCGGTTGTTAGGCTGTGAGGGTCTAACCGTGGCGGAGGTGCTACACTTCTATGAATTAGTATACGTGCGGCGCCAAGGTTGCAGTGGGCAGGTGAACCTGAGTCGTCGTCAGGGGGTGCCCAAATTAGTCGAGAATTTGAAGGATTCCATGTCACTTTGGTGGGGGACCTTCTGCGTTGCCACCGCCGGATGAGAGTATCAAGCGGGGTCGAATGAGGGGGAGCCGACATTCAGGATTAAGTCGGAATTCCAACCTATTCGAGGTTGTCGCTGGCTTTCGCTGCTCAGGATTGGTTTTGGTTGCACAATAATTCCTGTTGTAGTGACTCATTTTTTCCGTGTGTGCAGTGGGTCTGCGCTATAACCTGATGCATGAAGAAGAGTGTCGCGTGGTGAGAATTCGAGGCTATTGGCAGAACCACAACCTGCTAGATTTTCGCCTACTCACCGGGTGGGAATTGTTGGTCGATCAACAGCTGACACGAGCCCTTGTGGATGTGTGTTTTAGTTCGTTGTTTTGTCAGGCTAACTCTTTCTTTTGTATAGATTCTCCGTCAGGCAACAGAGCGAGCCGCGAGGCGTTTGAGAAAGCCATGGACCGTGCCGAGATCAACAACTTCTTGGAGAGTATGTACGGCTCTGGGCTGGCGGCCCAAAAGACCATTGTTGATCCCGAGACACTGGCGCTGTGTCAGTCTGAGGATCTCGTGGTGCTACCGATGCCGCACCACTCTTACCTTGGTGCCGATGGTTCGCTCGTCGTTCAGGCGGGAACTAACGTGGACCTTGGGGCCGCCGGCTAGAACAAGGCCCTTGCTGCAACTGTGTAGAAAAAAGCGAGAATGCCCGCTAGCCGGCGTGGGCCGCAGAAGGAGAAAGTGGTGCCGCCTGCTGAAACAGTCACCATTGTGGGGTTGGGGCCACAGAAGAAGTCGAGGCCTACTGCCGCTGGATCCACATGGGCAGTGCTACAGAGGAAGCGTCGCCAAAATGACACCGATGAAGAAAAGGAAGGAGACGACGCGAAGACCATCGGTGCCCATCAGCAGAAGAAGGCAAGATAGGCTCCTCCCAAGGTGACCTCGCCTGCCAGTGGGGAGGTGCAGACTAGTGACCTGGAATCGTTCGCCGCCTACGCCGAATTCCTGGCTGAACCGGAGCTAGAGTTTTTGTTCTACCTCTGTGAGAAGCTGGGATTCGGCGGATTGGATGGGACCATCCGTCGAACGGTGCTGCAACGGTCGCCGTTTAGCTCAGCGTTTGGCCACTTGTCCGTCGGGTTGCATGAATTCTTCCTTGTGGCCTCGAAGCAGCCAGAGGTCGAGCGACAGTTGCGGGAGGAGCTCGAAGTCCTGTGAGGGGAACTGGCAGATTCTCAGGCTAAACTAGCGAATAAGGAGCGGCAGCTGACCAAGGAGGAATGCGATGCCTTGGATGCTTGAGGTAAGCTGAAGATTGTTATCGAGCAAAACCTTAAGCGGAATGATCACATCAACCGGCTTCAGTAGGACATAGTTCAGCTAAAAGATTAGATGGCGGCCAAGGTTAAGAGGATTGACATTCTTCAGAAAGACTCTACCGCCAAATCCGTCGAGGTAAAAAGGTTAGAGGGTGTGGCTACCCAGCTGGAGGCGGAGAGGAGCGTGCTGAGGCCGCCGCTGTGGATGCCTTCAAGCAGTTTGCGGCTTATAAGCAAGCTTTGATGGATGCGGCGAAGGTCGGTGTTGTTGCTAACGTGGAGCTTTTGAATAAAAAGGGCGCCATTGATTGGGCGAAGGCGTCCAGGTCCGCCAGCACACCCAGCAAGCCGTCAGCCCCAGGGGGCGGATCCTTGGTGGTTCAGCCTGGCTTGCACTCCGGTAGTGGGGAGAGTGATGATGACCCGGCGGAAGCCTCCCAGCGGACTCCGGTGCCTACCCAGTCCGAGGTCTCCAAGGCCAATGTTGTGGCGGATTGTACCCGATCGGACGGGACCATCATGACCCCTAGCCCGACTGCGCATGGCTCCGACCAAACAAGTCGCATGGGTGCTCGGTAACTGCCGGTCTAGGGTGAGGAGCAACCGCTGGTCGAGTGTGAGCAGGGCTGTACTGAAAATAGTTGAAGACGCTGCCCTCGATACCTTCGTATTGTAATGCCGCCGAGGCCTGCATATGTACTTTTGCTCTTTTTTTTTTTTTTTTTTTTTGTAATGACTATTTTTGGGCGGGTAGTCCTGACCTTGAATGGATGGAAGTGTGAGAATTTTCAGTGTCGTATGCCTTTTGATTATTTGTTGTTTGAAAGTTGCTTTTACCGCTAGAGTTTTGACTGCTGTTTTTGTGACTCAATGAAACATTAAAGGGATTAAGATTGTTCCAAGTGCACGATGTAGCGGACGTAATCCGCCGAACTTTGTTGGCTTTGCCCTTTAATTCTTGTGCTTGGACTTGATAACTGATATGTCAGTGTTTACAAAACGCGGGGTTGTACCCGTTGGGTAGCTTAGCTTAGCTAAATATTGAGTCAAAAATTTAGCTAAGCCAAGATGCTCTAGGGTAGCGGCCTGACTATTTGTAGTAATACCGAAGGTGTTCAGTATTCCATGGGTGGGTCGTTGTGACGTCATCCTTGTTCATTAAGTAGAAGGTGCCACGGCTAATGACTTCCATAATTTTGTGTGGACCTTCCCAAGTTGGGCGGAGTGCCGTTGGTGGCAGAATAACTTCCTTCATTACCCAGTTCCCCAGCTGGAGGTTCCAGGCTTTGACTTTAGCGTTATAAAAACGTGAGACCCGTTGCTTGTTTTGCAAATTGTGCAGAAGGGCCTTATGTCATTTCTCTTCTTGGAGGTCCCTGTCAAGATTGATGCCTTCGCAGTTGGTCTCAGGCCAGTAGGCTTCGACCCTAGTGGTAGGCTGAGTTACCTCAATAGGTAGGACGGCTTCAGTTCCGAACATCATACAAAATGGTGTTTCCCTAGTGGCAGAAGTTGGGGTAGTCCTGATGGCCCATAGAACTTCCGGCAGCTTCTCCGCCCATAAACCTTTGGCGTCGTCGAGCTTCTTTTTTAGCAGCTTTTTGATTATCTTGTTTGTTGCTTCGACCTGGCCGTTGGTTTGGGGGTGAACAACAGATGCGAAACTCATCTTGGTGCCCAGGTTAGCGGTGAAAGATATGAGTTCCCTATTGTTGAACTGTGTGCCGTTGTCTGTGATGATTGTGTGAGGGACGCCATAGCGACAATAGATGTTCTTCTAGAGGAAGTTTGTGACCATGGTGGTAGTTATTGCCGTCAGTGGCTCCGCCTCTATCCACTTGATGTTGTAGTTGATGGAAACTATGATATATTTGAAATGGCCTTTGGCGGTTTGGAATTTTCCCATCAAATCCAGGCCCCACGTGGAGTGAATCCATGGACCAATGATGACCGACAGTGGTTTCGCCGGGGCTTGTAGGATGTCCGCATATTGTTGAAATTTGTGGCAAGATCTTGATATCCTCCTGGCGTCGTTACTGAGAGTAGGCTAAAAGTAGCCTTGTCGCATTGTGTGATTGGCCAAGGATCTGGCGCCCGAGTGGTTTCCACATTCCCCCCGTATATCATTGCCAGAACGACCTTCCCCTCCTCTGGGGTTAAACACCGGAGGTTGGGATGGGAGAACCCCTAGAGGTAAAGCTTGCCATTCTGGATGTCGTAGCGGGTTGCTCTTCACTTGAGCTGTCGTGCTTCGACTTTGTCCTATGGCAATGTCCCATTGCACTTGTATTTGATGATATCGTCCATCCAACTGGGATTGACGTTAATGTTGAAGATTTCCGCTAGGGTTTTTGTAATGCTTGGCTTGTCAAGACATTCCACCCTTGTGTCCACTGGACTTTGGTGTGGCTGAGCGGTTGCTAGTCTCGCCAATGAATCAGCCTTGGTGTTCCTTTCCCTGGGGATCTACGTGATGATGTGGGATTTGAATTTTTTGAGGAGCGTCTTGACGTATCCCAAGTATGCTGCCAACTGTTGGTCCTTGGCCTGGAAACTGTCGTTGACTTGGTTGACGAGTAACTGGGAGTCGCTGAATATGTTGACACTGTCAGCCCCCGAGTTGATGGTGAGGAGTAGGCCGGCGATGAGTGCTTCATACTCCGCCATGTTGTTTGAGGCTTTGAAGTTGAATTTTAATGCTTATTCCACGTTCAGTCCCCCTGGCCTGTCAAGATGACTCCGGCGCCGCTGGCCTTGGCGCAAGTGGAGCGATCCACATGTAGGTTCCAGTCTGACTGCTAGGGGACTGGTTCTTCAGCAGTTACCATTTCAGTGCTGGGTTCAACCTGTCGCTCGGTAAGCTCAGCAATGAAGTCTACCACCGCCTAGCCTTTCATGGCAGTTCTTGGTTTGTAGTCAATGTCGAACTCGTTGAGCTCGATGGCCCACTTGTTGAGGTGCCCTGAGTGTTCAGGGTTATGCATTACCTGTCTCAGCGGTTGATTTGTTAAGGCATGGATTGTGTGGGCCTGAAAGTATTGGCGGAGGCGTCTAGCGGCGACGATGAGTGTTAGAGCGAGCTGCTCCAGGGGGGGATATCTTGTTTCAGCCCTGTTCATGCCTCTGCCTGCGTAGAATACTGGGAGCTCATCCTGGTCGTCCCGCCGGACAATGGCGAAGCTTACCGCTAGGTATATATACAATGTCTCCCCCTGTACTGGAATAGAGAGGAGTGGAACTGCTGAAAAGTACTCCTTCAAGCTCTGGAATGCTGCCTCACAGTCTGGGTTCTAGTCGATGACCTTCTTGTGGGTTGTCTTTAGGACTTTGAAAAATGGGAGACATCTGTTAGTGAGTCTAGAGATAAATCGAGAAAGGGCGGTTAGTTTGCCCTAGAGGCTCTGAACGTGCTTCTTCTACTTTGGAACCTTCATGTTGAGGATGGCCTGTACCTTGTCAGGGTTGGCCTCTATGCCCCGTTCACTGACTATGTAACCTAGAAATTTGCTGGCGGTGACGCCGAAGAAGCATTTTTCTGGGTTAAGGCGCATACCGTAGGCCAAAAGTATGGCGAATATGATTATGAGGTTTGCCACGTGTCCGCTGGCCTTTATTCTTTTTACCAACATATCGTCCACGTAGACCTCGATGATTTTGCCCAGATGTTCAACGAACATAGCATTCATCAGTCGCTGGTAAGTTACATCGGCGTTCTTCAAACCAAAAGGCATGACATTGTAGTCGGCGGTGGTGAATGAGGTGCACTCCTGGTCACCAGGGTGCATCTTGATCTGATTGTAGCCGGTGAAAGCATCCATCATGCTGAGTAGCTCGTGCCCAGTGGTTGCATCGACCAGTTGGTCTATGCGAGGTAGCGGGAAGCTGTCCTTGGGGCATGCCTTGTTAAGGCCCTTGAAATTGACACACATCCGCCACTTTCCGCTTGGATTTTTGACCAAGACCAAGTTGGAAATCCACTTAGGGTAATTGACTTGGTGGATGAATCCAATGTCTTGGAGCTTGACAAACTTTTCCCCTATTGCATGGCATCTCTCCTCATCAAAGGCCCTTCGCCGCTGCATAACAAGGTAGGCGGCGGCGTTGATACTCAATTTGTGTGTGATGATCTCAGGGGAGGTGCCTAGCATGTCTGCATAGGACCACGCAAAGACGGCGGCGTTGTCACGTAGAAACTGGGTGAGTTCAGCTGCTACCTCTAGGTCTAGCTGGGCGCCGATGCAGACTGTCCGCTCAGGGTGTTTGTCATAGATGGTGATAACCCTCAAGGATGTTTATGACGGGCTCTTTCTTTACATATTTTTTCTCGTCATCCCTAGGGTCCTCAAAAATATCTGGTGTCCGTTCATTGTTTCCTACCTTAAGGATCTCGTGGCGGCACGTCAACCGCAATACAGTCGCCGAATAGCACTCTCGTGCAAGCTGTTGACCGCCCTTCACACAGCCTGTCCCGTTAGGGGTAGGGAACTTCATGAGGAGCATGTATCCGGCGATGATGCACTTAAGCTTGTTGAGTGCTGATAGACCAATGATGGCATTATATGAACTGAAGTAGTCCACAATGATGAACTCAGTATGGATTTCCGCCGTGCATGGACTAGCGCCGATAACTAGTCGCATGTAATCAGAACCTAATGGCTACGTGACATCATCAGAGAAGCTGAGCAATGGCTCATGATCCTGCAGTAGCTTTCTGTTCCGCTGCAGTTTGTTGTAGCAACCATTGAAGATGACATTTACAGCGGACCCGCTGTCGACAAGGACCCTTCCCACCGACCATCTGTCGAGTACGACGTCGGTCAAAAATGGATCGTTGTAGGGTAGATGTACTCCGCGCTCCTCATCCTTTGAGAAGGAAATGGGCGCCCAACCAGATTTTGGGAGCTTAGCAGACCTTTCATAGTGGATGTTGTACACCTCTTTGGGGTGGTTAGCACGTGCGTAGCGTTTTTTCGCCCTATGAGACATGTTGGTGATTGGGGCACCACCGTCAATGGTGTTGATGCGGCCCATGGGTTCAATGTTGGCGATCACGGATGGTGGTTGACACACCTTGAATTGTTCCATTTTACCATCTCGGTACAAAGTCTCGATAGCTGTTTTGAGAGCATTGCAGTTGTTGGTATTGTGCCCGCTATCCTCGTGGTACTTACACCACTTGCCGGTGTTTCTTGGTTTACCCACCCTTGGGTACTTTCTTGGGGGTGGTGGCAGAATCTGGTCCTTGCATTGGTCATATATTTCCTCATATGAGGTCGTGAGGATTGTAAACACTGCGTACCACTGGGAGGACTCCTTCTGTTTATTGCGGTTATCCCTATGGGATGAGCAGTTGGTTCTTCTGCCGCTTACTCTGGTAGTTACCCTGCTGCCATTCTCTCTTCTTATCAGTTTACGGCGTGACAGGGGCCTTGTTAGCAGTGTCCTGATGACTGGATGAAGGCTGAGTGGACTTTGCCGGTGTCCGCGGAGGTGGTGCGGTTTCTCCGTATGTGATGAACTATGCCTGTGCATGGATCACAGACTCGCTCATGACATGATCATACGCGGCGTTTGGATGGTTATAGTTGAGATGATAGAGGAATGGCCCCTTGAGGAGTCCTTCCTTGAAAGCTGCCAATGCCATTGTCTTATCAAGGTCACGGCACTGGGACGTTGCCGCTCTCCACCTGGTGACAAATGCCTTCAATGTTTCTTCCGCTCCTTGCCTGAGGTTGAATAGTTGAGTTTTGTTGTGGTGTCCGGCAGCCAGTAGAATGAACCGAGAGAGGAAAGCATTTGACAATGCATGGAATGAGTCAATGGATCTCGGTGGACACTCAAAGAACCAACTCATCTCCTCACTATCCAGCGTTTCACTGAACAAGTGGCAAAGGGTGGCGTCATCGAACCCCTTGTTATTGGTGACATTTTTGAAGGTGTCCATATGGACAAAGGGGTCAGTCATGCCGCTGTAATGTGACATCTTTGGCGTCTTTGCGTGCGCCGCGTGGATGGCATGTAGGATCCTGGAGGTGAATGGTCCTGGCCTGGACGCGAAGAGTGGATTTGCATTGGCGTTGGGGCGCCTGCCTCCGCCTGGATTAGCCTTTGCACTAATTGCTGCATCCTTTCCAGGATTAGGGCGGTTGCGTCACCGGTGGGCCCCGCCTGGAGGTTCCTCTGGGCCAGATCCCTCTTAGTGGCAGGTGGATTTCCCTCAGTTCTAGCCCTGATCGCCTAGCGGTCGGTGTGTGGTTGTGACTCCGCCTCCTGCTCCAACATTAGTCTGGGCGGGGGAGGTGGGCCCATCCCTAATAGCTCTAGTGGGTCCAGCGGTACCTGCATCTGTATGATTGGTCCGGGTACAAATCCCCCGGTGTTGGGCTGACTGCGCCTGGTGCTCCGCGATTGCTCTCTTTGTGCTGGGTTGGCGTTTGCTTCCAGCGCCCTCTTCAGCTCATCAAATCTTGACATCAGCTTGGCCACCTGCTTTTGGGCCTCGGCCTTTTCTCTGCGCTCCTGCTCACGCTCCCTATATGCTTTGTGAAGGTCCGCCAGTGCCAGCTCATACATAGCGGAAAGGTCCTGCACCGGTGGGCGGCTGTCGCTCGGCTAAGCCTCCGCCGTAGTTTGGGTTGGAGGGGCCTGGGGTGTAACCTGGGGATCCACGCCGGTGTTGACCAATGTGTTGAATAATGCACGGTTAATGTTAACCGCTGGATTAACGTTGATCGTTGGGTTGGTGGGGGTGGGGGTTGATGGATTGATATGCTCGTTCCTCAACGTTTCCCCCGCTACCTTTCGTCATGGTGGATGTCGTAGGATGACCTTTTGTTCAAGGATTCCCATAGACGGTGCCAATGTTAATGTCTAAAGTTCAGCGGTAGCTAAACCTTTGTTAACGCTGGTCCGATGGCCGGACCGCTACCTATGACACTCTCAGAGCTCCCGCTACCTGTCAAGGAAATACAGAGGGCGTCAAAGGGAGATCGTGCTGGGCGGTCTTCTCTTGTCCGATGCCTAAGTTAGTCAATGTATTTATGTTGACAAAGTAACAATAGGTAAGTATTAAATGCGTAATTAATTAGGAGAGAGGAGAGAACCTTTTAAAGGTGAGGAGGGAACTAATCTTCTCCATGTTTTCGATGTGGGACTGATGTGCTTCAGTCCCCAGCTTCTGAAGCTTCTGATGCTAACTTGGCGCGGCATGTGGAGGCGCATCAACGGTGATCTGGGGACGAGCCGGGGCTTAGGCGGTAGCCTGTTTGGCTGTGTTTTTGTAGGTCACACAGTTGGCGGTAGCTGGTGCCACTGGCGGTATCATGAGTGTGGCTCATTATAGCTAATTATGCTTGCAAATGCTCATATAAGTACAGTTCCCTTGAATTTCTTTTGAATTGCGTCACTTCGACCAATAGAAAAATAGCATATGAATTAGAGAGCAAACAACCTCTATTTTGCCGAATTCTTCCATGTATGTAGACTTAATTTCGGCCTCCTTGTATGTAGAGTCATAATTAAATACTTATTCCTCTATTTTCTCTCCAAAAATTCCATAGAAAATCCAAGAATAATCCCATAAAGATATTTCCGAAATCTTTTGTATTTTCCTTTTAATTCTCATGGCAAAAGCAATTAGAATGGGCCAATGACTCCTCCAAAACCTCAAGAATGATCTAGAGACTCATGTGAAAGTAACATGCTTCAAACTTCGGGCCAAACTTTCCCAGAATGGGCCGATTCGAAATCCGTTATCAATATTGCCGAAATTCTTCATTACTCTAGAACTTTCTTGAACTATCTTGAGTCATTTTCAAGACACAGCATCTCCTAGTCTCACCAGGTCTCCTAGCAGAATCAGGACTCCTAGTGTCTTCAAGTTTCCTAGTCCAAATGGGACTCTGTTATTTCCTCATTTCCGAACATCATTTTTCCGTGCTTACTCCTAGTTGCATTAGGATTCCTACTTCAACTGGGATTCCTTTTCCTGGTAGAACTGGGAAAACTTCATTTCTCCATTCCTTCTCATTTCTGCGCAAATAACTCATTGTCTTTCATTTCCAGACTCAAAACTACCAAAAAACATAAAACCAGTTAGAAATGACAATGTTAAGAGAATAACTAAGTAATATGTAGAGTGAAATGCACTAAAAACATAGAAAATATTCGTCCGATCAATTATCAAAGCATTGATCTACTATGTTAGTGAAGTTATGAACTTTTGTGTAGGATTCTTTGAGTTGTAGTCTTTTGAAGAATGAGAATCTCTAGATTGAACTCTGGTATGTGTTAAGGATCGATTGTTTTCATGGGAAACTGTATCCTTATGTACAGCCGCATTTGTTTGATTGTTGAAGTCATGTTGTTTGACTTATACTTATGTTGAGGGTTGTACAAGTATTAACCATATGTTGCTATGCTCCTTAGTTGATGGATTGACAAGGAGGCAGAGCCAGGGGTCGAGGTTGACCCAGAGGTAGGGGTAGAGCCCGAGGTTGGGGCAGGATTCCTCTTATTGAGGAGATCTTTGAGAAGGAGGTAGAGGCATCGCACTTGAGTAGCCTGCTCCACCTGTTGTGGATGTTATTGATGCCACTCATTTGTCGAAGTTGGCAAAGGGGATTTCAAGGCTGGAAGCAGTATATTTCTAGGGAGGTACATATCACATGTTGGTAGATCAATGGATCAAGAACATGAAGACTTATTTTGAGATGGTCATCTGTGACGACATTGAGAAGAGGAAGATAGCCTCGTATATGCTTCAAGACGATGCACAGGTGTGGTGAAACTGCACACAGAGAGTTAGGGATGTGTCTACCATGACCTAGGATGGTTTTGTGGAACTCTTCAGGAAGAAGTACTTTTCGCCTTCAATGAGGGAACAGTTGGAAAGGGAATCTTGCTAGTCCAAGGGACTAGGAGTGTGAGGGCTTATGAGGCGGAATTCTCAAGGCTATATCAGTTTGTGAGACAGATAAATGCTGAGAGTTTGGCTATGAAGTTTTAGCGAGGGCTGGATGCTTTGATCAGGCGCGATGTCGCTGTTTTTGGCTAAGGTTTAGGCCATTGAGCAGGAAAACCAAACTTTCTAGGAACAGGAGTCGGTTGAGAGGGACTTCCAAAAGAAGGAAAAGGCAACTACTAAGAGCAGTGAAGGGGCAGACAATCAGGATGGGTCTTAGAAGAGGCGGAGGACTCATCAACAACGCCAACTAGGGAAGTAGCTGCACCTGTTAGGGCTGCACCTATGGGGCAGGTGGCAACATATACATAAAGTTAGTTGGAATGAATTAACTTTTCCTCTTGAATGGAAACTCTTTGGTCCAAAGAAACAACTAGAAAGCACTAAAGCAACAATCTATGAAAGCCAAAAAAGACTGGAGATATCAGTCTAATATTTGAATGTCATAGAAAAAGTGATGTAGGTCCTGAAAATTTCAGGATTAACAAAAATCTTAAAAGATACAATAGAAGAAGAATTAGAAGAAAAGAAGCAAATACTAGTGGTACCAAACTTCTAATTGAAGAAACTGATTTAAATAGACTAGCAAACATATGAACTTTATAATGATGCAGAATTTTGCAAAGATACAATTAGATTAGAACAGCTAATTGAAGAAATCAAAAAATTGCTAAAAGAATCAAGAAATTACTAAGAGAACAGTGCAAAGCAAATGTGAAAGCCAAGATGGCCAAGAAACAACTCAAAGGAGTTATAAACTTTTGCAATGGAATTTTAGATATGCCCACTAATTGTGGATGCCATGAGTCTAACTTCCGAACCAAAACAAAAAAACAAAAAAAATGAGAAAAGAAAAATATTATTCAAAACGATTCAAGAAAAACGAAAACAAAAATTGGAAATTCAAGAGAAGATCCAATTTCATAAAGGATAAAAGATATCCTAAAAATGAAATTCTTCAAGAAAAAGAACCATTATGGTAAAGTAGAAAAGAAGACATGTAGATGCTAGTTATGTAAAGTACTTAAAGGATATCATGCTAATGAATGTCCAGAAAAGAACTATAGATCTTCAAAAGCTCTATTTAAAGATTATGAAGCTGTAATAGAAGCAGCGAATATGAAAGGCTATGAAGTAGCCTATTCAGATGAAGAAGAGGATTGGTCAGTTTATTTGGTCCAGTCAAAAGAAGAGTATTCATTTGATTCTGAAAGCAATGCTGAAGAAGATTATTCAGAATCCAAGCATATGTGTATTCTTAAAGTAAACAACTGGGAAGAAAGTAAGACAAAAGAAATAATGTCTTCATATCAAGTTAACCCAAGAACATTCATTGTGACTATAGCTAATGTCATGAAAAGAATGGTCTTCCTATGTTTTGTGAAGAGTCAAAGATAACCTATCACAAAGAATACTTCATAGTTGAAGCTAGAAGAAAAGCAAAAATGGAGCAATAGGCCGACTTGTAGAACAAGAATATGAAGAATATTTCTCTGAAATAAAAGAAAGAAATGAGACTCTAACTCAAGATACTACTGAACAAGCAAAAACTCTTCCAGAAACAAAAGAAGAACAACTAGAAAATAATCCGAGTATCATAGAAGAATGTAAACCAATCATACAAAAAGAAGAAATCTAGGAAGAACTTCAACAATCGAAAATCATCTCTACTAGTAAGTAACTACATAGAGATTGGATTAAAATTTCCTAATCACAAAAATAAATCAACTACACTCCTTTATAGATAGTGGATCAGGTTTCACAGTTGCAAAAAGATTTGCAATTCCAGAATACTTCTAGAAAGAAGATACTAAAAGAATAGCTACTGGTATTCAATTCGATGGAAGCCAGTTTATGATGAAAAAATAGCTAAAGACGTTAAAAATCACCATAGGAGGTGGAACATTTGTCATCAAAACTCTTTGGCAAGCAGAAGGCCACGGAGCAGATTTCCAGCTGGGAAATGATTTCCTTCTCTAGCAGAGAGTAGTTCAAGATGAAGAAGCCATTGGCTTTAAGAAAGGTGATAGAATGTTCTGGGCAGGCAGGCTAACACAAGAAAAGAGTGTGGTCAGTCCAAACTTTACCACTCAATATCAGAAGTCACGGCGAAATAGTGGTGACTATTAGCCAAGATTTGAACCAGTGTTGCAATATAAAAACCAAGAAGAACTGTTCATTGAAGAATCTTCAGAGAAAGAAGAAAGTAGCTAAGATAAAGAAGCTAGTTTCATCCATGACCATAACCTCAAGCACTTTCAAAACAATCTTAAAGCTCAAAAATCCCTACGCTTGAAAAATCAAGAAAATGCTAGAACAAAATATTGATGTTGATCTTCAAAAATTTTGGGAAAAAGACCCAGTGGTTTGTGAATTAAGATTACATGACATGAATGTAATATGTCACATTAAATCCATCTCACAATACAAAGAAGAAGATAAAAAAGAATTCAGGAAAGATATAGGAGACCTCCTGAAAAAGAGATTAATAAGACCATCTACTAGTCCTCATCATGCTCCAGCATTCTATGTAAGAAATCATGCTGAAAATTTTAGAGGAAAAGGAAGAATGGTGATTGATTATAGAGATGTCAATAAACAAACCGTTAAAGGTGGTTACCAAATAGCACCAACAAGAGTCTTAATCAATCAGCTCAAATGAGCTAAAGTCTTTTCAAAATTGGATGCATAGTCGGGGCTTTGGCAAGTTAAAATACATCCAGATAGTGTTCCTCTCACTGCATTTGGAATATCACAAGGTCATTATGAATGGTTAGTGATGCATTTTGACCTAAAACAAACCCCTTCAATTTCCCAAAGAAAGATGGATAACATCTTTAAACATGTAGCTGAATTTTGTGTTGCCTACAGAGATGACATCTTGGTCATCTCTGGAAATAGAGAAGAACACATAAAACACCTTTGTGAGGTCGTCAAGTTGATAATTCAGCATGGAATCATCTTAGAAGAAACAAAAGTTTTCTTTATCATAGATGAAGTTGATTTTCTTAGTATCAATATCAGGAATGGAGTAATTAAACTCCATTAATTATGGGAGATGACTCACAAAGATTCTTGATGCTAAAGTTCTAGAGAGATTCTTAGGAGTCATTAATTATGGGAGAGATTTCATTCCCAAAATCTTGAGATTAACAGCAATGTTATCTCCCGAAACCAGTTCTAAAAGAAAAGAAAATTAATATTCACCGAAGATGATGAAAAAATTGTGAAGCAAATAAAAACTCTTCGCAAAATCCTTCCTCCTCTTCATAAACCAGAAAAAAATGATGAGATCATTCTTCAAAGCAATGCCAGTGATAATTACTGGTCCATTGTAGTTTTGGTAAGAACGCCAGGAACAAATATCGAAAAGATTTGCAAATTTTTGTAGTGGAAATTTCAGCACTGCAGAACAAAATTATCCTAAGGAGAAAAAGAAATCTTACATGAGAAAAAGAAACAAAATTATCCTACATGAGAAAAAGAAATCTTAGCAGTCAAGAAAACAATTTTGAATTCCCCAGTTTTTCTAGGGAAAACTTTTACTAAACGCACAAAGTGTGCTAGAGTAAAAAAATTTAAAACCTTTAAACTTGACAAAGCTGCTGATAAAGGAAGATTAGCTAACTGGCAATTATTTCGTAATCATTATGATTATAATGTTGAATTAATTGCAGGAAACAATAATTATATTCCTGACACTTTGACAAGGGAAATGACAATGTTTAACAGAAGAGAAGAAAGCAACGAGGGTCGTAATCCAAGAAACCAAAGATCTGGAAAAGAACCTGAGGATACTGAAGAATCCATAGAGAAAATCCTCAAAAGTTTCTTGCTAGGTCCAAAAGGACTCACCACAACTGATCAATCTCAGGGTACAGGATTGGCTAGCCCGTCTCAAACGGCAGACGGTAAAGACTCAGCAATATCGTAAAAGGCTATTGCTTTGCCAGAGCAAAATAATCCCATCAGGAGTTACAAATGCTTTTAATTATCAATTAAAAACTTTTTGAGAATCTGTATTTAGAACTTACAGGAGATTTCCTATCACCAGAAAACCATTCTACACAACCTCTTGTTTGCTTTTCAGGAGAGAAATAGCGGATTCATATTCCCAGCCTTGTTTGCCTTAGCTGAAGAACTTCATGAGGATGCTAGACCCTTTGTTGAAGAACTCTATGAAAATACCAAACAGCAAAGTGATGTCCAGATGGAAAAAAAACTAAAATTCTATATATTGAAGATCTTGAAAGTGCTAGAGTTCCTATCTTAGCACTAAAAGATTCAAAGTGGTTCAATTTCCACAATCTCCTTGGAAGTCCTAATTCTGATCTTCCTGAAACTCTCTTTATTTCCACTAGACCTTACGTGGGAAGATATTTAGTTAATGTTCAAAGTGAACATCCTCAAGAAGAAAAGCTCTGCCTTGTTGAAAATGGTTTTGTCCATAATCTCTAGACAAAAACAAACGATGATCTCAAGTGGTTGTCTGTTATCATAGACAATACTGTCAAGAATGTTAGAAAATCTAACTGCATTCTCAGGTTGAAATTTACATCTACTCCACCAGAATGGATTCATAAGGAGAATGAGGAAGTTGATTATATATCCCCATATCATTTTATGAGGATTATTCAAGGACGATATCTACAGCCAGCATGTGAAGGATGTAATGGACAACCAAATTGTAGCATTGCTTGGATGAAAGCTAAGTCTTTAGAATCTATCAAAATGATCATCAAAGAAGATACTGAAAATAAATTCATAGAAGTAGGAGAGAAAATAATTATAGATGCTTTTGACCACCCTGAGGCTGTTAGCAGTGATGTTTTTCTATCTCTCAAGAAAAAGGAAATCGATTCCACTTTAACCTATTTTTAGTGGATCAAGAAAATTTAAATTGACAATCACTACAAAATGTATGAAGATACAAATGTAGAAGAAAATGGAACTACAGCAAGGATGCAAAAATGACAACTTTTTCATGCTAGGCCATAATTCAAAAACAGATGAGAACAAGTGACCTGCTCAAAGGGCATCTTTTAATTTTCTAAAAGAAGAGGAGATAGCATCTTATCAAGAAGAAATCAGTCTTTGTCATTCGACCTCAATCATTTGGAGCACTCATAAAAGCAGAAAAATAATTAAGCTTACTTCTCTGTAGATCATGCGTATTTGAATTCCAGTTTGAGTTCAGCTCCCTATATAAGGAGCGTTAGAGTCAGTTTGTAAGGCATCAGAAAATTGGGCAGAATAATTTTCTCTCAAGGAGTAAGAAAGCTAAAGTAGCAGTGTGCTCTGACCAGGGATGCTTTGGTCACTCATTGTCCGATTTCAATCGGACGGTTGACAGCTAAGTAATGAGATCTGAGATGAGAGCTGTCAACCATCCGATTGAAATCGGACGGTGAGTGACCAAATCATCCCTGGTCAGCTGCTGACCAGGGGAACACTACTGGTGTGCTCTTTCCTTCCTATTCGAGTCTGTGTGAAGTGGTGTGCATTTTCTTTCAAGTAAGTATTTATAATCAGTCATGAGTAACTAAACAGCTTTTAGCTATTTACCCAAGAGTGAGGCTCTAGGCTTGTAGTCTGTATTTATGTTTAAATAAATAAGGACTAAATTCAGTTTGCCCCCTCCAACTTTGGGGTAAACATCAGTTTGGTCCGTGATTTTTTTTTTTTAATCATGATAATCCTTGCACTTCCATTTTCTGTCATGCGCGTCTAAAAATCAAATTTGACTCGAAAGATGACATCACAAGCTGAGTTGGCCCTGACATGAGGGCCCACTTTTCAAATTTTGACCCTCAATTTGGACAAAATGTCTAGATTTCCCCCTTGAATATTCTGCTTCTTCCTCTACACAATTCTTCTTCTTCTTCCTCTTGTTCATCCTTTCAGCAACAAAAGCATAAGGAAAATTCAAAGTTCACTCATCAAAATGTGATAGAGAAATTCATCTTCTTCCTCATAGTTTTCTTTGCTGACCCATTCATTTTCATCTTCTATCAATCTTACCTCTTCTATTATCATCAAGATCTTCTGTCACTCCCATTCAAACTCCCGATATGAACCATCACCATTACCGCCACCACTGCATAAAAACAAAAATCAAGCTAAATTAATTGAATCGACTATTATGATATGCAGTTGTCAATCAATAACAAATCGAAACCACATCTCTAAATTAAAGCCTATAGTGATACTTGCTAGCTCTTGGTTTCACAGAAATAGAAAATTCCTAATCAATGCACCAACAAACCACACCTAATAGCTACAACAAATTGTTAGATCAATCAAGAAAAATACAACCGGTAAGGAAAATGGTGATCAAACCTGAGTTGTTGCGGCGAGGAAAATGGTGATGAAGCCCAGACCTGATTTGTGTGGCCCAAAGAGTTAAGGACTGTATTGATCCTGAGCTTCGTGGTGTGGCTAGCCTCGAACGATCGGATACCTGAGACATTACAGAATCTGATTGGTCCGAATCTGACCCAGAAGCCAGTTTCGCCTTCCACTAATTCGTACTCCTCCTCGGTGGCATCTCTGGCAAACCTGACGTGTTCAAACCAATCACTGCTGGAGGTGCATACCATTTTAGAAGGGAAATCTGACGCTGCGGCTGAAATCTTCACGCGCCTGACCTAGGTAACAAACCCGAGACCCAATTCGAAGCAGAGGCTGTTTGAATTCACGGCTTTAGCGTTGAAGTCCTGGGTCCACCCAGTGGATAATACGGGTAGGTTGAAGATTGAGAGTGCAGTGGCTTGAATCTCGGCTTGACGGAGGACATAGGAGATTGAGAAGATTTTGGTTTTAGGCTTTACAAAGTGCAGCAGAAGAGAGAAGAGAGAGAAAATGCAAAGAAGAAAAAAAAAATTAGAAATTAGATTTATTAGAAATAAAACGAAACAGAAATTAGATTAAATTAGAAATATACATTCTCCCCTTCTTGGGGGTTCAAAATCTGAAAAGTGAGTCCTCATGTCAGGGCTAACTTAGCTTGTGACGTTATCTTTCAAGTCAAATTTGATTTTTGGACGCGCGTGATGGAAAATGAAAGTGGAAGTACCATCATGATTAAAAAAAAAATATCAGGGATCAAACTGATGTTTGCCCCAAAGTTGGAAGGGGCAAACTGAATTTAGTCCAATAAATAAATTCTAGTTTATTCTCAATACAGTGTCACAAAAATATCTGTTTTATTCCAGCATTAATTTATCAGTTTGAGACTTATATCCTACTTTTAATTATAACAAGCACCTTACTAAGAATAGCAGTGATTTTGCTCTGTTAGTAAACATTCAGACAGGATGTCGTCAGGTGAAATTGTGGCAAGTTTTTTTTTTGGTCAAATGAAACTTCAATAAAGAGGCCCAAGGCCTGAGAAACAACACAGCCAAAAGGATAGGCCCCACCAACAAGGCTCACACGGTCAGAGCTAACTAAAGCAAACGACCAGGAAACTAAACAACTTGAACAAAAAGAACAAAAAAAAACATAAAAGCCGATAGCAGCAACACAGCTCCAATGAAAATACACACCCGCAACCTCGGATAAATCAGCGGTGTCTCAAGTGATCAATCTGAAAAGGTGGGCAAGGGAGGTCGTCGCAAGATAGGATATGCACAAGGCAAGAAGGCAGTTGGTCAATCCAGACCTCCGGGCACTTCTTCCTCACTACTAGCAAGGCAACCAAATCAGCTGCAGAGTTCGCTTTTCGTGGAATCCAAAACCATGCCAAGCGCGGGTTTGAGGAAATTGAATTCCTAATCATAGACACTATCGGGGCAATTCTCCAATCACATGCACTTGTTGACATGTTGAAATTGTCCACTAAAGACTTTGAATCTGATTCGAGGATAATCGGCAAGGAAGGGATACGCTTGGCCACATCAATAGCCACCGCTGCTACCATTGCCTTTGTCTCCAACGCAGACCCCGATCGACACAAAAGAGTAGCCCCCTCAAAGAGGATTCCATGAGAATCATGAGCTAGAGCAGAAACAACGGTAAGCTTCAAACTCTCAATCCAAGCTGCATCACAGTGGACTCCATTTTTGGGTCAGACTGCACATAGCACTACTAACAGGGGAATTATGGTGATTAATCTGGTTCTGATAGTGACAATGATATTATGGGAATAGAGACGATTGTAACTGGCGGTGGTTTGAATTTGAGGTTTAGAGAAGAGATTGGGGATGAGACTGATGAAATACGGGGTGGTTATGAAGGGGAACTGAAGTGGGGTCAATGGAATGCTGATCATTTAGGTTGGCATGGTTAACCGTAAAAGATGAGATGGAATTGGGGCAACGAAAATCGGGGTGTAAGGGTAGTGGAGAATTATGAGATAGAGCTGGGTTTGCTCTGAGAGAAACGACAGGGTTGTATCCAGAAGGGATAGTAGAAGTAGAAAGGTGAGCAGAGGTGGGGATTATAGTAGAAGAATAAGGGGGGAATGGGAACTACATACCTGAGAGTGTCGCGAGTGCTCATGAGGATGAGAATTTGATCTTTAAATAGGATTGTGGTTTTTGCAGGTGATGAATTCAGCAGCAACCAGACCAGCTCTTCTGGCAACCAAGCTCGGATCAATAGGGATAGCCTCATAGACAAAGGCATTCCTAGCTTTCCAAATTTCCCAGATGAGCAAAGCAACTTTGGTGAGAAAGTCCTCTTTAATTGTTTTGTTGCCCTTCAGCATGAGAAAAATATTTTCAAACCACATATATCAAAAGTACTGATGGCTTGTAAATTGATCTTGTAATGCAAGTCTGAGGCAAACCAAGCACACACTACACCAGGACACTGAAGAAAAATGTGTTCAATAGACTCAGGGAACAGATCACACACAGGGCACATAGAGGAAGAAATGATTTTCCTTCTGTGAAGATTTAGGTAAGATGGTAGAGCCTTAGCCAAAATTCTCCAAAGAAAATTACGAATCTTAGGAGTAGATTGAGTAGACCAAACCGTCTTCCAAACAATGTGATTCATTCTATGGGATGAGTGGACCTATTGTATGGTAGGCTTGCAAGTTTATGAATGTATGAAGTGGTAGCTTGACCTGACTGAGTATTGGCCACTCCTTGTCTCCGGCCAAATAATTCTATCCATTCTCGAATGGTCACCCAAGGCAATACACTCAATATCCAACTAGTCCTCCTTAGAAATTAGGTCACTGATCATATCGAGCTTCCAAC
The DNA here is from genome assembly GCF_002994745.2 of Rosa chinensis. Lineage (NCBI taxonomy): Eukaryota > Viridiplantae > Streptophyta > Magnoliopsida > Rosales > Rosaceae > Rosa > Rosa chinensis. Next base: position 33,099,222 of record NC_037091.1, on the reverse strand, counting down.
ACCTATTATCCTAATCAATTAGGTCCTTCACCAAATGTGGTTTAGAGCTATTCACAGGAAGTAGAGGCTGCAAGAAACCATAGGTGGAAGAAGAAATCCACTTGTCAGCCCAAATATTAATCATCTCCCCATTCCCAACCCGCCATCGTGCCCCATCAACAATTAAACTTTTACCATCTAAGAGGCTACTCCACACCCATGATGCACGGGAACCCTTTCCGGCATTTAGGATATCAGAGTGTGGATAGCAAATTCCTTTTAGAATCTGAGCACAAAGAGAAGTAGCGTGATGCCCCGGAAATTCGTAATTATTTTCTGAGAATTTTCCGGAATCAATTTTGTGATTATTGGACAGTTTCGTTGCTCGTGGATGGAGCGGAAGTGTTTCGGACGAATTTTTATTCGGAAAGTATGACTTTAGGGGGGGCGCAAAGGTTGACTTTTTATATGTTGGGATTCTCCGAAAACTTCTTTCATGAAAGTTGTAGAACGCGTCGATATGAGTTTGTGGACATGTGGAACACGAGAATCGGAGATCGTATGAAAAAGTTATGAGCAATTGAAAATTTGGGAAATTTATATAAATAGGAGAAATTCCTGGATTTTTCATTAAATCCCAAAATTTCCCCTTTTTTCTCTTTTCTCCCCCGGATTCTCTCTGTTCTCTCTCCTCACCCCAGCGCGACCCGACCCAGAGCCGGTGATCAGACCCGAGTTTCTGGCTTTTTCCGACGTCCATCGGCGGCGAGACCAACGCAGATGTGGTCGCCGAAGTCTCACCGTCCTCCCGCTGGTGCTCGACGGCGACATAAATCACCGGAACGTGGATATCGGAGTAGCTATAGTCAACATAATGGGATCCTGCCGGATTTTCTCAGTTTCCGGAGACTCCTCGGCAGATCGTTCTCCGTTTTGGAATCTCCTCCTCCTCTTGATCATCCTCATACCCGCCTTGAAGGACGGCTTTGCTTGTGGAGTGGAAGATCAAGGGTTGAAGATCAGCGGTGCACAGTGAATCTGGAGTGTGATCAGACAACAGCGATTGATCGATCTTGCAAGCATGATCTAGGATGATCTAGACCGATCTAGGCTTAGCTGCATGTATGATTGTTGCTCTACTCTTCATGATGATCATGTTTGTTGGCCTTGATTTTCTGATGGTCGAGTTTGAGCCGGCAGTGGCACCACTGCCTGTGACGGCGCCGGTGGAGGCATTCCGGCCATGTAATGGATAGTTTCTTGTATTATATATCTTCTACTCGTCGATATGAGAGTTTTGATATATAATACGCAATATTTGGAGATCGTATGAATACATTGTGATTTTTATGGTTTCTGACCGTTTGATGATTCGATCCGTGAGGATTTGAGCGTCCAATCGACTTGTGATTTTGACATATCGATCGTATAAGTATTCCGGAGACATTGGGTGGTCTCGGATATGGTTTCGCCTCAATTGGCGTCACTTTGGGATTTCTGGTTCGATTTAGGGTTTCGAACGTTATTCCTTGTGTTTCATTGACTGAATCAAGGCTGTACTTTCCTTAGGTACTTGACAAAGTATTCTTGGATAGTTAATTGGTGGATAGGCTGTTTTGTTCTGTATTGAAGACGCAGCAGGAGTTTCGAGGTGAGTAATCTAACAAGGTTCATTTACGAACGGAATACCCTTATCGTTTTGAGAGTTATTTATTAACTGCAAACTATAGTTGGTATTGGTAGGCATTCTTGAGTGAATGACTACGTATATATATATTTACGTGAAATATATATATTCTTATGAGTGATGAGTGATGAGTGATGAGTGATGTGTGATGAATAATATGCATGATAGTGTTCATATTATTGTTAAAGGTGAATTTTCAGGTTGCAGATGGTGACCTTAACGTTTGATTTTAAGACCAGATGGGCTCTGAGAATCATATGTCACAGATGGTGACCAACGGTTGATTTTAGACCGGACGGGTCTGAGAATCATATGTCACAGATCAACCAACGGTTGATTCTAGACCAGACGGGGTCTAAGAATCATGTCACAGACGGTGATAGGTCGCAGATAGTGACCAACGGTTGATTCTAGACCAAACGGGGTCTAAGAATCATATGTCACAGATGGTGACAGGTCGCAGATGGTGACCAACGGTTGATTCTAATCTAGACGGGGTCTGAGAATCATGTCACAGATGGTGACCAACGGTTGATTCTATACCAGACGGGGTCTGAAGATCACATGTCACAGATGGTGATAGGTCGCAGATGGTGACCAAGGCAGGACTTAGGCCGGATGTGTGGTTACGACTTCAATTAGAGCTCTAGTCTGTCTGCCTTTATCACTTATGGGGGTAACGGTCGAGGTTGTTGGAGACTCATAAGTATATAGTTTAAAGGAGAGTTCCGAGAGTAATCTTCTTTTATTGTCTAGATGAGACTTGTATTGCTTCTTGATGGTTAAGTTAGCAAATAGAACATTGTCACAGTGGTGGCTTAAGTTGTCCCTTCAGTGGAAAGGATATGAAATGTTAGAAAGAATCATGGTTGCATTGTTTCCTTAAGCTGATTTGAGTGAGTTGTTGATTGATGTTCATGAGTTACTCATGCGCTTACCGGGTTTGTTATGTGGCAACCCGGTGCACTATTCAATGGTGTAGGGGTTAATCCTGCAGGTCAGGAAAATCGTGGCTGAAGCTGAGGTAGCTTGTTGGCAGCAGAACGGATAGGAAGCAAATTTTGCTGGCTTTGCCATTGTTATGACTTCTACTATGTAGTAAGCTCTGAGGAGCATTTACGTTTTATTTTGTGATGACAATTTAATTTGTAAGCTTATGTAATGTATGACTCTATGGAGCGGGTCAATATTGGAATTGTGGGTTCAGGGCATCAATATGTACTTGGTTCAGGGCATCATGATGGCTGAACGTTCACGCATGTATAATTATGAGATTATATATCGATTTTTATTTGTGTGAAAAAAATCAGGGGCGTGACAAGTAGGATCGGAGTGAAGTCTCCAAACTTGCTTAATTAGGAGTGAGGTATTGAACTCACTGATATTTCTAAAGCCCAAGCCACCACTTTCTTTAGACTGGCCAAGAAAATCCCAGCTTCTCTAATGGATTTTGTTCTCGATCATCCTTCTTCTGACCCCACTAAAAATTAGCTATCATAGCATCAAGCTCCTTACAAAGAGTGACTGGAAATTTAAAGGGCTAAATATTGTTTACTCCCTGAACTTTCACGGAAAAAACAGTTCAGTCCCTTGCTTTTTAATTTGACACGTTTACTCCTTGTTCTTTCAATTTTACACCCAATAGTAAAATAAAAACTGGACTGATGTCGAACGGAAGAAAAAATAGAGAGAATAAAAACAATTAAAAAAAATAAAAGAATGAGAAAGTCAAGGGTATTATAGTAATTTTATCCTTAAAAATATGGAGATAACGGAGGATTTGGACAGAGAGTGACAGAATATACCTATTGGGAGTAAAATTGAAAGAATAAGGAGTAAACGTGTCAAATTAAAAAGCGAGTGACTGAACTGTTTTTTCCGTGAAAATTCAGGGAGTAAACAGTATTTAGCCCAAATTTAAAACAATGCATGGGGAAGGTGGGAACAGCTTGAGCCACAGATTTAATAAGAGTTTCCCTCCCAGCAAATGACAAAGTGCAAAGTTTCCAATTCTGGATCTTGTCAGCCAACTTAGCTTCAAAAAAAAAAAACAGAGAGGGGAGCTATTTTCGATCTGCCCAAATGATAGGGTGACCAAGATATCTCCTAGGATTGATAGTGGCAAGGACACCAAGAATCTCGGAAAGATCAAGAACATCTGCATCAGGCATGTTAGGTGTACAATATAGAGTAGACTTATTATGATTAACAAGCTAACTTGAGGCAACACAATACACATCAATGATACGCATCATCTCAATGCAATTAGCAGTTGTTGTGGCGACCCGAGTGGGTATACCATAACGTCGTAATATTAAGTCAATAGGAGCTCGATACGTCGTCGACATAACCGTAGACCTACCAACTTAATACTGCAAGGCCTTTTTGAAATACAAATTTTAGAAAAATAGGAGACAAAGAAAACTTTTAAGAAAGGACTTTAGATCAACAACCCAATATTCAAATTAACCAGTCACGAAATACTTCAAAATAAAGTGGGCAACTGCACTGTGACGCCTTAGGGCTTACATCATAACCGAAATCAGAAGAGTTCAACAACAACAATAAAACAAAGGGTGAGGCGCGCTCCCAGATAGGCGAACCTCACAGAGTTCAACATTGAAAGAAAAGCGAGTAAATCAATAGAGTACCAAAAGGGAAGAACTTCAAGCAACAGGGACAGCAACACACGGACTCAGCCAACGACCCACTTCTAGTCTAGATCTTCTGGAGTGACCTCGTTGTAACCTGAAATGTAGGGGTGAGCATTTCGCCCTTGCTAGCCCAATAGGGGCAGACCCAACCTTAGTTAGGTTTGAAAACTAATAGGTAAAACATAGCTACTAGAATATAGATTGCACACATTTGTAAAATCGAGTCAAACAAATGCAAACAAAAACAAACAACGTTGTTCTTTTTTAGGAAATCATATGCAGCATGCTTTATACAACTGGAAGCTCCGAGATACTTACCTGCCGACTAATCTAAAACAAATCGGTGACCGACCCAGTTCGTCATCCTTCGAGAACTGGCCAACTACTCTGTAGTCCTTGTGACTACAAGTAGTGAAAGTGTCCATTTCATGGCCATGAGTATCCTACGACTGGCTCACTGTCGGTACTCACCTTTCCTCGACAAATATAGGAGCACAGCCCCTTCCGGAGGTTTATGGTTATTCACTTTCAGGTCACAAGTACAAACACACAATAGGTACAGTATCTCAACATGCAAGACCAGCCTCGGTTTTCGCAATCAGCAATTATCAATTATGAAAACACATGTATCACGAGGCATCGACTAGTGAACAACCAAAAACGTACTTGCAGGCAACATACTATTATACTAGAGCATTCCACGTATATCGAAAAACCACTAACAAGGAAATGACAGCTCACCCTACCTAGAAATGCCGGCGTATTCCACACTCTGGTGCTTTCCGCTTAAGCTTCCTTAACGATCATGTTTCCTGAACCATTACTTAGGGGGTGTATTGTATATGGAATTAGTGGAACTTTTAAAGAAATCTATGGAATTTAAAAGTCTGGGTGTATTCAATATAGACTTTTAACAATCCATGAAAGTCTTGAGGTATTCAATTAGGATTTTTAAAGACTTCATGAATTCCACCAAAATCTAGGGGTATTCAATTAGGATTTTTAAAAATGAATAAAAGTACAGAGGTATTCAAAATAGCATTCATACTTATGGAATTAGAAAATCATCGATAATCATGGACTTTGTAGTGTTAACTATACATACCAAACTCCAATAATTTTCTAACCTCCAGACCAAAGATTTCAAAAAGTCTATCAAAGTTTCCTCTTCAAAAAAAGAAAAAAATGTCTATCAAAGTTCTTCTCTCTACGCATGAAAAAGTTTGTCCTTCATCATCTCTCTTTCTTAATTTTTTGTCTTTTCTCTAATCTTTTATGATATCAACCTTTTTTGATACCCAACATGTTCATTGTAGTTGTTGAATGCGATTTTTGTTTTGTTTTGTTTTTTGTTTTTTCAATTGTGATACTTCAAACCCTAATAGCAATAAAAATAATTTATGAAACCCTAAAACTCAAATATTGTGGTCTAACCCTAAGACCTTGAACCATACTAAATTTTATCTTATTAATTAATTATTTTCATTAATTTGAATTTATATTATCGTTCAAAAAAAGGTTGAACAATTGAATTTCAATTGAATGATTAAAGATCAAGACATTGACCAATATTGCTACAATATATGTTAATCGGCGAAAACAAAATTGATGAGAATAATTAATCATAAACATCAAGTGATCTATATTGTATATTTATGTTGTTGGGAGATTAGGAATGAGAACAAACTCGCTAGACAGACTAACAATCATTTATTTGAGTCAATTTCTATTAGAAGATACTGGAGCATTGAAGAGACAACAAGTTATTATTTTGTTTTGTGTTTGGGCTGCATTTGTTTTATTTTATTTTTTTGTTTTTTGTTTTTGTTTTTGTTTTTTGTTTTTTTTGTTTAAATATTTTGTACATCCTAGGAAATCTGTAGAAGTCATTCATAATAAAGTATATAGATTTTCATGAATCAATAAAAGTCTGTTGCTAAAATCAATGGTTTTAAGAAATCCATAACAATCTATCAACTTTTTAAAGATTCTGTGGAATTTTCAAAAAGTCTGTCATTTAAAAAAAATCTGCACAAATCCAAATATAATACATCCCCCTTAGTTTGTAAGTAATTATCCAGGTAAACATCATGATCAACTCTAAGTAATCGTGCATACTAAATCCTTTTATTTCAATGAGGTCATTTATTATTTCTTTCAACTTTTACCAATTTGGGAAACTAACTTATTTCTTAAAAAGGAAAACGTCATTGTTGCTCCATTAAACTATCGCTAATCCGAGCGACCAAAGTCGAGTTGATCCTCTCGTTTTACAAGGTCGGTTAACCTTGGTCAACTCTCGGAGTTGACTTTTGACTTCTAACTTTTGACCAAGTACCCCTTTATTTATTATTATTTCTTATTTATTAAAAATAAAATAAGTAAATAATTATAAATAAAGTTTTACTTCTACTTTTACCCATTTACTCCTCATTTTTCACCTTTTTACTTTTACCGTGATTTTTATCTCCTCACTTTCACCTTTACCTTTTTACCTCCTTTTTACCGAATTTACCTTCACCTTCACCCTTTTTACCTTCTTAACAATTTACCACGGTAAAACTCATTTAATTCAGCTTTTACTCATCTTCTTTATTTTTTTTTTCTTCCAAAATAAAGACATTTCTTTTCTTTCTTCCTTTTCTTTTTCTTTTGGCCAAAATTTCAGAACAACAATCACCAAAATCCTCAACACAATTTACCAACACTTAGAAAACTAGGCTAATAAAATCCTACTAATTAAACCCTCTTCAAATATCTATTTTTCACAATTTTCCACCAACAAAATAATTCAACAAAAATCAAATCAACCAAACAAATTCCAAAAAATCTAGGGTTTGTCCAAAACCCATTCCTTACCCTTTCTTCTTCAAAACTCATGGCCTATTTCTCCTCCTTGGCCTTCTTCACCTACAAATCCGTCCAAAATCAATATCACAACCAAAAACCCAAAACAAGGTTGCATGGGATAGATCCTTACCACAAATCCTTACCAAACCCGTAGCCTAGCCTCATGGTTTAAGGGAAAATCGGGTTCATGCACCAAAATCACAAATCAAAATCAAAAACTCGAATTTCGGATGAAATAAGTATAGATCGGATGAATAGAGGCTAGATTAGGTGGAAGATTACCTTGATTTGAACCTCGAATGAAGAAATCACAAAAAGCCCCAAATTGGCTTTGGGTTCTAGGGTTTTTGGAGGATTGAATGGCCAAAGTTCATGATTTTGATTGGAGAAATAGGAAGAGGGAATGAAAAGGAGAAAATCTAGAAATTTTGGTGAGGATTGGGGTTCCGGCGACTGTGGCGTCGTGGCGGCGGTGGTGCGGCGACGTCCGGAGAGAGAAGGAGTCGGATGAGAGAGAGGGATAGCTGGAGAGAGAGAGAGAGAGAGATGAAAGTGAGAAAATGATGTGTGGTGGCTAGGGTTTGATGTTATGAGCCCTTAAATATACCTGCCCCTAAATTTAATTGTGAAAAGTCCACTCTGAAAATACAAGTTTAAACATTCTTATTTCTCCAATACTTCACCGAAAAAGAGGGATAGCTGGAGAGAGAGAGAGAGAGAGAGAGAGAGAGAGAGAGAGAGAGAGAGAGAGAGAGAGAGATGAAAGTGAGAAAATGATGTGTGGTGGCTAGGGTTTGATGTTATGAGCCCTTAAATATACCTGCCCCTAAATTTAATTGTGAAAAGTCCACTCTGAAAATACAAGTTTAAACATTCTTATTTCTCCAATACTTCACCGAATCCTTTCGGGAAAATTTTTCTGGCTTGTCCTAAGCCTCGATACTTTAAAAATAGTTTCCTAGACCCAAATTGGATTTTCTCTAAATTCTTTATCATTTAAAATGGCCTCAAAGTCTTAACCTAAGCGCGAATACTTTTGTACCTTAAGAATACGTAGTTTCATATGTTATACGACAAATTAAAATAAACAATAAAAAGTACGGGGGCCTACAATTGTGGCCTTCAAGAAGAATAGAGAGTCATCGGCAAAGAAAAGGTGTGACAAAATCGGACCTTGCTGACTGAGCTTGATACCTTGTAGAGTTCCGAATTCACAAGCTCTTATGATAAGTGAGGAGAGAACATCTGACACGAACAAGAACAAATAGGGGGAAATTGGATCACCTTGTCTCAAACCTCTTGACGTTTTGAAATACTCCCCAACCTTACCATTTAGGGTGACAACAAAGGACACAGATTAAACACATGCCATGATTAACATAACAAAACCATTGGCAAAGCCCATACAAATAAGAACCTTCTCAAGAAAATCCCATTCCAATATATCGTAAGCCTTGCTCATATCCAACTTGAGAGCAAACTCTTGAACGTCTCTAGATTTCCTCAACTTCAAATAATGAAAAGCCTCATGTGCAACCAAAATGTTATCTTGAATTTGACGATCCAGAACAAAAGCACACTGATGAGGAGATATGATACTTGGCAGAAACTCTTTCAATCGATTCGCAAGCATTTTAGAGAGAATCTTGTATGAGTAATTGCAAAGACTAATAGGCTGGAATTGATCGACCTTCTTAGGACAAGGGATCTTTGGAATGAGAACAATGTTTGTCTTGTTCAGATCCGAAACAATATGAGCAGTTTCATGAAATTATGTTGCTGTAGCTCTCATAGTCTCATTGATGATGTTCCAAAATTTCTGAAAGAATATCCCATGAAAACCATCCGAGCCCGGAGACTTGTCAGCCCCCATATGGAATGCAACCTCTCTAACTTCTTCAACAGTGAAATCTTTGGTGAGAGAAGAGTTCATCTCAGGGCTAATAACCTGTGCCACTACCCGTAAAGCCTCATCCCAATCTCTTTCACAAGAGCTCTTGAAGATGTCCTTGAAATAATTCTCCACTTCAGACTGAACGGTGCCCTCACGGTCCAGCCAAATATCACTGGCAGATTTAAGCTTAAGCACTTTGTTCCGCTGCTGTCTTTGGATGGTTGTCAAATGAAAGAATTTGGTATTTGAGTCCCCAGCTTTAAGCCACTTAACTCTGGATCGTTGTGTCCAGTATTTCTCCTCTTTTTTCTATAAAGAATGAATTTCTCCAATTAAAAATGACTCCTTGTTACTAGCTTCAGCAGTTGTAGACTCCTGTACGACTTGGAGCTCCTCTGTTCTGCTATTAATGGTCATGCGATTATTAGAGAATTTGGTCTTGCTCCACTTAGATAAATCATGACTACATCTCTGACTTCTTGTGACCCATTGGGCAGCACCAACAATTGGAAAGTTGTTGGTCCAAGAAGCCTCCACAACATCTCTACACTCCGGATCATCAGCCCACATTGGTTCAAACTTACAAAGTTTAGGCCCACGAACCCTTGGAGGATCAGAATAAATAAAAAAAGAGGACAATGATCATACCCCATATGAGGGTGGTTAAAAACACACGAATCAGGCCACCGCGCCAACCATCTTGTGTTCAACACTCCTCTGTCCAACTTGATCTTAATAAGACCACCATCATGGCAATTATTACACCATGTAAGCTTCTGACCCTTTGATTGAAGCTCAATGAGGTCGTTAGCTTCCATAAACTCACGAAGAAAACACCTCCCACTTGGATTCCAAGGGTTGCCACCCTCCTTTTCATGAGGCCATAAGAATTCATTAAAATCACCGGCACAAAGCCATAAGAGATCAAAAGAACCATCTAAGTTAGCACAGCTATTCCAAAAGCCAGGTCTAGTTTTCTTGTCTGGTGGTCCATAGAACCACGTGAACAAACAAAAGAATCATCACAGTTGAACTTGACCACCGTATCTATTAGAAATTTGGATTTAGAGAGAATTTGAACTATAACAGTGTTATCCCACCATAATGCCAGACCCCCAGCAGTTTTGATGGGTTTCACAGTAGTGCCATAGGGAAACTTACATTCCTTCCATAAAGTTTTGATGTCCTTATCCTTCATTCGAGAAATTGTGGCATGTTGAAAGCTAATTCTTTTTTTAGAACATTTTAATTATTTTCATAGGATATTATCTAAATAAACTCTAGTTACAGTAAGAAACTGGTAGATTCAGTTAACCTCTGTATATTTGTCCCATGTGCCATGTGACTACTTTATCCATCTGCATACTTGCATATCTATTTGACTGTTCCATAGACAAATCCATAGAAAAGAACTCAGATCTCTGGATTAGGAGATTCTGGCATGGGTCGACGAAAGACAGAGTGAAGAGGCCAACTTGCTGCGGTCTATGAAGGAGATGCTCCCTAAGGTTATAGAAAATTAGTCATATCCTTTTTAAATATGACAAGTGTAAGAATATAAAAACTAAAAGTTGAGATTAGTCATATCCTTTTTAAATATGACAAGTGTAAGAATATAAAAACTAAAAGTTGAGATTAGTCATATTCTTTTTAAATATGACAAGTGTAAGAATATAAACACTAAAAGTTGAGAAGTAGTTTTCCCAGTTGGCACGTTAATTTTCACCACATTTTGACACATATTGTTCCCTTCTGTATGGCGCTTATGTGACACATATATCATCGAGTTTCAAAGATACTTGAAACTTGCATGTCCGTTCTAGCTATATGTTCTTTCAAAAAGAAAAAATAAATAAAAACTAATAATAATAATAATAATACTAATAATTACTTCTGTAGGATAAAATAGCTTTTATTATCACATACAGTGTGCTAAAGCTACAATATTCAGATCAATTTGTAGCCAAAAAAAAAAATATTCAGATCAATAGAACTTTTGCCACAAATTCTTCGATGTTCTTATCAGAGCTTCCCCCTTCATCCACAGCCTCTTTAGCCAATTCCTTCCAAATCAACGAAGCCTTTTTAAACTTCATCCCCTTTTCCTTGTTCATGACCTCCTTAATACGCACAGCTATTTCTTCTTTTGTTGCAAGACCAGATTTCTTATTCACATTCACCCTAACTCCGACTTTCCACACATCCTCCACAAACTTTGCATTCGTCGGTTGATCAGCCCAGTGTGGCAATACCACCATCGGTACTCCCAAGCTCAACGCTTCGAGAGTCGAATTCCATCCACAGTGAGTGAGGAAACATCCCACTGCCTTGTGAGCCAAGACTTGTAGCTGTGGGCACCAACTCACTACCAGACCCTTCCCTGATATCTCCTCTACAAAATTCTTAGGGAGTTTATCCTTTTCCGTTTCTCGGACTACCCACAGGAAGTTGAAACTGCTATTCTTAAGACCCCATGCGAGTTCCGCAGTTTGCTCTATGCTTAGGTTGGCCAAGCTTCCAAATGATGCATAGACGACTGAGCCAGGTTTCTTGGAGTCCAGCCATTGCATGCAAGTCTCCACATTTGGCTTGAAAAGGCTAAGACCATAGTCTTTGTCATCCTCCAACCGCTTGTCCAAGAAAACTGATGGAATTGTCGGTCCTATCATCTTGACCGGCCAGTCTTGGCTCTCCATCCATTTTAGTACCTAATGAAATTAAACAATACTATTTAAGCACTAACAGCATATAAAAGATGCAAAAAGTAATTAAAAGACAATAGCTTTGTGTCTACCTAGGAGATTTGAATCTTTTGCATATAAAAAATAAAAAATAATAAAGAAAATAACAAAAAGAACAAGTCTACTAAAAATCAAAATATAAATAACATTATAAAAATGAATATTTTTTAATTTTATCCAACATATCTGATCGACTATCTCTACCTCTAGAATTATTCGTGGAGAATAGCTACATACATATATATATATATATATACACACACACAGATTTTATCCAGAGCAGAGCTCCGCTTTGAAATTAATGTGTGAAATTTGAGTTTTGGATCACTTTTCGGTCTCACATCCATATCTCGACCGTTCAGTTTTTAGGTACTAGTGTATAGATTATCTCTATAAATTTTCAGCGAAAATGATGATCGTTAAGGCATTGATAACTGCCTTAAAGCTAGTACGGTTCAGGTTGACAGATTCAATCCGTCCATTAGTTTAAGCGAGTTAGATACCTTAACGATCATCAATTTGGCTGAAAATTTGCAGAGATGATCTGTACACTAATACCTAAAAACTGAACGATCGAGATGTGGATATGCGACTGAAAAGTGACTCAAAACTCTAACTTCACACTTTAATTTCAAAGCGGAGCTCCGCTCTGGATAGGATATATATATATATATATATATATATATTATTTCTTTTATTTTTGTTACAAAAAAGTTTGGAGGGAGGATGGGGTATCCTACACCTCCGTGCCAAGGCAGACCTACAAACTCAAACCTGAAGGACTGACGTGGGACACGTACTTATCTCCACAGCCTCTACCTATAGAAATACATTGCGGGTATATATCTCTATTTCTATCTCTATGACAAAAATACATGCATATTTTCTGGTCGAGTATCTCTATCTCCATAACTATTCATGAAAGAGAATTATCATAGAAATATATTATGGGTGATATATTTGTACCTCCCTCTCTACAACATAAATACAAGTCTACTCATTTTTATTTTCTTTTTATGGAATATGTACCTGAAGCCCAGTAGGAGGTTAATTAATGGCTGATAATTTAGTAATTGGTCGCTAATTGTGAACTAAATTTCCTATGATCCATGCATGAATAGAGTGATCCATATAGACACACATATAAAAATGCTGGGCGCACCTCTTTTTCCAACTTATCAAAACTGCTATAGAAGATGCAGTTTACTTGCTTCAAATTGGAGTATTGATTCATGGCAAGCTTAAGGAAAGCTGGGTATGACTCGACATCGGAGAGAAACGTCGGTAGATCGTTGAGCTCTAATGGTGGCATAGACGGCATTATTGCCCTAGGACCTTCTAAGGGTAGCTGTAGTGTTCCTTCATGGACATGGTGAAAGATAGTTGCAACTGCACCTGAAGTTGTGAAAAATGGAGCTCCATCTATGCCTTGTCGCCGTGCCACATCTAAAACCCACGGCATGCCCGAGTGGTACACCACGAACTTGAGAGGGTATTGCGACGCATCGCTGCTGTTCCTGATCTTCATCATGAGGTTGGTTAAGGACTTGGTGATTGAGATTCGGAAACGCTCAATAGACTCCTCAATAGTTTCGGAATCCTTAACTTGTTTGGAGCCATCTGAGATGAACTCCATTTTGAGGTTGGACCCGAACGAGGTGGGATTGAGTGTTTGTACGGATTTGCTAGCAGAGAAGGTGGTGACTATAGTGACCCTTTGGCCTTTAGAGACTAGCCGCTTGGCGAATTGAACCATCGGGTTCATGTGACCTTGAACCGGAAAAGGAAACACTAGGATGTGGCTCTGAGCAGCACCAGCACCCATTTGTTCTTCCAAATCCAGCTTCATTGTGCAATGCCTATCTAGCTAGCTAACTCTATCTGTTTTTCCTCACAGTAAGAATGCAATGACAAGAAGAAACTGCATGTGTTATGATTGAATGAAGAGAGCTCTAGAATATTTATTAGAAATCAGGTTGACTGGTAGATGTAGTTGGACAACAGTTTGTGAACCGGTTGATAGCTATCACGATCACATATTCTCATTGCACGCAAGGCAATTATACATCTAGAACACTAATATATTCATGAGTCGAATCTTCCATTATTTCTTTTTGCCGAGCTAGCACAACTAGTGGATTCAAGAAATCATTCATCATAGGGAAAATTTCACAAATGGTCATTTAACTATGACTCATTCGACACTTTGGTCACTGAAGTTTCAAATATATCACTTTGGTCACTCAACTATTACACTGTCAATCACTTAAGTCACTTTGTTAATTTTTTTCATTAAAAAAAATTATAAAAAGTACTCTTTGTGTGACTTAAGTGATTGACAGTGTAATAGTTGAGTGATCAAAGTGATATATTTGAAACTTCAGTGACCAAAGTGCCGAATGAGTCATAGTTGAGTGACCATTTGTGGAATTCTCCCTTAATCATATATCACTTGAAAAAAAATTTAGTAAGGCGACGAGTTGTGGCTATCCAATTATATTTCAGAAATTAGAAATGATTCGTTAAACTTGAAAACACATTTTCGTTTCTTTAAATTTATACACAAGATCATGGTTGATTATGCGGTCCAACAAATCTAACTATTTATTGATGATGTGACTTTTCTTCTAGAATTAGGAAAGAAACGTTTTCTTGTACGTTCTCTCGCTCGAAAGTCGGTTTGTTTATATTTTGTGCCAGGTCATCGTCACTTTCTACAAGGTTTATGTCTGTTGTGGGAATGAGTTCTATGTGATGAAGATGAAAGAGATACAACACTACACACACTACAATGTCATAAATGTCAAAGACAGAAGTAATTAAAAGAAATCTCTGGGTATTTCCAGATGTGTGGTTTTAAGCAGGTCCCTTATCTACCGATTAAGATTACAGATTGACACCATCCATATCTGTCAAGTGGTACCAATAATATTGCTAAAGGTATCCAAACCAATAATGAACGTCATGCGCATCAACTCAGTTCTTAGGGACTACTCTATATAGTTGTCGGCCCACAATTTGTTAAGTAGTTTAATTTAACGGAGGAACACGAACTTGAAATCTTTTGAGTTGCACCAGAAATATTATAAAATGATTGCTATTGAAAATTAACAATGATTGTATATTTTATATTGTACATGTTTGTATCAGGTCATACTTAACCTGTATCCTTGTGACAAACAGTTAAATTGTACGTATACCCATAACCAAACGCTATGCAACTAAAAATTCTGGTAAAAAAATTGATATGTATAAGGTTACTATAGTAATATCACCCCAGAAGAATTTTTGTTTTAATTTTTAACTAAATGCAAATAGTATTTTTATTCATATCTCCAAAATTAGCATTTGGACCTCCATTCACATTACTAATGATGTGAAATGACCAATAAAGACCCTACTAAAGGTAAAAAAAAAAAAAATTCCTCTACTTCTTTGACAAACAACCCAACGTATTCTGTAAAGCTCTCAGGTTATTGAATCGATGGCTATCATTTTTTCTCATTGTTAATGTTCATCAGTGTGCTTTAATTTCCATCAAAAGTTTGAAGAAATTCTACCAACACAACTACATTATTTTGTAGCCTTCAGTTATCTATATATTTAATCATATTGTCATATTGGTACAAATTCCAAAAGGCTCTGTGCAACATAGGTTGAATGTAGTGTTCACACAATATATTTCAATTACAAATATTTCTTCTCAATCATCGATCAAAGCATTTAGTTTGCAGTAGAACACAAAGCATATTTAGTTTGCAGTAGAACAATACTTAAATAGGACAATTATTTAAAGAGTTTTTCTATTGGAACCTCCAAATTTACCCACTTGACCTCTATGCTTGTTACACCTCTTATCAAATTTTCAAATACTAAATTTGCTCACTAAACCTCACTAAACTTCTTCAAATAACCTCACTCATATAATTTGCAAACAAATTATTATCTTTAAAATAAAAAATTTAGTCATTTCAATGATTTAATCACTCTATAAATCTTAACTAAATATACTTTTCTTAACCAAACTTGAGTTTCAAAAATTAATGTCTAATCAATAAGAAAATTCCATGAACTATTATGTTTTTTTTTTTTTAAAATTTTCTATTTTAGCTGTGCAAAATATTAAAAAAATGAAGAAATCATTTGTTTTTATTCTCAAAAAAAAAATCATTTATTTATTTTATGTATTTTTTGTACCACATGATTAATTATTTAAATTTTTTTATTTTTTTTTTATTTTTTTGCAAATATAATGGATTGACTTAGATTTAGGTCATAAATCATAAGAGGAATTATTTTGTTTTCCCTCACCAATATGCGTTCAACATATATATTATACATTTTTATATCACATGATCTTAATACATTTTTATATATTTAATTCTTATTATATATATATATATATATATATGAATGCTTTAATGAGTATGTAGTGAAATTGGAAAATGAAAATAGATAAGGAAAATAATAAGGAATACAATCTAATATTATTGAATCGGAAAGTCTACATAAAATAAATGTAATATTTTTTTGATAGAATTATTGTCCTTAATAGTCATTTTATAGTAAGTTATATATTCATTTAATAATTCAAAATAGAGTGAGGTCAAGTGAGCAGATTTGGAGATCCCAATAGAAACTCTCTTATTTAAGTGTTCTAAAGGAGGGCCAACTTCCAATAAAAGAAAGAAAAAAAAACATGTTAAATGCATATCATGTTACTTCTTTATGTCCTTCCCCTATTGCTTTCTTGGATAATATATATCAATCTAGGTAAATTCTGATAGTGGAATATGGGAATCTGGAGAAAGCAATTTGGTGACCTCAGGAAACCCAATTGTGTCTTTGCTGTGCAATAAAGTCAAGTTCTCAGTTTTTAATACCCAGGACTCTAATGAACCTGTAAATTGAGGCTGAAGTGGGAGAGCGAGAGCGGTTAAAAGACCAAGGATCCCAATAAGATTGCATACCTCCAGAGAGCATTCCTTGACCATAACTTTTGATCTTGAATAATAGCTTTGATCAACCCTATTCTGAACCATCAGAAGAAGATTGAAGACTGAAGATCAATTAAATAATTTTATCCGAAGATCAATTGCATTCAGCTACCTTGACACCTTGCAAGTTGCAACCAAGTCTTCATCACTTCATGGGTTAAGTGCATTTTGGTAAGATTTGGCTAGCTTTGGTAAGATTTTATGGGTTAAGTGTATTTTAGGAAAATTATGGGAGGTGTAGTTAGCATATTGTATATTTGAAAAAGTAAGTTGGAGGTATAATAAGTAAGGAGGTCCAAATGCTAATTTTGGAGGTATGAATAAAAGCGCCCAAACGCAAATTAACCTGCGAACGTATGTAATAACCTCCAACTCTTATCCTTTTGGGTTTCATTTAATTTCTTTGTCGATATCAAATTTCTCTATGTTTATGCAGGGTATTGATTTCAAATGACAGAAGATGATTTAATTCCAAATTGGAGAGGTCTTCTTTTTCCCCAGATGGCTAAGTAGTATATTTGTTGAAAGGTGCATGCTGAAATTTGAGTATTCGTTGAAAAGGCTTGTTAGTTTAGGTAGCTTTTAGAGTTATTTTGTCAAATAGCTTGATGTACGAGCTCTACCTTGGTTTTCTATATTTTGGTACAGTGGTTTGTTAAGAATTTTGTTAAGAAAATTTCTATCATGAAAAAAGTTGAGGGAAAGAAAAAAGGAAGAGTAAATAGAATTTAAACCACCTCTCATCTTCCAATCTTGGATCCGTCACTTCCTATAACCAATTATAAAAGCTCTCCTATTGTTTAGGCGAGATAAGGGGCGTTGGTCAAGGCAATGGCGAAAGTTTTATAATACTAACTTGAGTATTTGAGGATGATGTAGTTTCCACATGTAAATTGTTTTTCTTATTTTGGAAAGGTATTGGCCAGTGATTAAGGTGTGGTTAATTGTGTGTAAATAGATTTACCGGCCTTATACGCCTCATAGGCAAAAACAAGGACTCATTGGGATTTTGTGGTTAGGTATGCAAGCGTGCAATGATATACTTAGGTGTGTTGGAGTTATTACCCTCTGCACCATCACCATGGAAAACGCATTGAAAATATATTTATAGTTTAGTTGGCCGGCCTATCTTCCATGGCATCTGTTTTGTTTTCTGGTTTATTAACACTTTCAATAGTAAGTGGAGCAGTTGTGGACTTCAGATGATTGTATAACAGAGGCCAACGTCAAATTTTTTTTTTTTTTTTCGTGGGTAACGTGAGTGAAAATTTTGTAGAAACCAATGAGCTACAGCTGCAATAGCAAACCAAAGAGAGGTAGAGCTGCAATGGCAGCAAACCATGCAACAAGAAGAAATAAAAGGCTACAAGAAAGTAACCATGGTTTTTTCTTTTTTGAATAAGGAAAGTAACCATGGTTTGGACAACGTGACGTTGATCATGCATGCCCTATGTAATTCTTCTCATAGTTGACTTGTGCTAGTGTAATTAGTCAGGATTCTTTATTTTGCATATCATGTATCACTATAAGTTCCTCCCAAGGAAGAAGAATAAAGTCATCCAGAACTCTCGAGCTCGTATTGTCCTGGTATTGGAGCTAGGACGTTATCGACTTCCAATGGACAATTACGCCCTGAACAAAACGAATAGCTTGTGGGTGACTCACTCGAAACAAGAAAAAAAAATTCAAATTCCAATGTGCGAATCGGTGGCTTCAGCGAACCAATTTCTGCAGTGGTGAAAGGTTGAGTGAGGTTGTGTTGAAGAACAAGAGTCAGAAAATAGAAGAGAAGTATAGGATGAAGAAAGAATCTACTTGTGGAGGTTTCACTCCTAATAGTATTGGGCATATTCGACTCCTCATTCTATAATAATCAATTATGAAACAAAGAGTGCCGTAAATTAGATGTCTTACCATTCTTATCTATCACCCATTTTACTTAGAAAAAATGAAATTGGATTCTTCGATCGACATGCTCATTTTTTTTTGCCACCACCAGATTAGACGCAGTAGCTTCAATTATAGGGGCACTGGCTAATAAGATGGGGGTGGAGATACTAGAGGATCAGAAAGAGACTTCTTTTGTATGCGTTTTAAATTAGTGCTATCGGTCTATATCATAATCCAACTGACTAAAAATTTTTGCAAATACTATTTTCAATGGAACCGTCCAATATTCTAAAATTTTGATTACGAATAATATATGTAGTATTCTGCTAAAAGGAATAATTTGTATTTTAATCATGTAGTTTAAATAGAGCATCTTAATCATGTAGTTCCAGCGGTTAAGACTTGACGACGAAATTTTTTTAAATTGGTATGACATAATTGAGGGGATAAATTGTATTTAATTCTCACCGAAACACACTGTCACAAATTGCCCATAAAATACCCATAAAGCCCACACGTCCAACTCATCTTCTGCTGGCTTTTTTTTTTTTTTCTTTCTTTACAAATCGATCAATAGGAAATTGTTTTTCGTATTCAATGCATTGCAATAAAGTCTTCATGAGTTCATTTAAAATAAGTGGACGATGAGGAAAATTAATTGGATTTTTAAATCCCAGATCATCCACTCTTTATGTCTAATTTGGTGGTACCTTCTAGATTATTCCCATTTTGTAAGCTAGACCACTAGATTCAACTCATATGACTGATCTTGACCGTCCAACGAGGGTAGGTGAGACTAGGAAGAGGTTTATAGATGGGACTCTGGGAGGCATTATTAGAGTGCACTGTCATAGAAATATTAATAAATTACATATAAGTTATTAATAAAAAATTATTTAATAAATACATCCTTTAAAAATTGATTAAACATATAAAAACTAAATAAATAAGGATAATTTGCTCTCCACTTGTCACATGTCATGAGTTAATTAAATTTTTTACCCTTAACTACTTCTTTTAACTTTTGATCCCTTTATAAAATGATTAAATCTTACAAATAAGGACAATATGTTCTCCATTTGCCACATGTCATGAGTTAATTTACTTTGTTACCCTTAACTACTTCTTTTGACTTCTAATCCCTTTATATTACTTTTTTTTTTCCTGAGAATAATCTCTTTATGTTACTTTGTTGTCATGTGTTAATAACACATTTACAATTCTAACCTTCATGCATGGATAACTAAATTTTAATTATTTTCTTAACTCAAACTCTTTTTCATTCAAATCCTGCTGCTTGTTATTGCACTTGTACTGATGTTATGCTACTGCACTCGTCATTGCCTAATCCTGCTACTGCACTAGTTTAATCCTGCTATTGCACTCGCTGCACTCATAATCGTCCAGTTTTGCTACTGCACTTATTCTCGTGTTCTGCTACGACACTCGTTATCGCCTAATCCTGCTATTGCACTCGCTACACTCATACTCGTCCAGTTCTGCTACTGCACTTGTACTCGTCTAGTTTTGCTACTGCACTTGTACTCGTGTTCTGCTACTGCACTCGTCATCGCCTAATCCTGCTACTGCACTCATACTCATCCAATCCTACTACTGCACTTGTCATCGCCTAATCCTACTATTGCCCTCGTACTCGTGTTCTGCTACTATACTCGTAATTGCCTAGGGCAGCCATCAGATGCTCACATATGTCATCTCTCCTCTTTTTCGTTTGTAGCAAATCTCTGAAATTATATGTTACCAGGGTGTTAGAAACTGTTATGATGTATAACCAATAGTTAGGAACGATACTATTTCATTGCATCATGATTGCTTAATTTCAAAAACTAGTCTTTTATCAGTCACTGAAATGAAAGTCGGGGCAATAAATCCTGACTAAGAATTCAATTCTAGTTGACATAATTTGTCCCAAAATTTAACATGTGAACAAAACAAATGTCAATCCAGATCAACTATACACTAAGAAACATGCATAATCAGGAATTTCCAAGAAAGCGATAAGGGGCTGATTGAAAGTAAAACATGATTAGACAACTCTTCTGCTTATTTGCCAACCTAATTCATTGTATCATGCTAATGGGAATAATTTAGTAACTAGCTCCAACATGATCCAGCATCTAAATTCAATGTATTAAGACTTACTAACAATCCTAAAAACTACCCAACCACAAATTATACTTGTACAAATGGCATGAGTTCCTAATTATGCAAATTCATACACAGAGAACAACAAAATGAATCAAATGATAATAAACAGTAACACCAAAACACCAATTTCTGAAGGATCAATCCTTGTATACAAACACTTACAAGCAATTCGTGATGAAGAACAGGTCCAAAACCCTCCCATCTGGGGTTGGCATCACTTTTACTCTTTGAATAAGCATCTCAAGGTCACACAACACTTTAGTAACATCTACACAAAAATCAACACCTTTCTTCATTACTCAAAAACCAATGAAACAAAACCCTAACAAAACAAAAACGCTAACTATCCTCACCATACAGTGAGCCTCTCTAGTCAAAGCACCAAAACTTCAAAAGGTAAACTAGCAACGGCGAGAGATCACTGGACTGAATATTGAGATAAACCTTATAGAAACACAAAGACAGACACATGGAGAGAAGTTGCTCCTTCAAGCTCTCCCAATCCACCTTCATTGAGCTCTGATTCGTCACCACCCACAACACTATGGAGCACCACTTCCCGTCCATCGTGAAATCTACACCCCCAAAATTCAAATAAAAAACCACACAATCTCATAATACAAAAAACCAAAGAAGCTTCAATTTCAAATTTGGATTACCTCCTTTGGTAATGCAAAGCTGGAATTGAAGCACAATTCTGCAGAGGTCGCAGCCGAGGCTAGGCTCGTTGACGGTGGCCCGCCATCATTTGGTTGTCGGAAACTGAAATTTCAATCGGGTCTTCTTCCGGGTTGCTGGGTCTCTAGAATGGGTCAAGCTATCTTGATGCTTATTTATTTTGGGGTTTTCGTTTTGGGGTGTTAGTATTGGGTTAGTGGCATATGTGTAAATGGGGCATATACTCATTAATATTGTCGCACATTGTGCTCTTATCATTAATGTCCCTGAAAGAAAGAATGAAGGGTATAAATCCGTGAAAGAAGCATGGTGAAAATGGTGCCACGAAGAAGAGGCACAAAGGTGCCAAGAGGAAATTGCTCCCTGGAAGTGGTAGAAGTCCCAAGATGACACAATGATGTCAAGTTGACAAAGCTCCCTAAATTTTACGTCCTGAACCTAAATTTACCGGTTTACTTGGCATTTGGATGGTAAACGACAACTACTTCCACTTTTTACTCTGTTTTGATACTTTTAGTGGCCCAAAAGTTGACTTTTTGTTTGAGTCAAAATTTGAGAAAATTTCCTTCATGAAAGTTGTAGAGGACGTTAAAACGAGAGCGTGCATATGTGGTACATAAAAATCAGAGTTCGTATGCGAAAGTTATGGCCTAAAATGTGGAAGCTACTGTTCACGATAACTTTCTATATATATAGAAAGTTACTGTGGTAGATTTCCATTTCTGGAAACCTAGCCCGACTTTCTCTCTCTTCCTCTCCCTCTTTCTCCCGCGTCGGCCTCTCTCCTTCTCCCCTTCATTTTGCCGCCTTCCGGCCACCAAACGGCGAACCCCGGCGGCAGTAGACTCATCTCCTTCCCCCCTACACGCCTGCGGTCGTGGGTCGTCATGATTTGGCCGGAAAAGTGAGATATCGAGCTGAGATGATTACTGTAGCAGATCGAAGTTTCCAGCGATTACTTCCGATTCCGGCCATCTCCGGCCACCACGCCAGGTCGAATAGAAGCGCCTCGAGCCAGTGATCACTTTCCCTCAAGCTACTAGCTCCAATTCACAGTGAAGAGGAAGAATCGAAGAAAAACCTAAATTCTAGGGTTTTGAATTTTCTGGAAATTTTTCACCGCCCGAATTGGAGCTCTTCAAGGTAAAATTGGAACTTGTTATAGTTGAGAAAAGTGTTGGGCGTGTTGAGTAGTTGTTGCTGCCAAAATTTGGTGGCCATCAGTGGTGGTGGCCGGTGGCGAGTGGGCCCCACGTGCCGCCACTGTGGGTGGCGCGTGGAGGTGCGTAAGTTAGATTTTTGGCTTCGATTTTTAGCCTATTAAATCTTATAAATGATGTAGAGCCTATATATGAAGTTTGGTGATGATTAGGAAAGTTTTGAATCGATTATAAATTCTTGGAAATTTGAAATTTCGGTTCTCGATTTATGAGAATCCGACCGTCGGATTTCTCTCGAATCTGCCCTAGAACTTGTAAATTAATGAAATGGTGTTGGTGGTAAAGTTTGGGTTAAATCGGAGAAGAAAATAGAGATGTTGGACTAAGAGGATTGATTTTGGGAATCGTATTTAATTACTGAATTGTTATTCACGGAATATATTTGTGTACAGGGCACTATACCGAGTTACTGCTCGACGAAGGAAACTCGTATGTGTGGTCGCCCGTATAGTACTGTGAGTGGACCTTTGCTTTTAAATAAGGATGCATGCAAATGTTTTTCCCGAATTAATTATTTATTTATTTAATTCCATGTTATTATATTTTGCTTTTGGGAAATTATTGTTGATTTGTCTTGATTTGATTTGGGAAATGAATTAGTGACTTAAATTATTTTTTTAATTTATCGAGCATATTAAATGGATTTAAATATTTTATTACTATGTCAATTGGATTTTCGAATTGAAGTTGTTATGCTCGATTTTGAATTTGTGATTTATGTTAAATTTCATTGAAGTAATTTTCCGAAGTGATTTCCGGAATTAAGTATATTTGTATTCATTGATTTGAGATTTTTGGAAAGATTTTTGAAATGGGATTTTGATGAAGTTATTTTCTTATTTATTTATCGACTTTCAGTTTTGGCATTGAGAATGCCTTGATGATGATTTTGGAATTGGTTTTATTTCGATATTTGGAGATTATGTTTTATTATTATTTCTCTCCTATTTATTTTGAACTTGAGATTATCTTGGCGTGTGGGACACGTCGTTGGAAATTCATTTGCAAGAGATGGGGAAGCCTTATGTATTTATGGATTTACTTGGTTTTCGGGATTTCTTTTGCCATACTTTGGGTGATTATTTATCATGCTAGCATCGATATGTCTGCCTTTGTGGCGAGGTGATGGGATCACCGAAGCCCATCCACCTTTGTGGCGCTGCTTACTGTCTTTGTGACAGTAATGCTGAAGCCCAGTATCCTAATCGCTACACTTAGTGGCGTGTGGGTATATAACGGGTGTATATGGGAGTACTTTAGCTTGGGAGGGTATCACCCGAGCCTGGGAGGCTCATTCGTATGACTATCTTCTTCCCCTACTTTTATATTATTTCTGGGCTAGCGGGGTCTAGTCCGATGATACGATACTCAGCGGGTTTGATTTACAGTTTCCAGTTTCCAGTCTCCTGATTTTAAGAAATAAAGGTTTATAAACGTTGCATGCATCGAAGTTTTATATATTCAAATAAGTGGGAAAAGTATTTAAGTTTGCTTCATTTAAATCATCTTAATTATTTATTTTTGTCCACTCACACTAACGTGTTTTTCAATACTTTTCCCTTGGGCCCTTCAGTTTCAAATGCCCAGTTTGCAGGCGAAATTAGTTTAGGTCGGGCATACATGGAATTGAGGCATAGTCAACAGCATGGCTTCCGCGTTTTCCTTTGAATTAGTTTTTCCTTGTTTACCCCCCTTTTTATTAGAATTGCTCTGATTACCTGTGGGATTAATGTTGAATAAGTTGCGTTGTGTGTTTTTGTGAATTGGGGAATGTTGTGATTTGGGGAGTAAGGTGGCTCCAGGAGAATAAGGGTGAATTGTTTAGAAGTGTAAATTTCATTTCTACAGGTTTTGGGTAGTCCATTTTAGGGGAAGTTCTGCCAAATTTTTGGAAGAATTTCTTCTATGGTGGACCCCGCAGGGCCACTTCGGATTTCAGGGTGAAATTCGGGGTCGGGTCCTGTCACTAAAGGTACAATGGTTCAAAGAAGTTGACAAGAGTTCCTAAAGGCATAATATTGGGTGAAAGTCCCAAAGAAAAGCACTCCATGGTGGCCAAAGTCGATGAAGACAAAGACAAATCAGAGTTCATGGAAGCTCTAAGAGGTATGAAAGCCTTAAACTATTGGTGAGGTACGAAATGATCTCACATGGAAAGGAGAGAAGAAAGTTCTTTAAGTAGTGAGGAAGGAAAAGCTCCCAAGACCTGAAGTGACTAGAAAAGTGTCACTAAAGCCAAGCAAATCAAGGTGTTGGTATTGTGTGAAGAATATTTCAGTAACATTCTTGTTGTGTGAAGAAAAGTACAAGAACGATGGCGATGCATGTCAAAGAAACAATGAAGCAAGTTGAAGAAAGAAGGGATTGAGTCATTGATGGTGACCATGAAGATGTGAAGGCAAGAATCATGTGAAGAACTTGAAGTTAGAGTAATTCTAAATTAAGGGAGAATGTTGGAAATAACATTAATTTAGAATTAAGTTGAGAGTTATGGTGAAAATAATGGTGAGAATTATGATGAGAATAATGGTGAGAGTTAGTGACTTCATAGGTTGTGGGAGTTAGGAAGGTTTAAGGTTATTGTAACGGTCTAATACTTATATCCATTGTAATTGACATAGTTATGGCATTGTCTAGTGTAGGCCTATATAAGTATGCTAGTCTAGTTCACTAACGTGTGTAAAGGAATATTTTGTAGAAGTATCGTAAGAGTGAATTCCTTTATCAAGTATTTTGAGAGTCTCCTCCATACATGTCTTTAGGAGCTCTGTACTTATCTTTGGACTGTGCATCTCTCATATTGTGTGTCATTCTTGCATCATATCTCCCTACTCAAAATTAGTTTTTCTTATTTTACGTTTCTGCTGTTATCCAACAGAGTGGTATTAGAACCCAATGTTCGATCTCTTGGATGTGGTGAAAAATTGTTTGTGTATGAGTATTATGGCGTCAAGTGTGCTCGCTTAGGTTTTGATCGTGAGCGATGAGAAAGTCGTGGTGGTGTCTCAGTGGGATAGTTGGAGTAAAATATTTTCTCCAAAACTATTGAAAGAATTGAGAATCAAAATTCTCAATGAAGATCAACCATGAAATTCAAAGGTTGCGAAGAGATTGAAGAGTTAGAAAGGTCAGCCGTTCCAAGACTTTCTCATGTTGTTGCAAGATTGTGGAGAAAATTTTCTCGAAGTTAATCGATCGTCAGGTGATATAAGTAATTGAAGAAGAAGAGAAGATTGCAAAGAGAAAGAAATTGATTGAGATGAGCAAAGGAAGGAAGAAAAATTGAAAAAGAGAAGATTGCGAAGAAGAAAAGAAAGGGAGTTAGAATGAGGGAGAAAAGAAGAAAGGGAGGAATAGAAGAAAAAAAGGGAGAGCGAGATGAGCAAAGAAAGAAAAATAGAATGGAGTAAAAAATATGGAGAAGAAAGAAGAAAATGAGGGAGAAAATAAAAAGGATTAATTTTAGTTTACCCCCCCCCCCCAAAGGTTTGGGAGTGTCATCATTTCACCCCCTCTACTTTCAATTTTGAATTTTTACCCCCTAAATTTTCCAATTTCAATCAGCCGTGTCCAATTTCTACTATTCTGTCCAAATTGGACGTTAAGTTTGACTTTTGAGGGCTAAAATGATAATTTCAAGATAAATTTTTTTTTAAATTATATATATTTGTTATGTATTTTAGTTTTTTTTTCCTTTCTTTTTTCTGTTTCTTCGTTTTTTTATTTTGTCTTCAACCTATACACCACAAGTTATAATAGATTTATAAAAATAAAAAAATACTCTAGGTGGTTGAAAGTCGCTCGCTGGTCTACGATATTTATGACATATCTCCGATAAAGTGAAGAATTTAGGATATATCCCCAATAAAGTGAAGAAATATCTGTAAAAAATAATTTTACACTTTATCTGTAAATAAATATCTCTAAAAAATAATTTTACACAGATATTTCTTCACTTTATTGGGGATATACAGATATTTACAAATAAAGTGTAAAATCATTTTTTACAGATATTTCTTCACTTTATTGGGGATATATCATAACATTCTTCAATTTATTAGAGGTATATCACAAATATTGTAGACCAAAAATGATTTTACACAGATATTTCTTCACTTTATTGGGGATATACATATATTTATTTACAGATAAAGTGTAAAATTATTTTTTACATATATTTCTTCACTTTATTGGAGATATATCCTAAAATTCTTCACTTTATCAGAGATATATCACAAATTTCGTAGACCAGCGAGCGGCTTTCAACCACCTAGAGTAATTTTTTTGTTTTATAAACCTATTATAACTTGTGGTGTATAGGTTGAAGATTAAAAAAAATAATAATAAAAAAAAGAAGAAACAGAAAAAAGAAAAAAGAAAAAAAACTAAAAAACAGAAAGAAAAAAAAATTAATTTTTTAATGTTGAAATGGCCATTTTAGCCATCAAAAGTCAAACTTAACGTCCAATTTGGACAGAATAGTAGAAATTGGACACGGGTGATTGAAATTGGAAAGTTTAGGGCGTAAAAATTCAAAATTGAAAGTAGAGGGGGTGTCATCACCCCCAAACCTCAGGGGGATAAACTAAAATTAATCCAAATAAAAAAGTAGATGGAGAAGAAGAAAGAGATGATAATGTGGTCCTCGGTGAAAGGGTAAAAGTCCCTAAAAGAAGGTAAAGAAGATGAAGTGGTTAAAGTCCCTGAAGAAATGTAGGGTTAATGTCCCTGAAAGAAAGAATGAAGGGTATAAATCCGTGAAAGAAGCACGGTGAAAATGGTTCCACGAAAAAGAGGCACAAAGGTGCCAAAAGGAAAATGCTCCCTGGAAGTGGTAGAAGTCCCAAGATGACACAATGATGTCAAGTTGACAAACCTCCCTAAAGGTACAATGGTTCAAAGAAGTTGGCAAGAGTTCCTAAAGGCACAATATTGGGAGAAAGTCCCAAAGAAAACACTCCATGGTGGCCAAAGTCGATGAAGACGAAGACAAATCAGAGTTCATGGAAGCTATAAGAGGCATGAAAGCCTTAAACTATTGGTGAGGTATGAAATGATCTTACATGGAAAGGAGATAAGAAAGTTCTCTAAGTAGTGAGGAAGGAAAAGCTCCCAAGACCTGAAGTGACTAGAAAAGTGTCACTAAAGCCAAGCAAATCAATGTGTTGGTATCGTGTGAAGAATATTTCAGTAACATTCTTGTTGTGTGAAGAAAAGTACAAGAATGATGGTGATGCATGTCAAAGAAACAATGAAGCAAGTTGAAGAAAAAAGGGATTGAGTCATTGATGGTGACCATGAAGATGTGAAGGCAAGAATCATGATGAAGAACTTGAAGTTAGAGTAATTGTCTAGTGTAGGCCTATACAAGTAGGCTAGTCTAGTTGAGTAACGTTTGTAAAGGAATATTTTGTAGAAGTATCGTAAGAGTGAATTCTTTTATCAAGTATTTTGAGAGTTGTAGACACCAAAAATTTAATGAAAATAAAA
This sequence comes from Rosa chinensis, assembly GCF_002994745.2. Taxonomy (NCBI): domain Eukaryota; kingdom Viridiplantae; phylum Streptophyta; class Magnoliopsida; order Rosales; family Rosaceae; genus Rosa; species Rosa chinensis. The sequence goes on along the minus strand of NC_037091.1, from coordinate 33,070,973 downwards.
TTCATTAAATAATTAAGTCAACACTTGAAATTATGACCAAACAAACATAGTCGGCATGTGGGTCCTACAAAATGTGCACGTGACTTATGAGTAAGCAAAATCACGCAGACTCAGAGAACGACACTTGGCGACACATGAAAGGCTTGACGGCAATAAATGAATTTGTTCCGGCTAAATCAATTGATATTAAAGCGGATCAATCAAATTTAATCAATTGATTCCGAGTCAAATCAAGTATTAAATTTCGTCTGCTGATTAGAGGTCAATTTATTTAAATTGATAATCAAGATGAAAATCAGCCATCAAATTAATTGGCTAGATTTCTTAATAGTCGTGATTAAATCGATTAATTAAAACTAATTGATTTAATTATGCTATTAATGAAATACAATTAAAATCAGCCATCAAATTGATTGGCTAATTCCTTAATAGTCGTGATTAAATCAATTAATTAAAGCTGATTGATTTGATTATGCTATTAGTCATATACAATTAAAATCAGCCATCAAATTGATTGGCTAATTCCTTAATGGTCGTGATTAAATCAGTTAATTGAGGCTCATTGTGATGACCTGGTTTTCTGTTATTTAAATTTGGTATTTAATAATGGACCAGTTGTACGAATATTTGTTATTGTACTTTATTCGTAGGTTGTATGTGAAGTGGAATAGTTTTTGTACGTATAATTATTCGAATTTCACAGTTTAGGGGGTCATGTGAAGTTTGACTTTTTATATGTTGAGATTTTCGGAAAACTTCCTTCACGAAAGTTGTAGAGCGCATCGATACGAGTTCGTGGACATGCGGAACGCATCAATCGGAGTTCGTATGAGAAAGTTATGGCTAGCGGAAGAAGTTTCCGTTTTAGTATAAATATGGAAAATCAGAAATTATTTTCATAATTCCCACTTTCCTTTTCCGGAAGTTTTTTTTTTCTCTCCCTTTTCTCTCTCGGTCGATACCTTCAGTATCAAAGATTTTCGACTGACCCGACCCGAACCCGGTGACCCAACCCTGCTTTTCCGGCGAACAGCGGCGGTCTCCGGCCGTGAAACTTGGTCAGCTGGTTCGCCTCCTCCGTCCGGTCTTCCCTGTGGTGTTCTCTAGCGACGAGATCCACCGTGTGCGGCGCTGCAAGGCTGTACAGTTAGAGTTTTCGGACCCGGCCGGAAAACACAACTCCGGCTACTTCATAGCTTCATGCTTCCTTGGTTGAGTTCAGAATAGGCTTCCTGATTGATCTATGGTGTTTGTTTTGATCGATTTACGTGGAAATCGGTTCAACTCAGTTTGAGCAATAATCCAAAGCTTGTGAGGTAGTTTTCGATCCCTTAAGCTTGTTTTCTGACTTCGATCCAGTTATGAAAGTTCACAAGCATGCTTAGATGAAGCTTTTTTATGTTGGGAGTTTTGTGAAATATTGAGTTTTGGCCTGTGGCGGCGTTCCGGCGGTGTTCCGGCCATGTATGGGACTGTTTGTGGTATTATATATGTTCTAGCCGTTGATACGAGCGTTTCGATATATAATATGCAAATTTTGGAGTTCGTATGAAATTGTTATGATTTTTACAATTTCATACCGATCGATTTATTCGATCCGTGAGGATTCGAGCGTCCGATTTACTTGTGGTTTGGTCACATAGATCGTGGACGTATTCCGGAGACTTTGGGAGGTCTCGTATGTGGTTTTGCCTCGATTGGCGCCACTTTGAGGGTTTTAGTTCAAAACAGAGGGTTTCGAACTTAAATCAAATGTAAATCGTCACTAAATTGGAAACGTATGTGAATAGGTACTTGACGAAGTACAGTGGACGATTATTTGTGAATTGGCGGCTTTGTGTTTTGTTGAAGACGCAGCAGGAGTTCGAGGTGAGTAATCTCACAAGGTTCTTTATGAACAGAATTACCATTATCGTTTTGGCATTAATTATTTAACTGCAAACTATAGTTGGTGAGCGAATGTCTACGTATATATATATTTACGTGAAGTATATATATATATCCTTGTGGATGATTGTGATGAATAATGATATGCATGATGATGTTCATATTATTGTTGAATGTGACTTTTCAGGGAACAATATTGTGGAAAAAGATGTTTTCTTTTGTTTGAAAAGTATTGAGCTTGATGTTACATTTTTGAGTCAACCGTGACTCATTTTTAATGTATTGGTCTTTGTACCAAGAGTCACAGATGGTGAGCAGGGGTTAGGAAAGCCGAAGCTAGATGTTGTAATGTTTTTAGGTCGGTTGCGACTTATTTAACTTTTAGCTTTAAGACCAGATAGGGTCTAAGAAGATTTCATATCACAGATGGTGATAGGTTGCAGACGGTGACCTTGACGTTTGATTTCATGCCCAGACGGGGTCTGAAGATCATGTGTCACAGATGGTGACAGAGCACAGATGGTGATAGAGCATAGATGGTGACCTAAATGTTGATTTGAGACCAGACGGGGTCTGAAACCACATGTCACAGATGGTGACAAGTCACAGATGGTGACCAAGGCAGGAAATAGGTAATCACATCCGTAGTCGGACGAGTGGTTACGATTTCAATAGGGCGACAGTCTGTCTGCCATTATAGATTATGGGAGTGACGGTCGAGGTTGCTGGAGACTCATAAGTATGTAGTAAAAAGAGAATTCCTTGAGTATTCTTCTTTTATTGTCTAGATGAGACTTGATTTGCTTCTTGATGGTTAAGTTAGCAAATAGAACATTGTCACAGCAGTGATTTATGTTTTCCTTTAGATGGAAAGGTTTTGGAGTGTTAGAAGGAATCATGGCTGCATGGTTTCCTTTAGCTGATGTGTGTGAGTTGTTGATTGATATTCATGAGTTACTCATACGAGCTTTCATAAGCTTACCGGGTTTTGTTGTGTGGAAACCCGGTGCACCATTCTTTTGGTGTAGGGGTTAATCCTGCAGGTCAGGAAAATCGTGGCTGAAGCTGAGGTAGCTACAGGCAGCTGAACGGGTAGGAAGCAAATTTTGTTGGCTTTGCCATTGTTATGACTTCTGCTATGTAGTAAGCTCTGAGGAGCATTTACGCTTTATTTTGTGATGGCAACTTAATTCTTAAATTTGTGTAATATATGACTCTATGGAGCGAGTGCATATTAACTCGGATAGTTTCAGGGCATCATTATGTACTTGTTATAAAGGAAAGATGTTCCAGGTATTTGTATTGATGACTGAACAGTCACGCATGTATAATTATGGGATTATATATATCGATTTTCATGTGTGTAAAATCAGGGGCGTGACACTCATTGATTCAATTATGCTATTAAGGAGAATGCAATTAATTACGTGTCTTCAAGGCATTCAAAATTGAGAGAGACGCCAACACTATAAATACCCCCTCTAAAATCAAGAGAAGGACTTCAGCCAAAAAAAAGAGAAGAAAATACTCTCAAAATTTCTAAAGCCTCCCAAGCACGTGAAGAATCCTCAAGCTGCCAAATAGCCGGTTCCTCACCAACCTCAAGCCAAAACGTTCGTCATGTGCCAAGTCTCGTGACCATCGTACAACTCAAGATCAAGCTTTAAACCCTTGAGTGAAATTCATCGTCGGAGATAGAATCAGAGGATTACCAAAGATTGTAACCTGCACTTAAATAATTAATAAAATTATTATTTTTGTACACGTGTCTGTATTCTGTTTGTTTTCATATTCCCGTTTTTACAAGAGTCTCCTCCATAGCTCTCTTTAGGACCTCTGTACATGTCTTTGGACTGTACGCCTCCCATATTGTGTGTCATTCTTGCATCATATCTTCCTACCCAAAATTAGTTTTTCTTATTTTACACATTTGTTGTTATCCAACATTCTCCACCCCATCCCCGTCCCAATCCCTAATAAAAATATATTGAGGATTCCCCATCCCCATCCCCACTGGGGACTTGGCCTCCAAACCCACTCCAAATCCCCAATAAGAAAATAAAATAATTTTTTTCTCATATTGCTTTTTTTTTTAAAATCAAAATCTACAACAAATAAAATTAAAACATGATTAAATTCATAAATAAATCATAATTTAGTGAGTGCAAAAGTAAAAAAGTTCCTCATCCCAGTCTCAGTAAACAACAAGAAGTAAAATTTCCAAAAAAAAAAAAAACAATAACAAGTAGTAAATCTATATATTTTTTATTTATATTATAAAAAATAAATTAATATATATAAATAAATAAAATATATATAAATTAAATCTATGTATATATTATTGGGGCGGATTTGGAGATGGAGATCACAATACCATCCCTAATCTTAGATAGCGGGGATTGGGGATCTCCATCCCCATTCTCCATTTGTCCCCGAATCCTCACCCCATTAGGGGCCGGTATCCAATGGAGCTCCACCCCGCTGGGGATTTTTGCCATAAGTGGTCCTAAACTCCTGGGAAGGCTTTATGATGATATTGTGGAGATGGTTACTTTTGCTCTAAATATGAGGATCATTCATACTAAGCGAGAGGCCAATCTAGTGGCTCACATGTTGGCAGATTATGCCAACTTTAGCACGAAAGCATTTTCTTTTCTCCTCTTAGTTTCCTTATGGCTACAATTACAGCTTATTCCATTGCAATGTAACACATATATTTCAATAAATGGATGGCATCATTTTACTCAAAAAATACTCTACTTTTTTCATATCTCTATTAAGTACTTGTTCTTTAACATCATGTGTGGTATCTTATGGTGACCCTTTCAGAAGCGACTTATTCATATTAAATATGTCTTTTGTCTCTGTAATCATAAAGATGGAGAAGAGGGAACAAGTCCTTCAAAAATTCTAAGAAACCATGTCAACACTCTCTAAAGTAAAATGTTTGGAAGATGAGAACCACTATTGACAGGACCTGCCCAGTTTCAACCTGAATTCCGAGGTGGCCCTGTGGGGCCCACCTTAGCAAGTACTCAGTCACCTCTAAACATGGGCTACCTAAAACCTGTAGAAAACACATTCACACTTCTAATAAATCAATCTTATTCTCCTGGAGCCACCCTGCTCCCCAAATCACAACAACTCCACAAATAAACAACTGAAATCCGAAATACAACATGTTCCAAATTTTATAACAAATGTCCCACAGGTTATCAGAGCAATCTAAAAGAGGAAAAGAATTCAAAATACAAGTAGGTTCAATAAATAACCTACAATATGGAAAACAACAGCAGTAGATACTATGCCTGGAATCCTACTATGCCGAACCAGCTACTCTGTAGACTGGGCATTTGAAATCAAAGGGCCCAGGGGAAAGCATATAAAAATGTTAGCATGAGTGGACAAAAATTAATATTTCAAAAGTAATTGAAAATGAAAGGGGTTTTATACTTTCCCACATTTATTCCTTCATAAAGTTCAATGCACGCAACCAGTGGCGGAGCCAGAATTTTGAACTCACTGGGGCATAAAATAAAATAATAATAATAATATCAAATATAAAATTCTCTAATTGAAATTTATATCTATTACAATGAGATTTCATATTAGTCTTATAACTTATACTAGTAAAAATGTATTTCTCAATATGAAATAAAGCATAAAATTTGGTTTTTTAGAATTATAAAATTTTGTACCTGAATGAAGAGGAGAGGTGCTATGGAAACTACAAATTGACTACGAGTATTCACAAAAAGTTAACTCACCGTAATATAGGCATAAATTACATGTCAATAGATAATAATAATAATAATTATTATTATTTTAGTTGATAATGGACTTGCACAAGGGCAATTCTATGAGTTGCTCAATAGAAATAGTACCCATCTAAATTATTATGCTAGTTTTTTTTTCGACTAGAATTATTATGCTAGTTTAATATATTTAATGTTGACTAGTGAGTATATATATATATGATATATTAAGAATTATGGTTTGACAGTTGCCGTTTGGAAAGAGCTTGGTCATTTTGACTACTCCTTTTAGGAGTTGCCTAGATTAGCTTAATTATGGCTTTCAATTGATGGGTTGACAATTACCTTATTGCCTTCTACAGTTTATTTCCATTCCAAGGTTGCACCGTTGCACTAGAAGTACCAGTATAATATATATTTGGTCAGAAAAGTTTACTGGGTCCCGTGACCCAGTGTGCCCCTTAGTGCCTCGACCCTTGCACTCAACAGTTAACAACAAAACACTTTGGAAAACTGATATCTTGTAAAATCAGACCAGCTCCGCTGGTTAAATATAAAAGTATGGGGAAGAAATATCACCATACGAGTAAGGGAGCCTCCCAGGCTCGGGTTGGAGCCTCCCATACTCTTGCACAACTCACCCACAAACACAGAGTAAGCAGGGAGGAATACTAATAGGCTAGCCAGTAATAAAATAAAAAAGACCCAGGTAAACATACAAAAACCGGAAACCAATAAGACTTCCCCAAAATCTTGCAAGGGAAAGTACAAGTAGGATTCCCAACCGTACACTGAAAATCTCTTGAGAAATCAAATAAATCAACGACGCATCCCACACGCCAAGATATTCTCAAATCCATAAACAAATCAAAAGAAATAACAGATAGATATAATTTCATCGAAAATCCTATTTTCGAAAATTTTCTTGAAATCTCAAAATCGACAAATAAAAATATACTTAATTACGGAAATCACTTCAGAAAATAACTCGTCGAAAATCACAAATTATAAATTCAAATCCGAGCATCGCAAACTCATATCCGAAAATCATGACGGAAATCCAATCAATAAACCAAATTATAATCCGAAATTAATCTATAATCCGAAACTAAAATATATACTCAGTAAATGAAATGATAAATGAATAAATCAATAACTCGGAAAATATTTGCATGCATTAAATCAAAGGTCCACTCACAGTATATGACTAACGTGGCACCTAAGCGTATAGATCCTCGTTGAGCAATGGGTCGGTACCTCGTCCTGTACAAAATTATATTCCGTAAACAACAATTCAACAATTCAAAAATTAAATATGATTCTATAACAATACCCGAAAACCCCTTGAAAACCAACATCTCCATTTCTTCTTGAATTCATCCCAAACTTCACCACTAAGATCGATTTTTCGATTAAAGTATTCCATAACAGAAATGAGGGAGATCCAATGGTCGGATTCTCGTAAATCAACAACCGAAATTCCAAACTTTGAAAATTTAAGATAGATTACAAACTTCTTCCGATTTAAGCGTGCGGCTGTCACGTCCCTGATTTTTACACAAATAAAAATCGATATATAATCTCATAATTATACATGCGCGATCGTTCAGCCATCAATACAAAATACATGGAGACATCTTTTCTTTACAGCAAGTACATATTGATGTCCTGAACACACAATTTCAAATATTGACCCGCTCCATAGAGTCATATATTACAAAACTCACGAATTAAATTGTCATCACAAAATAAAACATACATGCTCCTCAGAGCTTACTACATAGCAGAAGTCATAACAATGGCAAAGCCAATAAAATTTTCTTCCTACCCGTTCAGCTGCCAGCAAGCTACCTCAACTTTAGCCACGATTACCCTGACCTGCAGGATTAACCCCTACACCATAGAATGGTGCACCGGGTTTCCACACAACAAAACTAAGTAAGCTTATGAAAGCTCCTATGAGTAACTCATGAACATCAATCAACAACTCACACACTTCAGCTAAAGGAAACCATGCAACCATGATTCCTTCTAACACTCCATAACATTTCCATCGAAAGGACAACATAAATCACCGCTGTGACAATGTTCTATTTGCTAACTTAACCATCAAGAAGCAATTCAAGTCTCATCTAGACAATAAAAGAAGAATACTCTCGGAACTCTCCTTTAAACTACATACTTATGAGTCTCCAGCAACCTCGACCGTTACCCCCATAAGCTATAATGGTAGGCAAACTATAGCTCTACTGAAATCGTAACCACTCATCCGGGCACGAACATGATTACCTACTTCCTGCCTTGGTCACCATCTGCTACCTGTCACCATCTGTGACATATGATGTTCAGACCCCGTCTAGTCTTAGAATCAACATTAAGGTCACCATCTGTGACATAAGATCTTCAAACCCCGTCTGGTCATAAAATCAAACATCAAGGTCACCATCTGTGACACATAATCTTTTTAGACCCTGTCTGATCTTAAAGTCAAAGGTTAAGTAAGTCGCACCTGACCTAAAACGTTACAAACATCTAGTTTCAGCTTTCCCAATCCCTACTCACCATCTGTGACCCTTGGTACAAGACCAATACATCTAAAATGATTCACGCTTGACTCAAAAATGTAACATCAAGCTCAATGCTTTTCAAAGAATAGAAAACGTTTTTGTCCACAATATTGGTTCCTGAAAAGTCACATTCAACAATAATATGAGCACCATCATGCATATTATTCATCACAATCATCCACAAGAATATATATATATATATTTCACTTAAATATATATACATACGTAGTCATTCGCTCAGGAATGCCTACTAATACCAACTATAGTTTGCAGTTAAGTAAATAACGCCAAAACAATAATGGTAACTCCGTTCGTAAATGAACCTTGTGAGATTACTCACCTCGAAACTCTCGCTGCGTCTTCAATATAGCACAAAGCCGCCAATCCACAAAATAACCGTCCAATGTACTTCGTCAAGTACCTAATCACATACGGTTCCAACTTAGTAACGATTCACATTTGATTTTAGTTTGAAACCTCTGTTTTGAACTAAAATCCCCAAAGTAGCGCCAATCGAGGAAAAACCACATCCGAGACCTCCCAAAGTCTCCAGAAAACTTTCACGATCGATATGTCCAAACCATATGTCGATCGGAAGCTCGAATCGTCACGGATCGAATAAATCGACCGGTATGAAACTGTAAAAATCATAACAATTCCATACGAACTCCAAAATTTACATATTATATATCGAAACGCTTGTATCAACGAGTAGAACATATATAATACCAAAAACAGTTCCCTACATGGCTGGAAAGCCACCAGAACGCAGCCACAGGCGGTGGTGCACTACTGCCGGCCAAAACTCAATATTTCACAAAACTCCCAACATCAAAGCTGATCATCTAAGCATGCTTGTGAATTTTCATAACTAGCTCGATGTAAGAAAACAAGCATAAAGGGTCGAAAACTACCTCACAAGCTTTGAATTTTTGCTCAAACTAAGTTGAACTGATTTCCACGTAAATCAATCCAAACAAACACCATATATCAATCAGGGAGCCTTCTCTAAACTCAACCAAGGAAGCATGAAGCCACAAAGTCGCCGGAGCTGCGTTTTCCAGCCGGGTCCGAAAACACCAACTGTGCTGCCTTGTTGCACCGTACATGGTGGATATCTAGAGGATGCCACAGAGACGACCAGACGGAGGAGACGAACCAGCTGACCAAGTTTCACGGCCAGAGATCGCTGGAAACAGCTGGAAAAATCGGTTCGGGTACGGTCAGACGGAAAACTCAGACACTGAAAGTGCAGCCGAGAGAGAAGAGAGAGAGAAGAAATTGTTTCTGGAAAGGGAGAGTGAAATAATGAATTCCTTTTCTGATTTTTCTCTATTTATACTAAAATGAAAACTTCTTCCGATAGCCATAACCTTCTCATACGAACTCCAATTGACGTGAACCACATGTCCACGAACTCTTATCGACGCGCTCTACAACTTTCATGAAGAAAGTTTTCCGAGAATCCCAACGTATAAAAAGTCAAACTTCACACAACCCCCTAAACTTTGAAATTCGAATAATTATACGTACGAAAATCATTACACTTCACATACAACCTACGAATAGAGCACAATAACAATTATTCGTACAACTAGTCCATTATTAATTACCAAAATTAAATAACAGAAATCTAGGTCATCACAGCGACTATTTGCATACCCCTTGTGAACACTGAAAGTAAAAATTTAAAACACGAAAAAAAAATCAATCCCTCTTTCATTGGTCATTGTTGTTAACTTACTAATCTTTTGACATTGATTGAAATAGACAAACATCGAAACTAAAAGAAAAAATTAAAAAAATGGAAGTAAAATCATATTATGATTTTATTTGGAAACTTTAATTGATTTTAGTTTTTTTAGTGGTATAAATTAAATGATAGACGAAACTCTTTTTAATTGGATATGTCATCTAAGAATATTCTTGGAATAAAAAATGGTTAATAATTGAAATTAAAATGTAAGGTGTAATGAGCAAGTAGGGTGAACGAAGAAAATAATAGGGTGACAATAACCGCACTCTAAAGATAATCCAATTGCATAACTGGACGTACTGTCTTTAGGGTGTCCTCTTCTGACGAGGCTAGGTTAGAGACTTGACCAATCACCTAAAACTCTAGATGCTCCAATGTCTTAACTAAATCATAGAATAAAAGTTGGCAAGTGGTAGTTTTAAGTTTTAGAGCTTTTTGTGGTATGATAAAGCATTCAAATTGTGTGAAATTTAGAAACACTACCGTCACAACAAAAAGATCTTTAGAGCGATCATTATCATCAACAGTTTATGTCCAGCGTTTTAAAGACTCTAAAGCCATAAATTTTTTTTTTTTTTTAAAAACAAATAAATAAATAAATAATCTATGTACACAAACATTTGTGGCCAGAAAAATGCAAAATGAGATACTCTAAAACTTCTCCGGCTTTCTAATCTCTGAATTTTACCGTTTTCAACATCTTTTCCACGATCAACTTCATCTACACACCACTATCACTTTTTTCTTCAAACTACTTTTTCTTTGTTCTTCTCTCTCGAGTACAGTGCCCATGCAAAAACACATCAGTAATTCTTTAGTCTCCGAGCAGTTCTCCTTGATCCCTCCCATCTCTTACCTCAAGCTAATGTCATATATGTTCACCTCCCTTCACCACCACCACTACGGCCTCCGTTTCTAAGATGTATCAATCTGGTCTTTTCAAACTGCCATTTGTCCTTCGAATTTTACATGCACCCATCAATCAAACTCTACTCTCTCTCAATTACTTCTCTACTTTTCAACATTGTACATGCCTTCACTTATTGACCTGTCTGCCAAGCTTCCTAGCCTTGAGAACTAGAACCTGGGCTACTCCACTAACTCTCTTTCATTAATTTTCTTTTCTTTTGCGATGGCTCTTTTAAACCCTAGACTCCTCAATTTTCCTCCTTACACTCTTTTGCTATTTACTCTCTCTTCTCTAATCAAATATGTCCAATGTGCAAGGACAGATTTTTGGAATCAGAAGATCGAACTGTTAGATAGCGACAAGTGTGCCTCGTGGTCTACCATTATACCGATATTGTCTCAACTTAACCACCCAATAGGTGTTGAATTTTAATCATAAAATGCATTGGTACAATTAGGTAAGAGTCATCCACTTGTAAGTTATATTTTCTTTCATCTCTTTTTCAATATAGAATTTTTCCGCTCCAACACGCCCCATCACATGCAACCTAGCTCTAGGTCTGCATGTGAAATTAATAAACAATCCAATTCCCACATTGGAAATTGGGACACAAATCTCATATCGGAAATGTAACAATCCAAGGCCCACATCGGACACTTGGTAACAATCCAATCGGAATTTTTCGATCGCAATATAAAGAACCCAAAATTCAGACCCATAACAATTAGAGACGCAATTGGAGAGGGACCTGCTCTGATACCATGTTAAACAATGACAAATGTGGCTCGTGGAGCAAATTTTTAAGTTAGTGGAACAGAAATAGCAAAAGCAACACATCCAAAAACACGCATTTGAGAATAGTCAGGAGGCTTATGATAAAGAACTTCAAATGGGGTTTTCTTATTCAATAAAAGTGTAGGAAGTTGATTAATTGTGTAGGCAACGGTAAGAACACATTCCCCCTAAAAATCAATTGGCAAATGAGATTGGAAACGGAGGGCTCTAGCAGTTTCTAGAAGATGCCTATGTTTACGTTCAACAACACCATTTTGTTGGGGTGTGTAAACTCAAGAATGTTGAAAAATAACTCATTGTTCAAGAAAAAAATCATGTAAAAAAAGAAATTTTGCCCTGTTATCAGTACGTATTTGTTGAACATGAGTCTGAAATTGAGTTCTGACATAAGCAAAAAAATTTCAAAGCAAAGGTTGTGTTTCACTCTTATGGCGCATTAACAAAACTCATATAAAACGAGAAAAATCATCCACAATAGTTAAAAAATAATGAGCGCCGTTGAGTGAAGGAGTTTTATGTCGTCCCCAAATATCACAATGTATAGGAGAGACACATCGAGAAGTTGATATTAAACTAGAAGGAAAAGGTTGGCGAGTTTGTTTAGCCAAAGGACAAATTTCACACTTACTGTTGGAATCGAAATGAAAATGAAGCGACTCATTGGCTATATATTGTAAATGGACAGGAGAAGGATGCCCCAAACGGCAATGCCAAAGATCAGAAGAAATGGTAAGGTGAGAAGCAAAAGGGTGTTTGGATGGGGAGATGGAAGCTAGCGCCACAAGATAATAAAGATCTTCTCGTCACTTACCCATACCACTTATCGTCCTCAAAACCATGTCCTACAAAATACACCAAGATGGGAAAAAAGTTACCGAACAATATAAGTCATCTATAGTGCTTCTAATAGATAAAAGATTGACATCAAATGAAGGCACACACATAACATCTCGAAAAAATGCATCATTGATTTTAATTGACCCTTTCATGGAAATATGAGCCTTGGTACCACTAGGCAAAGAAACTGGTGGCAGTGAAGTATTCTTCTCACTACTTGCGAACAACTTTGGTGAGTTAACAATATGATTGGTCGCCCCACTATCGATAATCCACCAATTAATGGCAACTGGTGACAAAGCAAACTTGGAAGCACAAGCCATGAGAAGATGATGAAAAATATAACTCCAGTAAGTGGTGCAGCACAAATAAAATGAGAGCTAGGGTTTTTAGGCCTGCACTGACACCATGTCAGAAAAATATTTGAGTGGAATAATATTCTCATTGATACTAGAAAATTATATAAAGACTAGGTTCTTGTACAATAAGTAAATCCCTACAAGTTAGGGATACAAGGAATCTTACATATAATCTCCATATTACATATAATCTTCTTTTTTTTGAGAAGATATTACATATAATCTTCTAAAGATACACATAATTACAATATTAATTGCAGAATATTCTTAACAAAAATGCATTTTTCTTGGGTATCCAATGGGCCAGAAAGCTTATAAGCTCTACAATCTACAAATAAAGAAAATTTTTACCAATAGGATGTTCTTTTTCTTGAAGATACCTTTCATTTTCCTCCCCAAACTCATTCTCCTTTTTCTATTTCTAATCTCGTGTTACCTAACCCAGTTCCAGATTTGCAGCCATCATCTTTCTCTAATGTACCTACGTCTCTCTCTCCATCGTTTTTTGTCACACATGCTCCTGACTCAATGACTGAACCAGTGCTTGAAGCACCTATACCTATGCCTGACCCGGTGCTTGACCCCTTGCCTAACCCTGTGCTAGCACTAGCACTTGAACACGCTCTCCGTAGGTCCCAACGTTCTCATGCGCCTAACACTCGTCTCCATAATTATGTCTGCTTGCAAATGATTCTGCCACCACACCATTTATCATCTCCTCCACCAAGTCCTCCACCAGGTACGTGTTACCCTTTTTGTAATTTCATCCCTTATCGACGGTACTCACTATCCCATCTTTCTTATGTTGATTCCATCAGCAGGGCTGAGGAGTCCTTTTCTTATGCAGATGCAGCCTCTAATCCTAAATGGCAGCAAGCAATGGACGATGAGCTTGCCACTCTCACTGCCAACAACACTTGGACACTCGTCCTACTTCCTCTTTGCAAACATCTTATGTTATGTCCCGAACCTAGAATTAACGATTTACTCACTATTTGGACGGTAATTGTCGAATACTTTCAATTTTTACTTTTTATCGATATTTTAGTGGCCCTAAAAGTTGACTTTTTGTTCGGGTCAAAATTTGAGGAAATGTTCTTCATGAAAGTTGTAGAGGACTTTTAACCGAGCGCGTGCATATGTGGTGCGTAAAAATTGGACTTAGTATGTGAGAGTTATGGCCAAAAAGTAGAAGTTACTGTTCATGATAATTAATATATATATGGAAGTTACTGTTGGTAGATTTCCATTTTCGGAAAATCTACCTAGCCCCGGTAACTCTCTCTTCTCCTTCCCTGACTCTTCCTCCCTTTCGGCCCGATCTCCCCCTTTGATTTCTTCCCCCTCCGGCCGACCCACGACGCAGTCCGGCTATCCCCAAGCTCGTCTCCTTCCCCTTGTCACGTCTGTGGAAGTATTTTGCGGAGATTTGCCCGGAGGAACTCGATTTTGAGCGGGGAAATTTACTGTAGCATTTCACCATTATTGTCGATTTCCGGCGATTCCGGCCATCTTCGGTCACCTAACCGGCGTCGAAGGCTCGGTTTTCGACGGATATCATTTCGCCCCTAGCCTCGAGCCAAGATTTGCTGTGTAGAGGCCGAATCGATAACCCAGGGTTCTTGAATTTTTGGGTTATCTTCGCCGGCCAAATTTGACCATTTCTAGGTAAAATTGGGATGTGTTGTAGTTGAGAAAATTAACCAGTGGGTTGAGTTGTAGCTATACATGGAATTTGGTAGCCGGTGGTGGAGGTTGGTACCAGCGCGTGGGTGCCACACGCCTCCACTGTTGGTGGCGCGTAAGACTGTTTTTGGCCGAACTTTGACTTCTGTTGTTGAGATAATTAATCAATTATACATCTAGTTTCATAATTGCAGCTTTGGGATAGAATTGGAGATGGAATGAATATGAATTTTGATGTTGTTCAAAGGTGGAATTGTTAATTGAATTGCGAGGAATCCATCCATCCGATTTCCTTGATTCGGCCCTAAAGCCCATACCTTAAGGGAATAGCATTAGTGAAGAAGATTGGGAGGTTTTGGACAAATAAAGATAATGTTAGGATTTGGTTTCATTTATCGTAATTTAGCTTTCCATCCAGTAATTATGGGGTTTACGAACGTTATATTGTACAGGACGTGAGGAGGGTTCGGATCGACGGCAGGCTTAGTCGTACACTATGAGTGGACTTTTGTTTTCGAATAAGTGATGCATGCATTTATTTATTAAAGTATGTTCTATTTGATTCACATATTATTTTCCGAGCATATAAATTTGATTGCGAATTATCTCGTGGATTTGCTTCTAATGATGATTTTTGTGAAGTATTTATGATTTATACCGGCTGTGAATTTTGGTTATTAAGTTGTTATGCTCAGATTCGAATTTATAATTGATGTTGATTTTCGACGAATTGTTCTCGATGTGGTTTCCGGATTTATATTATTTATATTATATTTATATTCATCGATTTGAGATTTTATCTTCAAAATGAGATTTCGGTGGAGTAAATCTCCATATTTATTTATCGACTTTCGAATTTGGCATTGGGAATGCCTTAATGATAACCTAATTATTCTTTTAGCGTGTGGGACACGCTGTTGGTTTATATGACTTTTTACGAGAATTTTCGGGTACGATGAGGAATCGTACCAGTGTTTTCTTTATTCATGGGACATGGGGAAGCCTTAAGGATTTATTGGATTTTAATAGTTTTTACCCACCATACCTGGGTCGCTATATTTTATTGCTAGCTAGACTATTAGTACTCCTCCCTGCTTACTATGTGTTTGTGGGTGAGTAAGAGCAGAGCATGGGATGCTCCAGAGTGTGGGACACTCCGATCCGAGCCTGGGAGGCTCCCTTCTTTCGTATGGTGAAATTTCTTCCCATATTTTATTATTACTTGACTAGCGGGGCTAGTCCGATTTCTTTTAACCAGCGGGGCTGGTATGTTTTCCACGAGTTTTGAATTTAAAGGAATACGTTTTATAAATGTTGCATGCATCGAGATTTTATAATTTAAATTTGTGGGAAAGTATAAATGTTTCTTCCCTATACTTATTTATTTTGTCCACTCACGCTAACGTTTTATGTACTTTTCCCCTGGGCCCGTTGGTTTCAATTGCCCAGATCACAGCGTTGCTGACCGGGTTCGGAGTGGAGGCTAGCACCACCTTTGCCATCTATCCTCAGTAGGTTATTTATTAACCTACTTCATGTATTATATTTCGAGCCTGTTCTTTAGATTGCTCTGATTACTTTAAAAAGGGTGGATTTATACGTTTGTATAATTATGAGTGTATGGGAGTTGTATAATATTGGAGGAAGTTGAAAGATTTGATTTGCTGGGTTGTAAATTATATAAGTGGTTATGTTTGTGTAGTACGATGTTTATACTCGGAAATTTGCGGATTGTTGCTTGGAAGCAGGGTGGCTTCAAGCATAGAAATTTATTATACTTAGAAGTGTTTTCAGCAGGTTTAGGGTTGTCCACTTTTAGGGGAAGTTCTGTCGAATTTTCCCGAAAAGTGGGCCCCGCAGGTCCATCTTGGAGTTAGGAAGGTAATTCCGGGGTGGGTCCTGACAGTTGGTATCAAAGCATTAGGTTTTCCGTTTCCTGTCAATTATACTACTTTATATATTTGAGGACGTCTAGTATCTTCCGAGTGATGGCCCGACCGCGGTGGATCCCCATCGTGTGCTCTTCGATGCTAGTATGTTCTTCAAGTGTATAAGGTAGTTATATTAGTATCTTTGATGTGAGTCATCTAATTCTTTTTCAACCTCAGGTGTTATGCCTAGACGCCGGACTCGTGGGGAGACCCCTCCTATTCCTGGAGATGAGAATGCACTGGGAGGAATAGCGGAAGCTTTGGGACGTATTGTTCAGTAGTTGACTGCAGCGCTTCCGGGCTCCAGAACTGATTTTACCATGGAGCGAGCGAAGAGGCATGGAGCTTATAGCTTCTCCCATGCTCCTGATGCTATGGATGCTCAAAATTGGCTGAACAAAATGGAGAGGGCCTTTACTCAGATTCATTGCCCAGAGGACCGAAAAGTGGGTTTAGTAGTGGACTTTCTTGATGGTGTGGCTTTTGATTGGTGGGCTTTTACTAGCAGGGAATTAGGGAATGATGGCCCAATCACTTGGGAACAGTTCAAGGAACATTTTACTGGGCGGTATTATGGTACAGCTATCCGTGACAGAATGAAGTATGATTTCCTACATTTAGAGAAAGGGGACATGACTTTTAATGAGTTTGAGCAGCGGTTCACCCAGTTAGCTCAGTTTGTACCTGATCTGGTTGTCACTAAGAGCGAGCGGATCTACAGGTTTGTTGATGGATTGGGAGGTAATTATCGTGTGCAGTTGACAGTAGTGCCATTTAATACTTACCCTGAGGCAGTTAATGCTGCTCTGCTACTTGAGACCATGTTTCTATCTGGTGTCCAACCTCGAGATTTGGGTGGCCCCAGTCAGGGTCCATCCAAGAAGGCTGCTTCTACCTCTGGGTCCGGATCTTCAGTAGGCAGTGGACAGAGTAGTGGATCTAGTGCCGGATCTCGTTTTAGACGCGGGGGGCGTATCAGGAGATTCACTCGGGGACAGTCTAGTGGACGCCAGTTTGGGCAGAGCAGGGCTGGTTTTAGTAGTCAGCACAGGACTCCAGCTAGTCAGCCAGCCCATTTTGGGCAATACCAGCCAGTTGGGTGCTTTGAGTGTGGACAGCGGGACCACTTTAGGAGGGATTGCCCTCTATTGACCCAGAGAGTTGCATCTACCCCTTTTCCGACCGCTGGTCAGTCATCTGCCGGTACATCTACTGGTGGTACCGTTGCTTCTACTAGCGGTACCCGTATCAGTTCAGCAGCTCGTGGCAACCCGCAGCGAGGTAAGGGTCAGAGAGGACGTCCCACCACTCATGCTAGGTTGCATGCCATGACTCAGCAGGAGGGTTGCGACTCATCTGATGTTATTATTGGTACGTTGTCTGTTTTTGGTCAGCCTGCTTATACTTTAATTGATCCTGGTGCTTCGCATTCTTTTATGTCAAGTAGATTTGCATGTTTTGCAAATGTGCCATCATCGCTTCTTGTTGGTGAATGGTATGTATTATTGCCTGCGGGAGCATCGTTTAAGATAGAGTGGGTTTTTAGAGGTTGTGGTGTTTTGATTGAGGGTGTTAATTTGGAAGTTGATTTAATTCCTTTAGATCTTGTTGAATTTGATGTAATCTTGGGGATGGAGTTTTTAGCGACTCACCGGGCCAATATTGATTGCTTTCGTAAGATTGTGGTCTTTCAAAGTCCAGGGAAGCCAATAATTACCTTTCAGGGTGATCATAATGTTCTAGCTTCTTGTATGATTTCCGCTTTGACCGCTGAGAAGCTGTTGAATAAGGGGAGTCAGGCTTATTTGGCACATGTAGTGGATACCAGCAGGGGGGAGTTGAGTATTAGAGAGATACCGGTGGTTAGGAAATTTCCAGATGTATTTCCTGACGAATTACCTGGTTTACCCCCTATTAGGGAGATAGATTTTACTATTGATTTGCTCCCTGGCACCACACCCATATCTTTGGCACCATACCGGATGGCCCCAGCTGAATTAAAAGAGTTGAAGACTCAGTTATAAGAACTAGTGGATAAGGGATTCATCCAATCTAGTGTGTCCCCTTAGGGTGCCCCGGTTTTATTTGTTAAGAAGAAGGATGGCTCTTTAAGGTTGTGCATTGATTATCGGAAGTTGAATAGGGTTACTGTGAAGAATAAATACCCTTTGCCTTGTATAGACGATCTCTTTGATCAGTTGAGGGGAGCCAAGGTCTTTTCTAAAATCGATTTGAGATCAGGTTATCATCAGTTGTGGATAAGGGAGTCTGATATACCCAAGACTGCTTTTCGATCACGTTATGGCCACTATGAATTCAGAGTAATGTCGTTTGGGTTAACTAATGCTCCTGCAGCTTTTATAGACCTCATGAATCGAGTGTTCCGTCCTTACCTTGATCATTTCGTGATTGTGTTCATCGATGACATCTTGGTGTACTCTAAGGACGATAGTCAACATGCCAAACATCTAAGAATTGTATTGTGAACCTTGAGGGAGGCCCAGTTGTATGCGAAGTTCAATAAATGTGAATTTTGGCTTAACAGCATAGGATTCTTGGGTCATGTTGTTTCTGCAGAAGGTATTAGTGTGGACCCTCAGAAGGTAGAGGCGGTGTTAAATTGGGAAAGACATACTACCATGACAGAGATACGCAGTTTCTTGGGTTTGGCAGGTTATTACCGGCGATTCGTACAAGATTTCTCAAGAATTGCAACTCCTCTTACTAGGTTGACTAGGAAGGGTGTGAAGTTTGTTTGGTCAGAAGAGTGAGCAAAGTTTTCAAGAGCTCAAGAGGCGTTTAACTAGTGCTCCGATCCTAGCTTTGCCTGATGATAGTGGGGAGTATGTGGTATACAGTGACGCCTCAAGGCAAGGCTTGAGTTGTGTTCTGATGCAACATGGAAAAGTGATTACCTATGCCTCGAGACAATTGAAGCCGCATGAGGTAAATTACCCGACACATGATCTTGAATTAGCTGCAGTTGTACTTGCACTTAAACTTTGGAGGCACTATTTATATGGAGCTCGATGTCAAATCTTTACGGACCACAAGAGTCTTCAATATTTACTTACACAAAAAGAGATAAATCTGAGGCAAAGAAGATGGTTGGAGTTGATTAAGGATTATGATTGTACGATCGAGTATCATCCAGGAAGGGCCAATGTGGTAGTTGACGCTCTTAGTAGGAAATCATATCCTTCCCTGTTACCCTCCCCTTCCTTGTCACATTTGAGAATAGTCCGGGTTCCACTTCTTTATGAATTGCGAGCTACAGGAGTTAATTTGGAAGTGACTAATGAATCTGCAGCCTTAATAGCCAGTTTCCATGTGAGGCCAATCCTCATTGACAAAGTACGAGAGGCGCAACTGCATGATGAAGCTCTACAAGAATTGAGAGAGGTAGTGGAGAATGGAGCTAGAGAAGATTTCATTGTCAGAGGGGATGGAGCTTTAATGTGCGGGAATAGAATCTGTGTACCCGATCAGGATGATCTTAAGCAGGAGATACTAGAGGAGGCTCATAGTTCTGCTTATGCCATGCATCCTGGTGGAACCAAAATGTATCGGACTCTTAAGGAATACTACTTGTGGCCTAACATGAAGAGGGAGATTGCAGCTTATGTAAGAAGATGTCTAGTGTGTCAACAAGTGAAGGCAGAAAGACAAAAGCCCTCAGGTTTATTACAGCCATTACCGATACCAGAATGGAAGTGGGAGCACATTACTATGGACTTCGTATCAGGGTTACCACGTACTCGTAATGGTCATGATAGCATTTGGGTAATTGTGGACCGACTTACTAAATCTGCACATTTCTTACCTGTCAGCAAGACTTATAAAATGGATAAATATGCAGAGTTATACATGAATGAGATTGTGAAACTCCACGGCACACCCGTCTCTATTACTTCTAACCGAGACCCTCGCTTCACTTCACTAGGCCAATAACCTCAACATACAACACTTTTGCACAACGAAAAAAAAAAAAATTGTTGTGTGATGAGGGAAAGTGAATCATACAACATGTTTTAAAAACTTGTGTTGTATAAGGTTGTTAAAATTCTGAAGTTTTTAACTAGAAGGTCTTTACACAACACTTACAAGAATAATTTGTTGTGTGAATGAAAAAACAAATAGCGGCAGATTTGCCTCCTAACTTGACTCAAATTTCGCTCAAAATTAGTACCACATAGTACAACAGAATAGTTATATCTGTTGTATGAAAGTTGCATGCAACATATCATACAACAGTTTTTTACTCTATGTTGTATGATCAAGAGGGAAAGGTTTGGATGTGCGCGCTTATATTCCCAAAATAGCACTCATTCCCCCCAAAACCTACAAATTTTGATTGAAATATCAAATATAGCTGGTGGTGATTGATGATCCCACAACTAAATGACTTGTTTGTGTTGTATGAATGAGTAATGCCTAACCTAGAGCCAAAACTGAAACTTTGATTTCACATAAGCGGGAACATTTAGAAGGCTGTGCCTTCATTCCATCACTTGAAAAAAAAACAGAAAAGAAAAGAAAGAAGGGGTCATTGAACTCTCACGTTCTACTCTCTCTCTCTCTCTCTCCAGATCACTCCTCTCCCTGTCTCACTCTGAGTCTTCTCTCACTCTCTTCTTTACCCAGAAATCATAGTCTTCCTCTCTCTTTCATTCTGAAATCCCAAATAGGGAAACCCCCAATCTCAGATTCCCCAAAATCAACCAAATCTCTATTGGTCGAACCCTCAATCTGAAACCCAAATTTCATTGACCTAACTCTCGTCTCCACAATTAGAGGATATACACCGACAAATAAGATGAAATTCATGGAAATCCTACTTCGGCTGCTCTAGCTCCTTCCTGGGTTCACGCACATCAATTTTAATTCCTCATGGTAAGACTACTTTGAATTGCCGATAATCTTTGGCAAGGCTTCTTCTTTTAGGTTTTTTTGTTTAATTCAGATTCTTTAGCTCCGGTTAAAACAAATTCACTCACTGCGTATGGGTAATTCTTTCTCATTCCTGATCTGTCTCCCACTTTTTGTTCCGGCAGATCTGTATGCTTTTGGTTCTGGGTAACAGTTGTTGGCACCGGTTCATAACTCTCCTCTGGCTTGCTTTCACTAGTATTTTTAAATTAGTGAAAGTTGGCCGCTGCCTCTACATCTCTCTATTTCACCCAAACCCTCGTTTTCTCCCATAACCCCTCTCTTTTTCTCTTCGATCTCGATCTCACCCACCAAACTGCGATTCGAAAAATTTGGTGGCCACTGGATTGACTTGGATCAGTGATTTTTTTTTTTTTTTGGGAACCATATTCAACGGCACGGTCACTGGTGTTGAGCTAATTCCTCTATGCTTTCTTGTTCTGCAAGCTGGGCATCTTGCTAAGTTTTATGAGTATTGCAAGGGCTTGAATCTTGCTAGAACTTTTCAGTTTCCAAGATATGGATCTCAGCCCCAGGTCTGAAATCTTAAGTTCGGCAAGTATGCGGAGCGTGTCAGCGTCGGAGCTCCGGTGTATCTCTCTGCCGTCCTTCAATACCTGGCTGTTGTGGTGAGTTTTGATTTTTCTTAATTTTCTTAAATACTTCCTCAATTGGAGTGTTGTTTGTGGATTCAGTGTGAGAAATTTGGGTTTTGGGAATTTGGGGATCTAGAATCTAGGGATTTTGTCTCTGTGTTGAATTAATGGATTTTCAAATTGCGAATTTGAGTTTCAAATTGATTTGGATATTTATCACTAAGATTTGAAATTTGAGGGGGTCTCAAGGTTTTGTTTTGCATTTCAGGGGTCTTTACTGATTGAGCTTATTCAGCAGATGCAAGTACAAGGTGTGCATGTATGGTTTATTTGATGCCTCTCTTGTTGGTCCTTTTCTTGCTGCTGTTTGAGATTCATTAAAGAGAGGTAAAAAAGATGACTTTGCCCTTTGAATTATTTAGGTAGAATGATATTGTTCACGTTGTTGAGATGATCAAGTGGAATATGTGAAATCTAACTTGGTTTAGTTTACATTTGAATTGTTATCTGGTATGTTATTCATGATGTGATTTGTTCATATGCTTGTTGAACTGTTTTGGTTGCTTTTCTACTTTGATTTCTGGGCTTTTGGCCTTCATGAAGCCGAAGCAATGTTAATATGACATTTGGCTATATGTAGGCATCAATGGCATCTAGGAAGTGATCGAAAGAAGAGAGGGGAAATTGTCAATATTAGTTATAATGCAGCTCACTTTCCTTCTTTGCCTCTATACACTCTTTATTCTACGATCAAAGCGTGAGTTTTCTTAACTATCATTTAATTTGGTTCATGCATATTTTCCTTCTTGGATTAAAAATCTCTTATCAGTATGCTACTTAACTTTCTAGTGTTTGGCTATGAGAGATCTGGTTTGGCATTGGTTGATGAGAAATGTGAGGAAGTGTATGAGTTACTGTAAAGTTAGTGGGTTTTAGGTAGTGTTAGTGTTAGTGTTTGGCTTAGTTAATTGAATTGTGTGATAGTTGCTTTCAGCCAAATTATTGGCTTAGTTTTTCGATAGTTGCTTTGAGTTGTGTGATGCTTAATTGGTTTTGTGAGGGGTGAACAATGCTGATTATGGTGTCATTGGTTGCTGAGAAATGTGAGAAACTGGACATATACTGTTAAGTTTTTGGGTTTAGATACTGCTAATATTTGGTTGAGTTGATTGAGTTTTGGAACATGTGCTTTGTGCCAAATTATTGGCTAAAGATTTCAGAAGTATCTGTTCTACCTGCTCCTTGTTTTTAGTTTTTTTTTTTTTTTTTTCAAAGTGTATTCTGTTAGAGAAGTGGGTTCTTGCTCCCTATTTTTAGTTTTTTCAAAGTGTAATTCTATAACTTTGCAAACTGAATTAAAAGTGGGTTCCTATAATTGGGATTTAATTGTTTATTTTTTTAAGAATCGTTTAGTGTATAATTTAATTGTGATTCATGATTATAGGTTAGGTTTCCTATAATTTCCTTACAGGGGCTAGATGCCCATAATTGGGGAGCTGTCACCGGTAAACATCAAATATCGGTGATTTGGGTATGGTCAATCCTTCATACCTTTTTGTTTTCAACATTATAAGAAATCATGAGTGTGTTTTGTGTATTTTATGGTTATATTTAGTAGCTTTACTGACTGCTTTTGGCTACTCAAAACTTGTGAATGTGTTTGTTGATGATCTTTGTTTCTTACATTTTAAACAGAGATAGAAATGAGTTGGGTGCTCTTAGTTTGCTTACCACTTAGTGGAGTTGCATATACGGATTTGGAATAGTCAATTGTTCTTGATTTGCATAGTTTGTGAATTTGGTTTCCCACTATATATATAGTTGGCAATTGCATAACTCTCAGTATGTGAGTGAGATTCTCTACAAACAAAAATAAATTAAAACTTGTTTATGGTCATGAAAGTTGAAAACTTTGGTACTAAACTAGGTGAACTCTTGTTTATGTTACTTCCCCATTTCATTGAGAGCTTAGCCTAGGATTGTGGGTAAAGTCCCTAATGCGATCTCAGTTGTATAGAAAGATTTTTTTTTTTTCCTTAATCAGTACAGCTTAAGGTTCTGGATAGGGAAAAGAAAGCTAAACCTCTATGAGGTTGATTGTAACTCGCTGTTGGTGGTGGGGTTATTTGGTTAGAATAAAATAGCAGGACTCTTGAAGATTACAAATGGCCAGTAGTGGAGGTGCTTTGAGAAAGAATCAGATTATGCTTCACTATTTGGACTTTGGTTTCTATAGATTTGAGGATTTTCTTTTCCTGCTATATGTTATAAACAGCAAGCTGCTATCTATTTATGTTTAAATGGGTGGTTCCTAGCTTCTATTAAGAGTGGAAACTAGTTATGTTGATCTTTAGTAGTTTCTTCCACTATAAAAATGCAGTTTGATTTTGTGTGTGTGTTTTTTTTTTTTGAATAAATTTGATTTTGTGTTTAGGTTTATGTAGACTAGTGATGGAGTTTCAAATTGCAATTTAGAGTACATTTTTAGTTTCCTGTGGAGTAGTGCAATACTGCAATATATATAATTAGTGAAAGTCTTTATTCAAATGATGTGGAACTTGATATGTGCAAGTTAGGCACACCCTTACTGATGTTTTTTAAAAGGACCATCCTTGGCTAATTAAAATGTTTGTAGTAGCATGGCAAACACTTGGTTTATGAACTATGTGAACTCTTGTTTATGTTACTTCCCCATTTCATTGAGAGCTTAGCCTAGATTTATGTGAAACTTGGTTTCTGGGTTCATTAGTTCCATGAATTATTGCCTAACTAGCTTTTAAATATAGCTTTTAATTCACTATGCCAGAAAAGCAATCAGACGACAGAGGATATCTGTCGTCTGATTAAAAAAATTTCTGTTGTCTAGTACGGTGCCGTCTCTTGGGGCATCAGACGACAGATTTCCTCTGTCGTCTTATTTATCAGACGACATAAATTTGTTAGGTCTTCTGTTGTCTGATGAAATCGAGACATGAGGCTAGTGAATTCAAACGACAGATAAATGTGATGTGATCTGAAAACAAATAACAGTTCCTTGTAATTTCTATGATCTAATGCTTATTCCAAAGACAGAAAAATGTGGTTTGAATGCTCCAAAGTAGAAGATATGAAATCTTATCTGTTGTCTAAATGGACATATAATAACATTTTAGTGTTGTTTTATTCACATTCCAATAACAGTTAACTGTCATTAGTATTCAGTTTAGATTACATTGATCTATCGTCGTTAGTAGCCTACAATAACATTTACATGTTGTTTGAGTGCACATGTAACAACATATTTTTTCTTGTTTATGTTGTTCTTAGATATGTCCAACAACATATTTGGATTTTATTTTGTTGTTGCTTTTTATTTCAGATGACAATTTTTTGTTGTTTGAATGCACAAGTAACAACATATTTTTCCTTGTTTCTGTTGTTCTTAGATATGTCGAACAACATATTTGGATTTCATTTTGTTGTTGCTTTCTAATTCAGATGACATATTTGTATTCTCATTGTGCCACAACTATGTAAATCTGGAAACTACCCAATGCATTCATCAAATATGGAATCCATTCATAAAAATACCAATATTTGATTAATCTGTTACTGCAGCTATACATACATCCAAAAAATGAACTCAGCAAAAGAAAGTTGAATTTGGGCTAAAAAGAAAACTTTGTTCTAACTGCAGTTAGTACATTCAAATGAATCCCCAAACATCTTCACATGCTTTGCCGAAAAACAAAATTCACGGTGAAAAAGTCTTTGAATAAGGGGGCTAGTGTGGGACTACTTCTGTGGTTGAGGGGCAATCATCTGCAAAATAGAAAGAACCATTTAGTTATATCAGCATACCTGAAGAAGAACAACCAAAGTCCACAACCACTTCAATAATCAAAATCAAAACTTTTAATAATGATACACATATCAGAAAATGCGCATATACTTAGGATTGTGTATAAATCAAAGCTTACAAGCCGATCTATCAACTTAATATATAGAGACCCACTTGCCTATCTCCATAACCTCTCTTCTTCTTATAGCTAGCTTTTATAGAGAAAAAGAAATATAAATAGCAGTTAAGAAGTTTTATAGTTGAGAAACTATCACATAGTTACAAACAAAATGTCTAACACCTGAAGGAGCATTTGACTTCGCGGCATCTACAACAAAAGACAGAAAATTAAAAAAAATATGTAAAAAACTTGCTCACCTTAGTAAAGGGAACATTATCGCCCAATATATTTCCAAGCATCACCATACGATCAGCAACCCAGAAAAACAGAATATCGTGCCTAGTTTCAACAACTGAATTTGGATAAAAAGTTCTTAATCCGGCCAGCCCAATACCGACAATGGGAAAAGACCAGACGAAAACCACCTGTCAAGCACATCTGAGTCCTGTTCTAATCGAAACTTCTTTCCCTCATATTTTTGATCAGCCAATGCTTGAGCCTCTTCCTCACTTCCTGCAACCACCCATCGCTCAAATTTTTTTCCAAATTCTTCGTTGTTATCACCCTAAAAAACAACATACCGTGCCAGAACACGGTGACTCCACCAAAGTTGCCTCGAGACACACCAATCACTAATGTTACGAAGTCATCTGTAATTATAGAGAGCAAAACAAGTAAACATGTTCACATTTCCATTTTTTGAGTAAATATCCCCTAAAACAAAAAAGGCACTCAAATAAAGAATAACAACTGAAGTTAGAACAAGAACAAACTTAATGCAATATAAAAATTGGACACACAAGGTGCATGAAAAAAACCCTAAATACATCAGCAATTCCTCCTTTCTCATGGTAAAAGGATTACAACTAAAGGTAGATTGTAGAGACCTCTAGATACTAGGATTACAACTAAAGTCACTGTAAACTGGTTCAAATCCTTTACGTTCTTGGCAATGCATATAAACTAGAAATTTCATACAGCACAATAAGGAAAAAATGAGCACCTCTTCCATTCAGCAGTATACTGTCTTGGGATAATCTCCAGCTTCCTATTTTCATCATCAGCGACAGCATTGAGAGCTTCATTTCCCATATCGCTGCATTTAATGTACCGCTCAGGCTTTATGATAGGCTCCACAACATCTTTACTTCTAGAGCAAATTCTAAGACACATCTCATTGGTCTTAGTTTCTTTGAAGAGGCCCTAAATGCAAAGAAAACAATGTTGATGAAACAGAGACGGTGTTATTGCATATGCAAGTGATGACGTTTATAAGTGAAACAATGACAAGTAGATGATCTTA
Source organism: Rosa chinensis (assembly GCF_002994745.2). NCBI lineage: Eukaryota > Viridiplantae > Streptophyta > Magnoliopsida > Rosales > Rosaceae > Rosa > Rosa chinensis. The sequence goes on along the minus strand of NC_037091.1, from coordinate 33,043,721 downwards.
AACTTCTGTTACGTGCCTGGCTCTGGAATGAAGGGCATGCAGGGTCTCAATCAGCATGCAAGAATTGTAATTGGTCTAGTTATTGCAGTGATTTGATATATAAGTCAATGATGAATAACTAATGAAGCCTTACTTTAAGGTGTTACAAAACACAGATGAAACGAAGCAAGAAAAATTGATTTGCATACAAGGATCTGAGCATTTACCTTATTAAAGGGATGCATTCTTTCTTCCATCCAATTCAGCAATGCTATAACAAGCAACAACACAAATCTGAATCCTTGAATTCATAAACCACAGCACCAAATCCATAAATTCAAAAACAACAAATTTCACTACCAAGACAAAACCCGAACACCTTAATCTATTTCAATATCCCCCAACCCAAATCAAAGAAAGACACCTAACAACTAAATGGAATTTTAGGAAACCCCAAATCAATTTCTAGAAAAAAACCCTAAAATAGAAGATTGAACCCAACCAAAAATCCATGCTCGCATACAATCTCCTTGATAAAAATTGTAGACTTAAAAATTCTATTGCTAATTTCACAAAGAAACTCATATAAAACAACAAAATCGCAACAGCCATACCTAAAAGTTAACAATGCTTTCCGCTACGATACTCAAACATTTCCTGCAAAAGCAACATAAGAACAAACATAAATTACAAACCAAGCCAAAGTAGACAGGAAGACCCACCTTACCAAATGAAAGTGAGCAGAAATACCATAATACAGAAAGCAGTGACCATAATACCATAACACTTTCTAAATCTTATGTTTATCTGTCTGCAACATCCATTGCACACAAAGGTTTTCAATAAGCTTTGAACTTTCTCAAAGTTATCGCACTCATTCAAGCCATAAAACGTAGAAGCCAAAATCTAAAAAACATAAGAACCTACATACCGAGATTACCTTTTAATTCAAATATTGCAGCCGCTATTGCAGTGTTGGGCTCCAAGATCCACAAACATAAACTGATAAAGACACCCAGATTTGCCCAAATCCGCACTCTAATCATGAGAAGAAGAAAGAATCGCAAAAACATTAACTCAGAACAAAAACAAAAGCATCACCAATAATTAAAAAGATGAAAATCAAAATAAGTTGGTCTTATTTTGAATAGGTAATGTAACATCTAGAAGTTCAAAACATAAAAATGCAATAAGTTTTGACATTTCAGATAACTAAACAAATTCTCAACTCTCTAATATCATGTAGCACTTTACGTGTGTTCTAGAGCGGGTGAATAGGACTTGACATTTGTTTTACTGAACCTACTTCTTTTACTCTTTTAAACCTACACCACTAGTTTTTAACCCTCTTTCTTTTGAATCAGCCTTTTGTAGTTAACTCTCAGTTGGTGCTATCAAATATGAAGGATCTACTCAAAATTTCCTGTTTTTCTTGGAGTATCAATTTACTCAATTAGAGATGATAATAAATTTCCAAGTGAGCATTTACTGTACAGTGGTTTCTAGTTGATCAGTATATAAAATGCATCTCAAATTGGAAAAGAAATCAATTTTCACATACACATTATGCACTTATGCTTATCGAAAATTCCACATCCGTCACGCTTTTGCTCACTTCTCTGAATGTAGGTACTGGAATAACCACTGCTCTCCATATTTCCTTTGTAAAAGCTCTCATACTCATCAACTTCCTAGTAAGGATTTATCTTAATCAGAAAATTAAGATTTTGAAACTCCAAACATGCTGACATTACGAGGAAAGAGGGAGGTAACTTATGCAGAAAATAAGAAAAGAAAAGAAAGAAAACCTGTAGGCAGAGAATCGACTCCAAGGTTCTTGAGAACACTCAAAATTGCCTGCGAGCGGGCTTTCCACCTATGGTAAGCATAATTAACACCATGTAGTAGGGAAACACAGTAATTTGGCATTACAAGTGGGTAGGCAAAAACACAGACCAGGTGTTATATACAAGAAATTGAACCCAACTTTCTACCTTATAATAGGTCTCACTTATTATTGCAGGGGCATAGGGTTGATTATGTGCAATGTATAACTACAACTCAAGTTAACTAATATTACATGTAATGTCACGTTGAAATCAGTTTCACTCAGCTGCACAATTCATCAGATAACCATAAGGTAAAAACTGCACATTTGGCAGAGGTTTTGAGCTCCATATTGAGTTGTGAATCGGGGTTTGAGGTGGAGGAGTTATCTTCAATGTCAGAGTTTTTGGAACGAGTTCTTTTAGTACTTTCCAGACCAGATTAAAGATTGTGAGACCAGATACATATAAGCCAATTCAAGCTACATCATGCTAATTTAATGAAACAAGCAGATATCATATAAGCTAACAATTTTTTTGATACCCAAAATAAATATCAATATATGACAACTATTGAAGCAATTAGTTCACCAAAAAGACACAAAAAAGTAAAAGGAAAAACTGAAGTTATGATTCATACTTGAGACAAGAAGATGGAGAGTGGGGAAACAAGGAGCTCTTCACATACGCCTACACACGTACATAGAGTATTAATAGATAAACTGTTAGACAAAGGATTACAATAGCTACGCATCAAAATGAACTATAGTATAATAGAAAATAACATAACTACTAAATTCAGTGGAATAAAACCAAATCTACATCACAAAGACACAACAGTTCAGCAGGAATGAGTAGGAGAGAACATAAACAAATTCATCAGAGTTTTGTTATACAAATCCACCATATCATGTACAATAAAGCCAATGCTTTGGTGTATAGATTATTACTTTTGCGAACTAGATGGTAAATCCTACAGAAACCTAAATATTCATCACAATGATAACTTCCATTCAGCCAAAAAGTAAGTGCTTTCTGAATTACATGGATTGTTATTCATGCAATACCAATCATATAAACAAACACCAAAACCATTAACTAAAATAAAAAAAAACAGAGAAATTAAATGAGAGAAAAAAATGTAGTCAGTGACTCTCATACCTGAGCCAAAATGTTATACGACACAAGACTAAACCTGATACCTGCAACATCAAATCACACAACTCAATATTTTTGTAAGAGAAAATGGAAGTGAAGCTGACCAGTAACAATAAGCAAGCCAGATAAAAGTTGCTTAAGAGAAACAACTCTCTTTCCCTTAAAACTTCCGGCCAATACAATCAACACTTTCCCGGGTGTAATACTCGCCCTAGAGAGAAATTGAATCAAATTAGTATTGCAAATTGCTTTCATATTACCTTATGAATCACGAAGGCATCCAAAATTAGGAGGTCATTGTTAAAGAAGGAAGCCTGTCATGTTCTGAAAGCGAGTCAAAGAGGAACCAAACTAGCACTACCTCTCTAACCAATTCTGCAAAAATAAAAATCATGAGCAAAATCAACCAGAAAAACCCCAAAACCAGAAGAACCCTAAAAGCCCAAATTAAAAAAACATTGTCTTTGAGAGAAAAGCCTTCCGGGGACTGGATCTGAACGGAGGGTTAAGCAGGAAGAGGAAGAAGAAGAGGCGGAGGCGATGTAGAGGTAAGGCCGTCCATGGCCTGGACGGTGTTCTCTTTCATGGCGTCGCCGTGGTACTTGACTACACTGGTCTTGGCCCTGAACCTCTGGATGAAGGGTAGGGATTCAGAGAGAATCTAGGGAGGCTGCAGGGTTTTGAGAAACAAATTTATGGGAGAGATGGAGACAAAGAGAAAGGGGATTTTGTTGGTAAAGGAGAGAAAGAGAATGGGAGAGCGAACGAGCAGAGATGGGAAAAGAGAAAGAGAAGAGCCATGGAAAAAACGCGAAGTATTTGGCAACCAAGCCAAAAAGAAAAGGAAAAAAATATAACTTACCTTATTCAGACAACACAATTTCTTAACTGTGTTGTTTGAATATCACTCTATTGACTATTCAGCTATAGGGTTTGGGCATTTGAGAGGGAAAAGCCTAAAACTTGTTGGAGGGAAGTCTGAAATTTTTGCTAGGGTTCAATATAGAAAATTTTCATCTTTTCAGACGACATTTAAGTGTCGTCTGAGTCTGACCATATCTTCAAAATGAAACAAGCATGGTTTCTCATTGTATTCAGACAACACATTTAATTTATGTGTCGTCTGAGTTTAGTCTGAAACACTCAGACGACAGAAAATGACCATTCTGTCGTCTGAACTCTGTTGTCTGATAGCTTTTTTGGCATAGTGATTACAGATTTTATCTTAAGTGCAGGTTTGGTGGCAGATTAAATATAGCATTGAAGAAAATAACAAGATTTACTTTTCTTAGTTACTGTTTGATACTATAGACAATGAGGTAAGTAAACTGTAAATAGTTTTGGATATTAGTTTATGCCTTCTTTCATTGCTTGGATTATATATAATTGAAATGGTGAATAACTGAATCAATGTATTGTGTAGGTTGGAGTTGCGTTTTCCATGGTTTACATATTTGGAGCTCCGGTCATGTTTGTTGGGTGTGGGCAGTGCTACACACACCTCAAAAAGTTGAATGTAAAATCAATTGTGAAGACTCCTTTGGTTAGAATGCTTTTGTTCTTTTAATGTTGGTTTGGATGATTGGGAAATGCTCCCTTTTTACATTTGAAGTTTATAGTATGAGTTCGATTAATCATTTGATGTTTGCAATCAGTTTTGTTTCCAATTAATCAATGTTCATTAGGTAAAACTGAGCATTAATAATGCACAAAATTCAGGAAATGAAAATGATCATACAACCGATTTTAATAAATGGCAATCCAATGTTGTCTCAATACACACAATTTGGGTATCTATAGAATACATTTGTATATATCACACAATGGTTTTACAAAAATTATATCTTCTCATTTACAATCACACAACTGTAAAAACTGAACTACGTTGTCCAAAACTAAGTCTTACAACGACCATACTCTACAACTGAAGTGTGAGAAGAAATCAGACGACAGTGAAATTCAAAAAAATGTTGTCTGACTAAGCTTTCCAACAACAGTTTGGAAACAAGTTCTGTTGTATGAAGCATGCACCTGCCATGCGCAGCATGGCTGCAAGGCAGCTGTGCCTGGCATCTGCCTAGGGAAGGCACAACGCTGATAACAAAAAAATGTTGTGTGTTTGTAAGTCATACAACGGTGTAGAACCGTTGTGCCATTTTTCATCACACAACGTGTCGATACACAACGGACATTGTCCATATCCCACAACGGAAAATGTCTGTTGTCTGTTTCGTTTTTTGGCCTAGTGCTTCAAAGTTCTGGCGTGAGCTGATGGAGGCTTTGGGCACTCAGTCTCAGTTTAGTACCGCATTTCACCCGCAAACAGATGGGCAAACGGAAAGGACCATTCAAACATTGGAAGACATGTTGAGAGCTTGTGTTTTGCAATTCAAGGGGAATTGGGATAATCATGTCGCATTGATAGAGTTTGCGTATAATAACAGTTATCACTCCAGCATTGGCATGGCTCCTTATGAAGCCCTTTATGGCAAGCAATGTCGTACCCCTCTATGTTGGAATGAGATAGGAGAAAGGAAACTTATTGGTCCAGAAATGGTACAAATTACGACTGAAAAGATTAAAGTGATCAAGGAAAAACTTAAAGCGGCTCAGAGTAGACAAAAGAGCTATGCAGATAACAGAAGGAAAGATTTGGAGTTTCAAGTAGGTGACTGGGTATTCTTGAAGCTATCTCCATGGAAGGGTATTGTAAGATTTGGGAAACGCGGGAAGCTATGCCCTAGATACATCGGACCGTATGAAATCACGGAGCGGATTGGTGCAGTTGCTTATCGTTTAGCACTACCTCCAAAATTATCCAAAGTACATGATGTCTTCCATGTCTCCATGCTTCGCAAGTATGTTGCTGATCCCTCTCATGTTCTACAAGGGTAACCTATCCGATTGAGGGAAGACTTGACATATGAAGAAAAACCGGTTCAAATACTTGATAGGAGGGAGCAAATACTCAGGAACAAAACTATACCCTTGGTCAAGGTGCTTTGGAGTAATCATATGGTAGAAGAAGCTACTTGGGAACCAGAAGAGCAAATGAGACGGTAATTGGACAGTTTACTCAGTATTTGGACGGTAATTGTCGAATACTAGAATTAACGATTTACTCACTATTTGGACGGTAATTGTCGAATACTTTCAATTTTTACTTTTTATCAATATTTTAGTGGCCCTAAAAGTTGACTTTTTGTTCGGGTCAAAATTTGAGGAAATGTTCTTCATGAAAGTTGTAGAAGACTTTTAACCGAACGCGTGCATATGTGGTGCATAAAAATTGGACTTAGTATGTGAGAGTTATGGCCAAAAATGTAGAAGTTACTGTTCATGGTAATTAATATATATATGGAAGTTACTGTCGGTAGATTTCCATTTTCGGAAAATCTACCTAGCCCCGGTAACTCTCTCTTCTCCTTCCCCGACTCTTCCTCCCTTTCGGCCCGATCTTCCCCCTTTGATTTCTTCCCCCTCCGGCCGACCCACGACGCAATCCGGCTATCCCCAAGCTCGTCTCCTTCCCCTTGTCACGTCTGTGGAGGTATTTTGTGGAGATTTGGCCGGAGGAGCTCGATTTTGAGCGGGGAAATTTATTGTAGTAGTTCGCCATTATTGTCGATTTCCGGCGATTCCGGCCATCTCCGGTCACCGAACCGGCGTCGAAGGCTCAGTTTTCGACGGAGATCATTTCGCCCTTAGCCTCGAGCCAAGATTTGCTGTGTAGAGGCCCAATCGATAACCTAGGGTTCTTGAATTTCTGGCGTTATCTTCGCCGGCCAAATTCGACCACTTCCATGTAAAATTGGGATGTGTTGTAGTTGAGAAAATTAACCAATCGGTTGAGTTGTAGCTATACATGGAATTTGGTAGCCGGTGGTGGAGGTTGGTACCGGCGCGTGGCACCCACGCGCCGCCACTGTTGGTGGCGCGTAAGACTGTTTTTGGCCGGACTTTGACTTCTGTTGTTGAGATAATTAATCAATTATACATCTAGTTTCATAATTGCAGCTTTGGGATAGAATTGGAGATGGAATGAATATGAATTTTGATGTTGTTCAAAGGTGGAATTGTTAATTGAATTGCGAGGAATCCATCCATCAGATTTCCTTGATTTGGCCCTAAAGCCCATACCTTAAGGGAATAGCATTAGTGAAGAAGATTGGGAGGTTTTGGACAAATAAAGATATTGTTAGGGTTTGGTTTCATTTATCGTAATTTAGTTTCCATCCAGTAATTATGGGTTTACGAACGTTATATTGTACAGGACGTGACGAGGATTCCCTCGAGGAGGGTTCGGATCGACGGCAGGCTTAGCCATACACTGTGAGTGGACTTTTGTTTTCGAATAAGTGATGCATGCATTTATTTATTAAAGTATGTTCTATTTGATTCACATATTATTTTCCGAGCATATAAATTTGATTGCGAATTATCTCGTGGATTTGCTTCTAATGATGATTTTTGTGAAGTATTTATGATTTAGATCGGCTGTGAATTTTGGTTATTAAGTTGTTATGCTCGGATTCGAATTTATAATTGATGTTGATTTTCGACGAATTGTTCTTGATGTGGTTTCCGGATTTATATTATTTATATTATATTTATATTTGTCGATTTGAGATTTTATCTTCGAAATGAGATTTCGGTGGAGTAAATCTCCACATTTATTTATCAACTTTCGAATTTGGCATTGGGAATGCCTTAATGATAACCTAATTATTCTTTTAGCGTGTGGGACACGCTGTTGGTTTATACAACTTTTTACGAGAATTTCCGGGTAAGGTTAGGAATCGTACCCGTGTTTTCTTTATTCATGGGACATGGGGAAGCCTTAAGGATTTATTGGATTTTAATAGTTTTTACCCACCATACCTGGGTAGCTATATTTTATTGCTAGCTAGCCTATTAGTACTCCTCCCTGCTTATTATGTGTTTGTGGGTGAGTAAGAGCAGAGCATGGGATGCTCCAGAGTGTGGGACACTCCGACCCGAGCCTGGGAGGCTCCCTTCTTTCGTATGGTGAAATTTCTTCCCCATATTTTATTATTACTTGACTAGCGGGGCTAGTCCGATTTCTTTTAACCAACGGGGCTGGTATGTTTTCCATGAGTTTTGAATTTAAAGGAATACGTTTTATAAATGTTGCATGCATCGAGATTTTATAATTTAAATTTGTGGGAAAGTATAAACTTTTCTTCCTTATACTTCTTTATTTTGTCCACTCATGCTAACGTTTTATGTACTTTTCCCCTGGGCCCTTTGGTTTCAATTGCCCAGATCGCAGCGCTTTGCCATCTATCCACAGTAGGTTATTTATTAACCTACTTCATGTATTATATTTCGAGCGTGTTCTTTAGATTGCTCTGATTACTTTAAAAAGGGTGGATTTATACGTTTGTATAATTATGAGTGTATGGGAGTTGTATAATATTGGAGGAAGTTGAAAGATTTGATTTGCTGGGTTGTAAATTATATAGGTGGTTATGTTTGTGTAGTACGATGTTTATACTCGGAAATTTTCAGATTGTTGCTTGGAAGCAGGGTGGCTTCAAGCATAGAAATTTATTATACTTAGAAGTGTTTTCAGCAGGTTTAGGGTTGTCCATTTTTATGGGAAGTTCTGTCGAATTTTTCCGAAAAGTGGGCCCCGCAGGTCCATCTTGGAGTTAGGAAGGTAATTCCGGGGTGGGTCCTGACATCTTATTGCTTGCAAATGGGTCTATCGAATTAAATATAATGCTTATGGTTCTATTAAGAGGTATAAAGCTCGCCTTGTTGCCAACGGCTTCACTCAAGCTGCTGGGATTGATTATCATGATACTTTTTCGCCCACAGCAAAGATGATTACTGTTCACTGCCTCCTTGCCATTGCTGCTTATCCAGGTTGGTCTCTTCACTAGCTTGATGTTAATAATGCTTTTCTTAATGGTGATTTGCAAGAAGAGCTGTACATGTCTCCTCCTTCAGGTGTTCGGCGACCGGGGGAGAATTATGTATGTCGCCTTAACAAGTCCTTATATGGTTTGAAGCAAGGATCTCATCAATGGTTTGCCAAATTTACATAAGCAATTCTTGCTACCGGATTCACTCAATCAAAGACTGACTATTCTCTTTTTGTTCAAAAGGTTGGTAATTCCCTCACATTATTATTAATTTATGTTGATAACATCCTCATTACTAGGAACAACCTTGACTCCATCAAAGCTCTCAAACAATTTTTTCACACCCGCTTTCGCATCAAAGATTTGGGTGAACTGAAATACTTCCTTGGACTTGAGATTGCTCGTTCAAAAAAAGGCATTTATATATCTCAACGCAAGTATGCTTTAGAAATTATCAAGGATACCGGATTTTTGGGTGTAAAGCCAATTGATTTTCCCATGGAAGAAGCCAAATTATCAAATAAAAGTGAGCTACTTAAGGATCCGGCTGCATATAGATATTTGGTTGGACGGCTTATATATCTTACAATTACAAGACCCGACATTACCTATTCTGTTCATGTTCTTATTAGATTCATGCATAAGCCGCGTCAACCTCATATGGCTGCTACACTTCGGGTTGTCAGATTCTTGAAATCCTCTCCTGGCCAAGGTTTGCTTTTAAGTCCAATCGCAATTTGAATTTGAGAGCTTTTTGTGATCCAAATTGGGTGGGTTGTCCTAGTACTCGCCGGTCTACTACTGGATATTGTGTTTTCTTAGGAGATTCTTTGATCTCATGGCATACCAAAATACAAAAGACTATCTCATTGTCTAGTGCTAAGGTCAAGTATAGAGCAATGGCTGGTACATGTTGTGAACTCACTTGGCTACAATATTTGTTTGCTGATTTGCATATGCCTATTTCTAGACATGCTATTTTGCATTGTGATAATCAAGCAGCTCTACACATAGCCGCAAACCCAATTTTTCATGAGAGAACATGTAATATTGAAATGGATTATCATTTTATTCGAGACAAGATATTGAATGGTTCAGTAAGCACCCGACACGTTGGTTCTTTACAACAGTTAGCATATGTATTCACAAAGGCATTGGGCCAAGACAAGTTCAAAGCCTTGTTATGCAAGTTGGGAGTGCTTGATATTCACTCTCCAACTTGAGGGGGAGTGTTAAGAAAATTATGTAATTAATATTGTAATTATGTATATCTTTAGGAGATTATTTGTAATATTCCTTGTATCCCTAACTTGTAGAGATTGATTTGTTGTACAAGAACCTAGTCTGTATATAATCTTCTGGTATCAATGAGAATATTATTCCACATCAAATATTTTTCTGACAGGAACCCCACTTTTTATTCTGATCGTGCTCGACTGGATTGTCTGGGTAAGGTTTCGATCCATTTCTTTATTCTCATCTATGGAATGAACCTTATATTACCATGATGGCTAATCGTTTTGGACAATGTGAGAGGATTGATGAAGCTACTCTAGATTGTCATAAATACTAATTTGCTAAAGTATGTGTGAAAATTTCTCTTAGAAGAGCACAGCCTCATATGCTTCATGGGGGAGTGCTAGGCTCACATTCACCTTGAGTACTGTATCAGCCACACTCACTTCTCTACTTGCCACGTGTATGAGGAGAAGTTCTTAGAAAATATGATCTTTCAATTTCCATCCTTTGCTCCTCTTCAAGTTATAAAATAAAAATTACAAACTCTTTATCTTCTTCTCACCCGGTAACAAACTAACAACTCAATCCAATTTATCTTTTCAAATATTAAAATTTTTTTGTTCCTTCTCTAGTACTCCATCTTCTCTCTCTCTCTCTCTACAGAAATCTCTTACCCAGAAATGGAGCACCTTGATCTTCACATCGAGATAGCTGAACTTGATATCAAATATATATTTAGAACTTGATCCGAGTACCTTGATCTTCAAATACAATCTGGTCTGGAATAATTTTGTTGTATCTTAGGCTCTTAGCAATCAAATCTTAAATATAGATTGAATCCTACTTGCAAAAAACAACCTCCTGCAACTAAATTGACATAATCATCAAGTTAATCCAAACAAGCGTTTCCTTAATCTCCTTCTTTCCAAATCTTCAATCTGGATATGACCAAAAGACCAGAAAAACATTTAACAAATTACATATAAGTCATTGACAAAAGATAACTTAACAAATACATCATTTAAAGATTGAATTAAATATATAAAGACTAAATCTTACAAATAAGTACAATTTACTCTTCACTTGCCACATGTCATGAGTCAATTTACTTTTTTACTCTTAACTATTTCTTTTGATTTCTAATCCCTATAAGGATTAAATCTTACAAATAAGGACAATCTGCTCTCCACTTGCCACATATCATGAGTTAATTTACTTTTTTATCATTAACTACTTCTTTTGACTTCTAATCACTTTATGTTACTTTTTTTTTTCCTAAGAATAATCTCTTTATGTTACTTTGTTGCCATGTGTCAATAAGACATTTACAATTCCAATCTTCATGCATGGATAACTAAAAAATGGAAACAAACGACTCATAATTTCTTGCAATGCAGATTGCATAGCAGCCTAAACAATAGCAGCACTAATAACAAAGCAACCAAAATCAAAACGCAAAACCATATATGGTGAGACACAAATTGTAAATAACTATGCCAATACCATTCAACCTATTGGCATACGCGCATAATTTACAATGATTGAAGAGTACTTGTGAACCAGAAGATTCAAGCCAATTCCTCTACCATTGATTTACCATAATTTTCCTAAAGTTTTCAGGATTTTAAAGTAGCACCTGTTCTTGCTCTTCAATTTCAATTTTGAATCCTATTTCTGATCATCATGAAGTGGGTCTGGGTTGTTAACAATACCAGAATCAGGGGAAACAAAATAAGAATAAGAAGCAGTACCTATAGAGGCAAAGACACAACATTTGAATCAGACAAGCAAAGTTGATTAAACTCGACCAAGGAAGAGTTCATACTCAAGGATAACAGAATTGAATAGAGAAACCCAGAACAGCCGCCGGAAACCACAAACATAGCGACAAAGAACGCTACCCAAAAACACCAATTGTTCAAAACACCAGCAAAACCAAAAACTAATTATAGCACGAGGTGGAGCACAACGAGAGGATAAATTTTCCTACCTCATACACCGCCGGTGATTGCCGGATTAGCCGAAAAATTCCCAGAAACCGACTGAAGATTCAGGCTTCACTCCGTCGTCGCATGGGAAAGCCGAGACCAGAAATAGATCAGTGCTAAGGAGACGAACCAGACACCGGTGGTCCGCAGTCATTTGGTCTCTGGAAAAGGAAATTTCGGTCGGGTCTTCTTCCAGGTCGCTGGGTCTCGAAAATGGGTCGAGTTGTCTTGATGCTTCTTTGGTTTGGGGTGTTTGTAATGAAACTAAGCATTTTTGTCTTTTTTCATTAAAATCAGGAGTCAGGCTTGCATCATTTGGATTTGGGCCTGAGCTCATGTCCTTATTTGTATAAATCTTTTTGAAAATAATTTTTTTGTGTTTACATCTTTGGTCATGTGCTACTATGTAATTTTCTATAAAAAAATTACCCACCCAATGCTGCGCCTTCGTCTTTGATCTCATCAAAAAGGCAAAAAAAAATCCATCTTCGTCTTCAACCTGCAACCTGCCGCCACCACCAACCTCTACCTCTTCGCAACCTCTGATGATCATCACCTAAAAATTAAAGCAAAACTTTTAACTTTAGGGTTAGCAGGAGGCGGCGACTGAGGCACAGAATAATTACAGGCTCATCTCTTCTTCTTGACTCATCACCTTGGTCGCCGTTGGCATCGACGGCGTTTTAAGCGGAGGCAGCCAGGAGACTGCTGGGGTGGAAGGTGGCTGTGTCAGTGAGGACCTCGGAGAAGTCGAACCGTCGAAGCTGGAGAGGGGGTAAGAGAAGATAAACAGTGCAAGTTGATGAGTGAGTATATATTTAATTTTATTTTCTAACTTATAGAGGGGTAAAGAATGGAAATTGAAAGTCATATTTTTTAGGAGGGTTCTCTCCTCTCACGTGGCAAGTTAAGGAGTGAGTGTGGCTGATACACACTCGGGTGAGCGTGAGCCTAGCATCCCCCATGTTTCATGTACTGGCTAACCCCTGTGATAATGTCTCAACACCGATTCATATTCATTATGAAACCCTTTTTTGAGACATGCTTCTATTATGGTCTGCTAGAGGTGCTCTTGGAGACTGCCTGGAGCATACTGAAGATCATTGCTTCATTATGATGGATCGACTTTAGAAAGAAGACATAACCTATCCTGCTAATATGCAAGGTATTGCTAATTTGGTTTCCAAATTACCCTTTGGAGTCATGATTGTCTTTCCATAATCTCAAGCTGCTTCAGCCTCTCATTTCCATGACATGCAAGGTGGTGATTTTGCTCAAGATGCTTATGATGAAGCTCTCATGGATGGCAAACTGCTCAAAGAAGGAGAAACACATCCGGCTCTCAACTTAGATTTTATAATTCTAAAGAACTTCCAATCTTGATTTTTGCTGAGGCAGCTAGTGGTGGAGCCTCTAATCTTGATTTCCCACTAAGGCATGGTCTTAATATGATTGTAAATGAGGAAGAAAATCGATCTGGACCAACTCAGTACACTCAGGTACCTCCTAATGAAGTTATTACAATATCTTCTGATGATGAAATATATGAATTCTGTTCAAAGGCTGTTATTATTCTCGGTTCAGATTCTTCTAATAGTATGCATTCTGAATCTGCTGATAATGATCCTATTCTGCCTCTGCGCTTTGATCATGACTACTGTGCTCAAACGTCTACTCTTGTTTCTTATTACCCTAATGACATGCATGATCTTATTGATTATGGAATTGCAAAGCCTGATCCGCTTATCCCTGAACATTACATTTTAACTGCAGGAACAGAATCAAGATTATGTTATGGAAGGGAAAGAGAATATGGATGAGAATTTTGAGCCAGCCCTATCTGATCATGGCCTTCCTAACCAAGAGGATCTTGAGCATGCTGCCATAGCTTCTCCTCCAACCAATAAAAGTCCTAGAAAAAGCAGCAGCAATTTTTCTGACAAGGAAGCAAATGATCACAATGCCTCCTCTAATGAATCATCTGCTTCTGCAACAGCTGGAAAATGAAGATAGCAGGATGAAACTGTAGGGGCTGTGCTAAGGATCGTTTTCTTAGCCAAGCCCTCTTTTCGCAAAAAAAATTGTCTTTGGATATTTTTTGTATGTTGGACACTAAGCTAACTGCGACTGCTGCTACTACTTTAATTTCTAAGTTCCTTTTAATCATGCTATGTTTATTGAATCATCTGGGCAATGTGGTGGTATTTTGCTATTTTGGAATGATGATGGTTTTGAGCTTACCCCTGTTCTTAAGCATGATAGACATATTCATTGCAAATTTTTAGATACTTCTAACAATAATGCGTACGTAATTACCTTTCTCTATGTATCCACAATTCCACATAAACATTTACAACTAAGTTTATGGAATGAACGTAGAAATCTTAAACCTAATGATTCTATGCCTTCGATGCTTATCGGAGATTTTAGTTGTATTCTTACTCTTAATGGGAAGCTTGGGGGTGTTCAACGAGTTACCTCTTACATGATTAATTTTATGAAATGATTGTGGATTAGTTTCCCTACCCACCGTAGGAAATCAATATACTTGGAGCAATAATCAAGACTTGCCACGACCCATAGCATGCAGAGAACAAAATGACATTTGGAAAACCTGGTTCTAAAAATCCTAATGAACTAATTAACAACACCCACACCCCACCCCCCACCCCCCAAAGGTTCAAAAGAATCATAACCAAACAATTAAGAAGCTCTCAATCGACAAAAACAAAATTAATAACAACAGTACCTGATCACAAAAACATTCTTCAAAAATTAAATCAAGAAACTTATGACATTGAGGTTTACCAGTCTAATGTCTACTGCAATCTGAGTCTTCCTGGTTGGGATCGAAAAGGATCTGGGTCGTAGACCTAGTTGATCCGGTTTAGGTGAAGTGTTTCTAAGTACGAGCACAATGGCGAGAGAATTCTTCAAATGAAGAAGAAACTAGGAAGGAAGAAAACTTTTTTCCTACAAGAAGACTTGCATCCTAGAAGAAGATGAAATGTTATTTAGTAAAATGCGTCGTTATCATAGAAGACGTGAAGAAGAATCCTCCAAAAATTTTCCATTTCTGAACGCAAAAGTCACTCATGTTTTCCACTCAAAAACTCGAGTTCAATTTCTACAGCTAGTGCAGATAACTTGAGATCCAAGAAGGAAAAAAAAAAAAAAAAACTGAGAACACACATTTGATCTCAAGAAAAATTAAGAGGAACCTTCAGGTAACTGATACAAAACTGACAAGAAACTGGTTCATATATATTACATTTTACAAATTACATGATCACACATTTCGACCTTGTAAAAGAATAAAATTCAAAATCAATATAGCAACAACAAACTATAAGAACAAATAAATACCACTTTATGTTTCTCACCCATATGTAGCTTCACACATCCACATTCCAAATAATCATATTAACATCTAGCTTGGACACGTTCATTTATTGATAACCTGAGGGAGAAACAGTCCTGGCTTAGGATGGGAAATTGATTTTGATTTTGATTTTTTGTAATTTTTTTTTATCTGAAAACATAAGGGATGGATGCAATAAGATAGGCTCTCGCACCACTTAAGAGTTCAAGAAGATGCTTTGGTAATTGGATTAAATGCAAGCTGCTCAGCACAAGTTAGCACTTCATGGGGACCTGCTTCCTCACGACCAACACCCAAAAGGTCGAGGTAATACTGGTAATGGGAAACAATGTTGTTCATGGCGTCAATGTCGCCCTGGCCACAAACTTGCTCCCCATATAGAATATTCATTGTTGCGCCAAATCCAGGAAATCGCTTGGACAATGTGTCATTCTTGGTAGGCTTCCAAGTACCAACGAATGCTTCATGGGCTGAGGGTTGCGATTTCTTGATAGGAGTCATCCACCTCCATATTGCAGCCTGGAAGGCAAGAGTAGCATTCTGCTCAATGTATTCTGGATGGTTCAACAGATCAACCTTCAATGCTTCCCCAGCTGCACCGTAATTGTAGTTCCTAGGATGTGATCAACAAGAGAAACTTCATGAGCATCGTCTATTCAAATTTATAATCTACAATTTATTTTACAACTTCATATGCAACTGGAATAGGTAAATCTGGAATTAACTGAAGTATAAGTTTAAGACATTTCTGTTTGGCCTAGAAAACAGTCACTGTTTTTCTCCACAAGTAGATTGTACTAGCTTGGAATATGTAGCATTTAGCTTGTGAAGTTACTAAGCTAATCTAAAGGCCTATGAGTATCTCAATGAATCATTTCATCTATGAAAACTCTTACTTCTAAAAATGAAAAACATAAAGATCATTTGGTTAGTCATTAAGCAAAAAAAATGGTTGAAAAAACTGAATACACTACAAGGAAATCCTCATTTTTCAATTAATTATACAACAAAAGAAAGCACACAAACCAGTAGATAGGCAAAGCACCACGACCGTAGTAGTCAGCTCCAGGAGAGCAGGGATATGTGTATTTGTAGAAGTCATCACAGTATGACTGCATGGGACTCATTTCCCTGTTATAGCAAAGCCCCCATGCCAATGGTCCTCCAGTGGCCACACCGTAACCACCTAGCATAATCACATCCATTAACGTCATCGATCATAAAAACAATGATATATGCACATATGAGATTCAAAAAGAGCTTAACGTTGTTTCTGCAGTCTACCATTCGTTATGGATAACAAATTTGGTTTGTTATCGTATGACTAGTTTTTCCACTCACAGCCGACAAAATATATCAAGTTCATGAGTCAGGTCTATGAGTTTTGTTTCTAATTTAGCTTTCTAATCCAGCAACCACTGTCCTACTCCTTAGTTTGTTATTGTCATAATTAAAACTACTATTTCTTCAAAATAATCAAAAATTGAGCTTATACCTAGTTTTTTCACAGATGACATATGAAAAGCAACAAAAAAGAACACAGCAAAACTCCAGCAATTTTGTTCTTCATATGACATATGCATCTTTCTCGAAAAACTATGTTGCAAGTAAACACCAATTCCATGTTTCTCTCAAAACCATTCACTCTAACTTAACACACTCCAAATCAAACCTGTGTAATTCTACCTAAACTGGGATCAAATTGAATGTACACAAGTGAGTGTGACTTACAAGAGGTCTTGCTGCCGACGTGTCCGAGAAAAGCAGCGAGCTCCTTCATCTGCGTAAGCTTCCCGCCGGTGGTGCAAAACCCTTGTGGTTCGAAAACCGAGGCGGCGAGAATGAATGACTGGAAGTCCCAGAATCCAACGGCGTGAGCCACCGGCGCGTTCCGGTTTTTGAAGAGCTCCTCGAATTGGTAGGTCTGGAAGACATCGGTAACGGTGAGATTGCAACAGTACTGTGACCACCCCTTACACTCCCACCCTTTGTCGCACACCTTCTTTCCTTTGACCTTCTTCACCAGCGTCGGGGTCGCCGACACCTGGTCGTCGAAGGCATTCACGCATAGTACGCTGAGCAGCACCACCGCCACCACCGCCGCGGAAACCAACGGAGAGGTCTTCATTGGTGGAGAGAATTGGAAGGGGCGGTTCAGATCTGATGGGCTTGGGTTGTTTTTTGGAGAGGAGGGAATTAGTGATTCGGTGGTTCTGTGTTTTGGGTTTTGTCTCAAGGCAAGTGTTGGATGGAGTGTCATTTTCGGGTTAAATGGCGTGCAAGTTTGGGGGAAATGGACGGTGGATGATGGGGGTGTGGGGTTAGGGGAAGAGAATAGCTGTTTGAGGTTTAATGGGGGAAACAGGCTGGAAATATTTTGAAGGGGCTGACCCCATGAAGCTCCACCGACAGCGGCAAATAAGGGTGAAGTGTCGGTTCTGCCCTTCTTGGCAGACTGCATTGAATAATGAATATGCCACCTAAATTAATGACATGGTACATTACAAGAAATAAAAACAAAAAACCCAAAATCATTTCAAACTACTAGAAGGAATATAAAAAAATCATATATATCTACATCTACAACTACATGCGTCATGTTCATTCGTTAATTTTTTTATTTTTTTATTTTTTAAGAAAGGATTGAAACGTTAATTTTTTTTTTTTTTTTTAAAAACTAGATTACATCATTAAAAAATTACACGAAATAAGTTGAATTAATGACACGATTTAAAGTCAACTTGCAAACTAGCAAATCATCTGCTTAACTATTTTCTACTCGTCATTAAAAAAAAAAAAAAAAAAAAGTATGATGATGATTATTTTGAACCAAACCCAAATCTGGATGCTAATAGATATATTCATCTAAAACCAGAATAAGCCGTTACATACCATTCCACTTCCATGTAAAGCCAGATATATTCATCTAAAGCCAGACTGCATTGAATAATGAATATGTCACCTAAATTAACGACATGGTACATTACAAGAAATAAAAACAAAAACCCAAAATCCTTTCAAACTACTAGAAGCCCAGAAGGAATATGTATTAACAATATATATATATATATATCTACATCTACATCTACATGCATCCATCTTTTTTTTTAATCAAGGAAATAGTATATTCATTACAAACTAGAATAGGCTGTTACATACCATTCTGTTGTCATTTAAGGACATAGACAAACAAGAAGATAGTGGTAGCACCACAAGTGGTACATAGAAATAGGCCTACTCGTTATACATTCAAATACGTAGAGATAGCGGAAATCCTCATTCGGTACTACTTCAGAGGCGTTAGAGAGACATTGGGTGCATATCAGTGCTTAGGTTCCTAGATACAAGGAAATTATTATATATGACAAAGCTAAAACATAGTAAAGGCCTAGAGCAACAATCCCAACCCAAAATAGTAAGCCCAAGAGCATCCAAAGGAGTAGTCCAACTCCAGAGCCCATCAAGCCAGTCTGGTCTCAGCCCATCCTCCCCTGACGACATCTAATACGCCATAAGCCCTCCGCCAGAATCGCTCTGTTCCAACTCGTGCCTCCCCGATCTAAGTTGCCGCAACTTCCTGCCACTTCGACCTAAACCTCGCCACAGCACACGCCGGCCTGAAACACGCCAGTCCACTGCCTCACCCTTTGCTCACCGTCAATGCAAAACCCATGCCGTCTGTATTAATCAGCACAACCACGTCGTCGGTCGAGATGCGGCCAGAAAACACAAGCCGAAAGCTTTCTGCGACTACTTCGAGCGCAACCACCCATGTAATACCCTGGAAATTCATTATTAATTTCTAATGATTTTTTAGAAATTATTAAGTTGATTGTTGGGACGATTTCCTGGTTCGAGAGTGGAGCGAAAGTGTTTCGGACGAATAATTACTCGAAAACGCTTTATTTTGAATGGGTTAAGGGTTGACTTTTTATATATTAGGATTCTGTGAAAACTTCCTTCATGGAAATTGTAGAGCGCGTCGATATGAGTGCATGGACATGTGGAACGTGAAAATCGGAGTTCGTATGAAGAAGTTATGATCAACGAAAAAAGTTTCTATTTTTGTTAAATAGGAAAAAAATCCGAAAATATCAGAAAATACCAAAACTTTCCATTTTTGGAAAGCTTTCTCTCTCTTCTTTCCTGAGCCCAAGTCAGGGACAGATTTTCGCAGATCGATTTCTTCCTCCTCTAGCCACCGTTAGCTGCTACACAAGTTGCAATAGCTTCGCCTTACCTTCCTCTTGAAGTCTGTGGTAGCATCTGAGCATGAAACAAGGGGAGGAAGGCACAGCAAGGAGGCAAAGGATGGCAATGGCACAGTGTCGGACCCAAGTCAGAACTCACAATTCCAGCTACCATAGGCTGCGATTCTCGAGGGCTTTTGGAGCCCAGAGGACGTAGAAGCTTTCTCTCAAGGTGGCTTACAACGATTCAACTTGTGGTGATCAAATTTTGAAGATTGGGGTTCTAGGGTTCATCGATTTTCTAATTTTTCGAGGTAAATTCCGACCAAATGGCTTTGATTCAGACTTTATGCTAGTTATGAATGTTGATATACATGTTGAGAGGAAGAGTTTGGCATAGGTCTCGTCACCTAATTCGGATGTCGGCGATGGTTCTGCCACTTTCTGTGGCGGCAATTTTCAATAGCTTCCAGCCACCTCAGGGGGAGTTTCTGCCCCCTCACTGTGACATACTCATTGATACGAGCATTTCGATATATAGTTTGTAATTTTTGGAAATCGTATGAGCAAGTTATGATTTTTAGAGTTTTTGGTTCGATCGGTTTTTGATCCGTGAGGATTCGGCCGTCCAATCGGCTTGTAATTTTGATATATTGATCGTATAAGTATTCTGGAGACCCAAGGTGGTCTTGGATGAAGTTTCACCTCGATTGGCATTACTTTCGGGATTTTAGTGCAAACGGGGTTCGAACTTTAATCGTTTTCGATTCGTGTACTAAATTAAGATCGTATTGTACTTAGGAGACTGACAGAGCGTGTTCGATACCTTATCTGCTGTAAGAGAAGACGCAACAGGATTTAGAGGTGAGTAAATCTCACGTGGTTCATTTACGAACAAATTTACTTAATATTCGGAATTAATTGATAATTGTAAATTGTTTTCGGAAATGAATATTTATTTTAAATAATATGAACTCGATCGACTACGGTTCATAGAATTGCGGTTCACAGGTATAGAAAATGGATTTTAAGTATAAAAATGAGTTTCTCGATGTTTTTGTGATTGTGATCTATAGTTGGTATTAGTGGCATTCTTGTGTGGATGACCACGTGTGTGTATATATATATATATATATATATATATATATATATTGATGGAGTGACATTGTGATGTGCGTATGAACTGTGAATAATTCAGAATGTTGATTTGTGCGTTTACTCTTTATGGTAATACGTTATATCTTGGAATTGTTGATTTTGTCGTGTTGAAAGAGTAATCGAATTTTGGTAACATTGAGTCATGTGGACTTTTAAATGTTTGATCTAAGGATCTTTTATCACATTGCTGATCGAGGCAATCATAAATATCGTAGGTTTGAACCTTGGCTGAGGTGACAGACTACGATTCAGTTAGAACTCTAATCTGTCTGCCATAGTATGACATGGAGGTAACACGTGGTTACTTGTGACTCATGAATACGCATTTTTAAAAGAGAGTTTCAAGTGGTTTCTTTATTTTATTGTCCGAAGAGGGACTTGATTTTCATATTATGGGTGAGTGGAAATAATATGATTTTTATCACTTTAGTGATGTACGTTACCTTAAGGGGTAAGGATGTTGAGTTTTGAAAACGAGTCATGTTGTGAGATCATTTATTTAGAGTTAATGGGTGATCATCGACTGTAGAGTGAGTTGTTTGACTTCTTTATCTATTTTCCTTTTCATTCTAATTGTTTGATTTTAAATTTAATCTCCAGAACTAAATTATATGCAGGGATTACTATTGTTTTAGTTTGTATACTGTTGGTGATTTCCTGAACTAAATTTTCATGCAGGGATTACCAGTTTTCATTTAGGATTATTTGATTTGTCATCAATTGAAGCTGCAATATCCTGTCACAAATGCACAAAGCATGATCAAGATTTCTCTAGGCACATAACTTCTGCATATCATTCCTTCCCAATAATAAACTCTGAAATCAAGCAGCTTAGTAGCTTACCAAAGTTGGACATGAGAGATGGGTGTGCATCTGTAAGTGCCCACCGGAAGAGAGAAATTTTCTTCATAAAATACAGTAACGAAAAAAATTAATAAACAAATAAAGAGAAATGGAAAGCATATCCAGATTTATACAACACCTTAATCAGCAAGTCCTTTGTTTATTCTTCCACATCGTGATGGCAATGGATCAATTATTAAACCTGGAATTAGAACCATTCAATAAGAAAACCAAACTCAATTGCTAAACTAATAACCGAAATTATCAGAGTCAAAATTACCTTCTTGCAGTGATGTTGTTCCAATGAGAAATCCGAAAGTCCATATATATAGGAACCCAAGGCATTTGAAAATGGGGCAACATGAAAACCAGAAAAACGCATTATTCAAACTAAAAAATCTCAAAAATTCATAGAAATGGAACCAAACTACAATTCCCTTTGAACTAGCAATCAACTTAACCCAAAGTAAATTGTACCTGAGACACAAGAAAGAAAATAGGAACGACTAGATAGAAATTGAAGGTTAGACTTTTGATCTCTCGTGATCACAGAACCTACATATAAAATAGAGCATTATTAGCACAGTTGCTCACAGCAATACATGGACTGTAATATCACACTGAGATCCATAAAACCTAAAGTGATTGAGTTTGTTTTTCTTGTAGTTGACAGAATTACAAAGTAGGAGATATTTATACATCATATCCCAGCCATTGAAGAAACTGAAAGTAAAATGAAATCTGCAACTGGACAAAATGGGGGCAAAATAAGATAATGGGTGAAGAGAATTCTGAAAGGAAAATGGGTTTGTACCAGTTTAGGGTTGCACGCCAATTGCTCAAGAAATTGCCCAATGAAGCCCGAACACAGCAAAAATTTTGAGCGGGGGTACTCTGGCATATCTCAAGTTATAAATGAGAGCTGCTGGTCTCACTCATAGGAGAGGGGATGCAAAGGAGCGTACCGGATTGTGGGCTCATACGGATTGGAAGATCAAAATTCTTGCTTGGTTGCATGCAGTTTAGATCTAACTAGGATAGGAGTTTGTTTTCGGGGCTTTGATGGTTAGATTGAGAGAAGATCGTGTATTTGGAAAACCTTTTTCCTTTTTTTTTTCCCCGAGTGTGCGATATAAGCAGTATATACGACAACAAATGCGACATTACTTAAACTCATATAGTAAATAGTTTCATGCTATTATTTAGGAGGTAAAATGTTTATACTCGCGACACTTTAGTGTGTCTATCGCAGAACCAGTGTCGCTAATGCACCTTTTTTTTGTAGTGTGTGTTGATTGTTGTCCTTGAGTCGGAAAGGCGTTTTTGTGATTATTTAGGTTTACTTACATGAGCTTGCAAAAGCTTACCGAGTTTGTTGTTTCAACCCGATGCACTATTCCATGGTGTAGGGGTTATTGTGCAGGTCAGAGTAACAGTCATCGAAGCTGAGGTTTGGTTGCTATTGTAGCTTGGACGTTGAAGTGTACGTTAGTTTTATTCTTTCACTATGCAGTAAGTGTGTTTACTTATTGAATTGTCATTCAGTTTAATTTGTAACCTCTCTGTAGATTAATATGTGACTCTAAAGAACGAGTCTGTATTGATGTTGGTGAGCTCGGTTTGTTTTATCGCTTAATTTTAAATAAAGAATTTTCTAAGTGTTTTCTTGTGCTTGTTAAGTTATCGCGTTTTGGATTCAAATTTCTTTATTGGAAATTCAGGGCATGACAACCCATGGAATGCTCTCAAACCATATTGGATCGAATACTCGTTTGGCATCAGACCCCAAGATGTCGGCTAGGCTGGAGGCTAGCACCAGTCAAGCACTACTGGACGAGGTCGAATACTCAAACGAAAAAGAAACCGGACTTTGGGTTTTTAGGGTTTCTCTTGAGGAAGAGGGAAACGTTTTTTTATATATTTTTCATCTGAATCGGTGTATTCGACCTAAGATGCATCCATCTTGTTCAATCGTTAATATATATATATATTTTTTAAGAAAGGATTGAATCGTTAATTTTTTTTAAATAACTAGATTACATCATTCAGAAAATTACATGATTAATAAGTCAACTTGCAAACTAGCAAATCATCTGCTTAACTATTTTCTACTAAGTCATAAACAAAAAAGTACGATGATGATTATTGAGAAGTTATGCAAACATATTTATTATAAGATTTTTTTGGATTCATGTAACCTATAGGGGTTTTCCTTTAAACGACTTCTCTTTTCTCTTTTAACGTTCCGCAAAAAAAGGATCTAGAGTTCAGAAGTAAACAGTTTCGGTTTCTTGGCTTGTCTGACAATGCCTCCCCGCTAGCGTTGGCCTCCGGCCTCATCGATGTGGTTTGGAGGTTGCCAGACAGGCTGCTATGTTTTCTCCGGTGGTGGGTGAGTCGTGTTCTCTTCCATCTTCTACCTGAGTTGGTTGCAGCTTCAGGGCGACTTTAGAGTTCTGACTAGAGATCTTTTTCTCTCGTTTTGTTATTCCTGATTGGGTTGCTTGCTGGAGGTTAGGGTTTTCTGTTTTTGAATGGTGGGTAGTCATGGGTGGTAGATCAGAACAAGTTTTTTGATTTTGATCTTTGGCAAGGGGTGGTGGTGTGCGGTGGACTTCTGGCGAAGGCATGGATGTTGGATGCAGTCTGGGTGGGAATTGTGGAATGGTGGCTGGTGAATTTCAGATTATTCATGTATGCTTGGATCTGGCCTGAATATCTGATGATCGCTATCGACAGTCCTCTACTGGCTTTACTGGGAAGTATGGTGGTTCACGAGGCTCATCATCATTATTATTAGGGTTTTTGTTTAGGTTTAATCAGTCCCTCCTCCTTTGAGTGTGGGTGTTGGTGGTTTCTTTAGGGTTTTGTTTTGGTTTTTTAGGTTCTTGTTTAGGTTTTATCAGTCCCTCCTCCTTTGAGTGAGGGTATTAGTGGTCTGGACTAGTGGTTGTGCCATTGTTATGGTGTCAGCTCCAATGACTAGTTGTTTTAATTTTGCTGTGTTCTTGTAGTCAATGTAATGGGGAGCTGCCCCTACACATATACTGGCGGTATTGGTATATGGTGTCGGAAGGGGTTAGTCTCTTCTTGAGGTTGATTATAAGGATGTATCGGAACTCTTGGAATAAGTTGATGTTTGTGGTTAGAGTTGGGCCCATATCGGCTCATGGTATCTGTAACCACCGATTCTATATTTTGGGTATGAGTATGTCCTCTTCTCTATTTAGAGTAGTTAGGATTTTACAGTGTCATTCCCATCGCTGTAATCTTTTGGATTAATGAAATTTCTTTTATTCTCAGAAGAAAAAAATAATAATAAAAAGGGTTTTACTCTAGTACTCTTCTTGGCACACTCCAATATATATCACCTAATTCTATGTTATAAAGAAATCATACGATGATATTAATATCATAATTGGTGTACCAAAAAAAAAATTAATGGTAGAACATCGCATTAAGCAAAATATAAAAAAATTAAAATCAAGAGATTGGTCATATTTTAATTGTCACATATTCAATCTCGTGTAATCGTGATATGAAGGAATTTATCCAACCTTCTAGGGGTCAAGGACACCTTTTTTGCTCCATCTTTTCATTATATGAGTCATCTAAAGCTTTGGAAATTTAGAATCAAATCCTAGAGAGTTGGAATGCAACTCACACGCTTGAAGTGATACATCCCGGTTCTCAAATTACCGGTTTACTGGTCATTTGGTTAGGCGTACATGGAGTTGAGGCATAGTTGTCACTGCTTCCGCATTTAGGATCTATCAATCATTTACCCTCTTTACTTTTTATTCTTGTATACCTTTTGTTTTAGAATTGCTCTGATACCAAATTGACAAGACCCTCCTGGATTTCACCCTGAAATCTGAAGTGGCCCTTTGGAGCCCACCTTAGAAAAAATTCTACCAAAAATTTGGTGGAACTTTCTCTAAAAGTTGACTACTTAAAACCTGTAGAAAGACATTTACACTTCTAAACAATCCATCCTTATTCTCCTGGAGCCACCCTGCTCCCAAAATCACAACATTTCCTATTTCACAAGTACAAATCGCAACTTAATAATAATCAACCCACAGGTTATCAGAGCAATTCTAAAACAAAAGATATACAAGAATAAAAAGTAAAAAGGGTAAAGGATCAATAGATCCTACAATGTGGAAGCAGTGACAACTATGCCTCAACTCCATGTACGCCCGACCGACCGAATGACCAGTAAACCGGTAACTTGAGATCCGTGACGTATCAATTAACTGATAGAACCCAACCCGAATCCTGAAATCCCAAGTAGCCCTGTGGGGGCCACTTTTCGAGAAAATCTTATAAAAAATTTGGCAAAACTTGTTCTAAAAATGGACAACCCAAACTTGTGAAAAGAAGTAAAACCACACTTCTAAACATTTACACCCTCAACTCTTGGAGCCAACCTGCTCCCCACAATTAACAACTCCACCACGAGATTTAAATACATCCAAAGATGTCCAAACTGATAATTTAAAAGAGTACTTCCAACAATTCAAATTGACAACAATATCCAGAAATTCTAAATCAAACCAAACCCATATCTTACTACAACAACAAATAACATCTCATGGTTATCAGAGCAGTCTAAGGAAAATAGAAAAAGTACACTAAGTAGGTTAGCAAGTAACCTATGAATGATAGATGACAGCGGTGGTTCTAAGCCTCAACTCCTAATGTCAAACAGCTACACTGCAAACTGGGCATTTGAAAAACCAAGGGTCCCAGGGGAAGGCATTTGAAAAATGTTAGCGTGAGTGGACAAAAATGAATATTTCTTAAGTAATCGAAAAACAAAAAATGACTTTAAACTTTCCCACGTTTATTCCTTCAAAGAGTCCAATGCATGCAATAGTTAGCAACAAAGCATTTCAGAAACAAAACCTTGTCAAATCAGATCAGCCCCGCTGGTTAAAATATAAAAGTATGGGGAAGGAATGTCACCAAACGATAAAGGGAGCCTCCCAGGCTCTTGGCTCAACTCACCCATGAACACATAGTAAGCGGGGAGGAGTACTAATAAGCTAGCTAGCAATACCCAGGTATGGTGAAGAAAATATATCAAAAACCAACAAGACTTCCCTAAAATATCACAAAGGAAAGTACGAGTACGATTCCCAACCATACCCGGAAATTCTCAAGAAAAGGCATATTGGCATGTCCCAGACGCCAAGACACATTCAAAAAGAGAATATCACATCAGAAAGCCAGAACCGGCCCTACGCGCTACCAACAGTGGCAGCGCGTGGGCCGGCCAACCCCTGAACCGTGTATCAATACCTATGCTAAATTCTTCCTTACAACATCTCCAATAACTTTCTCAACTACAACATTGATCAATTTTAAGTTTAAAGGCCGGAATTTACCTAGAAAGCAAAAAAGGGGATTTTGAAACCCTAGAATATCAATCCTTCGATTCGTGCTCCACACTTCAAATTGGACCGAGAGACTTTGAGGGATGGTTGTATGATCTAAGAGCTCAAAGACCCAACAAGAATTGTTGTCGGAGGCGGCAGAAAACTTGAGTTCTAACCAAAAATTTGGAGCGATGGCGCTGCCTTTTTTCTCCTCCTTGCTGCACCTTCCACGGCTCAAACCAAGTCACCAAACTACCCCAGACATGAAGAGGATGAATAGAGCTTTCTAATGGTACCTGTGATTGCAAAAACCGCCGTCGGATGAAGGAGAAATCGGAGGTAGAAAATCCCCGAAAAATCGAGGGAGAGAGAGAGAGAGAAGACTCGCGGGGTAGGTTTCCGAAAATGAAAACCTACTACAATAAATTTCTTCGGGATTGTTGTGCTTTGAATCAATGGGTGCGCCCTTTTCTATTCTGATAGTATGAAATTTTGTGGGGAAATTTTATAAGGAGGGGAGAATTGTTACGCCCCAACTCTCAAGTTACCAGTTTACTGGTCATTTGGCGGGGCGTACATGGAGTTGAGGCATAGTTGTCACCGCTTCCGCATTGTAGGATCTATCGATCCTTTACCCTCTTTACTTTTTATTCTTGTATACCTTTTATTTTAGAATTACTCTGATAACCTGTAGGATGAATGCTATTAAGTTGAGACTTGTACTTGTGAAGTTGTGAAATGGGAGATGTTGTGATTTGGGGAGCAAGGTGGCTCTAGGAGAATAAGAGTGGATTTTTTAGAAGTATAAATGTCTTTCTACAGGTTTTGGGTAGTCCAATTTTAGAAGAAGTTCCACCAAGTTTTTGGTAGAATTTCTTCTAAGTCGAGCCCTACATAGCCACTTCGGATTTCAGGGTGAAATCCAGGGCGGGTCATGTCATGAAGTCTCAGAGAGTTGCTTTCAACAGACCGGTGATGCGTAGTCAAACGTTGTCGTCGGATGGGATGTTTCCATTCATGGAGTATAGGGACAAGGCTCGTGGGCTTGATTGGGACCAAATTTGGAAAAGGGTGAGACTATTGGGGCTGGGTTGATGTCTCAAGGAGAGGTAACTAGAGGTGAGAGGTGGCTAGTGTGGTTGTTTATAGTCGCAGATAGGGAGGATTGACGCTATCGTTTTCAAAAATGAGGCTGGGTGTTCGAATAGGTGGCGGAGGGCTGGGCATAGTGCTGCCATCCATCAGGTTTGCTTGGAGTGGCCACCATACAGTGTGGACCCTAATTTGATCGACTCTTTTTTTATCGGGTTAGGGAGCGAGTGTGAAGCATCTTGGATTATAGCCCAGATGATAGCGAAACAAGTTTAACGGTTGGAGGATCGATGCTTGTATTCCATATTGTAGGATACTTATTGAACCTACTTGTATCTTGATTTCTTTTTCCTCTTTTAAATTGCTCTGATAACTTGTGGGACAAATGTTATAAAGTTTGGGAGTTATATTTGTGTATTTGAGAATATGTTATATTTCGGATTTCAGTTAAATATTGTGGAGTTGTTGGGATTTGGGAGCAGGGTGGCTTAAGGAGAATAGGGTTGGTTTATTAGAAGCGCAATGTGTTTTCTAAAGGTTTTGGGTAGTCCATTTTATGGGTGACTCTGCCGAATTTTCGGTAGAGTTATTCCTGAAGTGGGCCCCACAGGGCCACCTTGGATTTCAAGATAAAATTCAGGACAAGTCATGTCAGAGGCACCCGTTCTGATTTTTCCATTTGCTTATGTTTGTTTTGATTTTCTAATGAGAGCAATATTTGCTATGTTTTTAATGCATTTCTCTCTACATTTTACTTAGTTATTTCCTTAATATTATCATTTCTAACTTAGTTTTCGTTTGTAGGTACTTTTGAGTCTAGAAATGGAAGGCAAGAAGTTATTGAAGAGAAATGAAATTTTCTTGATTGAAGTAGATATATAAATCATTACAGAAGAGAACACATATAAATAGTACAATTGTGAGCAAGCCTAGTTGCTATCATACAATAAGATCACATGTGATTGTTAAAAGAGATGTCAGCTGTGCAGTTCAATATGTGGTGCTTGGTCTTCCTGGTCTACAATATAGCAACTAGCTTTGTCTATTGTACTTGGCTGAGAGAGCACGAGTTGTCTCCCAATTGTCTTATGTTGGAGTTTTTTGTTCTCTTGTGCAGCCTTGTAATCTTATGATTTTCTTCTGATAATGATTTCATCTTATCATCCCCCCGCAAGTTGATGCAAGATGTGAAGCAGTCAGCTTGGAAGTTAGATGACGAGAACTATGCCTTGGAAGACTGTGTGAAATATGTTGTGGCTGAGTTTGGCATAGAGGTTTGAACAAAGCAAAAAAAGGCAGAAAACAAAAGCATGGAACAGAGAGACTAAGCCAAAGTAATATCAAGAGAAGAGCAGGATATACAATCCTAACAAGAAAAGAAGAGAGAGTTTACAAGCATGGGAAAAGGAAACTGTAAACAAAGGAAAATAAAGGATGCGAGGAGAAAGAGGGAATAGAGACTTAAAAACAGAGAAGATGAGAAAGGAGATGGACTAGATTATATTAAAGATGAGTAATGTTTTTGTTCTTTTAGGGTGACGAAGAAGTGATTGCCATGGTAGGTATGAGAAGAAAACCATGAATGAAACCATGAATGAGCAGGATAAAGAGAAGAAGAATGAGATGGAGAAGCTTTTAAAAGAGAGGTAGAAGAAAATAGATATAAGATTGCTGAACAAGATGATGAGGGAAACTCATAACTAGGTGAAGATTGAGGAAACATAGAAGAAGCAAAGCAAAACCATAAGAGACTGACAGAAAGACATAGAGACAGAAACAAGTAAACACAAGAGAAGAGCATGATGCATGGTGCTGTCAAGTAAGAAAGAGAGAGAGATGCTGCGACATTAATGCAAAAGAGAGAGATGTGCAATTGAAATGTGAAAGAAGATTGCGGTTGCAGCTGTGCAGCATGAGGTGGAGTATAAAGCTGGAAGAAAAGCTCATATACCTAAACGTGAAAAAGAAGAAATTTAAAATGGGTGCTTCGTGAGAGAGAAGAATGAGTTGGGAGGAGAGAGTAAAAGAGGAATGTGGTTACTATTCTCCAAACAACAATCTAAGGTTAATGGAAGGAAGCTGTGGAGGAGAAGGGTTGCTCGGATTTGATGGAAAATTGAAACATGGTGCTTCTGCCATGATAATTGAGAATGAAAAACTAAAGTGAAAAATGAAAGATTTTAGCTTGAGCACATAACATGAATTAAACAAGGGAGTTAACAAAGTAGAAATGGAAATTGAACTAGGAGGAAGGATACATGGATGTTGCAATTGGTTTTAGACCTGTGGGTGTATGGAGTAAATTTACTCCATACACCCAGGGAGAGTTTTGGAGTTCACATGATCAAGAGCTGTTAGGCAAATGGCTCTGATACCATGAAGAGAAATGAAATTTTATTGATTGAAGTAGATAAATCATTACAGAAGAGAACACATATAAATACTACAATTGTGAGCAAGCTTAACTGTTATCATACAATAAGATCACATGTGATTGTTAAGAAAGATGTCAGCTGTGCAGTTCAATATGGGGTTGTGCTTGGTCTTCTTGGTCTGCAATGTAGCAACAAGCTTTGTCTATTGTACTTGGCTGAGAGAGCACAAGTTGTCTCCCAATTGTCTTGTGCTGGAGTGTTTTGTTCTCTTGTGCAGCCTTGTAATCTTATGCTTTTCTTATGATAATGATTTCATCTTATCAGTTATAAGCGCAGAAATGACCAAGAAATGGAGAAATGAAGTTTTCCTAGTTCGACTAGGGAAAGGAATCCCAGTTGAAGTAGGAATCTCAAGTCAACTAGGAGTGAGCTCATGGAAATGATGATCGGAAATGAGAAATGAAGAGTCCTAATTGGACTAGGAAACCTGTTTGTATTAGGAATCCTAATGATACTAGGATACCAGGGAAGGCTAGGAGATGTTGTAGCTTCAAGATGACTTAAGATTGTACAAGAATGTTCTAGAATGTCAAAGTTTATGTCACGTATAGATGTGCTTCGAAATGTCCAATTAAAGAAGCCTGGCCTAAAGATTGAAGCATGTGACTTGCATATGAGTCCTTGTCCTTGTCTCATAATGTCTAGAATCATCCATGACGTCTTGGAGGAGTCCTTGTCCCATAATTGTTGCTTTAGCATTGACAATTAAAAGAAATACAGGAAGATTTTGGCAATGCATCAAAAAATGAGAGTTTTGGAGAATATCTACTTCATGTGAATTATGGAAAAGAAAATAAAGAGAATAAATATTGACTCAGGTTTCCTGATTGTATACGAGTTGTATGAAGTCCAAAATGAGGGAAGATACAAGATTATTTTGTCAATGAAGATTACAAAGAAGATTCAAGATTGTTCTCAACTTCTCATGGAATATTTTAATTGGTTGAATGACATCATGGAAGTAGATTTCAGTCTTAATACCTAAGCTAGCCGTGCACTATATATAGGGAGGTTTGTGAAGATGTTATACACACTATAAAATTCAAAATCAAACACACAAACTCGTCCCCTTCTCTGAGCCCCCAAAAATTTTGTTTAATTTTTAGCATGTAATTTTTCGTCAATAAGATTTTCGCAAGGTGATTTAAGTGAAGAAATCGATTTTGGAAATTGTTTTGGTGTCGAGACCACCTATTGGGCCGACAATTTAAGTTTGGGCCAATGTTCTTTCATTTGGGCCTAAGACGAAGTCAAGAATTGATCTAGGAAATTTCCGACAAAAAAATGAATAAAAGAAAAGTTATGAGCTCTGTAGACCCCCGTACTTTTTCTTGTTATTTTAATTTGTCGCATAACGTATGAAATTACGTATTCATAAGGTACGAATGTATTCGAGATTAGATTAAGATTTTGAGGCCATTAAAAGGATTAAGAAATTAGAGAAAATCCAATTTGGGTCTAGGAAACTATTTTTAAAGTATCGAGGCTTAGGACAAGCCCGGAAAAATTTCCCGAATGGATTCGGTGAAGTGTCGGAGAAATAAGGATGTTTGAAGATGTATTTTCGAATTGGGCTTGAGGAAATTAAAAGGAAAATGAAAATAGAGCAGCCCAAGCCCATTGGCCCAACAGGAGGGGCAACTTAGACATTTCATAATTAAATTTGGGGAGAGGTATAAAAGGAAAACCTTCTCTCAAAACCCTAGCTTCTTCCTCATTTTCTCCCTTTCCTTTCTCTCTCTACCCGAGAGCTTCTCTCTCTACCTCTCGCCCGAAATCGCCGCCGCCGCCGTACCGCCGTCGCCGGAATCCCAATCCTCACCAAAATTTCCAGATTTTCTTCTCTTCATCCCCTCTTTCCATTTCTCCAACCAAAATCAAGAAATTTGGCCATCCAACCCTCCAAAAACCTTAGAACCCGAAGCTAAATTGGGGCTTTTTGTGATTTCTTCTTTCCAAGTTCAAATCAAGGTATTATCCATCCTAATCTAGCCTCTATTCCTTCGATCTATACATCTTTCTTATCAAATTCGAGTTTTGATTTCCATTTTTGATTTTTGGTGCATGAACCCGATTTTCCCTAAATCAAGAGGCTAGGCTATGGGTTTGGCAAGGATTTGTGGTAAGGATCTATCCATGCAACCTTGTTTCGAGATTTTTGGTTGTGGTATTGATGTTGGACGAATTTGTAGGTGAAGAAGGCCAATGAGGAGGATTAGGCCATGAGTTTTGAAGAAGAAAGGGTAAGGAATGGGTTTTGGACAAACCCTAGAATTTTTGGAATTTATTTGGTTGATTTTGATTTTGTTGAGATATTGTTGTTGTTGGAAAAATTGTGAAAATTAGATATTTGAAGAGAGTTTAATTAGTAGGATTTTATTGGTCTAATTTTCAAAGGATTGGAAATTGGTGTTGAAAATTTTGGTGATTATTGTTGTGTAGTTTTGGCCAAAAGAAAAAGAAAAGGAAGAAGAAAAGAAATGTGTTTGTTTATGGAAGAAAAAGAAAATGAAGAAAATGGTAAAAGTTTGATTAAATGAGTTTTACCTTGGTAAATTGGTAAAAAAGTGAAGAAGGTGAAAGTAAAGGTAAATTCGGTAAAAAGGAGGTAAAAGGTAAAAGTGTAAGTGTGGAGGTGAAATTCATGGTAAAAGTGAAAAGGTGAAAAAGGAGAAGTAAATTGGTAAAAGTGAAAGTAAAACTTTATTTATAATTATTTACTTATTTATTTTTAATAAATAAGAGATAATGGTAAATAAAGGAATTATTTGGTCAAAAGTCAAAAGTCAACTCCGAGAGTTGACCAAGGTTGACCGACCTCGTAAAACGTGAGGATCGACTCGACTTTGGTCGCTCGGATTGGCGAAAGTTTAGCGGAGTGATAAGGACGTTTTCCTTTTTTAGAAAGAAGTTAGTTTCCCAAATTGTTAAAGGTTGAAAGAAATAATTAATGGCCTCATTGAAATAAAAAGGATTTAGTGTGCGCGATTACTTAAAGTTGATCATGATGTTTACCTAGATAATTACTTACAAACTAAGTAATGGTTTAGGAAACACGATCGTTAAGGAAGCTTAAGCGGAAAGCGTCAGAGTGTGGAATACGCCGACATTTCCAGGTAGGGTGAGCTGTCCCTTCCTTGTTAGAGGTTTTTCTATATGTGGAATGCCCTAGTATAATAATATGTTGCCTGCAAGTATGTTTTTGGGTTGCTCATTAGTCGATGCCTCGTGATACATGTGTTTTCAGAACTGATAATTGCTAATTGCGAAAACCGAGGCTAGACTTGCATGTTGAGATACTGTACCCTTGTATGTTTGTGTTTGTGACTTGAAAGTGAATGGGACCTAGACGCGTAGATTCCTAAGGATCCCACGGTGTCGATAATCGTGAACCTCCGGAGGGGGCTGTGCTCCTATGTTTGTCGGGGAAAGGTGAGTACAGACAGTGAACCAGTCATAGGAGACTCAGAGCCAGAAAATGGACACTTTCGCTACTTGTAGTCGCAAGGACTACAAAGTAGTTGGCCGGTTCTCGAAGGATGACGAACCACGTCGGTCACCGATTTGATTTATATTGGCCGGCAGGTAAGTATCTCGGAGTTCCAAATTGTGTGAAACATACTGCATATGTTTTATAAAAGAGATAAATGTTTGTGGTTGCCTCTTATTAAAGTATTTTTCGATAAACGTGCACAATATTATGTAGTAAATATTTTCAAGTATATTATTTTCAAACCTAGCATGGTTGGGTCGGCCCCTATTGGGCATGCGAAGACGAAAGCTCACCCCTACTATAGTGTGCAGGTTTCGAGCATGTGGTCGGGAAGCGTACAGGGGAGGCACATGGCCCGGCTTGGCGCATTTCTCTTTAGTTTTAGCAAAAGGAAGGTTTTGGTCCCTTATCGGATTTTGAAGTAACTTGGTTATTTATTTTCTCACTAATTTATTTGTTTATTTGTTTTCTATTCGCTCATTTACAAAATTTCGAGAGACCCGTAACCCTGGGGCGCGTCTCTCATACTTGTTTTCACTTCGTGATTTGTTATTTTCCAAATTGGACTCCTATTGTAAGCCCAAATCTTTTAGCTCACTTTAAATTCCGCTTGCGAAAATATGTTGTTTGGTTGCTAGAATGTTTTGTGGCTTTTGTCCAAGAAAGTGTTTTGTAAACCAACAACCTAAACTCAAAAGGCCTTGCGGTTTCGGGTTGATGAGCTATCGAGATGCCATTCGTGACATGTCGATTTCTCATTGGCTCGGAGTCGCGGCGCTGTGGGACCCCCCTCTCGGGTCACCACACCTTCTCCTCTCAATATTTCGGCAACTTCATCTCCTTCAAAGTTCAAGATCGTGAAGCATCTCTATCTCCATTCAAGATCCTTGCCATGATCCCCATCCATTCCATCACCTTTGAAGCTTCTTGAGTTCTTGAAGGATTCAAAAGTGTAAACATGAACACCTTATTTTGTTTTCAGTTTTGCTTTGTAAAACAATTTCGGTTTCTAATCCTAAAACGATTTCAATTCTTGTTATTGTTTGGTGATTTGCGATTTCAATTCTTGTTATTATTTAGATATGTAGTTTTCGAATACTATGAAGCATGTTTTAGGTTTTCAAAGTTACAAATTGCGATTTCAAAGTGTTTATGCATGTTTGTTAATTTCGTATGTGCTTCAATCCCATCGTTTATGTGTTAATTGATCTTAGGACGCATACTTTGATTGATGAGCATGTAATTGAATCCATATTAAGATTTCTAGCGTTCTAGGTCTTACTAATTAAAGTGGAAAAATTATAATTCCTTAGGTAAATTAACAATGAGTCTTGCATGCTTGATTAGCGTTCTAACTTGTGTTCTTGGATTGAATTGATCAAAATTCTATATGTGCTTAATGCATTGATTGTGTTCTTATTAATGATTAGCTACAACTAGTAATTGCATGCTTAATATGGTTAACTATGGTGCATTCATCTAGTGAATTTAATTAAGGAAAGTAAAAAGGACTTTGTATGCGTTCATCTCTGTTCTTGATTGATTCCTTGCTATGACATATTTTGATTCGTGATTGATGCTTTGAAACATTTCCAACATGTTAATTGTAGTTAACTCTATCTAATTTCATTCCATTCATAATTATCTACTTGATTATGTGTTTTGATGTGTCACATGTATATAATTAGTTGTTAAATTAAAATTAAAATGCAAAAATCCCAGACCTTTGCAAATCGTAAATATGTGTATATATTCTTTGTTTTATTTGTCTAATGCTTTATTTTTTAGGAATTAATAAGGTTCTAATCCCCGATTGAGAATGATCCCTACTTATTCTTACTAGATTGATAGGGTTTTAAATTGAACACTAACTTTTGTGCAGGTCAATTTTTGGCGCCGTTGCTGGGGATTAAATTCTTTTTATTTCTTGAAAAATAGCGTTGGAAATTGTAATTTGTAAATAAAATATTTTTGTAATTTGTGTTGATTGTGATTTGTGGGAGTTTGAGTTGAATTTTGAGTTCGAAGTGATAACAGAATAGGTGAAAGATTCTCTTATTAATGTTGGCTTCCCCCTCCTTTTTCTCTCAAGTAGGCGCACGTTAGTATCACATGGTGTCTAGGTTGATTACATATGAGAAGTGCTAGCAAGTGTATACTCTCGCAAGCGTACGAACCGTGTCAAGATAGGGAAGTATTAAGCCTAAAATTATCGTACCACGGGGATTAGTGGCTAACCCACAATCCTTGGGTAGTCGGGACTAAAGTCACTAAGCAAATAAAGGAAATAAAACAAATAAAAAGGCTAATCTAAGGCACCAAGCCTTAGCAATGCTCGGCTTTGGTTTTCAACAAAGCCTAATCAAAACTAAGAACCTAGTGGTGGATCTGCACAAATGAGTGGAATAGTTCAATGTTTGTGAGTTGATTTTAACTTAACAAAAAGTAATGAAATGTAAAGCAATAAAAGTAAAAATGAAATGGAAACAATAAAAATGAGAATGTCGGGTGTTAGGGAGGCTCCTTCACCCAAATCTCATGTGTTGGAAGCTAATTTAGTGTAAATGCAAATCTCCTACTTTGGCGGTAGTCGTATCAAAGGCGGTTCAAGGCTCAAGGACCAAAATTCCCTTTCATGGTATTCCTACTCCGATTCAAGGGTCGTAGAAACTCACTTGACATGAATTAGAGCCGGTTTAAGGGTCCCTAATTCACATCAATAGGCCTAGAGATTGATGAATTAGACTACTAAGCGACTCACCCGCGCAATCACGCAACGAATGTAAATCACCATGCTTATAACCCCTCGAATACGAAATTGAAGGTTTCTAACTTAGGAATTAGAGGGGCTCAAGCCTCTAACTCCGTCCTAGATATGCTCAAAATACACACCCTAGAGTTGACTAAGCTCCTAGACATGCATTTTAACCCAACAAAAATAGATATAAGCATCCATCATATGAAAATTGCATCATTATATTAAATTAAACATCTTTTACACAAAATTTGGGATAGGGCACACAACCCTAACCCCCAACAAGGAAATTATTCACAACCCATAATCATAGACATCAAAATTACAAAATTCAAGTAGTAGAGAAGTGTAGGAGAAAACAAAAATAGTCACAAATAGCTAAAAAGCTAGCATGACTAGTCTTGAATTACAACTCCCACAATTACCCAAATCTTGAATCTTGTAGAGGAGAGGCCTTTGATGAATCCTTGAAGTTTTGGGTGAGTAATCCTTCAATTCCCTAAACTAAAACTAAAACAAAATGTAGAAAATGGTGGAGAAGGATGGGAAAGTGAGCAGCCCAAAGGGCTGCCTCTGTTGGTATACACATACCTCCTAGGCACAAGTATCAAAAGCACAAGACTCGTATTGGCAATATACCAGCAAAATAACTCCCAGCCGAGGGTTCCGATACCCCTTGAGGCGATTTCGGGATCCCGAGCGTCCCACACCGAAAGAAACGGAACTAAGCTCCCACAAATCTGCTACATTAAGGTCATCTCCAACAACCCAAAGAGGTAACTATTTACTATCGCTTTCCATTATCATTATCTTGTTTGATACTGACTTAGGCATCAGAACGTGGAAGGCCAGCACACCCGGTCTTCCCTCTGACATTCGTCTGTTTTGCAGATAAACGAGACCGATAGCGATTGTAACGAACTGATACAACCCGTGTTCAGTTGGACCAGACTCCTCTGGAGACAACTGAAACATTTGGCGCTAGAAGGACTCCCATCGCTCCTTGCTGTCAGGACAACACATCGATGGCTACTAGCAATCCCGATACCAGCAACGACGATCCGCCTTGTGAGGCAACGACCCCCGAGGTGCAATGCATTCTCGAGGTTTAGAGCCCGAACACCGAGACTCGATCAGTCATGACCACCGATCCAACCACCGCGCTACAAATAGCAATGCGCGACCTCATGAAGACGCGTGCACAGGTCGAGGTCGAGCGAGCAGCTGCCATGGCTGCCTATCGGGAGGTCGAAAATATGACCAACCAAAACCGCACCCTACGAGAAGCACTCCAGCGGTAAGTCGTGCGGGACGACGCCTCAGACAAGGCCCACCAGCAGGAAACCCCGATATCGACCATTGGAGGTGTCCCCACGCCGGGATCAATCCTCACTGCGGATCCCGCCATCGGCCTCCCTGGCACCTTCATACCCCCGGGAGCTACATCGGGAAGCCCCACGGGCCCCACACTTGGCGACACTAGTACAGGACCTCAAGTGGTCTACATGAACTCCCCAACAGGCTTCCGATTTGGCCTGGACATCAGGCACTAATACGGTTGTCACCACTAATATACCTGCTGCCGATCCCAACACTCGGTTGCTGTTGCAAATGAGCGAGGCCATCGTCTCCCTACAAACGTGAATTGAGAATGCCGAGAGCAAAACTGGCTGGCAGCCGATCACAGCCAGCTTCTAGGGCAAGGTGGGCCCGTTCACCCCTTGGATCCAAGCTGAGAAGTGCCCCCAGAAGCCAAACCCTTCAAGATCGAGAAATATAACGGCACCAGGGACCCATACCACCACCTCGAAATCTTCCAATCCTTACTACACGGAACTCGATATACAGACGCCATGGCTTGCTACTCGTTAGATGAAACCTTAACAGACGAAGCCTTACGATGGTTTCTCAATCTCCCCACCAACTCCATTAACAGCTTCCAAGAGCTCGGGGACAAATTCCTACGCCGATTCATTCTGTGCGGCAGCGGATATCATACGACACCCCACATATTCCGGCTCAAGCAACGACCGAATGAGCGATTGCGAGACTTCGTACGCCGTTGGCAAAAGCATGCTACGCAATGCCACTCCCTTGACCAGGTCCTAGCGGCCTCAACATTCAAGCAAGCACTCCAGCCAGGATACTACCTACTTCAAATAAACACCAATCCTCTCGCGACGTACGATGACCTGCTCGATGCCGCCACCGCTTTTGCAAAGGTAGAATACGATACCTTTAGCCGCGATACCAACACCAATGTGCATCCAGTCGCTGTACCTCAAGCGAGTCACCTCGCCGAAACCTCTGACAGCAGGAATAAAGACACCAATAGGGATTAAGCCGCCCAACAGAACGATAGAACCCCGCGAGACCGGCAAGGTTACAGCGATAGGAGGGACAAGCAGTACAGAAAAAGCCCAGAAAAATTGAAGTACAATTCATCCAGTAATCGGTATCGCGATGCACCATATAGCAATACCCGACAAAGGGATTAGAGATTCAAGGCACCTCGATACGAGATATGCACCACACTTACGGCTTCTTATGACGAGATCTGGAACAACCACAAAGACATCATCCTGCACCCACCACGACGCAAGCCCGGTCAGGCCAAGCCACGAGACAACGACAAATATTGCACATACCATGAAGAATCTAGACACCCTACCAATATATGTTGGGCCCTAAAAAATGCTATCGAGCATCTCATTCAGAGTGGCCAGCTCTCACAATATCGCACCCCCGCCACAGGCGCTAACGCCATTGAAGTCTAGGACAAATTCTAACGATACACAGCGGGGCCCCAAAAGCACCCGAGACCCACCATGCACAAAAGTGCCAATACCCTCGGGGCCAGGAGATATTGGGACTCAGCCACGGCTGCCACACCACACAGGTGGAATGGAACTCGATAGCCTTTAATCACGGCGAGGATACCATACGGCAGCATTATAATGACCCTTTCTTGATCACCATGGTCATCGACCACCATCGGTGCCACCGGGTCTTGGTCGATAGCGGCGCAGCAGTCAGTGCCATGTTCGGCAGTTGATACGAAGGCTTGAACTAGGATAAGAAGAAACTCAATTAAGACCACGAACCCTTAATCAGCTTTGCAGGAGAAATCACACAGCCCTTGGGATCCGATAACCTCCGGATCACACTGGGCAGAGGCGGCACCATCGCCACCATGACCGTACACTCCAGCATCGTAGACTGCCCCTCATCCTACAACGTCATACTAGGACGAGACGCCATCTGGGGACTCCAATGCTTTGTGGTAGGGCACATGATAATGATGAAGATACCAACCCCGGGCGGCATCCTCACCGTCAGAGGCAACCAACAGCTCGCGAGACAATGCAACTCCTTGACTGTCGTGAGGGGACACGGCAGACGAGAGGCACTTCTAACTTCAGACTTGCCCTCTTCCTCTGACAAGCCCGATGATCCAAGGGAAGATCCTAAAACTCCAGATGATCGCGATACACGCAACAAAAAGAAGGACAATAAGCACAAGCTCAAGCACCCGAGACCAGATGCTTTGGAAGACCTGATATCGGTCTCCATTTCCGATGCATACCCAGAAAGAAAAGTTAAGATCGAGTCCAAAACGGATCCACAGTTCCAAGCGGAGCTAATTGCCTTCCTCAAGACACGACAGGAAGTGTTCGCATGGTCGTACGCCGATATGCCAAGAATCTCGCTAGAACTGTTGACCCACAAACTCACCATCTCACTAGACGTTCCCCCAATTCGCCAAAGACGAAGGGCTTTCACAGAAGAAAAATACAAGGCGATCCAGGCTGAGGTCAAGAAACTCCAGGACATAGGGTTTGTCCGGGAAGTCTCCTACCCGACATGGGTCTCCAATGTCATAATAGTAAAGAAGCCCAACAGAAAAATGGTGCATGTGTGTCGATTACACCAACTTGAACAAGGCTTGCCCAAAGGACAGTTTTCCCCTCCCATTGATCAATCAGTTAGTTGACTCCACCGCAGGCCACAAGCTCTTCAGTTTTATGGACGCCTTCTCTGGCTACAACCAAATCGCCATGGAACCCTCCGATCAGGAGCACATATGTTTCACTACCGATAATGGTTTGTACTGTTACAAGGTAATGTAGTTTGGCCTAAAGAACGTCGGGCCACATACCAGATATTGGTTAACGCTATTGTTTGAACCCAAAATGAGCATTTTGGCCTGACAAGGCGTGTCTTGGAGAAATTGAGCCAATGTCCGTGGCTCAAGCTATATATTGTCGACAAGTTCGAAATATATTATTTAGAGGCTAAATAAAGCCTACTTGCAGAATTATGGAAGATTATACAAGTTGCAAGAAAAGGCACGCCCATGCGAATATTCATACTCCATTCAATTTAGGAATATGGCATGCACGTGGGGAAGCATTCAACTACATTTCATGGTGGCCAACATTGGAAAACCTATCATGATTCCATTAGTGCTTAATTGGAAAACCTACCATAATTCCATTAAACCTGCCATAATTCCATTAGTGCTCCATAATTCCATTAGTGCTCCACAATTCCATTAGTTCTCCATCATGATTTGTTTAAGGCCAACCACTTTGGCCCGACAGCCTATATATAGAGGCTACGACGAAGTAACAAGACATACAATTCATTCAATCAATCTCCACGATTATCCAAGCCTCTCCAAAGCAACCCCTCTCCTTCTCTTACCGGTAACCACACTCCAGTCCCAAAATCCTCAAGAGCCGATTGTCAGTGCCACCAAACCCTCTGTCAACATGCTTCGGTCCTAGTCTCCTCGGGAGCTGACTGTAGTACCCCGAATACAACGGTTACGGAGCCAGCCAAGCAAGGGTAACACCCTAGCAAACCAACCAAGCTAAAGTCATGCTTTTGCAAGTTCTCCCCACTTCCTAGTGATTTTCACTCTGCTTGATCTATGAAGTCGAGTATCGATTGCGTGATTTTGAAGAAGCTTAGCAAAATCCCTCACCACGAGGCACAAAGAATCCAGCGACGAGGTTAGTGCTCTCCTGGTCCACAATTGTTTGAAAGAAGTCAGGTCAAGGGACACCCCCGATGACTGCACCCGAACGGTGCTTGCACGCCCGCGTAGGAAAGAGACTGTTGACCATCTGCAACAAAACTGGAGCCAAACATTTTGGCACACCTGGTGGGACTACACCGGAGTCTTTTTGTATTCACCATCATTGGGATGCCAGGGGAAAATCTTTACCAAAGGAAATTCCTAAAGTAAAAAGATGGTCAATAGCACCATTGAGGCTGACAAGCTCGCTCCGCTTCCCATCCTAGATTATGCAAGTTTTGAAGAAAAGGTCATAATACTGGGGGGCAATAGCGAAAGATATGGAAAAGAGATAGAAAGGGAGCTTGCAAGTATTGACCGCCAAATTCGGTGGAACGCTCAGCAGGGCAAGGTGCTATATGATCAACTCCTTGTGATTGTCATTGGCGAGGACAAACAGGTCACTTCTCACAAAATAAGAAAAATCAGAAAAGTACATCGTCTTCTTCCTCTGTTCTTCTTCTTCGTCTGTTCTTTAGCTTAGGGCTTAATTTTCACCATGATCAGAATTTTCAACATGGTATCAGAGCCCATGGAGGCCTGACCATTGCTTATCGCCATTGTTTTCCGCTGCTCTCTGTTTCGATTCGTCAATTTCTTCTTGCTCTTCATATTAAAAACCCTAGAAACTACAAGAGAATCAAGATCGTGTTTCGCGTTGCAATCGTTTCTGTACAATTACTCGTCAAATACCAAGGATTACTTTAGTGTCTTCATCATTGTTATACAATTACCAGAAGTAAAGTTCGTTTCTGTGGTTGTTCATCCTCAAGATTTATAATTTGTTCGAAACAATTTTCCTTCAAGATTCAAACTTGTTCGCACACGAAGCTGTGCAATCGAAGCTTTCTTCTTCAAAGTTATCAAGCAATCGAAGCTTTCTCTGTCAAATTCAAGATCGAAGTTTCAATTCTGAAGATTTCAATGGGTTCTCCGACTCAAGTTTGCAACTCAGTTCCTGTTCGTCTCGATGAAACCAATTACCCAACTTGGTTATATCTAATGCAACATCACCTGCGCGGCCATGGTCTCTTGAAGTTCGTTGATGGATCCTATCCTTGCCCGCCTCAATTTCCCACTGGTACTAATGGCTCTCTTACTCATGATCTTTCTGGTGCACATGAAAAATGGTTAGAGCAGGATAGTTTCATCATATCTATTATTACCAGCACACTATCCCCAGAAGCACTCACTCTTATTGTTGGCTGTCAATCTTCAATGGATGTATGGCTTACTCTTAAGAAGCGTTATGCTAGTACTTCTGAGTCACATATAATGCAATTGAAGTCTTCTTTACATAACATCCGAAAGGGACCTGATTCCATTGAAAAATACTTGTTGAGATTTAAGAGTGTAAGAGATAAATTGGCTGCTGTTGGGGTTCATATGTCAGATCAAGATGTAAAAGTTCTTATTCTTACTGGTCTCCCTAGTGAGTATGGACATACTAGACAAATAATGAGGGGAAAACCTAATATTGATATGGAAGAAGTTAGGTCCTTGTTGTTATCTGCGGAAGTTGAAATTGAGCTTGAACGTAATTCATCACCATTGTTGTCACTTACTGCTTTGCTGAGTTTCTCGATCTTCAGCAAGTTTAAGTGTAAAAAGGCTGTTTCTGAGATTGAATTTCCTATAAGAGGCGATCAATCTAAAGGCGAAAACCTTCG
Source organism: Rosa chinensis (assembly GCF_002994745.2). NCBI lineage: Eukaryota > Viridiplantae > Streptophyta > Magnoliopsida > Rosales > Rosaceae > Rosa > Rosa chinensis. Next base: position 33,000,155 of record NC_037091.1, on the reverse strand, counting down.
TCTTGATCAGTCTGTTGCAGAAGAAGAAATCAGCTTGCCCACTGGTAAATCACAGCCTTGAACAGAGGCTGCATATGGAGAAGAGGATCAACAAGATTGTTCTTCTGACAAGAAAATTATCTCTGAACAAATAGCTGATTTCTTCACTGATCAAGCCAAATACATGGCTACTGGTCAGATGCATGGGGGGGGGGGGGGCAAGATATGGCCCATGATCATCCTTTTGATCAAAAGAAGCAAGTTCATGATCAATTCAATTGTGACTCTGCTACTGGACGTCATCATGACCATACAAAGGGTCAAGAGCATGGTCAACATGACCCACTCAATTATCAATCAAGATGGAATATGGTGGCTGGACATCATCATGATCATGCAAAGGGTCAAGGGCAGGGCCCACCTTACTATCATCAATTTAGCCTTGGCCATGCTGGACTTCATGGTGGAGTTAATCAATTAAGCCATGGCCAACTTAATTATCAATTAAGTTGTGGTCTACAGAAGCCAATCTATGGCTTTATTAATCAATTCAACTTGAAGTTCTTCATATATTCTTCAAGGCCAAGCGATGGCTTTGATATATATGGAGGGCACATCTACAACCCACTTTGCATGAATGGCCAGAACAATTATTCTAGTGGCCAAGTTGTCCTTCGCGACTGTAAATTTGAGTATCATCGATACAAGTTAACTCTTGTTTACAATTATCCAGCTCCAAATTTCTTGCAAAAGAAATTTGTCTATGATACTAAACAATCCATAGAGGCGTCTTAATATGATGCCTGGAAAGAATATAGAGGCAAACAAATATTTGATATGCCTATTTTCGAAGAAGAGATCGATTCATCGAATTTTGGTGATTCTAAATTTGATCTCGATACGGAGCCAATCTATGATAAATATGATGATAATTATAATTTGATTCTTGGGTTTTGTGGTCAGCGAGAGGGGCATCGAAGCCAACCCCGAGAAGGTGCAAGCAATTTTCGATATGGCACCACTAAAAACAAGGAATGAAGTCCAATCCCTCACCGGGAAGGTTGTCGCTCTCGCCCGATTCATATCACGCTTAACCGACAAGTGCGCCCAATTCTTCAAGCTCCTCAAAACTCACCATACTAGAAACGATCAGCTGGGGACCCGAGCATAAAAAAGCTTTTAAAGGCCTCCGAGACCACCTGGCATCAGTACCCACTCTCTCCAAACCTATCCCAGGAGAGACCCTGTATATTTACCTCGTCTCCGCGATTAGCACCGCCCTGGTTAGGCACGGCGAAAGGACTGCAATGAATTGCCAGTCTATTACACAGGCAAAGGATTCAACGATGCTGAGTCTAGGTACTCCGATATCGAGAAATTCACCCTCACACTCCTCACCGCTGCTCGAGGCAATATTTTCCAGCGCACACTATACATGTCTTGATCAACCAACTGTTGAAGCCAGTTCTCCAGAACCCGGAATCTTTGGGAAGGTTGGTAAAGTGGTCCATCGAACTCAGCGAGTTTGACATTCATTACATGCCGCGTACGACCATCAAAGGGCAAGCCACTGCCGATTTTAATTCTGAGTTCATACCCCTAGAAGGTGCAGCATCCTCGAACGAGACTGTCTTGGAAACCCATACCACCCCCATGTGGACTCTTCATGTCGACGGATCCTCCAACAGTAAGCTCAGTGGCGCCGTGGTAGTCTTGACTGACCCGGAAGGGAACACATATGAGTATGCGCTACAATTTAAGTTCAAGGCCTCAAACAACACAACCGAGTACGAAGCGCTAATCGCTGGCATCCAGTTGGCCAAGGAGTTAGGAGTCACGAGACTGGCAATCTTTAGTGATTCCCAGTTGGTCGTCAACCAAGTAGGCGGCAATTTCCAAGCCAAAGAGCCACATCTATCCTACTACCAATCCCTCGCCAAAGCCTTAATCCAACGATGTCTCGCCAGCCATACCATCGCCTTGATTCCCCGGGTACAGAACAGCAGGGCAGACACTGTCGCCAGGTTGGCAACGTCGCCCCCAAACACTGACATGGGAACCATAAAGTTGGAAATCCTGGACAAACCGAGTATCGATAAGCCATTCTCGGAAATATTCTTGACCGAGAGTGAGCGTCCGCCTTCGTGGATGGACCCAATTATCGATTACCTCTCCAAGGGTATCGAGCCCAGGACAAGATTACCACCACCAGGCTCCGTAGAAGAGCAACGTTGTACACGGTACGATAGGGAAAACTGTACAGGAAGGGAAGATCCTTCCCCCTGCTGAAGTGCATCTCCTTGGAAGAGGGATAGCGAGTCCTGCTATCGCTGCATAGCGGAGTCTGCGGTAACCATGTTGGTGCGAGAAACCTGGCATTTAAGGCACTACGTACATGATACTTTTGGCCCACAATCGAGCAAGACAGGAAGCGCATCACCAGTGCCTGCCTTAAATGCCACCAGTTCGCCAACTCCCCTCTTGCACCATCGGTACCGCTCTCGATCATCATCGCTCCTTGGGCATACTGGCAGTGGGGTCTAGACTTCATCTGTTACGTCCCGAACCTAGAATTAACGATTTACTCATTATTTGGACGGTAATTGTCGAGTACTTTCAATTTTTTTTTACTTTTTATTGATATTTAGTGGCCCTAAAAGTTGACTTTTTGTTTGGGTCAAAATTTGAGGAAATGTTCTTCATGAAAGTCGTAGAGGACTTTAAACCGAGCGCGTGCATATGTGGTGCGTAAAAATTGGACTTAGTATGTGAAAGTTATGGCCAAAAATGTAGAAGTTACTGTTCATGGTAATTTATATATTTATGGAAGTTACTGTTGGTAGATTTCCATTTTCGGAAATTCTACCCAGCCCCCCCGGTAACTCTCTCTTCTCTTCCCCGACCCTTCCTCCCTTTCGGCCCGATCTTTCCCCTTCGATTTCTTCCTCCTCCGGCCGACCCAGGACGCAATCCGGCCATTCCCAAGCTCGCCTCCTTCCCCTTGTTACATCTGTGGAGGTATTTTTCGAAGATTTGGCCGGAGAAGCTCGATTCGGAGCGGGGAAAGTCACTGTAGCAGTTCGCCATTATTGCCGATTTCCGGCGATTCCGGCCACCTCCGGTCACCATATCGGCGTCGAAGGCTTGGTTTTCGACGGAGATCATTTCGCCCCTAGCCTCGAATCAAGATTTGACGTGTAGAGGCAGAATTGAAAACCTAGGGTTCTTGAATTTCTGGGTTATTTTCGCCGGCCGAATTCGACCATTTCCAGGTAAAATTGGGATGTGTTGTAGTTGAGAAAATTAATCAGTGGGTCGAGTTGTAGCTATACATGGAATTTGGTAGCCGGTGGTGGAGGTTGGTACCGGCGCGTGGGTGCCACGCGTCGCCACTGTTGGTGGCGCGTGAGACTGTGTTTGGCCGGAATTTGACTTATGTTGTTGATATAATTAGCCAATTATACATCTAGTTTCATAATTGCAGCTTTGTGATAGAATTGGAGATGGAATGAATGTGGATTTTGATGTTGTTCAATGGTGGAATTGTTAATTAAATTGCGAGGAATCCATCCACCGGATTTCCTTGATTCAGCCTTAAAGCCTATACCTTAAGGGATTGATATTAGTGAAGAAGATTGGATGTTTTGGGCATATAAAGAGAATGTTAGGGTTTGGTTTTGCTTTTCGCAATTTAGCTTTCTATCCAGTAATTATGGGTTTACGAACGTTATATTGTACAGGACGTGAGGAGGATTCCCTCGAGGAGGGTTCGGATCGACGGCAGGCTTAGCCGTACACTGTGAGTGGACTTTTGTTTTCGAATAAGTGATGCATGCATTTATTTATTAAAGCATGTTCTATTTAATTAATATATTATTTTCCGAGCATAGGAATTTGATTACGATTTATCTCGTGGATTTGTTTCCAATAATGATTTTGTGAAGTATTTATGATTTATACCGGTGGTGAGCTTTGGTTATTAAGTTGTTACGCTCGGATTCGAATTTATAATTGATGTGATTTTTCGACGAATGGTTTTCGATGTGATTTCCGGATTTATACCATTTATATTATATTTATAATCGTCGAATTGAGACTTTTTTTTGTAAATTGAATTTTGTTGGAGTAATTCTCCATGTTTATTTATCGATTTTCGATTTTAGCATTGAGAATGCCTCATTGGCAATCTACTTATTTCTGTAGCGTGTGGGACACGCTGTTAGGTTATACGACTTTACGAGAATTTCCGGGTACGGTTGGGAATCGTACCTGTGTTTCTTTTATTCATGGGACATGGGGAAGCCTTAAGGATTTATTAGATTTTAATAGTTTTTACCCACCATACCTGGGTCGCTATATTTTATTGCTAGCTAGCCTATTAGTACTCCTCCCTGTTTACTATGTGTTTGTGGGTGAGTAAGAGCAGAGCATGGGATGCTCCAGAGTGTGGGACACTCCGACCCGAGCCTGGGAGGCTCCCTTCTTTCGTATGGTGAAATCTCTTCCCCATATTTTTATCGTTACTTGATTAGCGGGGCTAGTCCGTTTTCTTTTAACCAGCGAGGCTGGTATGTTTTTCACGAGTTTTGAATTTAAAGAAATACGTTTTATAACGTTGCATGCATCGAGATTTTTATAATGTAAATTTGTGGGAAAGTATGAACTTTTCTTCCTTTATACTTATTTATTTTGTCCACTCACGCTAACGTTTTTATGTACTTTTCCCCTGGGCCCTTTGGTTTCAATTGCCCAGATCGCAGCGTTGCTGACCGGCTTAGGAGTGGAGGCTAGCACCACCTTTGCCATCTATCTTCAGTAGGTTATTTGTTAACCTACTTTATGTATTATATTTCGAGTGTGTTCTTTAGATTGCTCTGATGACTTAAAAAGGGTGGATTTATACATTTGTATAATTATGAGTGTATGGGAGTTGTATATTATTGGAGAAAGTAGAAAGATTTGATTTGCTGGGTTGTAATTTATATAAATGGTTATGTTTGTGTAGTACGATGTTTTTACTTGGAAATTTGCGGATTGTTGCTTGGAAGCAGGGTGGCTTCAAGCATAGAAATTACTATACTTAGAAGTGTTTTCAGCAGGTTTAGGGTTGTCCACTTTTAGGGGAAGTTCTGTCGAATTTTTCCAAAAGTGGGCCCCGCAGGTACATCTTGGAGTTAGGAGGGTAATTCCGGGGTGGGTCCTGACATCATCGGCAAGTTCCCAACAACACCGGGATAGCTCAAATTCATCATCGTCGCAGTGGACTACAACACCAAGTGGGTCGAGGCCGAGGCTTTGGCCACAATCACGGTTGCTAAGGTCATTAATTTTCTATGGAAGAACATATACTGCCGATTTGGAATCCCTGAGACAATCATCACCGATAACGGTGCTAAGTTTGACAACGATACACTTCGGGACTTCGTTGGCCAATACGGCACGCAGATCCGATATGCCTCCCCCGCACACCCACAGACCAACGACCAAGTCTAAGCCATCAATAAAATAATCAAGCAAAACCTGAAGAGGCGGCTAGACGATGCCAAAGGCCTGTGGGCTGAGAAGTTACCCGAGGTCTTGTGGGCGATCAGAACAACTCTGACAAAGGCCAACGGCGAGTCCCCCTTCTCCTTGTCATTCAGTTCCGAGGCAGTGATCCTTGTCGAGCAGGAAGTGCGTAGCGAGAGAGTAGCTTTCTTCGACCCACTGACCAACTCCGAGGGGTTAAACCTCGACACTGACCTTCTAGAGGAGCGCCGAGAGTGGGCACACCTACGCAACATCAACAATAAGCAACATATCGCCCGCTATTACAATGCCAGAGTCATACCTCGCCTCATCTCCGTCGGGGACTGGGTAATGAAGGAGAAGATGCCAACCCTAACGAACTCATCGAGGCTACCTGGGAAGGGTAATACGAACTCATTGAGGCCGTCGGACCTGCTACCTTCTACTTGAGGGGAACAGATGGTATCACCCTCCCACATCCGTGGAATGCCCAGCATCTCCGATAATACCCCAAGTAGGGCAAGGGATCCAAGCTCACCTCCACAGCACTATCGCACCCCCCCCCCCCCCCCCCCCCCCAAAATGCTTGTAAGCGTCAATATTATCTCCTTTTACCTTTCTTAGTCATGTATTTTGTAGCTACCTTCACATGATATTATATGCTATGATTTTACATGCATATCGAATGCTCTCGTAATGAATGCAACACTCCTAATCGCCACACCCACCCAATGTATCAAGAGAATGTTAACGCTTATCGCCTTCCGACCTATGATCGGTCACATCTCTCCCATCATTATTGCCATAGGCCTTACGATGGCCACTATAACACGCAACAGGCACGAGCACGCCGTACAGCAATCCCAACTTATTGCCTACGCACTTAATAATGATAATGCGATATTGCCCACGGCTGGTTTCGCTGATATAGCACAATGTTGTCCCTCACGAACCCTTGCGCTGCCAGTTGCGATCAAATGAATGAATGAATGAATGTTACGTGATACGCCGACAATGATTGAATGAATGATAATGCGATATCGCCTACGGCCGGTTCTGTCAATACAGCACAATGTTGTCCCTCGCGAACCCTTGCACTGCCAGTTGCGATCAAATGAATGAATGAATGAATGTTACGCGATACGCCAATGAATCAATGAATGAATGCTACGCGATATGCCAACGAATGAATGAATGAATGCTGCGCAATACGCCAACGAATGATTAAATGAATGCTGCACGATACACCAACGAATGAATTAATGAACATCACGCGATACACCAATGACTGAATGGACGTTAACGATATGCGATACTCCGCCACCAACGAATCCTCCTATCACTAAATGAATATCACTGCGATATCAATGAATGCTTGTATGTTTAAAATACATAAACGCTACGCAGTACTTCGCCATGAAGCAACTGCATAAATGATGGACAATACATCGCCACAACTACAGTTGTCACCACGCGACACATCGCGATTCATGGGCCCCTCATGTAAGGCAGCGACGGCTAACGCCGACGAGATCCCACGCCAAACGAAGTCACTCAATGTCAAAAATTTGCCACTCGCTATCTCCGTAAATATCGATATCATACTACACCCTAAAATGCGGTGCCCACACTCAAACTTCACCGCAATGACAAGTAATGCGCGATACACAGCTCATACATAAATAAAAGGTGATAGCACAATGTAAGACGATACATACTCCAAAAGGAATGTTTATTATAAAGGCTTTGCGGCCAATAGCGCTATACAAAGTATCTACACAAATGCGATACATACATCATGCGTTACACTACGCAATCGCGATACCCGCCATAGCACATGAGTGCGATGTTCCACTGTCGTCGCCGACACCTCTGAATCCGATGCAAATCCCTCCTGATTCTTCAGAATTTGAAGAGCTTCAGCAAAAGATTGAAGAGGATTGATAGGCTGGCCGGGCAACGGTGGGAAAGACTGGGGGGCAGTACCGGTCCACCACTCTCTGCCATATCACCACCCGATCTCCATTGTTGTAGCCCGCCGCACCTCCTGCAATCTTAGTCCTTGGGTTTCTCACTTGGACGGGTTTTCAGTTCCGCAGGGGCACAAATTGCGTAATTCCCAAACGGCTGATGAAGCCGAGTCCTTGTGAGATTAGGCTATAAAGCCCATAACCCAAGATGAGATTAAGCTATAAAGCCCAGAAATCTGGAAATGCACACTGCCAAAAGAGACGAGAAGATTTCAGAAGTAGAAGCACAATGAAAAACAAGGAAAACGCCATGTTGAAAATATGATCAACCTATCTTGTAAGACCTCAGAAATTTGTTATTAATTCCTAAATGTTTCCTGGGATTAATAAAGTGTTCGTTTGTACGATTTCATGGTCGAGGGTGGAGTGGAATTATTTTTGGACGAATAATTATTCGGAGTGCACGTTTTAGGGGGTTACGAAGTTTGACTTTTTATACATTTAGATTCTGTGAGAACTTCCTTCATGAAAGTTGTGAGCATGTCGATACGAGTTCGTGGACATATGGAACGTGAAAATCGGAGTTCGTATGAAGAAGTTATGGCCATTGGAAAAAGTTTCCATTTTGGTTAAATAGGAAAAAAATCAGAAAATCTGAAGTTTCAGAAAAAGGAAACTTTTTCTCTCTCTTCGGTCCCGACCCCGGTTCGCCTCCTCACTTTCGCCGGCGTCGTTCTTCCTCCTCCGGCCACCTTTTGCTTCGATTCCAAAGGGAATCCTGCTTTCCTCAGTCCCCTCTTGAGGTCTGTGGAAGAATTAGAGCATAAAACGAGCTGTGGAGGGCGGTGCAAGGCCGGGAAGTTTGGCGGCGGCGATGCTTCGAACCCAGATTGGAGATCACGTTTCCAGCCACCATAACCGGTGATTCTTGAGGGCTTTTGCAGCCTATAGGACGTTGATGTTTCCCTCCAAGCGGCTTGCAACGATTCAAAGTGTGGAGGTCGAATTTTGAAGATTGTGATTCTAGGGTTCATCGGTTTTCAAAACGTGCGAGGTAAATTCCGGCCAAATGGATTTGATTCTGACTTTGTGGTAGTTATGAATATTTCAATTGGAGTTGAGATGAAGAACTTTGATGTTGGAACTTTTGTCAAATTTTGACTTTGGTTTGGTGGCGGTGCCGCCACTGTGGTGGTGGTTTCCGGCGACCTCCGGCCACCTCTGGGGCAGTTTCTGCTCCTCAGTGCGATCTACTCGTTGATACGAGCATTTCGATATATAATTTGTAATTTTTGGAAATCGTATGAGCATGTTATGAATTTTCCAAATTTTAGGGTTTTCGATTCGTTTTGGTTTTCGATCCGTGAGGATTTGGCCTTCCGATCGACTTGTAGTTTTGATTTGTTGATCGTAGAAGTGTTCCGAAGACGTTGGATGGTCTCGGATGAGGATCCGACTGTTGGATCGTCGTATAATTGTGTTTTGTGAATTGTGTGCTTTGTGTTGTATTGAGTGTGGCCTTGATTTGGTTAGGTGATTGATGATTTGAGTTGGCGGACGATTGTGAATCGTATCTTGGCTGTTAGAGAAGACGCAGCAGGATTTGGAGGTGAGTAAATCTCACGGTGTTTCGGTTGATAAAGTAGTTATGTTTTAATTTAGTATATTTAATTGTTAGCATGAAAAATCGTATTTATCAAAATAAATTATTTGTTTTAAAATATATGAACTTGATCGACAATGGTTCATGGGTAGGTTAAAACAATGTTTTGATATAAAACGATATTCGAGTAGTTAATTTATAAAACTATAGTTGGTATTAGTGGTCATTCCTGCATGAATGACTACGTATATATATATTTACGTGAAATATATATATAGATGGCGTGACATTGTGATGTGCGTATGAACTGTGAATTATTCAGAATGTGGTTTTGTGCGTTTACTCTTTGTGGAAAATTCGTTTTATCAGGGGCTTATTGATTTGTCGTGTTGAAAGAGTAATTGAGTTGGGGTAACATTTTGAGTCATGTGGGATTCTTTGTAAATGTTTGCTGATCTTCGAATCTGGAGTCACTGTGGGTGATCGTTTGCTGGTCTTCGGATCTGGAGTCACTGTGGGTGACCGTTTTCTGATCTTCGGATCTGGTGTTTATTTGGAGTTGATGGGTGATCTTCTACTTTAGTCAAAGTCGATGGATGAACATCAACTATCGACTTTAGTTTGGAGTTGATGGGTGATCATTGACTTTAGTGTGAGATGTTGGACTTCTTCATTGATTTTCCTTTTCCTTCTAATTGTTGAATTTTAAGTAATCTCCTGAACTAAGTTATATGCAGGGATTACTGTCTTTTGAATTGTTTGTTTTAATGTAATCTCCTGAACTAAGTTATATGCAGGGATTACTGTCTTTTGAATTGTTTGTTTTAATGTAATCTCCTGAACTAAGTTATATGCAGGGATTACTGCCTTTTGTATTGTTTGCGTTATTGTAATCTCCTGAACTAAGTTATATGCAGAGATTACTGCTTTTTATATTGTTTGTTTTAATGTAAATTCCTGAACTAAACTCTATGTAAGGATTTATATGATTTCTTTTGTTTGTTTTCATGTGATCTCCTGAACTAAGTTTCTATGCAGGGATTATTGATTTTGCTAAATTCTTATTGTGGGTACAGTTGTGGGTTGTGATATGTAGTGATTGATAAATGAGTTGGGGTGGCATGATTTTGGCAACCGCGTTATGTTGAGGGAAATGAGTATGATTTCCTGGTTGTGCCGTTGAGGCAAAGGAATAGTGATCTAATAGATTATGGGGACGTAAAATGAATTGAGAGACAGAGCATGTGGGTTTTTAGTTGGGTTGAAATTGTTGAGCCTGTTATTGATTAATTTGAACTTGACGTTTTGTTGTGATAATTGCATATTGTTTTTGTTAAGCTAAGATGGTGAAAGCATGTATTTTGTGGAATTAAATATTGTTGCTTTAATTATCTCACGAGCTGAGAAATTATAAGCATGAGTGACGTGAGTCACTTTAATTGAGTTTATTCATACAGGCTGAAAAGCTTACCGGGTTTGTTTTGTTCATTCCCGGTGCACTATTTTATGGTGTAGGGGTTTTTGTGCAGGTTTGATTATCGAGTGATCATTATCAAAGCTGAGGTGGACGTGGAAGGGTGCTCTTAGTTTTAAGTCTTCCGCTGGGTAGTGAGTTGTGGTGGGTGTGTTTACTTATTGAATTGTCATTCAGTTTGATTTGTAAACTATCTGTAATGTAATATGTGACTTTAAAGAACGAGTCGGTATTGACATTGTGATCTCAGTTTGTTTTGTTGCTTAATTTAAATGAAAAATTTTCTTTGTGTTTTTCTTGTACTTGTTAAGTCATCGTGTTTCAGATTTGAATTCCTTTATTCAAAATTCGGGGCGTGACATATCTCCTTGCCCCTGCCTATTTATAGGGGAATGCCACAGCCACTAACCGACTCCAGACGACCAAACTTCATGTCTCCTTAATGACCTGCATTAATGACAAGACGACCAATCGACAACGCCATAAATATATGCAACGCACGGGGGACTATCGCCCAACAATATCTCTTCCCCATAAACTTTACATGTTCCAATACCAAGCGGACATTCCAAAAAGTCAGACCACTCGGTCAATTGTTTAACAAAATTCAAAGCATTTACAAGAAAAGGAAACCCTATCGCTAGCACAAAACGAAGAAATACAGAAGCTAAGTCTCGCCCTTGGCACTACGCGTTTGCTCCTCTACTGGATCTCGCTCCTCCACCTCACCTCGTTCTCCAACATTCTTTCCTCACACCTCGCCGTCGACATCCACATGGGCTTCCCGCTCACCAGTAGCACCCCCCGCCTCGCGATCGCCAGCTTGTCCCGATACTTGCTCCGGTTCTACCTACTCCCCAATCACGATCCCAACACCTCGACCACCACTTGTAGCACTGGCTTGCTATCTCGCTGCCTTCTTGCCCTGCATATCCTACACCATCTTCTCCTGGTCAATCCAACCAGTAGCGATACCATCCCGAATCGAGTACAAGGCCCCATCCGATAAGGCTTTGTTCATCTACTCTTGAAAATGGGCCGACCGGAGGTAGAGATCCATTGCCTTGTCCGCCCCATCCCAACTGGCCTTGCGAAGCTTGTCCCGATGTGTCTCGGCAGCAGCGCGCAGGTGAATGCACTCTTCGGCAAAGCTACTCGACCGAGCCTGTTGCTTGGCTAACTCCTTCCTGATTCGCTCCATCTCTGCCTCCTTCTAGCCTGCTTCAAGCTCAACATCCCGTAGACGGTCAACCTCTCTTTGCAGATTACCAACCTGTCCCTCCAAATCCACCAAGCGATGGGATAAGGAGCCAAACTCTCTAAGGCCGCAGCACGAAGCTCTAACTAGGCATCGCGTTCCTGGACCTGCCTCTCCAAGTCCTGCAGATGCTCTTCAGCCTCGGAAACTCGGGCCCTAACTTGATCCACCAACCTCAAGCCGTCCTTCGCCCGGTGCAGCTTCCCAGTAAGATCCAGGTTCGCTTCCCTCAGTGGGGCAATGGCACCCTTGGCCTCTTGGCAGTGAGCCTCCTCCACCGTGAGTGATCGCTCCAACTCCATCCTTGTCGCGATCCAGTCATCGATTGCTTGCCTCATCTCTTCGTGTTCCACCTGACCTTGGTCTAATGCACCTTAAAGCTCACGGGCCCTCTCCCTCTTAGCTTCCAGCTCCCCTTGCAGCCGAGTTATCTCCATATCAAAATGAGCTACCAACTCGCTTGAGGAGTGGTAATTCAAGTTCACAGCCTGCATCACACACCATTGTCAACATATCTATGTGAAAGCAATAAGGAACAAGCAAACTCACAATGATACATACCCTCATCAACCTCTCCTAAGCCTCTCGATACCCCAGGCGCGAGTCTTTAGCACTCACGCGACTGCGGTAGCGATGACAGTTCCGCAGGTCAGCAACCATGTGAAGGATGGCGCCGTCAGTAATTCCAATCTCGCCTAGGGTGCGCGCAAGACCCCGACAACCTCATCGGGTGAACCCCACGAGCCCCCATTCGTGGATCTCGAGCGCAATACATTATCAACCCGAGACCTCTTGCTACCACGAGCGTCGATAGCCACGCCAACTGGGGGACTCCTGAGATGAAGCCGCGAAGCCGTCCTTTTCCTTGACCCGATCCCGGCCGTACAGGCACATGTGTCTGTGTTTCGGGCTCCTTCGCCCTCACCATCATGGGTCCCCGTCTCGGTAACTTGGCTGTTAGACTTGTCTCGCCAATAGCCTGGCTGGTCACCTCAGCTCCAGTGTCCACCGTAATTACCTCCCGCGAGACAGGATCGCCAACCTCATCACCAAAAACGGTCTCCAGTTGCTCCAAAACCACATCCTGCACCAAGTGAGCACGAGCACTGGTATCGCTCTGACGCCTCTCCACCTCCTCTAATAGCTCCTCGACGAAGATCTCCACCTCCACCGTTGGCTCCGAGGCCTGAGCTACGTCAATAAGACCCTCCCCTCCTACCGAGACCCAGGGGAACTACCTCATCACCTCCAGAGTCTCGGGGGACTAACGTTCGCCAACGCGCACTTGGGGAAGCTGGCCCACCTCACCAACCTGCATGGGCGGCTCCTTGGCATCTTGAGTTGGCTCCCGAGCACTGCCAACCTCATGCCCCTCAGCACCAGCTTCTTCCTCTGCCCGCTGATTGAGATACTCTAGCACTGCATCTGGAAACCTCAGATACATCTCATCGGGCAGCGACATACTCACCCGATGATCAGTCACACACACTTTATCAGGCAGGTCAACATCCACTCGCCTCGCAGTCTGCGATTCTTGCAGCAATCCCTAAATAATGGTATCGGGATCGACATTAGCGTACGGGGCGTCACTTTTGCTAGAAGCCTCATTCGGCATATCTGCTGCGAAATAAACATACAATGTCAGCAAGGATACCACGCAACATATGACACCACATCAAACAAAAAGAGAACCCCTCACCGGAAACCTCCCCAACTCAAACCTCTCATATATCGGGAGCCTACACAGATGATAGAACCCCCTCGCCCCCTTTGGAAATGCACCCATCACCCTCACCACACGCTTCCGCTCCAGCGTGGCCAAATCCACCTCCTGCCTCACTACGATGCACAAAAACGCTATTAGTATACACCAAAGGCACGAAAACCCACCAAAAAAGGCAATCACGATACTCACAGATGGGTTGGAACCGGGTCGGAGCCCCGTGCACCATATCTGGATTCTGCCACTGAACTCTTACCAAGCAAGGCCTCCCCTGCCAGCTCGCATAGATGTTTGACAGCAAGTCCTCAATAACAGCACGGCCGCGTGCTCTAAAATTTACATATCCACTATCACCGACTTTAGTCAAGTACTGCATCTTGAACATGGAATTAAACTCGCTGATATTGGGACATAACAACTTGCTAAACTTCCATAGTAGCAACACTTCCATTATTTGCCTTAGCGCATTGGGCGATAGCTACCCTACCGACATATTCAAGCAGGATAGCAGATACTGCAACTCCTCCGGTATGGGGAACGTCAACCCACACCTGAGCTGATATTCGTAAAAGCACGCCCACCCCACCTAGGGGTGGCTAAAAGTTTCATCATCCCTCAAAAGGACGCAACAAGATGTTATCTGGAATCGCCCAAGTGGTCCTCATCTCGGCGATCTTCTCCTCCGTCATACTCAGACCAGGTTGATCAATGGGCGTATCGCCAAGGAACAGCCGCCCCGGTGGCAAACGCGGGATCTCTAATACTTCGACGTCCTCCGCATCAGCTACATCTGACACCATGGGTTGCCCAACCCTACTCAAAACTCCACAGGATGAACCCTCGCCACTTCCTTGGGACATATCCTCGCCCCCCCTCAGGAACTCCCCACGACACTCCCGCGAGGAACTCCCCCATCACCTCCTCAGGAAGCGCCCTCGCCACCTCCTCGGGAACCACCCGTGGTGCCCCGCGGGGAACACCTCTATGGCTACTGCGAGACGCGCCCTCTCCCTCGCCACGAGAAGAGCCCTTTCTTCCACCACGAGATGCACCGACACCACCACAAGAGGCTCCTTCCCCTCCGCGAGAGGAACCGTCTTGCCTACCGAGACTGCCATTCTCCCACGCCATACGAGCGTTACAAATCACTGGTCAGTCATTTCTTATCTATCGCCTTCCTCAAGACTCCCCCGCGAAATGTCAAATCTTCAAACCCTATCCGGAGCAACCAAATGAGGCCCCGCTAGACCCGAAACTCAACCCCAAGCCTCCAACCTAGAAACCGTCGGTAAAATCTAACTCCCGAAATACGACCCCTCATAAGACCCACGTAGACCAATACCCTCAGACAAACCCAGAAAGGTCAAGAGATGGCTTGCCTGTTCACTCCTCTGATTGAAACACAGAGACAACGACGACCACCTCACGACCAGTTAAGCACTCCCCACACAACTACGGCCCCAATCTCACCAAGTTCTTATCTCAAGCTCCAACACGAACGCAGGAACAACAACCACCTCCACATCTCTCCTCTGTCCTTATATAAGGACCTTGAGAACACTGGGACCGTTGGACGTGCAAGGACAATGACCCCGATCTCACCAGGTGTCCAACATCCTTGATGGTTACAGAAGTCATGTGCCGTCGCCTCGGCTACTCACCACTCTGCCATTATTACATGTTATGGATCCCAGTACACCAGTCTTCCCGCAGACAAAAAAAAAAAAAGATCACCACACCTATCACAGGGGCATAGCCTATGCGCCAAAAGACGCAGGCAACCCCACCACTGATACGCGATAGCGACACAACGTTGAATGCCAACACGACTCACTCACCCCAGCCAAGACTCCTCTTAAGTGGGGACTTGGGGGATTGGGGGTAATGGTTGTACGAAAGCCACGTGGCATAAAACTCGCCTTGAACTTCCGATACTTCTACCAACAACAAACTCCCCACCCAAGAGAACTCTTGATCGGGGACTTGGGGACTTGTTGGTATACACATACCTCCTAGGCACAAGTATCAGAAGCACAAGACTCGTATCGCCAATATACCAGCAAAATAAGCTCCCAACCAAGGGTTCTGATACCCCTTGAGGCGATATCGGGATCCCGAGCGTCCCACACTAAAAGAAATGGAACCAAGCTCCCACAAATCTGCTACATTAAGGTCATCTCCAACAACCCAAAGAGGTAACTGTTTACTATCGCTTTCCATTATCATTATCTTGTTCGATACTGACTTAGGCATCAGAGCGTTGAAGGCCGGCACATATGGTCTTCCCTCTGACCTTCATTTATTTTGCAGATAAAGGAGACTGATAGCTATTGTAACGAACTGATACAACCCATGTTCAGTTGGACCAGACTCCGCTCGAGACAACTGAAATAGCCTCTGTTTTGGTGGTGCGGCTCCTCCTAGGGTAGAAGAGAAGAGGATGATTATATAGGGCTGGCTGGACTTCGTGGTTAAGAGGAAAAGGAATCAGAAGAGGATAGTTGGCTGCATGTGGTTGGCTAGAAGGAGAGAGGAACAAAACATGGTCTGGCACGTGGTGATAAGAAAAGAAAGAAGGGTTGGTCAACTTGATAATTAAGCAAAGGCTGAATTAATTTGCTTAATTAATATATCTAACACGTGAAGCATAATAGCCAAACCAATGCTAACAAATTAATTAACTAATCATCATTGATTGATTAATTGTCTTCTCTTCACTTCCCTTTGCTCCTGTTAATAACAATTGACGGTGTCGGGACTTTTGTCTTTTTGTCGAAAACTCTCATCTGCTCTATTTTTGTTCCAATTTCTTCGGGTTTCCGCAACTCCACTTATTTACTACAAAATAAATAAAAATAGATTAATTACATAATAATTAGTTTGAGGATTAGCATAATTCTAGTGTTTAAAGACACAATTACACTCATGGAAATGTGTGTAATCATTAAACCATACACATTCAACACTCAAGGGAAGAGGATCTTAAACAAATCTAAAGGAATCCACATCACCCACTCCATCACCATCACCATCACCACCATCCCATATGCCATCACCTTAAATCTTGTCCAACTCACGTTCCCATATTTCCTCACCACTTCCGCCTACACCATCTCCATCAATTGAAGAAGAAGAAATGGCAGGAGCTGAAGGTACTAGAGCATCAAAGATCTCTCTACGTCCACTATTAAAGGAGGATTTCCTCTTTCCATTGTTTTCCCAGCTGCTGTAGAGGGTAAGTCTGCCAATTTTGAGATCAAGAGTGGACTTCTTCACAGAATACCTACTTTCCATGGACTCTCCATGGAGGATCCTAACAAGCATTTGAAGGAGTTCCAGCTTGTTGTGAGGAGCATGACACCACCTGAAGCAGATGAGAACATATTCAAGTTGAAGCATTCCCCTTCTCACTAGCTGATAGAGCCAATGATTGGTTATATGAACTTCCAGATGGATATGTCACTTCTTGGGATGCCATGATAAAGGAATTCCTTGAGAAATTCTTCCCTACTTCAAGAGTTATCACTATGAGGAAGAAGATCACTGGGATTTAATAGGCTGAAGATGAGTCATATACTGCGTACTACGAAAGGTTTAAATCCCTTTTGGTGCAATGTCCCCAACACAAGTTCAAGGATGAAAGCCTTTTGCAATACTTTTATGAGGGTTTGCTCCCTCTTGAGCGTCAACTGTTAGATGCTGCAAGTGGAGGTACTTTTGTGGACAATACTCCAACTCAAGGGAAGGCGTTGATTGCTAATAGAGCTGCCAATGCTAAATAATATGAGGGCATTAGGACCACATCTCGCCAAGTGAAGGAAGTCACTATCAACTCAGATATCAATGCTCGATTGGATAAGCGCACTTCTCTTGTGTCTCAAGTGTTAATGCCAAAGGTTTAAGGAGTAGCTCAAGCTTGTGGGGTGTGCTATACTTAAGGGAACGTGACTGATCAATGTCCCAAATTGATAGAGAATGGTGGATGGGAAAGCGCCAACTACATAGGGTTTCATAACCAGAATCAAGGGCAAGCACATTCTAGGAATGATCCTTTCTCCAACACCTACAATTCAGGATGAAACCCTAGGAGTGAAACCCTTTGATCCTCTTTAAAAGAAGAAGGAAAAAAAAAAAAAACACCTACAATCCAGGATGGAGGGATCACCCTAACTTTAGGTGGAGGGACAATGATAATGTCCAAAATACCAATTAGTTCAACCTACAACAGAGGACCACAAGGAGCATTCTTTCAAAGACCTCAAGCCCCTCCTCAACACCAAGGAATGTCCCCAAATTATGACAAGATCATTGAGACACTAAACTCTTCAACTCAAGCCTTGATTCAAGGGCAACAGAACCATGGAAAGGATATAGCGGATCTCAAGAAGCAAATGGGACAAGTGGTGGATTTCATGACCAAGTTCCATGAACAGGGGAAACTTCCAAGCAACACTATTCCAAATCCAAAGGGAGGCTTTAAAGGTGCCAACAATTGAGGAGCAAAAAAGGCCACGTCTAGCTAAGAAGACGTTAAAACCAAGCGCTACATGGGAGGCAACCCACATCAGATTTGCTTTCTTAACTTTCTCTTTATTTTTCGTTAGTTTTATTTTTGGACAATTATTTTAGTTCATTGATTTGAAATTTTTGGTTAATCAATTGATGGTTTGCGTTGATTATCCCTTATATACTTATTTGTGCTTTGCATGCTTTGAATTATTTCACAGTGAGGACAATGTATAATTTAAGTGTGGGGGGAAGGTTTAACGTTAACTTTGTTTTTTTTTTTTAGGTTGTTAGTTTTTGTGGTTAAAAATATAAAATACAAAAAAAAATTAAAAAGGAAAAATAACTAAAAATCAGAAAATATCAACAACAACAAAATTTTTATATTTTGAGTCTTATTTTTGTTTGGACAAATTTCAGTTTAGTACCCTATGGTTTGGGGGTAACATCAAGTCAGTCCCTACTATTTCAATTTGATCAGCAACACCCCTGTGCTTTCAATTTCAATCAGCCGTGCCCAAATTTTACTGTTCCGTCCAAATTTTACTTTGTCAATCCAGTCAAAGTTAACGTTCAAATTGGACAGAACAGTAAAATTTGGGCATGGCTGATTGAAATTGAAAGCACAAGGGTGTTGCTGATCAAATTGAAAGAGCAGGGACTGACATGATGTTACCCCCAAACCACAGGGTACTAAACTGAAATTTATCCTTTTTGTTTTATGTTTTTTATTGAGTCAAAATTGTTTTTGGGTTAATATCTTCTTCCAACTAGGCCTATCTAAGTAGGATGTGATCTCTAAAGTCTGATTTGGATACGAGAAGTGCTAGTAAAGGGTCTCGTCCCCTGCTAATCAAGTGAGCCAAGCTCCGCCAAAATCGTTCCTCTCTTCACCTGGTTGTGTCTCAAAAGAGTTACCGAAAGAAGAAGAGAAAAAGCCCAAGTCCAGAATCGTTTTTGTCTTGTTGCGTCTTTTTTTTTTTTTTTATTCTTAGGATCACCTTCATTCAACTGTCTAGGATGAGCTTATATCTCTGAAATCATGGCTAAAAGATTATCACAATATTAAGATGAAAAATTATTTTTCTTTGGTTAAATGAGACTTATATGTGATATATACTTATGTAGTGGATATGGATTTGATAACATGGTATAGATTATGAGCAAGCTAAAATGAGTTTTGATTCAAAATAGCCCATGTGAGAATTTGAGCCCATATACCTTTTCTTCTGAGTGATAAATGTTATATACTTAGTGTATATTCTTATATTTCTTGGCGATGCTTAGTTGATCTAATTATCTTTCATTTGATTGATAACATGTCATAGCTCTTTAATGGACTAGAGAATGCTAGAATTCACTTTTATACTTGTCGAAACTTTTATCAATATATATCTCTGATTTTGGAAAGGATAAAGGCACCTTAAGATTTTACCACCATTGCCAAATAAGCCTGTGTCCCTATTTTGTGTACACATATGTGCACTACCCCCTAGATAAACTCCTTTGAGCCTACATTTTTAGCATTTTCTTTCATCGCCCTAAAAATCCGTAACCTTAGTATAGTTACATCCTTACCCTTTTGTTTTAAAGACTTAGTGGAGCTAATTTTAAAAATTTGCAAAGGAAAGAAGGCGTCAAGATTGAAGATTGGGAAGAGGTGAAAGTTCAAGTGTGGGGGATATTTGTCCATTGGAATATTTTGTAATGTATATGCCGTGAAAAAAAAAAAAAGCAAAAACAAAAAAACAAAAAAAAGGAAAAAATATGATGTATACGGCTTTGGGTGAAAAGTTTAAGTTTTTGTGGATTTTTGTATTTTTACATTATGGATTTGAAGTCTAGAATGAAGCAGAGGCCCAACAAGATGATATCAGGCCTTTTATATAAACCTCTAAGGGACCATGACGTTGACAATGCCTTGGTGACTACAATAAAGTTGTTTCAAGAGCTTTATTTTGGCTTTAGCACCACTACTACAAAAATTGAATCAGACGACGGTTTTGGAGGTAAACCGTCGTATATCGAGGCACCGTCTGATGAAGGTCGATTATAGGGAACCGTCGTGTGAAGGGCTCGGCAGCATGTCGACATCATGCTGGCAGCCTGTCGACAGCATTAGTTGGTGTGTGACTGTTATTCAGACAACGGGCATAAGGTGTAGCTGTTGTGTGATTGCGATTTAGATGTCACTTTATTTTATAACAATTGTGTGAGTTTTATTCAGACGACAGTTTTTATTTTGTAGCCGTTGTGACTATTGTATACATTTGATAGTTCTCTTGACAAAAAGTGTGGTGTGACGACTAATGTATTTGTGCTTTAAGACGACACATTGAGCTTTTACCATTGTGCTATAATATGTTGAACAATACTTTTCATTTATTCTTGTTTTCTAATTGTTACAAAAGTTCTAAACAATCAAATTAACTCAAATCCGACCACATATAAAATGTATTCAGTACATTGATATAAAAAAGGGAGTATTTCCCTAATATCCATACATAAAAACACTATAGGCATTTGTTCCTTCCATGCATCAAAACCAAGTCTCTTTTATCTAACTCTCATCTTCCTTCCATTTTTGCTGCTTGAAATCAATAGTAATCTGCAAAGTCAGGCCTAGAATCTCATTTCTTGAGTAAGAGGCATCTCTCTGCACCCTCCTGTTGACATTAACAACTTCTTTGTAATACATATTCACCATACTTAAAACCAAAGACTTATGAATTCCTGCGAAGGAGTACATACATCAGCTACTTATCTTGCATGTAGTCTAAGTATTTACTAGGTTTAATTAATTAAAGAAACTGAGTATTAAAAAGAGAGAAGCCTAGAAACAATAAAAATTCAATTCTATAAACTAAAATTGAATATAGAAATATTACTATGTAGCATGAACATAATGTCATATTATGAAGAATATGAGGGAGACTTACCAGAAATAGAATATTACCATAGGTGATATTCATTGCAATGTATATTACACTATTTTACCATCCAACTATGATGTTAAAGATACCTAGATTGCATAATGAAGATATTGAGATAATTACCTATAAGCCCATTCATTATCATACCAAGAGACAAGCTTCACAAAGTTGTCATTCAACGAATTCCAGCCTTGGCATAAAAAATGCTCGACCTGCAACATAACATAAGGTGCACTCACTGAGAAATAGCTCATGCATTTGCCATGAAAAATGTCGAAAAAAAGGGCATACAAACTTGCTATAGCAAGAAAAAAAAATCTCAATTCTATTATAATCACACACACACAACTATCCATCATGCTCCAATCAAATCCCATAATAAAAACACATACAGAACAATCCAGAACTAATCAGAAACATGAAAGCGCATCAAAACAATGGAATCAAAGCTAGTAAACAAACGCAAAAAGGAAGAAGAGGGTTTGGAGGATCTTGTACAACCTATTGAAAACACACAACTTATAATTATGCAAATGAGATGATGGAAGAGATTCAAGTAACAAATAAACTTTAAAATTCAAATAACAGAATTATGTGACATAGAAAAGTGGAAAAACATGTCTACCACACTATTGAGGCAAATGAGGAATAGAAAGGTAACCAATTTGTATATTTCGTCCAATTTGGAATTGTATCAAATAGGAAGCCGTGTTATTAAGAAGCTACTGCAAAATATAAAATGAAGATAGAACATGAAAATAGAGAACTTCAATTCAACCGTGCAAAGACAAAATATTATTGGCCACAGAGGTATCACTATAATGCATATTTCAAAGGTTGCCACAAGGCATTAATTACTCCAATTACCTCATCCAGGAAAATGATAGCACCATCTGGCAGCTGATTAGCAAGTGAAAACACCTTCCCTAATAATCGTTCACTCTCACCATATTTCTTGGACAAGATAACCTCAAGGGTCACGAATAACAATGGGACGCCCTGCAATCATTATCAAATCAGATGTATACAAGAAGCAAAGATGCTTATGCTACTGGTATGGAATGTTTATTTGATGAACTTACTAGGATTTAGGCATTGACAATTATACATCTTCGCTCCGATAAGCTCACCGATTTAGTGCTTCACTCTGAGTTCTGAGTCTTCGCAGATTTTGCCAACAAAAATTACCTTCAGAGATTTTCATAGCAAAATTATTGCAAATGAAAAGGAAGGCAATCACCAAGATAGCAGCAACAAGAACCAATAGAACACACAAAATGCACTCTCATTCCATTTGACTCTCATCCTACGTACTCGTGGACACTATTACAATTCATTTAGCATACTAACTTATAAGCCTAAACTTCTTAAAGCATAGGTCATGAAATGACCAATTCACCACATAAACAAAGAGAAGATACAAACAGTTGACAAGTCATGAACACATCAACCGCGGGTTTCCAGTTTCCAAATATCAATCATTAACATTAGACCTGGGCTAGAATCCTTATCCAGATACATCAAAAATCATGCTAAACCAGATCTAATAATAAATAAACTCACTCCTACTGGATCGAATCGATAAGAACATAAACTACACTTGATCTTAACCAAAAATCCTTTTGACTTCTTTTTCTTTTGCTGCAAAAAGTTTCAGAACTTCACACATATAAACATCCCACACCAATAAAGATCGAAGACTGACTCAAAATACATGCATATATGCAAGAATTTCAGCTCACGAGTATCAAAACTGGTCATTTTCATCAGTAAATACGAATCAAATTTGAACCTACCAACTTTCATACCCATTACCCGTTCCGGCCACCGGCGCCGAGTCCACTGCTTTTGCCTCTTCTGCGATACCCTCTTCTTCGATTCATCTTCCACCTCACCTGAAACCTCAAGGAAGTAAACTATTGGGCCTTAACCGACCCATATGTCACTGCAGTTGACCGAAGGAGGAGCGAATGGGCCAACGAGGATCCCCAGAGCGACCCAAATCAGAAGCGATTAGTAGGGTTCCGATTCAAGAAAGAAGAGAGAGAGAGAGAGACCCAGTAAAACAGTGAATTGGACCTTGTTGATTTTACAGATTTCACCAGAAGTGCTTCGCTCCAAGGGAATCAGCTCGATCTGGAGAGGCTAAATAGGCTCGATCTTAGTTCAACGGCTCAATCCAATAGGAGTTCAACAATCTCACTCAGAGGTTAGAGAGAAGAATAAGAGTTTACGAGAGTGAGGTGTTGGCGAGAAAGTGAGGTTTTGGGGCTGTCGAGAGTGAGGCGAGTCAAGAGAGGGTTTTGGTTTCGGGTCTGTCGAGAGTGAGACGAGCTGTCGAGAGAGGGTTTTAGATTTTGGGTCAGTTTGTTATTTTTGTTTCTTTTTTCTCAGGTGTTAGGGTTTCAGTCGGTTTTGTGATGAGGCCCTATCAATCTGGACAAGGATTCACACAACAGAATTGTGTAAAAATGTTGTATGAATGCACCCATTTAAATTTGGGGTTTGTCTCATATTAATTTGACTTCCCTCTTTGAGGAGTTGGAGAAAAATGGTAGTGGAAAAGGAGGGATTTCTGTCAAACGTATTAATAAGACCATAGTTTTATTGTTTCTCATCTTTTGATTAATACATGTTGGGCAAAACTTTAGGGTTTGAAATGGTATTTGGCACCACAGACATGGTGAGAAACTTGCCGCTCAATTTTTTAGGGTCATACAACAGTTTTGTCTTTAAACGTCTTCTGAACTAATTCATAATTCCATATCAGACGACAAGTTTTATAAAAACAACGTCTAAAAAAATAAAAATCAATCAGACGACTGGAAACTATAAGACGTTGTCTGAGAGGTGTTGTCTGATTCAATTTTTGTAGTAGTATAGGACACCTTTGTGATCTTCTTGTCCCTTCAATTCTTTTAAACCTTAAGCCTTGGCCCCATTACAACCCTTTTATAAGACCTTTTTTATCCTTAAGATGGGATAGCCTTTGATCTGTGGAGATGAGTTTATAACTGCTGAACTTATGGCTTGGGTTCATTTGTGCATGTGATTAATGGGGCTTAGAAACATGTTTAGTGAAACAGAGAAGAAATAAAGTGGAAGAACTTCACACATAGACTGAGCTCAGGAGATCTTCTAGGAGAAGTAGGAAACATTGTTCCAGATACTTATTTTTTATTTTGGAAGCACTAACTCATGTAACAAGACCCGTCTCAGTAACTCCCACACCAGATGATGTTAGGGTACTAAGCATAACAAGGATGCTCCAAGAAGAGAGTCTCGAGTTGTTGTTTGAAGTTTCACAAGTTACGTACAAACATCACCTACCAACTCGTTTCTTGCAAACCTTGGAAAGTTCACCACAACCAAGGCCTGATTACTTTGAGTGAAGGGATACATATATCCATTCTCGTTTCTTACAAATCCTTGAAAGTTCACCACAACAAGGACCTGATTACTTTGAGAAGAGGGAATGAACCATCTGAGCATATTAGGTATTCTGCCTACTTCACCTATTCTCCCTTGACAAGGAACACGAAACATGCCACCACATAATGCAATAAGTGAAGTGTATAGCAAAGTTACGTGATTCAGTGACTAAACATAAGTACACAATTATTTGTCCAGAATAAGGCATGGCAATAAAGGATACATAGTTTAAGATATGTGCATTTCACTAGTGACAGTGGTCAGAGGATACTAAGATCACAAATTTCTCAATCAATAGTGGACAAACATTCTTGTGCCTTAATGCTTAGAACATATCCCTAGGGCATTTCTCAACATCTCAAACCTAGCAGTGTCAAGTGGCTTAGTGAACAAGTCAGCAAGTTGACTTTCAGTGGGCACAAAGCTTAACTCAAGTATATTTTGCTCACACTACACCAAAAAACGAAACAGACGACGGGTTTTTTTCGTTGTGTGATTTGGAGGCTCACTGTTGTGTATCGGAGCGTTGTCTGATTAAATTTTGCACAACGGTGGTGCACCGTTATATGATATACAAACACACGACATATTTTTGTTATCAGTGTTGTGTCATCTCTCGACAGATGCCAAGCACAGCTGCCACGCAGCATGACATGCATCTTTCATACAACAGAACTTGTTTCCAAGCTGTTGTTGGAAACCCTTGTCAGACAATATTTTTTGCATTTCACCGTCGTCTGATATACCATCACACTTCAGTTGTACACTATGGTTGTTGTGTGAATTGGTCTTGGACAACATAATTTAGTTCTTATCGTTATGTGATTTTAAAATCAGAAGACATAGTTTTTTTACAACCATTGTGTGATATGTAAAGAGTGCATCGAGTGAATGACCCAATTTTTGTATTCAGACAACGTTGGATTGCCACACTATAAAACTGTTGTACAAATCATTTTCATTTGCTATATTTTGTGCATATATAGCTCCATTTTACCTAATGAACATTGATCAATTGGAAATAAAACACATTGCAAATGCTCAAATGAGTAATCAAACCCATTCCATATATCTCAAATGTTAAAAGGGAGCATTTTCCAATCATCCAAGCAACCATTAATAGAAAAAAAGTATTCAAATGCATGGCCATCTACTTGGGACATCAAAAGTTGATACAACTACGTTGTTCCAAATTAAACATGCCACATATAGTGTGTGCAGGAACTTGGTTTCTACAGCCAACATATTGATACAAACTCTTGTCTTCCCACTATTCCCAGAACTTAGTCTGTGCAGCCATGGTGTCAAACCTAAAAAGTTGAAGCGATGCTTGGTGGGTTAAATTTTGATTTGTTTAGCCATGGAATCAAATCTAGTTCCCCACCTGTCTTTATCCAGCATCAACTACATGCACCGTCCTTTACTTGAACAACATGATCTGCAAGCCATCAATGAAAGAAAAAATGAAGATACTTTGGCAAGGAAATCATACAAAATCAGCAAGACTTTTGCATAAACTGAGATTGTGAAATGATCATGATTATGCAGTTATATATCATAAATTATAAAGGCAGATATAGCATTTAGAAATAGAACAACTCTCAAGCAAAAATCACAGCTCAATTAATTATCATCTTCTGGTGGAATCATTTTCTGGTTCCTAATTCCTAAAACCTCTATATTTTCCAGAACCAAAGAGTTCAATATTTGAAATTTCACTCAACAAGTCAGACTTATTAACGCATTGGACACACTCAAACAGGACCAAATTAATCTGATAAAAGCACTAAAGTACTAAACTCATCAAGCATTGCCCATTACAAAAACTCAGGTAACTAAACCTCACATCATAAACCATGAACACAGCTAGAATCGTAAGCATGGCTATTCAACTACAAAAGCAAGAAATCAAAGTCCTGTTACATGAGAAAAGTGAAGAAGTCATGGAAGCAGCAAACCATGACTATAATCATCATTTATCTGCTGAAAATTGAGTGTGCAAATGTTCCAAGACTCCAAATCACTACCAAGTTTCAAAAACTTAGAGGGACCTAAATAGAGGATTAACCAAAGCATCACAGACCCTGTCACAGAAGGAGAACTATAGCTTAGAACAACTATAGAACAGAAAGTTACCATACCTTTTGACATAAACCATACTGTCATTCTTTTTTCTTACTCTGTTTTTTGCAAAATTGAAACTTAAAAATGTCATTTCAATGCACAAAATTGGGTAGAAAACATTGGGCTGAGTCAAATACTTGAATTTCCTATCGTGGCATTGCTTCTAAGATACAGACATGGGAAGCCACTACTAACAGAGAACTTAGGCAAGATTCTCCAATCCATTTCTGTACACATTTACCAAAAACCACTCAATAAAAAATACATAAACAAAAAGCTTCCATTAACAAGTTTGAGCATTTTATGGTTCCAGATTTTGCTGATTGTTTTTCTTATTGCAAGTATCCTAATTAAGAAGACAATGATTACACAATCAAAACACCACAGAAATAAAAAGCACATAGATGAAGAAGTCATTTTTTTTATTAAGAAATCACCTTAAAAAGCATGTATGGAGTTCCTATTTCAATCTGGGATTTCAAAACCTCATACCAACGTTGTTGGGAAGATACAACTCTTTTGGCCTTACCGTGTGCAGCAATCAAGAATAAATATAAAGCTATTCATAACAAAAAGATGCTGAATGTTAATATCGAGCCTGGTATTACTCACTTTCATAACGAGTGCAAAGCTGTTCGAAGCTTTCATCCTAGCAATCTCCCAGACCTGGACACTATTAGGACAAAAGAGTGACTACTTTTCATTATTTCCAACCCTTTTCATGAATAGATTAGGCACCCAAAGAGCATAGAAAAGATTACGAGCTCTGAGCTCTTCCTACAAGATAATAAATTCCAGGTAAATAGTCTGAAGCCTAAGTTGTTCATCTTAAGAGAAAATCAAGCATTCTTTTTATTACGGCAAGTATTGTTTTTGATGATTTCAATAGTCTACATACTGATGCCTCATGCAAATAATTCTTTAAAAAAAAAAAATGGGGCAAATTCATTACAGGAAAACGTGTAATCACAATGTACCCAATTCCAATTTCAACCATCAGCCAAACCCCAAAGCAATTTTTACTTTATAACAACCAAATTTTAACTAAATAAAACCTTGATGATTTTGTGGAATTTAACATTGTTGTAGTAGCCTCTACGAGAGAGCTCGATGAAGTTCCTGCAAGTCTTGGGTGCAGTCATATCTTAATGAATTTCATAACAGTTATATCTGCCTCCTCCCCTTCCTAAAACGCAGCCAAACCAATAAGAACACAAATTCATGACAAATTGAACAAAACCATACCCTAAAGATCAGATTTTGAAATTCATGAAATTGAACAGATTAGGGGAAATCAAAAATTGAGAGAAAGATGAAGAAGATAACCTGGTCGGAGAGCACCTCTGTTCCGAGCGTGTTGCATTCTTGAATCAGGACTAGAATTGCTTTGGTTTCGAAGCTTGTAAAACATGTTTTGTTAAATGCTGGCAGTTCTAAATTGAACCGTATGCTAAGGAAAACACCACTTGTGTTCCAGTCTAGTTACATAATGTAGCAAGTGAAACTAACTAAAAAGAGTTATGTCTAAAACCTCATATATATCTAATGGGTTTAACCAAATTCCACAATTGACACAGAAGCCATAAGAAAAAAATAGACAGGAAAATGCAAAGAGATGAAGCATATTATAGATGGGCACCTCCCAATATCAGCATAACATTGGGTCTTCTTCTGCCTTGTCTCAATGTCCTGTCAAATACCCAAATACACAAACCTAGCCATAATTCAGAATTCGTAAACAAAAATTCACAACACGGTAAATTAACATAGAAAAAGAGATGGAGGCATTTGGAATACATACAAAGATTGGGCAACGGGACTTGGCGAGAACTGCGGGAGAGAATAGCAAAGACAATACTAAGAGGATTTGGATTCTGAGTGGAAGAAAGCACAGAAATTGCAATTACCAATTGTTGAAAGTAGTGATGAAGAGGCCTTGGAATGGTTGGAGAAGATGGTCTGCTGCAGATTCTCCGCAAATAAGGCAAACCAGCTGCGCATGGAACAAAGTAAGATTCTTTCTATCAATGAAAGCAAATAAGCAAAGCAAGATGAGATTTTGAAGCTACTAAGCCAATGAATAACCAACAAACATGGTTATAATCGAGATTAAAAACCAAACAAAACGCAGTTCTTCACCAAAACAAATCAAAATTTAACTCACCAAGAATCGCCTAGAAACCCACAAATCCCCAAATCGAGTAGCCCATAAATCCACAAATTGAATGACCAACAAATGGAACCCTAATCTTAGCAGATTGAAACCCCATTTTCCTCCTCTTCCTTTCTAGTGCGAAGAATCCACAAATGGAACCTTAATCAATGAGGACAATGATGGATGAGTAGAACCTTATAGGAACTGAGTCGAACCCTAATCGATGAGTAATAGAACCGCTACTCGAACTAAGTTGACCCCTAATAGAGATGTGTTTTGATGAGAGATCGATGGTGTTTTGATGGTGTTTTCAGGAGAAAATAGTTGTTTTGAGGAGCTGCTCGAAGAAAAGAGTTGGGAGTTATTTTGTTGAGTGTTGACGAAACAGCTACTTTGACAAAGTGTTGAGGAGACAACGTCGATCAATAGCCCTAGTTATGTTTTCAAAGGCGTGCTCTCTTTGCTTTTGTATTTATGAATCAGACAACACATGGACCAAGTTATGTTGTCTGATTATGTACAAATTAAACTTGAGCTGAGGTTTTAAATAGGGAAAGTTCCCGCTATGCAATCAAAATAAAAGTTTTGGCACTAGGTTTAGACATGACTCATTCAGACAACATAAATAAATAATTTAGTTGTGGGATCATACAACACAAAGTAAAAATTAGTAGGTCTTGGGGGGGAGGCTGCCTTTTTGGAGAAAATTTAGGCACATCCAACCTTCCCCATATATATTCCTTGATCATACAACACAAAGTAAAAAACTGTTGTATGATATTTTGCCTGCTACTCTCATACAACAGATATAACTATTCTGTTGTACTTTGGAGTATCAATTTGGAGCCAAATTTGAGTCAGGCTAGAAGGGAAATCACCTGCTATTTTGTTTCTGCATTCACACGACAAACAATTCTTATAACTATTGTGCAATGAACTTCTAGCTAAAAAGTTTAGAATTTTAACCACCTTATACAACGTAAGTTTTGTAAATGTGTTGTATGATTCACTTTTCCTCATCACACAACAATTTTTTTTTCGTAGTGCAAAAAGTGTTGTGTGTTTAAGTTATTCGTGTAGTGTCAACCAAATCCCTAATAAAGTGATAACGAAGGTCAATGTGCTTTGTTCGAGAATGTTGAACAGATGTGGATGGCACTAGTATTGTCATAGAAGATAGACAACTTACCTTGAGAGATGCCATAATCATGAAGCATTTGCTTCATCCAAAGCATTTGGGTGCAGCAACTTCCAGCTGCAACATATTCAGCTTCTGCAGTAGACAGAGAGATGCAGTTTTGTTTCTTGCTGTGCCAAGCAACCAGATTGTTGCTAATGAAGAAGCATCCCCCAGAGGTACTCTTTCTGTCCTTTAAGTTTCCGCCCCAGTCAGCATCAGAATATCCTACAATTTCCACATTAGTGTCAAAGGCATAGAAAATACCACAGTGAACTGTACCTGAAATATATCGGATGATTCTTTTGACAACTTCCAAGTGTGATTCTTTAGGATTTGATTGAAATCGAGCACACACTCCCACACTATAGGAAATGTCAGGTCTGCTAGCCATGAGATAGAGCAAGCTGCCGATCATACTACGAAAGAGTGTGGGATCAACTGATTTCCCATCCTGGTCGTCGCTCAGCTTAGTAGTGGTACTCATGGGATTGTTCACTGTCTTCTTGGATTCAAGACCAAATTTCTTGATCAGATTCTCAACGTATTTGGTTTGAGAGAGAAACAAACCTGTATCCATCTGCCTTACTTGCAATCCAAGAAAAAAGGTTAGTTCACCACACATGCTCATTTCAAATTCACTTTCCATGACAGATTGAAACTCTTTGACAAGGTATCTGGACATGGAACCAAAAACAATATCGTCAACATACACTTGGGCAATGATAATTTCATTTTTAGTTCGTTTGACAAATAGTGTTTTATCAATGGACCCTCTAGTATATCCTTTTCCCACAAGATGAGTCGAAAGTCTCTCATACCAGGCTCGAGGAGCCTGCTTCAGGCCATACAGGGCTTTCTTGAGCCAGTAGACATGATCTAAGTTATGTGGATCTTTGAAACCTGGAGGCTGTTCCACATAAACTTCTTCCTGAAGAATCCCATTCAGAAAAGCAGTTTTGACGTCCATTTGAAATAATTTGAACTTGAGATGACATGCTACAGAAAGGAGTAACCTAACTGATTCTAATCTAGCTACAGGAGCAAATGTCTCGTCAAAGTCAAGACCTTCAACCTGAGAGTATCCCTGAGCAACTAGTCTAGCTTTATTTCTAATCACATTCCCTTTTTCATCACTTTTGTTTCTTAAAATCCACTTGGTTCCTATAACATTGCACTTACTAGGTCGAGGTACCAAGTACCACACATCATTCCTAGTAAACTAATTCAGCTCATCCTGCATAGCACTAATCCAGTTATCATCCAACAAGGCTTGCTTAATAATTTTTGGTTCAATGATGGACACGAAACCAAAATGGGATATAACATTCATGCTTAGCAGATTTTTGGTAACAAAACACAGTAACACATTCTGTTGACTTACCTCAGAGGGACTTACCTGTGCTGCAACTTTTCTCCTTATTGTCGGTCC
The DNA here is from genome assembly GCF_002994745.2 of Rosa chinensis. Classification (NCBI taxonomy): domain Eukaryota; kingdom Viridiplantae; phylum Streptophyta; class Magnoliopsida; order Rosales; family Rosaceae; genus Rosa; species Rosa chinensis. The sequence goes on along the minus strand of NC_037091.1, from coordinate 32,968,881 downwards.
ATCTGTTAGATTTCCGATGATATCTTAACTGGAGTGGTCTTTTTGAACTTGCTTGAACCCCCTCCTCTGAGTGGGAGTCGGTTCAAAAATGCTGTCAGGGATTTCCTCTTCCTCTTCCTCAATTGGAGCTTCTGTGTTCAATGATTGTGTGACAGAGGAGGGAGATGGATCTGCAAATGATTCTTCCTGTTTCACACATTGATCATCAATAGAGCCATTAATGGATTCCATAACAATTCGAGTTTTTTTATTGTAAACCCTATAAGCTCTACTGTTCAGAGAATATCCCAAGAACACACCATCATCACTTCTGGCATCAAATTTTTCAAGGTGCTCTCTATCTAGTAAAATGTAGCAAAGACTTCCAAAAATATGAAAGTATCCCACATTTGGCTTCTTACCTTTCCACAGTTCATAAGCTGTTTGATCAGTACCTGGCCTGAAAAAGACTCTATTTATTGTATAGCACGCAGTGCTGATAGCCTCAGCCCAAAAGTTTGTGCTTAGACCTGTAGCATGTAACATTACTCGAGCCATCTCCAGCAATACCCTATTTTTCCTTTCCACAATGCCATTTTTCTATGGGGTGATTGGAGCTGAGAATTCATGTGACACACCAAGCTCATGAAAATAGTTAGAAAAAACGGCATTTTAAAATTCAGTACCATTATCCGACCTTACTCTCACTATGCTGGCATTAGATGACTGCTTCTCAATGATCAATTTTTGACTCAAGTTTTTAAAGGACTCAAACGTTTCAGTCTTGTCTTTTAAGAAATTTACCTAAGTGTATCTTGAGAAATCATCTACAACTACTAGCATATAGCTCTTACCTCCAATACTTTCAGATTGAGCTGGTCCCATGAGATCCATATGTAATAGCTCCAATACCTTTGTGGTTGTTGTAGAATTCATCACCTTGTGAGGTGCCTTTGTTTGCTTTCCAATTTTGCAGTCCCCACATATCTTATCAGTTTTTCCCTTTAAATTGGGCAAGCCTCTGACACATTGCTTGGAAGATAATTTCAGCAAGTCCTGATAGTTTACATGTCCCATCTTCCTATGCCAAAGTTCAAAGGTCTCCTCTATGGATTTTACAGACAAACAAGACTGCAAGCTAGAAGATTCATTAGCTTGAATATGATAACAGTTATCAACAGATCTCTTACCTCCCATGATACCTTCTCCTTTCTGATTTAAGACCAAACATCTCTGTTTGTTAAACCACATGTCTTCATAATCATCAGCCAAATGGCTGACGCTAATCAGATTAGCAGTTAAGCCTTCAACGAATAAAACATTTTTAAGGTTAGGTATACCTGGAGTGTTTACTGTGCCTCGAGCCAAAATATTTTCTTTCCTTCCATCTCCAAACGTGACTGATCCAGTTGTGTTTTCATCCTCAAAGGACGTAAACCAGGTTTTGTCTCCAGTCATGTGTCTAGAGCAACCACTGTCAACATACCAGAAATCTCGTCGCTTGTCTGCTAATGCAGTCAAGGCTACCAAACAAGTTGCCTCAATGGGGGAGCTTTGTTGAGCTTTGCTTGCACACGCGAGAAGACATGTATCATTAGTTTCATAAGACCGAAGACATTTACTTTCATTTTTCTTGGTCCAGACCTCTTTTCTTCTTTCAGTTTGAAAGTTCTTCTTAGATACAATTTCAGCTAGTCTGTTAATGAGTTCTTTTTGTTCTTTAAGCTCAAACTGTAGGGATTCAACCGTACATTTTTCTTGAGAAAATTGTGAGTTTGAAAACCTTTCATTACACCTAGGTCTGATATGGCCTATCTAACCACAGTGATGACAAGTAGGAATAAAGGTTCTAGAGTTTACGTACCTGTTTTGACCAGTGGGGAACTCTTGGTCAATTTTTACCTGAAAGTTTGGGTTTGGTTGGCCTTCCTTCACAATCTTAACATGATCATCAACGGAGACTTCCTCCTTTTCTACAGATGGTCTTGATGCTCTTACGAATTTAGTACTTTTGGAATTCTCTCCAATGTATCCTAACCCACAAGTCTCATGAGGAGCTTTTCCTGATCCGAGCAATTTTGACATGGAGCTAGAGTTGACATCAAACTTGGTGAATCTTTCTTGAGTCAATTTTAACTCATCTTGCAGAGACTCATTTTTAGCTAACAGTTCCAAGTTCAATGCTTGTTGTCCTTTAACATCCAGTTCCAGTAATTTGATCCTGTTGAGATACTCATCTTTTTCAGTCTTCCATGTCAATAACTCTTGGTCATCTTGTAGATCACTCACCTATTTGCTTTTCTCTGGTTTCCATGCAGATTGTGAGGATTCCAAAAGATGCTCCACTTTTTCTTTTTCAGTTCTAAGAAATTCTACTTCTTTTTCCAAATTCAAGTTTCTAAGTAGAGTTGCCTTTGAAGCTTTGTAGAGTTGTCTGCAGCGGACATTTGTTTCATCATCAGAGAAGGCCTCGTCACTGTCTGAATCAGGTAGAAGTGATGATACAAGAGCCAGATTTTCAACTTCTTGAGACTCATCATCACTCTAAGTTGAAAGAAGAGACTTGTTGTTGCTGTTTCCATGCTTCCTATTTCCACAGTCAGTAGAGATATGACTATAGCCACCACACTCATAACATTTAGGTTTTCTTGAGTGGGTTCCCTTGTAGCTTCCTTTTCCACTCTTGCTGTCGTAGTCACTGCTGCTACTGCTTCCTCCATAAGTGTTTTTCCTAGGAGCAATGGGATTTCTAGAAGAGTTCTTGCTTTTGAGAAATATTTTGAATTCCTTTGTCAATAGAGCAAGATCTAGTGTTTCTTCTTCTTCTACTACTCCTTTTACTGCCTTGAAGGCTACACCCTTATTTTTCTTCTCAGGTTTTAACCTCATCTCATAAGTTTTGAGATTGCCAATGAGCTCATCGAGTGGATACTCATCAATATCAAATGAGTCCTCTATACTAGTGACTTTTGAATGAAACTTTTCTGGCAAGGCCCTGAGAATCTTTTTGACAATCTTATCTTCATCAAAAAGTGCTCCCAGACTACGACACTGACCAAAAATTTTAAGAATTCTACCATGGAAGTCATCAACGATTTCATCATCTCCCATAGTCATAGTTTCGAACTCAAAGATCAGTGCTTGTAATTTATGTGCACGTACCTTTTTATTTCCTTCATATATAGTATGTAGAAGGTCCCATGCCTGCTTGGCAGTGTCACAATGACTGATCCTCAGTTTTTCTCGTTCAGATAGGGCTGTGAAAATGCTATTCTTAGCCTTGAAATCTGCTTGCAAATCACGAACTTCTTCCTCAGTCTAGTCCTTCCTTGGTTTGGGATTGGCAATGGAAGAGCTTTCTCCTTTTGCTTTTACCATAGGTACAGTCCAGCCATTTTCTACAATATTCCACACATGTTCATCTTGAGCATAGAGATATGATTTCATGTATATCTTCCACTGAGTATATTTTTCACATCCACCATCAAACCATGGAGGACTATTTATAGATCCACCAGCAGCCCTATCACGTGAATGTTCCATCTTTCCTGGGATCACTAGAAAGTTCTAGAACCCGCTCTGATGCCAATTGAAAACACCAGATGGAACAATAACTCAATGACTTGAATAAATAACAAGACTTGATAATCAAACTTCTCAAGTAAAAAGAACACAAGCTTTTGCTGACGCAGTGTAAACCTCTCCACTGAGGAAACTTCACTGCGTGGCTTTTAACGTAGCCAACACGAGAAATCAATCCAATATGAATCAAATGAGTTTACATTATACAAGTAGTGTTGTTCATAACAAACACATTCACTTAGCAACAAATGCTAACTTGATTTATAACTGATCTAACTTTTTACTTAATCATCACTCTATCAACAAGAGCCAATCAACCAAACTTCGTCAATCTCAACGTCTCACTGATCTTGAGAGTGAATTATGAACGTGAGAGATTATGCAATAGAATACATGAAACAAGTAGTGAGTTTTCTGAAACTGATGTGAACAAAAAACTACTAGTGGTTCATGAGATGACTATTTTATGCATGAAAAACTCCACCTCTAATTTTAGGGGGGTGTATTCAATTGAGAGTTTATAAGATTTTTTTGGACTTTAAAAGTCTGTGGGTATTCAATTAGGATTTTAAAAAGTCATTCTAAATCTGGATGTATTCAATTAAGATTTTAAAATATCTATCAAAATATAGTGGTATTCAAAACTCTAAAGATTCTTAAGGATTTCATTAAATGTTGGATTGTGAAGGATTTTAGGGGGCTAGGTATAAATACAAAATCCATTCAGAAATCTCCTCACCTAGCTGCAGATTTTGACGTTCTATCTCGCTGGCTCAGTAAAAGACGTGTAGAGCCTTACTGGGTTTTCTCCTCGGTAGATAAGTTCTTCTTCAAATCGAAAAGCCGAGGAGTAAACATGGACCGAGAGTGGGGGCTCAAAGCCCTGCAACGGCGGCGCCGCCTCCCCCAAAAAGAAGCAATCGACCACCAAGAGTGATTCCGCTGACTCGTCCTCGAGACCATTGATCTTCATGCCGCAATCACCACGGAAGGCATCAACCGTTAGCTCATAAGCTGATAATTATATCTTTGTTTTGATTACTTGCAATGAAATTTGTAGGCTGGGGTATAGAGTAACAAAGCAGTTCGATGGAGAGACAAAGCAGAGTCTCTTCTCTTCCAAGTGTGTGTTCGTTGTGTTATTTTGGTTATGTAGAGTGTATCTGGAAAAACTTATTTGGTTCCACAAGTAAGTAAAACTATTGATGCTCACTGTAGTGTCATTGCAACTGAATTTATGATTTTGATTCATTTCAATATGAACTGAACAACAATTCAACATATTCAATTGACTAGAATATGAAGTCCGGAACGAAGGAATATATTGCATTAGTAATAGATTAAATAAAAGAATTTTTATTTTGATATACCTACTTAAAGCCTTCAAGTTGAATCAAGCTAGAATTTGCAATCTTTTAGGCATCTAGTTTGATGGTTTATGCTATTGGTTGAGTTATCCCCTAATTTTGCTATTTGTTATATATCAATGTGCAGTTGCAGCTATATCTCAAAGTTGAGCCACCAGAGACTAACAAACCTCAACCACCCCCAACAGCTAATGGCATAGGTGCTCCTGGAGTTCCTTCAAGACCTCAACCCCCAGTAGCCAACAGAGAGCATTGCAACAAATGACAATTTGAGATGATATGACCTGTGTCAGCTAGCTATATCTTGAAGTTTAATTACTCCTTTCGTTGTAGAAGTTCAGAGTCCCATTTTTCATTTGTAAATGCCTGTGTTAAGATTTAAATTGAAAAGATATTGAAAAGTTTACATGATATCTGATTTTCATATGATAGCAATTTCATGTGAACATATTGCATTTGCATTATGTTATCTTGATTTGATATGAACACAAATTTTCTCCCTCTTTATGTATAATATTTCGTTGGTGGCTTGTTAATGACTAATGGCTTAACATGATGTGATAATTGGGAAAAAGGATTCAAGTACATATACTAAGCAACAATAACAAAACCAGAGGCAGAGAAACATCTGCATGTTTAATCTTCTTGCCCATGTAGTCTTGCAATATATCAATGATCCCAAGATATAGCACTACATCATACATTCCATGAAACATTTGCTGGGCTCCTTGATTCTCCATGACCTGCTCTGCTCTTCATGGCATGTTTACACCCAGTTGAACTTGGAGTCTGTTTATTTAAGTCAAGAGAGAAAAGATGTTATTCATATGCTGCGAGAGTAACCTATAATACTAGAAATTAAATTGACACTAGGAATGTTTTTATTTGATAGAGTTCTCTCTTTGAGTTTGATACTAGTAACCTATGCCATTGTATAAGAGAATTTTGTTTGAAGTCATAGTCATTGTTATTCTATTGGTTGAGTTTTGATCAATTTATTTATTTATTTATTGCTATTACAACAATCTATAGACTTATAAAATCTATAAAAATACCGATAAATCAATCTAATAAAATTTGCTTAACTCCATATGGAATTAAAACAATCCATGGAGTTAGCAGAATCCATGGATTATTAAAAGTCAGCTAAAATTTTTTAAAATCTGAATTGAATACACCCCCCTTAGTTTCGAAACCTTTTATAAGGGAGGAAAACTCCCCCTCAATCAAATCTTTTCTTAATTAGCAAATAAGATAAATATGGAAAGATGTTAAAACTGAAATCTTCATTTCCTATTTATCAGCCATGCATGTCAAAAATCTTTAATGCAAATGTGTATACCAAATCAATTTAATCGACATGCATATCAAATTAGATCATCTAGCATGATATGAAATGAATACCACTTATACTCAAGATCAGTGAGAGTGATCCTCCTTGATTTTCTCTTGAAGATTCGATCTTTGCAGACTTCTTTGATTTCCTTTAAGCCTCCGAACAAGTAGAAGAGATACTCTCCTAGGCTTTGCATTTTCTGATTTCCTTTTGGCTTTGGGAAAGTTATGTGTTGAATAGGGATAGTCCAATGTACTTACAGTTTCTCAACCACATTCTTGGTTCAAATTTTGTTTCCCTCTTTTTCTTCTTCCTTTTTTTTTTTTTCTTTTGTTCCTATCTTCTCTTTTCTTTCTCCACTTCCCCCATTTTTCTTCTTCTTCCTTTTCTTCTCTATCTCTCTCTTTCTCTCTCTCTCTCTCTCTCTCTCTCTCTCTCTCTCTCTCTCTCTCTCCCTCTCTCTCTCTCTCTTGTTACAATATTTTCTATTATTATTTCTTTAAATTTCTTTCCTTTTCATTTTCTTTCCCTATTTTCTTCTCTATTTACAACATTTTCTATTAGTGTTTCTTCAAAATTTCTTCTAAAATTTTGTCTTAAAATTCTTAGAAACACTATCGACTAAAAAAAAAGGCTAAATACTGGTTACTACCCTGTGGTTTAGGTCCAAAATCAATTCAGTCCCTGGACTTCTAATTTCATCAAAAACACACCCTTACTTTCAATTTTAATCTAATAGGTCCAATTCGTTAATCTTCAGTTATCGGTTCCAGTTATAATTGAGTCATTTGTTTAAAAACTTTTTATTTGATAAATTTCTAATAGTGCGACTCACTCCTAAACTGACTATGCATACTATTCAACACTACATCATAAAACATAGGCCCCATATGAGCTACGTCAGCAAATTAACAGACTCAATTAACGAAAAACTAACAGATTGGACCTATTAGATCAAAATTGAAAGTGCAGGGGTGTTTTTGATGAAATTAGAAGTTCAAAGACTGAATTGATTTTGGACCCAAACTACAGGGTAGTAATCAATATTTAGCCCTAAAAAAAAATATCATAAGCAACTCTTAGTTAGCCCACCCCAAATTTTCATCCTGGATCCGCCACTGCTGGCCGGAAATGATTTCCCTTAATTCATTTGCATTGCATTTAGATATTATTATTCATCTTATCAGTAAAATTAGACTTCCCTTGTGATGACCTGGTTTTCTGTTATTTAATTTTGGTAATTAATAATGGACCAGTTGAACGAATATTTGTTATTGTACTTTATTCGTAGGTTGTATGTGAAGTGGAATAGTTTTTGTACGTATAATTATTCGAATTTCACAGTTTAGGGGGGGTCGTGTGAAGTTTGACTTTTATATGTTGGGATTCTTAGAAAACTTCCTTCACGAAAGTTGTAGAGTGCGTCGATACGAGTTCGTGGACATGCGGAACGCATAAATCGGAGTTTGTATGAGGAAGTTATGGCTATCGGAAGAAGTTTCCATTTTGGTATAAATAGAGAAAAATCGGAATTTATTTTCATTCTTTCACTTTCCATTTCCGGAAAGGTTTTTCTCTCTCTCTCTTCTCTCTCGGTTGACTCCTTCAGAAACGAAGTTTTTCGACTGACCCGACCAGAACTCGACAGATCCGACCCGGTCGGAACTCACAGCTCCGGCGACCTCTTCCCGTGAAACGAGCCCAGATCAGTTCGCCTCCTCCGTGCGCTCCTCCCTGTGGTATTCTCTAGCGTCGATTCTTACTGTGTGCGATGGAGAAAGGTGGTGCAGCTTGGTGTTTTCGAACCCGACCGGAAAACACAGTTCCGGCTACTTCAAGGCTACAAACTTCCATCTTTGGGTTCGTGGGAGGCTCCTTGATTGATCTATGGTGTTTGTTTCGATCGGTTTACGTGGAAATCGGTTCAACTCGGATTGAGCATAAATTCAAAGTTTGTGAGGTAGTTTTCGACCCTTTATGCTTGTTTTCTGACTTCGAGCTAGTTATGAGAATTCACAAGCATGCTTAGATGAAGCTTTTTGATGTTGGGAGTTTTGTGAAATATTGAGTTTTGGCCGGCGGCGGTGCACCACCGTTTGTGGCGGTTTTCCGGTGGCTTTCCGGCCATGTGGAGAACTGTTTTTGGTATTATATATGTTCTAGTCGTTGATACGAGCGTTTCGATATATAATATACAAATTTTGGAGTCCGTATGAAATTGTTATGATTTTTACAGTTTCATACCGATCGATTTATTCGATCCGTGAGGATTCGAGCGTCTGATTGACTTGTGGTTTGGTCACATCGATCGTGGACGTATTCCGGAGACTTTGGGAGGTCTCGGATGTGGTTTTACCTCGATTGGCGCCACTTTGGGGGTTTTAGTTCAAAACAGGGGTTTCGAACTTAAATCAAATGTGAATCGTCACTAAGTTGGAACCGTATATGATTACGTACTTGACGAAGTACAGTGGACGATTATTTGTGAATTGGCGGCTTTGTGCTTTATTGAAGACGCAGCAGGAGTTCGAGATGAGTAATCTCACAAGGTTCTTTATGAACAGAATTACCATTATTGTTTTGGCGTTAATCATTAACTGCAAACTATAGTTGGTATTAGTAGGCATTCCTGAGTGAATGACTACGTATATATATATATATATATATTACGTCGGATATATATATATATATATATATATATATCATTGTGGATGATTGTGATGAATAATAATATGCATGATGGTGTTCATATTATTGTTGAATGTGATTTTTCAGGAAACAATATTGTGGAAAAAGATGTTTTCTATTGTTTGAAAAGTATTGAGCTTGATGTTACATTTTTGAGTCAAGCGTGACTCATTTTAAATGTATTGGTCCTTGTACCAAGAGTCACAGATGGTGAGCAGGGATTAGGAAAGCTGAAGCTAGATGTTTGTAACGTTTTTAGGTCGGGTGCGACTTACTTAACGTTTGACTTTAAGACCAGATAAGGTCTAAGAAGATTACATATCACAGATGGTGACAGGTTGCAGACGGTGACCTTGATGTTTGATTTCATGACCAGACGGGGTCTGAAGATCATGTGTCACAGATGGTGACAGAGCACAGATGGTGACCTTAATGTTGATTTTGAGACCAGACAGGGTCTGAAACCACATGGCACAGATGGTAACAGGTCGCAGATGGTGACCAAGGCAGGAAATAGGTAATCACGTCCGTAGTCGGACGAGTGGTTACGATTTCAATAGAGCTATAGTCTGTCTGCCATTGTAGATTATGGGGGTAATGGTCGAGGTTGCTGGAGACTCATAAGTATGTAGTTAAAGGAGAATTCCTTGAGTATTCTTCTTTTATTGTCTAGATGAGACTTGAATTGCTTCTTGATGGTTAAGTTAGCAAATAGAACATTGTCACAGTGGTGATTTATGTTGTCCTTTAGATGGAAAGGTTATGGAGTGTTAGAAGGAATCATGATTGCATGGTTTCCTTTAACTGATGTGTGTGAGTTGTTGATTGATATTCATGAGTTACTCATACGAGCTTTCATAAGCTTACCGGGTTTTGTTGTGTGGAAACCCGGTGCACCATTCTTTTGGTGTAGGGGTTAATCCTGCAGGTCAGGGTAATTGTGGCTGAAGCTGAGGTAGCTTGTTGGCAGCTGAACGGGTAGGAAGCAAATTTTGTTGGCTTGGCCATTGTTATGACTTCCGCTATGTAGTAAGCTCTGAGGAGCATTTACGTTTTATTTTGTGATGACAATTTAATTCGTAAGTTTTGTAATATCTGACTCTGTGGAGCGGGTCATCATTTGAAATTGTGGGTTCAGGGCATCAATATGTATTTCTGTAAAGGGAAGATGTCTCCATGTACCTTGTATTGCTGGCTGAACGATCGCGCATGTATAATTATGGGATTATATATCGATTTTATTGTTGTGTAAAATCAGGGGCGTGACATCCCTAATAGGATTTTTTTTTTTTTAGAGTTTCAAAAATTATTTTCTTGTAGCATAGAAAAATAGAACACGACAATCAGAGAGTGTAGGTGCGAACGGTTCGTTAAACGGAGTTATAACGAGAAAGTTACAATGATTTTCATGTTGAGGGCATTTTTACCATTTTGCCTCGCTATAATACTCCGGAAATTTGTTATTAATTCATAATGGTTTACGGGAATTAATAAAGTGTTCGTTGGTGCGATTTACTGGTTCGAGGGTGGAGCATAAATTATTTCGAACAATTATTCGCTTGAAATGCTTTGATCCGAGGGTTGACTTTTTATACGTTAGGATTCTGTGGAAACTTCCTTCACGAAACTTGTAAAGCGCGTCGATATGAGTTCATGGACATATGGAACAAGAAAATCGGACTTCGTATGAAGAAGTTATGGAATTCAGAAAATTTTTCCATTTTGGGTTAAATAGAAAAATTTGGGAAAATTTTCAGAAAACCCTAACTTTCCAAAATTAGAAAGTCAAACCCCTTTTCTCTCTCCCCGATCAGAAATCGACGATTTCCGTTTTTCGGTGATATCTCCACCGTCTGGCCACCTCTAGACTAGATACCACCGGCGTTGGAATAGCCTCTTCCTCCTCTACCTCCTCGTGGTAACATCTTATTTCCTCTCGGCGTCTGCACGGCAGACCCGATCCAAACCTCATTTTGGGTCAACGCCGGTTTCTCTCAACTCTGGCCACCTTTGCTCAAGATTCTTGGCTTTCTGAACTTGCCTCAAGATTCTGAACAAGCTTAATTTACCAAGGATCGGGCCAAGTTGTGGACGTTTTCACATTCGTCGGAGCTTCACCGGTTTCTGGAAAAATTCCAGCCAACTGCGACTGTTTTTGGTAATTTTCAACCACTTCCGTTCATTTTCTGACTTCGAGCTAGTTGTGAAAGTTGTTCAACTCGATGAAACGATGGGGTGCAGCCTGGTTGCACCGCCATTGGTGGTGGTTGACGGTGGCTCTGCCGCTGTCTGTGGCGGCCATTTCCGGCCACCCCAAGGGCAGTTTTTGCCCATTTTTATGTTCTATATATCAATACGATCATTTCGACGTACAACACTTAATTTTTAGAGTTCATTTGATTTAGTTATGAATTTTACGATTTTGATCGTTCGGTTTGTGATCCATGAGGATCGGGCCGTCCGATCGACTTGTAGTTTTGATATAATGATCGTAGGACTGTCCCGATGACTTTGTGTGGTCACAGGTGAAGATCTAACCGTTGGATCTTTGTATAAGTGCGTTTTATGAATTGTGCGCCAAGTTAAATATCGTATTTGGTTAGGTGATTACGGTTTGAGTTGGCGGACGATTGTGAATCGTATTTTGAGCTATTAAGAAGATGCAGCGGGAATTTAAAGGTGAGTAAATCTCACGTGGTTCATTTACGAACCGAGTTATTTAATTGTCGGAATTGATTGATAATTGTAAATCGTTTTTAAAATCAAGGGTTATTATCAGAAATGGTACCTGAACTATACATCAATCTTATCGATGGTACCTGAACTTTAATTTTGATCACAACCAGTACCCGAACTTTTCAATTTCATTTTAAATGGTACCCAGAGCCACATCCGGTCACTATTCTGACTAAAAACGGCATGAGAGGCCATCATAGAGATGATTTTTGATGATTTCAAGGGTTGCGATCATATATAGTGATGATTTTTTGGTAATAGACTTGCCTTGAACTTGTTTTTTTGTTTTTGGTTTTCTTAGATTTGGTTTTTTTGTCCGGAATAGTGACCGGAGGTGGCCTTAGGTACCATTTAAAATGAAATCGAAAAGTTCAGGTACTGGTTGTGATCAAAATTGAAGTTCATGTACCATCGATAAAATAGAGGATAAGTTCAGGTACCATTTGTGATAATAACCCTAAAATCAAAGATTTGTTTGAAATAATATGAACTCGATCGACTATGGCTCATAGGGCTATGACTCACAGGTAAAAAAAGGAATTTAAGTATAAAATGAATTTCTTGGTTTTAATACGTATGAACTATAGTTGGTATTAGTGGTCATTCCTGCGTGAATGACTACGTTTATATATATATATATATATATATATATTTACGTGGAATATATATATATCTGGATGGTGTGGCATTGTGATATGTAAACTTTTGATGATTTATATTGATAAAAGAGTGATTTGGAGTTGTGGTGTGACATTTGTGAGTTATGTGGGATTTCTTTAAATGTCTTGTTCTGAGGGCCAAATGGTCCGAAGTCCGAAGGTTACAGTGATAAACTTGGGTTTTGTTCTGAGGGCTAAATGGTCCAAAGTCTGAAGGTTATAGTGATAAACCTGGGTGTAAAGATATCGGATGCCAAGGTGGCAGGTTACGATACAGTTAGAGCTCTAGTCTGTCTACAGTTGTACTTCTTGGGAAATAATTTTGTGTTATGGCACTCAAGAGTACATGTTTTTAAAAGAGAGTTTCGCGTGTATGCTTTCTTTTGTTGTCCGAGGAGGGACTTGATTTTCATATTAGGGTGTGAGTTGAGATAATATGATTTATTGGGAGTTGATGGGTGATCATCAATTTTAGTGTGAGTTGTTTGACTTCCTTATTGATTTTCCTTCTCATTCTAATGGTTGATTTTAAATGTAATCTCCTGAACTAAACTATACGCAGGGATTACTATGGTTTTTGGTTTGTATACTTTTGGTGATTTCCTGAACTAAAATTCTATGCAGGGATTACCGGTTTTCATTAGAATGAATTGTTTTGTCAAGGTTGTGACATGTGTGTTTCTTAGAAAGAAAAAGAAAAGGATTTTTTTGTCGGAATTAATCATTGTGTTGATTGTTGTCCTCAAGTTAAAAAGGCGTTTTTGTAGTTATTTTGATTTACTCATACGAGCTTCACAAGGTTACTGGGTTTGTTGTTAATTTGCAACCCCGGTGCACTATTCCATGGTGTAGCGGTTATTCCTGCAGGTCAGGACCACCAGGGCTAAGTTTGAGGCATAGTGCAGCAGTTTAGGTTCTTAACCTATTTTTGTTATTAACTGCTGTTTGTATTATGCTCTTCGTGAGCGTTTACATTCGAAATTCACTTCGTTCGGGTTTTGTAAACACTTGTTGATATAACGTTCGACTCGAGTGTTTGAGTTTTTTTTTAAGATTATGCTTTTGGACTATTGTTATTGCTTAGATTAAATTGAAAAGTTTCTTTGCAATTTCGAGAAGTTGGTTAAGTTATCGCGTTTCGGATTCGAATATCTTTATTCAAAATTCGGGGCGTGACACTTGCACCTTAATAAAATGGCTCCTGCTCATGTACTTAGATTATCCAGATTAGTATTAGCTCATTTTCTTCTTTGTTTTTACATTTTCTCTCTAGAACTTTCACCTTCATCTGTCGGTGGATCACTGGAGTTATCATGGACCAAGTTTTAGGGGGGTGTATTATGAATTTTTCTATTGGAACCTCCAAATTTACTCACTTGACCTCTATGCTTTTTACACTTCTTATCAAATTTTCAAATACTACATTTACTCACTAAACTTCCTCAAATAACCTCAATCATATAATTTACAAACAAATTATTATTTTTAAAATAAAAAATTTAGTCATTTCAATGATTTAATCACTCTATAAATCTTAACTAAATATACATTTCTTAATCAAACTTGAGTTTTAAAAATTAATGTCTAATCAATAAGAAAATGCCATGAACTATTATTATTTTTTTTAAAAAAAATTCTATTTTAGCTGTGCAAAAAAAAAAATGAAGAAATCATTTGTTCTTATTCTCAAAAAAAAAAAAAATCATTTGTTTTTTAATGTTTTTTTTTCGGTATTTTTTGTACCGCATGATTAATTATTTAAATATTTTTAGTTTTTTTTTTTTTTGCAAATATAATGGATTGACTTAGATTTAGGTCATAAATCATAAGAGGATTTATTTTGTTTTCCCTCACCAATATGCGGTCAACATATATCATACATTTTTATGTCACATGATCTTAATCATATTTTTAATTCTTATTAAATATATATGAATGCTTTAATGAGTATGTAGTGAAATTGGAAAATGAAAATAGATAAGGAAAATAATAAGGAATACAATCTAATATTAATGAATTGGAAAGTCTACAGAAAATAAATATAATATTTTTTTGGTATAATTATTGTCCTTAATAGTCATTTTATAGTAGGTTATATATGTCATTTAATAACTCATAATAGAGTGAGGTCAAGTGAGCAGATTTGGAGGTCTCAATTGACACTCTCGTGTATTATATATGAAATTAGTAGAACTTTTAAAGAAATCTATGGAATTTAAAAGTCTAGGTGTATTCAATACAGACTTTTAGCAGTCTATGAAAATCTTGAGGTATTCAGTTAGGATTTTTAAAGACTTCATGAATTCCACCAAAATCTAGGGGTATTCAATTAGGACTTTTAAAAATGAATAAAAGCACAGAGGTATTCAAAATATCATTCATATTTATGGAATTAGAAAACCATGGATAATCATGGACTTTGTAATGTTAACTATACATAGCAAACTCCAATAAGTTTCTAGCCTTCAGACCAAAGATTTGAAAAAGTCTATCAAAGTTCCCTCTTTAAAAAAATAAAAAAAAAGTTTATCAAAGTTCTTCTCTCTGCGCGAAGACGTCTTTCATCATCTCTCTTTCTTGAATTTTTTTGTCTTTTCTCTAATGTTTTATGACATCAACGTTTTTTGATACCCAACATGTTCATTATAGCTGTTGAATGTAATTTTTTTTTCACTTGTTATACTTCGAACCCTGATAGCAATAAAAATGATTTATGAAACCTTAAAACCCAAATATTGTGGTCTACCCCTAAAACCTTGAACAGTGTTGCTATGACATACTAAATTTTATCTTATTAATTATTCTCATCGATTTGAATTTATATTCTAGTTCAAAGAAAGGTTGAACAGTTGAATTTCAATTGATTGATTATAGATCAAGACATTGACCAATATTGTTATGATATATGTTAATCAGCTGTTGAGACCGGAAAAAAAAAATCATGAGTCTATAAACTACATGGTGATGGTCTTGCAAAATAAATTAAAAAAAGTGGAAGCCCATTACAACATTGATGTTCCTACAAGCTGCTGTGGAAAAAAAGAAGAAAAAAAGAAATACATTCATACATCTCTGATTGATAAGCTTAAAGTTTGTTAAATAGCTTTGAATGTCTAGCAAATGAGGATAATTGCTATTCAAAATTTTGGTTGGCTTTGACCAAGCATAACTGACGTCAAGGATACATGTTCTGCCAGCTTTCAATTGTTGGTTAAGTGCTTGACCAATTCAAATGTGAAGATAACAGCTAGAGATAAACTTATCATTCAAATTCAAAATACAAAGTTGGAAAGGGTTATCAGCTACCCAACTACACTTATCCAACTACTGCTATTTAAAGGTGGCAACGTGAAAAGAAATAGAGAGACAGAAGGGAGAAAGAGAAGAAAAATCAGAAAGTAAGAAGCCAAGGCTCTGCCAAAACAGAGGGCAAAATCAAAGCAGCTCGAAAAGGAGACGTCCAGGTATACGCTGCGTTATGTTGTTCTTGTCTTCTTTGGCAAAGAATTAACTGGTTTGCTTCAAGCAAAGGGGGCTGTTCATGAACAACCAATACCCTTTTGAAAACAACCATGGCCGAGAGAACTTCTCTTGCGTTTAGACTGATATGGTCGTTCATGAACGGCCGAAGTCTCAACGTGCTTGGCTGCTGCAGTTTCTAATGCTGGAACATAGGGTCATTCATGAATGGCCAAGTTCTGTTTCTAAAACTCTGCACAAGACGCCACATTTTCTTCCTTCAATCTCAGCAATACATAAAAAGCTTCATGCCTTGCTTTTCTCTTCCACCGTAGCAAAACCTTTCCACCACCACTGCCAAAAAGAAATACAAAACCCAAATACCACCACCAAAATGCCAAGCAAAGTAATACAAAGCCTCACCCTTAATGAATTCGTTTCTGTAACCTGCAAACCAAAAGAAATAAAATAAGATGGTCAGAAAGAAAGCAGAGTTGTGAACAGAAGATGAATAAAAGGAAAAAATTAGAAGGAAGGTAAAACTACAGGCTACCAATTATCTGCAGTACTCACCTCTGTAAAAATTGATAGCTGGGCTTGGTGATAGAGACACAACGACGCCTGCATATAGAAGCACAAAAGCTTTGAAATGAATTGGCTAAATCGATGTTCACAAATAAAGAGAAAGAAACAGTTAATGAATGCTTTGTGAAGCGGTGGTGGAGCGGTGTTATTAACCAAAGCAAAAGTGGCAGTGTGTCCAGTGAATTGAGCAGCTATTTCACGCTGTGGTGCAATCAAATGAAGTCAAATTTTAGTTGTTGCTACACATGGTCAAAGTTAAAGCTAGTTTAATTATATTGTTGATGCAAGCTGGGAAGCAACAGACATAAAAAAATGGAACTTGTTTATAGATTCATGATAACAAGAAGACAAGAAAAATGTTCAACCTGGAGCTTGCCCAAGTCAAACGGTGGCTAAAAAAAGATGGTATATTAATTGATCTTTTGAAGTACTGATGCCAACAACAAGACACAAGTGCAGCAGCAAGGCTTAATTAAACAAATTGCTATGGCAAAGGAAAAAAACGTGCTGCAAGTCATGTTTTGCTGTGAGTTCCCTTCATATGCAAAAGACAAAGCCTCTAGAATATTGGGTATTATTCAAAGCATGAAAGCTGCTGTACTTTTGATGGCAAGAATCTTCAATCACATGTATAATTATATATATATATATATATATATATATATATACATATATAGCAAACGGTGGTGGATGGTGGCAACAACAAAAACAAGGTGCAGCAACAAGTTCAATTAAATAATTGCTTTTCCAAAGGACAAAATGTGCTGCAGATTACAGCTTTAGCAAGTGGGCTGCAGGTGTTGAATACAAACCATGATGCTACGTGCTCGTCTCTCAGTCAAAAGAAAAATTAAAGAAAGAAGATGCTCCAGCTTTGGATTTCAACAAAACCCAAACAATTGACAATCAGAAATGAAGCAATTGATTATGGGTGCACAGAAGTGGTCGAACCTGCAGATTGAAGAGTCACCCCAGCTTTTGCTCTTGCATGCGAATTAAAATCGCCCAACAGCTGGAACAAGCTTCGAATCTACCGCAGCCAAAAACATTGGGAACTTTTGTCAGTATTCAGGATAATGGAAGCCCAGTGAAGACGAGACAAGAAAGAGAAGCTTTACCCAATTTCTTTCTCTACATAGGTGAGAAGCCTCAGATCCTTCGCTTAGGAGAACAGATGCTGAACCAGACAACAGAGACCCCCCTTTTATGCGGAGTATAAGAGGACATCTCCGTTTCCAAGTTGAATTGAAACCCATGCCAGTCTCCGACTCGGTTTCTAACTCAGGCTCTGATAATCACGCCGAACTCTTAATCTGGTCGAGTCTCAAGTTTCTCTCTTTGTTTATGGATTGGGCTTCCTTCATTGGGCTGAGAGTTTCACACTTGTGCAAGATGTTGGGCTCAAATTGGGTGTGGAGATAAATTAATGGGTGTTCATCTATGGGCTTGCGGAATCACCCACCTACACATCTTAAAGCCCATTTCAAAACGGTTTATCCTGATGTTCGGGCCCGGCTAAATTTGTTTGTCGACAACACAAAAGCCCATTTACACGGCCCAGTAAAATATTCAACACATCAGGGTGCCCAAATTAAATTTCGGCGTCTGCAGAAGAAATACATTCGATGGATTCAAAATAAATATATGTACATCCGCCAACACAAAAATTCTCCTAACACCAGAAATACTAATTCCCCAAGAACTACAACGGTTTGATCCCTTCTAGAGGGTATGTAGGCAATCTAGTGACCCACTAGATGCAACCGCAAGTCCAAACAAAATCTCTGACTCCCTGGTTCATCCAATCCGAATCCCTGACCTCATCAGTCAAATTCTGCCAAACACCAGGAAACGTCATAGCCTTTCTAAATAAAATCCATGACTCCCTGGTTCATCCAATCCTAATCCCTGACCTCATCAGTCAAATTCCGCCAAACACCAGGAAACGTCACAACCTTTCCAAACAAATCCAAAACAAATCGAATCTCTGGTTCACTTACACCAAATTCGTCCAAACACTATTCCTATTCCAAAAAGCCATACCCTCCAATGGGTCATTCACCCATTGGAATTCTTGAACTACGAGTGGCTTGATCCCTCTCCAAGGGTACGTAGGCAACCCATTCAAATATCCGGGTGCAGCCGCAAAAATAAACAAACAAACATACATCCACAATTGGTTTCTTCATCAATGGAATCAAAGGGTGTTTCCCTGTAACAAGGGATTGTAATTAAGAGACACATTCTGTCTTGAATGGGTCGAACCCGAAATAATTAAAACTCTATTCACTAAATGAATACGAGTGAAATTATGTTGGGTGACATTTACGCTCACAGTGTGCAGATTTTCTCTCAACATTAGCGAAAACAAAATTGATGAGAATAATTAACCATAAACATCAAGTGATCTATATTGTATCTTTATGTTGTTGGGAGATTAAGAATGAGAACAAACTAGCTAGACAGAGTAGCAATCATTCATTTGAGTTAATTTCTATTAGAAGATATTTGAGCATTGAAGAGGCAACGAGTAATTATCTTGTTTTGTGTTTGGGCTGCATTGGTTTTATTTTTTGTTTTTATATTTTGTACATGCTAGGAAATTGGTAGAAGTCATTCATAATAAAGTATATAGATTTTCATGAATCAATAAAAGTTTATCAACTTTTTAAATAGTCTATGGACTTTTTAAAAAGTCTGTTATTTGAAAAAAGTCTGCACAAATCCAAATACAATACACCCCTTAGGTTGACATTAATTAGAGTCCCTTTATTTGAGTTCTCTTTGGCCAGTTTTGGTTTCAAATTAAATGTTATACAGATTTTATAGTCAATTTCCAAAAGAGTAGGGAGGACTACACAGGGAGCTTAATTTATATATCCTGAAACTTTGACAATTTCCAATATGGATTTGAAAGTAAGGATTCAAATTTTGGTTTCGGTTTCGATTTCGGTACTTCAAATTTAAAGAAATTTCGGAGAAAGTTTTGATTTCGGTGGAAATTTCGGTTAAAAATAAAGAAATCACATTAATTACATTTATAAAATGATATTTTAATTTTGAACGAAAATTTTACATACACTAAACTAACATATAATAAACCTATTTACAATATAACCTCTCTAAAATTATACATTTATTATAGAATTGTGATATTTAATATGGATGAGTAATTAACTACTACTGTAATAGGTTGGCAAACTAGTGTTTTTATGTATATGTAATTATATATGTACTGTATATTGATAATGTGAAGGTGATTTACTTTTCTTTTTTTATGGCTGGAACCTAATGGGAGGTTTAGCCATCACGCATTTTTCACTAATAATTTGAAAAATATAACGGAATGGATGTAATACCAAAACCCCGTGAATGAAAATGAACAATTACAACAAAAGCAATATAAAGTATTAATAATAAGAGCTACTATGATGTGGTTCAATCTATATGGTTGAACTGCTTCCATTTAGTATCATACAATATACTGCTCCCAAGTACATGAATTTTTAAAATGATTTAGGTACTTTATCACATGGCTATTGTATGTGGCACCAGATAAAAGCAAAAAGATTTTTTGTTATATTCAACTTGATTGAAAAAAAAAAAATCAAAATTTCATATTTTCTATAGGAAAGTAAGAGTGGAAAATTCATTCGGTGACATACAAATTTCACAGAAATTTTGGAGAAATTTAGGACAAATTTTTGGTGTAAATTTTTAAATATATTTTGTGTGTGTAGATATTTCAGAAATTACGAATTTCGCGGAAATGTACAAAAAATTTTGAAAAATTTCGGGAAACTCTTAACGGAAATGATATAGCATGTGAATTTCGTTTCGGTACTTTCAAATTACGGAAATATCAATGGAAATTTCAATAGTTTCAGAGAAATTTAAAACCTTGATTTGAAGTAAAAAGAAGTTCAAATTATTTGATATTGTTGCAGACTAAACGAACTTTACAAAAGCAATCTCAAACAAAACCAAAATACATGTTTCATATGGTTGAAAACTCAAAAGTTTTATTTATTCGAATACATAAAATTATTGCAGAAAACACAAATAATTACTTCCGGCTGACTCTTAAGCACTTATTAATTTGGTAATGGCTGGCTGCATGATGATCCAAATGAGGGAAGGAGGGGTGCCACCAACATTACACAACACAACCAGTCCCTTAAGGGACTTGACTGCTAGCTGTTGTTGTGTCTTATGCTCGAACCTTAAGTACTACTTCGTCCTTCGGTGGAGGGGCCATGGCTGCTGATGTCGGTAGAACATCAAGTACTTTTGGATGCTCCGGTTGGACCTTTTGTTGACCTTTCTTATCCTTCAATACTTGACAGAATTTTTTTACGGTTTCAAGTACTGCCTCCTCTTTTACATGAGAATCGGGGAAACCCCAATACATTTTGTATTTGTCGACTACAACCTTCAAGTCCATGGCCATAAGAACAAATCCTTCTACTTTTCCATGAGCTTTGGCATTTGCTTTCAACACAGGAAGGTTGTCCAAAGATTTAAGACTATCAGATGCCCAACTCAGAAGTTCATCGCCGTAAAAAGCACCTTTCCCAAGGCAAGTTGAACCTGTTCTTTGGCCTTCATCTTGACTTGTACTAGCACTACTGGGACTCATCCTACTGATACTGGTGGTGTTATATGTCCATATTAAACCGTCTCTAATTAAGAGCATGCGATCAAGTGGTTCTCCTATTCGGTAAACATATCTACCATCCGGGTAGATCACCGGCTTCAGAAAGTCACAAATGCTTGTCAACATTTTTTCTTGTATGGTATCTTTATTCTCTTGGCCTGGTTTCTTTTCGATATCCTTAACTCCCTTAAGGACCGATCCTGGCATATTCAACTGAGGCAAATAATTAAAATGTGGCCTCTCATGAAATCTATGTTGTATTCTTAAATTACAAATTAAGGACAAAATAAATTGAACCCAAAGTACATTAGTAATAATGGAAAAAAAAAAAAAAAACAGAAAGAACAAAAGGAAAATATAAATAGTGTTGATATATATATATATATATATATACAGAATTTATCCAGAGCGAAGCTTCGCTTTAAAATTAAAGTGCTCATTTAGAGTTTAGGGTCACTTTTCGGTCGCATATCCATATCTCGACCGTTCAATTTTTAGGTTCTAATGTATAGATCATCTCTGCAAATTTTCTGCCATATTGATGATTTTTAAGGTATCTAACTCGCTAAAACTAATGGACGAACTGAATCTGTCCAACCTGAACCGTACTGCCTTTAAGGCAGTTATCAATGCCTTAAGAGCAACTTCAACAGCTTCTCCATATCTTAATTTTTCTCCATTTTAGGGAAAATTTTAGCTGTTTTGCTCCAATAGATTCCCTACAATTATCCCTAAAATAGAGATAGTGATGAGAGAGAAAACAAAATTTCCTATATTTACAGCAATCTACAAAATTTTAGGGAATGGTTTAGGGAAGAATTATGGAATCTATAAAATAAAGAATCTGTTGGAGTTGGAGCATAAATTTTTTTGGAGATTTTAATTTTTGCTTCCCTATAATAGAGATATTATAGGGAAGGTGTTGGAGATGCTCTAACAATCAATAATTTGGCTGAAAATTTGCAGAGTTGATCTATACATTAGTACCTAAAAACTAAACGGTCGAGATGTGGATATGCGACTGAAAAGTGACCCTAAACTCTAAATGTGCACTTTAATTTCAAAGCGAAGCTTCACTCTGGATAAAATTATATATATATATATATATATATAGCCACTACAAGGGAAAACCCCTTTAGAGACAAAACTGTTTTGTCACCAATTCATGCAATTTTGTCACTATCCAATATGGGTGACGAAATGATTTCGTCGCTAATTTTGTCTCCAAAACAGCGTGACAGATTCTTATCAGTGACAACAGGTAAATTTTGTCACCCAATCATAAGGGCGACAAAATCCATTTTGTCCCCTATACTCCTGCATTTTGTCACCTAATATCTTTCACAGTTGCCGGGAAATTCCAAATGGCGGGTAAACTAGATTAAGGGTGACAAACAGAATTCGTCACCCATATTTGGAGCCAAGCAATTTTTTTATTCCATTTAGTTTCGTATATTTAATTAATAGATAATATTGCTGATTTTTATCACTTTATTTGATATAATAAACAATCTTGAAATGAACTAATAGTCAGATTGAAACACTCACTTTAATTCCAATAAAAGAATAACAATGTAGCATTAATCAACTCTTATCCAGCTTCAAAGTATTCTTTAACAAAGACTAAAATGATACTAAGGTGGCATATAGAAAAACAACAGCTCCTAATACATAATCTACGTTCTCATCTTCATGTTCTTCCTCATCTGTATCCCGAGTTCCCGACGCATATCACCATCGCCCAAACAGTGAATGATTCTGCTCTTCATTACGTCGATCTCAACCTCATTTGTCAAGATATCTACCTGCATAGGGACAGGAACTTCAAGCTATCTCATCAACATAAACATTTGGAATGCAAAAAATTAGGTGGACCAAGTATAGGTGCTAGCGGTAAGTTACAAGAACGTATCAAAAACCAAGTAACAGAGCTATTCGACACACAATTATTTGGACATAAATATGGTCTGAATAATTTACCACTTTTGATTACAGTTCATTTAGTTCTTCATTTAAGAGACTAATCTTTCGTTCTAATCGAAGCTTGAAAAGCCTTGTATCAGAGATTAACGCAAGAGAGATATCATTCCCCTAAAAGATCATATGGGCTCAAATTAGTTGAGCAACCAATGGAGTGAAATAAGCAGTTACAAAATAAGAATAATATTGAAATGATGTCAATAAAATATTTTAGCAACTGATGTTCAGTAATCTGAACCCAAAGGTAAAAGAGAAAGAAAAGCAACAGATCATACTAAGCCTTGAAAATTGCAACAGTAACATAAATTGACAACTTGGACTGACAGTACCAACTCAAATGGAAAAAAAGAACAAGAATGTTGCTTATCTCAAGTCACAAAAACAGACTAGTGTATGCAGGCATATAATCTCCACTTCGGCAATCTTGAAGCACTGACAAGTCTAAGTTCTTGAAGTCTGAATACATAAAGAACACCATAAAATTAGATATGTTGGCACGCTCTGTAGCATGGTGAATGACAGGATTGAGAACCTAATGAACACCAAGAACTCAAATATAATACTAAGTGAAAATGCACACGAATAAGTTTCAATAGACAAGACATGCTCAAAAGAGGCAAATATGCGTTGCAAACCTCAAGGCAAAAATGTTTCATTTTCTCTTGCACTAATGTTATGAATAAGGTTTATTGCCAATAGCAAAGGCAAAGGCATCTAAAAGAAGAGAAAATAATCTCTTTAAATTGGCTTTCGCCAAAGACCCTAGAAACTTCAAGGCCACCCTATAGTTGTCTATTTGAAACCACACTACCACCAGTCTATAACAAGTTAAAAGCATAAAGGAGTTCACAACATTTTAAGTAGATATAGATAAAAATACTACACAGAAGGTTACAAATGAAATAATATATTAGCAAGATACATTATTTATACTTGAGAAATACCACATCGCAGGGTTAACCTTAAGGGATCTTATCATCAAGTATACTTTCAAACTAAATAGTAGCTACTCCTCCAATACCATCACACAACTCCTAAACCATTACAAAAAAGCATAGAACACAAGAGAAGCTAAGAGAATGTAAGTGGACATTAGCTTCATAATATATTTTGAAGAACAAATAAGTCGATCTTGATGACATACTAAATAACAAGATATACTGATGCATCTCTTACAACTATTCCTATTCTATACCAAGAGAATCAAGACTTGTTATCAACAGGTAAGCCACACATACCTTTCCACTTGAAAGAGAGAAGTTTTTCTGGACTTATTTGGCTCTTGAATTCATTCACGGTGACTCCGGCTCTCGATTTCAATGACCAAGGAAACCATTATGAACATAAAAGTGCATTGGCAGAAGTGAACCAATTCAATCACCCCTTATAGGTCATGGCCATCCAATTAAACTAATCCCAAAATTATAATTTGAAAAAGCTAATAAACCAAGAATCAAACACATCAGGACTTCGTGAAGCCAAAAAATAAAATCTAGACTATAGGGTGATGCTGATCTAATTCAACAACTAAACATCGATCCAAAATCCATTCCAAAAGTATAAAGACTCACAAACACAAACATATAAAACAGAAACCTGGTGAGGAATCCCACTTGTCTCTTTGTAATATCGTTATTCCTGAAAAGAAAAGGTAAAACCAAAATTTATATTAGATCATAAATTTTTTGCAGAATTAAAATCATAACACAATGTCAAATTGGCATGTCAGGTTTCAAATATATTTAATCGTTTTTCACCCAATATAAGAGCAGCAACGAACAGAGGTCCAAAAACTGTAACGCTTAGGGTTTACCAGCACCTACAATACTGTGGATCAAAGTAAAATTACCGGTTCAATTTAACAAATTGAAAATACCCAGCATTAAAAGTAAAAGTAAACAATAAAAGCCCTGAAATCGTTTACCCTAAAATACTTGATATGGGACTGTCTGCTGGATGGTACAGAAAGGATAGAGGAGATGATACGGAGGTGGAGGTCAGAGTCGGTGGTTGCAAGTTCGTGTGTGAAGGTTGTGCTGTGGGAAAGGGAGATCGTGAATGTGTGAACTGGAGAATGAACCCTTATTCACATCTTACCCTACTTTTCCTTAAACTACGCCGTTGAAGGAGGTTTAGATCTACTTCAAGTCCCGCTGAATTAGTTTAATTTTTCCGCCAATGCTTTTCCAAAATTTTTACCTCTTTTTTTCTTTCACGAGGGAAAATTCCCCGCTCTTGACCGCCCAATATTCAGTGACAAAATTGGTGTGTCACCTATTTTAATTATTTTGTCTCTCAAGCATGTCGCACATGTAAGCAAGGATGACGACTTTTAGGTGACAAAATAATTTTTTTTGATACTAATAACAAGAATTAGTGACGCAAATTTGCTTTGTCTCCTATACTTTTGTCTCTAAAGGGGTTTTCTCTTGTAGTGAGCCCTTCCGCTAAGGGATCCTTTTTTTTTTGTCTGTTCTAGGGATAGGGTATTAGACTAACTTTTCGATTTCGTCATCTCAACCGTTCAATCTTTAGGTCCTAATATGTAGATCATTTATGCAAATTTTCAGCCAAATCTGTGATCGTTAATGTTAGGGCTGCACGCGGATTGGATTGGATCGGTTTTGACTTCAAACCGTCTCTATGCCAAAGTAAGCGGTTTAGACATTTTAGACAACCGGTCATTGAAAAAAATAAGCTTAATCCGATCCAATCCAATCCATTTAAAGATGGTTTGGTTCGGTCGGTAAGACGGTTTTAACCTGTATAACATTAACGTTTTGTATACGAAAAATTCATAGTAAAATATTAAAACTCAATCTCGATAATAAAAATGTAATAATCAAAATCCAAAACTAATATTCAAAGAACAAACTCCAAAATAGTTTCAAGATGATTCACTTATTTGAGTTTTAAGCCTTTGGGTCTAGGATTCAATAGGGTAGTATATCATTTTGAGAATCAAATTATAATTGAAGATTTAGAACTTACTTATTAAAGACTACGTACCCACAAATAAATATATATATTATGTATATAAATTTAAAAAAATTTTCTATTATATTTAATACATGCTGGTCGGTTCTGGTTTCGAGGTTTAAGTAAAAGAAAAACCAAACCAAGCCAATTCATAAACGGTTTGGTTTGGTATTGAACTGTCTTTCATATTTTAACTCTAAAAAACCTTAACCAAACCATATTTACCGGTCGGTTTCGACCGGTTTGGCCGGTTTGAACCGTGTTTTGCACACCCCTAGTTAATGTATCAAACTAAATTAAATCAATGAACAAACCAAAGCTATCAAACTTGAACCGTTCATACTTATAATCATAAGTCGCCGTTTTGAATGTCTTAACAATAATCAATTTGGCTGAAAATTTGCAAAAATGATCTACACATTAGGACCTAAAAACTGAACTGTTAAGATGCCAAAATATGATGAAAAAGTTGATCTAATACTCTATCCCTATAAATAAGCCAACCAGAGGTGGTGCCCTGAGGCGGCTGCCTCAGGTTGAAACCCTAAGATACTTAAGCCTCAAGGGAACGTAAATATGGAAAAGACCAGAAATATGATTGTTATTGGTATCGTGGTCTAAAGCTCTAACTCACAACTGGAAGAGAAAAACAAGATTTGATCGAACAATAAAATACCAACGAAATAAAAGTTGTAGTGGATAAGTACAAAATCTATTGGCGATTCTGAAGACCTAAGATACAAATTAGAAATTGCTTCCTTTATTTCGTTGCGTTTTAGTTTGTATTTATGTCTTCGGAGGTTATTTGATTATTCCAACAAAATAAAATAGAGATCATTTAATTAAAAATGATATATAAGTAAACCACAAATAACAGAAAATTAAAAAAATTAAAAAAGACATGCATAAGCTGTTCATAATTAACCACCCACTTTCTTCAGGTAACTTCCTCCACTCCCAAACTCATCGGGGTGTGTGGATTTTTTGAATATAGAAAAAGAGCTTGAGGAACATACATACCTGCTTCCTCAGTATTTCCATGCAGAGAAATCGCTTTAGAGATGTTCGGTTTTGCAGAGGGAGAATAGATAATATGTTTTCCACATCAGCATCTTTGATTTTCTCCCATTTTTTTTTAACATTTTTGGTGATTAATTCGGTCTTTGTCTCTGGATTCAGATCATTTTTATTCATCCAGAGTTGTACACCAATCAATGCCGAGCTAAGCTTTTTTCTTCTCTCCTCTGATTTTTCAGTTTGCATTGAGATAAATGTCTGTTTATGTCAACAACAAAAAAACAAACAAAGAAAAGTTCAATCAGCTGCTCACAATTAAGCCTCGCAAAATTACTGTATTAAGAGAAATTGTAACACTTTTCCAGTTATGAATAACTTTGATTCGTTGCCCAAAAATATAATTAAAACGCGACCTAACTAGATGAGAAGATAAGTTCACTGACCTGTACTTTGCCAATGAGATATAAGAAAAGAAGCAAGCCAACAGTAGATGTAAGGATCGCAAAGCAGTTTTCCCACACATACGTACTTGTTTCCAAGTTCGTCCCAAAGTTACTGCAAAATTAAGATAATTAACAAAAGATTAGCGACATATGAGACGTGATGGTCGGCATCCAAGTATTAATTTTTCAAAAAGCACTCTTTATTATAAATGTGGTTATGTTTATATCTATTTATACAACTTCTTGGAGAATCTTATCCTCTCTCTGTAGATCCCCTGTAAATCTGTATGTAATTAGAATTTTATTTAATTAGGATATCCTGTAATTATGGAAAGATTGTTTCCTATTAGAGTTAGACTACTCCTTTGTTCTTGTATATATACCCTCATTGTGGGATGAATAGAATCATCAAATTCACCCTGAATTGAAGTATTCTTTTCTACTTGGTATCAGAGTCAGGTTCAATCCTTTGAACTTGCGCTGTATCCTTTGAATCCTAAATCTTGAAGAACACCACAAACCGCTGCGTACCACCACCATTGAATTCCAAACCACCATCACCCTACCTTTTTTTCGAAAAAAAAAAATAAAATTCAGATCCATCTTGAAACCCTAGAAAAACCAATCCTGCAAAAATCCCGAATTCCTCAATGGCCGGACTTGTAATTGAAGGCGAACAGTCAAATCCCGAGAAGGCAATGGTGCCATCCTCACAAGTCATCCATCACCACTACACCACCCAACAAGACAACTCTGCGTTCCCAACAAGTGTTGTCTTGAATGAATCCAACTACACCATATGGGCTCCTCTCATGCGGATGCGCATTGGAGTACGACGGAAGGTTGGTTATCTGACCGGAGTGAAGGCTGAACACGCCATAAATTCTACAGAGTATGAAGCTTGGGCCACGGACAATGAAAAGGTGAAAAGTTGGCTCATTGACTCCATGGAGTCCTCTCTTATGAACCGGTATATTTGTCTCCCTACTGCAAAAGATATTTGGGAAGTTGTAGAGAAAACTTTTTATGATGATTCTGATGAAACCCGGATCTTTGAATTGAACAAGAAGTGTTTTGAAGCAAAGAAAAATGGACGGCCTATTCCTACCTACTATAATGAGTTAGTGGTGATGTTCCAAGAGATTGATCAAAGGGTGGCCTCTCAGAATGATAATGTTGCAGCTGTAGTTCAAGAGACCTCAGCGATGTCCCAGATGCATGTTCACATGTTTTTGAGTGGACTTGACCTAGAGTATGATCAGGTGCGTGGAGAAATCCTACGGAAGGAACCTAAATTCTCTTTGGAGTAGAGCTATGCTTACATTTGCAAGGTGCAATCAGAGAAACAGGCTATGGGGCATTCGATACCTACCGAATCTTCTGTTATGGCTGTCCAACGCAAACCAAGTCCTCCTCCAGGCTTCTCACATCGTCCTCTAGGTAAACCAAATCCATATGCAAATAGAAAGTGCATTGTGTGTGGGGAACTAGGTCATAGCAAAGAATGGTGTTATGAAGTGATTGGTTACCCTTATTGGTGGGACTTCATCAAGAAACCACCAAAGAATCTGGGCAAGGCCGCCATTGCTACTACAGAGGAAGAGCGTCTAGACAATGCCTCCGGTAATGTAGCTCAATCAGGTATGAAGGGTAAGGTTACTTTGAATAATACATGGATAATTGATACAGATGCATCTGATCATATGACCAATGACCCTAATCTTGTGAAAAACCTTAGACATTCCCCTTAAGTTGTTGTCTCTACTGCTGATGGTACTCTAACTCCGGTCACCGGAGAAGGTTCTATTGTTTTATCTGATACATTAACCCTTGAATC
The DNA here is from genome assembly GCF_002994745.2 of Rosa chinensis. NCBI lineage: Eukaryota > Viridiplantae > Streptophyta > Magnoliopsida > Rosales > Rosaceae > Rosa > Rosa chinensis. Next base: position 32,939,577 of record NC_037091.1, on the reverse strand, counting down.
TGTCTTAGTTGTTCCATCACTAGCTTATAATCTCCTATCTGTTGGTCAAATTATTTTAGCTCTTGCATGTATTGTGACCTTTTATCCGTCTTTCTGTGTGTTTCAGGACATTCTGACTCGGCGGATCCTTGGTTATGGTGTTAGAAGTGGGAAATTGTACTACCTGGATCTGACAGAGACTAGAGAGAACCGGAAGTATCTTTTGGGGCAAGCTAATCAGATCAATGGGGTAGAGAATGCGAAGGAAGCTGTATGGTTATGGCATCACCGTTTAGGTCATCTATCTTTTAGTTATCTTAAGAAGCTGCAACCTCATTTGTTTTCTGTTGTCAGTGATTTGGATTTCCATTGTGACATTTGTGAACTCGCCAAGAGCCACCGTGTTTCATATTCACCAAGTCTTAATAAAAGTCATGTTCCTTTTATGAAAATTCACTCTGGTTTATTGATGATTGTACTCGCATCACATGAGTATCATTACTGAAGAATAAGAATGATGTATTTGGGATGACTCAGTATCAAAAATCCATTAGAGTGTTTCAATCTGACAATGGTGGAGAGTTTGTGAATGGCCCTGTGATTGAGTTTTGCCGGTCACATGGAATTCGTCATCAAACCTCCAATTCTTATACTCCTCAACAGAATGGTTTAGCAGAACGGAAGAACAGGCAATTGATGGAAGTTGTTCGTGCTTCCTTGTTTGGCATGAATGTACCTCGGTCCTATTGGGGAGAAGCAGTAAAATCAGCAGCATATCTTATCAACCGTACTCCTTCACGGGTGATTGAGTTTCAGAATCCTCATCAGAAGCTTCATACACTTTTGACCATCCCTTCTATGCCTAATTTGGAGCCCCGGGTGTTTGGATGCACAGCCTATGTTCATATTCCCAAGCCTCAATGCAGCAAGCTTGATCCCCGTGCCCGTAAGTGTATCTTTGTTGGTTATGCTGACTTCCAGAAGGGTTATCGATGTTATGATCCTCTTACTGGCACTATACATGTCTCTCTTAATGTTGCTTTTCGTGAATCCGGGCCTTATTACTCAGGGGGAGCTTCTCAGTCTTCCCTTCAGGGGAAGAGAGGTTGTGAAGGGAATCCTCGTTCTATTATTGATTTTGATGTCTTTGAAGACTTGGGAAAATTTGGAGGATAGATTTAAAGGTAGAAATTTGGAAACAGAAAATGCAGTTGCCGAACAGAGCATTGTAAATTCCGAAATAGACAATGCGACTGCAGAACGAAGTGTTGTGAATTCCGAAACAGAAAATGCAACTGCCGAACGAAGTGTCGCGAATTCCAAAATAGAAAATGTAACTGCCGAACAGAGTGGTGTGAATTCCGAGAAAGAAGAGACAACTTTTCTGGATAGTTTGAATCAAAATCAAGACATATCTAAAGCTCACACACAAGATATTTCCCCTTCTGCATCACCAACTAAAGATCCCGGTCAGAATAATCCACCTCAGGTACCCCTAAACTGTAATGAGTCTTCTAGGTTAGAAAGTGTCAAACCTAGGAAATCACAAAGGGTTACCAAGGGAATTCCTAAGAAACAATATGAACCAGATATCAAAGCAAAAGCTAAATACCCTATAGCTAATTTTATGTCTAACCATAGGATTTATGGGTCACATGTACTTGTTGTTGATCAATTATCTACTATATCTATTCCTAGTAACGTGCAGGATGCATTGATGGATCCAAAATGGACAAAGGCAATGAATGAAGAATTGGAAGCTCTTCAAAAGAATGCAACATGGGAGCTAGTATCTATGCCTGTTGGAAAGAAGACTGTAGGATGTTGCTGGGTATTTACTGTGAAGCTTAATGCAGATGGAACTATTAATAGATACAAGGCGAGGTTGGTTGCCAAAGGATATACACAACGCTATGGGATTGATTATGAGGAGACTTTTGCACCTGTGGCAAAGATTAATACTGTCCGGATTCTAATCTCACTTGCAGCAAACAAAGATTGGCCCTTGCACCAGTTTGATGTGAAGAATGCGTTTCTTAATGGGAATTTAGAGGAAGAAGTGTACATGGATGTGCCCCCAGGTGTTAAGAATTACCCAAGTGACGTTGGCAAGGTGTGTAAATTGAAGAAGTCTTTGTATGGCCTGAAGCAGTCTCCAAGAGCTTGGTTTGGAAGATTTTCAAAGTCCATGAAAGCCTTTGGATACAGACAGAGTAATTCTGACCATACCTTGTTCATCAAGCGCAAGAGTGGTAAGATTACAGCTCTTATTGTGTATGTTAATGACATGATTGTTACAGGGGATGATCCGAAAGAGATAAATGAATTACAAAAGTACTTGTCAAAGGAGTTTGAAATGAAGGATCTGGGACAACTGAAGTATTTTTTGGGTATTAAAGTTGCAAGGTCTAAGAAGGGAATTTCACTTTCACAGAGGAAATATGTTCTTGATTTACTTGCTGAAAGGGGGATGCTGGACTGCAGACCCATCGAGACACCCATTGAGATGAATCACGGACTTGCTATCTATCCTGATCAAGTTCTAACTGATAAAGGGAGGTATCAACGTCTTGTAGGAAGGTTGATTTATCTTTCACATACTAGACCTGATATTGCTTATGCTGTAAGTATTGTTAGTCAATTTATGCATTGTCCTAGTGAAGAGCATATGGATGCAGTATTTCGTATTTTGAAGTACTTGAAGATGGCGCCAGGTAAAGGGTTACTGTTTCAGAAAAAAGATGAATTGGAAGTTGTTGGGTACACAGATGCAGATTGGGCTGGTGATAAAACTGACAGACGTTCTACATCTGGGTACTTCACTTTTGTTGGAGGGAACCTTGTCACTTGGCATAGCAAAAAGCATAAAGTTGTTGCCAGATCAAGTGCAGAAGCTGAGTTCCGAGGTATGGCACACGGAGTCTGTGAAATGTTGTGGATTCATAATGTCTTGAAAGACCTGGGATACAAGCTTAAAAAGCCTATGGATTTGTATTGTGATAATATAGCTGCCATTGAGATTGCACATAATCCAGTTCAGCATGATAGAACAAAGCATGTGGAGGTTGACCGTCATTTTATTAAAGAAAATCTTGACAGAAAGGTTATTCGCTTTCCATTTGTAAACTCAGAGAAGCAATTAGCTGATGTTCTTACTAAAGGAGTGTCCAAGAAGGTATTTGACAGCTCAGTTGACAAGTTGGGCATGATAGATATCTATGCACCAACTTGAGGGGGAGTGTAGAATCGCTGTAAATCTGTATGTAATTAGGATTTTATTTAATTAGGATATCCTGTAATTATGGAAAGATTGTTTCCTATTAGAGTTAGACTACTCCTTTGTACTTGTATATATACCCTCATTGAGGGATGAATAGAATCATCAAATTAACCCTGAATTGAAGTATTTTTTCTACTCTCTCCTATGCCTTTTATCATTTTGAATTTGCTAAAAGAAGGATTTCAAGAGTTTTGGGTTGGAAGATCGAGTAATATCATAATATTCAATGAATTTAGTTTAAGGAAATTCCAAATCAGATTATTTTGAATTTATTTTTGTACTAAATGATGGGCCATGTATAGAAATTATTATTTTTACTTAATTATTTTAGGTAAATTATAAAACTATATGACAATACAAGGAAATTCCGGAAGAAATAAAAAAGTAATTTAATTGAATGTTATATTTAGGGAGGTAAGAAGAGTATTTTTTTTTTCTTCCCATTTTTTTCTCTTTGTCCTTATTTTCTTTTCATATGACTTGACAAAATCTATTAATAATTGAAAAAATTTGGAGGTCCAAATATTAAATTTGGAGGTCCAACTAGAATCACCCAAACACATATTAGAAGACAAATGTAGTTTAAAAAAAAACTTTTAGTACGCAAAATTTCTTTTTACTTAGATAAAGGCCTGCTCACCTAATTAGAGACATTTTTTAAGGGACTGTGAGGGACAAGCGAATCTGACGGCTAAAAATAAATGCACAGTTTTAAGTTGTTATAATTTATGCTTTTATATTTAATACATGTGGTTGAGATGCATTTGTCCCTCACAATCCCTTAGGTGAGCGAATCTGTACTTAGATATAACCAAAACTCAAATCCAAATAAAATATAGATATTTACAGTAAATAGCAAATGTGACAAGATTTTTAAGTAATGTGCATACAAACCTAAGATTTCGTAGTCCCCACCAAAAAGAGTAAGAGATCTTCTTTGCGAAATTTATTTGCCCCATGTTACCACTCTTAAGGGAATCAAGAAATATTCCAAAATGAAATGGTGCGGTCGCATTTGCCGGAACATCAACAAGGCAAAATTCATCTAGAGAACGAATGAATGTCATATTTCTAGAGGAAATGTCTTGATTGCAATAAAAATTGCATTCACTTGTATTATGCTTCATACAAGCTTGGTGCCAACATGCTGTCTCTCGTTGAATAGAGAAAAAATACCAAAAACCTCCCAGCACCTAAAAGACAACAAATCTGATTAAAGAACATGGTAATCAACAACACTAAATCCTACTAAACGCCACTTCCTCCCTACGAGGAGTTCTAGCTTTTAATTCTATGTTGTACGTAACTACTTGACTAGTGCTTTCCTTGAAGTAACTTTACATAGCACTCTCGAACCAGCCCACTTAGCTAGGTTCAACCATTAGTTAATTTCCAATACAAAAGATTAAAGCTAATGACTATATGAAAGAAACTAACATGACTGGCGAGGATATACAAGAAAAAATAGAATACACCTTGGATCTATACTCCCTTACTTTGCTTGAATTTCTGTGAAGAATGGTGCATACGATAAATTCTTGGTAAATATTGGGCAAGAAGAAAGACATCAATAATCTTTCTTCGGCCAAGATATTTGGAGCTTCTCATTTTGAAGAAAACAGTCATTAGCACCTGGACAAAATAGACATCAATAGATTAGCGGGTGTCACCTAAAATCAGTTAATTACAAAGAAAAATTCAATTTTGGTTTCCTACTTGTGGGATAGGGAGAACCGCAAGAATATCAATTGTAATCGAGTGCCATGGCATCTTTCGAGCTAATTTCTTAAGGAACCAACTTCTGGAAAGCTGTTTATTTCCATTACTTTTCAACAGAAGCTGTTTATTTCCATTACTTTTCATCAACTTTGCTCTAGAATATTTTACATATTCGATGACGTTTTTAATTTCATAGAAAATGTTCAGGATGAAAGCAATATCAGTGACAGCGCGCAAAAGAAGAGCAGCAGTCCTCAAATTTTTGTCCACTCCAACGCACTTGATTTCCTCATTAATGATCGGAAGGTAAAAGAACAAAGGATCAACTGAGACTGCAATCACACATGAGAATACGAGTATGGTATTCCAGGTTCCTTGTACGTTCGTTTGTAAACGATGTTCAAGGATATGTTCTGGCCGTAAGGAAATCTGCATGCCTATTGTTTTCCATTTGGCTGTTCTTGCATTACTTGCTAGATCCTTACCACCGCTTGGATTTACAGCGTCACCTTGTGTATGGCTAATAAATAAATGAATTAACAATGAGAAAATGCAATGTCAAATAAAAAATAATAAATGAGAAAATCTTGAATGCGGTGCTTGTGTTAGGTGTCACCACTGAATTATTAATTAAAACTTTTTATATCAAAAGCACGCCTAATTATATATAAGGAAGTAATACCAGAAAAATATTCATCATGTAACTAGTGAATTTGACGTGTCACAATCTTCTCACCCTCACCGTAATTATTCATATTCAAGAAACTAACCTATGTAGGGCAGGATCTTGCTTATTCTCCTTCATAATAATTGGGTTTGTTATCGTCAACTCTACAAATTGACCCACGGATATACAAATTCCTGGTGCACGACAGTCTTATGGACCTGAAAAACATATTAATATTGTATTCATTTATTATTTATTTCTTAGGTTAGGATATAAATATAATGAATGCAGAGACCAAAGCTAATTTAATTACAATTTGATAAAAACAAATGAAAAAAAAGGTTAATCATATTTAGTAATTGTCGAACAGTTTCTTCTTTCTTTCTTTTTTCTTTTTTATCAGCAAATCAATCAATAAACAATACTTTAAGGGTGGTTCTAGTTGGACTTCCAAATATGCTATTTGGAACTCTCATACTTAGTTTACCTCTAATTTACTTTTTAGAATACTTGAAAAGCTAAGTAGACCTCCATATTTTTACCAAAACACCTTTGCATGAACATGAAATACAACAATCTGTTACTCTACTTTTTATCTGTATCTTCAACCACGAGAAGAAGAATATGTTCTTTTATGAGTGGATCTCTCCTCCACCAAAATTTATCAGAGGGTTTGTTCTCAATTTTGATATGTTGCAGGAATTCCTTTGAATTTGCTAAAAGAATGATTTCAAGGGTTTCGGGTTGGAAGATTAAGTAATAACTATATCATAATATTCAATGAATTAAAATTTCAAATCAGATTGTTTTGAATTTACTTTTGTATTAAATGATGAGTTATCTATAGAAATTATTATTTTTACTTAATTATTTTAGTTAAATTATAAAACTATATAGGCAATATAAGGAAATTCTGGCAAAAATAAAAAAGATTTTAATTGAATGTTATATTTGGGGGAGGTAAGAAGAGATTTTTATTTATTTTTTCATTTTTCTCTTTTTGTCCTTATTTGTCTTTTCATATGACTTGACAAAATTTATTAATAATTAAAAAAAATCGTTTAAAAAAAATAATTGAAAAAAGTTGGAGGTCTAAATATTAAATTTAAAGGTCCAACTAGAACCACTCATACTTTAATCGGAACAAAAAACGAAAAACGATAAAAGAACTGCTTTCACAAAACTCAGTTCCAGCAAGTTGCATGTGTAGCTAAAGGAAAACATCAATAACATAAAAGGCTTCTTGCACATTTGAACACTGACCAGGTCCAGCAAGTACTGTTCCTTCTCTAGCCTGAGGATCATCAAAATAAACCAGAATACTAATTACCTAATCTATACGGCGGTGTTTTCTTTTCTTTTCAATGCAGGATAGAAAAGGAATACTTACTTGAATAAAGCATGAGCTAGTACATGCCGGTACTGGTAGTATTGAAGTTATCAACACGCGAGAAGTGAAGAGAGAGTTGTAGAAATCCAAGAATGCCTGAAATAGAATATGTGTACTTTGCGTTTCTTAGCAACTGAAATGGCTTGATAGATTATAGCAGTAGCTCAATGGTAGTCCATTATATAATGACTCGGGTTAGATGGAACCTACCCAAAACGTCTTGGTCTTCTCTTAAGATTTCCTCCTCCATCTCTATTCCTTAATTAATTCTTCACCGGAAATTCGGTTGGAAAGATTTGGATCATTCTAGCAATTATTGCTTCGGCTACTGTCACTGGTTCAAGGGTTTTGCCAGCTGCATAAATAAAATTGGCCAAATTATGATTGAAATTGTTGTCAGTCGAATTTACACTAGGGACATGACTTTGATAGTGAATAAGTGAAATTTATTAAAGCCCACCAAAATGTGGGACACAAGCACGTACATGAACATAATCCAACAATAAAAATAAGAAAACGGATTCTACGCAAACGACAGTAATAGTGCACTGACACGCGTCTGTTATTTTAATCATATTTCTTTTTAATTTGACACTTTAATTTGACACGCACCTGGTACTGATTCGAAGTCTCCGGTCTTTGACTCAAAGCTCATGGTATATAGACCACAAACTCACTTACCCAACAAAGCAGAGAGGAGAAAATTGATCAAGGAAGATCGATTATTCGGAAGACTGGATTTTCAAGACAAGCCATGAAGAATTACACAACCATACATACGAAAATGCTAGACTTGATGATGAAGTCGATCGATCGTATAGCAGCAGAAGCCTTAATAATTGTATACACGTACGAAAACAAAACAAAAGCCATAATGAGATCTTTAACTCTGAGCTTACTGCCTTTTCGTGTTTCTTCATGTTCTTAATTTTGCTTATGCTAGTTCAGATACTGAAGCAGAGGCTCTTCTGAAATGGAAAGAAAACTTGCTTTCTGAGAGAACTTATGTTTGAAACTCTTGAGGAGAAAATTTGAACTTCTTTTTTGACAGAGAACGTATAGAAACTGAGATATGTCAATTAATATATACATACATTAAATATTAAACTTTATACTTCCATTTATAGACCAAAGCCCTCAATCAATCTTCTCTCCAATATACACACAAAATACCAACCTTGGAACACAATCCTTAAACTCCCAAACCTCTGCCTCTAGGAGTTTAAAAAACCTGGTCTTCACGGCTTCTTGAATATATGCAACTTTTGAGCTCCAACTACACAAAGAACAGCAAATCAAATTTTCAATAACAAAGACAAATAAAGAAAAAAGAAACAGCAACAACAATTCTAAACAAAATAAACCAAATATACAGAAATCAGAACTATTTTACTCAACACATTCTTCTGTTGTTTTTAAAGAAGGCACACTTAATCAAACTACACCCAAGAACCCATCCATTGAAAAACATCATGCAGCCGTTTTTTCAAAACATGTATGATAGAAAAGAAAAACAAACAAATATTCACACAAAGAATAGAAACATCTAAGAACTTCCTCCCCAAATCCAAACCCAATAACCCCTTAATAAGTTTTTGTTAAGTTAGAACTTCAGCTACTTGCGACAACAACAATGAAAAAGAAAAAAACAAAAAACAAAAAAAAGGCAGCTAATCATACGCAGAAAATAGTGGTACCTTTTGTATATAATAATGCATAAGCTGCAAGAATACTAAATGCATATGTTCTTTTGTAATTGACTATATCCAGTTTATGCATATACTAATGCATCAGTGGTATGAGTATGCTTTAAAAATATAATCAAGAGGCATTATATTTAGGGATAGCTAAAGTTAGAGAGACTGCAAGGGCTGGATGATCATACAAAAGCCATTTATTCCAAAAACCAACATAATCAAATCCAATAGCTTCTCTGAAGTAAAGTAATCACTATAAACAGCAAAAGAATACAGATTCAAAAATGTAATCAACCACCTTTGAAGAAGTCGTACAACCACATTTATAGTAAATTCAATAAGATGCAATGGGTATGGAAAAGCATAATTGGGCGAAAGGAAACTTGAGTAAATAATTTGTGAATCTATTTGCCTAGTGTCATAATTGCGTCAAAGAAATCTGCATTCCATAACTCAGGACAAAGGCTGATGCACTCTGGACAAATATGGTTATCAAAGCAAAGGACATTAATCTTATCTAGGCCAAAAGTTAGTATCAATTTCAGCCTTATCACACAAAAAGAGTCAAGCTAGTAAAAGTTGCACCCCTTCCTGCAACCCTATGCTGAAGTAAACTGCAAGGAATTCTTAAGTCATAAAAACCTTGATCTTCTACTTCAAGGGAAAGATGGGGGAAACCGCAGTGACTAAAAAAAAAAAAAGGAAAAAAAAAAACTCATATAACGCAGCAAAAACTGCTAGATTTCTGTCAATAATGCATTAAATTTATTCTGAGACCACTACATGCAGAAAAGTAGATCATCTCATCTCATTTCAAGCAGAACGGTAGATCCTAAGTAGACCACTTTCAAGAAAGCAATATATCATCTCATCTCATTTCAACAATTACCAATAACAGACTATCTCATCTCATTAACAACAAATTTAGAAACTCAATTAACAGTTAACATTGACAATAACAGTAGATCATCTCATATCAATTCACATTAATTTAGAAATACAATGTTAAAAATACAACAATCAAATGCCTATATTTAATCTTTTATCAATACTCTTCCCACTGTGAACAATATGGTTTACTTCTAATCTAAACTAACTTCAGAGTAAACCATCAATTTCATGTTCAAAACAAAAAGTGCTAATTGCTAAATAACCAATATAAACACAACGGGGAAGAGTAATCTAGCTGCTAGAACTTCTGCTATGGATTGTCAAATAAATCTTGTGGGAAGATAGGTTGATACAGAGGAGCAGAGTGTAACTTTGGTGTTATTTGATTTGAATAATGACACTGAAAAATGGGTGTTTAGTATTTTTTTATTGTTGTTTGAAGTAATAAAACAGTATGACGCAGTCCAAATGCCAAGTCCTTTAAGCCGTCCAATTTATGACTGTCAGTCAGAAACTTCTGAGGGTTTTTGTTTATAGTTCTTTGGATAAGTAAAGTTGTACGCCTGATTCCGACTTTGAATATTCTGGTATATGAGCCTAAGCAAATGAATCTAGAGCTCTTATGGGCAATAAGACATTACTTTAGTCTATTGCCTTTATTGATGAAGCCATTCGATTAATGTCATACAACCAAGTTTTTATACTAATTGATGCAAGACCAGAAGTTCTTTTATCTATAAGTTTTTTGTAACATAACTTATTCCCAGCTCCCGGTCTTCCATATTAATTATTAACAAACATGACTCATACGAAGAATGATATGGCATTTAAATGTTCATAGCAAAGAAGAAGAAGAAGAAGAAGAAGAAGAAGAACCTCTATCTGCAATCAAATGCCTCAGAAGAACCAAACTTTCGAATCAAATAGTGGACACCCAAAACCTAATCGAACCAATCAACCCCCCACTCTCTGTCAATTCAGCTTAGAAATCAAAGAAGCCGATCAAATTAAACATACCCAGAACAAAAGTTCAGAGCGATCAGATTTTTCAGAAAAGCCCAAGAAGGTAAAAGCTCTAAAGGATCAAAAGTTTCCTGGAAGTTTGCTTCTGCTGAAAATAAAAAAGATAAGAAATTTATGTGAACAGGAAAGAGGAAGGGAGTGAAGCAATTGACCTGAAAACTGAGGGAGAGATGAATTGGTCGTCGCTGTGTGATTGAGCAGCTAACGACGCAAGCAGGGACCTGAGATCTTCAAGCTCAGTATGAGTGAAAGCTCTACAATCAGTTCGAGATTAAAGTTAATTTGTGTGTGAGATTGGTTAAGGGGCTGTATGGATATAGTTGGAGGGGGAGAGAGAGAGGAACCTGGAGAGGTGAGCGAAAATGGAGCAACCTCGAGAGTTTTCCGAAGAGTCCAAGGGGAGAGCAGAGAGAAAAGTCAACAAAAGAGCAAAAATGAAGGGAAAATAGAAGGGCAAAACCGTCACTCCACTTTGTGCACAGTAATGAACAGTGATGAACAGGAAACGGGGCAACTGAGCTTTAGTATATTGTAAATTATTAGTGTGTATTGGGATACTAAGGGTACTAAAAGAATCGGTGCATATTGGGGAAGATTGTAGTTGGGTATGTTGATGTTGTATATCTTCATACGCGAGAAACAAGTAGTTCTTTCTGGGTTTTGCTATTGGAATCTTCAAATTTACTTGCTTGACCTCCTATGCCTTTTACACCTCTCATCAAATTTTCAAATGCTAAATTTACTCACCAAACTTCACTGAAGTTCTTCAAATAACCTCACTCATATAATCTGTAAACAAACGATTATCTTTAAAATAAAAAATTTAACAATTTCAATGATTTAATTACTCTATAAATCTTAATTACATGTCCATTCCTTAATCAGACAACATAAATCTCTTATCCAATAAAAAAACCAAACACAAGCTATTGGGTTTCAAAATTTAATTTCTAGTCAACAAAAAAATATTTTAACATAAACTATTTTGTGGTTTTTTTTTTAACTTTATTTTTTCTCTTTTAGTTGTGCAAAAAGAAAAGAAAAGAGAAGAGTAATCATTATTTTTAATGTTTATTTTTTTTCTCTATTTTTTGTAAGTTTTTTAATTTTCTTTTATTTGCTATTTTTTTTGTGTGCAAATATAATGGATAGACTTAGATTTAGGTCATAATACAATTTCTTTTATTCTCCCTCACCAATATGCATTCAATATTTATTATGATAGCAATTTTTATGTCACATGATCTTAATCATAGTTTTAATTCTTATTAAATATATATAAATGCTTTAATGAATGCCTGGCCCAAACAAGATTACTTATTCAAGTTGTAATTAATAGGGTAGAACATTCTAGATCTTCTAATTAATATTTGATTAGGTTTTCTTGTACTCATCAAAGATATTGTACATGTAATCCTCTATATAAAAAAGCTCCTATTATTAATGAAATCATCCAAGTATTCTCCCGAGTCTCTTTTCTCTTAAACACTTAATAGGGTATTAGGGAACAAAATCAATTATCTTATGGGTAATGGGAAAATCTATAAGTTTGACGGGATACTGACTAATTTCCCTAAAATTACGATATTTGGACATTTCCCCTTATACTACTCTTTTGTGCACTCTTGTTAATTTACACCTAATTATATATTTTCTAGTTCCTAATTGACTACTATAACCCCTTAACGAACGTTAGCACCCAATGAAAATTGCCAATTTTTTTCTTCTCCGTGACAGGTATGAAATAAGCCACTAGGAAGATAGGAAATTCCAAGCTATGCAAATTGCATTTAGATTTGAATAAAAAAAAAAGTTGAATCAAAGATTGAATGATTTTTCCTTCTTTTTTTTTTTTTCTTCGGCCAAGTAAAATACTGAATGGGATGATCTCAGCATCTAGAATTTCTCTTCTTTTATTTTTGTATAGTTAGGTACGGTTTTGCAGAGATCTCAAATTTTATATTACAAATGAATAATGAGACAGGAAAATTTATTATGCGCGCGAATCACTTATACCACATGGTAATGCTTTGCCGGCATGCGCAGTGATACATTCAACGAATTAATTGTCACCTGATAATTAATTTAAAAAAAAAAAAATTAAAACTAGTTATATATTAAGCAACTATTTCGTGAGGTCGCACATTGTCACTTGGTATATCCAATAAATAATTGATAATCAACATATGACAGGATTAGGTATGTAGTATTAAGTTTTAGTCTAGATAACAAATCATGTGGTTACGCAACTATAGCAAATGGGAACTGCGAATGCATATTACAAGAGCTGTTCCTTGATAGAAATCATAGAATAGACTTTATTTAGGGACTCAAGTGAAGCTGAAGCTTCCAAGTTGCGAATTGGTTTAAAACTAGCTTAAACATGCAGGGCAGATGAAATCAAAGTTCTTTGGTTTTTCAAATCATGAGCTCTAATTTTGGGGGATTTCAAAGGAGGGAGAATCCAGGGATTAGTTTATCCCAAGTCTTTTGTTAAGCTTTGGTTGAAAACGGTTTTCTCTTCAATTATCGTTTTTGGTTGAAATGACCGAGTTTTGTTTATTGCCTAGTTAATTTCTTTTTACAGTCTAAAGGTCATAGTTTCTAGAAGAGGCCGGAGGCTTATCTTCCCGAAACCTCTGGCGTACCGTTTATCCACATTGAATATGATTTAAAAACATTTAATTATTTGACAATAATGTAGTAGGATATGATAACATATATACATATATACACGCGTTGCATCATTTACCTTTTATCTTTGCCTCATGTGTTGTGTAGCCTTCGTGTGTTATTGTGACACGCGTCACCTTGCTACTGGTCTCATGGAAGATTAGTTACGTTGATTAGTTAGCATGCTAATTAAGCCTGTTGGCTTGTTACTATAAATACGTAACCCATATCCCTCTGTAACAATTAGGTCCAATATATACAAAAGCTCAGTTTCTATTTTCTGGTTTTTCTCTCAAGCTTATCTTGAAACTTTCATGGTATCAGAGCCAGGTTCCTCTTACTGCTATGGTTGCACAGAGTTCCACTTCTGCCACTCCTTCATTGCCAACCAATCCCATTTTCACTTCATCTGTTTCTCCTACAGTCTCCATTGTCCCTCCTGGCTTTAGTCCCCTTGTTGCACTAGCTCCCAATTCGATTCCATCTCCCCTTACCCAGCCAACTTATGTTCCCGTTCATCCTGTGTCTTATGGTTATTCTCCATTCCATACTTTCCCAATGCTTGACCCTACACTTGGGATGGCCGGCTTTTATGCTGGTAGAGGCCACAGGAGATTTGGTGGACCTAGCCGAGGCCCTCACATGGCTGGTAGAGGCTTTGCCAGTAGCAACTACAATAATGGTATTTTGGCAGATACCTCCAACAGTGTTTCACAATCTGGGAACACCTTCTCTTGCCAACTCTGTGGCAAACCTGGTCATGGAGCTCGGACTTGCAGAACTTTGTCCCAATATCAGCCCTTTGCAGTGGCGGAACTATTAAGGGGCCAGAGGTGGCCCTGGCCCCCCCAAACTTTTGAATTGCAAACGTGGGAACATGTAATTGGTATGTGAATCAGACAAGAATCATGGAATTGCCCCCCCTCCTTCTCTAGATTGTGTAGAAAAAGTATAAAAAAATAATAATTTTTAACACTTGTGTGGTACAATATCTATAACCTATTAATAAATTTTTTGAAAAACTAAAAAGAAGACATAAATAGATGCTATGAAAGAATACATTGGTACGTAGCTCAAAAATTACTATTAAAGCTTTCTTTATAAATGTTAAATATGTTTTGCATTAAATTGTCTTCTAATAAAAAAAAATTTAAAAATTTGTTAAACATATTTCACAATTTTTCGGCCCCCCCAAATACAACCTTCTAGTTCCGCCACTGGCCCTTTGTGCAGCCCTACCCCGGTACCAACTCTGTTGCTGGTGTGGAATGTCAGTATTGCAAGAAAAAGAACCATACTGCTGATAGGTGTTATCATATTATTGGCTTTCCAGATCAACAACAATCACCACCTCCAATCCATCCCTCTGCCATGTTCGCTTCTTCCTCCACACCTCAGTATTGGCTTGCTGACTTTGGTGCCACCAACCACATGACTAGTGAGGTCCAATTGCTTAATAACGTTGCTCCTTACACTGCCTCTGACACTATTCAAGTTGGTAATGGTAAACAACTCAATATCACTCATATTGGTAATACAATTCTTGGTTTACTCAAGCTTGATAATGTCCTCATCATACCCGAATTAGCTGCTCATTTACTCTCTATCTATCAATTGTGCAAACAGAACAATTGTTCAGTTTGGTTTGATGAGTTCATGTGTGTGATACAGGACAAGGTGCTGGGAAGAATCCTCTATCAGGGACTGAGTAGACAAGGGCTATACCCCATACCATTTGATCTGCCACTCAAGATTGGTTTAACATCCTCTTCTCCTGTTACTAGCTCTTCTTCCAAGACTGCATACGTTGGAAAGTCTATCAAGAATTTACTTTGGCATCAAAGACTTGGTCATCCTACCAATGAAGTTGTCAAAAGTATGTTAAATAAGTGCAAACTTTCGGCTGATACTATTGTTGATTCTACACTTTGTGAAGCATGTTTGCTTGGTAAATTTCACAAGCTTCCCTTTCCAATTTCTCACACCAGAAGTGACGCACCATTTGATATAGTCCACTTTGATGTTTGGGGTCCTGCTCCTTATTTGTCCTTAGATGGTTTTAAGTACTTTGTAATTTTCATAGATGATTGTACACGATATACTTGGATGTTTCCAATGAAAAACAATTCAGAAGTACTTTCTTACTTTAAGTCTCTTTGTGCTTTTGTCAAAACCCATTTTTCCGCGAGAGTTAAAACCTTGCGCAGTGATGAGGGCGGTGAATACACTAGCTCACTGTTCAAAGCTTTCATGAATGCTAATGGGATACTTCATTAAGTCTCCTGTCCCTATACGCCAGAGCAGAATGGTATCTCAGAGAGAAGGAATAGACATATAAGGGAAACCGTTGTAACCCTTTTACAAACTGCTTCTCTTCCTTCACCGTTCTGGTATCATGCATGTGCTCTTGCCACATATCTCATCAATAGGATGCCTACTACTATCCTACAAATGCTCTCTCCATTTGAAAAGTTGTACAATACGGTTCCCTCTGTTGATGTGTTAAGGGTTTTTGGATGTGCATGCTACCCTCTCATGACACCATATAGGACTGACAAGCTTAAACCCAAAACCACAAAGTGTGTCTTTATTGGTTTTGCAGCTAGATACACAGGATACATTTGTTACAACTGGGTCACAAGAAAGTATATTATTTCAAGGCATGTCTTCTTCGATGAAACATCTTTTCCTTTCGCTGGCTCTCAATTATCTTTTGGGTCAAAGCAACATCAGCCTTGTGTATGGCCTTGCTCTTCAGCTACTCAGTTCCATGCGCAGCCTACTATCCCAGCACCGGTCCCGCACTCAACAACACATGCCACTACAATCCTCTTGTCAGGTCAGCCTACTATCTCATCTAATACTTGTACTAATGCCACTATTCCTCCACATGCTCCTTCTGGCTCTACATTACCGTCCACAATGCACACTATTCCTTCACTTCCTTCCTCTTCTTCTTATTTTACATCACCATCTACAATGAGCACTATTCCAGCACATGCTACCATTCCTGCAACTGACACACACACTATTGTCCACTTTGATGAAAATGACGGTTCCATTGATATTACCTCCCAACCTGGACTTGGTCTCTCAATTGAATTGGAATGCTCACCCTCTCGACATACTAGTCACCTATCTCAGTCCAATGTTCTACATCCTGTGGAGGGTCTAACTGATGCTACAATAAATGACCATCACATGATGACTAGAAGCAAACGAGGAATTGTTAAGAAAAAGGCCTCTCTCTGTTCTTTCTTCTACTTGCTCCGCTCCTACAACTTCAGAACCTTACTCTCATAAAACAGCTCTAAAAATTCCAGCCTGGAAGTCAGCTATGCAAGAAGAATATGATGCTCTCATCAGTCAACATACCTGGACTTTGGTTCCACTTCCTCCTGATAAAAATCTAGTCTCTTGTAAGTGGATTTATAAACTGAAGAAGAATGCAGATGGCTCTATTGCTCGACATAAAGCTCGACTTGTTGCTCGGGGCTTTAGCCAAGAATATGGTATAGATTATGACGAGACATATTCCCCTGTGGTTCGACACACAACTGTTCGTTTGATTCTGAGTATTGTAGCCTCTTATGGTTGGAAATTACATCAACTTGATGTCAAGAATGCCTTTTTGCATGGTGTGCTTAATGAAGAAGTGTATATGGCACAACCTCCTGGCTTTGAGGACTCACTATATCCCACTCATGTTTGCAAGCTTCATAAATCTCTCTATGGCCTCAAGCAGGCACCTCGAGCCTGGAAAGAAAGGTTTACCTCCTTTTTACCTTCTCTTGGCTTTAAACCCTCATATGCAGATCCATCACTCTTTACTCTTGTGTTTGGTTCTTCCAAGGCTTATCTTCTCTTATACGTCGATGACATTATACTCACTGGCAATTGTGACACACTTCTCACTGAGATTAAAACCTCCTTACAACAAGAATTCGAGATGAAGGACTTAGGTCCACTCCATTATTTTCTGGGACTCGAGATCAAATATGTCTCTCACGGTCTATTTGTGTCCCAACAAAAGTATGCCAAGGATCTCGTTCACAAAGCAGGTTTGGATTATTGTCATTCTCACATTACTCCATGTCAGTCCGGTCTCAAACTTCTCAAAGACCATGGCACACCTCTCTCTTCCACCGATGCTGCTCAATTTAGAAGTCTTGTGGGGTGCTTGCAGTATCTTATCTTCACAAGGCCTGACATTGCCTTTAATGTAAACTCTGTGTGTCAATTTTTACATTGCCTCACTGATCAACACTTCAATGCTGCTAAATGCATACTCAAGTACATCAAAGGTACATCTGATTATGGCATTAGGGGGTCCTCTTCTTCTTCTCAAATTACTAGTCTATCACTTCAAGTCTTTTCTGATCATAATCTCTCTCTTCAAGCCTATAGTGATGCCGATTGGGCTAGGGACCTGAATGATCGAAAGTCCACCACAGGCTTTGTGATTTTACTTAATGGTTCTCCCGTTTCGTGGTGTAGTAAGAAGCAAACCGCTGTTTCCAGGTCCTCTACTGAGGCCGAGTATCGTAGTATGGCTGATATAACCTCTGAGCTACAATGGCTTTAGCTTCTCCTAGCTGACTTGCATCTCTCTCTTGACTCTACACCTACACTCCATTGTGATAACATCTCCGCACTTGCCCTTGCTACAAACCCTGTGCATAATTCCAAGCTGAAGCATATTGAAGTTGATGTCCATTTTACAAGAGATAAAGTAAGAGATGGTTCCATTCGGCTCCAATTTGTTTGCTCCCAGGAACAACTCGCTGATCTCTTTACCAAGGGTCTCTGTTCTCCTCAACACAATTATTTGTGCTCCAGCTTGAAGCTTGGTCCCCCACATCAAGCTGAGGAGGGATGATAACATATATACATATATACACGGGTTGCACCATTTACCATTTACCATTTACCTTTTATCTTTGCCTCATGTGTTGTGTAGCCTTCGTGTGTTATTGTGACACGCGTCACCTTGCTGCTGGTCTCATGGAAGATTAGTTACGTTGATTAGTTATCATGCTAATTAAGCCTGTTGGCTTGTTACTATAAATACGTAACCCAAATCCCTCTGTAACAATTAGGTCCAATATATACAAAAGCTCAGTTTCTATTTTCTGGTTTTTCTCTCAAGCTTATCTTGAAACTTTCAGGATAATCTACACCGTGTTAAGAATTCTAACACTAACTTGACGTAAACCTATGTACATTAGCCATCATGCTCTTGCTTAAGATCGGTGTAAGCACTTCATGGTTAGTAGTCAGCAACACATATTCAGCAGAAAAGGAACTCTGGTATGGCTAGCTGGTAAGGGAGATCGATGTCTAGAACACGGCCTCCAGTGTTGACTGCATTGCTGGCTCAATTTTTCTAACATTGGGCTATATGATAATTGCAGTATAATGGAGAGGTGATCAGTAAAATTATGGAGACTAACGGGAAAGGATTTTTTTGCACCAACAGTGTCTGAAGACTTGGGTGACTGACAATATGATACCCGAACTTACAAAGTTATCAAAATAATAACCAAACTCAATTTTTCGTATCAACATGGTACCTACGGTCATTCTCCGTCATGTCTCCATCAATTTAACCACATACGACGCACATGAGTCTTTAAATGAGGCCAAAAAGACTGATTATTCATTTAATTATCTCTCTTATTCATCATCCTCTTCCTTGAAATAGATCAAATCTAAAACCCTAAACATCATTGTTCTTCAAAATTAAGCCCAAAATAGCTAGGCCCTCCATTTTCGGTGGACACCCAGGCTTGGGGCATTCAGGCTCGGGACACCTAAGTCTTGGTCCCGATGATTAGAATGGCGTCGTCTGATGCCACCACTTCCATAAGTAGTGCCACTGCCACACAGTATCTAGGTTCATCATCACCATCCTCCGCCGTTGGCACGAGTAATTCGTCACTGTTCAATGGAGAAGCTAACGGTGGTGGACTCAAAAATGGCGGAGTTGCTGCCAAAGGAGAAGAGTCCGAAGGAGGAGGATTCTGAGTGTGGGTTGATGCTAAAGCTGGACTATGACAACATTTTTAGTGCTTGGTCTGACAAAGCGTTGTCGTTTCCCGTGGAGTTGCAAGGCGCGCGCTGATGGAAACCATGTCTCTGTATGTTCCATTATAGTGAAATTAGAACTCAGCCTATAAACGAAAGAGAGGCTTTGCAGAATGGGTTACCAGAACTAAGAGGATAAGCCGACGGCGTCCGCGGCGGCTCTCGGTTGAAATCAGAAGTCGAGCCCTTGGTTTTGGTAAAAGGAGAGGCACTCACTCCATTCTTGGAGGTATTAGAGCTCGATTCTATTTGGAGAAGAAACATTGGAGAAACCCAGAGTCTATAATTCTGGCGATGGGGCGTGTGGACTCATCTGAGGACGGGTTGTCAGAGAGGATTCTGGATTTTGATGTTCGGCTTCCTTTGAGCACACTTGATGGCGGCGGTGTGTTAAGAAAATGGCCGGAACTCAATGAGAGCTGGGGAGCAGTGCCGTCAAGACTTTGATGGTTGCTTGAGGAGGCTGGTGGCGGTAGATGGCAATGATCTTCTTGGGTTTTGATTGAAATTGGGTCCTGAATTGATTGGTGGTGGTGGTGGCGGTGTCGTGAATTGGTTGCTGGGAATGGTGGTCTTCAACGATGGCAGAGAGAAGTGGAAGGGAGAGAGGAGAGAATTACTATACTATTACTCGAGGGTTGGTGATTGGGTTGGAGGGTATGATTCAATTGGGAAGAAGGACTTGTGGTCTTATTTTGCTACTCACATGTGTCACACGTGGTCAGGATTGATGGCGCCGTGACGGAAAATTGAGGTAGGTACCACGTTGATACGAAAAATTGAGTCTGGGTATTACTTTGATAACTTTGTAAGTTCGAGTATCATATTGTCAGTCACCCAAGTCTCCAGACACTGTCGGTGCCAAAAATATATGAGGGCCGGTGTTTTTGACCTTATTTCTCTCTCCTTCAATCTACAGTATTCCCAAAAAACCAAAGTTGGTTCAATCTGTAGTAATCCCCAGAACCATAAAAAATTCAGAACCCAAAACTCTTCTAATTGATTTTTAGAAATATAAAAAACCCAGAAGCTCTCTCTCTTCCTGAATTCCTTCACTTCTTCAAATCTTGATTCTTGTCTTGCTACGCAGATCAAATTATAATCATAATTCCATGAAGGGTTTTTGTCCATTTACCCCATTTCTAGATATTTTTTTCCCACTTACCCCATTAAGTTTTTTTAATTCTCTCTTACCCAAAACACTCTAAGGAGGTCTTCCTTAAACCCCATTAAGATTTTTTTTTTGTTTTTTATTTTTTTTAATACCATTTTACCCTCACCCCTTTGTTACTTAGAGAGAGAAACCATAGGAGACTTTGCCGGAACTCGGTCACCGGTCGCCGGATTTCTGTCATGGTCGCCGGCCGCCGCCCACTGGACTTTTCTAAAAACCTCACCGGAAAGGTTTATTGCCCCCAATAGACATCTATTGCCATAATTATACAAGCGTGATCGTTCATCCATTAATACAAAATACTTGAAAAACTTATCATTTTAAACTAAGTATATACTGATGCCCTGAACCCACTATGTCAATACAGACCCGTTCCACAGAGTCATATATTACATAAGCTTACGAATTAAATTGTCAGCACAAAATAAAACGTAAATGCTCCTCAGAGCTTACTACACAACGGAAGTCTTTATCAACGGTAAAGTCACAAAAATGGCTTCCTACTGTAAAGCTGTAAAGATGCTACCACTACTAGCAAAATAACAACACACACGGATTTACTATAGTTAAAAGCCACAGAAATCCGTGTGAAATGAGCATAATTGGACCCACAATAATTTATACAATAACAATATCAACGGAAATCCGTGTGCATAAACAACAGTAACAGATATCTGTGTAAAAACTAAAACATTTTCACACGGATATCTATGTGAAAATCAATTCACACTGATTTCTGTACGTATTATAAATTAGTTTATTTCGAAATAGTTAATTTTTTATGTTATGTGATTTATGGAGGGATAGATTTCCGTTACAATAAGTTTTTGGTACAGATTTCTGTGTGAAATGAATATCACACGAATATTTGTGTGACATGTTAACACCGAAATCCGTGTGAATAAATAATAGTAACAGATGTCTGTGTAAAAACTAAAACCCTTTCACACGGATATCCGTGTGAAAAGAACAATTAGCTACAAAATTCCGTGTGAAAAAGTATAGGTGTATATAAGGTTGCCCACTTATTTGATATCGAAATAACGGCGCATTGAGTTAATTTTTTTACACAATACCTATTAATACACTATAAATAGATGGGTAATGTCAAATTTATTAATTTTCAATTTTGATTTTTTGGTTCGCACAAAATTCTTATATGTCTACTAATGTGGTGTAATTAGTTTGATAGTTGTAAAGAAAAGTATACCTTCCATGAGCAACAATGTGGAGGAAATAGACTTTATCAAAATCGACCGTTGCATGTTGTCATGATTAGAATAAATAGTTATGGTCAAAATTTCAGCTATTTTTGTTATCGTTTAGGTCTCGATCTACTAGATCAACCCTGAACCCAAAATACCACATAAAACTAATATGCTCATAACCGCTCATTCGAAACTTATTTTTTCGATCTGTCAGCTCTCATACTCTCATGAATATGAGGTATACCAAATAATGTAAAAATTTTGAAAGTTTATCTCTTCGTGGTTTTACTCCCCTTAGGGAAGTATAGGTGTATATAAGGTTAACAACTTTATTTGATATTGAAAGAACAGCGGATTGAGTTAATTTTTTTACACCATACCTATTAATATGCTATAAATGGATGGGTAATGTCAAATTTATCAATTTTCAATTTTTATTTTTTGGATTGCACAAAATTCTTATATGTCTACTATTGTGGTATAACTAGTTTATTAGTTATAATGAAAAGTATACCTTCCATAAGCAACAATGCGTAGGAAATAGACTTTATCAAAATCGACCGTAGGATGTTATCATGACAAGAATAAATGGTTGTCTTCAAAATTTTCAGCTATTTTCGTCATCCTTAGCTAATGGGTTTCTATCTAGAGGTCAATCCTAAACCTTAAATACTACATAAAACTAATATGCTCATAACCGCTCACTCGTAACTTATTTTTTTTATCTGTAAACTCTCATGCTCTCATGGGTAGAAGTTATATCAACTAATGTAAAAATTTCTGAAATTTTATCTCCTCAAGGGTCGGCTCCCCTTGGTGAAGAAGAAGCGTTTAAAGGGTTGACCGATTTATTTCATGTCAAAATAACGGCGGATCGGGTTAATTTTTTTACACAATACCTATTAATACGCTATAAATAGATGGGTAATGCCAAATTTATCGATTTCCAGTTTCGATTGTTTAGATCGAACAAAATCCTTATGTGCCTACTAATGTTGTTTAACTAGTTTATTAGTTGTATTGAAAAATATACCTTCTACAAGGAACAATGCGGAAGAAATAGACTTTATCAAAATCGACCGTTAGATGTTATCATGATAAGAAGATATAATTATGGTCAAAATTTCAGCTATTTTCGAAGTTGTTTGGGTCTTGATCTACTCATCAAAACCGCTGATAAACCAAGAGTTTTCAAGCTCTATTTGTCATCTCTCATCGTCGATTGACCAATACATGTCTTGTAAAACTATTAGCATAATTGTTGGTGGATACGACATCGGTCAACTAAATGTTACAATAAGTTTTTGGTACAGATTTCTGTGTGAAATGAGTAACACACTAATTTCTATGTGAAATGTTAACACGGAAATCCGTGTGAATAAACAACAGTAACAGATGTCTGTGTAAAAACTAAAATTTTTTCACACTGTTATCTGTGAAAATATCAATTCACACTGATTTCTGTACGTATTATAAATTAGTTTATTTACAAATCGTTAATTTTTTATTTTATGTGAATTATGGAGGGACGGATTTCCGTTACAATAAGTTTTTGGTACAGATTTCTGTTGCAAATGTGTATGTATTTCACACGGATTTTTGTGGCAAAATAACTTGAAAGAAAATTATTATCAATAAAAATAAAAGCTAATGACTAATTATGTAGTTTCAAAAAATAAGGGCGGCCCAATCAATTTATTCCCGCTCAATATTTGGATATTCCCACGGATTACTGTGGGTGCTGTTGTAAATATTTGAATGACAATAGATGATAGCTATTGGGTTACTAAGGTAAATTCACACGGATATCTGTAACAAATGTAAATGTATTTCACACAGATTTTTGTGTGAAATATTATAAACACACAGATTTCCGTGCATCAATGCTGCTTAAAACCAGATTGGGTAAATTGAAAAGCCTCCTCCGAATTCTCCTATGTCTCCCTCTCTCTCATCTCCTCCACCCACTGCCCCCTCCCCCACCTTCTTCTCCGCCTCCCCCTCTCTCTGCTCCTCCGCCCCCAGCTCCCCCTCTCTCTGTGAATTTTGAGAAATTGGAAGGTTTGTGTGTCTAGGTTTCAATGGCGTATTTCCAGAATGATGACCTCGAGTACGTCGTCAACGACTACTTCGGCGACGTAGTTGAGTTTGAGGAAGACAACGACGCTTTTGCTGATAACCAGCCCCGCCCAAGCCTCGAGGTGGTAGACGATGACTCCGACGACTTTGAAGACGACCTTGATTCGGTAACGCCTCTCTGATTCTCTTCAAAATTTCAGCTATTTTACTCAATGTTTGAATCTTCTCTTGAATTTCCAGGTTTCAAGACTCAAGCTACTGCAATCGGGAAACCCCCAAATCTCTTCCTTCTCTGTCTCCATTTCAATGTAGAGGTACCTTTCTGATTTCTATCACTTGGTGTTTCTTTGGCTTGTTTCAATTTCTAACTAATGAATAACATACTTGATTCTTGTCCATACACAATCACTGCTAGGTATGGTTTTCCCAATTTCGCTGCTTTTTATGAGTTTGTTGTGCCAATTCAGAAATCCACTATTCAAATTAGGAATTAGGGTTTATGATTATTAGACCATTGCGTGATTGGGAAAGAAAGCTATAAGAAATGTTACTGTTCTTTTTCACAATCTACCTTTTGATTTCTTTCTGCATCAATCTTGTTAAAATTTGAATTTTAGGTACATTTCAGCCAATAACAAAATGTTAGAACTGATGTACCAAGCCACACTATACCTAATCTCTAAAATTTGGATATGCTTGTACTTGAGTCACTTCTAACTAGAATCCAAAGATGCAGAATTCTCTCAGTCACTTTAGAGGTGGTGTTTGAGTTATAATCATTGGTAAAAATTTATATATTTGGGTTCTGATGGATCACTTAGAGTTTAAGGAAAAGGTAGATTTTGAAAAAGGTGTGAGTTATGGCAGGTTTCTTATCTCAAGGAGATATATGACTAGTATTTTCCTCCCTTCTTATGCAGTGGGCTGTAAATACATTGAAGAAGCCAGTTCTTACTGTTAATTGGTTATATCAATGCTGCAATGAACATCACATTGTTCCTCAAGAATCCTTTAGGGTTCTTCCTGTTTCTGGTTTGACGATCTGTGTTACCAGAATTCCATCAGGTTTATCTACTGTTCTTCTGTAAGAAGTGTGTTGTTATATTATATTATATTATATATATATATATATTTTTTTTTTGGGTTATTATCACAAATGGTACCTGAATTATACCTCAATCTTATCGATGGTACTTGAACTTCAATTTTGATCACAACCAGTACCCGAACTTTTTGATTTCATTTTAAATGGTATCTAGAGCCACCTCCGGTCACTATTCCGACTAAAAACGGCGTGAAAGTTGATCATAGTGATGATTTTTGATGATTTCAAGGGTTGCAAATCATATATAGTGATGATTTTTTGGTAATAGACTTGCCTTGAACCTTTTTTTTTTTTTTTTGGATTTGGCTTTTTTGGCCGGAATAGTGACCGAAGGTGGCCTTAGGTACCATTTAAAATAAAATCGAAAAGTTCGGGTACTGGTTGTGATCAAAATTGAAGTTCAGGTACCATCAATAAAATAGAAGATAAGTTTAGGTACCATTTGTGATAATAAACCTTTTTTTTTTGTAAATTTTCGTTGCTAATGTGCTCGTCTCTTTCAGATGAACGGAAGAAGATTCAAAATCTTATCACAGAAAATGGTGGACATTATTCTGCTGAACTTACAAGGCAGTGCACACATTTGATTTGTGATATATCCTTTTATGGTGCTTAATATAAAGGCACAAATTTGAATCATATTCCTAGTTTTCTAGGATAGACCTGCATTTTAAGCATCTTCATGAAGCAAAGCCTTTAATTATCTATAATAGTGGGCAGTCTAAGATCATGTCTTCACTTTAACATAAACCAACACCACACTTTCGTTGCTAATGTGCTCGTCTAAGATCACGTCTTAATTTTTTATTTTTTTTATCTAGGCCTGCAATTTTTGTAGTGAGGAATATCATTTACATCTGTTTTAGTTGTTCTGTTTCTGATGTTTCATTTTTTGTCAGTTCTTCGTGCATGTTATTGCAATTCCATTTAGGAACATGTTTCGATCTTGGTCTGCATCAGCATTGACTTTCAAACTTATTGTGTTATTTGAGTCTTCCTGCATTGTTTTTCTTGACTACTTGCATGCTCCAGTTGGATGATGATGCCCTACCATCGATGCATGACAACGTCCAATTTGATGATAGTGAATTTACCTTGTTTTTTGTAATCCAAGAATTTACCTTGATATGAAATGTATTTTGCTAGAAATGTAAAGAACATCTTGCTATGAATGTAAAGTTTTAATATTTTCGATTCAGTTGTGGATTTGTTCATTTTATAAGCAATATTTGAGGTATATTTATTGTAGAAAAATAAAAGTATTATTATGTTCAAGTTGCAGATTAATTAGTAATTTTTTTTTTTAAATGCTGTCACTTTTACACACTGAAATCAGTGCGAGATAGATTATATACATTTCACACGAAAATCTGTGTCAATAATGTTATAGGTTTTGGCATAGAAATCCGTGTGAAATAGAGTTTATACATTTGCTACAGAAATCCGTGCGAAATAGAGTTGTTCACACGGACTGTGTTCCATTACGGTAATTTATATTTATGGAAAGATAGTGGGGTCCATGTCTAATATTCACACGGACAACATAATCCGTGTGAGATGAGCATTACCCCCCCTCCAAACCACACGGTAACTCAATCTGTGCGTGTACCGTGGATAAAAGCTATCACACACTGAAATCCGTGTGAGAAAGTCTTATTACCCACAGATTAAAATCTGTGGGTAATTGTTGTTTTGCTAGTAGTGTACCTCAGCTTCAGCCACGATTATCTTGACCTGCCGGATTAACCCCTACACCATTGAATAGTGCACCGGGTTGCCACACAACAAACCCGGTAAGCTTGTGAAAGCTTGTATGAGTAACTCATAACCACCACTAAACAACTCACACCAAAACTAAGGAAAACAACTCACGCCTTGATCTCCTTACTAACACATAATAAAGGAAAGCATCTAACTCTTTGATTCCTTCAAACGTAAACAAAAAAAGCAACTCACTCCTTAGTTTCTATCAGCACGAAATAAAGAAAGCAACTCACACCTTGATTTCTTCTAAATCGTAAATAAGGAAAACAACTAAGTCCTTAATTCCTAAAACACAAACTAAAGAAAGCAACTCACACCTTGATTTCTTTCAAATCATGAAATAAAGAAAGCAACTCAGACCTTGATTTCTTTCAAATCGTATATAAGGAAAGCAACTCACTCCTTGTTTCCTTAAAACACAAACTCATGAGTTAGATATAACCTCGCTCCATTATCCCATGAATTACACTGGTAGACAGACTAGAGCTCTAACTGAAATCGTAACCACTTGTCCAGCCAAAGACGTGATTACTCGATATACTGCCTAAGGTCACAATCTGACCTTAATTCCTTGGACCTCTCAGTGCTTCGGAATAAAACATTAAAGAAGTCGCACAAGACTCAAAATGTTACACAAATCTCAATGCTTTTCAAAACAATAGAAATCATCATTTCACAATCATTTGTTTTCCGAAAAGCCACAACACAAAACAATAAAAAGCATCATTCATGCATATTGTTTTCATCAATCCACAAAATCCACCAATACATATATATTTCACGTAAATATATATATATATATATATATACGTAGTCATTCACTCAAGAATGCCTACTAATACCAACTATAGTTTGCAGTTAAATAAATAATTCTCAAAACGATAAAGGTAATTCCGTTTGTAATGAACATTGTGAGATTACTCACCTCAAAGTTCCCACTACGTCTTTGTAGTGCCCCAAAAATTCGTTAGTATTTTTCAATGATTTTTCGGAATTTAATTAGAAGTTATTGGACGATTTCGTGGCTCGTGGATTGAGCGGAAGTGTTTCGGACGAATTGTTATTTGAAAAGTATGGTTTTAGGGGGGCGCGAAGGTTGACTTTTTATACGTTGAGATTCTCCAAAAATTTCATTCATGAAAATCGTAGAGCGCGTCGATACGAGTTTGTAGACATGTGGAATGCGAAAATAGGAGTTCGTTTGTGAAAGTTATGGTCTGCGAAAGTTTTGGGAAAGTTCTATAAATAGGAGTTTCCATTTTTGGAAACTTACTATTTTCATTTTTACATTTCCATTTCCGGAAACTCTGAAAACTCTCTGTTCTCTCTCCTCACACGCGACTGACCCGACCTGAACTCGAAAATCCTACCCTACTTTTCCGGCGATCTCCGGCGGTGAAACTTTCTAGATCGACTCGCCTCCTTGCTCCGGTCGTCTCTGTGGCATCCTCTAGCAGTAATATTCACCGTGTGCGGTGCAGCAAAGCGGCGAAGTTTGGTGTTTTCTACCCTGGTCGGAAAACACAGGTCCGGAGACGCCACGGCTTCATCCTTCCTGTGTTGAGCTTGTTGCAGCCTCCTCCTTCGATCCTTGGGGTTGGGTTGGATCGATTCACGTGGAAATTTGTTCAGCTCGGATTGAACAGTGATTCACAGCTTGCGAGGTAGTTTTCGACCATTTTCACTTCGATTCTGACTTCATGCTAGTTATGAAAATTGATAAGCATGTTGAGAAGAAGATCTTTGATGTTGGAAGTTTTGTGAAATATTGAGTTTTGGTCGGCAGCGATGTGCCACCGCCTGTTGAGGCGTTCTGATGGCGTTCCGGCCATGTAATGGACTTTTTCTGGTATTATATATCTTCTACTCTTCAATACGAGCTTTTTGATATATAATACGCAATTTTTGGAGTTCTTATGAATTTGTTATGATTTTTATGGTTTCGGACCGTTTGATTTATTTGATCCGTGAGGATTCGAGCGTCCGATCGACTTGTTGTTTGGTCATATTGATCGTGGAAGTATTCCGGAGACTTTGGGAGGTCTCGGATGTGGTTTCGCCTCAATTGGCGTTACTTTGGGATTGTGGTTTGATTTGGGGATTCGAACTTTAATTATTTGTCATTTGTTGACCGAGTCAAGGCTGTGATTTCCTTAGGTGCTTGACAAAGTGCGTTATGTAAGTAGTCTAGTGGTGTGAAGATGCAACGAGAGTTTCGCGGTGAGTAAATCTCACGATATTTGTTATGAGCATGATTGATATTCGTTATGAGCAAGATTACCCTATTGTCTTGGAGTTATTAGTGGAATATGTTGGTATTAGTGGAATTCCTGAATGAATGTCTACGTATATACATATTTACGTGAAATATATATGTATTGGTGGCTTTGTCGTGATGTGAACAATATCTGAAAAAGAGTCATTATTGCTCGAGAATGGTGAAATTGTGTATTGAGTTGTGATTATAGAATTTTTGATAGGAGCAAAAAAGTGTGACAATATTATTAATTATGTGCCTCATTTTAGCCTTATTTCTCCCTTAGTTTAGTGTTTTGAGTCATTAAGTCATTTTGAAAGTCTTGTTGAGTGTTTGGAGTGAAATAGGCGGAAAAAGTAAAATTCATGAAAAATCCTAGCTGGATCAGGATTCCTAACTGTCAACTATTTTTGCGGTCTTTACATTTTAATTTCCCTTTATTTTCTCTAGAAAATTCTGATATTCTCCTGCTTGTTGTAGGAAACGTTGCCTGGTTGAACTCTTGGAAACAGCAATGATGGAGTCATAAAATAAAGCATTAAGATATTTGACCAAGCAATGAAGAAGGGAAATAAAGGAGAAAAGATGTTTTCAGTTGAGGAATAAAAGAAAAAGATGTTTCAGCTGGAAAATAAATAAGAGAAAGACGTTTTCAGTTGGGAAATAAAGGAGAAAAGACGTTTTCAGTTGAGGAATAAAAGAAAAAGATGTTTCAGCTGGAAAAATAAATAAGAGAAAGATGTTTCAGCTTGGAAATTAAAGGAATTGCCCCATTATGAGAGGAGTTAAGGCCATAAAGAAGACGTTTCAGTTGGGAAAGCCAACCAATGCCCCCCTATAAATAGGCAACGTCCAGAACTGAATTTGCATCACTTCCCAGCCAAGATCACTTCCCAGCGAAGATAATTCATTGCCTATCACTTCCCAGCCAAGATCATTCCAAGACTACCCAATTCACTCCTTAAACTTCCATCACCTACAAGACCGTGACACCATCCATCCATCAATCTACAAAGCTCTAAGGCGCTGAGTCAAGGACGCTCCACCACCATAGCAGAGACGAGTTCATCACCTTGTTGCTAAGCCGCTGAGGAAAGCTTCAAAGTGTAACTATGACTCTACTTATAATTTTTGTTTCGGTTTTGTGTGTTTCAATTTGCGAGTTGTGTAATTGGAGACATGGAATTTTCAGAATATTTTTATTAATATTTTTGAGATTTTCAGTTTATTATTGAGTTAATTTCTAGAATTCTTTTATGATGCATGTTACAATCTTGTGCCCTTTTATGTGTTTTGGTAATTTTCAGAGTTAGGTTCATAAGTTTGCATGCTAGAATAACGGTGAGAGTTCTTGTGTGTTTTCTTAATTTGCCAAGAGTAATTGTTATTTGTTAAGGCGCTGAGTTAAACAAGTAGCAATTAATTCTAAAAAGTGGTAAAAACTATGTTCAATGGTTAAACGATTCTGGAAATTACGTGTTAAATTCTATGTCTAATGGTTAATTTGCACGTGTGAGTTGATTCGAGGGTTAGATAATATTACTAGTTAAGAGAATTACGCTGAGTGTTTTCGAAAATTAGTAGTATTAGGCTTGGTAAGGACTTTTCCGATCCAAGCCTACATTAGAACGAATCAGATAAATGGATTGATCCGCTGAGGCTTTTCATTTTGGCTCTTATCTAGGCATTTAAGGTGGGCACATTTTGTAGCATGTTGAAATGAATTTTCTGTTTTTACACTTAGTAATTTTCGAGTGGTATTGGTCTAGGTTAGGGAAGTCGATCATTGTATATAGTTTTATTTGTTTTGTTTTTATTTTAAGTAGATTAGGAACCAAATTTCAAAACCCCCCATTTTATTCTTTTATTTGTTAATTGACCTTTTTGTGTAGGTGTACCCTACAATCCCCGGACTGAACGATCCCTGCTTATCCTATACTGACAACTACATTTTGCAGGGTTAAATTGTGAGGCTATTTCAGCCGCATCAATTTCATATGTTGAGATACCATGAGTCTAGTATGACCGTCTTAATTGAGATTTAAGATATGGTAGCTTGTGTAGGAATATCTGTGTGATGATTCGATGACATCAGTGTGATGAATCTTTGTGATGATTGTCATGTAAAGCTTGTGTAGGAATATCTGTGTGATAAATTGATAACATCAGTGTGATGAATCTTTGTGATGATTGCTATCTGTATGATGACAGGTGAAATCTGTGTGATGATCAGTTGGATGATTGCTATCTATGTGATGACCGGTGAAATCTGTGTGATGATCAGTTGGACCATTGCTATCTGTGTGATGACCGGTGAAATCTGTGTGATGATCAGTAGGATGATGGCTATCTGTGTGATGACCGGTGAAATCTATGTGATGACTGCTCAGTAGCGAAGTTGAATTGTTATTAAGTTAACAAAGATCGAGAGGACTGCTGTGGTGGTCGGAGCTACCTACGGATGTCAGAGTGTGAGGTTATGATGATTACTATGACTTGAATTGCTTGTCTTAATGTGACCTCCTAAACTAAAACTGTACGCAGGGGTTACTATTAATTGTTTTGCTTGTTTTGAATTGTGATTGTCTTGTTTTCTTCTTGATTTTATTGATTTATGGTTTGATTGATCTTAAAGGCCATAGTAGTGACGATTGTGCTTTGTGTGAGGATATGAAGGTGATTCATTGTTTTCACCTTTCATGTCATGTTGATGACAAAGGCTTCCGGTGGGAAGGAAATGAGTGTGATCTTTGTGACTCACCGTTGTGCGTCAAAGGATGTCCAAACATTACTTGAGGAGGTTTTGTTTGACTGGAATTTGTGTAATTGGATGTTAGGTTGAGAATCTGAGCATGTGGTTTTAGTCACGAGTTGACCTACGTAAGCATGTTATGGAAGGTTATGAAACTGATGGTTGTAGTTGTGAGTAATGTGTTTATCGTTGTTTAGGTTGAGGTGACTTAAGAATGTGTTTCTGCTATGTGGTTTTGAGTTTACTCATACGAGCTTTCATAAGCTTACCGGGTTTGTTATGTGTCAACCCGGTGCACTATTCAATGGTGTAGGGGTTAATCCTGCAGGTCAGGAAAATCGTGGCTGAAGTTGAGATCGCGTGCTTACAGCTATATGGTAGGAAGCCAATTTTGTGACTTTACTGTTGGAAAGACTTCCCTTGCAGTAGCTCTGAGGAGCATTTACATTTTATTTTGTTGTGACAATTTAATTTGTAAGCATATATAATATATGACTCTGTGGAGCGGGTCTGTATTGACAAAGTGGATTCAGGGCATCAGTATGTACTTGGTTTAAAAGAAAAATATTTTCTAGGTATTTTGTATTGATGGCTGAACCATCACGCTTGTATAATTATGGGATTATATATCGATTTTTATTTGTGTTAAAAATCATGGGCGTGACAGTCTTCAATACAGAACAAAGCAGCACAACTACAAATAGCCATCCAAGAATACTTTGTCAAGTACCTAATCACATACGGTATCAACTTAGTAACGAATCACAAGCGATTTAAGTCTGAAACCCCTGTTTTGAACTAAAATCCCCAAAAGTGATGCCAATCAAGGCGAAACCACATCCGAGACCACCCAATGTCTCCGAAATACTTCTACGATCGATATGTCAAAACCACAAGTCGATCGAACGCTCAAATCCTCACGGATCGAATAATAAAATAGTTTGAAACCGTAAAAATCACAGCATATTCAAACGATCTCCAAAAATTACGTATTATATATCGAAACGCTTTTATCGACGAGTAGATGACAATGACTAAAATATCGAGTTTCGAGGAAATATCGGTGATCCCGAAAACGGAAATTTCGACGGAAATATCGCGGATATATCGATTTTGGTAAATAATTAAGAAAAATGATAGAAATTTGAAGAAAAATATGGAAATTTTAAGTGAAACTTTTGTATATGTTTGTTTTATCAATTATATACTTGAATAAACGTTGTTATATAGTGAGTTGTAATAATTTAAGATGAAATAGTAAATGTTGAATCGCTGACAACTCTTAAATTTTTTGATAAACATTTAATTTTTTTTTATGACTGGAAACCGAATGGGAGGCTATCAAGAGTTATTTACATTTTTTTGTGTATATCATATATTACGTACGTGAAGAAAGAAAATTGCAATTGCCTTCGGTGCAAGGAATGAGTTATTTGAACTATTTATAGAAATAAAAATTTTAAATATTTGGTAAATAAAATTCAATACAGTAATTGATTGTTGTAAGTTGGGTATTAATTGGACATTTACATAAGTTTTTAGATTCTTATAAAAAACGATATATATTACAATGTTGGAGTTATGTTACATATGCGGGTGCAGCAGAGTTGGCAAACACCTCATAAGGTGCTTGAAGTCGAGCAAAGGACTAAGGTTCGAGCCTTGAAGTCTCCCAATTTTGATTTTTGCTTGGAATTCTATTTGGAATTTAGTTGGCACGTGGTGAGGTCGCTGATTTGACAATTGCATGCGATAATTTGGACGAGAATTTGGAGTTATCTTTTCGAAGTTTCTGGAAAGCTTCGAGAATATCGTGATATTTCCATAATTTCGCGATATTTCAGAAAATTTCCAAAATCTCTGACGATATTCTCTTGGTAACTAAAGGATATATCGCCATACTAAAAAAACGAAAATATCGCCGATATTTCGACGATATTTTCGATTTTTAAGTCATTGGTAGATGATATAAAACCAGAAACTATCCATTACATGGTTGGAAGGCCGCCAAAACACCGCCATAGTCGGTGGCACAACCACCACCGGCCAAAACTCAAAACTAGATTAATCCAACTGTCCAAAATGTCAAGAACACCAAATAGAACAACTTTAATACCTAGGGTTCAAGCCAACTTAGCCTAAATCGCCGCCTATCGCCACCACAAATCGCCGTGAATTGTTCACCGTGAGTTGATCCGATTCCAACGTGAATCGATCAAAACTAACACTATGGATCGCTTTAGGAGGCTCCTACGAACTGAAAACAAGAAGCTTGAAGCCACGATGCCGCCGGAGCTAGGAATTCTGATCGGATCGACTACACCAAAAGTTACCGCCTCCCAACGCCGCACACGGTGAGAATAGTCGATAGAGGACGTCACAGTGGAGGCGAGTCGGTCTGGGCTTGCTTCACCTGTAGAGGTCGTCGGAGATCGTCGGAAAAGCCGGGTCGGGTCACGCGTTGAAGAGAGAGAACGGAGGTTTTGAAAAATTTCAGGAAATGGAAGTTTCCAAAATGAAAATAGTAAGTTTTTGAAAATGGAAACCCCTATTTATAGAATTTTTCCAAACTTCAATCGCTCATAACTTTCTCATACGAACTCCGATTTTCGCATTCCACATGTTCACGAACTCATATAGTCGTACTCTACGACTTTCGTGAAGGAAGTTTTCAGAGAATCTCAATGTATCAAAGTCAACCTTGAATCCCCCCCCCCCCCCCCCCTCCCTAAATCCACACTTTTCGAATAATTAATTGTCCGAAACAATTCCACTTCACATACGACATATGAATAAAGCATAATAACAATAAGTCGTACAATTGGTCCATTATTAATTACTAAAATTAAATAACGAAAATCCAGGTCATCACAATATACATGTTGTGTTCTAGGTCCTATTGCTATATCATCTTTTCTAGGATTTTTTGCCATTCTCTCCATATTTTTTCTCCTATTGGTCCTTTAATTTTTGTCATATATATATTTAATAAATTTATGTCATTAATCCTACCTGTTCTTCCTAAATATGTAAAGAAATCTGTACTATATTCTCCTACGTATTGCAAATCTCAAATTTGTAATTGTTCTATGTTTCTTATTGCTCTAATTTGTTCTTGGTCATTTCTTCCATCTAACCTATTATAATCTAAAAACTCATACTTAATAAGTTTAACAAAAGAATCTGTGATGCCCCAGAAATTCACAATTATTTTCCGAGGATTTTCCGGAATTAATTTTATAACTATTGGACGGTTTCGTGGCTCGTGGATGGAGCGGAAGTGTTTCGGGCGAATAATTAATTGAAGAATATGGTTTTAGGGGGGTTGCCAAAGGTTGACTTTTTATTCGTTGGGATTCTCCGAAAACTTCCTTCACGAAAGTTGTAGAGCGCATCGATACGAGTTCGTGGATATGTGGAACGCGAGAATCGGAGTTCGTATGAGGAAGTTATGGCTATGGAAAGAAGTTTCCATTTTAGTATATATAGGAAAAATCAGAAAATATATTCATTTTCCACTTTCCTTTTCCGGAAACCATACACTCTCTCTCTCTTCTCTCTCGTCCGCGCCCTCAGAGTCGAAGATTTTCGACTGACCCGACCCGAACCCGGCCGACCCGACCCGGCTTTTCCGGCGAACTGCGGCGGTCTCCGGCCGTGAAACTTGGTCAGCAGGGTCGCCTCCTCCGTCTGGTTGTCTCTGTGGTGCTCTCTAGCGCCGATTCATCTCCACGGCGGCGCTGCAAGGTGGTGCAGCCTTGTGTTTTCGGACCCGGCCGGAAAACACAACTCCGACGACCTCATGACTTCAGGCTTCTTGGGTTGAGTTCAAAACAAGCTCGCTGATCGATCCATGGTGTTTGGTTGGATCGATTCACGTGAAACTTCGATCAACTCAGTTGGGATCACTGTTCACGGCTTGTGAGGTAGTTTTCGATCCCTTAGGCTTGTTTTCTGACTTCGAGCTAGTTATGAGTATTCACAAGCATGCTTAGATGAAGAACTTTGATGTTAGGAGTTTTGTGAAATATTGAGTTTTGGCCGGCGGCGGTGCGCCTCCGTCTGTGGCGGAGTTCCGGCGGTGTTCCGGCCACTTAAGGAACTGTTTTTGGTATTATATATGTTCTACTCGTTGATACGAGCGTTTTGATATATAATATGCAAATTTTGGAGTTCGTATGGAATTGTTATGATTTTTGCAGTTTCATACCGATCGATTTATTCTATCCGTGAGGATTTGAGCGTCCGATCGACTTGTGGTTTGGTCACATCGATCGTGGACGTATTCCAGAGACTTTGGAAGGTCTCGGATGTGGTTTTGCCTCTATTGGCGCCACTTTGGGGATTTTAGTTCAAAACAAGGGTTTCGGACTTAAATCAAATGTGAATCGTTACTGATTTTGATCATTGGTGATTAGGTGCTTCTAAAGGTGAATTGGACGAGTTGTTGGTGATAGTGTTAGTTCGGTTCTGTATAGAAGACGCAGCGGGAGTTTCGAGGTGAGTAATCTCACGAAGTTCATTTCACGAACGGGAATACCCTTATTGTTTTGAGAGTTATTTAGTTAACTGCAAACTATAGATGGTATTAGTGGCACTTTAGAGTAGATGATTACGTGTGTGTATATATATATTATGGGATGTATATATATACATACGTATTCATGTATTAGTAGATATATGTTTACGTGAAATATATATGTTTTGGTGGTTTGTGGATTTATGAAAACAATATGCATGAAGTGATGCTTTTATTGTTTTGGGTTGTGGCTTTTGGAAAACAAATGATTTGTGGAAATGATTGATTTCGATTTGTTTTGAAAAGCGTTGAGATTTGAGAAAAGTGTTGAGATTTGGGTATGAAAACAATAGGCATGAATTGATGCTTTTTATTGTTTTGTGTTATGGCTTTTCGGAAAACAATGATTATGGAAATGTTGATTTCGATTGTTTTCAAAAGCGTTGCGATTTGTGTAACATTTTGGGTCCTGTGCGACTCCTTTAATGTTTTGCTCCAAGGGACATTGCGGCCCGAGGATCGAAGGTCTAAGACCTTGGGCAGAATCTCAGGTGACCACGTCTTTGGCCGGACGAGTGGTTACGTTTTTCAGTTAGAGCTCTAATCTGTCTGCCATATAGGTAATTCATGGGGTAACGGGAATTGGTTATTTACAACTCATGACATTACGTATTTTTAGGGAACAAGGTGTGAGTTGCTTCCTTATTAATGGTTTTTAAGGGGACAAGGTGTGAGTTGTTTTCCTTATTAACGTTTTGATAGAAATCAAGGTGTGAGTTGCTTTCTATGGTACGATTATGGTACATTTGATAGGAAACAAGGTGTGAGTTGTTTTCTATGTTTTACTGATAGAAATCAAGGAGTGAGTTGCTTTCTATGTTTTACTGATAGAAATCAAGGAGTGAGTTGCTTTCTATGTTTTACTGATAGAAATCAAGGAGTGAGTTGCTTTCTATGTTTTACTGATAGAAATCAAGGAGTGAGTTGCTTTCTATGTTTTACTGATAGAAATCAAGGAGTGAGTTGCTTTCTATGTTTTATTGATAGAAATCAAGGTGTGAGTTGCTTTCTATGTTTTATTGATAGAAATCAAGGTGTGAGTTGCTTTCTATGTTTTATTGATAGAATTCAAGTGCGGGTTGTTTTCTATGTTTCGTTTTAAAAGGAAACAAGGTGTGAGTTGCTTTCTTTTATTTCGATTTGAAAGGAAATTAAAGTGTGAGTTATTCTCCTTTATTTCGTGTTTTAAGGAATCAAAGCGTGAGTTGTTTTCCTTATTTTTGGCGTGAGTTGTGTGTGGTTTGAGTTACTCATACGGGCTTGCAAAAGCTTACCGGGTTTGTTGTGTGGCAACCCGGTACACTATTCAAACGGTGTAGGGGTTGCTTTCTATGTTTTATTGATAGAAATCAAGGTGTGAGTTGCTTTCTATGTTTTATTGATAGAAATCAAGGTGTGAGTTGCTTTCTATGTTTTATTGATAGAATTCAAGTGCGGGTTGTTTTCTATGTTTCGTTTTAAAAGGAAACAAGGTGTGAGTTGCTTTCTTTTATTTCGATTTGAAAGGAAATTAAAGTGTGAGTTATTCTCCTTTATTTCGTGTTTTAAGGAATCAAAGCGTGAGTTGTTTTCCTTATTTTTGGCGTGAGTTGTGTGTGGTTTGAGTTACTCATACGGGCTTGCAAAAGCTTACCGGGTTTGTTGTGTGGCAACCCGGTACACTATTCAAACGGTGTAGGGGTTAATCCTGCAGGTTAGGATAATCGGGGCTGAAGCTGATGTAGCGCCTTTGCAGCTTTACGGTAGGAAGCCTTTTTTTTAACTTTACCGTCGATAAGGACTTCCGTTGTATAGTTAACTCTGAGCTGTATTTACGTTTTTTTTTTTTGTTGACAATTTAATTCGTATGCTTGTGTAATATAACTCTATGGACGAGTGTATATTAACTTTGAGGGTTCAGGGCATCTATATCTGTGTAAGTTAAAGGGAAAAAGATTTCAGGTATTTTGTATTGATGACTGGACGTTCACGCATATATAATTATGGGGTTATATATATCGATTTTCATGTGTGTAAAATCAGGGGCGTGACAGAATCTATATTAAAAGTGTCTTTTGTTGCTTGATGTTGTTGTGGGTTTTTAACTTTCCATGCTTGAAAGAAATCAAAAACCATTCCATCTAAAGTATGTTCAAAATAATCTAACATATCAGTTGTGTTACTAAAATCTAACATGATTGCTGCATGTACACATCCTTTTTCCCATCTTTCTATTGTTTTTTCGCAATCTTGTGAGTCTACATGATCTATGTTTAATATACTTCCTGCTAGCTAGGTTTATATGTTCTATTCCTAAGTAAGGTATTCTATTTTTCCTAGGTTTAGTTGCTGCTTCATAATCATATGTTCTGCTATTTTCTACATAAGGTTCTCTAGTTGGTCTTATGATTTGCTGATCAGTTCTACCTACTCTTGGTTCAGTATGAATTCCTGAAGTTCATGTTGAACTATCTTCATCTACAGGCATACATTCTATTTCGACTAAAATATTGTTATATTCTTTTTCTCCTAAAATATGTTCTCATCCTATTTTTAATATCAATTGCTTCATTTCTACATCACTTAACATATGTAAACCAAATTCATAAGTGTAAGACCCCGAAAATTCGTTATTAATTCCTAAATGCTTCGGAAATTATTAAAGTATTCGTTGATACGATTTTGTGGTTCGAGGGTGGAGTGGAAATTAATTCGATCAATTATTCGCTCGGAAAACTTCGATTCAAGGGTTGACTTTTTATATGTTTAGATTCTGTGAAAACTTCCTTCACAAAAGTTGTAGAACGTATCGATACGAGTTCTGGACATCAGAACGTGAGAATCGGAGTTCGTATGAAAAAGTTATTGCCATCGGAAAAAGTTTCCATTTTGGTTAAATAGGAAAAATCCGAAAAAAAAAAAAAAATCATAAAATTCAAGTTTCCAACTTTCTCTCTCCTCTCTCCCGATCTGGTTTCTGAGCAGCAAAGTTCGTCCGGCCCGTGCGCGGCGCAGCAACACTGAGAAGTGGTGGCGATGCTGCAACATTTTGCCATCTCGGAACTCACGATTCCGGCCACCATAGCCGGTCATTCTTGGGGGCTTTTAGAGCCCAGAGGACGTAGAAACTTTCTCCCAAGGTGGTTTGCAACAATTCAAATCATGGTGATCGAATTTTGAAGATTGGGAATCTGGGGTTTTTCAGATTTCAAATTTTTTGAGGTAAATTCCGACCAAATGGTTTTGATTCAGACTTTGTGCTAGTTATGAATGTTGATGGGGATGTTGAGAGGAAGAGTTTAGCATAGGTCTCACCGCCTAATTTGGAGGTCGGCGGTGGCAGAGCCGCCGTCTGTGGAGGCTTTTTCCTTCAGGGAAGTTTCTGCTCCTCATTGTGATCTACTCGTCAATACGAGCATTTCAATATATAGTTTGTAATTTTTGGAAATCGTATGAGCAAGTTATGAATTTTAGCCTTTTAGGGTTTTCAGTTTGATCGGTTTTCGATCCGTGAGGACTCGGCCGTCCGATGGACTAGTATTTTTGATATATTGACCGTTGAAGTATTCCGGAGACCTCATGTGGTCTCGGTTGAAGTTTCACCTCGATCGGCATTACTTTCGGGATTGTAGTTCAACGGGGGTTCGAATTTAATCATTTTCGATTCGTGTACTAAGTTAAGATCGTATTGTACATAGGTGATTGACGGAGCGTGTTTGATACCTTATCTACTATAAGAGAAGATGCAGCAGGATTTAGAGGTGAGTAAATCTCACGTGATTCATTTACGAACCGAGTTACTAAATGATCAAAATTGTTTGATAATTGCAAATCGTTTTCAGAAATGAATATTTTTTTTTTTAAATGATATGAACTTGATCGACTACGGTTCATAGGAATGCGGTTCACAGATATGGAAAATGATTTTTTAAGTATAAAAATAAATTTCTCGATTTTTGTGATGTGTAAACTATAGTTGGTATTAAAAGGCATCCCTGAGTGGATGACTACGTGTGTGTGTATTTACGTGAAATATATATCTGGATGATATGGTATTGTGATATATAGATTTTTGGTGATTTTATTCAGATTATTGAATTGAATGTGTACTTTTGTTGGAAATATATATGTATTGGTAGAATTGTTGTGATGCAAACAATATTTGTGAGTGAGTTCATATATTGTTTTGGGTTATGACTTTCCGGGAAACAATATGTCGTAGGAAATGGTATATCTATTGTTTTGAAAAGTGTCTGAAGATGTGGGAGTCATAGGTTGTGATTTCTCCTTTTAGTGATTTCAGTAACGTTTTGGGTCCAGTGCGACTCGTTTAAATGTTTTGATCTAAGGGTCAGGTTGGCCTAACGATCCGGGGTCGCAGGTTGTGACCTCAGGCAATATATCAGGAATCACGCCTTTGCCCGGGTGAGTGGTTACGATCAGTTAGAGCTCTAGTCTGTCTGCCAACGTGTCCAGGTTGGACCGGATTTTCATATTGATTTGTTAGGTTAACATTTCCTATGATTTTGTCAAGGGGTGACTTGTAATTGTCCTTTTGGTAAAAGGTGTTGAGTTTTGGAAGGGTTCATTAGTGTGAGTTGTTGATTTCTTTAATTCATGTCCTTTTTCATTTATATTGTTTGATTTTTTTTTCTTTTCACTTTTATTGTTGATTTTTAAGTAATCTCCTGAACTAAGCTATATGCAGGGATTACTATAATTTCTATTTATCGGTTTTAATGTAGTCTCCTGAACTAAATTTCTATGCAGGGATTACTGGTATTTATTTGTGTTGATTTGTTGTCCTTGGATCGGAAATGTGTTTTAGTCGTTTCTACGTTTACTCATACGAGCTTGCAAAAACTTACTGGGTTTGTTGTTTCAACCCGATGCACTATTCAATGGTGTAGGGGTTATTGTGCAGATTAGAATATCGAGTGATCGTTGTCGAAGCTGGGGTCTACATTCGGTAGCGTGGACGTCGAATGGTACTTTTTGTCACGCCCCGAATTTCGAATAAAGATATTCAAATCCGAAACGCGAAAACTTAACCAAATGCCCGAAATACTTAGATAATTTTTCAAATAAATCAGAGCAACATCAAAACGTCAATAAAGACTCGATCACTTAAGTTGAATATCACATCAACAAGTGTTTACAAAACTCGAGAAAACTGATATACATTTACACGCTCACTAGGAGCATACCAAAAACAGCAGTACACTAACAAAAATAGGTTCTGAAACTAACACTGCTGCACTCCTCACCTCGATCTCAACCCTGGTGGTCCAGACCTGCAGGAAGAACCGCTACACCATGGAATAGTGCACCGGGATTGCAAACAACAAACCCGGTAACCTTTTGAAGCTCGTATGAGTAATCTCAATTAAAATGACTCACGTCACGCATGCTTAAAATTTCTCAGCTCGTGAGATAAATTAAAGCAAAAATATTTAACTTCACAAGCACAACCAAACATACAATCACACTAGGTAAAAATTAGTAATCCCTGCATAGAAAATTAGTTCAGGAGATCACCAAAATCACACAATTCAAATCATAGCAACTCCTGCATATAGTTTAGTTCAGGAGATTACATTAAAACAAACAATTCAAAATGCAGTAATCCCTGCATATAACTTAGTTCAGGAGATTACATTAAAATCAAACCATTTAAATAAATCCAAAATCAATAATAAAATCAAACAATATAAATAAAGCAGAAACCACCTTTTCAACTCCATTAAGACGATCCCACAAAATGACTCGTTTTCAAAACTCGACAACCTTACCTCATAAGGGTGACATACATCACTAAAGTGACAAAATCATATTATTTTCAACTCACAATTTAATATGAAATCAAGTCCCTCCTCTGCTAATTAAAAGAAGAATACACCCCAAATTCTCTTTTAAAAACACATACTCATGAGTCACAAGTAACCTGCTTGTTACCCCCATGACATACAATGGCAGACAGACTAAAGCTCTAACTGAATCGTAATCATACCCCGGCCAAAGGCATGGTTCTAATAACCCACCCTCGGTCACAACTGTGGCCCTCGATCAAAGACCAAAACATTTAAAAGTCACACATGACTCAAAATGTTACACCCCAACTCCAAATCACTTCAAAACAACATAAATCAACCTTCTCAAAATATACTGTTTTCCCCCGAAATAAGGTCACATATACCATCAATGAACACCATAGCAAAATTGTACTCTTTACAATACTCGATTTCACAATACAAAACCAATTCCAACTCAAATATTCTTTAACACAATCTCCTCAATGAATGACATGATATATTGTACTTTCGTATAAAATATGTGCTCGAAATAATAAACCAATACAAGCACCATTATTATTTCATCCAATGTCACACCATCCATATATATAAAATCACGTAAATATATATATACGTAGTCATTCACTCAGAAATGACCACTAATACCAACTATAGTTCGCACGCACCAAAAACCGAGAAAAATCAATTTTATTCTTGAAAACTCATTTTACTATACCTGTGAACCACAGTCCTATGAACCGTAGTCAATCAAGTTCATATCATTTGAAAACAAATCTTCATTTACAAAAACGATTTCACAATTTATCACACAATTCCGACTAATAAGTAAACCCGTTCATAAATGAACCACGTGAGATTTACTCACCTCTAATCCAGCTGCGTCTTCTATGCAGCTCAAAATCACAATCACAACCGTTCGCCCAAACAAAACCGTCAATCATCTAATCAAATATGATCGCAACTTAACAAACGATTCATAAAACACACTTAAACGACGACCCCATTGTCGGATTCTAATTTATACAATGATCCAATTGCCGGATCCTCATCCGTGACCACACAAAGTCATCGGAACAGCTCTACGATCAACATATCACAATTTGAAGTAAATATGATGGTCGGATCCTCTCGGATCACAAACCGAAGATAACGAGTAAAACCGTAAATCTAGCATGCATCAACTTTTTCCAATATGACCCTATAATATATCAAAATGATCGTATGGATGCGTAGATGCATAAACTGAAAACAAAACCCAAAAATATGGTCTGACGCGCCGTCGGGAGCGGCCAGTCAACGGCTGGTCAACGCCGGCTAACCTCCTCCAATGGAAAAGTCACCAACTACAAACATGTTCATATTGAAGAGATGATCAACTTTCATACCTGGAGCTAGGCCTGGCAACGTGCGGGTACCATGCGGGTTCTTAAAGGGCCGACTCGGTAAAAACCCGTTAACTTAACGGGTTTTGCAGGTTATCCGTTGGAACCTGTTAACAGATTTTTTAATTTTTAATTTTTTTATTAATTTTTTTTTTAAGCAACTAGAACCTGTTAAAATATGAACTTCTAACAACCAAGAATCGACAAAACTATCTCAAATTCCAAATCTTCCTTGTAACAAATAAACTTCCAAGAAAATCGTCACCCAATCCCAAAAATAAACACCCACAAACACAATAGCAGGTAAACATAGTAGCAGGTCCTCTATCTTAAATAAAATTTCTAAGAGAATACAATCACAGCTCCTACATGCCCAGAACATGTTACTTCCAAGAGGTTCTAGACAGAGAGAATCACCTAACCATGAATAAGAACCACGAATTCAAAATTCAAACTATTGAATTTCTAGTCAAACTCATAACTCCCAGATTTGAATGAAAAAAAAAAAAAACAAATCAACCAATAACTTGAAACCAGAACGTCACTTTCCAAACTTGAAACCAACCAATAACACATAACTCCCAGATTTGAATGAAGGAAAAAAAAGCCAAATTACTGAAACATCAACATTAGTAGAAACTAGAAAGTTACTGAAACAAGTGGCTAAACACACAATCCAAAAGCCCAGTGCTTTGAAACTGAAACTGGGTTTTCCAATTTTGACTGATTGCATTGAAATCCAAGCTTGAAAAAGAAGTCGACTTACAGTTGGGGAGGTCTCGACGAAGGTAGTGGAAGAAGCTCGAATAGTGATTTGGGTTTTGGGTTTGGGGAGGTCTCGCCCAATGCTTCTCTGCGTTTTGGGTTTGGAGGTTGCTCGAAGAAAAGAGAGATGGAGGCTACTCTCGGCAACTGAAAGAGAGGAAAATAAGAAATGAGTTTTAGTTAACGGGTTCAATGGGTAATAACGGGTTTAGCACAACCCGGCCCATTTATTTGCTGGTTTTTTACGTGCGGGCTTTTTTCA
The DNA here is from genome assembly GCF_002994745.2 of Rosa chinensis. Taxonomy (NCBI): domain Eukaryota; kingdom Viridiplantae; phylum Streptophyta; class Magnoliopsida; order Rosales; family Rosaceae; genus Rosa; species Rosa chinensis. The sequence continues at coordinate 32,895,052 of NC_037091.1, read as the reverse complement.
GCCCAGATTAACAATAGTGCGGGCTTTTAGCGTGCGGGTATAGTGCAGGTTTGCGGGTTGCTGGTCTAAATGCCAAGCCTACCTGGAGCTAAGCGAGATTCTGTCTAGATCCTCCTAGATCAAGCTTGGAAATTGAATTAATCTCGGTTGTCTGATCACGTTTCCAGATTCAACCAGAGCCGTCTAAATCTTCAAACCTTGATCTTTCACTCTACACTTTGAATCGTCCTTCAAGACGGGTATGGGCGTGATCTAGAGGAGAAGATGTTTCCAGAAAGCTGACGATCGGCCAGAGGGGATGCCTGAATCTGGAATTCCGGTCGGATCCCGTAAGCTTCGACTGTGGGAGATCTGATCTGCTACTTCCGATGTACTGTTGTCGTCGACAGCAAGCACCAGAGCGCAGTCGGCGACGCTGGTCTCAGTTCTAACCCTGTAGTTGAGTAACCATTTGTGGCTGGAGGTGAAAGATCCAGTTGGGTCGGGATGCCGGGTTTCGTACAGGGTCGGGTGGTGCGGAGGAGAGAGAACAGAGAGAATTCTGGGGGAGAAAATGGAAAAATGGAAATTTTGGGGTTTTATGAAAAATCCCGGAATTTTTGCTATTTATAGAAATTTCCCAACTTTTCAATTGATCATAACTTTCTCATAAGAACTCCGATTTCTGTGATCCACATATCCACAAACTTGTATCGATGCGCTCTACAACTTTTGTGAAGGGAGTTTTCATAGAATCCTAGCGTATAAAAAGTCAACCCCTGAATCCAAGATTTCCGTGCGAATAATTGCTCGAACTAATTTCCGCTCCACCTTCAAACCACGAAATCGTTTCAACAAACACTTTAATAATTTCCAAACCATTTAGGAATTAATAACGAATTTCCGGGGTCTTACACTTTTATTTTTAAATCTTCCGCTGTGCAGTGAGTGTATGTGAGTTTACTTATTGAATTGTTGTTCAGTTTAATTTGTAAACTCTTTGAAATGAAAAATCTTCTAAGTGTTTTCTTGTGTTTGTTAAGTTTTCGCGTTTCGAATTTGAATTCCTTTATTCAAAATTCAGGGCGTGACAATAAGTTTTATATTTCTCTAAGTATTGTTCCTCATTCAAATTATCTATGTCTTCTATTAATTTATCTACTATGCTATCAAAATTATGCTCAATCGTATTGATTTCTAGATTATCAAAAGCCATATTAATTTCTGCTTCACTTTCTAGGTCTTCTACATTTTCTATTTGTCCATAATTTCTAAACCTTACTGATGCTTCTCCTAAGTGATTTTCAAAAATTTGTGCTTTATCAGGTTGTTTATTTTTTGATCCGTGTAAATTTGGTAATAACCATTGAGTTCCTTCTAAAAAACTATTATCTACGTTTTGCTTCTATCATATTACACTACTACAATAAGTTAATCAGACGACAGATATTTGGAGTTGTGTGATGACCAGCCTCACTGTGGTCTAAACAAGTATTGTGTGATTGAAAAATCATACCATGGTGATTTCACCGTTGTGCAATATTCATTTCCTCAAAAGATAATTATTTCCGTTGTGTGAATTCTGCGCAGGCATGTGTCTGGCATGGCATGTGTGGGGATGCCTCGGCATTGACATTGCCATTCAGACAACAGGGATAATTTTATTTATGTTGTGTGTTATGAATCTCACACGACATAATTTTGTTATTTTCTGTTGTTGGTTGTTAGTTCACACAACAACTATATTGTCTTAACTGTGGTGTGAATATTGTAATCAAATTGGCTAACATCTAGTAACTGTTGTACGAGAAGCCTTGATTTTGAATCCTTTTACACTCAGATAACATATTATTCTGCATTGTGTTGTATGACTAAACCTTGGACAACTGAGATTGCCTCATCAAATGAACAATATATATTACCGAATGAACAATACATATAAAGCCACATTGATCCATATAATTAGTGTAACTATATGAGTTGCGTTTGTCAAGTACAACCAAACATCCAAACTAGATAATCAAACTACCAAACAAACAAAGAAAGCATTCCTAGTCTAGCTAGACCCATGCATGCATGAATCAAAGCTGATAATTGTTTTATGTCATATCTATTAACACAAGCAGAAATTCATCATGCTGAAGTAGCTATACATGAATCAAAAGATGATACAATATCCTTTGACATCAACAAAACCTTCATGTGCCATTTTATCAAGCATCTTGTGCACTATATTCTGACTTGGATCACCTCCAAGGTTATTGTGAAGCTTCGCAAGTAGCACATACTGCAGCAGAAGAGCATGATACATACAGTACCTACAATAGAAAACTAAACTCATCTAAATGAAAATGTACAAAATAGAAATTCAATGAGAAAAACTCTAATAGCTAGATTTAAGTTTGATCATCTCTAACAAGGGGGGAAAACAGAGCTTTCAGTTTTTGTAAAATATTAAGAGCTTTAGCTTTCAGATGAGTGTTGTACTTTCTACATGCCTAAATTCTTGAAAAGAAAGAAATAAGCATCACAAAAAATTTGAATAGTGAAGGGAAAGCAAGGACACAGAAGAATGCATAAAGAGCCAAATAATTGACGATGTTCATATATTAGCCAGTTCAGAATTTAAAGAGAAAGAATGCAACTTGCAGAATATAGGCTTTATAATTCCAATCTATTCAAAGGTCAGTATGAAGAATGGCTGCGCATCATATAATTGAAGGGGCATCAAAGCTATAAATCTGTATTGAAGATATCCAATAGAAACAGTCACGATTATCAGATGTGTGCTATGAAACCAATGCAAAATCGTATGGTTGCATAACACATAGTTTTACTGATTTAAATAACTCAAGTTATCGATCTTGTTCCATCAACTTTCCATGTTAATGGCTGATATTCCAATAACTACATATTTACATCAAGAGATACCAAATCAAGTATACAATACCTATGATAAAGTATATTGAAAACAGTTTGTCATAAGAATTAGTGAGTGGGGAAATTACAATACCTATACCATCCATGCCATTAACCATTATGATATCATTTATTACGTGTGTGTTTCCATTGACATCATGCTTTATTGTATATTGTTTGCCCATACCACTTTCTATCCTTGTCAACTCTGCACCACTTGGTCGATTTGTCGATGACAAGTCACGGATTATCTTGTTTTAGATCTCAAGCATTGAGGCCTACATTAATTTTTAATAAATTATAATAATCTGCAAATTTAGACTAAGTCACAGACAGAAAAGTAACATATCATACCTGCATCCTATACTTCCAACCCTGAGCTTGAAGAGATTGACTTGTTTGGAATATCTGGTGTTTCTTGCTCTTGAGGCAAGGCTACGTCCACTTAGATATTTTACTATGAGTGAGGTCAAGTGACCTTTGTAGTGATACAAGTGTGGGGATCATGGATCCATCCCTTCTAAGAAGGGGAAGACTTCCTCTTATAGCTAAAGGAAGTCCCCATCTAGTTTACATTTCCGATGTGGGACATAATACACATATTACTTCTCTTGAAGCCTTTTGGAGAGCATGGGAGAGTAGCCTCCCGACTAGATACCGGCCGACCTCCACCATGGCAACGTAGCTCGGGTGTCGGTCTACCAGATGCATGTCATAGGCGGGGCTAACCATGCCGCGGGTCCCACCTATGAGGTCGTTGATTATGCTTGGCGGTATGTAATATAGGCGGTATGTACAAGTCCCCCAAGTCCCCGAGTAAGAGGCGCTTCTTGGTTGGGGAATTTAAGTATGATGCCGCCAAGTATAAGTGATGACCTTGTTGAACGCCATACCCATACTAGTCCCCCAACTCCGTAAGTAAGAAGGGACTCTACGGGTATGTTGGTGCCCCGGGGCCCTCATGAAGCTAGTACCTACAAATAAGATGAGAGTGCACGAAAAAGCATATTGATTGCGCTAGGGCAATCGAAGTGACATTTGAGTCAAATGCATCAAGGTGCATGAACGTTTATGAGATGTATGATGCAAAGATGTGTGATGAACACGGTAAGACATAATGATATGTGTGATGAACACGGTAAGACATAATGATATGTAATGTTGTATGCACGTGATGCATATGTGTTAGGATCGGGAGTGTTGTTACTCGCCAAGTCCCCCAAGTCACGCAGTTAGTAAAACAGGAATTCGGACTTAGATTATGTTCGACGATGCCGGTGAGACTAAGAATGAAGCTCCGGTATCGAAGTAACCATTGACAATACTAGCGAGACTATGGCGTGACCATGATAGTCTCCGAAGGATAGGTTAGAGGAAGGAATGCTAACTTACCTAATCCGAATGTATAAGCCATAACCCAATTGTTTGGCTTATGTGTAACGGGAACGTAAGAGTTGAGCTTGCTCATGTTGAGCAGGTGTAAGTTTTGTCCTATGGTCTTATTAATGGGATGTAAAAGAAATTTAATTGTTGCGATCAACAATAGGTGAAAAATTTCAATATTTCCATTAATAGACCATAGCACGAAAAGTATGAGCGTGAAGCCCGATGATAGTCCCGGTCGGGTACTATCTCCACTTGTGATAAGTGGTATGAATAAGTCCCCCAAGTGTACAGAACGCTCGGGAGGTGAGATGACTTAGAAGCAAGGGATTGGACCTTGGCTTATCCCGCCTTTGGTACTAAGTGGGGTTTTCTAAGGGCTTGAGCCTATGGTACCCGATGGGGTAGAATGAGGAGTTGAGCCTCTGATACCCAGAAGGATAGATTGAGGACTTGATGCCTCTAATACTCGGAAGGGTAGCATGAGGACCTTGAGCCTCTGATACCCAGAAGGGTAGATTGAGGACTTTGAGCCTCTGATACCCGGGAGGGTAGATTGAGGAGTTGAGCCTCTGATACCCGGAAGGGTAGATTGAGGAGTTGAGCCTCTGATGCCAGGAAGGATAGATTGAGGACTTGAGCCTCTGATACCCGGAAGGATAGGTTGAGGACTTGATGCCTCTAGTACCCGATAGGGTAGCATGAGGGCTTGATGCCTCTCGTACTCGATGGGGTAGCATGAGGGCTTGATGCCTCTAGTACTCGATAGGATAGCATGAGGACTTGATGCCTCTCGTACCCGATGGGGTAGCATGAGGGCTTGATGCCTCTCGTACCCGATAGGGTAGCATGAGGGCTTGATGCCTCTAGTACCCGATAGGGTAGCATGAGGGCTTGATGCCTCTAGTACCCGATGGGGTAGCATGAGGGCTTGATGCCTCTCGTACCCGATGGGGTAGCATGAGGGCTTGATGCCTCTAGTACCCGATAAGATAGCATGAGGGCTTGATGCCTCTCGTACCCGATGGGGTAGCATGAGGGCTTGATGCCTCTAGTACCCGATAAGATAGCATGAGGGCTTGATGCCTCTCGTACCTCGTACCCGATGGGGTAGCATGAGGGCTTGATGCCTCTAGTACCCGATAAGATAGCATGAGGGCTTGATGCCTCTCGTACCCGATGGGGTAGCATGAGGGCTTGATGCCTCTAGTACCCGATGGGGTAGCATGAGGGCTTGATGCCTCTCGTACCCGATAGGGTAGCATGAGGGCTTGATGCCTCTCGTACCCGATGGGGTAGCATGAGGGCTTGATGCCTCTAGTACCCGATGGGGTAGCATGAGGGCTTGATGCCTCTAGTACCCGATGGGATAGCATGAGGGCTTGATGCCTCTCGTACCCGATGGGGTAGCATGAGGGCTTGATGCCTCTCGTACCCGATGGGGTAGCATGAGGGTTTGATGCCTCTAGTACCCGATAGGGTAGCATGAGGGCTTGATGCCTCTAGTACCCGATAGGGTAGCATGAGGGCCCGATGGGGTAGCATGAGGGCTTGATGCCTCTCGTACCCGATGGGGTAGCATGAGGGCTTGATGCCTCTCGTACCCGATGGGGTAGCATGAGGGCTTGATGCCTCTAGTACCCGATGGGGTAGCATGAGGGCTTGATGCCTCTCGCACCCGATGGGGTAGCATGAGGGATTGATGCCTCTCGCACCCGATGGGATAGCATGAGGGCTTGATGCCTCTCGTACCCGATGGGGTAGCATGAGGGCTTGATGCCTCTCGTACCCGATAGGGTAGCATGAGGGCTTGATGCCTCTAGTACCCGATAGGGTAGCATGAGGGCTTGATGCCTCTCGCACCCGATGGGGTAGCATGAGGGCTTGATGCCTCTCGTACTCGATAGGATAGCATGAGGGCTTGATGCCTCTCGCACCCGATGGGGTAGCATGAGGGCTTGATGCCTCTCGTACCCGATAGGGTAGCATGAGGGCTTGTACAGCGTGGCCCGGTGGGATCACGTGAGGGCTTGAGCCTCCTTAACCCAATGGGGTTGAATGAGGGCCGGTAGGCCTCCTTTACCCGGTGGCGTGGCCCCGGGTAGAATGATGGCATTAGCCTTGTAACCCCGTTGGGGTGTCCGGTGGCTTTGGCTTCCGGTACCCGGTGGCGTGGCCCCGGGTAGAATGAGGGATTGTGCCTTGTAACCCCATTGGGGTACCTCACATGGTTGGAGGGTTTTATGCAAGGATATGACCTTGGCTTACCCCTTGGGGTACTGCGCTCCGGGCGAGGATTTTAAGTGCCGTGCGTAACACGTTGCTTAATGTCACATGCATATATGTAGCAATTTTAATTGGTTTGTAATTAAATTAAAGCATGACATTAATAAATAGGCACAATGAATATGCTATTGAAAGTATCAAATGTTGTAGGCATATGCTTAGATTATAGAAATCGTTATTGAAGCATGTCAAGTATAACATTAGCTCAAATTTGAAAAAGTGTAAATGAGAACTTATCTTTTACCGATTAGAGAAGTTGGAAATTGGGTTTGACCCGAATATCAAATCATGTTGGAGTTGTCCAAGCATAACGCTCCTTGTCAGCTAGCGAGTGCCGGTGGTTCGTTCGATCTCGGTTGTAGAAGTGGCCCGTTGGGTAAGTGTACCTCTTCAAAAATAAATAAGTGACTAGCAACTTATTTTATTTGATGTAATTGAACAGCCATATGTGAATGGTTTATTGCATGCACAATTTAAATGGGAAAATATAACATAATGATGATGAAGATAATGCATAATGGTGACACTGGCTCGGTAACATGCTAAGTTTAAGTATTCATATATATCTTCTATTGAATATAGGGGATATAAGTTGCGACTACCCCGAAATGTAAATTTGTCCATTCTTGATGAAAAGGCTAAGATGTATGCTTGATTCAATTGATTGTTACTACCATACGCATGGCAGCATGCAGCCAAAAATTAATATAATTGGGATACCTGTGGGTATGTATGATATCTCATGATAAGATTGAGGTATTAACCATGATGCGAAATAAATAGCACTATGTAGTTAATTATTGAGCATGGCTCTATAATTAAATTGCATGCAATGCTAATTGGAACATGGCTGGCCATGTTTCGGTCACGTTAGTGCTTTTACATTTATACAATTGGCTGCTTATAATAGCATCAAAGCTAGGTAGTGTTGAGTATTGACAGCTATGTTTACCGGCACATGCGTGTGTGTGAATGAGTATAAACAAGTGGCTAAAATATAGTGGCAACAGTAATTAAGTATTGGTGTGTGTCAAGCACCGGTTTATGTTATCATAGGCTTGTATGCTATAAACGACAGACCTGTTCCAAAAATAGTGAATAAATGGACACGCCAAGCTTTGAGCTTTACCAGTGAAAGAGACTTATCTGGATTGTAGATAGTGACTTATCTAGATTGTAGATGGTCCGAGAGCGTGAGCCACGAGCAGACAGAGGGCTGACTCGGTGCCTTGGCAGGAGGTGCTGTGATGATCACCGAGAGGTGAAAGTGTTGCCGAGATGCAGTGAGAGATCGAGAGCTGAGGAAGCTACCAGTGAGTCACCGAGATCTCCCTCTCTCCTCTTGCTCAAGCTGCTAGCTCCCGGTGTTGCCTTGTAGTTGCTGCTGAGCCGGGTGTCCATAGCACTTGTGGTATGGGTGCCCGTAATACTCTTTTTTCTTCTTCTTCTGCTTCCTCCTCTTTTTGTCGAAATGAGACTTGGCCCGATTGAATTTTGGTTACGAGCCTTCGATACAAGCATCCCGGGCGGTATGCGACTTCTAGAAGTGCCGGATATGCTGACAGATGCGCAGGTGTGCTCGGGAAAAAAAAAATATGATGAGGGGTACCGTTCGGGTATCAGGTATATGTCCACCTTTGGATGCGAAACACAACTCATTACTGTATCGATGCTTCGGGATACCGGAATGGATGCTTAAAGTGGCGGCCTGGTCTCCGGGATTTGTTAATGCTGGGAGCTACAGGGCGGGAATCCGGGAGTGGGGTGATGAGTTGCACGCTGCCTTTTTTGAATCCCGGTGGAGTGAGGTACCAGGAGCGAGGTAATTATGATGACAATCCCGATCGGTAATATGACAATCCCGGAGAGTTTGCATGTGTGGCTGGGCTCAAACAGGTCTGCGAGTGAGGGTTGTGAAGTTACCGGTGATGATCACCGGGAGGTGAGGATGCTGTGGGGAAGGCCCGGTCCTAAGATTAATTTTCGAAGTACCGAGCGGGTTGTGAAATGGTACCCGAACGTGACTCGTTGAAGGATCCAAGAAGGTGAATGCCACCGAGACCCATGGTGTGCAAGACTTCCTCTCCGGGTATTCATTGGTGCAAGTGGACCTTGTACCTGCTGACCCGTGAAGGTCCCGGAGAAGTGCGAGGCTTAGAAGTGTGGTTGTGTACGGGAATATGCAAGTACCCGCTGGCTCATGTACCCGCTCAAGGTCGGAGGTTCATACCCAAACTCCTAGGGACCCTCCTTCTATGAAGCATGATAGATATCATGGGCGAAATGAATATGAGCGGGAAGAGCAATATGACTTTTTGTATCGATTCCCACAGACGGCGCCAATGTTTCTTGCTCTTGAGGCAAGGCTACGTCCACTTAGATATTTTACTATGAGTGAGGTCAAGTGACCTTTGTAGTGATACAAGTGTGGGGATCATGGATCCATCCCTTCTAAGAAGGGGAAGACTTCCTCTTATAGCTAAAGGAAGTCCCCATCTAGTTTACATTTCCGATGTGGGACATAATACACATATTACTTCTCTTAAAGCCTTTTGGAGAGCATGGGAGAGTAGCCTCCCGACTAGATACCGGCCGACCTCCACCATGGCAACGTAGCTCGGGTGTCGGTCTACCAGATGCATGTCATAGGCGGGGCTAACCATGCCGCGGGGCCCACCTATGAGGTCGTTGATTATGCTTGGCGGTATGTAATATAGGCGGTATGTACATCTGGTCTACTAACCGAGCTATCAATCCCTTTTGGTCTGGAGTTTCTGGTCTACCCATCATGGTATATGTTTTACTAGATCCCGATTGACCATAGGCAAATATTCAAACCTTCAGGAAAAGAGTGAGTACTTTTTAGTATATATTAAAATTGAAGGAATGTAAAAAGAACCCGCCAAAGAGGGTCTAAATGATACTAAAATGTATTTACAAAAGAAGATATCATGATTATCGAATAGCCAAAATGTGCACAAAATAAAATGTAGAAAAAAGATCCACCTTGTAGCCGTCGAGTGCACTTTCGAAAAGTTGCGATATTTCCACAAAAACATCATGTAGTGATGCCACATGATCAAATACTTTGTCAAATGTAAAGTGATACTTTTGCCCTGCATCAACTCTCTTGCGCTCTTCAAATCTTGTGCTTATTTCTTAAGCAGATAAATCAACCATCTGAAAGAAAATAAAAAACAGTGTATATGAGATAGATACGTATAAGCAACAATATAAGTTGCTCCAAAACAACTGCAAGATAAAATAAGATTTGATCAAGAATATACCAATAATAGAGAGTGAAACTCATGAAAGCTAGCACAGCAAGATTTGGGCCCCAAAGGGGTATCCCATTTCGGTGTAGGGTCTTGTAGGGATTTTGGGTTTTCTTAGTTAGTAATATTGAGACTTGCCAATTGACATAGACATTTCAAAATCCACATGGTAATAATTAACAACCACCATTGAATTTTAGTGAATGATCAATTTTCATAAGAATGATGCCTGACAAGTGAATTAGCAAGTAACCAGTAACCAAATGTAAACTATGAAAGTGCGAGCACACTGACAAAAGACCAAGTACCAGTAACATTATAAATTTTGTTGGAACTCATAATATTTAACAAAACATCCACAATGATTAACAAAGGAATTCCTATATACTTAACTAGATTAACTGATTAGCAAATTAGCAATATGGAAGATATATTACAAAAGAATAGCTATACACACACACACACACACCAAAGAATAGCTAGTAAACATGAAAACACATAAGCAAATTAATCAATCAAAACTGCAGCAAAGCTTCTGATCAATAATGAATAAAACATCAAGAGAACATGGCAAGCTCTGGATTCTTGACATGATAGAATGTACTGCGTTTTAAAATCATAGGCTAGCAAACAAACCATTGTATGAAAAAAAAAGCAAACTCTGAAGAATACCTTCCGATAGGCAGCCTCAGCTGGTATTGTGCTAAGACAGGAGCGAAGATAACTCTAGGCAGAAGGAAGGAAGGTTAGTGTACGGGTTTATGTGCAGAATATCATTCAAAAAAAAGGAAAACAACGTAAAGGAACATGTTTGAATATAATTGATGATGACGAATCAAATGACTAAACAATTCAGAGCATAATCAAATGGCACCTAGCTATCGAACCCACTTATGATGTATAATGGTATCTAACTAATAGAATTTTAATATTAAACATCATGCAATGAATGAATTCCTTACTTCAAAATGAACTCTTTTCCAACTGTATCAGGATATGAATACAACAAGTACCATTGTGCAGGCTCTTGCAGAAGCTGTAGTTCTTCCCTGAGCATTCTCACTGTTCAAAACATAAACATTGAACGATCAACCCAATAACTCAGTGAACACATTAATATACCTATGAAAGCAAAAGAATAGATAAACAAATATGACAAAAGGTTCCAACATCTTTTCAAATAATTCTAGTGCAGTTGTTTACTCATCTTGTTTGGTAAGATTTACACTTTATATATCCCAGATATTAGTAACCAACCCCAATATGAAGTCTTTGCCCTGTTTTCTCCCTATAGAAAGGGAAAGAAAAACCTTTTTCATAATCAATCAACAATAACTAAGAATCAAATCAAATTATATCAGCAAGCTCTAAACCCATACTAAATTAAACTAACAAAACCTAAAATTACTCTCAATTGATAACCCAATATCAGATACCTTGACTAGTTTCGTGGCAGCGACTTGTTCAACCTTACACACAAACTGATAGAATGAGTAATATGGCAGCAAATTTGTACAACCGAATTAGGTTTGCCTAAATCCCTAACCTGCAAAAAACATTGATATAATTTTCAGGACAATAAAGCAAACTGACATGAAACCGGTCAAAATCGAAAGATGAAAAGTGAATAAGAATATGGTTTAGCAAGAAAGTACCTAATCTGCCTCATTTGCTCAAAAAGATCACTTAAGCTTTCGTAACTCCAAATCTGATTCTTGAATGAGTGATCAGTCCTACATATCAGTTTTTAATAAGATGCCTTATGTTGGTCACCACTCCTTAACGGGGTTGGTAAATCTCAAATTATATACAAGCCATCACATAGAACAGAACAAAAGCATTTAGATCGTACCATATGTTTCGACTATACCTTCTCCTTCGTTCTCTTAGTCTGCAACAAGAAAAAACTATTTCTTAGAAATAAGCAACTTTTAAAGATACCAAAACAATTTGAAACAACCAAATGGATTCCAAACTCAATCTCTACAACCCAAATGGTAAAACCCAGAATCAAGACAAGGACCCAAACGACGCTGCTTTTGAAGTACCGGAACACCAAGTCACTGAGCCAGAGGCACCAATCGAGGAGGAGAAGAGGCTGAGGCTGAGGATGAGAATAAGGAGCAGAATACTAACCTTGAAATCGAAGCCATTCACTAGCAAAGGGTTCAAAAGAGAGATGGGTTCTTTGTCCAGCTTTGTTTGGAATTTTCAATCTATGAAGTAGAGGACTGAGATCAAGATGGGTTTGTAAGAGAGATTTGTTTCTAGGTTTAAGAGAGGACTGAGATTTCGTTTAGGGTCTAGAGAGAGTTGACAGTTGAGTGTCGAGTATCGAGAGGAGGGCTTTGATTTTTTCTGTTTTTCTCTTTTGGACACGATGTGGCAATTAAACCTAGCTTAAAATTCTCATAGTTATTCACACAACAGAAACCTCACTAACTGTCTGTCGTCTGAGTGCAGCACTAAAAATCAAAATATGAAATCATGGAGGGAAACATGGCGCCTACAACATTTTGGCTCAAAATGTTACCACCCAATTCCAAGTTCACACAACAGAAAATCTTAAATCTGTTGTACAATTTCTACAGCTTGCACTAGGCCTATCTAGGGGAAGACATTCAAGCAAGCTTCGTCAAACTTTGATGCTTAGTTTTTCAATCACACAACCGAAATAGTAAAACCCATTGTCCTAGTAGCCCAAATTTCAGTGTTTCAAGAGCCAACCAAGACTCTAAAGTGGAGGGAAATCTGCCGCTAATTTTTTTAAGACTCAGACGACGGACAGTACTTAATTCCGTTGTGCAATGTAGTTTTGATAAAAAAAATTATCACTTAGTTGGCATTCACACAACATAACATAACTAAAACCATTGTATAATAGACCTTACTTAAACACACAACAGATGATTTCTATTCCGTTGTGTGATTAGTGTTGTGTGATTAACTTTTTGTAGTAGTGTTAACATGTTTACTACCAAAAGTTTGTACTAAGTTTTGGAATTCAACATTAAATTTATGGTTAAATTTATCTCACACTTTTCCTACATTTTTTTTTTTTGAGAGAAGGACGTCAAACTTTATCAAGCAATCGCGATTAACAATTACAATTTGAGAGTACAAACTCCCTAACACTTGGAGGAATAGTGCCCACCCAAGAGATATCTAAACAAGAATGCAAAGCTAGGTTAGCAAACTTATGAGCTGCTGTGTTGGACTCACGATAGACATGAGAGAAGGAAGCTCCAGGGAGAACTTGCAAATAGGCCACAATGTCATCAATAATGCGGCCTAGAACAGAGAGGTTGCCACCGTTGTCCTTGGTTGCATTTACCATTGTCAAACAGTCAGACTCAAAAATAACTGGAGAAAGACCATGATCCGTAGCTAGCCTGCAGGCCATACGCCCAGCCAAATTCTTCATCTCTTCCGCCGAGGACGCTCGAGGGATAAACCAACACCCACCTGCTACCACCGCACCATCAGAGTCTCTAAAAATAACTCCCAAGCCCCCACGCTTTGAATGAAGATCGAAAGCCCCATCAATGTTGGCTTTTAGCCACCCAGCTGGTGGTGGTAACCAAGGTTGAGGAATACGCCTCCGTAAGGGCAAAGATGTAGACTTGTGAAACTCAGTTCGAGTTTTAAAGAAAAGTTGGAACAAGCTCAAAGACTTATCATTCCAGAAACGCTGATTGCGTTCCTTCCAAACTGCCCATGAGATGAAAAGCAACAAGCCGAAGTCCTCCGTAGATAAAAGCTCTGAATTAACAAGATACCAGCCACTCATAATAGTTTTGAATTGTAGAACTTACCGAAATTGCACGTGACAAAGACGGAAACAACTTCAAAACATCCCGCATCAAAGGACAGTCACGCTGGATGTGGGAGATTGTTTCCTCCTCCACATTGCAGAACAAGCATCCATTCTCAACAAAAACCCTCTTGGACACAAGCTGGCTAGCTGTAGGCAAGATTGAGGAGCAATCCTTCCAACTATGCACTTTAACTTTGGGGGAAGAGGAGCTTTAATTTCCATAGGCTTCTCCAAAGTGAAGTTTCAATCTGGGTAACTGAAGTAGAACCTAGACTTGGATGGAGCTCCGTGTAAGCAAGACGATAGGCACTGCTAGTTGTAAAAGACCCATGCTTGTCATGATGCCATACCCATCTATCATGTACCCTCCTATTACTGAAAGGAAGAGACAAAATGAGAGTTACTTCACTCTCTTCAAAGCAAGCCTTAATTAGGTGTTCATTCCAACCTCCAGAAGGTAAAATAAGCTCATGTACCCAAACTGGGGCCTCAGGATGAGGCACAAAAGCACGAAACTCATGGGGCCATGGGATCCATGGATCATTCCAAATATGATGGAAGCACCATCACCTACTTGCCATCTAATCCCTCTTTTTAAAATGTGGAGAGCCGAATAAATTCCACTCCAGCAGCCTGACAGGGATGAAGAGAGGTGAACTGACCTTAAATCCCCATTTGGGTAGTATTTTGCTTTATAAATCCGAGCTAACAACGATGTAGGATTGCGGAGGAGGCGCCATCCTTGTCTAGCCAGAAGAGCGAGATTATGTGCATGTAAGTCCCGGAAACCTAGACCACCACTTTCTTTAGGTTGACACAGTTTATCCCAAGCCATCCAGTGAATCTTCTGATTGTCTCCTTTACTGCCCCACCAAAATCGGGCACACATTTGATGCAACTTGTCGCAAAATTGTTTAGGAAGAAGGTAACAACTCATAGCATAAGTAGGCAAAGATTGGGCGACCACTCGGATTAGTAAATCCTTACCTGCACTACTAAGCATTTTACCTTGCCATCCCTCTAGCTGCTTACTGAGCCTCTCATAAATATAAGCAAAAGTTTCAGTCTTTTGATGCCCTACATAGGTTGGAAGCCCTAAGTACTTCTCATGCTTCGGAACAATAACCACACCCAAGAAGGAAGCTAATCCCTCTTGAACATCAACTGACACATTTTTGCTAAACACTATCTCACTTTTCTCAAAATTAACTCGTTGCCTTGAGGCACGCTCATAGTCATCCAAAACCTACTGTATGTGAAAACACTCTTCAATAGAAGCTTGCCCAAATAGCAAGCTATCATCAGCGAAAAGAAGATGGTGGATTGTGGGGCCCCCATGCAAACAGAAATACCTTGCAGAGCTCCTTGACTAATCTTACGTTGAAGAAGAGCAGAAAAACCCTCAGGACACAACAAAAATAGATATGGTGACAATGGATCCCCCTGTCTCAAGCCTCGGGTAGGAGACACATAACCCCGCGGTTGACCATTCACTAGAAAGGAGTATCGAACAGTAGTAACATACTGCATAACCACTTGAATCCATGATTCATCAAAGCCTAGTCGTGACAAGACAGCACGAAGGTAAGACCACTCCATCCGGTCATATGCCTTATTCATATCTAGCTTCAGTGACAACAATCCATCTCCTGATCTTGTATTATGAATGCAATGAGAGACCTCATTGGCAATCAATGTATTATCAATAATATGCCTGCCAGGGATAAAAGCACTCTGAAACGGAGATACAATCTCTGATAGAAAACTCTTTAATCTGTTAACAAGAACTTTAGAACAAATTTTGTAAATGACATTACATAGAGCAATTGGACGTAAATCTGCCATTCTTGTAGGGTGCTGCACTTTAGGAATCAAACATACATGGGTGTAATTGATCTCCCCAAGCATCTGACCAGTATGGAGGAAGTTTTGCACTGTTCTTGCAACATCAGTACCAATAGTGTCCCAGTACCGTTGAAAGAAAAGAGGCGGCATTCCATCCGGACCCGGAGCCTTGGTGGGATACATTTGAAAAAAACACTTTTCCTACATACATTAAGCTAATACTTAAATTTTTTAAATCTCCTTTCATGTTATAGTTTTTTGTTCTAATGCTTACTTTAATATATTTACGAAATTCTTTAATATTCATTACATAATTTAGAATGCAACATATAATTGCTAGGTTTTTGCTAAGGTCTACTTCAGCCGTTGTTACAGCTGCTTGTTGGTGATTATCCCATCTATCATCATATATGTATACTAATGCCTTAGTTCCTACTTGTGCTCTAGTTAATCCTGTTGTTCTGATTAATATAGTTCCTATATGAATTTGTGAATAGTTTGATTTTCTAATTTGCTCTATTGCTGGATTACTAAGTAAATTTAGTATCACTTATTTATCTATGCAACTTATTTCATATTGACTTATGCCACTGACAATGCTATTTCTATTTTCAAATCTTCATAATTGATATAAGTTATGTCTATTTATTTGTGATTTTAAAAATCCATTCCTAAGAAAGTCTTGTGCTTCTTCATTAGGATATATATCTTCGGTTCTTACTATTTCTTTTTCTTTTCTTCTAAAGAGTTCCATTTGCTATTATCAAGAGGATTTCTCTTTCTTTTTCTTATATTATTTGTGCCTAATGTTAAATTTTCTTTTTTATTAACTAATGATGGTAGTAATGATGCTGATGTGTTATTTAAAAGTTGATTAATTTCTGCTATTTGTTCTTCTGTGTGATCTACCTTTTCTGCTAGGTTTATTATTAATTGGATAACAATATTATTTTTCCTTATGGGAATATTATTACTAGGTACACTTGTTGTAAAGTCTGAAAATCCTACTGGTTCTTCATCAACTTAGCTAACTTCTTTTAATACTTTGATGTAATTATTATTATTATTTCTAGAATCGTTCATTAAACTAATAATCTATCTATTTTACTATGCAATTTTTCTACTTGCTATGTTAACTGTTTTTGTACTAATTTTATTTTCTGTACTTCTATTTTCAGCTGTTCTACAATTTCTAACGACTGCAATTCTACTTGCTTCGGCTTACTGTCAATGATGTCTACAAGCTCTTTTATTTCTTTTCTACTAGGAAACCTTTGTATATTTTTATTGTTATCTTCTAGTTGTGATTGTATAAAAGTTAAATTTTGTCTAATTATTTGTAGGGAATTTTTCTGAAAATAATCTAATACTTGGTCTAAGTTGTGATTATGCTTACTATGTTCTAATTTGATATTTTCTGCTTGACTAATTATAAGGTCTATACAATATTAATTAGTAGATGTTCTCCACTATGTAAAATATGCTTATTATTTTTCTGTGGAAAATAACAAACTAAAGTATTCTGATCTAGAGTATTTTACATTTTTGATGCTCTGTAATCTCTAAATTAAGATAATCAATCATAAAACTACAACAGATTTAAACATATGTAACAAACATATCGTATTTAAAGATAACGAAATCGTCTATTGCCCTAATAGTTGTCTATTGCCCCCCAATATAGGGTTGGACTGTACTGGATCTTAATCACAGGTTCAATTTTTTTCTTATTTTCTTACTAGTTGTGTTTATGACTTCTGTCCTCGATCAAGGTACTTTACTAATATAATTATACTATTATAATGTTAAACTAAAGCTCTGATACCAAATTTCAGGAGGGCTGTCCTAAATAAAAGTATGCCAAAATATCTACTAAATTTTATTAGTTATCTTGGCATGCATGTTAATTAAGACAAAATTCCTCAAAGATAATATGATCGTCAGTTTAGCAATATAATGGCATAATTATCTCAGTGTTTCCCTATTTTGGACTAGAAATCTACTAAGAAGACCAAATAATAAACAGATAAGATGAACCTACTTGATCATGCTAGTACAAACTGTACAGTCTTCTATGGAGTTGCAACAGAAAACACCGGTTAGATGCTTGTCTGCTTTACACGAACATGAACAAAATGTCAGCAACAACTACTGTTAATCATCGTGAACAGCTACTGCTCCATATTACAGCTACAGATTATGATAGGCTATGTACTGATGATTGTTGTTTATGGAAGATAATAAGTAGAAAGTATATGAACAGATGATATTATGAACAAAAGACTTTATTAATACTGAAAGTGTTTACAAAGGAAAGCAATCACTACTAGAATTATGCTCATAGACATCACGACAATTATATCGGTGAGAAATACACGCGATGTAAAACAATGTCATTAACATCGATTCCTCAAAAACTGATTTCTATGAATATAACTAACATTGCTTTTTATTGTTGACCGATGTCTATATTTTGAAACAAAAATTTTCAAAAACGCGGAAAAAGACTAAGTTAAAAATTTCAATACGCGGGGAACAAAAATTTCGTTTCCACACACTTGGTCAGTTTTCCCACTCTCTCTAGCAGCCCATTTTCATCCTTACTCACTATCTCTAACAAAACTGGAGACCCATCTCTCCGACTTTTCCTCAAAACCCTAGCCCACTCCTCCTTCCTCTTCCGCTCTCTTTTCACGGCCACCACCACCTCCTTCTCCTCCGCTCACTCCCGCTACTATCTCTCCAGCGGCATCGCCTCAGCTGGCAAGCTCTCTCTCTCTCTCTCTCTCTAAAACCCTCTCCGTCTCTCTCTGGGATTGACGAAGATGAAGTCTATGCCACACAACAATTTCTCATGGACACAATGGAGCCTCCCCAGTCGCCAAACCTAGCCCCGGCAAGCCTCCAAGGAGAAAAGCGCCTGCACCTTCAGATCTAACTATACGGCCTTGGATTCGAAGCCTTCGCCGGCAACTAAGTTGAAGAGTCTGTTGCCGCCACAGCCGCCGCCGTCAAATCCTCTCAAACAGAAGCTTGGGAAAGATTGGGTATTCACATTTTTTCAACCTTTCAAGAGAGACAACTCTCAGGCCAAGCGGTCTAGCATTTTCGAACTCTTGCGCCGGTAACTGATCGCATTTCGTCTCTCGAATCGAATCAGTTTGATTTTGTTTCGAAAGATTGCTTGCATTTCTCCTATACGTTCATGTTGATTTGAAATTCCTGAATCTTGTCTGTTTCGAAAGATTGCTTATCCTAAATCTTGTCTGTTTCGAAAGACAAGATTCTTGATTTTGTTTCAAAAGTTAGCTTATCCTGAATCTTGTCTGTTTCGAAAGATTGCTTGCATTTCTCCTATACGTTCATGTTGATTTGAAATTCCAAGTATTTATTTGATTTTAATTAGTATGTTTGTGAGCAGAGTTTGCTTAAGCTGTTCTTTGTTGCAGCGCTTTGCTTTCTCATTTTTGCTTGGCATACTTGATCATATTGCTTTGTCTTCTGGTATTCGGGATCATTGCTGGTGCTATTCACATGCCTATCCTGGCGTTTAACATCATCTATGGTAAGTTTGACCCTATTAATATGTGTTGGTATAGTTAGATATTGGTGATTTTGAAAGTTTTCCTTTGAATGCAGGTGTTCTTGTGGCTTTTGGAACTGGTATTATCGTTGGACTTATCTTGTCATGCTGCTATGTGGTGGGAGTTGTGCAGAGGGAGAACATGATTGCCAAGAATGTGGCTCTTGGCAACCGTCCTGCTCATTAATTAGGTAAGCTTGTAAATACTAAATAGTAACAAGATGTAGCATGCAGTAGAACTTTGTTATGGGATCTGGATGATGTTTAGCTCATCATTTTTTTGTTGACGGCACTCACTTCATAGTCGCAAACCATAACCTGACGGTGGTTGCAGCAGACGCAGCTTACACCGCGCCAATCTCAAGACCCTACATCACAATATCTCCTGGACAAACCATTGATGCCCTGTCGTTCACAGACCAACACACTAGATCTTTGAAAAGCGTAAGGCTGATCATGACACCACTGATAGGCATCATGTTGTGTAACTGCGATGTATCTGTCCTCATGTCTTGCTTGAACACATGGTGTTATCTATTACCTAGACTTGATACCTCTCTGAATGATTCTTCAATGATTAACCGGGTAGTAGACCCTATGTTTGAAGCAGCTTTTCAACTTGATCCTAATGGTAAGAGCTTCTGGGCTACGGATCTGTGTGTCAATTTGCTTGATGATTTTATATCAGCAAAATGTAAACCTCTAAACTATGACTATCTTGTGGATTTTCTTATTGTATGTAGTAGATTAGCACTATTAGTTTTGTACCACGATCCTTATATAACTGTATGTAGTGCTTCTATTTTTTAGTGCAGATACATTGTATCAATTATCTAAATTTCTGTTAATTGGCTTGTTTGTTTAGGTTCTGATTTTGGCAAGGACAAATCATTGAAGTTCCTGCAGCTCTGGATCTATCGAAGGTTGATAGAACAGATCTAATGAGAAAATTAGTATAGCAGTTACATGTCTAATGACTGTTGGATATATGTTGGTTGATCTTTTACCAATTTTTCTTCATTCATTTTCTCGAGCTCTTACTTCACCTGTAGAACTCAATCCATTTGCAAATATGGAATAAGCATTTTTTTTAATTCCATTTCTTCAGGCCTGGAGGAGTACTAGATATTTGTGTGTACATGTTTGAACTCTACAGGTTAGGCTATTAGTTTCAGACTTTCAGTTATGTTAGTTTGCTTGTTTTGATTTCTCATACTTTACGGACCAATTTTCTTTCCGTAAAGTTTGGCCACTTTTTCTGTGTTTGTAGTGTCTATAAACTGTGTTTCTTAAAATGATTTCTCTAGAGCTGCCTAGGTTGTAAGTGGAAGATAAACTAGGGAAAGAAGAGCCAGGCAGCCTACCGACTCATCCTGTATAGATTACTTGTAGTTTACCACTTTACTAGGCATGTGCATATCAATGTAATCATGATTTCTTACCAGGTACTTCCAGTAATTAATCTAAAGTTCTTGATCACCTTTATATTGTAAAAAGTGTTATCATAAGCATAAGCATCCAAAGATTTGCTTTGAAGGATAGAGATGCCAAGATTAAGTATTGCTTGGGAACTTAGTGTTCCATGATTGGTCTTGCATAGTGATATTGCTATTTTTTTACCAGTTCTTTAGCACAACCTTTAAGTAGCACACTAGCACACTATGTTACTTCTAGGGGGTGGATGATGTAGAAACCTGAATTTGATAATGTAATCTTTTAGGGGGTGGATGATGTATATTGAGATTTATACTCTTAAAATTGTTGATGTATTTCTGGATATAGGACGAAGGAGCAGCTGGGATATGTTGTTCAGTGTGACTGGGAGGTGATATTGGTGTTTTTGACTTTTATTTCATAGTTCAGTCGTCGGAGTACAACCCAATCTAGTTGCAGCGGAGAGTTGACAACTTTATCAATGGTCTGGAAGACATTTTGGTAAGCATTCGAGGTTCCTTTCATATACTGCTAGTGAGTAGTGCCTTAATAGCTAGATAGCAACAATAATAAGATAATGATAGGCTTAGTACTAGTTAAGCTTTTTTGATCAAAATTTTTGAATCAACATTTCATAAGCATTGTAATTCTTATGCTCTACTAATTCTTCTTCTTCTTTTTTTAACCAAGATGATAATCCTATGGTCTTGAAATTTGAGTTTCCACAATGCAAGATATACAAGTCATTTCTAGTTTTAAAAAGGATTCAATCAAGTGAACGAAAAAGTGAGTAGGCCTCATGGCTTTCCTTCTGCTGCCCGAAAGATGGATACTCGAAATGACCTACTTGCTGCGAGTGACCCAATTTCACTTCATTGTGCATTTTGTGTTGCTATATATATTGTGAATGTTTTGTCAATATGTTCGACTGGTTGTTATAATCAATATTTAGGAGTTGCAGAAATTGGGTTCTGATGGATGAAAGTTTTTGTTTTGAATTATGTGATTGTGAGTTGAATATCTAGTTTGCTGTTTGAGTTTCTGTTTCTTGGGATTTCTTTTGGTACTTGGAAGGAATGAGAAAGAGTTAAGGAGCAAGGAATATGTGCAGGGTTTTAGTTTTAATTTTGTACTATTGTATCTTCATAGCATTTGTGACTCTATTTTGCGGTAGTTTCTATCTGTAAAGTAGAAGCCTTTATTATGGTCATGGATTCTTAATACCTGTTGTCAATGACCTTAGTGTATTGGCCAGTTTAGGGACCATTCTTGCTGCGAGATTGAGTTCCTGTATCATTTAAATTACTGGAGATGTACTTGAGTTATATTTTGGCAATAGCAATATCACTATGCAAGGTCTCGGGTTCAATCGTAGTACATTAAGTTCCTGTTATTTAGAACAATTTTTGTACCAGTTCTTTAGCACAACCTTTAAGTAGCACACTAGCACACTATGTTACTTCTTTTCAAATGCAAGTCTTGATGCTAGGATAGGAATGTCTTGTAAGCTCAATGGCAGGCCAATGCTAGGATAGGAATGTCTTGTAAGCTCAATGCTAGGATAGGTAATAATTGGCCTGCCAACAGATTGTGTTATGGATGCTAGGATAGGAATGTCTTATAAGCTCAATGTATTTTTGTCTTTCCCTTTTCCTTTCCTTTCTTTCCTTCTGTTTTTCTTGTTATAGCTAATTGTTCATTTCATTTTATTTGCAGGTGAAAACAGAAGAACAAATGGAATATAAGTATGGCGAGGCTTGCTTTCGTTTCTGTTTCTAGTATTATGTACCATTTAGACTTAAATTTTTGTTTTATTTTGACATGTTATGCATAGAAATACTTGGGATGTTGTTATGTACTTTGAGCATCAACATTAATCAAAATGTATTTACTTACGATATGTATTCTCATTAGCAATAGTTACAAATCAGTTTATATATAACTATAAAAATGAAGTCATATAAGAACTAATACATCAGTTCAAAAAGAAAAAATTGATGTCCCATTAGCCAGTGGATAACAAAATATTAAGTAAGAAATGATGTAACACAACCCAATGAACATCGACTTATTAAGTAAGAAACGATGTAAAAAACCCAATGGACATTGAGTTATTAAGTAAGAAACGATGTAAAACAACGCAATGGATATCGACATTGTGTAAGAAACGATGTAAAACAAATCAATGGACATCGATTTATTAAATTAAAAACGATGTCTAGTATAAGTATGAACATCGGTGCCAATCTCAAAAACTGATGTTTAATAGAAAAATGGACATCACTTCATAAAAGGAAACGATGTTTAATAGAATAATGAACATCGGTCACGTAATACAAAAGAATGTAGATTCAATCTTAAATAGTGTGATATATGGCAAGTACCCATAAAGCTTATAAACAGCAGGCAAACTTCAAAAACACCGATGTGTAAGAGAATATAACACATCGTTTCTAGAATGAGTAACGATGTTAAAATGAATACTAGTGCTATTAGACCTATATTTCGTTAAGCATTAAATGCATTAATATGAAGGTTTAACAATATCTAAAAACACCAATTTGTGATCATAATAGCAGCTTAACATCAATTCTGGAACATAATCCGATGTTTATTATTATATGGGACATCGGTTTTTAACCGATGTCTATTTTTTTGCGATCTTTTACATCACCCACTAACACATGTGTACAAATTTTTTTTTTCCATCGGTTTCTGGCCGATGTATATGAGGAAAATTCTAGTAGTGAATTGGCACTGAGATTTTTTCTTCTTCAGCGTACTCCATTTGCTATCTAGTCAGCTTTCTTATACTAGCTCTAGATAGCTTTGTACAAAATCCACCGTAATTAAGGTGGTGATGCCTCTAAACAAACCTAATGACAGATGGAACTAGCATGCAAGTGTAGACAGCTTACCATGCACTAATAAACAACATGCATTACAATACCAATAGACTTCATGCAGAGAACTAATATACACATGTAGCTAAACAAAACAACAAATTAACATGCAATAGAAAACAAAGGCCGCTATACACGACATATGAGGCCAAAAATCTTTTCAGAAAATTTGTCCCTTTCCTTCAACTTGTCAAGAGCTTATCGTGAGGTCAGTTTTTCCATTTTTGAAGAAGTTTGTGTGAGTGAGAATTACCCCCCTTGGTAAATAGGTGAGTGGGAATTTCCCTTTTTTTTTTCATTTTTTTTTTTCATAAGAATAGGAAGAGATAAGAGTCTGAGATGCTGAAAATATGGGTGTTGATCAATTAAAGGTGTGGAGGGTGGCCATCCATGTTCCTCTTGACGTGATCGAAGAGAAAAAAGAAAAGATAAAAATTCTGTAAAATTGGGACCTACATAAAAGAAAACCCAAATAAATATTAAATAATTAGTTTGAATCAAAAGAAAAAAAAATTTAAATAATTATGCACCCACGCTTTGTGCTTGTGGATGGAACATATAGACGCCGACATTGAATATAGCGGTGGGTTTGACTGCATGAGGTCCATATACACAAATTTTTTAATTATCCTTTGCCCGCATGTGTTGTAATTGACAATAGATTATCAATCCTTTTTTAATTTTTTTTTTTTTTTTGGTCTGAAAGATACTTCCATTGAAAGCTATAAACGAGCAAAGAGCCTAAGAAACACAATAAGAACCGTAAATAAGGACAACAATGCTAGAAACATAAAAGAAAGGCACAGGCCGCACAGCAGCAAGCTGCAACAAAACCAGTTCAAAGGACCGGGATTTAGGGATGTGCCAAGAAAATAATGGTAGACACCTCGCTCAAAAAGTTAGGGAACATTCTTTCCAATAAGAAAGTGAAAGTCCAAAAACTTATCTTAACCAATAATAGAAGAAGATAGAAAAGGAAGAAGATAACAAGGCAAGTAGGTCAAAAGCATGATATTGCTTGTACGTTATTCAAGACACTGTTTTGGAACTTATCATCATCATGTGCACTACCAGAAGAGAATGGTAACCCGTGACACCACAGAGCAATAAGCATGGGGCTCATATAACATTGTTGCTCACGGGACTCCACCCACCATTCTTTCTTTGCCTATATAAACTCCACCTCCAGAACTCCAGCCTCCAAACAGCTCAATCCAAAAGAACTCGTTCATTCATCAAAATGGAAGCTGCTCGGAAGCTGGTGTTGGTCGTGGCAGCGGTGCTGGTGGTGGTTGCTTGCATTAATGTAGAGGTCTCCGATGCGCAGACCATTTGCAATGTGTCTGTGAATAACTTGATGTCCTGCAAGCCGGCCGTAACAAAACCTAACCCTTCCAGGCCGACCAAGACCTGCTGCTCGGTGCTGTCGCACGCCGACTTGAAGTGCCTCTGCTCCTACAGGAACTCGAACCTGTTGCCTTCTCTGGGGATTGACCCTAACCTTGCCATGCAGCTCCCTGCCAAGTGCAAGCTTCCTCACCCTGCCAATTGCTAGAGAGGCCCTTAATCTACAGCTACACTGTCAGATGTGGCTAGCTAGCTGAAGTTAAATAAAAGCTCTATATGTATGTATGATTAAGATGGGATTAATCTTGGAGTGAAATGCTTAATTAATTTCCTTAATGTTTGCTTTTCAGTTGTTCTAGCTGCTGCTGCTGGTCTTTGATTTTTTGTTTTGTTGTAATGCTTGTATCCCTCCAATTTTTTTTTTTTTTTGGTCTGGAAATAACTTCATTACGCCAAAAGGCAAGAGAAATACAGAGAAAGAGGAAACCAGAAACTAATTGAGGAAGAGAATACAACAGCCAATTAAATAAACTAAGCAACAGCCAACTAAAGCAACTAAGAAGGAGCTGCATCGCCTCAAAAGACCCGATCACAAGTTGAGGACGGAGGGCCAGGTAGACCATCGATCGTTTCTCAAGATATATAGATATCAAAGAGGTTGGGGGCCTATTGGCCCAATCCTGGGAGCACAACCTCAACTTAGCAAGCTTCGCCGCTGCGTTTGCAACACGGTTTGCTTCACGAGGGATCCAATTCCACTTGATCCCGTTGAACAGAGGCTTTAGGTGATTCACTTTGTCAATCAATGGAGAAATTCTCCAGTTTGGGCATAACTCTATATTATCTAGAGCACGGATAACTTCTTGACAATCACTTTCAAGGATGATGTTTTGTATCTTCATATGGGCAGCCAACTGGAGTCCCTTGAGTCAAATAGAACAAGGTTAAGAGTGAATTTTCTGATATATTATTCACCCATTCTGTGGTGTATATAAACAGACTACAATCGTACTATAACTATTGTGTACTACTGTACTACACAACATATACAAGGTAAGTAGTTCCAACAATATATTCCCTTGTAGACTATTCCTAATAGGGAACGATGACTCACACTAACACTCCCCCTCAAGTTGGCGCATATACATCAACCATGCCCAACTTGCTTAGTGAGTCATAAAACGCCTTCCTAGAAACTCCTTTGGTAAGTACATCTGCAAGTTGCTCTTCAGTTGGAACAAAAGGAAAGCAAATAATTTTGGCATCTAGCTTCTCCTTTATAAAGTGACGATCAACCTCCACATGCTTAGTACGATCATGCTGTACTGGATTCTGTGATATGTCAATAGTTGCCTTCTCCTTGGTAAGTACATCTGCAAGTTGCTCTTCAGTTGGAACAAAAGGAAAGCAAATAATTTTGGCATCTAGCTTCTCCTTTATAAAGTGACGATCAACCTCCACATGCTTAGTACGATCATGCTGTACTGGATTCTGTGATATGTCAATAGCTGCCTTGTTGTCACAATACAACTGCATGGTATTTTTGAGTTTGAAACCTAGATCATGTAACAGATTTCTCAACCACAACAATTCACACACTCCGTGAGCCATACCTCTATACTCGGCCTTAGCACTAGAACGTGCCACAACTTTCTGTTTCTTACTCTTCCATGTAACCAAATTACCTCCCACAAAAGTAAAGTAACCTGATGTCGACCTCCTGTCTATGATATTTCCAGCCCAATCTGCATCTGTGAATCCACAAACCTCAAGAATGTTGTTGTGCTTAGAAAACAATACTCCCCTTCCTGGAGCTGACTTCAAGTACTTCAGACGCATGACAGCATCCATGTGACTCTCACTCAGATTATGCATGAACTGACTCACCACACTCACTGCATATGCAACATCTAGTCTAGTATGAGCCAAATAAATCAAGCGTCCAACTAACCTCTGATAGCGAGCTCGATCAGTAGGTACCTGATCTGGATACTCAGCTAAACAATGATTCTGCTCAATAGGAGTATCAATAGGTCTGCAATCCAACAAACCTGTCTCTGTCAGCAAGTCAAGCACATACTTCCTTTGGCACAGATAGATTCCTTCTCTCCCCCTGGCTACCTCAATTCCTAAGAAGTACTTAAGCTCACCCAAGTCCTTCATCTCAAACTCAGAAGCTAGCTGTCTCTGTAGTCTATCCATTTCAACAGTATCATTACCAGTGATTACCATATCATCCACATAAATAATTAGAGCTGTTTCCTTCCCTTGTTGATGCTTGAGGAACAAGGTATGGTCTGAGTTGCTCTGTCTGTAACCAACCTTCCGCATGAATTGTGAAAATCTTCCAAACCAAGCACGAGGTGACTGTTTAAGACCATATAGAGATTTTCTCAATTTGCATACAAAATCACCAGGAGAAGCAACTACATACCCCGGTGGAAGGCTCATGTACACTTCATCGGCTAACTCTCCATGAAGAAATGCATTCTTGACATCAAACTGTTGGAGTGGCCAATTTAAACTAGCAGCGAAGGAGAGCAGAACCCGAATAGTATTCATCTTGGCAACAGGAGCAAAAGTTTCATCATAGTCTATACCATACGTCTGAGTAAATCCCTTTGCTACAAGGCGTGCTTTGTACCGATTCACTGATCCATCTGCATTATGCTTCACGGTAAACACCCAACGACAACCTACAACCTTCTTGCCTTGTGGTGGAGGCACAAGTTGCCAAGTATTGTTCTTCTGCAACGCCTCCATCTCTTCATCCATTACTTTCCTCCACTTTGGATCCCCCTATGCATCATGCACTTTGTTAGGTACTGATACAGCAGATATTTGATTCACAAATGATTCATATGACTTAGACAACCTCCTAGTGGACATATAGTTGGCTACTGGGTATTTTGATTTGGCAGTAAGAGTAGGTTCATATCTTTTGGCTGATTGACCTCGAGTGGTCCTATGTGGTAACACATATTGCTCAACATTAGACTCACTACTACTAGTATCAGTGGATGGACATACCTCAAATGGGTGATCTTCAGTACCAGGAAGTTGTGGGTCAGGGGTAGAAGCGATGGCAGGAGGGGCAAATGTGTCTTCAACCTCATTCTGAGTGAGGTTAACTGGTGCTTGGATGTGTGGAGTTTCTACTGCTGGAGGCGGCGTGCTAATAGTCTCAACCGGATCCGTCAAAATACCTCATGGCTGTGTGACTGGTGCTTCTCCTTCTGATTCCTCCCCTTCTCCATGATATAGCTCTTCAAAATATGAAGTCTCCCCCTGAAGAGTTGTATCTGAAGAGGAAAAATAACTCATGTCTTCAAAGAAAGTAACATCCATAGTGACATAATACTTTCTGGTTGGTGGATGACAACACTTGTACCCCTTCTGATAGCCTCTGTAGCCAACAAACACACACTTAATGGCCCGGGCATCCAACTTAGACCTCTGGTTTTTTGGTACATGGACAAAAGCAACACACCCAAAAACACGAGCTGGAAGATTATGAAATGAGGGTAAAGAGACATGAGAGGCGAGAACCTCAAATGGAATTTTTCCCTGAAGGACACTATATGGAAGACGATTGATAAGATGAGAGGAAGCATGTATAGCATCGCCCCAAAGATACTTAGGCATATGAGCACTAAAAAGAAAGGCACGAGCCATATCAAGTAAATGACGGTTTTTCCTTTCGGACACCCCATTCTGTTCTGGTGTTTGCAGACACGTGGTTTGGTGAACAATCCCATGGGTTGTAAAAAACTCTTGGAACACATGGTTAACATACTCCCCCCATTGTCAGAACGAAGGACTTTAATGGTGCTATGATATTGTGTTTGAACAAGATTACGAAATGTTTGAAAAGCAGGGAAGACTTCATCTTTGGTTTTAAGAAGGGCAACCCATGACAATCTCTTACAATCATCAATAAACAACACAAAGTATCTCATACCTGATACAGTGGGCTCTCTAGAAGGTCCCCAAACATCAGAATGAATCAACTGAAAAGGAATAACACTTTTATTAGAAACACTAGGAGAATAAGTAGCACGATGACTCTTGGCCAAAACACATGTTTCACAATGTAAAACAAACTCATCCACACCAATAAACAGAGTAGGCATGGTTTTTTTCATAAGACTAAAAGATGGATGCCCTAACCGGCGATGCCACAACCAAATTTCACTTAACTTATCAGAATTCGAAGTCAAAGCGGCTTGGGACTGTGCTCCTGGTTTCTCTCCTGCGTATGTCTGATCCAGATGGAACAACCTGCCCCTCAGATACCCCCGACCGACTATCTCCCTGGTGAGAAGATCTTGAAAAATCACATGCATAGGATAAAAGGTTACAGAGCATTTAGACTCAGTGTTCAACTGTGGAACAGATATCAAGTGATGAGATAAGTCAGGCACATATAACACAATATGAAGTTCTAAAGTGGGAGTAATATGCACTGACCCTGACCCTAACACAGGAAAAGCCTCACCATTGGCATTAGTTACATAAGACACTGGTGGTGTTAATGCTCAAGTCCGGCGGTAGCCGATTCCTTATTTAACGCGGGTCCGGTGGGCGGACCGCTACTCCCAGGATTAGGTGATTCCTATTGCTGCAACATGATAGACAGGGCGTCAGAGGGAGACCGCGTTGGGCGGTCTTCACTTCTCCGATGCCTAAGTCAGTCACTGTATGCGCAGCATAACAATAAATGAGTAGTAATTGCATAATTAATGAGGAGAGAGGAGATGACCTTTTATAGGCGAGGAAGGGGTTGATCTTCTTCTTGTTTCCGATGTGGGACTGCTGTGCTTCGATTCCCAGCGTCAGGGGCTTCTGATGCTATCTTGACGCGGCGCGTGGCGGCGCGTCAGCGGTGATCTAGGGGCGGTCCGGGGCTCGAGCGGTAGCCCGCCTGGCCGTGACTTCGCAGGTCATCCCCTTGGTGAGATTCGGTATCTCCGGCGGTACAATGAGCGTGGCTCATTATAGCTAATTATGCTCGTTCTAGCGTATGTAGGTACAGGTGGGGAAGACAATTCAATAAAATACGATTTGTCATAAGTCATATGCTCGGAAGCACCAGAATTAATAATCCATGTATCAGAACCAACAAAGTTAGAAACCTTTAAAGCCATACCAATCTTACCCCGACCAGCTATAGAGGCTGTAGGAGTATCCCCACCTGCTGTATGATGATCTTGTCCAGCCACTCCATAGAAATCTGGTTCTTGGACCAATTGACCAGCAGCTGCTTTTGGCTTAGGACGATAACCTTGTTTTTTAGGTTTGAGGTGCGGATTCAGTTTCCAGCAATTCTCTCGAATATGCCCAACATCGGTGCAATAAGAACACTGAGGACGAGGACGATTAGCAAAGCCTGGTGGAGGTCCTTGCTGATGAACTGGGACTGATCTCTGCTACTGAAGAAAAGGTACTGGTGCCTGAATAGCTAGGCTGGATACTTCAACTTGTGCCTGTTTGAGACTTTCTTGCTAAGACTCATCCTTACGAATGTATGTAAAAGCTGTGGTCAAGCTTGGAGGATCTGGCATTCTAAGCAATTCTCCTTTGGCACTGTTATGTTTGGCATCAAGTCCTCGCAAGAATGCATGAACCCACTCAATTTCCTTTTCTTTCTGGTACCATGTAATATCCTCCTAGTTCTTGATCTTGCAAGGACGCTTCTGATCAATTTCAGCCCATACATTCTTTAGCTTGGTAAAAAACATTGACACTGGTTGCTCATTCTGTTGCATTCCTGCAGCTTTGCACATCAATTCATGAACCTGTATAAAATCAGACTCATTTGTATAGAGATCTCCCAATGTCTTCCATATCGCCTCAGCAGTTTCACATTCCTCCACCATCTGTAGCACATCATCAGTCATGGCTCGAAATAGAATCGACATTACAAACCCATCATCATCTTTCCACTTAGCATAGGCCTCCTTATCATCTTCACTAGGAGCCTTGATTGTTCCAGTCACATGCCCCATTTTGTGTATCCCACTGAGATAAACAGACATAATCTTCTTCCATGTTCGGAAATTGGTACCAGTGAGTTTGGTACCCCCAAAAGAACCACCTTCTGAGCTCTTGACAGAGACTTCAACCCTTTGGACCTCATTGGTCTTAGAACTCTAATCTTCACTGTCATCACCACCCATTGCAATAATACAATAGAAAAATACACAAATCCCAAAGTACGCAGCG
The DNA here is from genome assembly GCF_002994745.2 of Rosa chinensis. NCBI lineage: Eukaryota > Viridiplantae > Streptophyta > Magnoliopsida > Rosales > Rosaceae > Rosa > Rosa chinensis. The sequence continues at coordinate 32,864,056 of NC_037091.1, read as the reverse complement.
GAAATAAGAATAGTAACAGTTTTTTTTTTTTTGGAACTGTTTGACTAAGTTGAATGGGTTGACGGAGTTGAGACGAGTTGACTCACTGACCGAGTTGAGACGAGTTGACTCACTGACCGAGTTGACCGAGTGAAGAGATCGATCTGGAATCGCCAGAGTTTGGGCAAGGATCGTGGTCTGGGCAGGTGCGATCGATCTGGAATCCTCCTGAGTGAGCAAGAACGACGCCGGGCTGGATCAAGAACGACTCCAGGCTGGATCAAGAGAGCCCGATCTGGATTAACGAGAGGAGCGGCGGCGGTCTTGGGCTGAAGACGAAGCTGACTGGACAAAAGGAGCGACGACGGTCTTAGGCTGAGGACGAGGCCGTCTGGACTAGAGGAGCAGTGGCGGCCTTGGGCTGAAGGCAAAGCCAATCGTAGCTGTGAGATGAGGAAGTTGACCGTGAAGAATGGAGATGTCTGCCAACAGTTGGAGAATGACGTCGTCTAACCCACAGAGGGTTCTAAGTCAATTGTCTTCCTCGTATTGAGAGAAGACTAAAGAAGAAGAAAAAGAGACAAAGTCCTTTGGATCTTTGCTCTGATACCAAGTCAAATAGAACAAGGTTGAGGGTGAATTTTCTGATATATTATTACATCCATTCTGTGGTGTATATAAACAGACTACAATCGTACTACAACTATTGTGTACTACTGTACTACACAACATATACAAAGTAAGTAGTTACAACAATATATTCCCTTGTAGACTATTCCTAATAGGGAACGATGACTTACACTAACACCTTGACCACTGCATCTACTTCTACTTCAATAGCCGAGTTGTGGCTACTGTGCAAACTAGCTCCGGCTATCGAGAATCCTCTGTGGTTCCTGATAATAACCCCCATCCCACTTTTATGACTATTTTCATCCCAGGCGCCATCAACATTGACTTTAGAAAAAGGGGGGGTTGGGGGATACCACTGATGTCTTTGATTAGGGATGTGGCTTTCCATGCTTGTGGTAGGGACCGGTTCATGGATTTCAAACCACTCCATGTAGCTTCTATTAATTTTAACAATGACAGCAAGTGGGTTTGGTTTCTCATGCTTCATAACCACTTCACATCTGTGTTTCCAGATCTCCCAAAGGTGAAAGCAAATAAGTTGGAAAAAGTCAACTTGGCTATTGGAAAGAAAATCACCTTTCTTATGGATTTCAAGAAGCCAATCTTCCAAAGAGCTAATCTTCTTCTTGTCAGGGGCATAGCCAAGCGAGCAACCAAACCAAACTGCTGACGTCCAGGGGCAGAGGAGCAGGCAATGCTCGGTATCCTCTGGGTACTCTCCACAAATAGAACATAGGGGGTGGGTAAAATCTTTCTTTTGAAAAGGTTCCAGCCCCTTGGAAGAGCGTTAAACATGGATCTCCATAGGAAATTAGAGATCTTTGGCAAGTTTCTTGGGTGCCAGACTAGTTTCCATATCTTGTGGTTTATGAGATGAGAAGATGAGGGCTTATAGCTAGGGGGCTCTTTAGGTTTGGAACTCAACTTTTTGTAGCCACTTTTAGGAGAGTAGGCCCCTCCTTATTGTGAGGCCAAACAAGTCTGTCATCCTCATGAGCATCACCAATGGGGATGGCCTTAATTGCCACTATGTCACCTTGCTCCAGGAAAGGCTCTAGGTGAGAAATATTCCACTTTCTGTCCTCATCAATAACCTCTGAGACTAGAAGGGGGGTGAACCTATTTGAAGTGTCCGTAGGGATAATTAAACCACCATTTTGGTTCAGGACCCATCTGTCCTTCCGCACATCTATACTCTTTCCATTCTTTACTTGCCATAGTGCATTATCAGCAATAACATCTCTCCCTGCAAGGAGACTGTTCCAAACCCAAGAGGGTCTAGAACCTTTCTTAGTGTTGAGGAAGGACGAGTTGTTGAAGTACCTGGCTTTTAAAATTCTTCCCCACAATGACTTGGGGTTGTTGATGAGTCTCCAACACTGTTTTGCTAAAAGGGCCTTATTATAAGTCTGCAGGTCTTTAAACCCAATACCTCCCTCAGCTTTGCTCTTGCAGAGATGATCCCAAGCCCTCCAGTGGATTTTTAGTGTGCATCCGAAAAACCCCACCAAAATTTTGCTATATCGGAATTGATAGCTTTGCATAGAGTAACCAGCATCAAGAAAATCGACATGGGGTAGGCTGGCACCTCCATACCAACAACCTTGATTAGAGTTTCTCTTCCGACTTGAAAGAGAACATTAGCCTTCCAGCCATCCAGTTTCTGTTTGATTCGTTCCCAAATGTAAGCTAAAGCCTCTCTCTTGGAGTTACCCCAGTGAGTAGGAAGTCCAAGATAAACCCATGGTTCCTCAGAGATTGGGACACTGAGAGCATTTGCAATATCGTCTTAGACCACCTGTGGGGTGTTGGCTGAGAAGAAGAGGGAAGACTTGTTAAAATTGATTGATTGGCCCGAAGCTAGACAGTACTCGTTGGGGATTGTACTGAGAATTCAGCAGTTTGACACTGTAGCCTTCAAGAAAAATAACGCATCATTTGCGAAAAGAAGATGGGATAAGCCAGGGCACTTCGCACTCAGTTTCAGGCAATGAAGCTGCTTGTTCAAGATGGCTGCAGATATATTTCTTCAGAGCACTTCTCCCACAATCAAAAAGAGATAGGGGATAGAGGGTCCCCTTGTCTTAGACCTCTAGAAGGGTTGAAGTATTGTCCTTGCTTTCAATTGATAGTGATCGAGAAAGAGACCGAGGTTACCAATTTCATAATCAAATTGACCCAGCCAATGTTAAAGCCAAACTTCAGAAGCGCAGCCTCCAAGAAATCCCATTCTACCCTATCATAGGCCTTATTCATATCTAGCTTTAGAGCAAGCTCATGATCCGATTTCGAGTTTTTCAACTTTAGATAATGATAGGCTTCATGAGCTAAAATGAGGTTGTCCTGAATTTGTCTTCCCGGAACAAACGCATTTTGATGCTTAGAGATGATTTGTGGTAGGATAGGTTTCACTCTGTTGGCAAGAAGTTTTGCTAAGATCTTGCCCGAGTTGTTGCACAAACTGATGGGCCGGAATTGGTTGAGAGATTCTGGGGAGGAACCTTCGAAATTAGGACAATATTAGTCCTGTTTAAATTGGTCACCGAGGCCTCCCCGTTGTAGAAGCAAGAAACTACATTGTTGATGTTTTCATGAACAATGGCCCAATACTGGCTGTAGAAAAGGCCGGGGAAACCATCATGTCCTGGGGCCTTGAAGGTGCCTAGTTGTTTAGTAGCCTTGTGAATTTCCTCCAGAGAAAAGGGCTTCATGAGGCTATGATTTTGTTCCGGAGACACGCTAGCATGGACATTATCCAGGGTAGAGCCCCAGCTTCTAGGGCCTGAGGAAGTGTAGAGCTTTCCAAAGAAAGTGCCAAATTCCTCTTTGATCTACGATTCACCACTGATCCAGACGTCGTTACCAAGGCAGAGGCTACTTATCCGGTTTCGTTGTCTTCTTTGAATGGTGGTAAGATGAAAAAATTTGGTATTTCTATCACCATTCAGTAACCAGTTGACTCTAGATCTCTGTTTCCAAAAGGACTGTTCCAGCTTCCAAGCTTCTCCCAAGTCTCTGATGATCTCATTCACCCTTCCTCTTAAGTTAGATAAAATAGGCCCATTTTGAATGCCGCTAAGCTCTCGATTTAGGGCTTCAATAACGGACTTGTTATTTGGGTACTTCTTTCTACTCCATTTGATCAGATTCTTCCTACAGGAGGACAGGTTTGAGTCCCAGAGCACAATCGGATTAGAGTTTCTACCGGACTTCCAAGACCTGGTGACAATCTCTTCACATTCAGGGTCTCCGCCCAACTAGCCTTAAATCTGAAGGGTTTAGGGCCTTTGGGTAACCGAGGGTGGGTGTAGATGACAAGAGGACAATGATCTGAGCCTACCCTTGGCTCATGGTGAACAAACGAATCTGGCCAGGAGCAAAGCCAGTCCGCATTTCCAATGGCCCTATCCAACCTTTCCCTAATAATCTACTCAGCCTCCTCTATGCAATTCTCCCAAGTAAATTTCGGACCCGTGAAACTTAGATCGAATAACCCATGCCTATCCATGAAAATTTTCAAGTATCTGATTCTGTTCCAGTGCCAAGGAATTCCACCCTCCTTTTCATCATTTGAGACTAGTTCATTGAAGTCTCCCACACAAATCCAAGGGCCCTCATGAGAACTGGAGATATGGTTTAAGGAAGACCAGAATTGGGCTTTTTCTTCAAGATAAGGAGGACCATAGAAAAAGGTGAATCTGATAGAGGCATTGAGATTTGAGAAATTGATCATAGTATCAATAAGGTCTTTACCTGTGGATATTACCTCCACCTTCACCTCGAGACCCCACCAAAGAGCCAAACCTCCAGAAGATATGAGAGATGGCTTAAAGGTGATTCCTTTATTGAACTTTAGCTGTTGTCTCAGATTGTTAACTCTGAAGCAAGATTGCTTTGTCTCACACAAGAATACCACGGAGGGAGACTGGGAGCGAATGAGCTCCCCAAGTTTTTGGACTGTCAAGGCTCGTCCCAGACCTCAACAGTTCCAAGAAAGGATTTGACTCATTGTCTCCGTGTGGCTGTTGGCTAGCCACCACTGCCCTGGAGTGGAGATTGTCCCTCTAGATCATTGAGTTGAGTGCATACATCAAGATCGCCAGCTTCAGCAGAATCATCTAAAATTTCCACTCTGATCTCCTGGAATTCTCCCAAGTTTAAGCTAGTACTTGGAAAGCTTCGAGCTTTTCTCCCTTCTGGGTCACTTTGAACTTCATGGAGACCTCTTCTGATTCTAGGGGAGCCAAATCCCACTCTACCACCTCTATGGTTGCGGCCTCTGCCTCGGGTTCGCCCTCTCCCCCTTATCTGAACAGGAGTAAAAGGGGCTGGAATTGGAATAAATGGGTCAGAGTTTTCCCCGGAATCTAAAAGCTCCTCCTGGGAAGAGATAAGCCTTGTTTTGAAATGTCTGGGGGGTTGCGTCAGAGTTCACATGGGAAGAGGATCTTTTGGCTGGCTTGGGAATTGGGGCTAAAGAGGTGAATTTGAGTGGGCATGGGGTGGGTTTGTAGGATAAGGAATCATTGTGTGAATCGGAGTAGTGGGTGGAGTGGTTGGAAGGGCATAAAGTGGTTTCGATAGGTTCTTTGCCCTTACTAGGAGAGCGAGGCAGATTGGGGTTAAAGGGACGGCCTACTACTACCTCAAGACCAACGTCTTCCACAGCTGAGGGGTTGCAATTTGGGCCTGAAATAGGAGGGAGGCTTAGGGGCTTGGGCCTGGTGGATGCAGCTCTTGGGCCCAGGATTTGACTAGTAGGACTTGGTGAGTAAGTGGGGTTGAGTTGTTCCACTTTTTTTGTCCACTCCACATGTGTCTTTGTTGTAGTGACCGCTACCTTCATCCAATGAGGGATGGGGAAGGGGTTGATTCTTGGCTCTATTTTCCTGATATCATGCATGCCAAGACAAGGAGTAAGGCTAGGATTTTGAACCCTCACGGGAGCGACCATATTATTTGAATTGGTCGAGCAGTCAACATCATCTGGTTCGGTGAACAAGGGTACCGTCACATCGCAATCAGCTAACGTTGTTTCTGCCCTCTGGTTTTGTGAGCTACTACTTGTACCAGTCTAAGGTTTGTATGGGGAACTGAGACCAAGCTCCTTGAACCTCCTTGTTTTGGGTTTCCTCCGTTTAACCCTTGCAAGACGATCGAGCCAAGATTGCTGCTTGATAGTGAATGTCTTCCTCTTCATCCAAGGACCATACCAGATGTTTTCTGGTTAGCCTTCATCCGGGTTGACGGTCCTGAAATTCTTGCAAACATCCATGTGGTGCCCCAGACGACCACATTTGTAGCAAAAATCGCAGATCCCCTCATATGTGTAGTCTACTCTGGTTTTGGTATACTCATTGAGAGGAAGCCAAAAGCTAGTGGGTAGAGGGTTTCTAGCATCCAACAAAACCTTAACTCTGAGGTAGCCCCTTAGGGTTGCGTCAACCTTCTCTGCATCCTCAAGTTCTAACACGGTTCCAATTTCTGATCCAATCAGCATAGCATTCTTGGGGTTCATTTTCTCATAGGTAAGACCCGAGATTTGTACCCAATACCAAACTTTATGAAAGTGAACATCATTTATGGTAAGGTTGGGTAGCCATCTAACCACATTGAACCTCATGTTGTCGACGTGCCATGGACCTCCGTCTAGCAAGATTTTGGCACCCTCTGGAGATGTTTTGATGGAGAAGAGGTTGTGGTGCAGGTGGGCAATTTTGAAGACTCTTATATCCTTCCAGGAGCTTCTGAGGGAGCCCTTGATGCCACCAATATTTGGAACCACATCAGCAATTATTGCTCCAAGTAAAGACACCTCTTGTTCAACATCGTCTAGGCAGCAAGTGTTCTCCAATTTGGAGGCCAGATGGTCGTGGGAGGGCATTATGGGCCAGATCTGGGAGACAGGGAACAACTCTGTTACCTCAAAGGAGGTATATATAGGGAAAAGCTACCATGTGTGGGTAGAGAAAGAGAAACCTCCAAAAATTGGAGAGACGAAAAGCTAGCTACCATTGGGTAAAGGGTAGAGCAAAGCGATGGTGGAAACTGAGAATGGGAGACATTATAGTCAGGTGGGCCAAATCATTTGGACAGTGAAGGAATAGGGAGGATGAAATCAGTAATGGTGATTGATGTGTGGGGAGAAGGTTCTAAGGTAGTGAAAAGGTACTCCAGGGTTGGAAGGGGAGGGGGTAAGAAATGTTAGAGAGAAGGGGGAGTCTCTCTCTCTCTAGAAAAACTCATGATGGCTTGCCATTACCTTCAACACAAATAATTTTATTGGATGTGCTGGAAGGGAGCAATTCTTGTTATAATGCTTTGGATTTTGAATGTAGGCCGTGTAATGCAATAAGCTTTACTAAGATAAGCCTAGTGAAAGACCAAGCTAGTTTTCACCCAAAACAATTTTGACTCTAAAAAGAAACTAAAAACCTAAAAGACTAACAAATTTTTTTTAATTTTTTTCTTCTTTTTTTTTTTAACAAACAATTTAAACTCAAACTAAAATTCCTAAATCTCTTCCCCCACACTTAATTTCTACTTTGTCCTCAATGTAAATCAATTTAAAAGCATGCAAGGCAAAAATAAAAGCATAGGCTTAAATTAAACATTCACAGACCGTTCCGTAGTGAGTCGGACTGTGGTGGGTATTGGAGTGGTGTTTTGAGATGAGTCTGGAAGCTTTAAAGGGGTGTGCTCTAATCTTCTGGCTCATCTACGCTAGGGGCTGAACCTCCCAACTTGACTGGGTTCCAAATTTTTTTTTAAAGCATAGGTAAAGTGATTTCGAAAGAAATAAAAACCTAAAACAAATATATGGAGCATAAATTTCAAAATTAAAACGAGTAAGGGATTAAGAAATCAAATTTGCTTTGGTGATCTCCTCCACAGCTACGGTTGAATTGGGTTGCCTCCCCAACAGTGCTTGAATTTAACATCATTCAGCCAAACAGAGTTTTTTTTTTTTTTCAATCCATTGGGAGATGGCGCACCATGGAGGTACTCCACCTCCACGCTGCTTTCCTTAAATGCCTCATAATATGACTTCAAGCGATGGCCATTCACTTTGAACTCGTGGCCTCACTTCGAATTTGTACAGCACCATGAGGAAAAACATGAGTAATAGTGAAAGGACCAACCCAACGAGAACGAAGCTTACCAGGGAAGTGTTTAAGACGAGAGTGAAATAATAAAACTTTTTGGCGTTCATCCATAACTTTATGCTCTTGCTTTGTGACCAGTTGCTGACTGAGAAACAGACTTGATTGACCGCTTGTTCCCACCAAATTGAGGCACGATCCGTGATATAGAAAAAAAAAACAAATGAAGGGCATTCCATATGCTTCTGCAGTTGGAAGCTTGATGTATGCCCAGACGTGTAGATGGCCAGACATTGTCTATGCTATGGGTTTACTAGGTAGATACCAAAGCTCATCGAACTGAACTTGTAGAGTGAGCGAACTTGTGCCTCTGCAAGTATTTTTCCACGAATCATCTTGTCATGAAAAGCCTTTGTTTTTTTTTTTTGGTAAATTCTTGAGTTCTCGTAAGCATCATTATGAATTTCTTCCAACTCATTCACTTGAAGCTTTCCATGAATTCCTGCATCATTTAAGTCCATATTAAAGCTCTTTATGGCCCACCAAGCTTTGTGCTCCAGCTCCACAGGCATATGGCAAGCTTTGCGTACACAAGTCTGAAATGGGGCATACCTATTGGCGTCTTTTACGCAGTCTTATAGGCCCATAAGGAATCATCAAGCATTTGACTCCAATCCATGCGATTTGGGCTAACAACTTTCTCCAAAATCTTTTGATTTCACAATTTGAAACTTCAGCTTGTCCATTAGTTTGTGGGTGGTAAGGCGTTGACACCTTATGTGTCCCATTATATTACTGATCCTCCATCACTTATAATCGCTCAAGGCATTCCAAACCTAGAAAAAATATTAGATCGAAGAAAATATACAACAACTTGAGAATCATTAGTATGGTTGACTTTTGCTGCTTCCACCCGTTTTGACACATAATCCACAGTAAGAAGAATATAAAAACCTTAAGATGAAGGAAAAGGGTGCCCCATAAAATCTACATCCCAAACATAAACAATTTCAACAATTAAAACATTAGTTAAAGGCATTTGATTTTTAGGTCCTGTATTTTAGGTTCTTTGGCATCTATCACAAGTCCTACAAAAAGCTATGCATCTTTAAATAAACTAGGTCAATAAAAACCAGATTCCAACACCTTAAAAGCAGTTTTCTTAGAACCAAAATGACCCCCACAATTTTCATAATGGCAAAATGTTAATATATGATTAAATTCAGATTCATGCAGACAACGTCTAATTATTAAACGATCTGCACAAAATTTCCAAAGATATGGATCATCCCAAACATATTGCCTAGCATTCTTTTTAAGTTTTGCATGCATAGAACTCTGACAAAGTGTTTGGTATTTTTTTGGTTACTAAGTAATTAATTTACTATGTCGGCATGCCAAGGCTCACTTATCTTTATTCCGAAGAGTTCTTCATCCGAAAAAGTCTCCGCAAGGCATATGGCGTCCTCATCATGTTCAAGGTGACTCAAGTGATCCGCTTCCACGTTATCACTTTCCTTTTTCTCATTAATTTCAACATCAAACTCTTGAAGAAGAAGAATCCATTGAATCAGCCTTGATTTTGCCTCCTTTGATAGCAATTATGTGTTCACCATGGGTAAGACCGCAATATCTTGGAGGTCTACAAAACAGACCTTAGTCATTATATCTTCGAACCATGTAGAGATTATTTCTATTCACGAAGTGGTTCGTGAATGTATATGGATTCGATCCATAATTACGCATATTCGAAGCAATTGTGGTTTGAAGTCTACTACAGATGAGCCTACGAGCATTTATGAGGATAATGCTGCTTGCTCTGAACAAATGAAACAATGCTACACCAAAGGCGACAACACCAAGCATAATCAACAACAACAGACTCTCCTCAAGATCAAAGTGAACTAGGTTCGATTTGAGGACAATGTGGCAGACTTGTTCACTAAGCCATTGCCTAAATCCACTTTTGAGAAACATGTTGGTAGCATCGTTTGCGGAAGTTATCCGAACTCCTATGACCGTAGTCATCAAGGGGAGATGCAGACATCAGGGGGAAATGTCTACATGTATGTTCTCGAAACGTGAAGGGTGTGTTGTACTCTTTTTCTTCTTTGACGGATGTTATTTTTGTCCCACTGGGTTTTTGTTACTCGGCAAGGTTTTTGACGAGGCAACGAGAGGAGCACCACATTTGGGCAACATAAGGAGGAGTGTTTAAAGACATCTGATTTATATGTCTGGCCCAAACTTTAGTAACTTGTCCAAGTTGTAATTGGGTTTGTCTTACAGATATTCTCGGAGATATCTTATTCAATATATGATTAAATTTCTTTGTAAGACTCATATTCTCTTGTTGTAATCCTCTATATAAAGAGGCCCCTATTATCAATGAAAGACACAGCTTATTCTCTCCTAATTTCTGATTTCCTAAAACAAAGTCATTATATTGTTGATTTAAGACATCATGAGGAATGAAGCCTATTCGGCACACCGACACCAATATGAGATAACAAGGGGTGCAAACCACGCGTCGTTTGTAATGAAGTTACTGCATGAAATTACTGATCTTCGCGACAATTTTATATGTATTTTGCAACTTTTGGATGATTTCTTTCATCTCATGTATTGTCAATATTTCATTAACCCAGGGTTTCCTCCAATATCAATTGCTAGAGCCATTTGGAATTGATATCTGCCGGGAATTGATGTCTTTTTTGAGTTAGCCCAGGGTAAGTATTTCATGCATGCATGGTTGATTACACACATTTTTATGCATGTAATCGTATCTAAAATACTAAAAATAAGCCAATCCTCATGTCAATTAATATGTAATTAATCCTTTTTTATTTATTTTCTAGAAAATAAGCGGAGTTACGAAAACGAGAGAAAATAGTCCGAAATTGGAGCAAATTGGAGTTTCCGACAAAAGGACGAAATTGTCAATGCGGGTCAACTGTGGTCAACGCCATTATGGGAGTGAATTTTTTTTTTTTGAAAAGGGGTTTGGAACCCAGTCAAGCTGGGAGGCTCATCCCCACGCCCATATTATTATTTATTTCATTACGTCGCATAGGGGGGGAAGTAATACCTGAACCCCTAGCGCTCATATTCAATAGACAAGAATCCTGATAGAGAACATCCTTTAAGAAACCAGGCGCCTCCTCTAAAGATAGATCAATAACATGACCTAGACTAGCAAAGTGGGCCAATCTATCCGCCACACTATTTGCTTCTCTATAGATATGCCGAATTACATAAATATCAAATTCACATAAATATCAAATTCACATAAATAATCCTTGCAATCGTCTGTAATACGACTTACCTCAAAAAAATCCACCTCTTGACGGTTTAAGGCAGCAACCAAGACAGAGGAATCACTCTCTAATTCTATCTCCTTCCACCCTTGATGAATAGCCAACAATAAACCTGCTCTACATGCCTGTGCCTCATAATGAAGAACGGAGTTAACATGGGGCAGAAAGCTGGACCATGCTCCTCTGAAAGCTCCAAACTCATCACGCACTATAACCCCAATTCCCCCACTTTGAGACTCACTCCTGAAGGCCCCCATCCACATTTATTTTAAGCCTTCCACGTGGTGGGGACACCCACTTAATTGCCTAGTTATCTCCCACCGTTAGCAGCGGTTCCACCCCATCTCGTTGCTCCCTTGTTCTCGTAAAGCCTATGCTCTGGAGTTCCGGAGATCTCATAATCCACCCCGACCACTTCTCTTAAAACAATCCGAACCTGCGACCACCTCCAGAGTTCTCAAAATCCACCTCAACCGACTACCCCTTGTGCACCAAGGACCTTTGTTGAGCCAACAACCACGCTTCCTTCTTCTCGGCATTGAGCAAAGCATCATACGTCAGCATAGTGATTTCCCCCATTTCCCTTCTCCGACAAGTCTTCCCCGTATGCGCTAGTAAGCCACAAAAGAAACAAAAATGCAGTAAGCGCTCGTATTCCAGATCGAATCACCTACTCTCCGGCCAACCTGCAGGTTTAAAGTGAACCCACTTCTTCAATGGCACCTCCATATCAACACCCACTCGAATACGAAGAAAAGTCCCCAGGGCCCCAGCACTACTGCCTCTGACGGCTCTGATAAAATGTCCAATCGCAGTCCCAATACAACGACCTGTATTTACCAGTCTATTATCCTCCATGAAAATCGGCGGCAATCCCCGAATTCTGATCCAGAAGTATTGGACTTGAAGTGATACCCAAAGAGGATCCTCCATGCCATCCGTAATCGCTACTGCCATCAATGATTTTTCAAAAGACCAAGGACAGCCCCACAACACCCATTTCAGATCTACCTCCCCCTTGAAGGAGAACAATAATCTCCGGCCACCATCTAATGAACAGGCCGTAATCCGGCTACGATCTGGTGGATCCGATTTGCGAATCCATAAGTTCTTCATCATACTGATCATAGCCTCCACTTTGTAGGGCTTAGGAGTCAACAACTTTGCAACCAGGAAGAATCTCTTAGGGCCGGCCTCCAACTCCTCTTGAGGTAGCACCACTTCCACCTCCGTATCCTTCAGCGCTAACTGTTTGATGAAATTACCGATAACCTCTTCCATTAAACCGAGAACCCGAGTGCAAACACACCAGCCACTGACGAGTGAGTGAATCCACCAGGACATAAAGCCACCCACTTATGCCGTAGTCACCGACACCACTTTATCCTTAGAGAAGACAAAGCAAACCCTTACTTTCGAAACAGAGAAGGGACCTAATCCATTTACCCAAGGGAGTGAAATTAAATTCTGATAGAATGTGTGGAAGTGCGTAGAAAAGAGAAGAGAAGCGAGAAGAAAAATAAAAAGAAGAGAGAAAGCAAAACAAAGTAAAAGAGAAAAGGAAAAAAGAGAGAGAAAAAAAAAATCTGAATCATGCTAACGTCATCATGACTTCAGCACATTCCATTTCCTTAGGGCTAGGTTCGGATCGGTCCGGTCCGAAAAAGTTGAAAACCGAGACCAAAACCGGCACTATCGGTTCGGTCCGGATCGGTCTTTTGAGCATGTTAAAACTGATGAGAAACCAACCCGAAAACAATCGAGCCGGTCTTTCGGTTTTTCGGGCCAAGAAACTTATTTTTCCATATTTCACTCATTTCAGTCTAATGGAGCCGGTCTAGGTAACTTGCTTCCAATTTTCATAATGCCAGATAAAAGCTATAAGCTAATGGAGCTGCACAAAACATCAGAAACTCTGCAAAACTGTGCTTACTGCACTTACTGCAGAATTGCTGATTCACACAGACATACTCAATCTTCTCATAGTGCTCCCATACCATCGAACGCTCCCTCGACCCTGTGGATGTACTCTTCCTCGGTCTCTTTTTAGGTTTTGGTGGCCGTGACGATGTCATCGTAGATGGAGTTCCAGCAGAAGATGGTGTACCAGTACTTGCAGTTGCAGCAACGATAGCATTCTCAGCAATTTCTGTGTCGGGATCAGACTTGGAATTGGAGTTTGAATTACTCGATTCCGAATTTGAATTGGGTTCGAAATGGCTTGAGGATTGGGATTGGTTTTGTGGTGTGTTTGCAGTGGATAAATCCATGGGTGATTGATCGACACTCAAGAGTCGAGAGTGAAGAAGAACTGAAGAAGTGAAGAACATAAGAAATGAAGTTGGGTGACCGTTTTCTCGAACTGCAGAGGACGGCTTGGAATGGGGTCTTTAGGTCGAAGACTGGAAATGAAATTGGGTGATTACCTGCAAGTGAGTTTAGGGTATCCTCTATAGACTCAGCTGATAACCAATTAAAATTAGACACGTAGACAAGTACAAAGAATCGGTCCGGATTGGGCCTAATCGGTCCCCCGAATATGAAAACTGAGCCCAACCCGAAGAACCCTTTAATCGGTTCGGTTTAGCCCGAATGGAGAAATTCAGCTATCAAACCCGACCTGAATGGTAGGCTTCGGTCCAGATCAAACCGGTTTCTCGGTCTATCGGGTGAAAACGCCCAGCCCTACATTTCCTTCTCCCTTCTTCCTCACATGCACATGCACAGCTTTCTTCTTTTTCTTCGTTTATATTTATTTTCTCTTTTTTCCTCTCTTCCTCTCTCTTATCGCGTGCACCTTATCTCTCCATTCTCTTCAATTGCACCACACACTCACATCCATATATATTAACTCACACCAGACCACCCTTAATTCCATTCTATCACCAACAGTGCCGCAATTAGCCTTGGGAGAGGGCTGCTGCCCTCTTCCCTCCTCCCCTTCCATTTTCACATTTTAGTTAGTTTTCTTTTGGGAATTTAAAGAATAACTCATCTAAGACTTCAAGGATTCATCATGGGCTTCAACCTCTACTAGATTCAAGATTTGGGTATTTGTGGGAGTTGTAATTTAAGGGTATGCATACTAGCTTTTTATCTAATTGTGACAATTCTTGTTTTCTCCTACACTTCTGTACTCTTTTATCTTCGAATTTTGTAATTTTGATGTCTATGATTATGGGTTGTGAGTAATTTCTTTGTTGGGGGTTAGGATTGTGTACCCTAACTCAAATTTGATGTAATGGATGCTTAATTTAATTTATATATTGAATTTGTTAATTATTGGATGCTTGTGTTTTGTGATAATTGATTAGAATGCATGCTTAGGAATTGTCAACTCTTGGGTTTGTGTTTTAATAAGTCTAGATTAAAATTCGGGGGATGACATCCTTAGATTTTAGAGCTAGAACCCCGATTTAATAATCGTGGGAAGTACAAGCATGGTTCACTACATGATTAGCTTGATCGTAATTATGGTGAGTTTGGTTGCCTAATTCCTCGATCTCTAGGCCTCTTGATGTGAATTAGTGACCATTGAACCGGCTCTAATTCATGCCAAGTAAGTTCCTACGGCCCTTGAACCGGAGTAGGAATACCATGAAAGGGAATTTCGACCCTTGAGTCTTGAAAAGCCTTGGGTAGGGCTTCTACCATCTTTGGTAAATTGCATATCAATTAAATTAGCATCTAGAGCATTGAATTAGGGTTAGGATTCACCCCAAGCTACCAATCCTCAATTTATCTCAATTTCTTACTTTGCATTACTTTATTTAATTTAGTTGTTATTTGAGTTTTCATTTAAATTATTGCAATCTAGTTTCTAGAAATTCAAATTACTATTTTTGGTGACAATTTCTATCTCGTTGTAAATAGTCATCACTAGGTCTTAGTTTTGATTAGGCTTCGGTGAAAACTAAAACCGAGTATTGCTAAGACTTGGTGTCTTAGAGTATCATTTTTATTTATTTTCTTTTTCTTTTTCTTTGTTTGCTAAGTGTCTTTATTTCCGATTACCCAAGGATTGTGGGTTAGCCACTAATCCCCGTGGTACGATAACTTTGGGCATAATATTTCCCTATCTTAACAATGATACGTACGCTTGCGTAAATGTGTATCAAGTCAATGGTTTTTTGCTTTGTTAGTAATTTGTACAATGAAATGATTCTAAAAGTGCCATGTGTGCCATTTTGTTAAAATTGATAATGCTAGTGTACATGCTGTAATTGATATCTGTTATTAATTGATGAGGACTTTGGGGTGAGCATCTGTTACCATTGATAACTCAATTTCTCTAGATATCATCACCATTTCAGGCCGGGTATCTGTAGCTAATAGGGAATAAGAAACACATTGCATTATTTAATTTGTTTGGGAATCTACTTTGCTGCATAATTTTGAAGAAGAAGAAGAAACTTTATTAACTAGATACGATTACAATCGTACAAGAGGGCATCCAGTATAAACTCTGGAGCAGTAGTAAACCATTCAAGATGGACATTTGAATCAAAACTATGACTAGCTAGACTATGAGCAACCATATTTGCTTGTCTAGGAGTAAAACTGATTACAATCTCCCCTATGACATTCACTAAACCTTTGATATTAGAAATCAAAGCAGCTAAATCAGAAAGATTCTCAGCCATGGAATTGATAGCCTGAATCGCATATAGACAATCACTCTTAATCACAGCCTGTGTAACATTCAAGGCCTGCAATAACTCTAGGCCATACTTGATAGCCACCAGTTCAGTATGCAATGGAGAGGTAACGAAAGCTGACCTGTAAGAGAACGCAGCAATGAAACCTTCATGGGCATTCCTTAACACTCCACCTGTACCGCCATACTGAACAGTTGGAAGGAAAGCCCCATCCACGTTTAACTTAAGCCTATCTTCCGTGGGTGCCATCCATTTCTTCCTACGAGGAGGATGACTTCGCACCAACAGTGCAGCATCCCTGTGGACTCGGGAATACTCCTCAAACTAGGCCATTGCAGAGGCCGCAACCCCCAACCCTGTTTGAGTCCGATCCCTCCACAGCTTCTCATTCTGATTCCTCCAGATACTCCACATCAGAACAAGAAGTTTATCAAAAAGCTCGGGAGGCATAGAAGTAGCTCTCTCCAGGAACCAGTCCTTCCAAGTGGCACATTAATTTACAGAAATCTAGTGTTGTGTTCAGTGGTAATGTTAGCCTTCAGATGCGAAATCAGTTGGCCGGAATCTTGGGTGTTGAATGTGTTAAGGAGCATGGGTTGTATCTAGTACTCCCTATCCATGTTGGACATAACAAGACAGCCATTTTTACTTATTTGAAGGAACAACTCACAAAAAAGCTCATCAGTTGGAGAGAAAAACTTCTGAGTATAGGAGGGAAGGAGTTGCTTATCAAGGTAGTTGCCCAGACTTTGCCAAATTATGTCATGAATTGTTATGCGTTACCGACATCACTCTGTGACGATCTTCAACAACTTTGCTGCCAATTCTTTTGGGGTAGTACAGATGATAAACGTAAAAATCCACTGGAGGTCTTGGGAGAGGATGTGCCTTCCAAAAGCTCAAGGAGGTCTGGGTTTCAAAAATCTTCATGCTCATAACCTGGCCATGTTGGCAAAGCAAGGATGGCGTTTACTCTCCCATCCTTCTACGCTTGTAGCCCAAGTATTCAAGGAGCTATACTATCCTCATGGTACTTTCCTCACTGCAGATATGGGGGAGCGACCATCGTACTCTTGGAGGAGTAATATGGAGGCTAGGCCTGTATTGCAGGCTGGATTAACCTAGCGGATTGGCAACGGGGCTTCTGTGGGTATATGGGATTCGGACTGGATTCCACAGGTTTCTCATCATTCCTTAGTCCGGCCTCCAGATACTGTCTTTGAGAGAGTTGCAGATTTGATTAACCAGTCTACATGGTCGTGGGATGAGGCTGCTGTACTAATGTGTTTTGAGCCTCAGGTGGCTACACAGGTTCTCTCCATCCCTCTTAGTAGACATCATGGTCAAGATCGAGTGGCGTGGAAATTGTACAAGAGAGGTTTCTTCTCAGTGAAGTCCGCTTATACGGTAGCTTGTGATCTTGTCATGGGCTACCAGTTCGCTTCAACTTCAGTTGGAGACCCGTATGGTCCGGTCTGGAGGGCTCTTTGGAAGGCAAAAGTCCCCAGTAAGGTTGTTATCTTTGGGTGGCGGGCAATGCAGAACCTTCTTCCTACTCGAGCTGCTCTGTCGACCAAAGGATATTCGGAGGATCTGCATTGTGTTGTCTGCTCCAATGCTATTGAATCGGTGGAACATTTGTTCTTCCAGTGTCCCTTCTCTACAGAGATCCTATACACTACTAGAATAATGTCATTAGACATCACCACTATTAAATCGGTCAGGATTGCACCTGATGTTAAAAATCATGTTACCATCAGTTTGTGAAGAAACCAATTTCTATTGTTATTATGGACATCAGTCACCAAAGAAACCGATGAGAAAAGTTTCGTACGAAAAATTTACAAAAACGCGGAGGGACTAAGTTGAAAAATTTGAGAAACGCGGGACTTAAAATTTCATTCCCCCCACACTTAGTTATTTTTCTCACATGACTTGCATTGACTTTGAGTCATTCCCATACCCTAACTCATTTTCACCCGACCTCCTCGTCTTCCTCCTCCGCCTCTGAGCTAGCCATCTTGGGCACCTCCATTCCCTTCAACTCTCTCAAGCTCGATTGTATGCACAATCAATCTCTCTCTCTCTCTCTCTCTCTTTCTCTCTCTCTCTCTCTCTCTCTCTCTCTCTCTCTCTTCACCGACGGCTACTTCCAGAGAGACCGCCAGTGAAGCGACCAGATTCTGATCAAGTCCCTACCATGGAGCAACTGGAAGGTAAGCGTTCGTAGATATAGATGATTCTCTCCGTGCGTACCCAGTGAGTTCATGATTTAGGGTTTTCAATTTGGGGCTTTTGTTTTCTTGTTTGTTTCAGCAGCTCAATTTGTTTAGTTTACCTATTCACTTTTCCCCCATTTGCAGTTTGCTTTCCCAATCTCTCTTCTTTCTTCCATTATTATGTTTATATTGGCATGAGAAAGAGAAGGAGAAGGAGATTAAGATTTTCATCATGGGTTCCTTGTCTGGAATCCTTCAACGCCCTCTAATCACCGCCACCGCTGTTGGCTTTGCTTCTTTTTCTTCCGACTTCTCCCTCATACTGCCCTCTCACAAATCCAACTCCAACGTCTCCTCCTCGGATTTATCTACTTCAACAACAACAACTTTGTCATCGGACATTTCGCTTTCTAAACTCGCAAACCTCTCCTTTGTCTCCAGAATTCAAGTACCTGTTCCCACCATTAACTTCCCAATTCCCAATTCCCACTGCAATTCCCTCTATTTGTCGGTTGCATCTTCCCCAGCTCTTCTTAAGCTCTATCACTCTGCACACTTGGCCAGAGCGCCCAACCCAACTCCATATAAACATGATACATCATCATCTGCTTCCGTCCCTGACGTCTCCTACAGATGGCATTTGCCTGAGCCAAATGCTCTTGATGTTTCCGGCACCTCTGATTGTTCATCTGCAAAGATGAGGACTGTGGTCGTTTTGCTGGATGGTTAGGAGCAAAGCAAAAGCATCTCAAGAGGTATGCCGACTGGAATACTTCCTAGGGCTTTCACATCATTACCTGTACTTTACCCATGGCTGACATTCTCAAATACCAGCCTGGTGGTAAAGTCGAACACCACATTGACCTGCTTGTCAGTCATTTGGCTAATTGGTTAGAAGAGGAGCAGGGAAAGAACCTGCTTTTTCATACTTTTAGCAACACCGGATGGTTAACGTGAGTGTATTCTTTCCCTTTCTCTCTCTTTTATGCATAAACTCTCAATATGATATGTTAACATCTCTGATTTGCCTGTCTAAGATTTTTTCTTCATTTGTTTGTTGGGTTTCATGTTACAGGTATGGTGTAATGTTGGAGAAGTTCCAGAAGCACGATCCTTCTGTAATGGGCAGGATTCGGGGCTGCATTGTGGATTCCGCACCTGTTGCAGCACCTGACCCGCAGGTAAATGATAATAGCACTTCTGCAGCTGGGAAAGAACACAGATTTTGTACTAATGCTTGCTAAAAACTGAAAGACCATATCTACAATCACATACTCAATGTTTTTTTTTCTTTTTCTTTTTGGTCCAAGTCACCATTGGTATCAAGATATGGATGATGTTTTACAGTATATAAATGCTATTAGTGGTGCAATACTATAATCGACTGCATGTGAAATTACTAGTAATGCAATACTTTAATTTGGTTAATCATATTCTGACAGCAGAAGTTAACACCAAGACCTTCCCCAATGTTGTTTTACAGAGCTGGTTAGCTTGAGTTTTCCTTGTTACTTCAGTGTTCCTTGTCATTAGTCTTAAAACTCCAGTACTTGTTAATCCCACCTCTTTCATTCCAGCTACTGTCCTTTATTTGTTGTCCGGTTTCTATTTCTATCTGGGGACTGGATGAGTTATCAGTTACCTTTTATGTTTCTTTTCCTGTTTTCAAACAGCTGTTTGAGTTTTTCATGGAAGTTATATGCTTTTTTAATTGTTTTTGGCTTCCCAGGTTTCTTTTGATGATTTCTGTTTAGCTGACCGTCTAATCAATCTAATTCTTGTCTTTGTGTAGGTCTGGGCTTCTGGTTTCTCTGCAGCCTTTCTGAAAAAGCATAGTGTAGCAACGAAA
The DNA here is from genome assembly GCF_002994745.2 of Rosa chinensis. Taxonomy (NCBI): domain Eukaryota; kingdom Viridiplantae; phylum Streptophyta; class Magnoliopsida; order Rosales; family Rosaceae; genus Rosa; species Rosa chinensis. Next base: position 32,844,298 of record NC_037091.1, on the reverse strand, counting down.
GGAACCACAGACGCTAGTGAGTCAGGGATGGATGCTTTGGTTGACAGCAAGGCAGTAGTGGCACCCAAACCTGCAGTAACTGAGGCAGCTTTGCTTTTAGTTTTGGAGAAGTTCTTTGAGGTGGTTTTGAATCTTCCTACAGTGAACAGGTACTCTATCTTGGTATTAGGCAGTCTAGTGTATTTTTGGATAGGAAACAGGTAGTCTATCTGGAAAAAGTTTTGGCTTTATTATTTGGGGGAAAATGAAATCAGATGCCTGATTAATTGGAGTGATAGTTAAGATGTTGTTCTCAAATTCCAAATATCGGTTCAGTACTCAAAGCCCTCTTTTAGGTATAAATACTCAACTTATTGATCTCTTCTTTTGCAGGAACCAGAATCTTTAACAGGTGCATATAGTTTCTAACATCATGTGCATATAGTTTTTAACATTTATTAGCACAATTATGACCAAAATCTTTCCATTTCAATCTGCAACTGTATAAAGATTAAAGAATCTAATCTTTAGTGTATATTTCGGGTACTGCAGAATGACGATGGTGGCTGGGGACTACACATCGAAGGTCACAGCACCATGTTCAGCACAGCTCTCAGCTATATTTGTATGCGTATTCTCGGAGAAGGACATGATGATGGGGGCCAAGACAATGCTTGTCCAAGAGCTAGAAAGTGGATTCTTGATCATGATGGTGTCACACACATGCCCTCTTGGGGAAAGACTTGGCTTTCGGTAAGGATACCAGTAATGCCAGGGCACCCAAATCTTTTAATTTGTTCACCAAAGGACGTTGATCAATACCTTATTTCAAATAAACTATGCTAATTTAGACAAAATTGGACTATTTGGTGACTGCCAGTATTCATTACACATATAAGTTATATTTTTATCCCGAGGAGGAGACTAGCTGCAATATGCTTAAAGCCTCAAATGCTGTGCTTATAATTGTACGAAAATAATTTCTTGTAGATACTTGGTTTGTTGATTGGTCTGGAAGCAACCCTATGCCCCCAGAGTTTTGGATTCTTCCTTCATTTCTTCCTATGCATCTAGGTAATTAATTCCCTCTGAAAGTAGTAAGTACTCTTTTTGTAAGTACGGTTTTTCTGTTTGCCTCTGAAGTTTACGGTTTTTCTGTCAAGACCAGCAGCTTTGGTTTGACCAGTAGCTCTGATTGATAACTTGATAAATTGGAGGTGTTTTTGTAATTGGAAGATTGTATTTTTAGTGATATACAGTGATTGATTTTTGTTATGTTTGCAGGAGCGGATCCAGGATTCAATTGTTGTCTAGGCTGATTAGAAGTGCATATTTTTTTTTTTGAGGTTTGAAACCCAGTGGGAGGCTCATCCTCACGCCTTTATTATTTTCAATCAAAACATACAACGGAGGGGACATAAAACCAAACCCCGTAAATTAAAAACTACAAGCATACATTTGTTGTAAAACAACAATAAATTAACTAAATCATACCCTCCGAGGCCCACTCACTTCAAACTCAGCAATCACAGAATCATTATCAAGGCTATCGGCAAATTCTTTTTCGATGTAGAGAACCATCAAATCATCAAAAAACTCATCTTCCATCTTATTTCGAAATTTATTTTTATCATCAAAGACATCAGTCATTCTGCATTTAGTCGGTAATTCTAACTAAAAATAGTTAAAATACAATCATCAATTCATCAAAGCCTCATAGGCTATCCACCAACTGACCGAGTCACCGAGAGTCCGAGACCGACCAGGTGACCATGATCAAGAATTCAAGATCCTCATTTCCTCAGTTCTTCAGTTCCTCACTCCTCAGCGGCTCAACTAACATGGAATCTCTGTCTCTCTATCTCTGTCTTTGTCTCTCTCCGCCACTGGTAGCACCGTAGCAAACAGAATCGGCGACGACGAGACTCGATCTGGGCCGACTGGGCGAGACTGCGAGAGGAGATATTATGACCGTCCCTCATTGATTGTCCACGGATTCCATTATCAAGAAGTGTATCCACAGCTTCTTGTACCAATTTCTCCTGACACATTACTAATTCTCCTGGCTGGGTATGGCCTGAAAGGTAGAAATATATATACGTAAGGGTTTTTAGCCCAAAATCTTGTCTAGGCTCAAGCCCATAGAGCCTTCCATGTCGGTCCGCCCCTGTATGTTTGTTTTGTCATGAATTGATCATTGATCATTGATTTTTGAATTTTGTAGTTGTGTAGATACTTTTCACGAAGAGAAGAGCAAACGTGAAAGAAGAAAAGAAAACAAAGCTTTGACTATGGAATTGTTGGTTGTGGCATATTCGTCCCTTGTATCCAAAATGGAGGAGATTATATATAGGTTGGTCATGCTGGAATTTTCAGCCACACAGAAGTATTCTCTTGCATCTAATTCAACTTATAATGTGGAAGAGGCTGGTGATCTGTAAGGCAGAAATGGAGGAATGTATAGACTTGATAATGGAAGAATTAGAGAGAGTTTGTAAGAGTTAGTGAAAAAGTTTGTGAACCAGCTTTTATGATATGTAAAATGATATCATATTCGGCAAACATTATAAGATTGTGATTACTACTCTTATCGCCTAAACCCGCAGCATCGCGCGGACGTACTTTCTAGTATGATGTCTAGATATAAAGTTGAAATCAGTTTTAACCATAAAAACTGATGTCTAGGAATACAGATACATCAGTTCCAAAATGAAAATCGATGTTACTGAAATATACATACATCGATTTTTTGTCGAAAACGATATGTTACTGAGCACCAGACATCAGTTCCAAAATGGAAATCGATGTTACTAAAATATACAGACATCGATTTTTTGTCGAAAACGATATGTTACTGAGTACCAGACATCGGTTCCAAAATGTCTGTAACAGTATCAGTCATCGATTCTTAAATCAATAACGATGTTAAAACGCAAACTTGTGTTGTGTAATCTATATTTCTTTAATCATTAAATACAATAAAATGTGGGTTTAACAATAGTAAAACATGTAAGTTTGTTATCATTTAAACCTATTTACATCGATTTATAATTAGGAACCGATGTCTACACGAATACTAGACATCGGCTAAAAACAGATGTCTGCATTTTCCAGATCTTTCTCATCACCCACAAAGACATCGGTTTGGTTTTTGTTTCTCATCGGTTTTTGGCCGATGTCTGGGGCCATAATTCTAGTAGTGTGCTAGGTGCTCCTTCGTTCCATCTTTAGTCTTCATCTGCTACTTTGCTGCATAATGGGGAATGATTGCGATTCTATATTGTAGATTGTTCGAAAGGGGAGTGGTTACACTTCATTTGCGCTTTTAATTACAAAGCAAGGGGATTTATGTGATTGTAAACATTTGGTGACAGAAAGAACCATGATTCAAGAACAGGTGTATGCTTGGCTTTTTTTATTTAGATTGCGGCTAGTGGCAGTAAATGATGTCATTGTTCTAAGCAAAGAATAAGGAACATTTAGGATTGCATATAAGAGGTGTGTACATATGGAAATTCATCTATGATATGCGCTGGTAAATATGGGATACAGCAATCAAACTTGGTAGTGCTAGTTGGTTTGATTTTCAAGGTCTGGTGTTCGACAATATCACTATTGCAGATTCTCATAGAGGGCTAGGATTCTAGATACGTGATGGAGATAAAATTTTCTCTAGCTTTTTTCAATTCTTGTTATGATCGTTACTTTTGCAGAAATATAATAAAATTAAAATCCCACTATTATAGTTCCAGCTTGGGTTCAACACTTCAAGTAATGTCATTTGTTACTTTGATAAGAAAATTTGTCCAATGAAGTACTCTGGACAGGAAATGTGATAGTCCAATAAATTTGTTCCTTTTCATAGTACTAAAATATTAAACCTGTGCAGGAAATGTGAGTGATGTTTCAAATATTAATATTAGTACAAGATATTGTGATCCGTCCTGGTGGGGAAGAGCAGAGCCTATATATGTCAAGCTCCAAACACAGGCTTCTTAGCTAGTGATTTGAGATTCATCAACTTGAATCTTTCTGTACGGATGTTAAGGTCAGATATTGCTGATTTTGGTTCTTGTTTGTGAAATTCGTAAGTTGAGACCTTTGAGTTGTGATTTCTGTTTGGTTTAGCTATAACCATCTTTATATGATTCATCCCGTGATCGAATTCTATCTTTCTGGCTCTTGTGTATATTTGGGGTCCTATAAAGAATAAGAGTGATGAATTATGCATGAAAGGAATGGGGCATAAGATATTTGGAATGGAGTCTAGATTTCCATGCTCTGCTATATGGTTAGTCTTTGTTTGTGCAAAACAAAAAATGGTCATTTTAAACTAGTCATGTTTGGGATACCATTTCGTAATTCTCATCTACTGTTTCAGATGTTCTTGTAAAACCTTATTTGCAGATTATTAATTACCTATGACGAAGACCTTTCAATGTTTACCCTTCGTATCATGACATATAACTCAAGTGAAGAGAATGTGCATAAGGAGATGGTCTAGGAAGACGAGAAATGGAGGTGATAAAAAATACAATTGCACAGATTCTAATGAATGCAACAACTTATTGTTTAGTTTGAAATTTTGAACATGTGTACAAGATAAAGATAATACATGAGAAAAATTTTTAATTTGGTACGGTTACATAATTAAAAAAAAAAACAAAATTATGTATTTTATAAGCATTTTTAAACATTTATGATCATTTTGGTAATTATACATAGCCACAGCATTTTTTACTTACAACTTACCAAACACTAAAAAATTTCTTTTCATTCTCATAGCACTTTTGAAACTGTTTACCAAACACTCATCTACTTCTTATCACAACAAAATCAAAAGTGCTTCTTCTCCCACCAAATTCAAAATTGCTTCTTCTTACAGCACAACAATCCCAAACTGAGCCTAAGAAGACCTGAAACCACGACCACAGATGGTGGTGCCGAAGGTGGACATTCAAGTCTACTACTCTGTACAATTATATAAAGACTAAAAATAGATACTAGTGGTCAATGCACAGCCAACAATTGTCCTGTACATACGTATAGATGTAATCTCGGTCTTAAAGCTTTAAAGTATGTACCCATCAAGCTGAAACATACTTGCATTGCATTCGAATAAGTACAATAAAAAGAGCAAGCCAGCTTTTGACTTCCATAAAAGCTTCATTCTACATTGTTTGGAAAACTTCAAAAAAAAAAAAAAAACAGTACTTATTTGATTATGTTACACTAGTCTAGACAGTGCACCATATCTATAACAAAACAAGCTACTGTTTTTCTACTGCACTGCCTAAGCATATATACTAAGAGCAAGTTCACCCATTGGGTCACCAGGTCATCCAATATTCATTGCTTTTTAGTGTTAATTTCACCCTCTGGGTCACGAGCACAGTGTATTTCGTGCCCTGGGTCACCCTGTACAGTGTTATGGGTCACCATGGTGACCTGCACAGTGTATTTCGTGCCCTGAGTCACGGGCACAGTGTATTTCATGACCCAGAGGAATGAAAATATACACTAAAAAGCAGTGAATAGTAGGTGACCCGGTGACCCAACGGGTGAACTTGCTCTAAGCATGACTAAAACTATCAGCCACATTCATATTTTCGTTGAGCCTGGCAGCTGCAGTAACAGAAGCCGCAACTTCACCTGGACTTATGGTAGTGTCCGTTTTGTTCCTCAACTTGGCACTCACCACTCCTTTGGCATGCTGCCTAGTTGCAGCCTTATCCGTGGGTGACTTGGCGGTCGCACCTGACAGCACATCAAATACCTTAGTCTTGTCTTGCTCCTTGTGAATCTAGCTTTCATCGTACTATTGTTTATAGGGGAAATTCAAGGTTGGGCAAAGAAATAAAAAAATCAAAGTAAAGCTTATCCTTTTTGGACAAGAAAAAAAAGTAAAGCTTATCCGATATAAAAAAAAAAATTACAGCTTAAAATCCCTATTACAACCTATATTATGATAGTTAAAGTTGAAAGTTTTAACACCAGTAGGAGGTAAGGCATGATTTCAACTTGTCAAACCAAATGTGTGTCCTAGATTTACCAAGGAGTCAACCACAAAATATTTCTTTCTCCATATATGTCGAAATTCAATATCCTTAACTAGGAAGCCATCATCTTAATATCATGAACAAGCATTCTAATGTGACATGGAGTTGTTATACTATTGTTGATACTGTCAATAAGTATCTTTGAATTACCCTCCACTTTTATTTTGGTAAGACCATGAAGAAGGGCAACATGGATTCAAGCTCGAAGAGCAAGTGCCTCTGAATTAATTAAGGACTATCCAATACTTCTTTGGTAACACTTCTCTTACATAAGAATGAAGAAGATGAAAACTGGAAAGAGAAAGTAGTAATATCGGGAATGATGATTATATCCCAGAACCTTCTACTCGAAACAAGTTTTAACCTCAAGTTAGAGTTGAGAAAAAGCTAGGTAGGTTTGTAGTCAATGTCAGTGGCATAGCTATAAATTTGGTTAAGGAATGTCAAATTTGTGTCGATGTTAGATTAAATAAAAAAACAAAAATTGAAGAGTGGTTTTAATTATGCTATACTAATCTACAAATTTAAACTCCTAGTAATGTATATGTAAGTACAAGATTTTGTACATGTTATTCGTTGGCATTCCCATACAAAGCTAGTGAAGTATATCATGACAATTCATCACTGAAAAAGCTGGAAAAGGGCCTAATACTGATCTCAATATATCATGACAATTCATCACTGAAGAAGCTGGAAAAGGGCCTAATACTGATCTCAAATACGTCACATATCAGATAAAAGATTGTGATTACATATTGTTTTGAAAAACCTTTCCATGTTTATCTCAATCGGTGTTTAATGTGATTGGAAAGAGGGGGAGTCTTTATCCTCTAAAAAAGGTTTTGAAAACTGCTTTACGATGTAGAGTTTTCTGATTGGGAATTTTAATTGTGCTGCATAGTCTGCACTACCTGTTTTACAAAACTCTCATTGTTTGTTTGATTGATTGATCATACTGCTTGTTCACTGCATTCATCACTTGCATATGTGATTGAGATCAGTGAGGCTTCAAGGCAAGACTGAATCTGAAAGCGTATCCAGATTTCTTCATCTATACAGATTGCTTCATAGTTATTTAGAATAGGTCTTTTACATTTGTGAGCAAGTTAGCATTGTTGCTAGTCAATGTGGTTGAGTTGAATACCACTACTTGTGATCTGTAACAACCTTGATTTATATTGGATTTGATTGTCATGTTGGCTACGTTAAAAGCCACGCAGTGAAGTGTCCTCAGTGGAGAGGTTTACACTGCTTCAGCAATTCTTGTGTTCTTTTATTTGTGTTGTTGCTTGTTTGAATAACTGTCATTACTCAAACTCTATCAATTTTGTTCCATCCGGTAATTATAATTGGCATCAGAGCGGGTTCTAAAGCTTTTTAGTAGATCTGAGGACATGATGGAACGTGAGTGTGACAGAGCTGCTGGTTTGATAAATTGTCCCCCATATTTTGATGGTGAAGATTACTCGCAATGGAAGATCATGATGAGGTTCAAACCTAAGAAAAAGGTACAAAACTTTGCTGTCTCTTCTGTTAAAATGAAAGATGTTGATGATAGTGATTCTGTGGATTTAGCTTTACTAACCAAAGAGTTTAAAAAATTTCTGAAAAATAAAAACTCTTTTGGTAGTACTTCAAAAAGTATATCTAAATTAAAAAAGGGGCAATTATCTGAAAAACATATTGACAAAAACCCCAAAGTCAATAATTTTGACAAAGAAAAAAACGTTGTTGAAAAACCTATACGTTATGAATGTGGTGGTATTGGTCATATCTCTTCTGATTGTGGAAATAGAAAATATAGCTCAAGAAATAACAAGGCTCTTAAGTCAACTTGGAGCGACAGTGAGGAAAATTCTCAAACTGAGAATGAAGAAGAGAATATTGCTTTCACCTCCTCACTTTATCATGAGGCATCTGACGGTTCCGACAGTAAGGGTAAGATTTTTGATGTATCAGATGATGAGACTAATGATAAGTGCAGGGAACTGTATAAAGCTTCAAGAGTGATGCTCAAAAGAAATCTTAAACTTGAGAACGAGATTGAGCAAATCAGAAAAGCAAAGATCAAGGCCGAGTTAAATCTTGAATCATGCAAAGAAAAATGGGAAGGTGAATGCTTTGCTTACACTGACAAAATTGATATTTTGCAGGAGAAGATGAATTCCCAAAATTGGGAGGTGGAGCATATTGAGTTGATTGACAGGATTAAAACCCTTCAGGTTGAAGTTAAAGCTCAATCAAATCTGAATATCTCACTAACCTCTAAAATTGAGAGTTTGTAGGTTAGCTTGAAGAGTCTCAAGAAAAGTTCAACAAGTTCTCAATAGGGTCAGATTTGGTTTCCAAAATGATTGGAATTGGAAAACCACACACCAACAAGAAAAGGTTGCGGCATGAAGGAGCAAAAACAAAAGGTGCAAAAATCAATCGTTCTAACTTTGTGAAAGGTGTGAGCTCAAGTGTGCACTCAAGCTCATCAAATGACCAAGAAACTCATCCCCCAACTCTTCCTCGAAAGCCTAAATTTGATTCAGCACCTCCACCTTATCAAAGGAGAACTCAGGTAAGTTTTGACAGTCACACCTATGTGCGTCAGTCCAGGTATGTTCATAACTCTAAAAGCTTCACTCGCACTTGTCATTATTATGGAAAATTGGGACACATAAGTCCTACGTGTAATATACTTCGCAGGGTCACTCAAAATTAAAGGAAAGCATCAAAAATAAGCTCAATTGCATCACTGCAAGCATAGCTGAAAGAGCATCTGAAGTTGATAAACAGGATTGCAGAGCGCATTGCAATCCCCAAAAAGTAGAATTTGAAGCAGAAGCAAATTTGGGTTAAAAAAGGTTCTAATAATGGTTTTTCTACTCATATGGATAATCTCAAATATGCTTGAGACTGAACACCAATTGGATGATTTGTTTGCTAAGCCCTTAGATACAGCTCAATTTGAATCACTTAGAGGCACCGTTGGTGGATGCTCTAAGTATTGATACTCTCACTTCGCTTGATCCATTTTGCATGCATTCATGTTGTATGTCTTCATGATAGTATAGGTGCATTTTCTTTACATTTATGCATTGTTAGGTTCAGTTTCTGGAAATTCAGGATTGAAATGGTGGTTTGTATTCCCGAGTGTCTGACAGATTATTTTGAACTTAGATTGACAAGGGCCGTACTCTTTTACTTAAATCTGTGTGCAATGAGGTGCCTAGCACGTTTTGAATTTGCTCTTGCGTCACTCTGTAATTGTGAGCTTGAACAACATATTCTCTATCACCTTGAATCCTCACATGCACACATACTCTAAGTGGTGGTAAGTCATATTTGTTGGTTGGCCTGTTCTCAATACTCTTGTACTGAATTTTTCCGTATTTTTGCTGCTCCTTTAAAAAAAAATGAATGATTTATGGAGCATGGCCAGGCTATTCCCAAAGTAAACAAGCCTTGGTCGTGACGAACGATATGAGGATTGGGAAGAAACGGGAATGGTTTGGTCACCCCGGTGGATTGTGAAACTATTGACTCGAGTAGATGTGTTCTTTGGGATGTCCTTGTTACATCTAGTACCCTAAAGTCATCTGACTTGGGAGCTGCTAGCATAATACTCGTTACATAGGTCGTAGTCTTCTTGAGAAAAAATGTTACTTTATGTGAAAGGCAAAAAGAAAAAAAAATTCAAAATCATGCCCACACGGTGTTATAAGGGGAATAAAGATTATGTGCTTCAAATTGGTTCGTATGTGAGTTTTGCCTTTCAGGTTTCCACAAATATTACACACCCCATCTTGAGATATGTTCACTCTTCACAACAAGAGGTATAGAATACTCGATCACCCTCTATCTTACCTTGTGATTGTCGGAATCAATTCACTCATGTGAACTTATTTTGTTGCACTTTTATTTTATGGTTAAGTGGTATTGCTCTTGTTGGAAAAGCTATGCGAATTAAATCTGTTCTTAGCATTTGGATACAACCCGCTCATTGTGTGTTTGCATTTCATTCTTGCATCTCTCATCACATGATCACACTTAGGGGGAGTATTGATACTTGGACTATCTTCCTCTGATTGATTCTTCTTGGGCTGGTGTCTATTGCGCAACATCTACTGGTGATCCTCCTTCTACATAGCTTCCGCTACATAAGTTGCATTTATCATAAAAATGTCAATGTTGCATCGCTTTTTTGTGTTCCGTGATGATATCATATTTCTGATATACTCTTTAATGGCGTTGGAAGATCCAAATTCCAAGTTCTAATGAGTCTGCAGTCTCCAGTTGAGTACAGAAAGGTCAGGGCAGAAAACCAGAAAACTGGGCAGCTGAGCCACATAAAGTGCAAAACAAGGGATACTTCGTGGGGTCCAAATGAGACAAGCCTTATATGGATTTGAAGCCCCAGATGTCTACTTCATTCTTACCAAAGGGTTTCTGAATGTGACCCCTGTAGCTTCCGGTATTCAGGTTTGAATGGACAAAGGACATTCTGTCAGCATTCTGACAGTTTTCTGTAATTTTTTGCTAACTTTGCAGGTCTCTAGTTTTCCCATCCCTTGGACTTAGAATTCGCGCCACATATGCACAGAAAGCCCTGAATATGAACTTTCATCGCCAAGTAGGATCTTTGGATTCCGATTCTTAATGGATGAGCTATAAGCCTCGGAAGTAGGACTGCTGCAAGGTTTTAGCTGAAATCAGTTTGTGACAAGTGATGTTTCCTATTGTCTTTGAGCATTATTGGAGTACCTTTGGAGCATGTTTGGCATGGAGCTTATGTTAGGAAGTCAAGGCTTAATTAGCCTTGAGGTTGGTGTCTTTAGTTTGTCTCCAAAGGTCGTGTGCATTGGGAGGTCTACAAGAGGGAGCATTCTCTACTTTTCTTAACTATACTTGTTTGTGTTGTTTTCTTTTCTCTCTCTCTTTCTATACTTAAATCTTTTCATTACATGTGATTATTTGTCAAACATTGAGGACAATATTTGGTTTAGTGTGGGGGGGGAAGACAATTGAAACTTTTTGCTATTTTTAGGTTGTTAGTTTTGTGTTTTCGATATATCAAAAAAAAAAAAAACGATATTCAATTTTGGAACAAAAATAAGTCTATGGAAGGGCTGTCTTCGAATTCTGTTGTTGTGTGCTTCATAAGCTAGTTCGTTATCTTCCTCTATCTACTTGACAATGAATTCATGGATGGTTCTTGCAAGCTCTGGAGTTGGCTGCTGCATTAAATTTTGGAAAATTGGGAAGGCCATGCACATAGAGATTGATAGAAGTGGGAAGATACCAATGTTGAGGTTCTGAGTCCTATGCAGGGAATAAGACAAAGGAATATGATGATATCAGAATGAAATATTTGAAGTATGTGCTTTTGTTCCTTGTTGCATGTTCCTCTATTTATTCACTCAAGTACGAGCAGCACAAGAGCTGGTATTCTTGGGTTCATTCACAAGCTGTGTCTACATGTTCAGTTTTATTATGTTGCCTATGTCATTCCTAGACAAAAAGGGGGAGAATATTGGTGAATTTGATCAACTTGTGCTTTGATTGTTTAAATCTTTTGATATTGATCTTGAAATTGCGTTGACATTCCTATGCCTTATCTTTAACTTGCTTTTTACAATGTGTGTGTGATAAGTGTTACAGGAATTGCAGGCTTCTTCCCAAGTGAGGATCCTCAAGTACTTGTTGAGGGGGAGTTTGCATTAATTAGATGTGTTTTGTATAGGAATGCCAAAGGGGGAGATTGTAAGTACAAGATTTTGTACATGTTATTTGTTGGCATTCCCATACTAAGCTAGTGAAGTATATCATGACAATTCATCACTGAAAAAGCTGGAAAATGGCCTAATACTGATCTCAATATATCATAACAATTCATCACTGAAGAAGCTAGAAAAGGGCCTAATACTGATCTCAAATACGTTACAGGTAAATGCATCTCATGAGTCAGCATATGCTTTGGGATTGCAACACAGGTTGCAATCCTTGAGTCAGTCCTAGGTTTTAGGAAGTTTGTTTTTGGAAAGTATCTTTCTATTCTTAAATTTTATTATGCAAAGATATTTTTCACCAATTAAAATCGTCCCATTGAAGACCTAATTGATTTAGGTCTGTTTATTTTAATTGGCAATCTTTTTTTAAAAAGATTTTTCCTAATAGGAATCAATTAGGGTTAGACGCATTGATTGTGCACGATTCTTTTTCCTCCATATAATTCTGAAAATGTGGTCTAGGTTTAGAGAGCTTTTAGTTTGCATATCATATCAATTTGCATGTGATTGATGCATATATTATGGGTCTAAACTCTCCAATTCAAATAGTGTTTAAGGAAAGGAGTTTAGGAAATCTTATCTGCATTTAGAATTTTTTTGAATACATATCAGATAAAAGATTGTGATTACATATTGTTTTGAAAAGCCTTTCCATGTTTATCTCAATCGGTGTTTAATGTGATTGGAAAGAGGGGGAGTCTTTATCCTCTATAAAAGGTTTTGAAAACTGCTTTACGATGTAGAGTTTTCTGATTGAGAATTTTAATTGTGCTGCATAGTCTGCACTACCTGTTTTACAAAACTCTCATTGTTTGTTTGATTGATTGATCATACTACTTGTTCACTGCATTCATCACTTGCATATGTGATTGAGATCAGTGAGGCTTCAAGGCAAGACTGAATCTGAAAGCGTGTCCAGATTTCTTCATATATACAGATTGCGTCATAGTTGTTTAGAATAGGTCTTTTACAGTTGTGAGCAAGTTAGCATTGTTGCTAGTCAATGTGGTTGAGTTGAATACCACTACTTGTGATCTGTAACAACCTTGATTTATATTGGATTTGACTCTCGTGTTGGCTACGTTAAAAGCCATGCAGTGAAGTTTCCTCAGTGGAGAGGTTTACACTGCGTCAGCAATTCTTGTGTTCTTTTATTTGTGTTGTTGCTTGTTTGAATAACTGTCATTACTCAAACTCTCAATTTTGTTCCATCCGGTAATTACAGTATAGAAAGAAAACTTTAGTTGCCCTAATTTTCATTGATTTTAGTGATGGGGATGATGCCAATCCAATCGAACTTGTGACCTGCTTCATGCTTCACACAGAACAAATAAATAGGAAAAACAAATATGCAGATTGTCCAAGTCATAAAGAGAAAGAGAAAAGGAGGGAATAACTAAGGGGCCGTGACCATTTACCCAATTTTGCTCTAAAAATTGTCCACTTACTCCACCAAGAGTTTTTTAACCCCATTTACCCAATCTAACATTCATTGACAGAATTGCCCTCATTAACTACTCCCCTCAGACCACCAAGCAAACCCGAGCCTTAGCCAGCCCAGACTCTTCTCTCCAAAATTTCAGACTTGCCTCAGCTCACCTCCCTCCTACGTTCTTCGATCGAGACCCGGAGCTCTTCTCCATCCTCCTCTCGCTTCTCAGAACCGGAAATCTGCCATCAAAAGGCCAAATCTTTGAACCTCTAAGACCTAATGAGTGGCTGGGTAGATCGATATCTGGAGGAGCACTGGTGTCCGGCAGCGACGCTTGCAGAGGCGCTGGGCAGAGCATGCTAGGCACCGGGGGCGAGGGTTGGGCAGCGAGGTGGCGGGTGGGCTGCTACGTCGTCGCCGATCTGAGTGCTGTGACGATGCAGGGCTGACGAATTCGATCTGGGTGCGGCAACGGTGCAGAGGAGTCGTCGTGAGGTCGAGATCAGGTCTCTGGTCCTGCTGTTGGGTGCAGAGATCAATTTCACTTGGCTGGGTGCGGTGAGGCCGGCGGCCAAAACAATTTTTTTTTTTTTTGGACGGAGGCGGAAAAGAAGAAATATTTTTCCTTCTTTGGGTTTTTTTTTTTTTTTTTTGACGGAAAGAAACTAGAAACCAAGAGTTTTTTTTCTTGGCTATTGGCTGGTCTGATGAGTATTGGGGGGCAATAATATGATTACTGGGGGGCAATAATATGATCAATTGTGCATGTAGTGTATTCATTTTGGTTTTGGGAGTTTATACAATTCACTGGACAGAAATAATATGATTATTGGAGGCAATAATATGATTTTTGGGAGGCAATAATAAGAGTATTGGGGTGCAATAATATGATTACTGGGGGGCAATAATATGATCAATTGTGCATGTAGTGTATTCATTTTGGTTTTGGGAGTTTATACAATTCACTGGACGGAAATAATATGATTATTGGAGGCAATAATATGATTTTTGGGAGGCAATAATAAGAGTATTGGGGTGCAATAATATGATTATTGGGGGGGGGCAATAATAGCCGGATTCCGGATTCCGGTCATCGGTTGCAGGATTCCGGTTAATGGTGGCCGGATTCCGGTTACGGGTCGCTGGAGTCGGTTGTCGGCCATTGGTCACCGGAGTCCGTCAAGGTGGAGGATGACTTCTCCCTCTAAGTGAGAAAGAAGGAGAGGGCAAAAAAGTCCCAAAAATTAATAAAAAAGAATTAATTGGGTAAATGGGAAATAATCCCTTAGAGTGTTTTGGGTAAACGGGGTTAAAAAACAGTTAGTGGAGCAAGTAGGCAATTTTTAAGCAGAAATTGGGTAAATGATCATTTCCCCTAATATATACAAGAAAAACAAATTGATGTTTTCCGCTGCATACTCTCGTTTTAATGATTAAAAGGTTAATTGTAGCTTTATTTTATTTCAAAAGGGGCAAAATGATTAAGTTCTTATAGATATATATATCTCATATAAAAATCTCCTCAAAAAAAAAATCTCATATAAAAATTAGAAAAACATAACATAAATAATCAAATTGGGTAAATGGTAAAGAGCCCTTCAAAGAATTGAGCAGGGTTAAGTGACCCTCCTAGCAATAAGCTAGCTACGCCCATGGCCAATGTAGTTTTTCTTTCTTTGTTTTCTTACAAAGAAATTGAGATTTTATTAATCTTAAACAGGCAAATAATTAAGAATAAATCAATACCGTTAAATCGTACAATGAAGCTCACTTAAACAAGAAGCTTATAAAACCATACCTATTCTTCTCACACAAAGTTAAATTAATTAAGGAGTCTTTCGCCATATTTTTTGTGAAGTAAATGGTGTGGCCAGTACGTTGCACACCTTGCTTGGGGTAATCTTGATAATTTTTGGGTAGATAAGGCGCCTGTTATTATTCATGATATTTTTTTATAAGGATCAATGTAATGTTTTAATGGGTTCAGGCTGTATGTGCCCTCACTGTACTCTTTATCATTCTATAATACACTCAGATGTAGCAATAAGGCTCCCAGCTAGACTGGGTCCTCTGCCCATTTTTATAAAATTAAAAAAAATTAAAAAAAAAGGAGTCTTTTGTCAATAAACATAGTTGTGGTTCTTAATTAAAAAACTTATTAGACTATAATTAATTAGCTCAGGATACCGTGATTAATTGAACAAATTTTAGGGTAGCACTGTTTATGATGCTAAAAATAAAGTAGATCAGGCCACAGACCAAACATATGGCATAACATACATTCAAGCAATAAAACTTGCAGTACAACAAAGTAGAGAAAGACGGTGGTCTCTTCTCTACCATAAGTTTATATATAATTGGTAGCCACAATAAGACGAGAGAAACATGAGTAGAGTTCAATATAAGAACTAATTACATCTTTTGTCTACGATGAATACCAAAGCAGACACGAATGGACATATTAACATCATAGATAAAACGACACCCTAGTTACTACAACTGCATAAATGAAGGGATGCAGCTTATTGTTATGAAAATGTATTGATTAATCGTCTGCTTCACATCAATTTGCATTACCATTTAGAGAACTCCACTGTAGTGCCGTGGAGGTGGAGTCGGAAACCTCCAAAGCGTTGCCTGCACAATAAAGCACGTAGGAAACTAAGAAGACTCTTTCCCATGTGGCAACAAAAACTTTCTCCCTTTCGAAAAAACAACGACTTTCTCTTAATTAATAATAGTATGGCTGTGTGATGATGGATACACTAATAAAGTCCATTATATCGCCATCTGATGTACAACGCTGAATTGAACAAGCAACTCATTTTATTTTTTTATTTATTTATTTATTATTTTTTTTTTTTAAGGAAGCGGAAATAGGACTAACTCCACGTCCTACCCTGAAATTTTATTAAGAAAAATAATAAGGTTACAAATGAGCTGGCGGACCAAACCAAACCAAGCTCAAGAGAAAGAGAACAAAAGCAAAAGGAGGCGGGGGACTAGGCCAAGACCGCATCCGATACAAACAAAGTAATAAGTAAGACAAAAATTAATAGGCAATACAAATTGGGGCTCAAACCAAGAGCCCAAACAAAGTAACTAAGAAAACCGATAACTAGTACGCGAAGAGTAATCATGACCAAACTCAGAAGTAATAATGGACGGGAGGGCAATCCACCATACCGCTCCGTCATGCAAAGCACCATAATTAGCCAGCTTGTCTGCTACTTTGTTCCCTTCCCTAAAGATGTGTGATATATGGAAAGTCATTTGCCGAGACCTGAGTACACAATTAAACCAACGAGTTCTGAGCCTCCAAGGAATAAGGTTGGGGTTTTTGAAATATGTAAGTACTAGGGTGGAGTCCGTCTCCAACCAGATATGGGTCCAACGACGAACCCAAGCTACCTGAATAGCCTCAATGACAGCCAAAATCTCTGCATCAATGGCACTAGGAACCTCAGCTCTTGCTGCAAAGGCCCCAACAAAATTTCCCTCGGCATCACGAAAAATCCCTCCAAACCCAGCCATATTAGAGCCTCTAAAGGTTCCATCAGTATTCACTTTTAACCAGTGGTCAGGCGACGGCTGCCAAGTTACAGGCTTGAAGCTAGGGGCTCTACACAATAGTGGTGAAAGGCCTAGTAGGTTGAAGATTGGAATGGTACTAACAGAATGTGGGTAAGCTTTGAAAACCAGCTGCGCAGAATCCTTCAGACAGAGAAGAAAGCGTTGGGAGAAGCGTCCAATGCAAAAGGTTCTGCAACTATTCCTAAGGCTGTTGCGCTCAGTCCAAGTTAACCAAAGCAAATTACAAACTGCCATCCTCCACAAAAGCTTTGACGCTGCAGATAAGCTATTTAGGAGGTCTGAGGCAAATAAATCTGCCAAGTGTATAACTTGCCTGGGAGGAAAACAGAAAAGAGCAAAAAGCCAAACCCAAACTTTTTGCATGACAGTACATTCCATAAATAAGTGAACAGATGATTCAGAACTTTTCAAGCAAAGAGAGCATTGAGAACAGAGATGCACACCAATTTTTTGCAGAAAATTGTCAGTTTGAAATCTTCCTTGAAAAGCTTGCCATGCAACCAGACTCTTTCTGGGCTGAATAGCTTTATGCCATATTAGTGTACCCCAGTTTACAACCGCGCCAGGAGGAGCTAGAGAAGCATAAGCCTCTTTTGCATTCAATGACCCTGAAGCAGTACTAGACCAAATTGCCGTATCTGACATTGCCTCCATAGGAAACTCAATACCAAGAATTTGATTAGCCACATCCGGGAAAGTAGAGGAAAAGAGAGGTGGTAAAACCCACTGCTTATCAAAGATAAATTTACTTACTTGATCCTGGAGAAATGGAGCCAATTCTGGCTCAATAGCATACATTGTATTAAGTGGAATGCCTAACCAGTTGTCCTTCCAGAAGGAGACACTTTCACCATCACCAATTATCCAGCGCACATTGGAAAGAATAGATGGCCATAGTTTCTTCAAGCCAGTCCAAACAGAGGTTTTTTTATAGTAAGAGCACGGACGCAAGCCTGATCTCAAGAACCTTGCTTGAAGAAAGCTAGCAGAAGGAGAGATTCCCATCACTACTTCCCAACCACGTTTTAATAAAAGAGATTTATTCAAGTGGAACAGATTTTTCAACCCTAGGCCTCCCTGGTCTTTAGGAGTGCAGCAAAGCGACCAAGCAATAAGGTTTGAACCTGTTTTCAACGGGTCACCAGTCCAGAAGAAATTTCGTGTCCAGCTTTGGACTTTAAGGAGCAAGGATCTTGGCCACTCATACACCTGAAAGCAGTAAATTAATAAACTTTGGATTGTTGCAGATATAAGTTGCAGTCTGGCTGCTTGAGAGAGCTCAACTCATTAGAATAACGAAGAAATGATGGCTTACTTTCAACTTTGTGCAAGTTGAAGGAAGGTAGATTATTTCATGAGGCATTAATATTTATATACAGATTGCAATTACAGCACACATACAAAATCGTAACACCCCTCTCGAATAACGTCCGTTGGTTGAAACCAACATATAATAGAATAATTGGGATTAGAAAAGCTTACCATCTGGATCAAAGAAAAAGACCTGGTCGATCTTCTTACTGCCATTTGGATTAAATTGAACTGGCCTATGAGCAATCTGAATTCCCTTTTCCTGCACAACCATATTCCGACTCAGATGACTCCCATCTAGCTAAGAGAGGAAGAAAGATTAGATAATAGAAACGAAATGCCACAGCTCTGAACCCTGGTTGATCTAGAGGAGAGGCAAGTAAGGTCTTTGTCCCCTCTAACTGATATAGTAATCTAAGCTTCATAATCAAAACTGGTAATGATTGGAGAGGCCAAAATTCTCATAAATACAGCTGCAAGGTCCATATTTTCCCATAAAGAATCTATGTTCTCATTTCTCAACAATAACAAGGCCCCAACCTATTTAAAACTCTTTCTGATTCCAATGTTCTTTTCTAGACCAAACTAAAAAAAGAAAAATAAAAGAAAGAGACCTGTGATATGATGCTCCTCCTATAGACAAAAAAGGAAACGGAATGTTTTTCCACATTACTCATTCTAGCAAATAACTAGGCAAGAAAGGGAGATATAAACGTTGACTTTCTATTAGGTGATGCATGAGGTCTAGCAATATACCACTTTCTCATCTTGTTAAGAAAGGTTCAAATAGTAGTAATAAGATCAAATGAACTCAAAACCACACAGAATCCAAAAGGGTAATCTGAAAAAAAACAGAATCATACCTCGAGTGTTTGCACAAAGGTTTCGAAATTGGAGACAGAGAAGCACATATGGTGGCCTCTGGGAATACGAGCTGGGTCGGCTCCCGGTGATGTGTCGTTCCTCTGGTTAGGTGGGTAACTTGGGTTGGACTCAATAAGGTGTATAGTAAAACCTGAGGGTAAACTCAGCCATATTACCTTGAGTGGCCCAATCTTTGGGCTCTCTACCTCCTCGAATCCAAATGTCTATCAAATATAATTTCAGTTCTATTTAATTTGATGAAGGAATTACAAATTAGCTTGCTGAAAGTAAGTAAAATGAAATAAGAAATTTGAAGCTTGAAGCTTGAAGAACCTCTATGTAGAAATCGGCGAGGCGCCTAATGTCGTTGGATTGTCTGGCAATGTGATCCAGAGTTACTCGTGCTACCATTGCTGCCATTTCTCCTTTTTCGTATGCTTTTTGGAGGCAGTGACCTGGTTGTTAAATATTTGCTTTGTGATTCGAGAATCAAAGCTAACAGTCACCATGCTAGGAACTGATATTCGGAAATCAAAGCTAACAGTCTCACCCAAAATAACAGTTTGTTAGTTTTAATTTTTAAATACTCAAAGATAACAGTTTCTTAATTATTTAAAAATGGCTGGCACATGTTCCTGCACCTTGTGGCACTTAAAATGACTTGTTGCCCCTCAGTACACTTCTCTCCGTGTTTTAAATGAGTTGTGACCTGTTAGTAAATTATAATTTCAACATTATTAAGGTCATGAGTTCGATTCGCATTTACATCGTTAGCTAGCTAGCTAGGTTGAGTTTCCAGCAAATGTCCAGATTCTCCTCTTGCACATTTCCCTCCATCACTACTACCCACTGAACCCGATGACACAGCCTTTAATTCAGCAGCTAGCCAGCAGCTTGATTTCACAGTGAACCTTCAATCAGAATTAAAATGCCGCACAATTTATATGTTCTTCTCTGTCAAGCTAATCTTTATTTAATTTTAAAAGTGCAGAGGAGGTTTACTGTGCTGATGAACATTAACTCCCTTATGAATAATGTGCTTCCCAGTTTGCCCCTTTAGATAGCTATAAAATTTTGGTTCCAGAACAACAGGCCAATCATATGCTCTTATGCTCTGTCCTGCAATTATCATTCAGGATTTCCTAAAGATCCTTTTACAAGATTTTTCAAGATTTTGACCCAAGTTTTTTTTTTTTTTTTTTTTTTTTTTTTTTTTTTGACGAGTAATTCACCCAAGTTGGTGATGGCATCTCAACGCAAGAAAGCATATTATAAATCCTTCTTTTTTTTTGACAAAGTAATTATATGGATTTCATTAATACGGTAAGGTCAGAATGACTATTACATATCATTCCGCTACCATGTACAGATAGTCAAGAAGTTGTAATGTAAAAACACACCACAATGATACATAGTCTAGATCATTCATTCAAAAAAGTCATGCTCACTTATTCTAGTGAGCCTATGTACTATGAAGCAAAGCATAGTAATAGGCAACATACCCTAAAGGCTACATCTTTTCCTTGCCCTTGGAGCTAGGGCTAGTCGGCTTTTCCGAGTGGAGATAGGAAAGCACATCTTCAGCAGAGACCTGTTTCTTTGACTTGGGAGGATTCTTGTTTCGGGACCCTAATGGCCGTCCTCGTTTCTTTTTGAAAGTGGAGTCATGGGAAACATCTCCCCTAGGCATCATGACTTGCGCAGGAACCAACATTCCACCTGGTGTTCCTACTAGTCCCAATGATTTGGCAGAAAGCTTGATTGAGGCAGCAGGCATCTTCATCTTCTTTGTTGGTGCGGGTAAACCGTTGTGGCCAACTACAAGCTGCCCTAGTGTGAGCTTTAGTTTCTTAGGAGAGGCAAAGGGAGAGCCAGGCCTTCCTTGCTTCAAGGGAGACTGTTCTGCACTAGGTACTAATGCAAGCTGCTTGTTGGCTGCCTCTGAGGTTTGCAGATTGGCATGACGGAGAACCAGAGGTTTGCGCAGAGCTAAACAGACTTCGTGCCACAGGAGGCAGAATGGGCATTTGGATGCCTTGAAAACGAAATGCACCTCCATTGAAAGTGCAATACGCAAAACCTGCAAAAGAACTAGGCAACTCCACCTTGTTTTCAACCCATTTTGGGTCCAAGCTCGGTTGAGCGTTCTTACCTACGTACAAGCATGCCCCATTCTCATGAAAGATAAGACTGCAATCTCAACAACGACCAAGCAAATTTTCAAAATAAAACGAGATTTCCTCAATAACCCCCGATGCGAGCTATAGGGTTTTTGTCAAGAAGAAGGGTTTGGCAATATGATGTGCCACATGAACCCTAATGTTACCCGTGGCCTTGAACAATTTCTCATCCCACTCTAGGAACCTGCCTGCAATCGAAGCAACATTCACAATTGTATTCTTTACCTCTAAGGCTAGCAGTATGTTATGTAGCTTCACCCAAAAAACAAATCATGCATCTGAATTGCAGTGGGGGATTGCAATCCATCATACTCATGGATGATGACTGGTGCACGCTGAAAATACCAAGGCCTGCCTCGCAGGACCTTGTTCCTGTCCTTGCGCAGATCAAAAGATATCACAAAGCGCAGAACCTGGACCTTGAAAGCAGCGTTGAGAACCCAAATAAGCTTGAAATGGCGCTGCAAATCCGGTGTAGTAAACGGCTTTGGCATGAGAGGTCAAGCCAGGAGGTATGCCTGAGAACCTCGCCTGGTATCTGCTCCTGGCATCTTGGAGATATCCACCACATCGTCGCCTAGGAGAGCCAACGACGATGCAAAACTTGCTGCAACATCATCGATCGTTGCCATGGAGAGAGGGATCGAGAAGCAAATCTGAGAGTTCTAGGGTTTTGGGGCGTCAGAGCAGCGCCTAGGGTTTTTTTTTTTTGCATATTATAAATCCTTGGATTCTATTGGTACACCAGAAATGTTAATTTAGTATTATCCTATATATGGATTATTCTATATTTATTGCTGCTCATTTTGATTCCATCACTTTTTCTTAAGTTCTCTGTGAGGCTGATTTCTTGGCGGATGCGGTAACTTCAATTGGCCATAAGCTCTCTTCCCCGAAGATTTGGTTTGGAGGTGTTCCTAGTGATACCTCCTTCGGTTTTAATTTTGATTTGCTTAACTTTGGCCGCGCTAGAGCATTTGCGTTGTAATTTCCTTTTCTGTTCGGGAAAAAAAAAATACTTGGTTGAGTGGCTTACAATGGAACTTCCATGTCTAGCGTTCGAGTTCTAACTCCCACCAGTTTCTGGCCAGCAGGTTTGTGAGGCTTTCGAGTTCGTGCGCTTATAGTAGGGGACTAGTCTGGCTTTGTTGGAATACCCTTGTGGACCTCAATCCAAATACTGACTGGGTGAGTGTGTTACTAACTCGCTAACGTAACCAAGGTGACTTGCTACCCCATCCCTTATCAAAAAAAAAAAAAATTCATTTTGATCGAAGTTTTGTTCGCACGCTCAAAAGAAGAGACTAAACTAAAAGAGAAATTGAAAATATATACACAGACACAGAAGTGCTTCCATATTTTTGGAATGATAGATAATTTAAACATTGGCACTTTGTTGTTTTGCTTTGTATTTGTGTGCATGATCTTATAACTAGGTAGAGTATCAAAGTGATTAGCTGTATCTTTATGCGTCTATTACCTAGTTGAGTTGAGAGTGAGTGATTGTACATGCACTCCTTCTAAACCCTCATAGTATAGGCATCCGCGTACATATGACAAAATATATATATATATATAGGCCCGATCAGGAGCGGACGTCCGCACTTTCGCTAAAGTGCGGACGTCGATGCAGCAGGCAGCTTCCAGGCGGCGGCAGTGGCGCAGGGCTGGCCGGAGGGAGGCCTGAGGCGTCCCAAACCTCTTCTGGGCGGCGTTCGAGGTTGGAGGAGGTCGGGCTTGCCGGTTTCTGGGCAGCCACCTCACCTGCAGTTGCAGGTTTTGTGCAGCACAGCAGAACCGTCGCCGGCGACTCCAACGGACGGCAGAACCCTCCACACGACCCCCAGCGTCCCTCCGGCAAGCCGCGCCGCGCCGTCGCAGCTTGATCGAGGCCGGAGGAGTGACGTCCGCACTTTTTCTGGGTTGCGGACGTCGGCTCTCGAACGGCTCCGTGTGTGTGTGTATGTTTGTGTGTGTGTGTGTATCTGAATGACCTACTTGGAAATGGATTTGCTGTTATTACTATATGGCTCCAAGCCTCCAAGTCACCGTGTAGGTATTTTCTTATTTCTGTTTTATAGAGCATAATTTCAAATCAATAGCATCAACTCATTTTTACATGAGCCAATCATACTAGCCCGGACTAACATTTGTATGGTGGTGCAGGACCATATAATAACTTTTCCGCTTTAAGATTTGTCGTGAGTGAGACTTACCTGAGGTTTAAGCCAACCAACTAGCGTCATTTGAATAAAATGTAGTCATTAGGAGACTCTAACAGGTTTAACCAATTAGATCATGAGACATGGAGAATGCAATACCTTAATGTTCACTTCAGATAAACAAATCCTGTCATTGACTGATGCATCTATAACCATGTAAGGACCAATTAGTAGTATAATATAACACATGCAGAGGCACATCTGAACTCAGGTCCTCGGCTTGTCTTGACAATACTTGGTTTGGTTTCTAATGAAAGTCAACATTAGACATTCACCCTTGGGTTTCTAATTAGATGGTTTGGATTAAAAAGCAAGGATTATACAGCCAAAAATTGGATCCAAAGTTTATTGGGAATACTGGGTGCTTCATTGAATTCAAAGCGCATCTCGGTAATACACATGACGAGTAAATGAATAGTGCAAATGGTATAAGCTCACACTGGTATTCTTTAGACCATGTAAGTAGGAATCTTTACAGATGATATAAATTAACATTTTTACACCATAGCTTTGTGGAGATCCTTTTTATGTACAATTGGGCACTCAAACTCTCACTGATCTATTGTCTTGTCCAGAATCACCCAGAGTTGGATATGGCACGGTGCCATAACTCCAAAGTTCTTTCAGCTCACCTCTTATCAAACCCAAAATCACTGTAACACCTGATAGAATATCAGGAATAGAAGATAAAAGGTCAAACATTTAAAACCGTACCAGCCAAAATGTACAAAATGAAAAGCAAAAAACGATAAAAAGAAAAGAAAAAAGGATTGGATATGGAAGATATTACCTAGTGTGCATGGAACAAGATAGAGGAGTGCAGGCTGACCATTGCCATTCATGAGGTACAAGCCCAAGTACGTAAAAAAAAGCCCTGGAACAGGAATTACCGCCCCATTAATGCCACCAACAAGACGAGGAATATTGTTTTAAAAAACGCAGTCAAGTACTCAATAAAAATGACACTAATACACTACCAAAATCATAAGAAAAGATTCCTAAATACTCCATGAGAAAAGAACTACTTGTGCCCTTAGAATTTATGGGATCGTAATGCACACTTCTAGTTTGATGAAAAAATAGATTAATCAATGTATGAGCACTTGTTGGTATTATAACGGCCAAAGTCCGAAAGAGGAAAAGACATGTTACACAGGAATACTGCATGCTTGAACCACACATAAAGGACATCATCATCCAGCAGACAACAATAGAGGGGGTCCAATGTTATGATATCCATATACTCTAAGCAAAATTTCTAAAAGAGTATGTTTTAAGAGAGGTTAGACAACATGAAAGGTATTAATAACAGGAAAAGCATAAGTATCGTAGTTCACGTCATTGGAAGGGAAATATATCATGTTACAAATGAAAACCAATTGGAGGTTGGGAGGGCACTCACCCATTCCATAGCCAATTAGCAACCATAGAAAATACCCATTGATCATACTCTTCTTGTTTTCTTTGTCAAATCTGAGACAGCCAAACCCAGCAAAATTAGAATTAGGAGAGCTATATTCAAAACACTCGAGCAGAAAATGAATAGTATGATTATCATGCATTTCATAGCAAGATTATACACGTTTCAGATAGCACATTATTCACACTTTTTCATATGGTCCCTGGTCGATAGATATGAACAACTGCTTTTCCAAAAGTAGAATTTGTAAAAAAGGTTGGCATGTAAATTGCCATTTCGAGTTTGATAACCATTTAAATGTTTGTAACAATCATTAAAATCTTGTCTAAAATGGACAGAAACACGTTCACCCAGGGACTTTATGAATATAAAAAAAAGGTAAACTTAGAAATATGTTTTCTTATTTCCTATTTTCTAAGAAAAAATTGACTATATTACAGAAAACAATACCTGAAAGTAAATAAAATAAGCAAACCCGGAAAAAGAATGTCCCCAAAGCCAATCATATTCTGACCACCCCAGGGGTCAAAAAATTTAGGGATTCTCAAAAGCATTGGTAGGGCTTCACCACCAGCATTGTCACCTCTAGCAACCTATAAGAAAAAGAAAATTATTACATCTTCTACCTAATATTACAATGGGAAACAAAAACTACTGAATAAACCGAAAATATATATATATATATATATATATATATATTCCATCTTAACATAATTAGAACCCAGAACTAAAAACAAGAAATAAGTTGCATTCAACTCAATCGGGAACCCAGACAAGATCAAGGAATATGGGTTTGTCCCACACTGTTCAGAAAATAAGACGGACTCCACAGGCAATAACAACTTTGACTGATAACAGATTGAGGGTTTGATAATAAACCAGGAAGATCTAATAACAGCTTGCATTTAATTTGGAAATTGTGATAAACAAACTGAGAGAAGGGGGGAACTGAGATGAGAAACATACCGCAATCATGACGCTGTCTTTAAAGAATAAGGGTGACACGAATACCCAAAAGATGTCGTAGAGAAATGCACAACATAGTAGTACTGTAGCAACCTGAGACATGTTAACATTATGAGACAATCGCATCACATGGTACTTAAATAACAAAAGAGTGGGTACCTTGATGTTAGGTAATTGAGCGATTTGCAAGACTGTTATCATCAAGCAGATACCCTGTAAAAATGTACAGATTAACTTGCACATGAATAACAGTCACAAAAGAAAAATAATAATAAACCTAGCACATAAATAATGGTGTTTTAAAAGATATGAGTACATAACGAACCCACAAATAAGTCATAAAGAACTTTAAATGCCACATTTAACAAATGATAATCATAAAACTAAAACTGCAAAAACATGCATACTTTTCTTCCCCAAATTTGCAGTAGTGTGGTATGGATAAGACTGGCAATTACAGAACAACTAAAGAGAGAGTAACTTTGTGAGGAAAGTCCTTCAATTGTACTCTGGATACCTTAATGGTTTAGAAAAAGAAATAATGCAGTGCTAATGTACTTTAATGAAAGAGTGAATTTTTTCCTTAGAGGTATTATTTCAGGAGAGAAGTAGCATACAACATCCATTCAAAACTTAAAAGAAGGTTGAGAAGATAGAAAGTAGCATATGTCACGCAGCTTTGACTCACAATAACAACCACAGCGAAATCAACTCACTTTAACGTCTACTTAGCATATTAACAGGTATGACCGTTACATATGTTCTTAGATGCTGAAAATTAGAAGACTGACTCAGCAGTCTGGATATATTTTTACTTTTCTTATTTCTTATAATATACAAACTTCTATTGAAAAGAGCGGAACAGAAACAAGAAACGACCAAGTACTATTCAGCAATCTGGACATCCAACCACTCTATTTGACCAACTATTATTCAGCACTCAAAAATATTCAAATTTCAGCAATGGAATTTCTCTGACTACATAATAGAATCATCCGCACACAGATACCAAATTTTGAAACTTACAAGAACATCTTGGCCAACCCAGGAATATGATTCCCGCCGCGTTACACACCAGAAAATTGCAAATGCCACAGAGATGAGCAATATAACAAGCGAGAGATAAGAGACCTCTTCAAAAATAGGCACATGTATTCCCTTCCGTCCACCGCTTTTCCATGATCTGCTCAGCAAGTAGTAGAGATATTCAGGAACATTGACTAAAAGAAATTAATACCATGAAGCCAGTGATAGGTTTAGTATAACTAGAAAGAAATGTCTGTGTACAGCGTACCTCAAAATCAGGCTTGAGATAACATTATGCATTCCCTGAAAACAAAAGCTGCATCAATTAGCTTGAGACAAAACTGACAGAACATAGAGAGATAATGATGCTAATAAATGACAGGATGTAGAGATGAAACACGTTAGACTGCAGATTTATCAAGGGCTTGCAAGTATGAGACTATATCAGATAACTTTTCTTAGTGTACCTTCTAATAGTTTTTTGTATACCCTCTTTCTCCTGCTTCCCAACCAAAATGAATGACTGTACGTTCCAAAGAAAATGACCTTTGCTCCACTAATGGCCTTTTAGCATTGTAATTTTGTAAACACATGACTAACATTACTTCTAATGTGAACATTCAGAGAAGATGGTGAGAAATAGCTTTATTTAAGAGAAAAATGAGTGTGAAAGAGTTGTTGATAAAAGAGAGCAAATCCAGTTATGCTAGGTTAATTGTCTTATATCCATGCATCAGTCAGTAATATATAGGTAGAGTTAAATGAAGTTTGATTCCAACTACCCTTTTTCATTATTTTAAATATCAAATCACAGACATGAACAACAGAAGTGCTACAAACTCTGTTCATAATCAGTTTTTTATTCCCACAATTCAATTGTCTATTTAATAAGGAAATAACTATAGTTTTTCGTTTTGTACCTGAATACCGCCAATGCAGAAAAGTACGATCAGCACCCACACAAACCACGTAGACATAAAAAAGTATAGTAGCAACAGAAAAGTGGATGCTGTTATGACAAAACACACAGCACCTGCCACATTAAGAACCATGGTTTCGTCCTCAGAATCTTCTTTCGCTGTTCTCATAGAATCCTATTCCAACAACGAAGATATAATTACTCTTCTCCCAAGTCAGAAAACATTATGCAGTAAACTCTTCAATTGGAATTGATGAAAATAGCAAATGAGGTAAGATGCAATGAACATGTGATCTGGCCAAATAGGATGATTCATGGACATCAAACTATCAGAAGCAGAACAAGACAGAAAAATAAAAATAAAAGTAAAAGTAAAAGCAGCAGCAACAAAGGCTAAGGTGGTGTCAACCAAAGGCGCAAGAAGTTCTCACATGAGTAGACGTTTGAATATTCGCTCAGTACTTGAACCTTCGATCACTCGGATTCGTTGTTCACCTTCTCAAACCGACGAAGCCTACTCGAACTCCACTAACCTCTTCCCATGAACTTCCGGAGTCCCTATCTAATAGCCACCTCCCTCCCTTACTGACTAAGGCTAAGGTGGTGTCAAGCAAAGGCACAAGAAGTTCTCACATGAATAAACGTTTGAATATTCGCTCAGTACTTGAACCTTCGATCAGTCGGATTCGTCGTTCACCTTCTCAAACCGACGAAGCCTGCTCGAACTTCGTATTCCCTGCCACCATACCGAAACTAATAGCAGCAGCAGCAGCAGCAGCAGCAGCAGTAGTAGTAGTAATACACTTAAACTGATGCCCAAAAGGACCAGAAAATGACCCGACCATGAAGCTGTTTGACCTCAAACCTTCATAATCCACAATTATTCATCTAATACTCTTAGAACTACTTAGCTTTCTTTCATTTGATAAGAAGCTTTTGTTTTTTTATAAATCAAACCAAGATATTTATTAAGAAAAACAAAATAATGCAATTGGTGGGGAGATGGCTACTACTCAATAATAGCAGCATATATCAAACTCTCTAATCAGCAGAAGATACAGATTTGACAAAAAAAAAAAATACAAATAAAAACTACAGTGTATAAACTGCCAGCAGCTTACAAGTCCAGCAAATGCTGATAAGAATTCTCTGACCAAATCCCCACGCACAGACCAAAAACTAACTCGACACCCAAGTTCAATGATACCAATCCCCAGGTAAACGTCCTCGTTTCACTAATAACACCACTTTTGTTATGATGAGGCATTTAGAGAGTATGTCTGATCATGAGTTCCAATTAGCAAGACAATAGAATTACAAGTGGGAAAAAAGAACGGCAAAAGAATTTGAAGTTTGTAGTTCTTACTCAATCTACAACAAGAAAGAAAACATCGAGGCTTGACTTTCTGTGAGATTGCATAAGAATTGGCCCAACTTTTTCAGAATCTCAAAATCAAATCAAACTCCAAAATTTCAGAATTTTCAGTTTCAACTTTTTCAGAAAACAATTCAATTTTTAAATATTTAAAATATTTACAATGGAATAAATAAGCCCAACCATTAGAAGGACCAAAGCGCCAAAAAATAAATGCCTGACTTAAAATGGCTAAAGGGATGTGGGTAAACGGAACGCAGTGGAGCCACAGCATAGGAGAAAGTGGATGTGTACTTCCACTTCCAAAACAGTGGGCGATTAGCTTCCATATAATCCAGCTACTTTGTTTTTGACTTTGGGCAAGTATTTGCAACTCACATTACATAAAGTCTTCAATGAATTATTCATTGAAAACAAATAAAAACGGTTCAGACATAAATAAAGCAGAACTCCCTGACTTGCTTTTCACAAATTGTAAAACCTCCAATAATATGTCAGAGGCATCACTTTTGGAGACTAAAGTGTTGCTGCCATGTCCTCAGCCGTGTTGGGAAGTCAAAGTCAATGAACACAGCCCCAACACATGTCAGAGGCATTTTGGAGCATATTGTTCCTTGTCGGAGCCTCCAACACTGCACTCATCACCAATCATATCTTTGCTTCAGAGTGTTATATTCGCAGGCACCATGAACCATGACCTCTCAGGGTGGTGGGACCACAAGGAGGATGGGCACGGAGGTAGCATGAAACAAAAGTAACCATTTCTGGTGGCAGTTAAGGAAAGAGATATGAAAAACCAATGTTCTAAAAAACGGCCTAGGTGGCAAGGAACCGATCGGACTTTGGCCTAGGCGTTTGCCTTGGGCGCTGGGTACTGAATTTTTTTTTTTTTTTTTTTGTGTCGTCGAAAATCAAAACGAGGAAGAAAGACTGAAACTCAAACTCAAACTCTCAACTGGAACTCTGAAAGTCCTCTCTCAGTACCCTTTATCCAAAAGAACCCATAACCTAGCGCCGTGGGAGAGAGAGAAGGGGCTTGGTTGTAGTGCAAGTGAGGGCCGCCTGGGTGTGGGAGTAGGCAGGAAGTGCAGTGGGGCAAAGGAAGGGAAGAGACAGAGAGAAATTGGAAACCAACAGAGGACGTTTCGTTTGCTGATAAAAAGGATAGTATACTCGCAGTTTAGCAATCATACACGTTTAGCTAACTTTCAGTAATGTGTAGTGATATAACAAACCCACTAAAATTGTGTACTGATATAACAAACTCAATTTCAAAAGAAAGGATATAACTAAAGTGTACATTTTTTTTATTGTTAAATCATAAAGGTATACTAGTTATAGTTGTTGAAAATATAATTTCAATACCCACGCACTATTTTCGCACAGTATTCATCGGAAAATCAAGGGCAAGGGCAAGTGATGTAATTGTAAATCAAGACATATCTATCAGAAAAGCATTAAGATGAAAAGCAAGTAATTTTAAGACAATCAATTGAGGATTAGAAGTAAGAACCTTTTCTGCTAGTTCTTTGTAAGGGTCATCATTTTGCTCGACAACAGTAAACGTTTTCCAATATGAGGCCACTTTTATCGTTCCAACAGCCATCAGCCATAAAAACGCAACTCCAAAGTCCACCACCGGACGCTTGGGAGAATATAATAGAAGCTCCACTGCAAGAAGGAAGTTACAAGGATTTAACCATTTATCAAATAGGAAATATTGGGAACTGAGGATTAGAATGAAACTAGCAAACATATAGGAATCTTCACAAATAAAAAAAAACAAAAAACAAAATTAAAAAAAAAAAACAAACAAACAGACAGTGGAATTCAAATCCTTCCTGTAAGTATAACATGCAAATGCATGTCTACAACTCTACATACAACCTTAAAGATAATCAGTAAAACTTAAAACATAAACGAGGAAGGGAAAAAAAACAAACAAAAAAAAAACAAAACAAGAAAACAATATGAAGAATTGGAGTGCAG
The DNA here is from genome assembly GCF_002994745.2 of Rosa chinensis. Lineage (NCBI taxonomy): Eukaryota > Viridiplantae > Streptophyta > Magnoliopsida > Rosales > Rosaceae > Rosa > Rosa chinensis. The sequence continues at coordinate 32,813,185 of NC_037091.1, read as the reverse complement.
CAAAGATTGAATTTAAAGCTGAAACAGTATAATCTGCCAAGTACACGCCCTTTAGGATGTGTTTCCTTGGGCTTTCACAATCAGTAATTCTTCAAGCATGCTGCATCACATGTCAGTTGAAACATAACCATTACTAAGCTACACATGGCATCCTACAGAATGCAAATTATCCAGACTCATCAGTAGGACGATGCTAACTATCTTTTTAAGTAACTAAAACACAGCTGCATGCCAATCAAATACACTAGCATGATAAAAGCTACGAAGATACCAACACCAACAGTGAAGCCGTGAAGCCAAATATCAATACCTGTCCCACAGGCAGCATTAAAATCAAATAAGATAATGAGAAAAGAGCAATCTCCAAACTCTGAAGAAGACAATGCCCAAAGTGAACTGAATCTCAAACTCTTTCCCACAAGTGGTCAACCTCACCATTAGCACCCTTAAAGATCCTCCTGTCATGTTCCGTCTACACCACTCTAAAAGAGTAAAAGATTGCCAACCCAACCCCAATCCCCTCTTCCTTCCCCCAAACGACTTATACCTCTCAAATACTTGAGGCATTAAAGAAACCAAAACATCTCATCTCACTTTAGACTCCACATACAAATTCTACCAGTCATTGTGGGCCACCGAAGCAGCAAACGATCAGAACTTTCAGCAGACTCTTCAGCTGCCTAATTACCCTTCAATATTTTATTATTTTTTTTATGTGTCCTTCAAAACCCTAGATTAATTACGTTTCCTAGGTTTTGTTCCTCTTGTTTCCTATTTTTGCCTCCTACTTCTGCATATTCCAAACCATTCCCGGGAGCAGTAAGCCTCAGAGAGAGAGCCTAAATTGTAAATACCTTTGAACTATATATCAAACTACTCCAGGAAACCCACTATTTTCCTTTTCCAAAACTACAGGTCAGACTATATACAGTTCAGATGAGATTCTCTTTCGTCAAGTGCCCCTTAAAAGATCCCTAATCAGAATCCCCTTGTTTGCCCCACATTAGTGCATCATCTTCCAATTCAGTCTCAATGACACTACTATCCACATGCAAGGTAGTAAAGAATTTGACCAAAATATAAATGTCAAAAGTTAACCTTTATTTCCATCTTCAACAGATTTCTTGAGATGTTCTCCGTCTGACTTTTGAATCATTGCAACAAATATTGAAACATCCAAAGTGCCGTTTGCAGGACAGCCCATCATGGCAAGGTCTGAAACAATAGGGACAAAAGTCTTAACTTTTGTACTTACATTTATCTGAAAGCAAAGCGTTGTTGATGTACCTAGATTCCAAGGTTTACTCGCACCTCATAATTCCCTAGAATTGTCTTAAAAACAAAACCTGAGCTCTAGTTAATCAAACTATAGCAAGTGTAAGTAGATTAAAATTCACAACCTTCTTCATTATTCATCACCAACAACCCCTTAGCACCTCCGGCTTGTGCAACTTGTGCCTTAACGGAGAAGTCACAATCACCGCGTGTGGACAAGGCAATAGCTCCAGATAACTGCAACACAAATAGGAACCATATCCACTCAAAACACTTTGAGAAACTCAAAAAAAAAAAATCATTTTTTTTTTCCGATACAACCAGCCATATTTTGCTTCTACAGTTAAAAGCTCATTTTCCAATCCACAAGGTGATCAAAAAATAAGAAATCTTGAATTTAAGAGAATCAAAAGTGAAACCTGAGAAGAGGATTTGGAGCAGCCATTGAAGGGTTTGGAGAGAACAACAGGAAATTTGACAGCTTTTTCCAGTTTAGAAGGCAACAAAGCCCCAAATTTTGCACCAACCCCCTCAACAGTTTTGCCTTGGTCGCCGTTAACCCACCTTTTAACCTTCACCTGAGAAACCAATCACCCACAAAAATCCAAATCAAACTCATGCAATGCAATTGAATCACATATCGAATTTGTTGAATCGAGAAATTGACCATTAGGTAAGGGTTGTTGCAGGAGGGTTTGTTGGGGGTGGAATCCTTGCCCAAGATGTAGTCTTTTGAATTGTCGGCGAACGATAGAGCAGTGAGAGATAACAGAAGCAGAAGACGGAGAAAAACCGACGACGACGCCATTGCCGACCAGTAACAAGCAATCGGGAGGAGACAGAGAGAGAGAGAGAGAGGGAGAGAAGAGAGAGAGTTTTTTTTTTGTGGTTTTTGGTTTTGTATTTCTATTTTCTACTCGTTTTGTTTGTTTCTTCTTCTTCTTCTCTCTGCTCTCCTGAAGAGAAAGGAAGCCAAAATTCAACTATTTATGTGTCCGTCGACTGAAGGGAAGACCGGTAGACAGACGAGACGAGCTGGCGCGTGAAAATGTGGCAACCACGGGCACCTAATATTCCCATTTCGCGATTTTTATGCATTTATTTTCAACCGTTAAATACACTAAATCTTATATCGTCTTTTAAAATTTATCTCTTAGATTGTGGCCCCAAACATTAATTTGTGCCGAGAGTCATGTCATAACGCTTTGCTCCCCACGATCATTGAGAATAGAGTGAGATTTAGCTCCAATAACTAGATCAAGTAACAAAGAATAATCATGGATGTTGGGCGGCTAGTCATGGGGGACTTCAATGAGCTTGTTTGCAATGCTATGGAGGCTCACTTGTGGGAAAGTTTGGTGGCTTAATAGATTGGATAAATTACTGTGTTATGGTTGATCTTGGATTCCAAGGAACAAGTTTTACATGGACTAACAAAAGAGTAAAGGAAAAACTTGATAGGGGCTAGTATAAATACTGAATGGAGACCTGCCTTCCCTTGAAAGTAAAAAATAATAATACGGTGTTACTCAAAAAAATGCACAAATTTTACTCTCTTTTTTTTTTTAATAAGAGAATTATCTTTATTGATGGCAACCTCAAGGTTTAGTACAATCTGAGTTCAACACGTCCAGAATGCAATCTGGAGGTACAACAGACCAAATAGCACTACAATTCTCATCAAAAGCTAGACTAGCTAACCTGTGAGCTGCCGCATTACACGTTCTTGGTGCAAAACTAAGTTTCACATCAATTTGGATTTTCAAGGCAAACCTTATATAAGCGAAAACTCCAGGGAAGTCTAACATGTCATACCTTGGATTTGCAATATCATTGATGGCCTCAAGGCAGTCTGATTCAATCAGAATGCCCTAGTTTGGGAAGGACTGCAGAAATTGCAGGCCTTGTTTCACCGCTAGAAGCTCCACATGCATAGCTGCTGCAATATTTTGAACAGGCAAAGCAAAAGCTGCTTTAAAGTTGCCATGTTCATCACATAGCACACCACCGATTCCACCTTTGGTTTGATTAGGAATGAAGCTCCCATCAACATTTAGTTCCAGTTGCCATTTCGGTCTCCATACTTTCCTGTGCTTTGTACTCTTCTGGTGCACAGGTTAGTTTGCTGCACGGAATTCTTCTAGCCATGATAAAGCTCCAAATACCAAGTCTGCTGGAGACTGAACTGTGCCCTTCCAAAATTTGTTATTCCTATTCTTCCATAGAGTCCATAAAATCATCATTAATTTTTCAAACTTATCTTGCTGCAAGTTAACTGCATGGTCAAGACACCATTTCTTGAAATTGATATTGGGAAGCGGACTTCTACTCAGATCAAGAGGACAAGCTGTTAGAACAATTTGTGCAATAGGGCATTTGCAGAAAACATGCTCACGGTCTTGCAAACCTCTCCGGACACAGAAGGCAGCTTGTGTCTGCTTGCAAACCTTTCTTTGTCAAAGCTTCTTTGGTTGGCAGGAGATCATTGCAGGCTCTCCAAAAGCACATCTAGACCTTTTCTGCGATCTTTGTTTGCCATAGCCACTTCCAAAGTGGTTTAAAGGGGTCTCCCTGAGAGGTGGAAGTAAGAACCGTGCCTAGCACTTTTTCTTGAGCTATCCAACACGCCGATTTGACCGAGTAAAAGCCCCGCTTTTCCAGCTTCCAGAAAATTTGATCAGTCAAATGTCTTCTTGCCAGAGGTATGCATAAGATTTTGGCAGCAATGTCATCTAGGAAAACTTGCTTTACAGCATTCTCCTTTCATTACCTAGTTGTTTCATCAATAAGGCTGGAAACCAATTCCAAGTCACAGTTTGGAATCCACTTGTCTTTCCACATGTTAATACTCCTACCATATCCTACATGCCAAGAAATGTCAGCCTGCCAAGAGAGGTCTCCCTTGCAAAATACTTTTCCAAGAGAAAGAGGGAGCATCTCCCAAATCAGCATCCCAAAATGAAGTATAAGGATAGTACCTGGCTTTGAAAATTTTTGCAATAAGAGAGTCTGGATTGGTGATGAGTCTCCAACCTTGTTTCGCTAACATTGTAAGGTTATAAGCATAAATGTTCTTGAAACTCATACCTCCTTCGTTTTTGGTGAGGCACAATCTTTCCAAACTCCTCCAGTGAAATTTCTTTTTTTCCACCTTGTCTCCCCAGAAAAAAAGATGCACATAATTGGTGGATATCATCACAAAGGCCCTTTCGTAGTAAGTAATAGTTCATAGCATATAGTGGCATTGTTTGTGCAACAACTTTGATCAAAGTTTCCTTACCCACGGAGCTCAAAATCTTAGACTTCCAACTAATCAACTTCTTTGAGAGCTTTTCTTTGATGTAGGCAAAGATTGCGGTTTTGGATTTACCTACTTTGAGAGGCAGAGCAAGGTACTTATCATGTTCTTGTACACATTTAACTTCCAAGATGCTGGCTAGAGCAGACTTCTTGGATTTCTCCATATTATTGCTAAACATCACACTACTTTTCTGGTAATTTACCTTATGCCCTGAAACTTTCTCATACATGTCAAGAAGCTTCTTGTATTGAGTAAACTCTACCTCATTAGCAGTGCCAAATAGAAAACTATCAAGAACAAGTGGTGTAGCTTTGGTGCTTGTGGAGCCATTTGAAGACCCGTAATGCAGCTTGTATTCACAACCTTGGTGATTAATGTAGACAGGCCTTCTGCACACAATATAAACAGGTAAGGTGATAGAGGATCACCTTGTCTTATTCCCCTGGTGGGAGTGATCAAAGCATAAGGTTATCCATGTATCAAAAGAGAATATTTAACTGAGGTAACACATGTCATGATTACATGAGTCTATTGAGGCAAGAAACACAGCTTATCTAGCATGGCTTCTAAAAAACTCCATTCTAGCCTGTCATAGGCTTTGCTTATGTCTAACTTCAATGAGAAAAAACCAATCTCTTAAGTTCTCAATTGATGCATAAAATGAGCAGTTTCCGTGGCCATTAAGGTATTGTTAGAAATTAGTCTTCCTGGCATATAAGCACTCTGCAATGGTGAAATGATTTTCGGCAACCAATATTTGAGTCTGTTGGTTACAACTTTGGAACTAATTCTGCAAATCACATTACAAAGAGCAATAGGCCTAAAATGCATGGCATCTTTAAGGTCTTTTATTTTTGGGATAAGGCACGCATGAATGTGATTGGCTTCCATCCACATATCTCCATTTGTAAGGAGGTTTCTAACAGCATTGTAAACATCAAAACTCATAACATGCCAATACTTTTGATAAAAGAATGGAGTCATACCATCGGGGCCGGGACTTTTGGATGGATGCATTTGGAAAAGAGCATTCCAAATTTCCTTATTAGAATATGGCTTGGTTAGGTCCGCATTCATTGCATCAGTAACTTTCTTCAGTGTTGCTTCAATTACCTCATGTAGGGCAGCATTGTCACTACTTTCAGAGGAGAATACTTGTAAGAAATACTGAAAGAGTAACCTTTGAATTTCTGTCGGGTCAGATTGCTACACTTCCTGCTGATCTCTTAACCCTTTGATTGTGTTTTTGCTTTTTTTATTACTCGCTCTTCTATGGAAAAAAGCGAAGTTACAGTCTATGTTTCAACCATATTGCACGGCACCTCTGTCTCCAATACTGCTTTTGTTGTGCTAGCAGATTATTATGCTTGAGGTGAAAGATCCTTTGCTCTTCATATTGTTCAGGGGAGTATGGTTGCCCCATGATGTCATATAGCTTTTCCTGAACCACTCTCAACTCTACCTTTTGCTTATCAAACTCAGTTGCATGCCAATTCATCAATCTTGAACCAGCCTGCTTAATTTTTTGCCCTAGTTGCTGCAAAGCATTGCCAGTTGTTGGTGTAGCCATTGTGTTATGATACTACTACAGTCATTGTTACCATGCCAAATCTCTTTAAATCGAAATCTTTGTTGCCCTCTTCTCCAAACTATTTTCTCTACATGTATCTCAATTAGTAAGGGGCAATTGTCAGATTCACTAAGGTTAAGCGTTGAAACATAACTGTATAGGAACAAGGCTCTCCACTGCGTTGATTGGAAGCTCCGATCAAGCCTTTCATTGATATATTTGTTTGACCAGGTGAAACAACATCCTGTGAATCCCATGTAGATCAATCCCAAGCTGCCATTGTGTATCGAAATATCGCCATGTAGGAAGACCTAGGTGGACCACCAGACTTGTCAGCCAAGGACTTCACCTCATTGAATTTGCTTGCCATGTTCTCTCTCTTTGGGTTCGACTTGCAAAACCGTATATGCCTGTAAACCTCCATCTCTCTTCACTCGGTTTGCCGATTTTGACATCAATATGATGCGATGAGTAGGTTCGTAGATTGGCATGTGTTTCCTCACTCCAAAGCAAGGCGACTCATATTGATGTCAATCACATCTCAAGCTCTCAACTAACTTTAGAGAAAAGCATTAAAATCACACAAGGATAAGAATATTGTTCCAAGAATAAGACTTAACATTATGACATTTCTTAGCAATACTATAGCAACATTTTTTTTTTTAAATAATACGGATCTTTTATTAAGAGAGAGCTTAGCTCTGTTTAGTACAGTCTGAAAATAACAGATCTATAATACAACCTGGAGCTTGTGTAAACCAAGCCTCCTTGAGGCCAGATTCAAAGCCTATATATACTAGCCAACCTATGTGCTAGCCGGTTGCATGTTCTAGGCACAAATGTGAGTTGAACCTGCGGTATTAGTTTCTGAACCTCCAGAATGTCATCAACAATACTAGCCAAATCAGAACTAGCATTTTGGGCAATGTCCTGCACTGCAACAAGGCAATCTGTTTCAAGAATCACCTGGGATAGCTGCATTTGCCTTGCAAGATCAAGGCCCTCTCGAATAGCCAACAATTCCAGTTGCTTCGCAGAGCCCACATGTAGAATGGAATGTGCAAAAGCTGCAATGAATTGGCCACTAGAATCCCGAACCACACCACCTATTCCTCCATGCATTAGTGATGATAAGTAAGCTCCAGCAACATAATTAGCATCTCTTCCATGTGACAGAAATGAATTTGATTACAAGAAGATCAGTCTTCATATATGTTGACGTAAGACAGTGATTCTCCAAGTTTGAATGATCTCATTAATATTGCCAATAAGCAATTTAGAGTCACCTTCAACAAAAATATTGTTATTGTATGTTTTTTCTTTTTTTAAATACAATGATCCGCCTCACCGGGGATACATCAGAATTGAACCATTGCCTAGAAATCAAAAGACCCTAACATTAATATCACCCTAAGATTAAGCTCTAAGAACCAAAGGACCAGACAATTCTAAGACTAAAAACCGAATAATTCAAGTTATAGCCTCAATTATTCTTAAAAGAGGTAAACCCCTATCAAGACATTGGGTCAAAGCCAAAACTCAGCAAAACCAACCCTAACAAATAAGGCCCAAAGCACCAAGGCAATCCTAACAAAAGCTTAGGCCCAAAGATTAGTCCTCTAAATAGTGGATCCAGATCTAGCCCGAGCCCATTGACAACAACATCGAATCCACCGCCAGACAACCATGGAATCTAGAATGCCGGACCTTGGCCCGCAATCTTGGTCGCCGCACGAACCTCTCTAACACCGACCGCCACAGCATTTGGACCTAGCATCCGACAATACACGACCAAATCCGAAAAGCTCGAATCGAGCCCCGCCTCCATACTCAGACGTCTCCATCGCCCAGAGCGACCCATCCTCACCACTGAGAACCACCAAACGCTGGTCACCCCTGCCCAAGAAGCCTAGTTGTCGGTCCCACTCAAACACAACGTCATTCTCTAGGGGAACCCTCGAAGGGACGCAACGGCGCGCACCTAGACCCCATAAAGAAAGCATGCATACAACCACCTTCAAAGCTACCGGCCGGCAGAGAAGCCATAAAAGAAGAACAGTGAGGTAGCCGCAAGACCAATCACCAATCTAAGAGCAACGAATAGCGTTGCCTCTATGCCTTGACCGCTCCAAGAGGAGGCGGGTTTACTAGGGTTTCACGAGAGAGAAAAAAAAAAAAAACCATTTTTTTCCTCTAGAATTTGTTATTGCTTGAGATAATGAAGTTGTCAGCTGATTAATATATTTGGTTGATGCTTCAAAGTTCAACCTTTGAAAATATTTTCTCGTTGAGTATATTTTCATAATTAAGTTCAACTTCAATTTTCGAGATTTTTTTTTTCTTTCTTCATTTAGACAATAAATTCCTCAAAACTTTGCACCATCAAACAAACTTAAAAAGTTAAAATGCGAGGGCCTCGACTGAAACCTAGTCTCTGGACCTCTGCGTTCCATCGATGGCGGCCAGCACCGGTCTTGTGACTACCTGAATTTTAAAGTGGAAAGTTATTATTGAATTTTTTTTTATCCAATTTTACTAGTTTTAAAGCTCTTGAAATATATTTTAAATTTTTTTTAGTAGGTCTAATTTTATTTTCAGTTACATAAGAATAAAGTAGACATTTTCCCGAGTTCGTAGCAATTTTCAGTGATTTTTCCGGACTCTCCAACTATTTTTAATGATTTTTTGGAGTTTTTTTTTTTTTTTTTTGAGAAAATAATTTTTTGAAGTTTGAGTAGAAATTACATTAGTTTAGGCACATGTCGCATTATTATTGGTCCGTATGCATTACTTGGTGACCAAAGACAGCAGCCCTACGTGTTGCAAGTGGGAGTAAGTATATCAAATGTTTGACATGTGGCAAATAATGATGGAGAGAACAACCAGATCAAGACACATAGCACCCATGTGTTAAAATGTTAGAGATGCCTTGACATGTGTCATTCATTCATAGGGGTGTGCAAAACACGGTTCAAATCGGCCAAACCGGTCGAAACCGACCGGTAAATATGGTTTGGTTAAGGTTTTTTAGCGTTAAAATATGAAAGACGATTCAATACCAAACCAAACCGTTTATGAATTGGCTTGGTTGGTTTTTCTTTTACTTAAACCGCAAAACCCGAACCGACCAGTATGTATTAAATATAATAGAAAAAACTTTTAAATTTATATACATAATATATATATTTATTTGTGGGTACGTAGTCTTTTATAAGTAAGCTCTAAATGTTCAATTATAACTTGATTCTCAAAATGATATACTACCCTATTGAATCCTAGACCCAAAGGCTTAAAACCCAAATAAGTGAATCATTTTGAAACTATTTTGGATTTTGTTCTTTGAATATTAGTTTTGGATTTTGATTATTACATTTTTATTATCGAGATTGAGTTTTAATATCTTACTATGAATTTTTCGTAAACAAAACGTTACTGTTATATAGGTTAAAACCGTCTTACCGACCGAACCAAACCATCTTTAAATGGATTGGATTGGATTGGATTAAGCTTATTTTTTTCAATGACCGGTTGTCTAAAATGTCTAAACCGCTTACTTTGGCATAGAGACGGTTTGGAGTCAAAACCGATCCGATCCAATCCGCGTGCAGCCCTATTCATTCATGGACCAAAATCATAAAACTGACCCATTATGTCGGTTTACCCAACCCTATAAATAGGCTAACCCATTTCAGCTTTTTCCCCACAATTTTCGGAGTTTCTCTCTCTACATTTCTCTCTCTAGAACTTGTTTTTATCATAACTTTTGAACCGTAAGTCCGATTTTGGATTCGTTTTCGCCTACGGATTCATCTTGACGAGCTCTTTCTATTGGTGGAAAGAAAATTCAGATTTGGTGACACTATTTTTTGACGACCCAGGAGGCTTGATTTTATTTTGTATTGTCCACGATTATCGAAAATAAGGTAGGGGATCTCGGGGAAACTTTTTATGATTGGATGTTGATTTTATGTACTTCGTGTATATGTTATTCTTATTAATATTATTTTTAAATGATTTATTTGATAATATTTGAATTACATGTACATTTACGTTGATCGATGTAAGTGCATGTTTTCATGGAGGTTGTTGTTTATCAAGTGTAAAGGAGTTGGGGGAAAATTATGGTTATTTGGTGATTGTGGGAATTATCTTTTGTGTAGTTGAGTTTGAACATTGTAGGGATCAAGCTCAGGCGAGCCCGTGTGCACATTTAGGTTTAGAATATCGGCGGTATAATTGTCGATATATTTGGGTGATTGTTTTGGACAAGATGACTAACAAAAGGGGTTTGGGGGATTTGATTGAGTAAGGAGATTAATTTATATGTTTGGATATTCAAGTCACAGTTGCAAAACTGCAAAGTACACGGTATGGGACGTGTAGGCTTGCGTATTCTGATATATGAATTAACAAGTATATAAATGGAGTTGGATTGCATCATTGTTTGATATGCATGTTATAATTGAAATATATGATGGTATTATCTTTGGTCAATTATCCATGAGAAAGTTTTATGTCCCTACTGAGCCACTGGTTGAGCTCACCCCTTAACAGATTTTGTAGGTATGGAATCAAGATACTAGAGCAAGAAGTTTCGATATGTATATAATGTCAAATGGATTGTGAAATTTGTGTTTCCTTTATGTTTGTTTGGAATAAAGAATGAGGACTAGGGTACTATGTGATAAAGACTATGTAATATATGCTTCCGCTGGAATTTTGAGATCTTGTTATCTAGTTTTAGTTCACGATTTATTTATTTTTTTGTCACATTTTGGTTATAGAAATATTAGTTCTATAATTAAGATGTGATTCACACCTTAATTCGATATTAGAAAATTAGCTCGAGTCAGGGCGTGAGAGGTCTCCTCTTTAAGCCACCTGCTGATGGCCCTCCAACGCCGATTGACAGGACCCACCCCGGATTTCACCCTGAAATTCGAAGTGACCCTGCGGGGCCCACCTTAGAAGAAATTTTACCAAAAATTTGGCGGAACTTCCCCTAAAATGGGCTACCCAAACCTGTAGAAAACATTTACACTTCTCAATCAATTCATCCTTATGCTCCTGGAGCCACCCTGCTCCCCAAATCAACATCAGTCTCCAATTCACAAAACACACATCTCAACTCGGATAGCATAAATCCCATAGGTAATCAGAGCAATTCTAACAGAAAGGTATAAGAGGAAACCTAATTCAAAGACAAATGCGGAAGCCATGCTGTTGACTATGCCTCAACTCCGTGTACGCCCGACCTCAACCAATTCGCCTGCAAACTGGGCATTTGAAACCGAAGGGCCCAGGGGAAAGTACATAAAATACGTTAGCGTGAGTGGACAAAAATAAACAATTTTTAACAAAAAGGATTTTATACTTTCCCACATTTATTTCTTTAAGAATTCCCGATGCATGCAAGGATTAACGAAAATAAAACAATAGGAGTTCCACTCATGAAAACCGACTAGCCCCGCTAGTCACATACGATTTAAAAGAAAGAGTTGGAACTCTGATCTCAAGGAAAAATAAGACCAGCCCCGCTGGTTAAACGAAAATCGACCTAGCCCCACTAGCTTAAGTAGTAAAGTGAGTAGGGGAAGGCGATAGCCATACGAGTGAGCCTCCCAGGCTAAAATACTCCCATAACTCCCGTAATATACCCTTACGCCACTAAATGTAGCGATAGGATACCGGGCTACAGAATTATTGTCACAGAGACAGTAACCTGCGCCACAAAGGCGGAAATCAATGCTAGCAATGATAAGTCACCCAAAATATGGCAAAGGAAATCCGAAAACCAAGTAAATCCATAAAACTTCCCCAACTCTCGTAAATGAATTTCCAACGACGTGTCCCACACGCCAAGAGTATCTCCAAATCAATAGCAAAAAGGCGAGAAATAATAATAAATCGTAATCCCTGTAAACCGAAACAAAACCAATTCTAAAATCATCATCAAGGCATTCCCAATGCCAAAATCGAAAGTCGATAAATAAATAAGCAATAACTTCATCGAAATCCCATTTCGAAAAATCTTTCTAAAAATCTCATTAATAAAAAAAATAGGAGGGAAATAAGCATTCCAATGACGTGACCCCGTACGCCATAAAATCTTCAAATAATCGTAAATCCAAATCCATTTTCGAAAATAACCATATGCTCGAAAAAGTAAATTGATAAATAAATAGAGCATAATCAAGAAATAAATGCATGCATCATTTAGTTAAAAACAAAAGTCCACTCACAGTACTATTCCGACGGTCACGCATTCGAGTTCCGTCATCGAGCAATAGCTCGGTACGTCGTCCTGTACACAATTATATTCCGTGAATAATTCTTCAACAATTTAATATGATTCCTAAACTTAATTCCTCATAAATTATATCTCCCATTCTCCTCGGATTCAGCCCAAATTATACCACTAATACTAATTCGTTAATTTAAAGGTTCCAAGGCAGAACCGGGAGATATCCGACGGTCGAATTCTCGTAATTCGATAATCGAAACCCTAAACTTCAAAAAATCATAATTAATTCCAAGCTTCTCCAAAAATTACCAAACCTCACATACAAGCTCCACACAATTTATAGGATTTAATGGGCTAAAAACCGGAATCAAAGCACTGCCCTACACGCCTCCACGTGCCACCCACAGTGGCGGCGCGTGGGGCTCACGCGCCGGTGGCCACCACCTCCAATGGTCACCAAATTTTGACAACAGCACCTGCTCAACACACTGATCATTTTTCTCAACTACAACACATCCCAATTTTACCTCGAAGAGCTCCAATTTAGCCGTTGAACACAAGCCCAGAAAACCCAAGAACCCTAGAATCGGGGTCTCCTTGATTCTCCTTCTACACTGCAAATCGTGGCTCAAGGCTAGGGGCAAAACAATCCTTGGCAAAAACCGCGCCTTCGACAATGGTTTGGTGGCCGGAAACGGCCGGAATCGCCGGAAATCGACGAAACCTCCGTTTGGCTACAGTGGACTTCTTGGCTCAAATCCGAGCTCCTCCGGCCGAGCCACCGCAAAACACCACCCCAGGCATGACAAGAAGGAGGAGGCGAGCTTGCCAATGCCCGGATTCCGTCATGGGGTGGCCGGAAACGGAAGAATTCGCCGGTGGAAGAAACCGGTAGAAGCGGAAGGAAAATCTGGGAAGAGGAGAGAGAAAATTCGGAAGATTTCCGAAAATGGAAATCTACCACAGTAACTCAGCTATTTATAGAAAGTTACCGTAAACAGTAACCATAAACAGTAACTTTAATCTTTCGCTTATAACTTTCGCATACGGACTCCGATTTTAGCGCACCACATATGCACGCGCTCGATTTAACGTCCTCTACAACTTTCATGAAGGAAGTTTTCTCAAATTTTGGCCCGATCAAAAAGTCAACTTTTAGGCCCACTAAAATACCGAATTAGGGTAAAAAGTGAAAGTAGTCGTCGTTTACCGTCCAAATGACTAGTAAACGGGTAAGTGAAGATACGGGATGTTACACCGATCTTGTGCAGCGAACACCACATCTAGCCCTAAGCCTTTCATCACCATGTTTACTTAGCGCCGGAGTGATATGGTTGATGAGAACAAGATTGATCGATGGTCTGATCTAGGAAAACCCAAGCCTAGATGGGTGCAACTATGGAATTTTTGGATTTGTCCATGTCGGGCTCGACTTAAATCTGACATGCTCATGGTTGGGGAAGCAAAACATGATCGCCTCTTCCTCGACCCGATCCTAACGGAGGCACTAACCCTTAGTGCACGTCGGGATGTTTCTAGTGCCCAAAGCAGAGCGATGGGCATCGTTGCACTACGAGCTGCTGGTACGACGGTGCTCCGATTTGCAGAAGCATTAGCAAGATGCGTTGTTGCTGCATGTCACGCCGGAGATGCAATCTGGGTTAAGGAGATGGCGGCAAGAAGCTCTGCAGCGGGAGGGCCAGTATCAAGCAGCAGTGAGGCAGGAGTGGCGGTGCCCAGATCAGTATTAGAGCCTAAATGGTTTTGGAGGCCCAAGTGGCTTTGGAAGCCCACATGGCTTGGGTGGCTCAAATCAGTTTGGGTGCTCAGATCAGTTTTGAAGCCCAAATTAGTAAGGATGTCCAAACCATGTAGGGTACTCAAGTTAATTCCTAATCTGAGGCCCAACTCTCTAGGGTTTCTTATTTGGGATCCAGGAGGCTTAATTCAGCAGATTACACTTCTATTATCTATGTTTGCAGTGAGTCTATATACTATGTTTATGGATCATAGTTTAATAGGCTTGTGTTGAATAAGTGAACGATAAGTTCTAATATAGTTGGTCTATCCTATGTACCACTGTGGCCCCTCCACGAAGCTTTGTTCTGGCCATTGTTATGTGTCAGCGGGTGGGTATGTAATGACCTTCTTGACATGAGCTATTATCCATGAAATTTCATTAGTTAAAAAAAAATAAAAATCAAACAAACTTAAAGTTGTTGTACACTATATAAACATCAGTCATACAAGTCGACCCTACAACTCGTGTGACTGCTGAAACAAAACTTAAAATCGACTAGCATAATTTGAGTGACCAAATATATCCAAGTTATATCAACAACTTCGGCCAATCGGTGGGGCATTTAACAGAAAAAACATTGATAATAGGCCTTTTGGGCTCTTTTTAACTGCTACTTGCGCTCTAGGAAATAAAGTCTCATAAACCTTTGGAAACCATAAACCCTATGCTCTGGTGTCACACTGTTAAAGAGCTAAGACCTTCTTTGGGGGATTTGTAAACCGTCAGGCACACGTTCCCTCTTCCCCAAGTATGGAAACTGGATATTAGTTCAGGCCTTTCCTCCATCTTTATCAGAAAAAAAACACAAGACGGCGTTTTTTTTATTTTTCTGAAAAAATATTGGCCTTTGCCCCTAATTTCATGCCCCTAATTTTTTTTATTTTTCTGAAAAAATACAGTCCTCTGAACCAGTTGCCAATCAAAGATTGAAACTTTCGGGTGTTTTTTTTTTTTTTTTTCAAGTTAATTTGATTCATTCTCATGTATTTTTGTGGTTTTTGGTGGATTGGGTTTTGCTGAGATAGGTTTCAGGCACGAGAATTCGATTGCTTTCGGAAACTGGGTATTGGGGGAATCGTCGATTCAGTGTCTTCAATGAGTTTTCGAAGCAGGTCAAGGAGGAAACCAATAAGTACTTCTCATTCTCTCTCTCTCTCTCTCTCTCTCTCTATTCTACATTTGTAATGTTGATTTGGGTGTATGTAGTTGAGCTCAACAGTAATAGTATGGCAAATTAGATTGGTAAAATATACTGGGCAGTCAAAAGTTTTGAACTTTTTTGTTGGGTAAAATTTGATATTTTGATTGGTTTTTACTTGTTAAGATTGGTGTTGGTTTGCTAGTTGGAACAAGCTATTGGTAATATCTAGAGCCCCCAGTTGATTGTGAAATAAAAGTTTGTGAATTTGTCTGTTTGTTTCTCGAACTTCAGACCGGTGTTTCTGATCAGGAGTTTTATATAGTTGCTTGTGACATCTGGTGATCACGATATGTTTGCATACTGATTACAACATTAAACTCAGTATCATTTCTGTGGCTGCAGGAATCCACAATTTAAAAAGACGGTCAAGGAGCTGAAGGAGCAAGTGGAAGAGCTCAAGGGGGTGAAAGAAGATCTGAAAGTCAGGTAATTATGTGATACTTAATGCCATAAGAAATTGTAAATTTTTTAGTTAATAGGCTGAGACATAGCCTTGTATGTCAAGGCTGGTGGGCACTAACCATGGCGGCTCTGAGATGACGAAATCGCGAATGCAGAACGAAGCAGACAACGGAGCAGCTGTACAAGCAGGTGGATGGTGTTTGGACAGAGGCTGAAGAAGCAGCAAAGAAGGTATCATTTCATAAACTCTAAAATCTGCAGTGCTGCATATACATAGAAATCTGAGTGTGTGTGCGTTTGTGGAAATAGGACTTTCTTGGATCTGTGTGTGTGTTTGTAACAACTGCGATGCCCTTCTTATATATATAAAGAATAAAAAATAAATCTTATAATGGCTCCAATTTTCTAGACAAACATGTTTTTCCTGTTAGAATTTAGATTTATGTGCAGTTGTGTGGCTGCATTCTTCTGCTATATACCAGTTGTTATTGCCACTTTGCCAATTGGTCATAATTTATTATCATAAGATCCTGCATCTGTTCTGATAATTATGTTTTCCTTTGACAATTATGTGACAGGTCTCTGCAAATGTAAAAGAGAAGATCTCGGCTGCCACAGAAGAGGTCCACTTGTTTGTTTTAAATTTTACCCTTTACCATGTACTGTTAGATACCTTGATTGGCTGATATTTTTCTGTCTATATTTGTTTGCCCAATTTAGGTTAAAGGATCTCTTGGAATTGGGAAAGAGCAGGCTTCAGGGCCTTCTGGTGCTTCAGCTGATCATGCTGCTGATGAAAAAGATGGAAGTAAGGCCTCGTCCTCGGAAGATAAACACCAGCACTCAGGGTCTAGTGATACTGCAGAAACATTATTTGGAAAATTTAGGTCAAGGGTGTCTTCATTGAATGTTTCCTCTGTCTTTCATAGATTCAAGGAAGCAAAGTTTGTTGACATGGCCAAAAAAGGATATGATATTGTAAAGGATGAGTTAAATGGTAGTCCAAGTAAGAAAAAGCATCTAGGGTTTGACCCTTCTTCCATCCCACAAGTTAAAAGAAGTGCGACAAGTGACATTGCTATTGTACCCACCAAACAATCTCGTTGGAGCAAAAAGTGGGAGGCTTTCAGAATGAAGGTTAGTTTTTATGCTTACACGAAGTATTACGATGAAGTTCTATCTATTTGCCTCTTCACATATATGAAATTTTTTTATTTTTCTCTCTTACATAGATGCAAGGGAATCCTCTATTCAAGCGTATCAGTGGGATGAGTGAACCAGTTAAAATAAAAGGCGAGGAGGTATATTGTTGCAATTCAATGTTCTTTCTCATCATTAAATTCTAGTTTCTACTTCATTTTGGTGCAAAGATAACAATTATCTTGTATCATTTATTGTTTCTGTTTTTCGTAATACGATGCTGTTATGGATACCATCATTTGTATTAAGCGGGAAAGAAGGCATAATTACATGTCTGTGTGTAAGAGAGAAATAGTGAAGAACTGCTTTAGATTGTTGTGATCTTGACTTTCAGTGTCCTTAATAGTTTTGTGCATACTACATCTATTGGTTTACTGCATCATTTGTCCTTGTCGAAATTGGCAGATTATGGATGACATGAAGGAACGCTGGGAAACTACTGATAGCCCAATAGTTCACAAAATTCAGGAGTATGCTTCTAAACCTTATTTACTTGTTAAGCTCATTACTTTGAGTTATCCTTAAAGAGGTATTTGCAAAATACTTGAGTGCTTAATTTGGCCATCTTGTCTTTTACAGTATCAATGAAGCTATTTTTCAAGAAACAAATGCTGCTGCATCAATGAAGGAGATCCATGCCCGAGATCCGTATGATCATAGTGCCTTTTCCCTTGTCATATTTATCTTATACTTCGATTACTTTATTAATTTCTTTTTCCCATTGTAATGTTTTGGATGGATTAGATCTTTCTCTTTACCAGATTTTGTGGTAGAAGTTCAGAATGCGGTCAAACCTGTGTTAAATGCTTACATGAAGGTTAGAAATGCCCGATTTGTGGCACTTCACATTTTTATTTTACTGTCTCATGGTTTAATCTTCATCAGAATGATAGAGTTTCTCACCTTAATTGGAATAACAAAAGCATTGTATCAACAGGGAGATATTGAAACATTGAAGAAGTACTGTGCTAATGAGGTGATTGAGCGGTGTAAAGCCGAGCGTCAGGCTTTTCAAAGCCATGGCATCTTTTTTGATAACAAGGTAGGAAAGTTTGCTTCTCCGTTGAAGAGATTAGTAATTTGTTGCATTCAGTGTTGACAAAATTGTAAGAACACATGCTTGTTGTATGTCTTTCAGTGTTAATCATATAACATAATGATATTTTAGTCTGAAGGCTAGCCTTCAATAAAAGAATGAGAAGTGAAGTTGGAGGCATTAACTTAGGGAGTTGATATTCAACATATGTTACAAAATTGTTATCCATTGAAATCTCTGCTCAAGCTAGACTATAAATAATAATTAATCAATGTGTGTGATTTGGTGAGGGGACTTATCCTTTCCAGTTTGAGACACTGAGATATGGTAGCCATATCATTCTATTTTAAATGGCAATAAACACTCACAATGGTAGCCATATCATTTATATCATGCTGTTTGCATGATGTGTAGAGCTAATTAAGGTTGCTAATTAACAGCTTTTGCATGTTTGACTTAGTTGATTAAGGTTAAGGAGCAGATTTTATCTACCTTTTTGTTTTTTTGGTTGAAATGAGTGAGGGAAGCCTTTTCTGGTCATGCTATATTTGGCATGGATATACATCATGTTACTAATAGATGGTTGTCTTTTGGGAGTGCAGATTCTACATATATCTGAGGTGGAAGTAAGAGATACCAAACTGATGGGAGACTCTCCCATAATCATTGTAGCGGTAGGTATTTTCTATTTTTTCCTCAATTGCAAGTTTTGTACAGAAACTGATAGTCTGATAGTAACGACTCTTTTCCACTTACTTGTTGCAGTTCCAAACACAGCAAGTCTATTGTGTACGTGATAAAAATGGTGCAATAACAGAAGGCAGCCAGGTAAAAATTAATATTCATACATTTAAATGTGCTATTTTTTCTTACTTTTGAGTAATGGTGAAATGTCTAAAAGCAAGCCCCAGAATGAATCTGAATCTTCAGTCTATCCCTTTGTTGGTGAAGATGTTTGATGATTTAATTTAATCTCTATTGAGAACAGTAAAGTTATATAACGTCCTAAAGGATTTAGTTTGGGTTTAGTTAATGAGTTTGACCTTAAGTGATTCTGTGTGGGTGCATCTTGAAACATTCTTCTCTGTAAAAACATGTATTCTTTCTTCAGTATCCTACTTGTTGGAAACTTTACGTACTAACTCATGTTCGTTTCATTAGGATACAATCCAAACAGTGTATTACGCCTGGGCCATGCAACCTTGGGATCCCGAAGAACTTCCTGAAGGTGCTCTTTTCCCGATATGGAGAGTAAGAGAGATGCAACAATTTGGAATTCAATCCCTTATTTAGTTCTTTACATAAACCTCTGATCTTAACCGATGGATGTTGTGTCATATTTATTTTCATGTGCCATCTCAACTTCCCTGGGTTTTGTGATTCACTGCCAGGAAATTTCGTAGTATATTATTTTAGTATGATCAATTCAATGCAGTTCATTACTGAGAGCATAAGCAAATCTAAATTCCTCCAAATTTCTTTTTTGGGAGTGACAGATTTCATTCTGAACAAATAAATATTATCAATTCTTTTGTTACTGCATACAGTGGATCACTTTCTTTCATTTTGCAGACAAAGTTGTTTTTTTTTTCTTTTCTTTTCTTTTTGCCTTTTCCCTCTCTCTGGGATAGGAAGAATGGAAACTTAATTTTCATATTTTCAGTATGAAATGGAACAACAATCAACTCTCCTTTTCTTGCTGTGTGCTTTTCCAACTGTGCGACTGAAGAATATTTACAAGTTGCAGTTGTACCAAAAAAGAAAAATTATTTACAAGCTGCAGAAAAGGATAATAGATGCAGTGTAAGATTGTACTGCACTGAGCCAATTTTGGAGAATAGACAACAAGAAAGTAAAAGCATTCATTTCCATCATCATATCATGAGGTAATTGGTAGAGGTTCTGAAACATAGTCTAGGAGATGCTCCAACTGATCTTATCCTGGATTTTATAGCATCACCAAAAAAAAAAAAACTATAAAACTTCAAACCAACACTTTCCAACTTTTGTTCCGTGATTTGATCGAGACGTTGAAGCATCTCAGGTGTTAGGTGGTTGGTTGAGTCACCGACTTGGCCTCGTCGGAAGAAGACAGTGTAGCTAATTGCTTCTTCAGGCCTTATACTGAAAGTCCCACTTTTGTTCACCTCCAAATTACTCAAATTTTCGAAACTGCATTAGTTTATTACTTCTTGCACAACACCTTGTCTCTCTTCCTCTACTGAAAATGGATGACGCATGAATTCAGCCAACCTTTTTACACAATCCCATAAGGATTTTGTGTCCCTTTTCATGTCCTCATACTTCAAAAACAACACCTTATTTGGGTTTTCAATGCTTGCTTTCCAATAACCTAGTACATGATCTCAAAACGGTACTCCAACTGTTACCCCTTTACAAAACAACTGAAATGCCTCTTCTGCTCTTCTATAGGAACATCACGTACGTTGCCAAAGTTTGTTATTTGAATTTGGTGGTCTTGTTTTGAGATGAAAGGCCCATAGAGAAACAAGAACAACTTTAGGGTTTCTTGCATTGCACACAATCCAAGCATTAGGATAATTCAAAACCGAGTTTGGTAGTGGTAGGTATGAACTGTAGGTTGAGAGCAATCTAGGTGAGAGAAGAGGGTCTAGATAGGCAATTGGATTATCTTTATCAACGTGTAACTCTAGAAAAGGTACGACATTATGAGGGTTTTTTGTGAGCAATGGATGAAAGGATTGGGATGAGTGATCTTGACCATAACGGTTTTGATTTTGGATAGCAAGCATGGGAGCCTTAGTCCATGTGGTGCCACATTTTGGAAAAGCGGCCAAGATAATGTCTTTGTCTCTACCCCTAAAACTTTGCTGTGCCAAAATGATACCTTCAAGAATCATCTTGGGATAGCTTTTGGTATTGGTAGTGGTGTTCACCTTACCAAAAGCCTTGTATACTGCATTTAGACTATTATTCCTCTTACGTCAAAATTAGGCTTCTTTATGGGAAGATTATCTTTAGAAATTTTCAAAAATTATTTCTTTGGCTTTTAAAATAAGAGCACAATAATACGAGAGTGTAGAGACAAACGGCATGCATGTTAAATAAAATTGTCACAAATAAGTTACAATGTTTTTTGCATTTGGCGCGTCTTTCCTATTTGCACGAAAAATTAAAGGGAGTGAAAATCCAAACCCTCATTCTAACAAACTGCACCCCCCATATGTGTTTTTACTTTCGGCCTTTAACCCTAAGCACCAAAATTAGAGAAGATAAGCCTATTTACCTTAGCAACAAATTTTTGTTCCCACCTACACAATTTAACACTAAATGACCATTTTTCCTTAAGCCTAATTAATAAATTATAGCATTGTCTCTCTCTCTCTCTCTCTCTCTCTCTCTCTCTCTCTCTCGCTACGTATTGAGATCAGGTGACTCGCCATACCAGGAAAACGTGCCGGCCGTTGACGTCGAGCTTCAAGTCAGAAGAAATCGACGTCGAGCTTCGGTGCTGGAGCCGTATAATTTGACCCGATGAGGTGGATGTAGAGGGTGAAGTCGGCGAGGAAGAGAAAAAGGTCAGTGGCTACTTCGATGAGGACTGGAGGTTTAGAGAGGTGAGAGAGGTCGGTGGTGACCTTTGGAGGTGATTCGATCCGGTTATTTTTGGTCCAACTCTTGACTTGGGTGGCCAGAGCATTTTCTAGGTGCCCAAATCAGATTTTTTTTTTTTAGTAATGGGACAGAAGGAAGGAAAGGAAAAAAAAAAAATTAATGTCCATTGAGGGGAAAAAAAATTAATGTCCATTGAGGGGCAATAGAAGTTTTTAATTGATATAATTTTTTAGTTTTTTTTTCTTTAATCAAAGTTTTATTTTTCTATTTTTGAAAAAATGTGTTCCCATTCCGGCGACCAAAAGTTCTATTGAGGGGCAATAGGGGGGAGAGGGAGGGCAATAGACGTTTATTGGAAAGCAATGGGAGACAATAAACCTTTCTGGCGACCTATGAAATCTCTATCGACCTCTTTGAGGACCTCCGTCGCGGTTTTTTAGAAAAGTTCGGAAGGCGGTTGCCGATGAAGGGATTCTGGCAAAACTTGGTCGGAATCTGGCAGCTTTTGACGGGGCTTCGGCAAATTCTCCTATGGTTTCTCTATCTTCCATTGTCTCTCTCTCTCTAAGTAACAAAGGGGTGAGGATAAAATAGTCTCAAAAGTAAACAAAAACCAAACAAAAAAAAACTTAATGGGGTAAATGTGAAAAAAAACCCTTAAAAATGGGGTAAATGGACAAAAACCCTTTTATTTTTTATCAATGAAATATCACTTTTGGCCTCATACCATCATCAACTTCAGATTCTCACTCTTGCAGTCTTTCTCCCACCAAAGATGTATAAATCCCTCATCACTTCAATCCCAAATACTAACTCAAAATCGACATACGAGACAAAGAAAAAAGCATTACTAAAGCAGGACCTTAAGAATTTGCAGGAAGAGTTAATCAAAAGAGCGGCATCACTAGTGAATTAACGTGGGAAGAGAGAGGACTCAGAGGACGAGAAGGATAAGAGAGGAGGGGTAAACAAGGAAAGATATGGAAAAATAAATAAAAAATTAAAGGGTGTGCATTGATAAAATAGATAAGCGTATTTAAAATTGGGTTAACTACAAAGCACTACCAGACAACAAGTTTTTTGACAACAAAGTCCACAACCTTTTCCCTTATACAATTAAGGACACACACTATTCTCCTTTTACCTCTTTTTGTTCTTTACACAGTATCAGCTTATATTTTACTTTTCCAGACTAAACACAGTATCAGCCTAAGGACTAGCCTTCAACATGCCACAACTTCACCTAACGACTTCCTGTCTAAGGGGCTACTACCAGGGCGGAATCACTGCTGTCTTAGTATGATAAGGGTCAGTCTTTATAGCAAAACAGAAAGACTGCTACTGCTTACTAACTGCTACTGTTACCAAAACATAAATGCAGAAACAGCAAAATATTTTTGTGACAGGGTACTGGGCACAAACTGAATTTATTTATTCAAACATAAATACAGATACAGAACCCAGAGCCTCACTCTTGGGCAAACAGCTAGAAGTTGCTTAGCTACTCATAACTTGATTACAAATACTTACTTGGAATCAGATGCACACTTGCATCAAGAGACTTATAGAAAACCTGCTACTGCTGCTACTATGGCTTTCTTATTTTTGAGAGAATCTGATTCTGCTCAATTTTCGAATATCAGACTGATGTTTTTCACTTCGAATGCCTTCTAAGAGAAGCTAAAGCTCCTTATATAGGGAGCGGAACTCAAATTACAATTCAAAACAACAAAATGTACAGAACGACTCCATGATTTCCTGCTTTCCTTAGTGCTCCTGCTGGTGGAGGTCGGCCGGGGAAAAAGCAGATTCTTTTAGGTGAAATGTTTTTCACCTGCTTTTTGAAAAGCAAAAGTCACTTTTTTGAAAAATACAAAAGAACTTTAGGTGTTTTCTACACCTGCTGCTTCACATGTTCTCGTCAGTTTCTAAATTGTGACCAAGGACAAACGAGTCGTTATCTGCCTGGGCCATCCTTACTGTTGTTGCATTGTCTTCGACATCTGTACCAACATACATCTTGTAGTGGTTGTCAGTTTCAAGCTTCTCCACCAATCGTAAGCATGCCAGTGTCGAATCTATCTCCTTTCTGGTAAGAGATAGGAATAAGTCACTGCTGACTACGTCAGGATGATCGTAAGCAGTGATGATAATTTTCTCTCCTGCTGCCAGGAAGGTATTTTAGGTATCCTCAGAGATAATCTTTTTGATATATTCTAGAGTCATGGCCTTCATCCACGAGATGCTTGAGTTTGGTTGGCCATTGTACCCTACATAGGATGGTTGAAGATATTTCCTTTGAATAATTCTTACATAATGATAAGGAGGAATATATTCAACTTCACCGTTTGCCTTTTGGATCCATTCTGGAGGAGTGGATCTGAACTTCAGTCGAAGCATACAGTCATTTTTTCTTACATTTTTGACTGTATTAACAATGATAGGCGGCAAACCTTTTAGATCATCATTTGTTTTAGTCCACAGATTATGGACAAAACCATTTTCAACAAGCCAGAGCTTGTGTTCTTGAGGATGTTCACTCTGAACATTAACCAGGTATCTTCCAACATAAGGACCTGAAACAATAAAGAGAGTTGGAGGAACTAGGTCTTCTGGATTATGTCTTCCTATCAGACTATGGAATTCATGCCAGTTTGATTCATTAAGTGTCATGACAGGAACTCTAGCACTTTCTGGACTTTCAAGGAAGAGAGTTTTTTCTTTTCTTACAGCACTCTGCTGTATATGACTTTCTTCAAATTGTGGTCTGGCGTTCTCATATAGTTCTTCAGCTAGTGCAAAGAGTGCCGGAAACATTAGACCACTGCTTCTTTCTTGAAAAGCAAATAAGAGATTATCCAGAATTGCTTTCTGGTGATAAGCTAGTCTCATGCCAGTTCTGAACACAGGAGTGTCAAAAGTTCTTAATTCATAATTAAAAACATTTATGACTCCAGTTGGAGTTGGTCTGCTTTTTGGCAAAGCAGCAGCCGTCAACGGTCTTGATCAGCCTTTACCGTCTGCCGTTTGAGACGGGCTAGCCAATCCTTTACCCTGGGATTGATCAGTTGAGGCTAGTCCTTTAGGACTTAGCAGAAACCTTTTAAGAACCTTTTCTTTGGTTTCCATAGGATCTTCTTGAAGCTCATGTTCTTTCCCAGTCCTTCTGCTTCTGGGATTACGACCTTCGTCGTCTTCTCTTTGGCTGAACATTGCCATTTCCCTGGTCAATGCGTCTGGAAGATAATTCTTGTTTCCTGCAATTAATTCAACATTATAATCATATTGGTTAAGAAATAATTGCCAGTTTGCTAATCTTCCTCTATCAGCAGATTTATCAAGTTTGAAATTTTTGAAATTCTTTACTCTGGCACAATCGGTGCGGACAGTAAAGGGTTTTCTAAGAAAAGCTGGAGAATTTAAAATCGTTTTCTTGACAGCCAAAATTTCCTTTTCCCCTATGGGATAATTCAGTTCTGTAGGGCTAAACTTGCCACTACAAAATTTACAGATTTTTCAATGTTAGTTCCAGGCGTCTTTTCCAGAACCACACCGGACCAATAATTATCGCTCGCATCTGTCTGGAGGATAATTTCATCATTCTCTTCTGGTTGTTGAAGAGGAGGGAGGTTTTGGCAGAGATTTTTTATCTGCTTCACGATTTTTTCATCATCTTCTGTGAAGTTCCATTTTCTTTTGGAACTTGTCTTAGGAGATAACATCGCTGTTAACCCCGAGATTTTAGGGATGAAGTCTCTTCCATAATTTATGACACCAAGGAATCTCTCTAGACTCTTAGCATCAGGAATTCTATCTGGGAATTTTCAGATCTTCTCAAGGATATGAGGTTGGAGTTTTATGACTCCATTTTTGATGTTTATTCCTAGGAAATCAACTTCATCGAGGATAAATAAGATTTTCTTTTCTCCTAGGATAATTCCATGCTGAACTATCAGCTTTACTACCTCATGGAGGTGTTTCATGTGTTCTTCTTTGTTTTTGGAGACCAGAATGTCATCTATGTAGACGACACAGAACTCCGCCACATGCTTGAAGATGTTGTCCATCTTTCTTTGGAAGATTGAGGAAGCTTGCTTTAGACCAAAAGGCATTACTAACCATTCGTAATGGCCTTGTGGTGTTCCAAATGCAGTGAGAGGTATGCTCTCAGGATGCATCTTGACTTGCCAGAAACCCGACTTTGCATTGAATTTCGAAAAGACTTTGGCTCCTCTGAGCTGGTTAATCAATACTCTTACTTGAGCAATTTGATAACCGTCTTTGACAGTCTTTTTATTGACATCTCTGTAGTCAATAACCATTCTAGCTTTTCCTCGTAGGTTTTCTGCATGATTTCTCACGTAGAATGCTGGAGCATGATGAGGGCTAGTGGAAGGTTGAATTAATCTCTTGTTCAGGAGATCTTCAATATCTTTTCTGAATTCTTTTTGATCTTCCTCTTTGTAATGAGGAATGGCTTTGACATGGCAGATAGCATTCATGTCATGCAATTTCAATTCACAGACCACTGGGTCTTTTTCCCAAAACTTCTGAGGATCTACGTCGATATTCTGTTTGAGTAGATTCTTGATTCCTTCAAGAGTGGGAATTCTTTGAGACTCAAGCTTATTCTGAAGGTGCTTGAGGTTATGCTCATAGATGAAACTAGCTTCTTCTTCTTCACTAGTTGTTTCTTCTTCTGTTTCTTCTTCTTCTTCTTCAGCAGATTCTTCAACAAGTACTTCTTCTTGTTGCTTGATTTGAAGTATGGTTTCAAATTTGGGTTTGTAGGGGGTAAGATCACCACTATTCTGGTGCGATCTCTGATATTGAGTAGTGAAACCGGGACCTACCACAGTTTTGGCTTGTGTGAGGCGGTCTGCCCAGAACACTCGTTCCCCTTTTCTGAAGCCTATCGCTTCTTCATCCTGAATGAATCTCTGTTGGAGAATAAAATCATTTCCCAACAAGAAATCAGATCCTTGGCCTTCAGATTGCCAAACATTCTGGATGATAAATGTTCCTCCACCAATGGTGATATGAACATTTTTTGCTACTTTTTTCATGGTGAGATGGCTTCCATCAAATGTAACACCAGTAGCAGATTTATTCTTATCTTCTCTCCAGAGTTCATCTAGAATTGCAAATCTTTTTGCCACAGTAAAGCCTGATCCATTATCCACAAAGGCATGTAGATGATATTTTTTATGATCAGGGAATTTCAATCCAATCTCTATGTAGTTGTTGTATCTACTTGTAGAGACGACCTTCGATTGTTGAAGCTCATTTTCTTGAGCTGTTTGTTCCTTTGGAATGAATGGTTTACATTCTTCTTTTGGAATAATTTCTGGTGTTTCAACTAGTTCAATTTCTGCATCGATTTCTTCATCGATGATTTTTTCTTTTGGTTTTGAGGAAGATGGTTTCATGACTTCTTGGAATAGAGTTTCTACCTCTTTCGCCTTTTGCTCAGAGAAATATTCTTCATATTCTTGTTCAACCAACTGGCTGACAAAGCCATTCTTAGTTTTTCTTCTTGCTTCAGCTATGAAGCATTCTTTGTGATAAGTCTTTTTTGACTCTTCACAAAACATGGGGAGACCATTCTTTTCGTGACAAAAGCAGTAGTCACAAACGAATGTACCAGGGTTCACCTGATAAGAAGACATTAAAGCTTCCGTTTTGCTTTCTTCCCAATTTTTGATTCTCAAGACATTCATTGATTTGAAGTACTCTACTTCAGAATCTGTCTCAGACTCAGATGACTCTTCTTCCTCAGACCAGGCAGAATAAACTGACCTGTCGTCATCTTCATCATCAGAATAGGCTATTTCGTAGCCTTTCATGTTAGCTATTTCTACTATTTGCTCATATTCTTCGAAGAGAGCTTTAGTAGATCTTTTACCCTTTTCAGGGCATTCATTGGCATAGTGCCCTTCAACTTTACATAACCAACATCTGCAAGCTTTCTTGCTTGGTTGTTTATGCTGATGAGTATTCTTCTTTTTCTTGAAGAATTTCTTTTTAGGATCTTCATCATTTTGTTTCTTGTAATTGGAACTCTTCTTGAATTTCCAATCCCTTTTTTGATTACTCTTTTTGAATCTTTTAGAGTAATATTTTTCTTTCTTATTTTTGTGGAATTTGGATTCATGACATCCCAAGTTTGTGGGCATATCTAATATTCCATAACAGAAATTTTCAACTCCTTTGAGTTGTTTCTTGGCCATCTTAGCTCTAAGATTGGCTTTGCATTGCTCTTTTAGTAATTGCCGGATTCTGTCGGCAATTCCTCCAACTGAAAATCTTTCAATTGGTTTTTCAGCTATGCTTTCTTGAGCTCACAGCTGTTTTCCATGGTTCAGGGAGTTTTCTGTGCAGCAGATTAACTAGATCAGTATTCTCTAGTTCACCAATTGTACAGTAATATTCTTGAAACTCATTCAAGTATTCTTCGAAATATCTCATGTCACAGATTTTGAGAGCATAGATATTCAATTTTGCCATTTCTTTGGATTTTTCACTCAAATTTGAAAGATCTCCACAGAACTGATCGTACAGTGGTACTGCAAAATCATACGGAGATTTTGAATTTTTGATTTCTTCAAGCCAGTCTCTTCCTCTGGCAGTTTCTTTGAAGGATAGGTAATACTTTTTTGCTACTCCAGTGAGAGTAGTTTCATAGTACACCTACAGATCTGGTGCTTCAAATTTGCCAAGGGTGAGTGCAGAAGCCATCATCAGGCTGTCTACCCATTGGTCAATGGTTTTTCTTTTGTCTAGACTCTTGTCTAGATTTAACCATATTCCATAGTTCGTGATAGGAACTCTAGGCAGATTATCCTCTGGGACAAATCTTTGGGAATTTCTTTCTCCTTTTTTACCCATGGGGGCTTTCTGAAATGGGAGTTTTGTTTCTTTTTTTCCTCTGCTAATGAAAGTTCTAGAGCTTTCTCCTTCTTCCATTTCAATATCTTGATAAGGAAAGACTTTTCTTGTCTCTCTGGATTTGTATTCTTTCATCTCTTCGAGTAGTTTTTCTAATCGTTCAGGATTTTCGCAATTCTCAGCTTCTTCATAAAGATCATAGAGCTTCTTAGTTCTGAACATATGGACTGGTCTGTTCAGATCAGCTTCCAATTCTTCTTCAGAAATTGATTCTTCAATAGTGGGTTTTGTACTACTGACACTAGCTTCTCTAGTGTTGTAGCTTCTTCTCAGAAGATTATTCTTGTTTATCCTGAGATTCTCAGGACAGACATCACTTTTTCTGTGATTGTCAAAATTAAGACTAATTTCTCCAGCCTTTCTACTCTCGTAGATTTTTGCTTTTGCTCTTTCCGGTTGCCTTTTTGGACCGGATAATTTCCATTCAAGAGGAAAAGTTACTTCATTCCAAGTAACTTTATGGATTTGCTGTGAATGGTTCTTCTGATTGGTGAGGAATCCAGTAGTAAGACCTGTAATATTTGTTATCCTTGTCTTAGGGGCTACTGTAGTACTCATCAATTTATAGTATATTCTATATACTACTGCAAGTTCTTGCATTTCTTCTTTCATTGATGTGCCATCTGTCTTGACTCTCAGTCGGAGACAGTGAGCTGCATCTTTCAGGCTGGTGGTAAAGTTGGGGAAGCAGTTGAAATATGCTATCTGGTCGCACAAGGATGCTTCCAGTGTCCCAAACAAGCTAGCTTGGAAGTCTGTTAACCTATTGTCCTGTAGAATACATAGGACTGAACAGTTTATTCTTTCACGAGCAAGCAGATTTATGCCTACTTGGACTTCTCCAATATGCATAAATTGATACTTTTTTGCTTGAGCTCTGGCTACTTCTGCTGGAGTGATCAGTAGAAGATCAGTCTCTCCACCTGCTGTTGCTGGGGTTGTAATCTCCAGTAGTTTAAAATGATGGCTATCCATCAGATCAAATTTTCCTTTTCTGTAGATTTGTTTAAAATCTAATTTTGGAATGGAGGAGTTTTTTACCTCTTGTTCAATTTCGTTGAATTCGAACTCTTCAGCATTAAGGAGCTGTACTCCTTTCTTTTTTCTAAAGATGCTTAACATCTTCATTTCTCTTTTTTTTTTTCTGGGTTTTCATACCGGATACTAGTCTGACTAGTAGATGGTTCCAGAAAAATCATGTTTGGAACACGATTTGTGTCTGGTTTTTCTAATGGTTTGAATCCATTAGTTTTCTTTTTTACTGTAGGCACTTTCTTGTCCTTCAGTATATTTTTCATAGAATCTAGCGTTTTTTGCTGTTCATTGATTTTTCTACTGACAACTGTCAGCTTTTTTTCTTCCGCTTTTGGAAGTCCCTTGATATAATCCAGTTTGTTTTCCAATCTTTCCAATTGGTGGATTATAGCAGGTAATTTTTCTAGATGAGTTTGACATCTAGATATTTCTAGTAACAGCTTCTGATATTTCTCATCAGAAGTTTTTAGTAGAGAATTTATTTTCTCTAATAACAATTCTGACATTGTCTCCATTAAGGAGGGGTTCTCCTTTGAGCTATTTTACAAGCTCTGATACCAGTGATGTGCGGATCTAACCAATGCTCAAATAATCAAGAGGTTTTTGTTCCTCTTCCAGAACATCTAAGAGATTATCTATCTCCTCTTCTATTCTATAGATTCTAGTCTGTAGTCTATAGATAATATCCCAGTAATTGGGAGAATCTCTACTAAGATTATCTCTATAGGTTTTTAATTTTCTCAATTTCTCTCTCTCTTTTTGCAGTTCCTTAGTAGTAATTTTGCAGATAGCAATCAACTCAAGTCTATCAACAATCGAAATTATGAATGGTAAAAATAACCGTTTACCTTCGAGTATAGAGGATGGATTTATACCTGCAATATGGTTAAACAAACAAATTCAAAAGCATGGGCCCACTACGCTCCGTCAATTTTCTTTTTACTGAAGGGAAAGATTAAAACTTAGAGAGAAAGTGAAACTTGCTAAAGACAAAATGTCCTTAAGTGTAAACTTTTGTCCTTAGATGTATAAAACCAAAAGTTGAGGAGTTTTTTGTGTTTTGGACTTCTACTAGGAGGGTCTTTGTAGTTTGTTGTTTAAAATTTAGGCCCATGATCGAAGAAGAAAAAAGGAAAAAGAAAAGAAAAAACCAAAAAAAACCAGTTGAGTGACCGAAGGGCCATGATCACTTGATCATAAGGGTTTAAGCCTTGAGTTAAAAACCAAAAGGTTCATTTTTCACGATCCAAATTGCTGGGAACGCCAAGGCTGAGCCACCCGATCGCATTTGCAGGTGATATCTCATTTCTCTTTTAATCAAAATTGTTAGCTTTCCTATATGGAATTCTTTTCTGTTCTTGCTTTTGCTTGATTGATAATGATGATTCTGCGGAATTTTGTACGGTACTATCTTGTGTTTTTCAACTTTTGATGGATAGCACTTCAATTCATCTAGGCTTCTTCCTCAACTTGTCAGATTACTGGGATAACAAATTGAACTACTCAAATACTCAAGTTTGTTTCCATGGTGTTACCGTTTTTTTTTTTTTTTTTAAAAACTTGGTTTGATGAATAGTGTACGTAGGAATCGTCGTTTCTTTGATATTTAATGTTGTAGTGACCTTTATCAGTAATTTACACTCTTATCTGTGTAGTTGAGACAAAAATTATGAGAAGATTTCGAGTGTTGAGGTGGTGTGAGTTTGATTTTTGAGAGTTAATGCGTGCCTCTGGAGAAAAGGATACAACTTGAAAAACATATTAGAGTATTAGTATTAGTATTAGTATTATATTATGGTTTCAATACTAATACCCAGAATACAGAATACAGGAATCAAAGGAAGAGACTTGAAGTAGATTTGCAATCTATCTCTTGTTTGTTTAACACAGAATTTATGCATATTATTTGTTTGACTTATTGTTTCTTTGAAATGGATCATTATGTTATCTAGCAAATATAAACCTCCTTAGATGCCCGTCACAACAGGCTAGTCTCAATTAGAATTTATCTATTGTCATGGTTCTATTGGTTTCTTTAGAAGTTGGATTTATTGTATTTGAAGCTGAAATCTTTTTTATAGTTATATCCAAAATGTTCTACTGCATCTGTGAGTACATCCAAGGGACCCAAGTTTGAGTGTTTTTATAAAGTTAGATTTTGAAGCTGATACAAAATCTGGTATAAATTTCATAAAATAAGGAATTGATTCTTTTCTCTGGTAAGCCAAGTTTGGTTAACAATTACATAATATAAGTAATTTTTTGTTTTGTATTTATTTATTTTTTCTTATGATAAAATTTGCTAGATCTTCTTGAGCTTTATGTTTCTTTGCTAAACCTTTGATTCTGTTTTGACAGCTGGTTGATTTGCATTTGAAGAAGTTGAAAGTCACTGAAGGTAAAGTTGGAAGAAGAAAAAGAAGAGAGAAATGGCAAGCCAGGCAGCTAGGTCTTTTAACGGTAACATGAAGGTGATGTTGCCTTGTTGATATACTGACTAATCTTATTTTCATGGTTTTAGTGGTTGATTGTCTGGTCCAAACCAGTGCTCATAGAAATTATCCTTTGTAGATTTTAAAGCAAGACAAACTATAAATTTGTATATTAACCAAAAAGCTAGCACATTTAGTGAAATGTACCAAGACAAAGGTTTTGCTTCTTGTAGGTTTTAATTTATAGCCTGGGAGTTTCACATTGCACCCAGTATTGTAAAAAGTCCAATCTTTGTGGTGTGTGAATGGACAATTTGTGTTTAAAAAAGCTTGTGCTTTGATTTTTGTACAGAAAGCTGTTGCCGGCCTCAGACGTATTAATCTTGATGGTCTGAGATGGAGAGTATTTGATGCGAAAGGCCAGGTTCTTGTTTGTGAATTTCATAACATTTCTGGTAACATCTAGCTGTTAGGAACTTAGGAATAGAAGACCTTTTTGCATTCTTGATTTCAACATTAGTATGAATTATGATGCTTGAATTTCTGATACCTTTTTGGAAGAAAAGTAACAGGATGAATCAGTACATTATAGTGCAAGGTGGATGCTGAAGCAATTGGCTTCTTAATGCATTTACGATAAATTCTGAACTAGGTGTAATCACAATATTCAGTTGTCTGCATATCAACAATATTCAGTTGTCTGCATATCAATTCTTAAAAGTAAATGATAAAAATGAACCCATTTTTAGGTTCTTGGAAGGCTAGCATCTCAAATATCTACTGTGATTCAAGGAAAGGATAAACCAACATACACTCCAAATCGAGATGATGGAGATATGTGCATTGTGCTGAACGCGAAGGATATTTGCGTCACGGGTAGTAAACTGACTGATAAAGTTTATCATTGGCATACTGGGTAAGTACTTATTACTGAAAGTTGTCATATATTGCTGCTATTGTGGTGGGCTTAATGGATATAAAGTCATTCAGTTGTTGTGTCACTACTAGTTCCAGTTCCATAAAGTTTATTTTTTCATTTTCATTTAGTTGTAGACCTTCAAGAACACTGAAATTGACAAATTAGCGTTCTAATAGAGTTCTGAGAATCATCAAGTTTACTCATTTATCTACTGATGAATAAAGGAACTTTTATTTTTTATGTTTTATAATATCTTCTAGATATAGGCATATCCCTTTGGTCTCAATGTCGAATCATATATGGCTTGTAGGTATGTGGGTCATCTGAAGGAGAGGACGTTAAAAGATCAGATGGTCAAAGATCCTGCAGAGGTCATTCGCAAAGCTGTGTTACGTATGCTTCCAAAGAACAAATTGCGCGATGTGAGTTTCATTACAGTACCATTTTCTTGTCTGTTAAGTTCTAACACAGAGTATCTTGTATCAAAATATTGTGGAATGCTGCTTCATATTGCAGGATAGGGATAGAAAGCTGAGGATATTTCCTGGTAGTGAACACCCCTTTGGTGATCGGCCCCTTGAACCATATGTGATGCCCCCTAGGAGAGTAAGGGAAATGCGGCCCCGTACAAGACGAGCCATTGTCCGAGCTCAGAAAAAGGCTGAACAGCAACAACAAGATGCTAATGATCCACGAAAGGGCAAAAAGAAGGATACACGGGAATTGGTTGCTTCTAATTACTCGAGCTTATTTGGGCTTATGAAAGTTGTTGAGGAATAGCCACCTAAAATGGGATTTGAATCGGGACTTTTATGTAGTGGCAGTGCTTTCCCCGTACCAATGTTTGACGGTTAGAGTTGTCAGCTTGTAGTAAGGAAATGAGGTGCCATATCTGTGGCTAGGTCTATCAGCAATAAGATTTTGAAGTACACTTAAGGCTTTCCCCATGTGCATTACTGGTACTTCAGTAATAATTGTGGTTCTGTGGCGTATGATACACACACACACACACACGTTAATTAATTGAAATTGGGGAAGATCGACCTAACTCAGAATCTGTTTAATAACAAAAATTTGTTTCAGTCTGCTCCAATAGTTCCATTTAGTCTAGTGGCATGAATACTTCCCCTGTTGTAAGCTAAGTTCAACTCTTGAACATGATGATTGATAAGAAGATGCAGCTAGTTGAAGGTCTGTAGTTGGTAGAAAAATAGGTGGAGATCTCTCATTTGCAGTTTGTAGATGACACAATGTTCTCTCTTCCTTTCGAGTAAAACACAACATAAAGAATCTGTTAATATGGCTTTAAGCTTGCAATGTTGTCTTTGGAAGGAAAATCAACAAGGGCAAGTGTTCCACCAAGGATTTCAAGAAAAGGTTTCATAAGAGGCCTAAATTTTGCCATCAAGAAAGCATTTGCATTTTGCCTTTCTCGGCAACAGAATTTCATTACAAGATGCACCTTATCCCATACTATTCTCCGTGATCATATGCACTCTTCACTTTCTATCATGATTATTGAGTATGTTGTTCTGTTTAATCCCACTACTACCTAAACTGAGGCGGTATGACACTACTCT
Source organism: Rosa chinensis (assembly GCF_002994745.2). Lineage (NCBI taxonomy): Eukaryota > Viridiplantae > Streptophyta > Magnoliopsida > Rosales > Rosaceae > Rosa > Rosa chinensis. The sequence goes on along the minus strand of NC_037091.1, from coordinate 32,778,644 downwards.
TGATGCTCATCATATTTGGAATGCCAAACTTGATGTCCATCATGGCTTAGAGATATCTGACTGTACGTATCTATCTATTTCATGAACCAGGTAAAAGCCCCAAAATTCATATAATTTAAGAGGTGCAAGCTAGAAAAATCAAGAGGTAGCTCTTTGCCTCATCCATTTTGTGGCTGACCACTTTTCCCCAGCTAGCACCTCGCACCCTGCATGTATGCTATTTGGATCTGATTGGCCATCCAGACCCTGGAAAAAAAAAATATCACATATGTTTGTGGTCACACCAACCTTTACTCCACTAAAAAGCAAAAAAATATCAAAAACGAATCAAGTCATCACCATAGAAGGCAAATCATCATTTGGTTTTTTGAAAAATGCAACTATTAATGCATCACTTGAAAGGGAAACTAACCATGCTCCAGAAAAGGACAGCATCTCCTTTAGTTGGCTTGACAGACATACCCTTTACAACTTTTCCACCACAGCTACATTCACCTGAGCCAGCCTAAAATCCCACACAAGTTAAAACACAGACTTGCAGTACTCTCAACGAATAATACATGCACAAGTGAGGATGGAAAGAGAATTTACAACTGAGAAATTAAAATACTATCTTATGTTCAAAACAGCATGTTTGACAACCTCAACTCTCTGCCTGAGGAAAATCCTTGGCATCGATAAGCACCATGTAATTTCATGAATCACAAAATCTCCTACTTGAAACAGATTTCAGAATTTTAATGGTCATTGGAATGAAAACTTTGGAAGTACCAAGGAACTTTAAATGATTGAAATTTTAGAAATGGGATATGAAGTCCTAGAATTTGAGAAGTTTCTGATTTAGAGCTATATTAGAAATTAAACACATTAATATAAGAACCTATATTGCCCCCTCAGCTCAATGGTGTTTTCTCTCCACAGATTAGAGGGGCAGCTCTCCTATCACCGAGTTATATATGAGATAGTACTGTGCTGAAATTCACCTAAGGGTCCGTGTCTGTAGCACCTTGGGGCCTATCTTTCAAGCCTCACTTGTGTTTTGACAGGAAGATAAAACCTTTTTAAATAAGATAGAAAGAAGACAAAAAATATCTGCTTTCAGAATAAATGAAGATAAGAAATGCCCGACTTGGTAAAATGGTCCATATAACCAGCCAAAAAGGAAAAGAAATGAAAATAACTAGATAAATAAAATAAGTTTACTTCGCTTTTGTCTGAAAAGGTTAAAAGAATACGTATGGATGGCCGGGATCCAATCCTAGGAAACCACCTTAGTTATTTCTTCCACCTATTGCCCATCCCAACCCATTTCCCCCTCCTTAACCATGTCCCCGTTATTCAGTTCTGGGTACATGACGCCATTAGGTAGCAGGCTAACAAGAATAGTAACATGCAATGAAGCATCCAATTAGGAAAAGAAAGTACCATAGGAAAATAAGTTTCTCCACCCTCAACATTGTCACTCAGATACATCAGAATTGTTGCTACTCGCTGACCACCACGTTTCAAGTTAAACTGTCAGCATAGAAAGAAAGAATCTTAATAAGTTAATATTACAAATTTACGGCAAAGGAATTAAGGATGACTGCAAGTGAAGGGGCAAGTATAATGTGGAGTAAAGAAACTTACAGTGTCAGAGAAGTAGTCATGATGAGGTTTATAATACTGGTCCTTTTCATACCTGTGCTGCTGCAGATGTTAGCCTTGGTACTGAATATATTGCTCTGCATGTTCATGAATTGACTTTATACTCAAATAAGTCACGTACCTCAAAACTTGAATCAGTTCCCCATTTTCTATTGGTACTTGAGAATAGACAGAAATACGTTTTTCAATTGCCTAATTGAGTAAAAGAAAGAGGAGCACAGTTAGATAGAGTTTGGTTTGCTCTTCAACCACAAAGGACTATGCTAACACTAAATAAATAAAGATTGGAAATACAAGTAGACATCAGATACAAAGCTTAAAAGTGGACATTGCGCTCAGGATATCCCTCTACTCCTACCTCATTCCTCTCCATCCATACACACATACACATGTACTCATGTGCATACAAGGAAACAAATAGTTTAACAGATATGCAAGCTTTCTCAAGTACATATCAATCGCTGACAGTAGACTATTAAAGATCACTCAGCCAAAGTAGCCTCGTCCAATATTTTGTCTCAAGTACTCTGACTATTCTCTCAGTATCACTAAAACAAAGTACCGTCTAATGATGACTCAAGACGAAAGAATACTCCTAGAAGATTCAAGGCCTTTGCAAGATAACGAATCTTACTGTGTTATACAGAAATCACATGTGGATAAGGTTGTACACATATCACTAAATTTAAAAAGATAAAGTTGCATTTCTGGTTGCTTTTCCTTATGAGGACTGACACAGGTATGAGCCACTAGTTTCCAGGATGGGGGCATAAATTAAAAAATAGCCTACAAATCTGACATTGTAAATTCACATCCAATAAGTAATAAGCCTTGATTAATGTAGAAAAGAAAAGAATTGAACTTAAACCACCTACCTGTATCATTGGGAACTTTTTCTCTTGAGGACTCAAGAACATACCAGAGCTGGTACGAACCTTACTCTTTATCCCCTGAAAAAATGGATACTCAGTATGAACGATTATGCACTTAACTGGAAAGGAAAACATATTAGCTTTAAAGTTATAACAGCCCATCAAAGAAACCCATTGACCACAATAAGAGCTAACTCGAGCAACTGACCATATACAGGGAAAAAAAGTTATAAAAGAAAGATAGAAGTACTGTGACTTGAAATAAAAAGAGAGATTATGCTTTTACATTTTTACAATCTACTGGCTAATCAACATGCTTTTGCTGTGATTTTTAATTATCATGAATTAAATTTGGGTGGTTTATGACTTTTGGCCCCTCCAAAGGCATGTGTCGATCTTGCCAATCGAAGAACTTGTTCCACAGCAGTGCCAATCAATTGGCATAGGCTCCCATCTATCAGCCGAGTATTTTCTCTTATCTTTTTAAAATTTTTGATAGGAGACAGAATTTTATTGCAAAGAGAAAGAATGTACCTAGAAGTGTATAACTAATGGACTGAACTTAGAGAACAAGAACTACCAAAACTAAGACAACAACAGCCACAGTAATTCCACCGCTAACAATTGGTATACGCAGCCTTACCACCCCATGTACACCTAAACTTATACACTCAAGACAGTAGGCAAACATAAGGATACAAATGGACCACTAACAATTTATATAAGCAGCCTAACGAACAGCTAACATATTTCACTTACGGAGTTGCAAAGTATTTTCAGACCCAAAAAAAAAAAAAGAGACTTGAAAGCATTAAATACTTTATTAGCATGATATCATGCAGAATTATATCCCAACTTCTAAGGACAGGCAAGACCGCCAAAGCATGACATAAGATCCTCCAATTTGGGAAAAAGAGGGTGCATACCTTTCCTGTTTTGATGTCCACTACAGTGGATACTTCAAGGCGAGGAGAGGCAATAGCTCTAAGATAGTCGCATTCCTGTAATGGGTGTAAACCTTTCAATTTAGAAGCTATGTTCTACAGCTTCCTTTTTTAGATTAGGAAACTAAAGATCCTCAAGAATCAATCAAAAACCTCAATAGTTCCACTCGAAGTTTCATTTAACATGTGCTGCCAAACAACATTGACACCCTTGCATTTGGCAGCTTAAGATTAATCAACAAACACAAAAGTTTCTATCAAGGGAGAACAAATCATACTTTTCTATTCAAGGTTAAAGATTGGCCAATTGTCTACTAAATTGAATTAGAACTGAATACCCAAAATCCGGAAGCCAATAAATCATTTTACAAAATCTAGTAGTACAGACCAACTTAAATTAGTGAAACTGACCTGTTTCTCATTTATGTATTTTAGAGAAGTTTATTAATTCTATCATCTTCCCTATGAAAGATATCCTAAAGCTCCAAATTCAAATCCACTGCAAATACATAAACTCATTGTTCCTACTTCAACATTTGTATTTATCTAAATCAATTTATGAAACTTTGAATATACTGACCAGTATTCTAGCTTGAAAACTTAAGTACTTGACACTCTTTGAGCTATTTTTTTACTGTTGCAATTATCAGTAGTAGTATTCCCAGGTAAACAAAAAACTAGTGCCCAATCACTGAAGCCAATAGAAATTACAATAAGAGTTAAAAATAATCATGCACACTAGAATAGTTGATGCTTTTAGATATGCGAACAGCATACCTCCGTGCTCAAGAAGTTATGAAGCACAATTATTCGAGGTAACCAGCTTATCACTTCTGGCTTGACCTACATTGACGGTATAGAGAAAGAAAATCAAAATCTCACTATAAGCAATGTACAGCGAAAACCCATTTAAAATAACATCCCTCCTTCCCTCAACCAAAAACAAAAAGTCATCCGAGGATACAAGACAAGTGTTCTAAAGCTAAATTATTTATAATCCTCTTTTTCAGAATTGAGTTTCATTCTAATCTTTTATGAATTATTTATTGGACTTCCTATCTCTCTAGATTTTTGGTGTTGCCTCTTTAACAAATTTTATTAGGTGTAAAGTAACATATATCACTTGCATCATTTGCAAACTGTCCAATTGTTTTGCAGCACACTGCCATTGAGAAATACACCATGTTGAACAATGGGGATATGGCGCAGCCATCAACCCAACGTCGTCTAGTTTAAAGCTTTAAAAAAGTGGCAACCTTAGCTAACATACAAATTACTGAAGATTAATAGGACAATCACACATATATAACGATGTTCTTGGATCTTATATCAAGATTATTTCAGTAACTATCTTTAACACCCATCTTTGTGTTAAATTCAATCGTTTCCATGCCCACAAATATTAAAGAAATACAACACCAAACAATTCAGGAAAAGATTACTGTATAATTAAACCAAGCAACAAGAAATATATATTATATATATATATGAAGTGTTTGTATAATAAAAAGGTATGTTGTATATGAAGTACGTTAAGATGTTGAAGCAGCCATCAACCCAATGTCATCTAGTTTAAAGCTTTAAAAAGTGGCAACCTTAGCTAACGTACAAATTATGGAAGATTAATAGAACAATCACACATATATAGCAATGTTCTTGGATCTTAGATCAAGATTACTTCAGTAACTATCTTTAACACCCATCTCTGTGTTAAATTGCGACAATCGTTTCCATGCCAACAAATATTAAAGAAAGACAACACCAAACAATTCAGGAGAAGGTTACTGTATAATTAAACCAAGCAACAAGAAATATATATATATATATATATATTATATATATATATATATGAAGTGTTTGTATAATAAAAAGGTATGTTATATATGAAGTACGTTAAGATGTTGAAGTAGCATAGTTCAAAACTGTCCAGAAGTTTCAATCATCGTGGACCGAAGGTGCCTAATCAATAATTTCTATTCTCTACCCAAGTGTCAAATTTCATTGTCCTCTCCGCTAAATGATTCATGGCATTAACTTTTTATTTTCTTTTTAAAATAGGCATGTAACTATCTTAAAGAACTAGAAAACAAAACTAAATGGAAATGGAAAACATACATATCCAAGGCGTAAAATTTCTGCTTCTTTGTCATTGGTCCAATGAGGAACACCTGAAATTTCAAAACAGAAGGAAACAAAATTGAAAAAATGTTTCAACCTGCACCAAATGAACACACCGCAATGTGCTCTATCATCTCTAAATCTCTGTCTTCTATTATTCATGCATGTCATATAGGGTTATAATTATAGTGGACACAATGAATCTGATTCGAGCATCAAAATAAGAAGAGAAAAAATGCAACTGCACATACAACCACAATACAATGAGTTAAAAACCCTGTCAAATACCAGCTACTTGATTCAAGCTCTTCAAGAACTTTATAATAATGGATAGGAGAGAAATATTATATTCAATTTAGCAAATAATAATGGAGAAGGTAACACATGATCACAAACAATGATACCACACATGTGGGCAAGAGGTTCACAATGGAGAAGGACTATAGGATAAATAATAAAACTACAGTAAAAAGGCAGCTATTATCCAGATCCCTCAAACTACAGCTGCCTTCCAATCTAGCAGAAGAAAAGAGAAATTGTAGTCTTTGAAAGCTACAGGAGGCTTTGAAGACTTTGTCCTCCTTGAAGCAAACCACAGGTGTTTACCCTCCCATGTGCCACCAACAAGCTTGAAACCTTGACCTTGGGTAGCACTTAGCTTTGTAGATAAATATTGCAGCAGATAAAACTTGATCCGAGGTAACCTTAATTGTTAATCTGTAAAAGGAATAGCAAGAGAAAGTCCAAGATGACTCCACCATTTATCTCCTATCAATCACTTCAGAGCCCACCAATCTGACTATTTCTAACAACAGCAACAATGAAGATACCTCCTTTACTTCTTCATCCATTAAGTTTCTTCAAAAACCTAAACCTCAATCAACCGGGAAAGTGTTTGGAATAGCTAAACTTTTTAAATTTTTGATATGGAATCTAGATTGTCTGAAAGCCTTAGAAAAGATCAGTTCAACTGTTGGTCCCCAACCAAAATCTTGCCCCTTCCCCCTTTACCGACTTCTAGCTGAAAGCACTTGGAAAATTGACTCGTCACAGCAGAAATATCCTTCCAAGGGCATCAAATTATCCTCTGTAGATAGTTAAAGAACTAATTGAAAAGACTGGAATAAAATTAGGAAAAAAAACTCATAGCAAGATCAAGGTACGAACAAGCATAAGTAAGAGCTAGCAGCCACCTAACCAACTTTAGAATATAGTCTGTGAACACAACGGGGCAATTACCCCAAAGCAAGGTTCAAAGTCTAGTCTTGACCCAAAAGGAATCAACCTCCTCGCTGCCTTGCCTTCAAAAATTACATTTTTCCTTAGTGATGAAACCACTCGAAAAATTGGCTAACACGAGTTCCTCCAACAACACTTTATCTTCCACCTCCAGAAGGAAGAAACCTCTCAGCAGAAGAAGAACCAGCTGAGATGGCACCCAACTCACTCTAGCAACCTGAAGAAGTTTATACCTTAATCTTAACACCATTGGACAGTGAAGGAAAAGGTGATCATTACTCTTGAACGAAAATGCAGGGACATCTTGCGGCATCTCTATCTTTTCTTTGGGAATGAAACCATTGTTTGTCATGCTCGTGCCAGGCACCTTTGCATCTCATAACAATCTTGAGTTGTCCTTAGAAAAAGTGAGACGACTCTGGCAACAAATACTCATGCTCTGACCTACTTGTTGGTTTGTAAAGTAGGCCACCACTCAATTCTATTTCCTTTACACTTGATAACTCCTTCAGCAGTGAAGTCTATTTGGAACCCATTTAGGACAGGTCTGGTTTCATACACGTTCTCACTTTCCTTAAGGTGGCACGCTCATGCTCATAAAAAGACTGCATAGAACCTTCCAAATTACATCCTCTCCCTTTTCCACATTTAGGATCTAGTAGTTAAATGGTCAGAGCAACTTCAGAGGGATTTATTACAGAAAAGGGACAAGACAGATTTAAGTGGTTGATGACTTGCAGTGGGTAGTGGCCTGCTTCTGGTTAGCCACTGGGTGTAGGGATCTCAACAACTTTTCACTTAAATCCATATTGTAATAATCATACTTAGATTTCTTATCCCAAATACAACCTACTTATAACATATATGGCAGATGAAACAATAGATTGAATATAACATTAGCATTTTCTAAAGCAAAATTCCAAAGAAAGGGAAAAAAATAATAATAATCTGCTATAACTGTACACTCAATGTAACTTGTCAACAACCATACTAACCTCTGGGGAATTTAAGATAGCCATCATTTAGACTTCTGCCCAGTCTCCTTGAAGCTGGAAACTCAGATCCTGAAGGGGATACATTTAAAGAGAAGAATCATCTAATAGAATAAAAATTGCAAAAAGATTATAAGAATTTGATGATCTCAACAATAATAAATAAATAAAATCGTAACTGATGAAAGATTGCCCACGAATACTTAACCAAACATATTTATATAACTACTTTCCCCTGGACCATGAGAAACTAAGGTATTCAGTAGTTGAAAGAAAGCATTCTTCCAATAGGATATGCACACAATAAGCACATTAACAAAGAAACTGAGCAATGGAGGTGGAAAAATGAAGATTTACAAACAGAATAAGACATTCGAGTCCATAGAATCAAGACAAAATTCAAAGCTCGTCTTTAAGAAAAAACAAAAGAAGCTAAAGATGCACGAATTTCCTACAGAGATTGTATAATTCCAAACAGTCAAGGCCAAGCCCCACTTTCTCCAGAAACAAATTTTATACTCTTGCAAGCTCTCATATGGTAGTTTTATGTCTAGAATCTGGATTACTAATCAATGGAAAAGCGTAATTTCACTCAAAAGCATGCGGTGGGAATCTGAACGCTTTAGTTTGATTTCAATGAATGCCCATAAAACCAGTGAATACCGGATTATCTCAATTTTCCTGGATCTCCTTTAATTCTATTAATCTTCATTTTGGAAAACTAAATTTATAATTCCATGGCTCAATTGTTTTAAGACTGCATCAATAATCTGTCATCCAAGGGACCAATTCTAAGAGTAAAGGCTTGCCTAGTTTGAAATTTTGGTTTGGCAAATAAACAATATAAATAAATGCAAAGGGATTCCCATCGTTCAGCTGAAAAGACTCTCTTTCAAAATGATCAATTACAATGTTTGCAAGAAAAAGAACAAGGAGCAAGCAAGATCCAGCATATATGTATTAAGAGCTACAGCAGATCCATTCATCAATAGCTCTTCTACTTTGTATACAGGCAAGATATGTCAAAAAGGTATAACAAAGTCATCACCATGAGCTTAACACAAAACGGCAAGAGCAACTGCAAGATAATAACTCTGTCTAAGAAGTCAACAGAAACATACCATATGACTCCTCCAATCTTCGTATAAATGCCAACTGGAACAAAGCACCTGCAATTTAAAGATGGTGATTCATTGAAAAACAAATAGTATTATCAATTTAACACCATTCAAGGGACAGGATTCGTGATTTGAATGATCATCGAATGCCAAGTTTATCCATAACATAACACTATATTGGGTTTTCAGATAAAAAGCTCTACTTCTACAAAACGCATTTGGGTATGACGATGCTTTCTTACTAACAATTGAGTCTCAATGTTTCATATATAAAACACAACTTTCTGCTTTCAAATTTCACATTTCACATTTCAGAGGTAACATCGAGCTAGAAATCACCCACCATTTCAGACCCAAAATATGACACTGCATAGTGTTGAGTACAAGTGAATCTGAGGACAAGTGATTCTATTATGATCCTAATATTCACTTCAATGAAAAGACAGGATCTTTGTTTGGTTCTCGATCGGGAAAAACAAATGTAGTAAAAGGAAGATAAATAGGAGCAAAGATTGAAACTTTGAGATGGGCGTTACCTATAATCATTCCAACAGTGACAAACGTAAGGAGTCCAAACACAATCTTCATCGCAGCAGCCATGGCAGTTGGCAGCAAAATCTAAGAGCGCAACCCAACACAACACTAAAGACAGCCGTTGTGTAATGTAGGAAATCGGACATTCATGTTTGTTTAGTCAAGGTTTTGACCCATATGTATGTTTTTGTCAAGGTCAATATATTTATTCCATAGAAAAATATGAATAACTATCCCCTTTCATCATTTTGATTTTTATCGTCACCCGTTACATCTCCATGCAAATAGTGATTCAAAAATGATCATTTACCCAATTTCAGCTTAAAATTTGCCTACTTGCTCTACTAACAGTTTTTTAACCCTATTTACCCAAAACACTCTAAGAGATTATTTCCTCTTTACCCAATTAATTCTTTTTTTATTCTTTTTATTTATTTTTGGGATTTTTTTTCCTCTCCTTCTTTTTCACTTAAGAGAGAAAAGTCATCCTCCACCTTACTGTGCTCCTATGACCCACGCCAGCCGCGGACTCCAGCGACCGATGACCGGAATCCGGAATCCGGCCACCTGATTGTTGACCGGATTCCGACATCTGAATTTATTGCCCCCTAATAATACCCAGTAACCATATTATTACCCTCCAGTAATCATATTATTGCCCCACAGTAATCATATTATTGCCTCCAACAATCATATTATTGCCCTCCAATGAATTGCATAAACTCCCAAAACCAAAATGAATACACTACAGGCACAATTGATCAATTTATATACATATTATTGCATCCCAATACTCATATTATTGCCCCCTAATAATCATATTATTTCCCCTAATAATCATATTATTGTCATCCAATAATCATATTATTGCCCATCGGTGAATTGCATAAACTCCCAAAATCAAAATAAATACAGGCACAATTGATCAATTTATATGTTCAATTTCACATGTGTGTGTGTGTCTATATATATATATATATATATATATATATATATATATATATATGATCCTATCTAGAGTGGAGCTGCGCTTTGAAAATTAATGTGTGAAGTTCGAGTTTTAGGTCACTTTTCGGTTGCATATCCACATCTCGACTGTTCAGTTTTTAGGTACTAGTGTATAGATCATCTCTGCAAATTTTCAGCCAAATTGATGATCGTTAAGGTATCTAACGCGCTTAAACCAATAGACGGACTGAATCTGTCAACCTGAACCGTACTAGCTTTAAGGAAGTTATCAATGCCTTAACGATCATCATTTTGGCTGAAAATTTGCAGAGATGATCTATACACTAGTACCTAAAAACTAAACGGTCGAGATGTGGATATGCGACCGAAAAGTGACCCAAAACTTGAACTTCACACGTTAATTTCAAAGCGGAGCTCCGCTCTGGATATGATCTGTGTATATATATATATATATATATATATATATATATCAGTTTATGTGTCGATAGTCTGGGTTGAAGTCGAAATATGAGGGAAGAGCAGTGGTTGTCGATGGCGGGTCTGGTCTGAATTGAATGGCAGATGATTATTGGTTGTCGATGCCGGGTCGGGTCTGGGTCTAATGGCAGATGATTCGCTGCTGCTGGGATGCAATTGACTGGCTCGGGTCTGTGGTTGAACGCTGGAGAGGGAGTCGTCGGCATCTGGGCAGTCGAGGTCAGCTTGTACAGGTGAGATCGAGGTCATCGCTGGCAGCGGTGTGCAAGTAGAGTCGTCGCTGGTGGAGGTGTGTAGGTGGAGTCGTCGCCGGTGCTAGGAGATGATCAGGTGGAGTCTTCGCCAGTGGGCCGGAGTCGTCGTTGAGGCCACTGAGATCGCTGGTCGGGCTGGAGTCGTCGTCCTGTCCTTGTCGGCGTCAAGATGGCCGGAGTCAGAGGAGCTGATGGAGTCTGGATCAAATCTGGTGTATGGGTATGGATATGTGTATGGCGGAGAGAGAAAGAGTGATAGGAGGAGAGAGAGGGGTTTGTAGTTTATTAATTAGAGTGGGGTAAAAATGTCACTTGGGTTTAAACTGGGTAAGTGGGAGTAAAAAACTCTCAGTGGAGTAAGTGGGCAATTTTTAGGTTAAAATTGGGTAAGTGGTCACGTCCCCATTCCGATATCTCCAGAGTATAATCAATGTGCAGTAATTCATAGCTGAAAACTCAAAAACCCATAAAATTGTTTTTGGTTTTTTTGGTGGGTTGCTACTATGGTTGGATCTTAGGGGCGGTGAAGACATGAAATATAAGTAAAATTTGTTAACAAAAATTTTCAATATTAATGACTATCTTATAAAAATAAATAAATAAGGAAACAGATGGAGGGCCAAAAAAAGAAGTTATTCCGCTTTCTTAGAGCGATCTCGAAACAGTTTTGTTTACTTGGAATTTTGCATTTCACAACGCCATTCAACGACGCATCTTTGGGACATCATCGTCAGTTGGGCAACTAAGTTCTGTGACTCCAATTGTAAGGGTCAGTGGTGTAGTCGAGGCCAAAACAAGAGGCCAGAAACGTAGTTAAACTCAATTTCAGAGAAGGCGCGTCAAACACAACTATGCCTGTTTGACAGTTCCCGATCGGAGCAGAGGCAATGAAACTGCGCAACAGTGGAGCAGCGGAGGTGGACGGGCAATTGGCGAAGACGATTTTGGTCGCCAAACTGTGTTGATTTTTTTTAGTTATGGGTTATGGCTAATGAAGGAAAATGCTTCAAAGGCACGTAAGGATTTACGCTTTCCTTTAGACTTATTTGTTCACAACAAGTGTGCAAAGGGGTTTGAACATATAAGTCTTTATGATACAATGAAGCCTAGCAATCCTGCTATTGTTGATCGACGTTTTGCACTTACGAAGATCAACCCAACACTTGATCAAAGGTTTTCAAGAGGCTCAAGGTTGCTAGAAACTATATCTGCAGTTTTATAGTTTCTAGATTTTATCTGTGTAAGAGAGAGGAAAATTGATATATTGAATAATCTGAGAGAAAGAAGTAGAGAAGAGAGAAAACAAGGTTGCTTGATATGCAAATCTGCAGAGAACTATCCCCTGTATATAGGAGTAGTCATGCCTTTTGAAATGATGTCATACCTCTTCACCAAGAATTATGTACAATTGTCAATAGATATATTCTGAATTGAGTTCAAAATCAGCATGTATAATAATCAATCAGAAAACACCAATTCGATATATACACATCTCTTGGTTGTATATATATCATACTACTTCTCTTTTCTTTTATAATTTGATAAACTTTCTAACTATCCTCCACCATTTTCAAAATAAAAAAGTATGTGTGTGTATATAAGTTTAAAATATTTTGAAAAATCCTTGAGTAAAATCTTGGAAAACATAGTGCATAAACTAAGGTGTCTTGTGGACTTGAACCTTAGCTTAGTGAGAATGCATCAAAGTTAAATCAGGATGGCGCAGTAGCACCGCTTTGAACTTGCGATCCTATTATGACTTAACCAGACATATTTCACACACTAGTTTTCTACTTCTTTCGAGTGTTAGGGTTGTTCACATACTGTCGAACTATTGAGAGTTCTCAAATAATCTGAGATTGTAATATTGGTTTGACAGGTTTGCTCACCTAAGGGACAATTTTTAAGGGACTGTGAAGGACAAGTGAATCTGACGGCTGAAAATAAATGCACATTTTTGAATTATTATAATTTCTGCTTTTATATTTAATACATGTGGTTGAGATGCATTTATCCCTCAAAGTCCCTTAGGTGAGCAAGCCTGTCAAAACCAATATTACAATCTCAGATCATTTGAAAACTCTCAATTGTTCGACAATATGTGAAAGTTTCAATCGGTAATCTGTTCATTATATTTCAAAACCATATGATTTCTTTGAAAACTTTTAAAAGAAATTATTGTGGTTACCGTCCACACGAGGAAGGGCAACAACTACGAGCAAAGTGAATGGTTGCTAACTTGATAAAAATCAATTAAGCTGAGATATCGAGTATATTCAATGACAAATGAAGAAATTCAAGAATATTTCGTCATAAGCATGTCATCAATGGAGAACATCTAATATTGCATGCCACATCACTTAGTTATGCAAATTTAGGTATGAAAAATATACAATTAATAATTCTAGGTTTTAGTCTTTACATTTGGGGGGTAGGTCGGTGTGTGTGTGTGTGGGCGCATACACCTTAAAATATATAGATACATTTACAGCTATAATTATGCATTTGTTTTAGGGAAACTGAATTGAGAGTAAATTGCTGTGTATTCTCATTGATAATAGAGGCCTCTTTATATAGAGGATTACAAGGCATAGAGTCTGAATCATACAAGGAAAGATAATCTCTAGATTCTTCTAAGGCATAGAGTCTGAATCATACAAGGAAAGATAATCTCTAGATTCTTCTAATTAAACCATATTACCACTAGGTCAAGTAACCTAGAGTTTGGGCCAAACACAAATTAGGGTTTTACTTGAACACTCCCCCTTGTGTTGCCCAAACGCGGTGCTTCTCTAGTTGCCTAGTTAAAAACCTTGCCGAGTAACAAAAGCCCAGTGGGACAAAAATAACCTCGGTCGAAGGGGAAAAAGAGCACAACACACCCTTCACGTTTCGAGGTGAACATGTAGACATCTCCCCCTGATGTATGCGTCTCCCCCTGATGACTATGATCAGGGGAGTTCAGATAATTTCCGCAAGCCAATTCTTTCCACATGTTTCTCGACCGTGGATTTGGGCAATGACTTAGTAAACAAGTCTGCCACATTGTCCCCAGATCGAACCGAGTTCACTTTGGTATTTGAGGAGAGTCTGTTGTTGCTGATTATGCTTGGTGTTGTCGCTTTTAATGTAGCATTACTTCATTTGTTCAAAATGAACAACATTATCCTAAATGCTCGTAGGCTCATCTTGTGGTAGACTTCAAACCACAATTGTTCGAACATGCGTAATTATGGATCCAATCCATATACATTCACGAACCACTTTGTGAAGAGCAATAATCTCTGCATTGTTCAAAGATATAGCGACTAAGGTCTGTTCTGTAGACCTCCAAGATATCACGGTCTTTTCCCATAGTGAACACTTATCCAGTTTGGAAATGACCTTTGTATGGGTCAGAGATATACCCAATATAGCAAAACCTTCCAAAACACTTATGTCGTTTTAGGGTGGGGATAGAGAACGCAGGCCAGCGTTGGTGGCCTTTCTGGTGTGTGATGGGTCTGAATCCATCATCTCTCTGTAGGGATAGAACAAGCCCATATCAATCGTACATCTCAAGTACTGAAAGATATCTTTTACACCAATCAAAATGGTGTCGCGTTGGCGCAGAGGTATACCTTAGCTAACAAGTTCATGGAAAATGAGATGTCCGGTCTTGTGCATTGAGCTAAGTGTAATAATGCGCCTATTGTACTCAAGTAAGGCACTCTTACCTCTAGCACATCTTCATTATCAACCTTTCAACGAAGAGGATCCTTTTCAGGATCAAGATTACAAATGATCATGGGGATGCTTGAAGGCTTGACCTTGTCAAAATGCTTAAACATCTATCGACACGATGCTCAAGTTCCAAACCGAGACATAATCGTGTTCTCCCATAATCCTTTATCTCAAAATCGGATTTTCAAGTGTTCAGCGGTTTCCCTTAACTCTTTAAGGGCTTCTAATGAAGATCATGTCCAACATGAACCGCGATAGAATCCGAAACTTGTTATGGAAACGCGTGGACATATCCCTTCTCAATCAAGTAGTCACTTTAGTGAGCGTTCCAACCTTATTGTAAACGCGCTCCGTGGTCTAGAGCCACTTGACTAGGGTAAATGAAGTTCACCATGAACCTTCATGTATATTCCATATCTAGATCCCCATATAGATACGTAGTGAACACATTTGTAAGCTGCATGTTTAGTTATTCAGAAATTACCAAACTGACAGGGTAGTGGAGTGCAATGACATCCATTACGAGAGAATATGTCTCATCGTAGTTAATTCCAGAGCGTTTTGTGAGAAGCCTTGCACCATAAGGTGAGATTGCTATCTCTTTTTTCTCATCACGCTTTCTAACGAAGACCCATTAGTCAATAGGTTTTATGTTCGGAGGTGTTGGCATCACTAGTTCAAAAACCTTCTGGATCGCATCTTTCCATTTAGGCCAAATTTCTCTACGTTGGCATTCATTCATCAACGGAGCGTGGTTCGATATCATCGGACTCAACAAACTCATGTGCAACGAAGTGCGTGACTACATCATCAATTATGATGGAGTTTCTATCTCATGTCTCATGTACACTAGTGTAATTTTCATAGAGCTCTATATTCTCAAGAATAGGTTCTGACGTTGAGGCGTCCCCCAACGATAACCATAACCCGGAAGATTCTCATGAGATGGATTTTGAGTCTTGATGATCAAAGGATTGGAATGTGCCAAAGTATCCTTCGAACTCACGGGCCTCCCACGCATCCTAGCTGGGGCCATGGCCTATAACGCCAGAGTGCCACTCTCTTTGGCGTTGGCGCCATGCCTACCTCCGTGTAGGGTGGCGCTACGTCCTCTCGTAGGGACGTACTTCCTTGCAGGCATGTTTACAGCATATTTGTGTGATATCGTCACTTTAATAGGGATTGAGATGAGACATAGTGGGGACAGACTACGACAATTCATGTCGTTCTTATTGAACATTCGTGTTCTTATCTCCCCCTAATGACAGGAAGACTGTCTCATCAAAGTGACAACCAGCAAATCTAGCTGTAATGAGATCGCCTTGCAAGGGCATTAAGTGGTGTGCGATTGTTGGAGTCTCAAGTTTAACGTAGTTGCCCATTCGTCTATAAGGACATATCATAGTGCGCTGTGGCGGCTCAATTGGCACATAAATAGCTCACTCAAATATGCGTAAATACGATACTTGTACCCAGTCACTAGCTGTAACGCAAAGGTACATTGAGTGGCGGTGGGTCATAGGCGAATTAGCATAGCTGCATGCGATATTACATTACCCCAAGCGGATATAAAGAGATTGGTGTGCATTACCAATGTCCGGACTACCATCGTAGTCATTTCAGCAAGATCATTTGGGTGTGTACATGGGAATGTGATGTCCAACATCAGTCCCATTGCAATATCCATCGAAAGTCTTTCGATGTAAACTCTCTAGCATAGTCAAATCCAATTGACTGAATAGGATGATCCGAGGAGTGAGCCCGTTGTCATATGATATTTGCTAGGAGTGTAGCATAAGCAGCATTACAAGTGGACAATGACAT
This sequence comes from Rosa chinensis, assembly GCF_002994745.2. Classification (NCBI taxonomy): domain Eukaryota; kingdom Viridiplantae; phylum Streptophyta; class Magnoliopsida; order Rosales; family Rosaceae; genus Rosa; species Rosa chinensis. The sequence continues at coordinate 32,761,933 of NC_037091.1, read as the reverse complement.
AACACGTGACCAGCGTGTTTGCGTGTCAACCAACATCATGAAATATTGAAGCGTCCGCAAGTTGGTTGAATCAATCCACAGAATCCCCATGGATTCTATATAAGAACAGAATGAGTATGTTCATTTCCTTTGCATAGGACGGTCTTAGTCCTAATTTCCCTAAGAAACGAGTTTTGTAAAACGAGCGAGAGGCTTTAGAAGCAACCAATGAGAATTTTGGTTAGGTCTGAGCGTCTGAAACGCTATTTGAAGCAAGTTGGTGATTGCAGCATCACCTGGGGCGCCATCACCATGATGGACGCCATCCATGGCGTTATTGATAGGGACTGCACCAGCCCTAGGCTGGTGGTGGACGGAGGCGGTGCCTTAGGCAGCAGCGTCGGTCACACTTAGTCCAAGAATCAACTTTTTATCCATGCTTCGTTTCGCTCAATAGAAAGGATGTCCATGTGAAGTCTTTAGTAGACGGATCATCATATCATGACTAGGATGACCTATCATGTCGTGACAAAGCCAATATGTGTCTAAATCTAAGAGATCTTCTCTCGTAACTTTATTGTATTTAATAGCTCGAATAGTGACATAGAGTCCACTAAAGTGACACATAAACTTCTCTAAGATGCGCATTTGTTCGCAATCATTAGAGGTATTGCAAAGGAACTCATTTCTGTTCTCTACATGCGTTTTCGCATGGAATCCATTGGCTACTCATAGGTGCGATTTTCCCTAGGAGCGTAGAGAGTTTTTGTGACAGTAATCAAGGTACTTTTTGGCAAGGGGAAGTTGGGTTATTCCATGTCCTTGAATTAATACTGATGGCCCAGCCATCGTAGTCACAAAAGTCATATGCTCAGAATCAAAATAGAGTCATAAAGAACTCGAAATTTTATTTATAAACCAATGGAGTTACATCATTGTCTCTTTGACTAAACAAAATTAATCCAAAATGATAGCTAATGCAAAACAATGGTAGTCGTCTAACTTAAGTAACACTAATCTCTTAACCTTTCTAGATATCACACTTACTTTGAGTGAGCCTACTTTGAAGAAAAACTAAATCATTGGCATTTACTACAAAAATATATGGCAATTGCCTATTACATCTCTTGGAAAAATAAAGACTTAAACAGAATTGGCGATCTATGATCCCAGCCAGATTTGTAGTCTTCAACCCTTCACTCTAGATCATCTTCTTGATCTTCTTGTTCCATATAGTGAGCTCTCTTGCTTCACAATATGCTTTGTAGGCGGTGACGATTTCTTCACGAGCTCTACAAATGTATGCCCAATGATCAGACACTCCACATCGAGAACATACATCTCTTTGCTCAAACTCCATTGATTGAGGCGCTTTGAAAGCGTCATTTAGATGGCTCTTAGTGTTGGTGGCGCCACCAACATGGCCAGAGGAGTTGCCTCCCTCTCTCTTTCCACGTTTACCTCTTCGGTTCTGTGTTCGCCTATTTTGGCGGTTGCCTTCCCAAGTAGAGCGATTATATGGACCAGAACGTCCAGAAGTATCCCTAAGGTTAGGGTTTCGCTCTTGGCGCTTTCTCTTAGGGGTGCGACTATAATTGGATTCCAGAATATGCTCAATTTCCACAAATCTCGAATTATAGTTCTTCACAAGGATGTTGTCATGCTTTTCAGTGACATTCATAGCTCCAATGAGCTCATGAAACCTTGTGATCTGTCCTACAACAATATCGATTCGATAGTTCTTAGCAACCATCAATGCAGAGACGGGGAAGGTAGAGAGAGTCTTCTCAATCAACATCGCATCTGTGATCTCTTTATCACAAAATTCCATTAAGGATTTAATGCGAAGTGCTTCCGAGTTGTATTCAAGAACTGACTTGAAATCACAGAAGCGGAGGCTATGCCATCTCACTTGTAGGTCAGGAAGCAGGGAGTCACGGACGTTGCCAAATCTATCTTCGAGTGAGACCCACAACCTTCTGGGGTCTTCTTCATTCATACACTCGTACTAGAGCGAATCATCCATATGACGAGTCATTAGGATGATGGCTTTCGCCTTATTTGCCTCTAAGGCTGCTCTATTTGCTTCCAAAGCTTGAGCTTGCTCAACAGTTAGCACGTCCTGGCTAGGCTCGAGAATCGTATCCAAGATTCCATCGGTCTTGAGATGCTGGCGGACATCACAAACCCACCTGTGATATCCAAAGCCAGTTGTTCCCAATGGAGTCCAATTTGTTCAGGTTACTCATCCTCAAAATAGAACAAGAAATTATGGTTAGTTTCAGAGCGTAAAAGGCTACCACGAAAACATATAAAATTTCTAAGCGTAGTTGCTCCCAAGAAATTAGAAATTTCTGAGCGTAATTACTTCCAAGAAATTCAATTCCAAGAGGTATTGGATTAGATCGAAACAATAAAGTAAGTGGTCGATCATAAATTCTCTACAAACTCTAAGTTTGGAGATCTCAACAAGCTCCAAGCTTGGAGTGAGCACGAACCCCCACAGTTCGGCTTAATTAGGTCTCCCCTATGATGAAGAAAGGGGGGTAGAAAAAAGGATGTTGCAAGTCCCAAAAAAAGAAGAGAAATTGAATTAAAAAAAAAAGGGAACATTTAGTAAAAAATACCTCGAAAAAGGTCGCCGGAAAATTTGACAGGAAAAAATGGTCGGAAAAGTCGCCGGAAAGTTGCCGGAAAAGTCGTTGACCGGAGGATTGACGTGGCACTGATGCAAACATGGCAGTGGGTCCTTCTGCTGACGTGGCAGTGGGTCCTTCTGCTAACGTGGCAGTGGGCCTCTGCCTTGGGCTTCTTTTCCTTTCCTTTTTTTTTCTTTTCTTTTCTTCTGCCGGTTTTTTCTGCAGTACTTTGAGTCGGCCAGTTCAGCAAGTTTTACACCGGTTTTTGGACTTTTTATTCCGGTTCCTGAAACTTCAGATCAAGAGGCTTCTGCTATCAAAATTTGGTGGAAATTGGAGGTCCAGAAGATGGTGAACCGGTGGAATATTTGCTGTGAGTTGTATGGAGCTTCCGGTGGCCGATTCGGTGGGTTTTTGGCCGGTTCTTGGGGTGGGGCAGCCGGTTCTGGACTCCTGGGATCGAGTTCTTCAAGGTGTGAGGTGGAGGCAGAAAAGGCTTCAAGGTTTTTAGCTTCTTGAATCACGATTTGGCTATTTGTTTCAGGGTTAGGGCTTCGTGCTGATAACGTGTTTTAGGGAAACTGAATTGAGAGTAAATTGCTGTGTATTCTCATTGATAATAGGGGCCTCTTTATATAAAGGATTACAAGGCATAGAGTCTGAATCATACAAGGAAAGATAATCTCTAGATTCTTCTAATTAAACTTTATTACCACTAGGTCAAGTAACCTAGAGTCTGAGCCAAACACAAATTAGGGTTTTACATGAACAGCATTTTGTTTATTCTAAACGGATAAGCAACAAAAATGATCAAGAGGATTTAAGAATAAATAAAAGATGGGACCTATCCCCTTGTTGGGATCTATGTACTGGGTCATTCTTGCCTGTGTTTGCTATGAATGAAATCCATTCTTCTTGTCAAAAAAAAAAAATGATCATGAGGACTTAAGAATAAATAAAAAAGAAAGAAGGAAAGGGATCGTCGCTTCAACACTAAGATTATCCAAAGCTAGGGGTCTAGAGTTTAGGGTTGGGTTGAGGTAAAAGTATACTTTAATTTATTATTATTAATTTTTTATCTTGTCAAATGAAGTGAGGTTATAAAGATGGTGACAATCGTGAGCTCAACATTGTAAATGAAAACTGCTGGAGATATTTACTATCTTCTAATTCTCAGTTAATTGTTCATCGGCTTATGAACAGTGACGGCTCCAGCCGAGCCGGTCATGGATGAAAAGACAATTTTCTCCCTGCTTCATCTCTTTTGCTCGACACCTGTCTACCGTCTCAGAGCTCCGTGTCTCTCTTCTTCGCTCCACACAGAGGTATAGAGAGAGAGAACGAGTGAAGGAAATTCATTTTCTTCGACACCTGGGTTGCTACTCAGTGTGTGTTGTTTCTTGCTTTGACACCTGGGGTGCTGCTCGGTGCTATCAAACAGCACCACTTCCTTCACCGATTGCTTTGTCTATGCTACTTCATTCCACCGAGAGGTAGATAGTGAAGGAAGTGGTGCTGTTTGTTAGCATGTACGAGTCTGATTCCATTTTCCATGTTATGCTGTTTGCTGAGGATTGCGCAATCGGTTGCGGGTAATTTCAGTTCTGATGTTGCATGTCATGATTGTGTCTGTGTTTCTTCGATTTAGGATTTCTTTGTTGGGTGCTCTTTGGATTTACAGTTCGTCAAATTTGATTGGGGTTGAAAGAGTGGGTTTTCGTGATGAGTAGAAAGAATTTTGATTTGGGGTTTTGGTGATGCAGGGGTTTCTGCGTTATTGGCTCAACGAGGTGGAGGTGTGTTGAGACAGGCAGGAGAGCTGCTGTTTCTGGTGTTTGAGGTGTGGCCTGAAACATCCAATTCCAGAGTTATTGTTCATGCATGGAGACATAGATTGCTTCTACGTTCAAGGTTCCTTAATTCTCCTCTCTCAATTTTGTCTGTTGTGATTGTAAATTGTTCCTATTAGGGTTTGGAATTGAGTAAATTGGCAGAGATGAAATTCCAAATTAAGAGATAGTCACTTTGGTTTTGTGGTTGAAGCATCTATTTTTGTGATGCCCTGTTATAAATTTCATAGCTTTGCTTGATAAGATTGAAAACCACGGGATTTTTTAGTAATTTTGGAGTTGTGCTGATTATATTCTTAATCTGTGATAGTAGGTTGCTATGGATGTTTTTTTTTAATTTTTTTTTTTTAGGGATTTATGGTTTTCATTTGTGTTTTTAATGTTAATCTGTGATTGGTTTTGTATGCAGGTTTCACATGCTACTATAATTGTTGCTGCAATTGATTTATTTGTTGTAAGAAATCGGTCTGCAAGGTGTGAAGAAAAGGAGAAGCTTGAATCTGTAAATCAAGGTAAATGGAAGAATACATGTTAAGCAATTTTGATAGTACAATGGATTACTTGACCAAAGTATGATATGGACTGTGTAAATAAAGGTTGAGAGTTAATCTGAGATGCCTAATCCTTTCACTGTTTTGCAGGAAAATTTGGGTATAGCAAGAAGGAAGATCTGGAATTACCATTGTTTTTTATTTGTCTGCTTATTTTTGAAGAGAAGGTGGGTTTGTAAGTTTATCTAATTGTGTTTGGTTTCTGATTTGAATTTGAGTTCTGTGTGGATTTGTATGTGAGGTGTGTTTTGTAGAATTGCATATGGAAAGGGGTTAGATTCAGTAAATGGTTTCATGCATATGTCAGTATATATCATTTTTTGCTTTGCTTGGTTCCGTTTTCACTTTCAATTGTATATGCTTTCTTCTTCTTGGTATGTTTTCTATTTGTAATTTATCCAGTTTAGCTCAAATCAGTGGAGAGAATAGGTTTTGCATGTTCTCTGTCGGAATAATTCATACCAATATGCTATTGTTTTTTTCTGTAGGAGAGGCTGAAAGTTGTTATTGAACAGATCACGAGCTGTAGCTTCTTGGTGAGTAGTCTGTTGTCTTTCATCTTTTAGCTTCCTTGCAACAATTATTGTAATTCTCCTAAGGCTTAAAACAAGAAGATATACCATGTAAATATATGCTAGAAAAGAAACTGTTATTAGAGATGATTGCATTATGATCAATTCAAAGATAGCAAGGATCAATTTCTCTCTGCATTTTGTATTTCTTGCACATTACCGTTTTTGGTGTACTTATTACTTTAATGTACAGTTTTCATCTTTGATAATTTCAAATCTTTTATTAAGTTATATATGAATCTAATCATGGGATCAATGATAGAATGCTGCAATTGCTTTGATTTGTTGAAGATTTTTCTATATTGATTTTCAGCTACCTTTTTCAAGTAATCATAGAAAAGATCTTAGATTTTTGAATATTTTGGAGGTGTAAATTGAGGAGTCTTTGCTTTTACAAGTACAAATGTTTTATCCAATGTAGATCACACACAGTTCATACTCTGTTACTTTCGTGAATATTAGGTAGTCTACTGGTGTTTGCTAATTCTCTCATTGTCTTTCAGTTTGGAGACCTTTTAACTACTGGTATACCAACAATTTTATTTCTGCATTCATATGGATCAACACTTATTCTGAAAGCACAATTGGAAAGATTGATTTGCTTTATAGACTGCTGCACATAAAATAAGTTTCGACTCTATACCTTTCAATCTTTTATGTACTATTCCAAATGTTTATTCCCTAATAATAATAATAATAATAATAATAATAATAATAATAATAAGAAAAAAAAAAACAGCCAACCTTATTACTAAGAAATATCAACATTTAAGACTCACTACAGTTATCATATTTGCTTCTACCTTTTCAATTTATACACAACAACCAGAAAGCAAAATTTTGTTCGACTTATAATGCATGAAATTTTGAAATAAAAAATTACTTCTCATATATGTTATGTCTATGTTGAGTCCTACAATTGAACGTTTAACCTTCTTCTTCTTCCTTTTATTTATTTATTTATTTATTTTTTACAAAATTTGGAATTTATATAAGCGGTTCAAACAAGGTGGGTCTTCTCTGGTTCAAACAAGGTGGGTCTTCTCTGGCCTACGCTTTTGATTTAGCTTCAATGTTTAGATAACTTGCTGGAATTGATGCGAGAGAATGAGTTTCAACACGAGTATAATAATCATTAGGTCTGGATTTGTGTGACTGTGGGATTTCTTTTTTCATGATAGATATTTTCAGTAAAGGCTGTATGATGTATTCGATAATGCAGGGATTTGCGATTATCATATTGGGTTTGTTATGTTGCATATCTCTTTTGGTGATATTGCTGTAGTTATAGACTCAATAGCTTGAAATGTTTGCATGTTGGTTTTGCTCTTTTCTCTTGGAAATATAATGCAGTTATTTATATCATTGCAAAGAAGAAAATCAGTTTTATTGATTAGCCTTCTACACTGATTAAAAGGGAGTTAGCAGTTTTGTTTTGATAATTTTGCTATGTTTGTTTTCTTGGTAGTTGCTTTGCTTGGTTCTATTTTTAGCTTCAGTTATCTTTGTTGCTAAGCTTTGCATTACAAATCTGTTCTTCACCATGTTTTTCTTCTGTGTGAGTGTTTAAGTAACAAGCTGTATATAATAGACTTGCATATATATTTTACACAAATCAAGAAACTAGGAAAAGGGATGAAATAGGTAATGAATAGGACATAAATAATAAAAGTAATGTCCAATCTGTTCTGATTCATCTGTTTTTCCTTTTATAATATGTGCTGATTAATTCTTCTTCCAAATCTGTAGGCAATTGTTTTCAGCAGCAGATGAATGACAACCAAAAAGATGAAGTGATCTGCGAGATAAGCAAAAAGATGAAGTGGTCTGCCAGTGACATGGTCTCCTCATTATTTTCTTTCTGTAGCTCGGGCGGTGTGTTATACGCGGTCGACTGTAACGCGTGGGGTTTAGCTTAACATAACCAAGGAAAACGTATAGAACAATATATTTTTGACAAGCTGTGTCAACAACAGTTGTATTGAATATTTGCACAATATCAGACCATTTATATTAATGGTAATGTTAGTTCCAAACATAAGTCTCTAGCAGTCGAAACTTGCAAATTTTGTTTCAACACCCGCAGCAAAGCGCGGGCACCTATTCTAGTTTATACTAAATCTGGATGCCAAATGATGTAGTATGCATGGTCATCTACTCAACTTCTTTTCTCTATTTCGATCTAAATTTAATGGTAGAGAATAATAAGGTGGTTGGCATATTTTTATTTGTCTCATTATTCTCCACTTAAGGATTTAGCAGATCTAATAACGATTAAGCACAACTAAGAAAGAAATTTATCAAATAGGTGAATAAAACTCACAAATGAAGTTATACCTACCACATCACCTCCAACATACCACACCATCTATGCCACATAGTTTATTACAAGAGTTATTCTATTGGAACCTCCAAATTTACTCACTTGACCTCTATGCTTTTTACACCTCTTATTAAATTTTCAAATACTAAATTTACTCACTAAACCTCACTAAACTTCCTCAAATAACCTCACTCATATAATTTGCAAACAAATTATTATTTTTAAAATAAAAAATTTAGTCATTTCAATGAGTTAATCACTCTATAAATCTTAACTAAATATACATTTCTTAATCAAACTTGAGTTTCAAAAATTAATGTCTAATCAATAAGAAAATGCCATGAACTATTCTGTCTTTTAAAAAAAAAAAAAATCTATTTTAGCTGTGCAAAAAAAAATGAAGAAATCATTTGTTTTTATTCTCAAAAAAAAAAAATCATTTGTCTTTTAATTTTTTTTTTCTGTATTTTTTGTACCACATGATTAATTATTTAAATATTTTTAGTTTTTCCCTCACCAATATGAGTTCAACATTTCTTAAAAAAAAAAAAAAATTCAACATATATATCATATATTTTTCTGTCACATGATCTTAATCATATTTTTAGTTCTTGTTAAATGTATATGAATGCTTTAATGAGTATGTACTTAAATTGGAAAATAAAAATAGATAAGGAAAATAATAAAAAATACAATTTAATATTATTGAATTGGAAAGTCCACATAAAATAAATATAATATTTTTTGGTATAATTATTGTCTTTAATTGTCATTTTATAGTAGGTTATATATGTCATTTAATAATTCATAATAGAGTGAGGTCAAGTAAGCAGATTTGGAGGTCCCAATAGAAACTCTCTTATTACAATTAAATCTTTTCTTTCAAGTTTGTCACGATTATTTTTCTTTTTCTTTTTGAACCTTTTTGTTGCGTTTCCTCATAGACATTTTATTTTGTTCTACAATTAGAAATCTAAAATAAAATGGGAATGAAATTAGAACTTTTTTTATTTTTTTATTTACAAACCACACCCATTTTTATGCACATGTCCATTAAAAATATTCATTGAGGGGGATGTGCTTTGTAAAAACTTCAGCACCCAAATGAAAATTAAGAAATCTGGCAAATGATTTTGTTGTGATGTCGTAGTGGCTTGGTTAGCGTTTTTGTTTTTACCATAAACTTTGATAATCTAATATGCACTCTAATGCAAGACGATTATTAGTCCTGTTAACGTGCAAAAACTATAGGTTACGGTAACCCACTTTAGGTTGGTGCAAACAGCACATGTCGTATACTCTTGTTGGCAAATTTGTAGATGTATAATGCTTGAATATTTAAATTAAAATGGAACGGGTTCCAAAAAGGCCAAGAGAACCTATTGCAGACTCATAAGCACGCCAAGATTACACATTAAGACCAAAATCACTTATTGAAACTTCAACAAATATGGGAAGAAGTGGAGCGCCTTGAATAATTGGAACAAAATTTATAGTGCGCAACTTTTGTGAAATAGATTAACTTAAGTGATTGCTATGATAAACAATATTTTGTGTTCTTTTGATAATAATGTGTTTTTGGGATCTGTGTTAATTCGTATCAAATTAACGACAACTATTATGTGTTAATCTATTTTAACATCTATTTGGATTTTTGTAATCTTCACTTTCTAGTATTTAGTGATGTTCTAAGAACATAAATTGAGAGCTCAGTGCCAACCAACTTTAAGTGGTATCATGTGAAACAAACTTATGACCTAGCGCTCTGCTAGGGTTTGTGGAACGGCGAGTCAACCTACTCTGTCGCGTCCTATACCTACTCTTTTCATGGAGAAAACTTCAGGCTTCGGCCTCTTCATGCTTGTTTTCGTTGGATTCAGAGGCAGGTAGTATTTTGAGGGTAGCCTGGACGTTGCTGGGGCTGCGTCGGTGGGCCAACAAATGGCTGAGATGCCATGGGAGGATGGCGGCGATTACAGGGAGGTGTGGGTGGGATCCGGGTTGCTACCACGGTGTTGATGCGGGGATCGATCTGTGGTTACGTATGGTGGATCTTCTCTAGCCGGACCGTCTGTGTATGAAACGGCAGTGTTCGATCTATAGGTCGGCGACTGGTGGTGCAGGCGACCTCTTCTGGCCGGTCGTCTCCCACTCATGTGGCGGCATGGTGGAAATTCGGTGCGTCACCGGCGGTAGGGCCGCTGGTCGAGATGCGTTGGGTGATTGCAGACGTCCCAGTGGGCCTTGGACTCAAGCTAAGGATTTGGGTTTGGGTTGGAGTGGGAGGACAATTGCCGGCCTGGTGGCCAATCCCATTAGTTTGTGGTCGTTGATCCCATCTCATCTGTCATCGACGTCAGAAGGACCCGAATCTGGGATCTGGGGGGAATATGCCAAGGGTTCCGGATCTGGGATCTAGGAGGGGTTGGGTTTGGGCTGCGTCCTACTGTTTTTGTTGGACTGTTGCTCATTGGTTACCGTGGTTTAGGGATCCGATGCGTTACTGGTATTGGATTCGAGGCCCAAGTCTTTGGTATCTGTTCGTGAAAGATCGTTTGCCAACATGGCCATGTTCTGACACCCTTGGCCGACTTCGATCTTTAGGTGGGAGAGTGCCTTCATTCCGACGCCAAGTTGATTTTTATCAAATTGTGCGTTGGAGTTCGATGGGTAGTCAAACCACCGACTACTCAAATCACTACACGGCTGCAATCCGTAGTGTAAAAATAGAGCTGCGTTTCGACGTTGGTGCTCTTGCATTTTTAATTCTTTGTATTTCTCATGCAATTATTGCATATTTTCCTTTCGCATTGTTGATTTTCTTTTTTCTGCCTATTGGCTTGGTATCGTTGTAATCTGTCATTTTCAATAAAGGGCTAACCTCATTTTACTCAAAAAAAAAAAAAATGAACATAAATTGAGAGAATGAACTAATTCTTCTAAGATTGGTTGCTAGTAGCAATCCTCTTCTAGGATTGACTGTATCAATTCTATTATGGTTTGATTTTTGCTATGATTGGTTGCTTGTATCAAACCTATTATGAGATTCATTGGTCTCAATCACCTTGTAAGATTGATTTTTGATATTAATCCGACACAAATCCAATGCCCAAACAGGCCCTCCAACATACATCACATAGTGTCATAGTCTTGTCTGCAGGAAACTGAGGAAAGCACAGAATAAACATTTTAGGCACGTGTCACCATATTTTTAGGTAATACTGAAAGAAAAAAATGTATACAAGACTAACAGAGCAACCATCTCCCGAAAAGCAGAAACAATAAACTGAAACATAGAAACATATAAACTATCCCCATATGCAATTCATTGTCTCCCTATATCATAATATTAATGATGCCACAAATTACAAGTTAGACTATATCTTTGAAGAAACTACAAGTAAGATGACAAATATTAACGAGTGCCAAATCCACAATCAAAAATTTCTTTGCACAGTCGAGTACCAACATGCAAAAGAATGAATACAATTGAGAAAGCCCTGGATATCAGGAGCATAAATAAACTGAAACCTTGCCAACAAAAAAGGGCAAAAACATACTAGGACAGTGAAAATTGGAGGGAATATCAGATAAGTATCAAAATAAGAAATGCGAGCAAATTTGGAGAAAGGACGAAGGTCATACAAGTTTTCTAAATGCTTCATCATCCTAACACTGCTCAACTTAGCAATTTTGCTGTTCATTTTAACACTGAAGTTTCGTTTCTTCGTATTTCCTGGCAATCCTAGGAAATCCCATGACCTTGTTGTATGTAATTTGAGCTTGGCGTTTGGAAACACTGAAACAACCCGATCATCATCTACAAAGGACAGAAAGAGTTTAAAATTCTCAGCCTTGAAGTGTTCAGGTATTATAACCTACTAGCATATATCAGATAGTTCAGTAATATTACACCTGATAGTTTCTTTGCTTCATGCGGCAACAATATATCTGGCTACGGAGCCATTGAAGCTCTTTCCATAAGTATAAATTTTGGATACTCTGGCTAAGTCGGCACTGCGATTTTAGAGAAAAGGGTTTGTCATCTACAATAAGATTTGTATCACTGGAATGTACTGTTTGTTAACTGCATTCGCTGAAATATTGATAGATACTGGTGGGAAGAAACTGGTCTTTACTCTCCAATTGCTGCCTTGAGCAAGCTTTCATGGCCGGCTGTGGTCATGACCATGGTGGAGGATCCGGGTTCCGGCAGTTCTCCCATGTACACAATGTAAGGCTGTAGTTGTACAATGTCATATCACTCTTGTCAATAACAATTAACATAGTGTAAGATGGATAACAACAATCTATTGCAAACTAATCTAACATATTATATTGTTAGACCGTCAATTAATTAAAACTACTTGAATGTCATATGATCTCAATCCACAGTCTTGACAATAGAACATTATCTTATTTGCACAAAAAGATGGTGAGCGTGCGAAAGGACCATCAAATTTATGGTATTGGGCATCGGACGTCCCTTCCTAACACCAGAACCATCCTCGTTTGTTCCTTGAGCCACTGTGGCTACAACACAAGTACTGGATACCGATACTAGCACTAGATATTGTTTTTTTTTTTTTAATCTGAAGCACTAGATATTGTAAGATCCACATTGTATTGCAATATACAAAAAACAGAAGTGAATGGCTTGTTGCACTGATATAAGTAAAGAGCTAGCTGCACATGTAACCAACAGTGATGATATTCTTCGACTGTTTTAAGTCTTTAGTCCAAGTCAAGGCTGAGAGTCTGGTGGCCGGGATTTTGGATCTTCGAATCTATTACATAACTAGCGACCCGTTCATAAATGCTGCCTTGTTTTCAAAATGACTTATAGCTTTCAAAATAAATCATAAGTTTTTGTTATTTCAATATCCAAGTTGAATATTGAAATGATTAAAACTTATGATTTGAATTACTTGACACTTGAGATTTATGTGTGGGGAGCTTATTTTAAAGGCCACAACATGATAGGTTTCTTCGTAATATTGTAGGTCTGAAATAATATAGTGGTCTCGTTTTTGCTGAAAAAAAACAAAACAAAACCAAAAAACAAACAAACCAACCAACCCAGGTTGAATATGTCGATGATACTAACTTGGACACAAGAGAAGTCGTGCATTAGAATCGTTTCTTTTGTTTCTATTTTGGAAACAAAAAGAAGATCAAAGAGTCATGAAGTGATAAAACTACCTTACCTTTAGCTTCATACCGCCGGTGGTAGGTGTGTGGCCGCTAAAATCCTAAAAATGAGTATAGCTTTCCAACAAGACAGAATTACAAATCTACATTCATTTACACATGCAGGAAGTCAATATCAACGCGCAATTCTAATCTATATACATCCCCAATTAACTCTGTCGTCATGGTGTCAGAAGAATCAAGAAGCTACAGAAAACATGGTTTCTCATTTCTTCCTTGCCCATTTCATATCAATGTCAGACAAAACAATCTCTTGGCAACGTACTATTCCAGCTGCCCCTCCATAGCATAACCATCTCTCACTACCCTTGTTCGTGTTCCATCTCACTCGGTGCATTGCTACTTGCTTGGAAGGAAAAACTTCATACTCGGTCCCAGTTTTTTCTCTCTGCGTATTAATCAGCTCTTCATCTCTGCCTTCCGGTTCTTGTTCATCCTCTGTATTTTTCTTACTAGACTTGGATTTCTGTTTTACAACTCCTTTAAGAGATGTACCCTTTTCTCCAATTTCTTCGTCTTGGGTATTAAATGGCTCTTGATCCATGCATACTAATGCTTGGTCATCCGCAGATTTGAGTGTTTTGCTTCTAAGAGATGCTGCTTCTTTCCCAGATTCTAATTCAATACCCGGATCATCACCGTAACAAAGAGCTGCAACAAGAGACAATTTAATGAACATTGTAACAGAAAGATAAGAAAGAACATATGGCGGCTAAAGGAAATGTAGGCTCACGTCACTAACAAAGCTTTACCTAAAACTTGATCTTGTGATGTAGTTGTCATCTTATCATGTTCTCTCTTCACTTTGTTTGGCTCAGCTTTACGAGATGTTTTCAACGGGAAAGGATTATATGGTACTGGGGTATTGATGGTCACAACAGAGTCCTCTTCAGTTAGTGACACGCACAGAAAATGTGGGGCCCGGTTTCGCGTAGCATCTTTCTCCACAGCATTGGACGTAAGCTGAGTATCAACGCATCAAAATTAAAACATAAACAGCATGCAGTTCTTGTGTATCATATCCGAATGAGTCTCATTTATAAAGGAGGCCTCAAGTTATGAATGCCTGCTTAATTCATTGTTAATGTGACTCACCATTAAAATCCAAGGAAATATCATGACCACATCAATGGAAAAGCTCCATTCATATATTCCAAAAATATCCCCACTCTCCACAACAAAATTTAGTAAACCTATTGGTTGAAATACCTAGAAAAATTGCTTGATGGCCCTATCCTCCAACCATAATGCCTATTGGTGTTATTATATATCTAGAAATCAAAATTTCTTACTGGGCAATGAAAAGTAACTTTAAAAGTGTATCAACAACCAATATGAAAAGAAGAAATCTGATAAAATTGATATCAGTAAATGAAGTTAAAAACTCACTTGGAAGCGCAGAACAGTTCCATCTGCACCACAATATGCAACCATACCTACAATATGACGGTGGAGTTTTTCATTTAATGTATATTGAAAAATGTGGTCTGAGATGTTATACAGGTATATCACCCAAGTACAGAAATTTAAGGTCATAATTTATAATTCTTTGTTGACAGGTGGCTGGATTATAAAGAGGAAACTTCATAATACACAATTTCAGAAACAAACTAACAATTTGCATTCCTATACAGTTTCCAAGCAAGGAGATGCAGAACAAAGGACCACACAGTACCTCACAAGACCAATGAGGGGGATTAGCAGGTAGCGTTTCCATGTGGTTTGAGGTTCAGACCCCTCATGGAACCTACCTAGCTATTTGCTAGAGTTTCCTGACTCCTGAAGATTGTAGGGTTTGGCAAGAGGCCAATCAGTTGAGGAGATTTTTAGGTATTCAAAAATAGAACCACACTACTCCATATATACAGCAATGTTATGTGAAGCAGCAGTCAAGAGACTGAAGCCCTTAAATACTATAACCTATTCAGATACTATTCTATTTCATTTTTCTTTTCTTTTTTTTCCTTTTTTATTTTTTTAAAAGGACGTAGTTTGTTTCGAGATGGAAAAGCCAAGTGTACTAAGTAGTGTTTCATAGTCGCCTCTTTCAACTGATCTCAGCACCAGGTATGAGATGGTAAAGCCATTTGCCATTAGGCTATAATGATATTTACACTCAAATGTTAACTCTGATTAAGCAATATATGTGCACACATATTTGATCAGCTGAATTACCACAGCACATAACTAAGCAGAAGTAAGCAGAAGTAAGACCTGTTAGTCTTGATACTTGAACACTCCAGATAGCAAAAGGCAAACAACCAAGATTGTGCAGGCCCTGTTGTTTTGTTCCAGCAAAGGGTTTTCCTGTTACAGGGGCATCAGAGGCAGCCTTTGTCAAGCTGAGAAGTCTCATTGTTCCATCATCAAAGGAGAGAAGAACACACCTGAAAAACAAAACACAAACTTTCACTGAGTTGACACTTGACACACACACAAAACCAACAAGATTTATGCCAACAACACTAAGATCATGGAGTACCTTGGATCTGGAATCCAATCCAGACTATATATGAACCTTGGTATATGATCGATGTCCCACAAGGGACGGAATGGATCACTGCAACACCAAGAGTTATAGTTCTTAGTATGAAATGCAATTTTAATGGCCCATTGTTTGAAAATATCAAAACAAATGAGGAATGCCTTAGTTTTATGATGCTTCTCACGAGGGGGGAAAAAAAGCCCGCGCACACACTAAGAAACTGAGGTACTTTTCTCTCCTCTACTGTCATGTGAACCCCATTAAGCAGTCTGCATAACCTAATGATTCAAGCTTTTTCTTTTGGTAGAAATATTCAGACATTTTAGTGTGGAACATCTTCCAATTTTAATTATGTGTTTACTCAAACCCTAGTAAGCCAAAAGTAAAGGAGCAGAATGTAGAAAATAATGGAAGCAAAAACAAACCATAATACTTACCGTAGGTCCCAAAATTTTAGGCCTCCATGTCCAGCAGTAGCTATAACATTTGCATTGTCTGAATTGCTGAAAGTTACAGATAGTTGCTTTAATGAGAGAATTAATAAAACCAATGAGAACATCTCAAGTAGTCATATCTTTGACTGCATGATAAATCTGTGCCCCAATTTAAAAAACCAGAGTATTATGGGCCGACCATAGGAAGAAAGACAAATTTGACTTTTAACATAGCTAACCTTTGAGCTGGGGCCCAAGAGAGCGCCCTAATAGGATTTGTATCTGCGCTGAAACAAAGTAAAGGCCTTGTATCTGTAGAAGAAGAAAGCTGCCTTCTTTATTTACTTGTTTATCACTTTTATAGCATAACTCCAAGCCATCTATATTATTTTTGTTTTCATATTCAAAAAAAAAAAAAAAAGGTGCCACCTTAGCATTACCTTGAGATACATTACTAGCGGAAAACTTCCACATAGCAACCTGAATTAATGGCAGACTTCTTTAGCTATGATACCACAAATGAAAATAAGGAAATAAAATAATGGGGAAAATAAAAAGAAACAAGAATAATTCTTCCAACTTAATGGGCTGAAGCAGAGACTGCATAATATAGAAATTTGTTGAACATTGAGTCTTTCTTTCTATCAAAACCCTTTATGAATTCAACATAAATCATTATTGGAAACTCTACAAAAGCATGCTAAATATTCGAGCAGAACATTGAACAACAATGACAAGGTGCAGGAAGAGTTACAGTTCCATCATGGCATCCGGCAATTAAGTAATCGTGAGGTGGTGAAGCTGACCATTCCACAGTAAGAGGGATGCTGTTCAACAAAACAATGGAATTTTAATTGACCAATGAAAGATATAAAGTACATTACATGGTCAGAAGAGAGACCAGTGCAATGACAATTCAACAAGATTGGCCGCATGAATTCAGCGTACAAATCAAATGAAAAAATCTCCATTATATCATGCCTTTGGGAACCCCTTTCATGAGGGGAGTGAAATTCACACACCTCATTTACAATCCACACTGCATTTTTTTGGTAACTAAAAATTTTGTGTTTTGGTAAGAACTTCAACCAAAAAAGGAAAGGAATGTGGATTGTAAATTAGGGAGTGTGAATTTCATTCTCCTTTTATGATGTTCGGGAAGCTTTTGTATGATATCAAAAACTTGTAAATGATGCTTTTAATTGCAGGTCAACCCATTTTTTTTTTCCCATATCAGTATGCTTCCAAATCATTGTCAAAAAGTAGAATATATCCAGTAATCCTGTGTACCTTTTTTTGTCACCAGACTTCAACATTGAGCATCTAAATACTGGTGCCAATTTTACAAAGCGAGGATCAGTGCCCTCTCCAGATGAAGAAGAATAAATAACTTCAATTGCACGAGGAACAGGAACCTCCCACCTGCAGTTGATCAGTTCAAGATAAGTATCACCAGATAGTAGAACACAAAAACAATTGTCAGTATAGCAGCTTAAAGTGTGAACCCCACAAACGTATGAATATCAAACACATGTTATACTACATGTTTCAGCCTGCAAGTAGATTTATATAAGTGCTCCAGATTTACTATATTTTGATACTAAGTACTATAGCTCATATTGCCCACTTTGCCTGCTCCTCATCAAAATTCATTATTCAAACGTCTCATTCATACTACCATAACTCAGCGTTCATCTATTTCAGCATTTTCTTTTTCAAATAGAAAAAGAAGGAATGTCGATAACTGATAAGTATGTTTCACACATTGCCTGAGTTTTGGCTCCCACTTTGAAGAGTTGACTGTAAAAGAAACTTGAAACTTGGCTTAGTACGCGATGCTTACCTAATCCCTTCCATGTCAATCACATAATACACTTACCAAACAAATCATTAATCACAACTCATTTGAAGATGCAAGAAAATCATGTCCATAATGCATTTTCAAGCATTTAAACCCATGTTACCAACTCAAATTTTCTCTAGGAAAAGAAATGGACTGCAAAATCATCTGAGAAGAGAATCTATAGACATAGGCCAAAGGTCTAAAGAGAGAGTACATAAAGGAACCTAAGGTCTGGAAAACAAAGGAAATCATGTCTGAAGAAGTAATCATATGTCTTACACTTCCAGAGACCCGTTCCCCAACAGAACAGCAAGATAGCCCATTCGATGCTTGCATCTGGAATCATGTTCATTAAGAGGACGCCATTTCACATCCCAAGCAACCTTTCCATGGTGAGCTAGGCAGAATATGATTCTTGGCAATGCTACATCCTTTGGAACTGAACACCTAATTGAGCCAATTTCAGCATAACCATTATTTGAAACATTATTATTTGTTTGAGGACCCGGTCCGGAACTTTCAAGTTTTTCATTAAGAGCTTCTTGTACATCATGCGCCTGAGTAAATGCAGGAACACAATTCATAGCATGCAACTCTGATGTTTCCTTGAGATATTGGACTCCAAGAGCCTCCGCATAATGGCTGCTCCCATGCAAGTTATCAACAGAATATTCTACTAGCTTCTCCCCAGGTTTTTCTCTAGGAATCTTTGCTCGAGTCTTTCTGTACGTTTTTCTTTTCTTACCACTATCATCTTGTACCTCATCTCCTTGAGTATTTTCAGGAGCGCAATCCCTGCCCTCCAACTCCAATAATTCCTTTGGATATTGATCATCAAGAGCCTCACCCGTATTGCTGCTGTCATCCAAGTTTTCAACAGATTCTTCTATTGGCTTCTTTCCATGTATTCCTCTAGGCCTCTTTGATCGAGTCTGCTTGTAACTTGTTTCTTGTACAGCGTCCACTTGAGTATTTGCAAGAAGACAATCCGTAGAATGCAACTCCAGTGATTCCTTTTGGTATTCAATAGCAAGAACCTCAAAATTATTGTTGCCCCCATCTAAATTGTCAACAGGTTCTTTTATTGGCTTCTTTCTGGGTCTTCCTCTAGGCTTCTTCGGTTGACTCTGCCCATAGCTTAGTTGCTTTTTGCCATGATATTCTTGTACAAAATTTCCTTGAGTATTTGCAGGAAGACAATCCATAGAATGCAACTCAGATGATTCCTTTGGATAATCAATAGCAAGAACCTCATCACAATTGGTTCTCCCATCCAAGTTGTCAACAGATTCTTCTATTAATTTATTTCTAGGTCTTCCTCTAGGCCTCTTTGGTTGAGTTGATTTCTCTTCTTTGGCCTCTTTGTCAATAGATTCTTCTATTGGCTTCTTTCTAGGTCTTCCTCTCGGCCTTTTTGGCTCAGACAGTTTTTCTTCTGTGGCCTCTTTGCCAACAGATTCTTCTAATGGCTTCTTTCTGGGTCTTCCCCTTTTTTGTTCAGTGCATTTTTCTGTGGCTCCACTCCTTTTATTTCCTCCTTTTGGTTTGTCTCCTATAGGAACACCTTCATCATTTACACTAGCATTTAGAAGACACCATATCTGAATGGCACCTCTGCCAGTAAGTGGCTCACCTAACTTGTGATAAGAAGATCCAGGGGGATGAGCAGCAATGGCAATAAACTGAAAAGTAGGAGGCAGATGTCATAAAACGATGAAATAATTGTAATATGGAAAACTTCTCAAGCTAGTACCACCGCACAAATTTCACAGATCTTACTCAAAATAACAAAAGCAATCACTGAAACTTTCAACTATATTGATAAAAGCAAATGCCTCATGTATTATGAAAAGCAAAAAACAAAGGTCAGCTTATTAATATAGAACATAGTTTCTAGATATGTATTTGATTAGTGAAAATCAACAGTAATCCCACTTATAGACCCAAGATAAAAGAGAGTACCTAAAGTTTCACACACACACATATGTATATATATTGGAAAAGAGGAAATGGAATGATCTCCCACATGACATTTGGATACATTTTTTACAAACTTTTAGTATTCATTACTTTAATTTTTTTCTTTTTGTCAGATTCATTGTTTAAATCATAAGCAAATATACACACACACACACATACACTGGCTTTGGGCCTCTAACCTTGTAGGAAATTATGTGAATCTAACGAAGTAAAATAAGATATTAAACTGACAAAAGCCACTTGATAAGAAACCATACTAAGATTCATCTTATAATCTTCTCATCCTACAAGAGCAATATTGCCAAGGGAAGCTGGGTGAACATCAATATATTGCTGAAAACCAAAATGCAAAAGGCCAATAAAAACGAGGCACTGAACATTCTCAAGGAATCTGTTACATGTCTCAATGGTGGAAAATTTCATGGAGGACATATATAGAGAATTACTATTTGGAATGTGACTCATGATCAAGTATTTTAATGTCATACATAACCTCGTAAACAAGCAAAGCCCATTGAATAAGACTTCCTTTGGTGAGAAGTAAACTAAATTAAAGGACATAGCTACTAGCAAAATAAGGAAGAAGATTGAAAATCACATACCTCGCACTTTGCATGACGGTCGTGACTTTCATGAACTCTAGGACACCAATCCAATGCCCAAACAGGCCCTCCAACATACATCACATAGTCTTGTCTGCAGGAAAGCATAGAATAAACATTTTAAGGCACGTATCACCATATTTTTAGGTAATACTGAAAGAAAAAAAATGTATACAAGACTAACAGAGCAACCATCTCCCGAAAAGCAGAAACAATAAACTGAAACATAGAAACATATAAACTATCCCCATATGCAATTCATTGTCTCCCTATATCATAATATTAATGATGCCACAAATTACAAGTTAGACTATATCTTTGAAGAAACTACAGGTAAGATGACAAATATTAACGAGTGCCAAATCCACAATCAAAAATTTATTTGCACAGTTGAGTACCAACATGCAAAAGAATGAATACAATTGAGAAAGCCCTGGATATCAGGAGCATAAATAAACTTAAACCTTGCCAAAAAAAAAAGGGCAAAAACATACTAGGACAGTGAAAATTGGAGGGAATACCAGATAAGTATCAAAATAAGAAATGCGAGCAAATTTGGAGAAAGGACAAAGGTCATACAAGTTTTCTAAATGCTTCATCATCCTAACACGGCTTAACTTAGCAATTTTGCTGTTCATTTTAACACTGAAGTTTCCTCCTAGTTGGGTACGAAAATTTTAATGAGGAACTATAAAGAGCATGTTTACAGCTCAACTCATGAACCCAGAACATCCCAGATCTAAGCAGGAGATGAGTTGATCAAACAAACACTACTAAAGACAATCATTGTCTGCTCTTCGAACCTCCCTCAACTCTGTTTAATTGAGTCACATCAATATACCATCACCCTTGACAAATAAGTTCACCTAAAGAATTTATAAGAACACCCAGCATGCAATGTCAGAAACATCTCATAAAACTCTTTTTTTTTTTTTCAGTAAATGTAAAGTCCTGTGATTTCTTTGCAGAAGATAATATCATCAGTAAAATTTGCAGTCTTCAATAGGATTTTTCTAGGACTACTACCATTTAGACTATGTCACATTATATTCTTCCTACATAACAAATCACACCACTCAACATCCAAGCCATACAGAACATGCTTAATGCATAAAGTCTCAAACAAAGCATAAGTTTGAGGCATCCTTATAAATGTCATGTGTCACAGTAACCCACATAAAAGCAAATAACTAAATCAGTTCTAACTATAGAACTGAATGCTAAGCTCAATCAAGTACCTCAACTCTGGAGAAGATGTGTTCCCCGCGTCGTTCTGCATTAATATGTGAACCAAGTAGTTAGATCAAAAGAGCCATTCCAACACTTCATTCTAAAATTGCGAATAGTCCAATATACAAAGTCACCAAAGATGCAACCTGTGGAACAGTTGCAGAAGAAAACTGCCGCAAGTTTATCCTACTGACAACATCCTCCTCATCAGAGCTTTCTGCTTCGCAAGCGAATCGAACATCTCTAGGTTCATACTTAAAATCTGCCCATTCCCTTCAAGAATCACACGCAATTTCATAAGCTCTATTTCCACACGCATTAGCAACATAACAAATTCAACGTTTCTTCACAATGTGATAACAATAATTCACCAAAAAATGAAGAAAGTCTGTTCTTCTAGTTTACCTCAAGAAAGTGGTGGAGGATGATAAGCGTTGAATGTCGCTCACCGGGAGTGGCTCGTCTTCGGCGTCGCCACAGAGCTCAGAAATCGTGTGCATGACTCTAAAATGATTCTCCACCGAGTCATCGAACATCGAAACACTAACCCTAGCGCCATTCCTTGAGTTCTCTGGCTCAATTGCAATTGGCTCCGCATCGATCGGGACAGGCTCTGGTTCGATTTGTAGTGGCTCTGTGCTGTGCGGTGTTACTTGGCTTGCTCTCTTGGCGGACTTCGTTTTCCCGCGCTTTCGACCCAATAGAACCCCGAGTGGAGGTTCCACTTCCTCTTCATTCATATCTGTCTCTCTTCTTCTTTGACGAAGAGTTTAGCTTTTACTCTTTGTTTCAGGGGATCGGGGTTCGAACCCTAGACCGGTTTGGTTACGGGACCAGTTAGGACCTTGGGTGAAATACCATGTACTCGCAGGACTTTTTTTTTTCTACTGAAAGACAGTAAATGTAAAACTTAGTTTTCTCGAATATCTTAAGGATATCACTATTTTAAGAGCAAACCCTAGTTGAAATTGAAATTATATAAAATACATTTTCTACCTGATCTCTTTAGTAGGACAATATATCAAAAAGTCACAAAACTGTTGCAAGCATAAAATTTACATGCGCTTGGAGATTCCTACTTCAAATATGAATCATATTGACATTTACTCATGTACTCCCCCTACTTGTAAATTCGTTACTTGATCTAAATAGAATAGACATGAACTAAAATAAGAGAAAAATAAGAACAAATTATACTAATACATGCAGTAAAGTTTTCGTGACAATAAGATTTGGACTTCAATCAAACCGGAAGGCTGAAAGCATAATTAAAAAGAGTGTGTGTGTATATATAATTCGTCCAAGAAAAGAGTGTGTGTGTGTGTATATATACACACACATATATAGTCTATAACTCCAACCTGAGAAGTTGACAAAAATAAAAAAGTTATATTCTGATAACTATTTCAGTTTGTTCTTAACTTCAGATGCTCAGCCCAAAAAATTTACTTGAGCATCCATATGTAAGAGATAATGTCCTCACTGGAACAAAAAGTCTTGTCATCTGCATTGAGTGTGAACAGAGTTGATTGCAGATTTCCAAGAAAAAAAAAAACATGGACAGACAAAAGTAACAACCCATTTCTAACTTATAAACTAAAACCTTTAGCATACTCATATATTATCATTATCAATGCTTAACACTTCCATGGCAGCATTATGATACAGACGACATATTTCAATTGATTCAGGAGTCTGCATTGCAACTTGATTTCAACAGACACAATATACATTCAAAACTCAACTCAATCCAACTGTAGCTACCCTAGCATCCATGAATCAATCCCCTTAATTTCCAAAAGCTGCAACATTATGATTATCAGTTCAAGCAAAACCCGATTACCCACAAGTGCAAAGTTAAATCAAACACTCTCAAATAAATTCCAAACATCCATCCAAACAAAACAAGATAAACCTACATCACACAACAAACTAAAACTCAACACTGAATACCAACCCATATGCATTGGCCTATTTTGAAACCGAAAATCACCTTCAACACAAACATTAAGCTCAAACAATCAAACCTCAAGTCCTTTACAGACGAGGCTACATAAAGTCGGGCGTCGTCGGCGTCACTCAGCCTCACCGTGTCGCCGCCGTTTCCATCTCCAGGTAACCTCAGTATTGATTTCAGTATTTGGAGGGAGGTGAACTGGTTGAAGGAGAGAGTGAGCTGCTGGAGAGATGGGTGGTAAAAGAGGTGTGCCGCGGGACAGAGTCACCGAGTTGGTTGTGACTCAGATCGAAGACTTGTAGAGAACCCAACTCTTTGATGGTTTCCGGGACAGTTCCGACTAGACTGTTGTTTCGTATGGAGATTTGAATCAACGAGGCTGGGAGTGTGTGACGGAACTTGGAGGTAATTGTTGTCAAGGAAGAGCTCTATATATGTGTCTTTTCTTGGACGAATTTTATATATATATATATATATAACGAAAAAAAAATCAAAATAATATATTTGTTTCAATTTAATCCGAAATATGTGTCTGGCTCGAACTCTAGGTTACTTGACCTAGTTGTAATAGGGTTTTGAATTGGAGATATTCTCGGAGATATTCATAGAGTCTTTCTAAATGTACTCAACAAAGTTCTAAGTATACTCGGCAAAATTTTTTGTTTTATTACCTTTAATTTATGTCTAATTAAACCAACAGATTTTCCCAAAATACCCTAGAAAACAACATACCCTGCCAAACACATCATACCCAGCAACATACCCAGATCTTTGAACAATAAACATTCAATTTCAAATGTCATGAATCGGGAGTCCGGGACATAAACATAATGAGGTATTATTCTATTCTCTTTCTCAAAAATTATCAAGTGCTGCACTCTTGAAGGAAATTAAACAGATTTGGTAATCATAATATCCCTTTTGCTGTAACAATTTCGATATCGATGGAAGCAGAACTCAGCTTGTGGTGTGCTCTCACCTACTGATTCCTCCATCTCCTCAAAATTCTCAATCTGAAAAGTTGAAAGACAAGAAACAAAGAACCCATATTTGATATTTCAGTTTCAATCTCATTTCAAATCTTAGAAGATAAACTATGAGATTTAGGGATGTATGAATTACCTTAATTGATGGTGTACCAGTGACCTTCTTTTGCTGCTCCTTTTCTCTGAGAGACCGAATTGAAGAAAATCTTTGTTTCAAATCCAAGAGCTCCATAAGCAAAAGATGAAACTAAGAAATGAAACTGAAATGTAAAAGAAACTGGAGCTTACAATGGGTTGATAATAAAGTTGATTCAATCTGAACACCCAATCAACATTAATCTCAACCATCTAACCATCTTCTGGATTTGACCTCTGTTTTCAATCTCCTTCATCTGCAAACCGAGCATTGCATCCCTTTCTTTGAGCATCTTCTTTGTTCTCTCTCTGTCCAATCTTATCCACCGTTGAAATTGAATGTTCATTGTCCACCGTTGAACTTGTGCAGAAATCTGGGTAGGGCATGATGGGGAAGAACGAGCATAAAGATTTGGGTAGTATGTTTTGTTTTGCTGGGTACATTGTCTTCTAGGGCATTTTGGGGAAATTAATTGGTTTAATTAGTTATAAATTATAAATTAAAAATAAAAATTATTCTGCTGGGTATACTTAGAAATTTGCTGGGTATATTTAGAAAGACTCCTAAAACGATTATCTTTCCTTGTACAACTCTGATTCTATGTCTTGTAATCTTCTATATAAAGAGACCCCTATTATCAATGAAAGCACAATTCAATTATCTCCCAATTCGGTTTTCCTTAAACACGTTATCAGCACAACGCCCTAACCCCAAAACCTAATAGCCAAAACCCTAAATCTGAATACAAAACCTTGAAACTCTTTTGGTCCCTGCAGCACACCTTGAAGCTCTCGATCCCATAAACCCAGAACCACCAGCGGCTTCACTGGAACCAGCCGGAAAAGTACCGAACCGGCCTCCAGAAGATAAAAACAACCTCTACCCGGTTCGCATCCTTCCAGACCACCTTCCATCGTCATATTTGGCCAGTACTGGTGGCTTGACTCCAAAATCCTTCACCGGAAACTCCACTTTCGAAACCGGCCGAAAAGTGGCCTGACCGGCTTGCAGAAGTGTCGGACCTCCTTCAACTGCCAGAACCTATTCTCCTTTGTTCCAGCCGGCACAGCCTCAATTCGGCCCAAGCCAAAGAAACAAATGCAGCCCAGAAAGAAGAAAAGAAAAAAAAGGAGAGAGAAGGTCTGCGGCCCACACTCGTAGTCAAGGTCAAAGACTGAAGAATCAATGCCTCAGTGGGCCTGGGCCGAAAGAAAAAAAAAATAAAGGAATAAGGGCCTGGGCCGAAGCAAAGCAAAAGAAAAAGAAAAAAAAAAGAATGAATAAGGGGAAAGGAAGGGCAGTCCACCGCCAAACAATTCCGGCCAATCACCGCCAAGCTCCGGCGACTAATTTCCTGCAATTTTCTACACTTTTCAAAGTATGTTTTAAAGGTTCCTGAAAATACAAGGACATAATGTGTTTTCTGGAAAATGGGGATTGCAAGGCACGTATCAATCCTTACTAGGCATAAACCAAAAATAACGAACAGAACACTAGATTTTTTGTTACGCAGTGAAAACCTCAAACATGAGATTAAAAACACTGTGGGGCTCTTACTCCTGAGAACCCAAAATGAGAATTAACTTATGATGAAGGATATGTTCTTTAGAAACTTGAATAGCACTAGCTCGGCTACAATGATTAGACAAAAACTAATCCAAAATTTGTCTTCCGTCTCGAACTCCTTCTTCACTTGAACGATCACCAAATATCGCTCTCCTTTCTTCATAGCCTCTCTACTGATCTCAAGAGAATCTATGCATATGAAGAACACTACCAACAACACTTAAGCTTGGAATAAGTGTTTTGACTCTTGTGAAGACCCAAACTTAGACGAACAAGCAAGACTCTAAAAAATTTTTGCGTTCCAGACCTCTATCCCTATGAACATCTCTTTTCTCAATATATATCCCAAGAAGACCGCCCCTGCACAAAACAAAACAGATTTTTCTTATCCTAGCTAATTCCACTTCTACAAGGAAACAATCTTTTGTTTTAAAGATGATCAATTAAAGACACCAACCCTAAAATATTTAGGCAATCAATTACACACAGAAAAATATCTTCAAATAAATAAAAGATATTAAACCCATTAACCCCAATGATACCTTCCTAGATTAACCCCATGGATGCATTTACCTGAGATTCTCTTGGAACAGCTTGTAGGATACTTCAAGGTTTTGTATGGGAATGCCAACACATCATAAATAGTTCTTCTACCTACAGTTCCTTGAGTCCCCGTTTTTGAAGTTTTTATTGTTTTTCTCTTCTTTTTCTCGGGGACTTGCAAACTCCCTTCTTCTACCCCCCTTCTTCATCATAGGGGAGACCTAATTAAACCGAACTGTGGGGGTTCGTGCTCACTCCAAACTTAGAGCTTGTTGAGATCTCCAAACTTAGAGTTTGTAGAGAATTTATGATCGACCACTTACGTTGTTTTTTCGATCTAATCCAATACCTCTTGGAAGCGATTACGCTCAGAAATTCGTAATTTCTTGGAAGAGATTACGCTCAAAAATTTTATATGTTTTCGTGGTAGCTTTTTCCTCTCCGAAACTAACCTTTTTTCTTGTTCTCTTTCAGGATGAGTAACCTGAACAAATTGGACTTTGCTCCATTGGGAACAACTGGCTTTGGATATCACAAGTGGGTTCGTGATGTCCGCCAGTATCTCAAGGCCGATGGAATCCTATATACGATTCTCGAGCCCAGCCAAGACGTGCCAACTATTAAGCAAGCTCAAGCTTTGGAAGCAAATAGAGTAGCCTTAGAGGCAAATAAGGCAAAAGTCATCATCCTAATGACTCGTCATATGGATGATTCACTCCAGTACGACTGTATGAATGAAGAAGACCCCAGAAGGCTGTGGGTCTCACTCGAAGAAATATTTGGCAACGTCCATGACTCCCTGCTTCCTGACCTAGAAGTGAGATGGCATAGCCTCCACTTCTGTAATTTCAATTTAGTTCTTGACTACAACTCGGAAGCACTTCACATTAAATCCTTAATGGAATTATGTGGTAAAGAGAACACAGATGCAACGTTGATTGAGAAGACTCTCTCTACCTTCCCCATCTCTACATTGATAATTGCTAAGAATTATCGGATCGATGTTACTGCAGGACAGATCACAAGGTTTCATGAGCTCATTGGAGCTATGAATGTTGCTGAAAAGCATGACAACATCCTTGTGAAGAACTATATATAATTCGAGATCCGTGGAAACAGAGCATATTCCGGAATCCAATTATAGTTGCACCCCTAAGAGAGGGCTTCAAGAGCGAAACCCTAATCTTAGGGATACTTCTGGATGTTTTGGTCCATATAATCGCTATACTTGGGAAGGTAACCGCAAAAATAGGCGAACACAGAACTGAAGAGGTCAACGTGGAAAGAGAGAGGGAGGCAATGCCTCTGGCCATGTTGGTGGCGCCACCAACACTAAGAGTCATCTAAATGACGCTTTCAAAGCGCCATTTAGATGACTTCTGGGCAAAGAGATGTATAGTCTCGATGTAGAGTATCCGGTCATTGGGCACACATTTGTAGAACTCGTGAAGAAATTGTCACTACCTACAAAGCATATTGTGAAGCAAGAGAAGCTCACTATATGGAACAAGAAGATCAAGAAGATGATCTAGAGTGAAGGGTTGAACACTACAAATCTAGCTGGGATCAATAAATCACCAATTCTGTTTAAGTCTTTATTTTTCCAAGAGATGTAATAGGCAATTGCCATATACTTTGTAGTAAATGTCATTGATTTAGTTTTTCTTCACATAGGCTCATCCAAAATGAGTATGATGTCTAGGAAGGTTTTGAGATAAGTGGTACTTAAGAGAGCTTTGCTCCACCGGCATCTCTCTACTCACCTGGTTATATTTATTTTGGAGTTACCAAAAGAAGTCAAACGACTACTTTTGTTTTGCATTAGCTCGTATTTGGATTAGATTCTCTTAATGATTAAGAGACAATGATGTACTTCGTTGACTTATGAATAAAATTTCTAGTTCTTTTCATTATGACTACATTTTGATTATGAGCATATTACTTTGTAACTATAATGGCTGGGCCATCAGTATTAATTCAAGGACATGGAATAGCCCAAGTTCCCCTTGCCAAATGGCACCTTGATTACTGTCACAGAAACTCTCTATGCTCCTAGGGCAAATCGCACCTATGAATAGTTAACGGATTCCATGCGAAAATGCATGTCGAGAACTGAAATGAGTTCCTTTGCAATATCTCTAACGATTGCAAACAAAGGCGCATCTTAGAGAAGTTTATGTGTCTCTCTAGTGGACTCTATGTCACTATTCGAGCTATTAAATCTAATAAAGTTATGAGAGAAGATCTCTTGGATTTAGATACATATTAGCTTTGTCACGACATGATAGATCATTCTAGTCTTGATATGATGATCCATCTACTAAAGACTTCACATGGACATCCTTTGTCTAGAACGAAACGAAGCATGAATCAAAAGTTGATTCCTAGACTAAGTGTGACCATCGTCGCTGCCTCTGGCATTGCTACTGCCACCGCTACCTAGGGCTGGCACAGTCCCTATCCATGATGCCATGGATGGTGTCCATCATGGTGATGGCGCCCTAGGTAAAGCTATAATCACCAACTTTGCTTCAAATAGCGTCTCAGATGCTCATGCCCCACCACAATCCTCATTGGTTGCTTCTAAGGCTTATCGCTCAATTTACAGAGCATGTTTCTTAAGGAAATTAGGACTGAGATCGTCCTATGCAAAGGATATGGAAATACTTATTCTATTCTTACATAGAATCCATGGGGATTCTGTGGACTGATTCAACCAACCTACGGACGTATAAATATCTTATGATGTTGGTTGACACGCAAACACGCTGGTCACGTGTTGTGTCATTATCCACGTAAATGCTGCTTATATTACACTCCTAGCATATATCATTTGACAACAGGCTCACTCCTCGGATCATCCTATTCAGTTAATTGGACTTGACAATATGCTAGAGAGTTTACATCGAAGATTTTCAACGGTTATTGCAATGCGATTGATGTTGGACATCATATTACCATGCACACACCTAAATGGTCTCGCGGAAACGACTACGGCGGTAGTTCGGACATTGGTAATGCGCACCAATCTCCTTATATTCTCTTGGAGTGATGCAATATCGCATGCAACTATGCTAATTCATCTACGACCCACCGCCAATCTACCTCTACATTACAGCTAGTGACTGGGTATCAGTATCATATATAGTTACGCATATTTGAGTATGCCATTTATGTGCCAATTGCGCCGCCACAACGCACTATGATGGGTCCTTATAAACGAATGGGCAACTACGTTAGATTTGAGACTTCAACAATCGTCCGCCACTTAATGCCCTTGCAAAACGATCTCCTTACCGCTAGAATTGTAGGTTGTCACTTTGATGAGACAGTTTTCCGGTAGTTAGGGGGAGATAAGAACACGAATGTTCAGCAGGAATGACATGAATTGTCGTGGCTTATCCCCACTATATCTCATCTCGATCCTTATTATAGTGACGAGATCACACATTTGCTATAAATATGCCTGCAAGGAAGGACATCCCTATGAGAGGACGTAGTGCCACCCTACACGGAGGTAGGTATGGTGCCAACGCCAAAGAGAGTGACACTCTGGCGTTATAGGCCATGGCCCCAGCTAGGATGCGTGGGAGGCCCGTGGGTTCGAATGATATTTTGACACAACCCAATCCTTAGATCATCGACACTCAAAATCTATTTCATGAGAATCTTCTGGATTAAGGTCACCGTTGGGGACGCCTAAATGTCAGAACCTATTCCTTAGAATATAGAGCTCTTTGAAAATTACACTAGTGTACATGAGACGTGAGATAGAAACTCCATCATAATTGATGATGTAGTTACGCATGAGTTTGTTGAGTCAGATGATATCGAACCACGCTCCGTTGATGAATAAATGCAAATGTAGAGAAATTTGGCCTAAATGGAAAGATGTGATCCAGATTAAAATGGATTCCCTAACGAAGAGGAAGATTTTTGAGCTAGTGCTGCCAACACCTCCTGACATAAAACCTATTGACTAATGGGTCTTCGTTAGAAAGCGTGTTGAGAAAAAGATATGGTAATCTCACCTTATGGCGCAAGGCTTCTCACAAAACGCCCTGGAATCGACTACGATGAGACATATTCTCTCGTAATGGATGTCATTGCACTCCACTATTCTGTCAGTTTGGTAGTTTCCGAATAACTGAATATGCAGCTTACAAATGTGGTCACTACGTATCTTTATGGGGATTTGGATACGGAATATACATGAAGGTTCATGGTGAACTTCATTTACCCAAGTCAAGTGGCTATGGACCATGGAGCGTGTTTACAAAGAGGTTGAAACGCTCACTAAAGTGACTACTTGATTGGGAAGGGATATGCCCGCGCATTTCCATAACAAGTTTCAGATTCTATCGCGGTTCATGTTGGACATGATCTTTATTGGAAGCCTTTAAAGAATTAAGGGAAACCGATGAACACTTGAAATCCGATTTTGAGATGAAGGATTTTAGGAGAACATGATTATGTCTAGGTTTGGAACTTGAGCAATGTGTTGATAGATGCTTAGGCATTTTGACAAGGTCAAGCCTTCAAGCACCCCCATGATCGTCTGTAGTTTTGATCTTGAAGAAGGATCATCTTCAGCCGAAGGATAATGACGAAGATGTGCTAGAGCCAGAAGTGCCTTACTTGAGTAAATAGACGCATTATTGTACTTAGCTCAACGCACAAGACTGAACATCTCATTTGCCATGAACTTGTTAGCTAGATATAGCTTTGTGCCAACGCGACACCATTGGATTGGTGTAAAAGATATCTTTCGGTACTTGAGATGTACGATTGATATGAACTTGTTCTATCCATACAGAGAGATGATGGATTCGGACCCATCACACACTAGGAACACCGCCAACACAAACCTGCGTCCACTATCCCCATCCCAAAACGAAATATGTTTTGGAAAGTTTTGCTGATATTTGGTATATCTCTGACCCACACAAAGGTCATTCCCAAACTGGTTAAGTGTTCACCATAGGTAAGACCGCAATATCTTGGAAGTCTACAGAATAGACCATAGTCGCTATATCTTCGAACAATGCAGAGATTATTGCTCTTCAAGAAGTGGTTCGTGAATCTATATGGATTGGATCCATAGTTACGTATGTTCGAACAATTGTGGTTTGAAGTCTACCATAGATGAGCCTACAAACATTTAGGATAATGCTGCTTGTTTTGAACAAATGAAGCAATACTACATCAAAAGCAACAACACCAAGCATAATCAGCAACAACAAACTCTCCTCAATATCAAAATGAACTAGGTTCAATATGAGGATAGTGTGACAGGCTTGCTCACTAAGTCATTGCCTAAATTCCACTTTCGAGAAACATGTTGGTAGCATGGTTTGCGGAAGTTATCCGAACTCCCATTACCGTTGTCATTAGGGGGAGATGCAGACATCAGGGGAAGATGTCTACATGTATGGTCTCGAAATGTGAAGGGTATGTTGTGCTTTTTTTCCCCTTCGACCGAGGTTATTTTTGTCCCACTGAGTTTTTGTTACTCGACAAAGTTTTTAATGAGGCAACGAGATGAGCACCACGTTTGGGCGACACAAGGGGGAGTGTTCAAGTAAATCCAGAATATGTGTCTGGCCCAAACTCTAGGTTACTTGACCTAGTTGTAATAGGGTTTTGAATTAGAGATATTCATAGATATCCGATTAATTGTACAATTATCTTTCTTTGTATAACTCTGATTATATGTCTTGTAATCCTCTATATAAAAAGGCTCCTATTATTAATGAAAGCACGACTCAATTCAGTTTTCCTTAAACAATATTTTATTTTTAGATGAAAACCAAAATAATTTAGAGCCATTAGATTTTAGAAAGATAAGATGGTCTTTTTACTCAAGACTTACATGACATGATTTGGCAAATAAGTTATGTGTGCAGGTGACATGGCATGATACCTATGATTGCGGCTACAAATCGTAGGCCTCATTGAGGCCGCAAATCATTTTCCTTTCAGGTACCAATAGTCTTGAGAAAAGGACCGCATACTTGGAGCTTTTGATTACTTTGTGACTTCATGTCAGATATATTATTATAGCAAACAGTTTGTGTGGTGTCACGTTTTAATTTCATACGAGTTGATTTCTTGGTTGAATTGAAGCCACAAATGGTGACAGACAAGAAGATGGCCATCCATGCATGGCATGTAATAAGTAGTCATCCTTTTTTTCTTACAAAAATTAGAAATAAATGGGTTTGTATTGTAAAAAGAAATACAAAGCTATCTTAATACTCGGGGATTTTTATAGTTTGACAAAAGAGGAGAAAGACAAGTGTGGCAAATACATAATGTTCATAACTTCAAGGAGAAGTTTCAAAGATAGCAATGTAGAACAAAAGGTACGTGGAAAAGTATTTTTCACTATATTTCACATGGTGAGCGACTTAGGTTCATTTGCATGTAACTTTTTCTGCATGTTATTGTATATTTTTTTATGCTTTTTTTTTAATTCCGATAATGAAGAAGAATAAAAAAGTATAATGGTTTATTGAAGTTTTCGCATCTAGGCTTTTGTTTTCTTTAGCATCATTTTAATACAGTACACTAACATAATCTATCATCTTATAACTCGTAGGGGAATAGTGGATACACTAAGTGTTATCATAATACGAACAAGTATGGCCCACACACTGTGTGTGAAAAAAAGTTAAAAGTAGTGGAGAAAATAATGAAGAGATTTTTCACATAACCATTATGTTTTTTTTTTCAATTTCTTTTCTTTTTATTTTATATTTTATATTTTGTTAATTTACTAAATTATTCCTATTGATTAATTATATTTTAAAGCTTTTTAATATATAAGGGTTATATTGGTAAAAAATTGCTATCTTCTCTTAATAATAGTATAGATTTACATTGATTGACTTCCGGGCATGATTCGCTGTCAAAATGGCACGGAACAATTTGGACTTGCGAAGTAAAGGCTACAAAAGAATCGACCCAGCAGCATGTTTACAAACTGGGTTGGTCCATATATAATAGGTTTGGGCCTTGACACTGTTCAATTATGTATATATTGTTTATTCTTGGTATACCTAGCATAAGAGGCACAAGTAATCTGTTTCTCACTTTTTCTCTACAGATGGGACAACAGGTTACAGCTGGTGTGGAAGGTGTCATTCAACGTTATATAAAACCAATTGTAACGGTCAACTAGTCAAGGTCGACCATTACCGACTTCTCCATTACTATGATATAATGACATTTGCACTTGAATTATAGGCTTATACTGAAAGAAAAAAAATGTATACAAGACTAACAGAGGATTCTCATATTTTTTTGGTAATGTTGTCAGATTTTAGAATTCAGTTGAACATGAAAAGTAAATTTTGGAATTAAAGACATTTGAATAGATAAAATCGAGGGAAAGTGAGAGAATTTCACTATAAATGAAGATATTGGAGGGATACTACTAGAGGTTTTTGACTTTAAAGAGAGAATTGTTGGCTTAAGTAGGTAATTCTGTCACCAACTTCAAGTCACAAGCACTAAAGTGCGGATTTTAGACGGAGAACTTACTTAAGTTAGTGTTAGGTACCACTAGAGGTGTTCACTTTTGTTTTGTCATCTTTAGCTCACTTCCTCCGATCAAGGCCTTAACTTGTTTTCATTTTCTTTGTCCAAGAGAAATATTATATATCTATCACATCCTCTATTACATCCACATTCAACTCCCAACACATTCATACACCATCCTTATTACATCTCTATTTTCTCTACGCTCTACAAGCAAAAAATCCAAATTCATACTCCTCAACCTCCATCACCACCAACACAACTACTATAAACTACATCACCAACACCACTTCTTCATCATTACCACCCCAAGTTAGTCAAATGAAGCATCAAATCCTCCTCATCATCAAGAAATTCATAACCCATTCATAATCTCTTCGGACGGTAAACGATCAAAACTCTGTACTTTTACCTTCATTTCGATCTTTTAGGGGGACCAAAAGTTGACATTTTCTTCGGTTTAGTTTTCAAGGAAACTTCCTTCACAAAAGTTGTAGAGGATATTAAACCGAGTTCGTGGACATATGGCACACTTAAATCGGAGTTCGTATGAAGAAGTTATGGTCAAAAATGTAAAAGTTACTGTTTTGGGAAGTTTCTATAAATAGCATGATGAAAATGGAAACTTTCTATTTTCGTCCATAAACCTTAACCCTTTTCTTTCCACGCTGACCCGCACAACGAACCTGACTCAAGACCGAAAACTAGCCCAAACTCCGTCGTCTGGCGACCAATCTAGACTCCACCGGTGCGGTTTGAAAGCTCTTTCCTTTCTCTATCAATCTGTGGTGGTATGGTGACTCGATTCGAGGTGTAGAAGATGCAGTAAGCGGAAGAACACTGCGATGGTGCTTTTTCGAGTACCAGGCCAGAGCTTCATTTTCCGACCACCTTAGGCGACGATTCTTGTTGGGTTTTAGAACCTATGAGACGCACATTAAACCCTCCCAATGGCTTGAGACGATTAGAAGTAAAGGAGGAGGGTGAATCGAGCTTCAGTAGTTTTTGGAGAAAATCGAACCCGTTTTCTTTCAAGGTAAATTCTGGCCATTCTAGTCATTTCTGGGCTTCGTTGTAGTTTTAAGAATGGAATGGGTTGTTGAGAGGAAGATTTCGGCATAGGTATTGATACTCCAATCGGGGGTTGACTTTTGGCTTTCTATTTTGGCTAGTTAGGTAGTACATGCTGTTATGGACTTGCAGATATGAATTTGGTAGATTTTGGTGAAAGTTTGCTATTAATCAGGAGATTTCTGACGTTTAGAATTTTTGGATGTTGATTTATGAAAATCCTACTGTTCGATTTTCTTTGTTTTTGTTCTAGAAAGCTAGAATTGATGAAACGATGATGTTGGTAAAGTTTGGTTCGACTTCGAGGAGTTTTGGAATTTTTAGGTTTTGGAGGGTAGACGATATTGAGTTTCGGTGTAATTATTGTAATTTATTTTGGGTCTTCCATTCGATTATTTATGATGTACTGTTTTGTACAAAATAATGTACTGAGCTACGGCTCAACAAAGGAATTCCTATGCAAAACCATGCAGTTACCTCCATGAATAAATTGGCAGGTAGACTAGAGCTTTAACTGGATAGTAACCATTCACACAAGGGTTGATATCTAGATTTCGTAACCATTCACCCAAAGGCATGGTTAAGTTTGTTTCCCTATCCTCGCGGCCTGCCATAACCTCTCTTCTCTTCCCTTGTCATCATCACCGTCACCATCACCATTAACTGTAGCTGCACCAACCTATCTTCATGACAAGTTAGCATAAGATCCTCCATAATCAAAGTTGACAGAACCAGTTCCAATGCAAATTGGCTTCCTTTTGGGGTCCATCCCCATATCATCCTCCTGGCTTTGAGGCATACTCGCAATCCGTTGTCTCTCCTCGATCACCACGGCTTGATGCTCTTCCACCGGTTTGATCATCACAAATCTCTTCGGTCTGAATACACGCATAAGGTGACCCTGTTGCAGGAATGGAGAAGAGAGAGGTCGAAGAACATTGGAAATTGAGATGTGATTTTTTTTTTGAGTAAAATGAGGTCAGCCCTTTATTGAAATTGAAAGATTACAACGATACCATGCCAATAGGCATAACAAAGAAAATAAACAATGTGAAACGAAAAGATGCAAAAATTGCATCTGAAATACAAAGAATTAAAAACGCAAGAGCAACAGCGTCGAAATGCAACGCTGAGTTGACACTACGGATTGCAGCCATGTAGTGAATTGAGTAGTCGATGATTTGACTACCCATCGAACTCCAACGCACAATTTGATAAAAATCAACTTGGCGTCGGAATGAAGGCACTCTCCCACCTAAAGATCGAAGCCAGCCAAGGGTGTTAGAACATGGCTATGTTGGCAAACGATCTTTCATGAACATGTACCCATAAGCTTAGGTCTCAAATCCAATACCAGTAAACAAGAGTCCCAAACCAATCTAGCAACTAATATGCAGCCCACCAAAGATAGTAGGCCATAAACCAAGCCAAATTTCCAGCCGGATCCCAGATCCAGACCTGTATGCCAAAACCACCTGGATCCCAAATCTGGATCAGGAACCTTCTGCATATCCACCATCGTGATCCGTGATGGCCAGTCCACCACCACTGCCGACTCGATCCCTGATCCCCAGTCCACCATCGACTTGGAGAAGTCGAAGAGAGAGTATGAATCAACTTGCACATACAAGACCAGAGGCCAGAATCACCATGAGCCCATAAACCCCCAACAGTCGAACGTGAAGACCAGCCATCGTCACCATCAGCCAAAACACCACCGTGAGCGACCGCTGAAGACCATGATTGGCCTTGCACTCCTTCAAGGCTAGAACTCAGAACTTTCGTCCCCGAGTCTCCGACACTCGATCGGTCAAAATCCCGACAAACGACCCCATAACAGAAGGCAGGAAGAATAGCAAGAGCCGGACCAAAGCCCGTGAATGACTCCATTGAAGTGGAGTAGATACAGGGAAGACTGATCTCAAAGGAGATGCCGCCGCCCCAAACCCTAGCAGAGCTAGGTCCTATACTAATACTAATGGAAAATTGTTATTGATATTACAATTCAAGTAATGATTCGGAAAATTGAGATGTGTTAAGTGAATAGTAATTGATATTTGTCGGCGTAGTTTAATCCAAATTACAATAAACATGATTCCATATAATTTGTTTAACATATTTTCTTTCTAAAAATACAGTGGATAATTGACTAAATAAATATCTCAAATAACTTCATTTAAAATTCCATATACTGTTCTAACTTTTTACTGTTTCTTTATAACATTTACTAACATTAGAATTTTCTCGATATTTCCATTAAATTTTTTGATTATTGGAACCGCTTTATATTATATTATAGTTCTTTTAAGTGTAGAAAAGCGAAAGATGACTAGAAACATTTTTCTTTAATTTTGGATATGTAGTGATATTGGTAGGGAAGTAATTTATTTTCATCTTGCTTGAAAATTACTTTACCTACAAGGCTACAAAAGCAAAGGTATCAACGGCCCATTTGATTCCTCGCAAGTTTTAACCCAAAACAGCCGATACTAGGGTTTTAGAGTCTGGAGGTTTTGACATTAGAAAGAGAGAGCAGACTCTCTCCCTCGATCTCCCCTAAACCTCTCTCAACTCTTGCTTCGTCTTCTTCTTCTTCTTCACAGTCGAAGCTTTCAACAATGGCGGGCCTCGTTCCTCCTCCACCCACTGCTCCTGATACTCCCAAACAGAATGAGAGAGTCGATTACCTCAATCTCCCTTGCCCTATTCCCTACGACGAGATCTCCCGCGAAGCTTACAGTCAGTCCCTCTCTCACTCTCACTCTGCGATTGATTATATGCTTCCTGCTTTGCTCTCTCTCTATATCTGTGGAAACTCTACGATTTTTGTTCTCGGATTTTCAATTTTTACTTTGTTCTCTGTACATATTGCAAGTATATGAATTCGCTGTGAAATAGACAATTTTGTGATTCGTGTTGGAGTCTGGAACTGTGTGTACTCTAGTTGAAGTGTGAAATTAGTTGTATGGGATGATATGCAGTGTCTTTAAAGCCAGAGCTTTTCGAGGGGATGCGAATCGATTTTACCAAAGGTCTCAATCAGAAGTTCTCACTCAGTCACAGGTTGGATCACACAATCCTTTGCATCCATGTTCTATCTGTTTATTTCGGATTCTGATCTGATTCCCTTATCTTTTCTTTGCCTACAGTGTGACCATGGGACCTACAGAGATTCCTTCCCAATCTACTGAAACTATTAAAATTCCCACTGCTCAGTATGAGTTTGGTGCCAATTTTTTGGACCCAAAGGTGACTCTAGTCCTCTTATTTCAACTGCGCATTTCGGGATGGATATCTTTCCACAACACTAGTTTAATCGTGACTCTGCCCTGTTAAAAATTGGTGTTATGCAGCTGATGCTTGTCGGGAGAGTATTGACTGATGGGAGGCTCAATGCGAGAGTAAAGTGTGATTTAACCGAGAATCTTTCTTTGAAGGCTAATTCTCAGGTGATTTGCAACGCCGTTAAATGACTTTTTCCCCTTTTTTGCTTTTTATGGATTTAAATGTATAAGCTAGTTGGTAACGTCTGTGTGTGTATTTACAGCTTACCAACGAGCCACACATGTCACATGGCATGGCCAGTTTTGATTACAAGGTATAGTGTTCTGGCATTAAATTTGTTTCTTTTGTGCCTCTGTATGCAACTTTCTCTCTGAAAAAAATTTGTACATGCCATTTATTTAGTAAAAACTGTAGCTACTTCAACCTCTACATGTTTGGCAATGAAAAACTGCGTTTTAATAGCTCATGTACTTTTCTGTTTCTATGACAATGTTCAGCTGAACTTGAAGACAATGTGCTTTTTTGATTCACGCCATCTATAGCTTGTTCAGAAACATAAATAAGAATCTTCTGCTGGAACCATTATCATTGTTTAATCATTTTCTTTTCAAAAATTGACAAAGTTAACCCTGTAAATGTAATTATAAATCACCTCCTGGATAGTTGATACCCTTGGACAATACTAAAATTAGGATGGCTAAATTACTGAAAGGTGTTCAAAATAAGAGGATAGGCTATCAGGATTAGTTGAACTGATCTGGTTCAAAAATGTCTTAAGAGATTCAGAAGAAGAAACAATGTAGAATCAGAGAAGAGTGAAAACACTAGGCACCTGACCTAGATTTATCCTGTGAAATACTAGGTAGAGCTATTAATTTGCTCGTGTTTGGGCTTCTTAAGGAGGGGAATTAAAAAAAAAAACAGGTATGTCCTGTTTGTGTTAAATGTTCTTGTGCTTTTGTACTTCAACTAATATGCTGCAAATTTTGTACACACTTGAGTTTGGACATTAAGTGGATTAGTTTTCGAAGGGCTAGATCATTGTTGTAATTCAAGACTAACTTCCGTCCACCCATCTAACTTTTTCCTCTATTTCAACAACTGAATCCCAGAGATAATGCACATGTGTTGCAATTTCCCACCCAAGGAAAGTCATGTTTTATATTTGGGAAGTGTAATTGAGTGAATTATCTTCTATATCTTTCAAATGACATTTTTTTTATTGATCTTTTATATGTATCTTGAGCAAAGCACTGTGTTATTAATATTATAAATTCTTTTTCTATAATATTATAAATCCTTTTTCTATACTTTTGTACAGGGTAAAGATTTCCGGTCACAGTTTCAACTAGGGAATGGTGCATTGTTTGGTGCAAACTATATTCAGGTGAATTATTTGGATATTCTATTTAAACTTTTATATTCAAGTATGATTTAGAGTAAACATTGTCGCATCTACATATGTTTGTGATGTCACATCAGTACTCTGAAAAGAGCTCAGTACAAAAAGAGAAGAACTTTGATAGTATGTATAACATACTAGGGCTTAGTTTGGGATTGTGGTGCAATCAAAGGTGCTTATTTCAGAATTTTGTTGCCACTACCAGCAGTTTTAAGAAGCAGCTGGGAGGTTCATTGTCAAACTTGCTTTATCAAAATTTCTGTCTAACCTAGGATACTCTCAACTGATACATATTAGAACCCCTAGAAAGTTCAGTTCTCTTATCACTTGAGTTTCAACCAGAAAGCTATTTGAATTGAATTAAATGTGACCCCACCATGGAGTTCACAATTCAAGTCAAGTTTTTAAATTTTCCTCGTAAGCTTGGCATTTTGGCTTATGTCGGATTCCTTTCGGTTTCTTTCGATATGATGCGTATATTTAAGATGTTTTTGAACTGCATTAATCAATTTTGTCTTCTTAGTGATTAACTATGTTTTTGTTGTCTTCATGCCAATGCTGTGCATGCTTCTCTTAGTAGATCCATATTTTCCATCAATCTAACTAGTTATAAGCATGTTTATCCAATACTTAAGTACTGGTTGATTTTCAGAGTGTAACCCCCAATCTGTCCGTGGGTGGTGAAGTGTTTTGGGCTGGTCAACATCGGAAGTCTGGTATTGGCTATGCTGCTCGATACAATACAGACAAGATGGTATGACTCCTCGAACCCTTAATTATAACATCCTGATATCATATACTTAATTTTTCTTTCTACTAACGATGTAATGCAATATATCTGTTTCACACAAATGATTATCAATTTGTTGTCTTCTTGCACCACAGATGTTATGCATTGGGATTTATATATGCCTAGAAAGTATATCAGAACTTAACTGTATGTGTACACCTTTGTTTCTGTTTTTGATTACCTCCTCTTCATCGTAAAATAATCTCAGTTTTAGGGGTAAAGCAAATCATGAGCCTTCTGATATATGGTATCTGATCTTCCTCAAGGGGCTGGATTAGTGGAAACTCATAGTAGCGATGCCTTCTAGCTCCAATGGTAGAGCACTTTAACTCCACACCTATGTAGAGATCTCAGTCTTGCCCATGTCCTCCCCTGATTAAAAGATAAAAAAATGCAATATCCAAGATGTAGGGTATTTACTATCTAGGCATATGCTCTCAGATTTGTGGAAAATGAACTAATCTAGACCACACATACACAGATATGGTGAATAAAAAATCAATAAAAAATAAACATTATAACTACGGATTTTCTGCAATTCTTCTAGTTGGTGATGTCATATGGTACAGGATTGCTGGATTATTAGGCTATGCATTTGGTCAAATCACCGTAGGTGTTTAAAGACTGCAGATATAGCAGTGGTTGCAAAGTCCATGTTGAGTTTGAATTTGGGTTTGAAAACGAATCTGAATGATTTGAGGTGGAGTTATCTTCAATATAAAGAATTCTTCAAGCAGTTGGTTTGTAGTTGCAGATCAGTCTCAACATTATTGAGGCTAACTGCAGGGTCTTCCCCCGGTTCTCCATGATGCTACTATACCAAGGTTTGAACCAGCGGAAGTGATTTGGAAAGCAAACCAGGTCGAAGTCAGCCCGGATTGCCGCTCATCAAAGCTCAATACATGTTATTTGGTCCAGAAAGGATACCAAATTAGGTTCTTCTTCATTGCTTAGCAGCTTCCAACAATTGTGGTATTATGCTTTTGTGGGAGTAAAATCCTGTTCGTTGTATGGAGATGTCTTGGCTAATTATTTGGATTATTTAGATGGAAAGGCACAAAAGTAGCTTTAAAGAGCACAGAGGCATGGATCTGAGGTGTTGGAGGATATAGGGTTGTTTACTGCTTTTCTTGTGTGCTTCGATTTCTGGTTCTTATCTTGGCTGTGGTGTGACTTGTGCTTTATTCTTCTTGTAATGTAGTATTTTTTAGAGTGACTCTTATTGCGGTGCTTGTGTGGTTCTGTGTTGTGATTAATGTGTAACTATTGTGATTAATTCCCTAATCTAGTTTTTTTTTTTACCCCTCAGGTTGCCACAGGGCAGGTTGCTAGTACTGGAGTTGTTGCTATGAGCTATGTTCAGAAGGTGTCTGATAAGGTGAGTAAAGTAGATCTATGATTAAATATCTTCCGGACCAAAAGGTGCATCACTAGGTTTAGTCTTTGGAGATTGTTTGAATAGCTTGATGCTGTTTTTTTTTTCATGGTTTCCCTAATGTTAATTTCATTCTTTCTTGTAGGTTTCTCTAGCATCAGATTTCATGTACAACTACTTATCAAGAGACGTGACAGCTAGCTTCGGTTATGATTACATTCTGCGACAGGTAGCTTTTGCTTCTGAATATTCAAAATCTTATGACTAGTGTTATATATATATAACACCGTTGTTTTTGCTTTTGCTTCTGAAACACCGTTGTTTTTGTTTACTAATCAAACAAGGTTTTGTTGTTACAAAAATTTAAAATAAAAACCAAGAGATTCTTGAGTAAACATTGTCCTTCTGCCTTTTTAATTTTTTCCCTGTGATATATATAATTCAATGGCTCTTATTTCACTGCAATAAATGTGTTCTTGTTCTGTCATCCTCTGTAATCTCACTATACACACTAGTCCGTGGCAAGGTACACAATCAGTGAATCTGACAGCTGTTAGGGTTTTACCACCTAGGAGGTGTTGTATCAGGTTCCTATAGTCAGTGGACTATGTGGCCTCTTGGTAGTATGTTGACTCGATTTGATCTCACATGGAGTGGAATCTTGCTAGGCAACACTAGCTCATTCTTTGTTAAATATTATCTTGCCAGAAAGTAGGCAGGTTATATTGCTACTAGCAATTAAGACACTGATCTGGTGGATTCATGTCTGAATATGTGGTCATGACTCATGACTGATAGTCAAACAACAAAACCATATTCTATATATGGTTCCTATTGCAACCAATATATAGTTC
Organism: Rosa chinensis; assembly: GCF_002994745.2. Lineage (NCBI taxonomy): Eukaryota > Viridiplantae > Streptophyta > Magnoliopsida > Rosales > Rosaceae > Rosa > Rosa chinensis. The sequence goes on along the minus strand of NC_037091.1, from coordinate 32,718,727 downwards.
TCAACAGATTAAATGCATCTGTTATTTCTATTCAATTCTGGTTTCTTAAAATCAATGGTATGGTTCATGGTCTGAGCATGATATTTATAGGTTTTGTATAATAGTGATACAAAAGCCGGTCAATAAAACCTTTTGTATTAATTCAAAGCTCTTGTTATGATATTAATATCAGAGCTGGAATCTGGGTTCTGTTCCTAAATGTTCATATGGAATTTTTTTCAAGTTATGTTAATTCATCTTAATATTTTTTTTTACTGTTGCAGTGTCGTCTTAGAGGAAAGATTGATTCCAATGGAGTAGCTGCTGCCTTTTTGGAAGAGCGACTAAATATGGGTCTTAATTTTATTCTTTCTGCAGAGGTGAGGGCTAGTGTATTTTTTCTGTCTTCAGATGAGGCAAACATGCTTGACTCAATTACCTATTTTCCTTCTGTTTTTCGGACATGTTTACTCAACTCACCTAGATGCATTTCCATGAATAGTGGAAATATTGACATTTATGAAAATTTTAGTTGTTTATATCATCCCTCCACGTTCTTGATTGGTTTCTTTAGGTTGGTGCACTAAGACACTAGGCACATTTCCTTTTAATAAAGTACCCTACATTGTGGATTCTCTGTTGACAAGTACTAATGTAATATATGCCATGCAGATTGATCATAGAAAGAAAGACTACAAATTTGGGTTTGGATTGACTGTTGGAGAGTAAGTGAATTTGGAGGACCAACGCTGTTTCGTCATTCTTGCCGGCAAGATAATATCTATTAATTTTTGCTTCCGAGTTAAACTATTGTCACAGGCTTCCATCATTTAAGCCAGTTTTAGCAGATGTCATTTATTTGGAGTTTTTTTTTTTTTCAAATACAGTTGTAGAATGGCATTTCAAATAATGCAAATTGAGGCTTTAGCTACAGTAGTGACTGTAATTGCTGACTCTTTATCTTGTTGGTATGTTGTTATATATCTACATTCAACTTGAATTGTTCCAACATATACATATGTAAGGGGGACGTATAATATTAGCATCATTTTCTTTTCCCTCTATTGACATGAACTAGATCGGCCAATTGAATACGAAATGACCTGTCACAACATGTTTGGATGAAATGTTTCAATCCAAATGGAATATTTGCTCTGTGAGAGGTTGGATACAATAGCAGTAGTTTTCTACCAAAGTGAAAGTTTATTGACAAATAACGTGGAGATTTGAGTTTAGAATTTGATCCTTTACAAAACCAAAAGCATTTCATAGACGCCAAATGCAGCATATTCATAGGTGCCAAATTTAATAATGTGATAATACAAAGAAATTTGCCGTGTTTAGCACTTTAGCCCGATAAAATTGAATTTTGTACATATAATATTGCACTTGCATATGCCTAATACCCAGAGAACAAAAAAAAACCACCAACGCTTGGTGGTTCAAGTGGTAAAGAGCTTGTTCCCCCTTAAGCAAGGTCTCGAGTTCGAGCCTTGTGAATGGAGCAGCCAGTTTTGGGAGAGCTTCCTTCCAAAATGGGGTTCGACCCGGCTCGAGGGATTAGTCCTTGCCTACGGGTGGGGGATACCCTGTTCTAACCAAAAAAAGAACAAAAGAAAACTGGGGAATTGATCTTTCCAAAGCCTATGATGGATTGAATTGGAAATTTATTGAAGATGCCATTTCAAATTCCCATTGAGATAATTAAGCTTATTATGAATTGTGTAACAACTACTAGCTCTTAGGATTGTCTAAATGGGGAATTAACAGAGTCTTTGACTGCTTCTACAGGGATAAGACATGCTTCTAGAGGGATAAGATAAGGGAATCCTCTATCCCTTATTTATTTGTTCTATATGGAAAATCTATCTCATTTGATAACCTCTGCCCTCTGCTGGGAAAGTTGGTCAGTAGAAGAGAGTAAGAGCTTCAGGCTCTGGCCCCTTCATTTCACATTTTTATTTTGCAGATAATCTCATTTTATTACTTGTCATCTCTCTTTTCATGCATTCAATAAATCTTTGGTTGCCCCAAAAAAAGAAAAAGAAAACAGAGTTTGCATATACCTTAAAAGGAACAAACAGAAACATAAAAGATCAAAGTGGAATTATCGCTCGCTGAGTCGCTGTATTAAAAATGAAATATTTATTAAAGAAAAAAGTTCATACAGAGGACTTTCTTTTCTAATCTTGGTACGGTAGATGGCCAAAGCCTACAAACTACAACTTATCTACAAAATTGCCAGAGTACATAAACCCAAGAGCATCATTCCCAAACATGAACACCCAGTTTAGCATCATGCCTAAGTCCTAACCAGGGAAGGCAATCAGCATTCAGCCACCTCCTTTAGCTCGCTATATTCGTTGGGATAAACTACAAGATCAATCACCATAAATTGAAGTCTTGCAGCTTTTGCACCATAAGCATGGATGGTTTAATAACTCAACCATACGTCCATATCACATTCAACATAAAGAGCATGAATACCGCTTCTCCAGGCTAAAATTACATCGTTAAAGCACAGAAGGAATCCCGACATTAGTAGAAAAATCATTCCAAAAATCATTCCCTGAATTCTTACTTCCATTGGTGTTGAGCTTCAAAAGTATGAATAGGAGGAGGGCACCATTTTAAACCAACAGACAGTTCTCCTTGGACCAATTATTTTGCATACTCAATAATACTGCACTGCAGCCTATTTAGAAGCAACATAAAACACAACTTCACATTGCCACTGCCAAATATACCACAAAAAGTGAAAAACCAACGAGTAGATGTAGAAATGTGAACTTTAGCTTTCAGATTAGCAGCTATAATAAAAATTACAAGTAAGCCTGCTCCAACTTTGAAGAATCACATCAGTGTAAAATGGTCTGAAGGTTCAGTGTGCAACTTCCATCCAGCACTAATAGGATCACTATTGTCATCTGCATACTTAAAGATTAGTAAGGAATTTCCAATGACACACGGCCCACAAGAACTTCTATTTTTGCAAGTTTCCCCTTCTGCTTCTAATGTCCTGTTGTTATATCAGCTAGGTGCAGGCTGCCCTAGCGGGTTTGCTTTATTGTCTTCTTTTCTTGTTCCTAATCGAAAAAAAATTCTTCTCCACTCGCTAAAACTACCAGGCATTTTTTTTTTTTTTTTTTTAAATTTCATTTTCCCTTACATGTCATAGAGAATTTTCATTATAAACAAACAGTCGAGGAAAATGGGTGCCCAAAGAACAAACCTGGTCAGCTGGAGCAGGTGGTTTCTACCTGAAATTTTGATCTAATGCAGCTGCATTCAACATTCACTAGTTTATTGAAATCACTAAAGAGTAAAAACCAGTCAGATATGTAATATAGATAGAGAAATCACAAGGTGTACCAAAGACTTGCAGAAACTAATGAGCCAATTCTATGAGCAAAATTGTATCGCTATTGTTGAATTGTTGCAGGGATATGCTCTTCTGGGTCAGTCCACATTCCAAGCCCCCCTAATGATAAATTCAGTAAATATGTATCTGAGGGATAAGCATAGATAAATGTTGAAGCAATTACAGATGATTATATGTGGATCACAGCAAAAGAGCCTAGACAGCCAGGAGTCTGACAATTAAAGAAGACCACAGTACTAGTTAGCATAAGGGTAGTTGAAGCAGAATAGTGGCAAAATGAATTCATCTTCTATCTCCTACAGCTCTTTAATTCTGTATGTTGCTTTCACTCCTAAGACAGTATCACAAAGTTCATTCTCAAATATTCCACAAAATGCAATTAGTAGAAATTCATCTGAAAACATGACTAAATACGAGAAGAACTAAGCCAACTAAACTTATCTGTCCTAAAAAGCGATAAAAGGTTAGCAACTCTAATAACCTCACAATATAACATTCATGATAAAATCTGATCTAAACCTGCTGTTGACACTAATTTCTACTGCATTTTTAGTACATTTCTCTCTACATTTTGCTTAGTTGTTTCCTTAACAATGTCATTTCTAACTTGTTTTGTGTTTTTAGGTAGTTTTGAGTTTAGAAATGGAAGGCAAGGAAGTTATATGAGCAGAAATGGGAAAGAAATGGAGAAATGAAGCTTTCCTAATCCTACCAGGAAAAGGAGTCCCAGTTGAAGTAGGAATCCTAAGTCAACTAGGAGAGAGCTCGGAAAAATGATGTTCGGAAATGAAGAATTGACAGAGTCCCAGTTGGACTAGGAAACCTGATGACACTAGGAGTCCTGATGCTGCTAGGAGACGTGGTGAGACTAGGAGATGCTATGTTTGAACATGACTCAAGATAGTTCAAGAATGTTCTAGATTTATGAAGAATTTCAGCAACAATGTATATGGATTTCGAATTGGCCTAATTTGGGAGAGTCTGGCCTGAAGTTTGAAGCATGTGACTTGCACATGAGTCTCTAGATCCTTCTTGGCGTCTTGGAGGAGTCATTGGCCCATTTTAATTGCTTTTTGCCGTGAAAAATAAAGGAGAATATCAAGGAATTTTGGCAAATATATTTTGGGATTATTTTCGGATTTCTAGGGAATTTTTGAGAAGAAAATATAGGAATAAGTATTGAAATATGATTCCTAATTCCAAGGAGGCCAAAATAACGTCTAAGTACATGGAAGATTTCAGCCAAAGAAAAGTTACTTGCTCTCTACTTCTCATGCAATTTTCTTATTGGTTGAGTGATGCAATTAAAGAGAAACAAAACCGAAAACAAAAGATGGTGTTCATGGTTACACTTTTTGATCAGCAAGAAGCTTCAAAAGGTGGTGGAATGGATGATGGCTACGGCAAGGGTGCTTGAATGGAGAGGATGATGCTTCACGGCCTTGAACTTGGAACTTCTTGAAATTGCCGAAACTTGGAAGAGAAGGAGAAGTGTTTGTGGCTTTTGATTCTGAATTTTGTGGTGTGTAGAGGAGCTTCACAAACCTCCTTTATATAGTGAACGGCAAGGGCTAGGGTTCCCTTGAATATAAGAAAGTCGGATTTCTATGAATTTTGATTTTAATTTTCTGTTTTGGATTTATGATTTGCGATTTCTTGTGATGATGAATTGTTGATTTTAGTTAGGTGATTTTCGAACACTATGAAGCATGTTTTAGGTTTTAGGTTCTCTAATTGAAAAATTGCGATTTCATTATGTTCTTGCATGATTGTTAATTTCGAGCCTCAATCCCATCTTTTATGTGTTAATTGATCATTGGATGCATACTTAGGTTGATAAACACGTAATTGAATCCATATTAAGGTGCTAGCGTTCTAGGCTTTAATAATTTCGGTGGAAAACCTAAAATTACTTAGGTAAATTAACAATGAGTCTTGCATGCTTGATTAGCGTTCTAACTTGTGTTCTTGACTTGAATTGATCAAACTTCCATGATTCTTAATGCGTTGGAAAGTGTTTTTGTTAGTGATTAGCTACCACTAGTAATTGCATGCTTAATAGGGTTAACTATGGTGCGTTCATCTAGTTAATTTAATTAAGAGAAGTAAAAAGAACTTTGTATGCGTTCATCTTTGTTCTTGATTGATTCTATGCTTAGACATATTTTGATTCGCATGTGATTTGATGTTTGAAACCTTGCCAACGTGTTAGTAGTAATTAATTACATCTAAATTCGTTCCATTCATTTAATTCTACTTGATTCTGGTTTTGATATGTCACAGTTGTTAAATTAAATAAACACTAAATCCCCTTACTTGTATTTTTCGTAAATATTGTCTATATTATATAGTTTCCTTGGTCTAACATTTTATTTTTCAGAAATTAATTAGGCCCTAATCCTCGGTTGAGAACGATCCCTACTTATTCTTACTACATTGATAGGGTTTTAAATTGAGCACTAATTTTGTGCAGGTCACCTGCCTTTGTTCTATTGTGGCATCTTTTTAAAACTGCATTACTAGTTGTAAAACAGGCACCTCATTAACACAAGTTTCTGGTTCTAGAAAGTGGAGTTAAACCAATGCATGCTTCAAACACAACCATAGCATTTCTTATTATTATTATTATTATTATTATTATTTTGAGAATAACAACTTTCTGCTCTAATTAAATTGACATAGAAGAATAAAAAGAAGAAAACAAAGGTTAGGAAGACTCATCTTGAGTTGCCTTCAATATGTTGCAAAAGTATCATCAGGGTTCCTCCCGGTTTGGCAAAGAAGGATTGATATTGTTCTCGTCCTCCTCAACCGGTGTCAAGAAATTAAGCAAATATTCGGCTGCCTCAAAACCAGAGTAGTCAGGAGTAGGCGACCATATCTCAAATTCTGGGGAGGTCACACTCTTAGTATTTAGAATTTGATCAATATCAGAAGAATGGCCAAGAACAGTAGCTAACCCATTATTGAGAACATCAGGATCCAGACAAATAAAATCATCAATTGACCCAAACATCACCTTAGCCATTGAGGATTCTGTGGGTATGTCATGTTAAACAAGTGGGGATATAATATATATATATATATATATGTATATATGAAAAGCAATACGTAAATAAATACAACTAAGTAGATTAGGATTCACTAACTTGATCTTGGGAGAGAGGCTCGCGTATGCAGCGCAATGTTCTAAGACAGAAATTCATCCACACACTGATGCTGTGGTTGATTGTAGATGTTTGCCATGCAGGATACAACTCTCGTTCTAAGGCCTTGCACAGATGCCTTGAAACCTGGCAAACTTCACTTGTGTTTCTCTAAAGTAATTTTCGAAGAAGATGTCGTTCCCAAAAACTTTTGACGTTCTTTTATAGAGTTCGGAGAAGAAGACGCAACTGAGAATACCTTGTGTAAATAGATACTTTATTCAATAACCTCAAAAGTAATATTTGACCAATATAAAAAAAAATTATAATTAAATAACTTTTGAAAGCTTTAAAAATCACAAGAATAATGAAAATTGCAATAAAAATTTGTAATTTTGCAAAAAAATAAATAAATTTGGAATTGTGAATTCCTTTCTAAAAGGGGAAATAAGGAGTGTGGATTGTAAATTTGGGAGTGTGAATTTCCGGAATCGTTGAAAATAAAACATTTGAAATTAAAAAGAATCTACAACGCCTCTCGCTCTAATCTTGCATAATCCTTTTTTAGTCTCACAAATGTAAATGTTCTTTCGCTAAGTCTTGTCGATAAACATGTCGAACGTTCTGAACAAAGTAAATATCTATAAAGATGAGGTTTAGCTTAGTGGGGTGCTTATATAAATAATACAAATAAATTATCAAAAAAAATATTTAATGTTTAATGCATGCGTGAATGAAATGCCAACTCAAGCTCCACTCGTTCTCTTACTACGTTTTCTCCTATGTTAGTCATCTTGTTTGCTCACGATATTCAGACCTGAAATCCAATGAGATCATTTTATCAACACTCTTGGTTGAAGGGGCATACTTTCCCCGATTTTGTGCACTTATGAGATAATCATAGATCCTGAATGCCTCATGACTCCAAACTCAACTACACAAAAGGATTTGTTTCTTTTAATTCATCTGGATACCAATGTTGCTCGTATCATTTTACATACACTACGTTCAAATGCATACTCCCCATGCCTCTCTATGTATTATGTATGCCAATTTGAATATCAACGCTCGTAATATGATATTCAACACATGTTTTTATATAAAGCGACAACACCCAATATGTAATTCAATTAATGGCAAGCAATTTACAGATTTCAATAATAACCAAGGACTTATAAATCGAAAATGTCGCCAAAATATTGGCGATAATTTTGTTTTTTTCATATGGCGATATTTTAGTTACCTCCCAATTAAGTTTCGTGAGATTTTATCGAAATTTCCTGAAATCTCGCCAATATCGAGGAAATCTCAATAATTTCGAGAAAATCTCGCCAATATCTTAAAAATCCAGAAAATATCGGGAACTTTGCCTCGATATTAGCATTTTTTCAGCAAATAATCTAGCCAAAAAAATTTCAAGGCTGGGTTTCGAACCTACGCCAACACCAAATAAATTGGAAGCCTTTGCCAATCCAACCAAACTAACACTCAGTATGCATGCACCTTGGATTATATTTAAACCATCAGCTCTTTCTTTATTTGCTTTACCACCCTGTTAGTTTCTTACTTAGCTAAGCTCTTATCACACTCGTACTCCATATTCCCAAAACGAAATTAAATTAATTAAAGCTTCTAACAATTAACAAAACCCAAATTTCTTGGTCAAATTTTGACCAAAAAATAAAAACCATATTAGCCAAACAATTATTTTTCTCTGTAAAAATAAATGAAAATGTGTGATTAAACATGGCTTTCATTCTAATTAGATTAGTTGTACATTGATGTTTCGGTAAATAGACGTAATAAAATGCAAATTATTTTCAACTCTATTACACATAAACTAGGATGTGTAAATGACTATAGGTGTAATTTCATGTTTCAAATGGTGTTCCAATCCATATAACATCAAAAGTTGAGAATTTGAGATGTATTAAGTTAAATGTCAAAAATCTTTATTTTGTCAACACATATGAATTTATCTTATTTCACTACAAATCCATACGCAATGAGTTTGCTCAACATTTTATTGATATAAATACAAGAGATAATTGATCAAATAAGCATTTCTTGAAGCTTAATTTCAAATTTCCATATTTTTATATAGATTTCCGTTTTTTTTTCAAATATTTACCGAAATCGATATTTCCATCGAAATTTCTGTTTCCAGGACCATCAATATTTCCTCGAAACTCGATATTTTGGTCATTGATAATAACTATTTAACATTTATTAGAAAATGCTTCCTGAGAGACCCTATATGGAATAGCTTTAACTTCAATGCTACTCAAGGCTAACAACAATGCGACTCACTTTTTGAAATCTTTATCCTTCTGCTCATTTTTGGATGCATCACCTAACTTATATTATGTGCAATTGTGTGTGATGTTACAAACTCCCAAGATTAGAAAATCAAGTTTTAGTAAAGGAAAAGTAAGAGTATCGTTGATAAAATGATCTCATTGGATTTCAGGTTTGAATATCATGCGTGAATGAGATGCCAGCACTCTTGATACGATACTTTTATTTTATTTTATTTTATTTTTTAGGATTTAGGAAAAAAAAAAGTAAGAGTGTCGTACCTAAAAGATTGAGTAACTCCACCCTAAGCTAGATTGTTGCGAAAACAAAATCTAGAAAACACCTGCAAGTCTAGATTTTTACAAATTAACGGTCTAGACCCTTTGGAAGCCAACACCACTAAAATGATGATATTAACAATGATAGTAGTGGGTCGAATTTGTGTTGATTAATTTAAAAGTAAATTAAACTAAAGTGCTAAAAAGTAAGCTAAACTAAACTGACAAACATAGAGCTTTAATCAAATGAGATGAAAGAGTGTCAAGGCATCGCACCTAGCCTTCGAAGTTCAGTGCTAACCACTACTAACAAAACTATAATTACCCACATATTTTAATCTAAGACTTACTCCCACGGATTTCAGTGTCTGAAGGCTTTTATTCACGGTACATGCACAGATTGATTTATCGTGCTGTTTTTTTTTTTTTTTTTTGAATAAAGGGCTGGTGCGGCTGCCCTCAAACCTTGATTAATGAAACTGTCGAATACAAGGGGGGGGGGACATTGAGCCTAAACCCCTGATTACAATAAGCATCTAGATTATTTTCCAAAATAATATCAGAAAGCTCTTCAGGAGACTTGTATTCTAACAAGCACCAACTAGCAAAGAGTACACAATTAGCTACTCCATTTGCTTTAACATAGCAGTGACACAGCGGAAAGATAACTCGATATGTAACTCGATTACAACATAACATAATTACCAGTTTTAGCACAGCTTTCCTCCTATGTTGCCGCCGGAGAATAGATCTGGCGACACTTAGTCTCACCCTGCCACTAGGCGGTAGCGACCACTTGACGAAGCAAGGAATTAGTGTCCTACCCAGAGCAGACAAGGCACTTGGAGTGCATACACAGGCACAAAGCCCGACTAGTTCTACACAAAAAGTGTAGGATTTTATTGGTCGCAAAAAATGCATCCAACCTGAAAAACATAAAAGTAAAATGATTGCAGAAAATAAAATAGCTTGGGCAGGACCCAAAAGTTGGGCCCCAACCCTAACATAGACCCATGAAGCAAGGATATCAGAGCCATGGTTTAGGGCCCAGCCCAATTCTGATCCAGCACTAGCCTTCGGTCGCCGCCAGCTAAACCGGGTCGCAACTGCCTGAGACGGATCGCGCCTACCTGCATCGGACCCTCCCCTGCGTCCGGCCACCACTTGCTTTAGTCCTCTGCTGATGTTGGAGTATCCTCTGAATCGGATCGAGACCTGTAACAAATCGTGCCCGACCACCGCTCCTCCAACCCAGTTGTCCGAAGACGCTGTTCGCATCCACCATCTTCGTGCAACCCTCTTGCAGAACGTCCCCCCGGATCTAGCCTCTCATCTGACCCGCCACATCGTCCTGCCAGAGCTGTACAGTACCCACCCCGCCATTGCAATCCTTGCCACCGGACACTAAAAGCTTCGATCTGAAGCGAAAAAACCTCGATCAAAGAAACGCTGATCACTTAGCAATAGATCCTGTTCGATGACAGCGTCCACAGATGCGCCGTCGGACAGAGGTAGAGACCCTTTTCTAAAACCCTACTTTTGCCGTCCAAAGAGGAACCTCTGTGAGAAGTAGGTTAACGAGAGAAGGTTGGTCTTTTCTTTTTTAATTTATCGTGCTGTTTGGAGGGAAAAATTTATACCAAACTACTCTAAGCATTGAAGTAGTAAAATCTATTCATGTATATCATAAATTAGCAATTCAATCAACCCACTTCACAACCAACTATTTATGATCATTTTAGTTTATATACACAAATATAAGGATCCAAACAATAAATTTTATAGAATTTCATTATTATCATGAATATCATAAAAATGAATACACCATCAAACTTACTTGCAATATACATGATGAGATTAAGAGAAGTGGAAATACAAACCTGAAAAGAGAATCAATAACAATTATATGTAAAGCATCAACAACTGGTTTAAGCTGTGATCAGAAGAACAGAAGAAATTGCAAACTTTGATTAGTCTGCTAATTATAAGCAGAATTGCCTATGAAATCTGTGTGAAATACATACACATTTGCAACTGATATCCGTGTGTATTTACCTTGATAACCAATAATTGCCATTCGATTGTTTACAAGGAATTCTGTCTCTAGTCTCCTTTCTCACACGGAATTCAGTAGCTAGTTTTTTTTTTCCCACACAGATATGTGTCTACATTTCACACAAATATTTGTGTGTTACTCATTTCACATAGAAATCTATACTGAAAACTTATTGTCACGAAAAGCAGTCCTTCCATAATTCACTTAACATAAAAAATTAACTATTTATAAATAAACTAATTTATAATACTTACAGAAATTCGTGTGAATTGATATTCACACAGATAACAGTGTGAAAATATATTACCTTTTACACATAAATCTGTTACTGTTGTTTATTCACAAGGATTTCTGTTGATATTGTTATTAAATGAATTATTGCGGGTCTAATTATACTTATTTCACACGGTTTTCTGTTAGTATTTGTATTTCGCATAGATAATTGTGGCTTTTAAATAATCTGTGTGAGTTAAATCTGTGTGAATTGTTATTTTTCTAGTATTGAACTAAACTACAAAAGTATTATGAAGATCCTTTCATTTATATATATAATTTCATTGAGAAGAATATATAGGGCATGACATCTAAGACGGCTCTACCGTGTAGGATAATAATCACTTACCAAATATCTAATATGTGACCAAATTGCTACACATCTAATCAAAAATCAAACCGATCCATATTGTGAGTCTACCCACAGAACTCATACCGGTTTGTTTCTTCCCTCTATATGTTAAAAAGATCTAAAACTTTGGCTTATTTAAAGTCACGGGTTACAAAAGACTTGGAATTTTTGGACCAAAAAAGACCAAGATCGAGATTAGGAAACAACAGCCAAAATAGAGTAGGTGAAACTTGAATAGAGACAAGAACTTGAATTGAAGAACAGAGTAGGTGAAACTTGAATCCGATAGTATTATTATTCATTATTAAGTAAACAACTAGTGTAACATTAGTTGTGCTACTTATCAGCATAAATGAACTAGCCTTATATACTGTGTATATCAAGTACCAATAAAACAAGCTTTTTGAACTTAATATTTGTACGTTGCAATTAACTTATATATATAGAGTTGTAAATTTTAACCTGATCGAATTAAGCATATATGTATGAGTTTATCTGTTTAGAATTCAAATTCAAAGTTATGGTTATTCAGACAAATTGGATTAAGATAGGAAGTTACTTTGACAAGGAAGTTCCTTGATGGAAGGAACTGTCATGTAACTATAAATGTCAGTTTATAAAACTGAAGCCTCCACTGATTTTGATTCCTGCTGGAACACAGAACCATTCTCATTCTATTTTGTCCCATCAAGCAAATTAGAGAAGATATAGTCTATATCTAGGAGAAGACATAACACCAGCCAACCAAGTTAAATCACAACATCTGCATTTTCATTTTATACATTTGATCTAACATTTGTGTTAGTTTTCTTTCGTTACAAGTTTCATGTACTTGATTTTTCTAACAAATGGTATCGGAGCACCTATGTTCAGATTTAGATTGATGTATGTTTAATTTTGTATTTGGTTGGTATTCTGGGATTCAACATTCATATCAGTAAAATTGTAGATAGGTTGTAAACATCATGTTATTTATCCTATGTCAAATTAATGATGAATACAACACTATTTATGGTCAATTGTTTAAACTTCATGGTTATATTTGAATATTTGTGTTTATTATATCTGGATTCATAGTCTACTGCATATTTCATATAAGTACCTGATGTTGCCACATTAGGCATGTCTATATTGATATATGCAATGGATCAAGTAATATATCCCTCACTAGAAGGGCCCTTCTAGGAAGGGATCCCTTTTTTTGGTCTTTTATAGGAATAGGACATTAGACCAATTTTTATATACAGGGCCTTTCTAGGAAGGGATCCCTTTTTTTGGTCATTTCTAGGGATAGGGCATTAGACCAACTTTTCGATCATATTTTTGCATCTCAACTATTCAGTTTTTAGGTCCTAATGTGTAGATCACTTCTGCAAATTTTTAGCCAAATTAATTATCGTTAAGGCATTCAAAATGGTGATTTAAGATTATAAGTATGAACAGTTCAAGTTTGACAGATTTGGTTCGTCTGTTGATTTAATCTAGTGTGATACCTTAACAATCACCAATTTGGCTGAAAATTTGCAGATATGATCTACACATTAGGACCTAAAAGCTGAACGGTTAAGATGCCGAAATGTTAAGGTATGTTGAAAGGCTTGAACATGAACATTGATGATCCTTTTATGGTGCATATGATTAGCACATTGATGAATGCACTGGCTAGGATGAAATACAATGGACATGGAAACATAAGAGAGTACATTACGAAGGGGATTGACATTGCAGGAAAGCTGAAAGACTTGAACATGAACATTGATGATCCTTTTCTGGTGCATATGTTGTTGAACTCTTTCCTTGATCAGTATAGCCATCTAAAGAGCCTCTACAACACACAGAAAGAAAATTGGAGTCTTAATGAACTGATTTCCATTTGTGTATAGGAAGAAGATGAAATGATCAAAAGGGGAAAGGCAGTCAGCATCAACTACATATCCAAGCCAAAGAATAAGAAAGACTTTGGCAACAAGAACTCTAAGGCTAGTTCTTCAAAATCTGGTGTGAAGACTGATCTGAACAAAAACAAGTCTCTCAACAAAAATGGTCCAATGAAATGTTTCTTTTGCAAGAAAACAGGTTATTTCAAGAAGAACTGTGAGGGTTTCAAAAACTGGTTGAACAAGAAATGTACTTTTTTGTTAAAATAAACTTTTACTTTAGAGTCTCATGCATCTGTTAATAAAAATTCATGGTGGTTTGACATTGGTTCACCCATACTATTGTTAATTCCTTGAAGGGATTATCAAGCAAAACAATCCTAAACTAGAATGAAACAAGGGTATGCACTGCAAATGACCAAAGGGTGCAGTTCAAGTTGTAGGATGTGTTAAATTAGTATTAACTAAGAATAGGATTGTGTTAGTACTAGATAAAGTGTATTGTATTCCCTCAATAAAGAGAAACCTAATATCTAGTTCTAAATTTGTAATGGATGATGCTTTCAGCTTGTCGAGTAATAATAGGGTATGTATTTCTATAATATTCATCTTGCTTTGGTGATGCTACTTTAATAGATGGTTACTGACATGTAAATTGCATGAATGCAACTACTCAAAATCATCAAGTTTTCAATATTTCAAAAACCGTTGGTGTCAAAAGAAAGCAAAAACAACATAAATCTTCATTTCTTTGGCACAAAAGGCTAGGACATATTTCAAAACAAAGGCTGCATGAGGTAGTGAAACAAGAAATTTTGCCTGCATTAGACTTTAATGATTTTGAAACCTATGTGGACTGTTTGAAAGCAAAACTAACAAACCGAAGAAATTTAAACTCCAAAAGGTCTGCGAACTTGCTTGAATTAATCCACAAACAGATGTTTGTGCTCCATTTCCTATAAACACTATATGTGGAAATTCATAATTTGGGGCTTTTATTGATGATTTTTCAAGATATTGCTTTGTGTATTTAATTTCTGAAAAATCACAAGTGCTTGATGTTTTCTAAATCTTCAAAACTGAAGTAGAGAGACAAACAAAAAGAGTTATTAAAGCCATAAGGTCAGATCGAGGACGTGAGTACTATGGTAAATATTCAGAAAAGGGGCAACATAATGCACCCTTTGCTGCATATCTAGAATAATGTGGCATTGTTGCTCAATATACCACCTTTATATACACCACACCAGAATGGTGTATCTGAAAGAAGAAACAGAACACTAATGAACATGATTAGAAGCATGTTCTCCATATCAGGATTACCAAGGTTCTTATGGGGAGAGGCTTTGAAAACAGCAAACTATATCTGTAACAGAACACCAAGCAAGGAAGTCAACAATACTCCATTTGAAAACTGGTGTGGATACAAACCAAGCCTCAATCATTTTCATGTTTGGGGCTGCATGGCAGAAGCAAGAATTTACAATGGAGAAAATGACAAGCTTGAATCAAAATCAATAAGTACACACTTTATTGATTATTCAGAAAAGGCTAGGTGATTTAAATTTTATTGTCATTCAAGGCATAACATAATTTTAAAGACACATAGAGCAACTTTCTTTGATGAGATATTTGTTCAAAATGAAAATGTGCCTGCAGGAATGTAGAACAATAGTATCATAACATGGAAGAATGGTTTGTATTTCCATAAATGATGTAGACATAAGATCATTTGATTGCTACATATATGTTTCAGGAGCCAATCATTGAAAATTAAACTCAATAAGTCAATGTTGAAAAACCAATCATTGAAGATAATCATCCTCAAGAGAATATAGATGTGCCAGAAGCAGTTATTCAAGAACAACCAGTCTTAAGAAGGTCACAAAGTGCAAGAAAGTCTGCAATACCAAGTGATTATCACCTATTCTTGACTGCAGTTGAATTTGATTTGGGGGAAGAAAATCATCCCACCTCATTAAAAGAAGCCATGCAATCTAACAACATCCCAAACAAAAAGGCAATGGATATATCTCATGAGATCAAGAGTGATTATGGTTTAGATATTGTGTAACGGACTGTTTGGTATGGTAAGGAGTTGGCAAAGGCAGTCGTGCTTGATGATGAAGCTGAGTCTTACGGCCAACTAGTTTGGTACTGTGAGTCCATATGAAGACAAATAGTGACTCTAGGATTATGTTGGAGTTTGATCCAGAAACTCAAAGGTTTCAGAGGATGTTTGTGTGCTACGGTGCATGCATGAAGGGTTTTCAATCTTGTAGATTGAATTTATCATTGATGCTACAGTCATCAAGAACACGTACAAGGGGCAACTTATTGGTGCATCAACAAAGGACGCAAATCAAGGTAGAATTTCATTCTAGTTTTTGATTTTTTTTTCTTTATTTTCTGCTATGTTCTATTTTTGGTTATATCAGTGACATGGCCAGTAAACTAGCCAGTGACATGGCTAATGAGTGCCAGTGACATGACAATTTGACATTATTATTATTATTATTGTTGTTGTTGTTGTAAATATTAGAGTTAAATACTATTTACTCCCTATACTTATAGGGTTTCATTGTTTCAGTCCCTGATGTTCGAATTTCACCTAAAAACTCCTCGAAATCTCAATTTCCTCCCAATTAGTCCCTGCCGTCAAGCTCCATCCAAATTATCTGTTAAATTGCTGACGTGACATCCATTTCATACTAAAATATCTATTTTACGCTCATGGTTTTTTTTTTTAATAGTTTTTTTCTCTCTCTCTTTTTTTTTTCTTTTTCTTTTGACCCCTTCTTCTTCCAACTCTCTCTCCCCCTCTCCGTCTTCTTCTTCCTCCAAAAACAAACCCAACTCTCTCTCCATCTTCTTCTTTCAACTGGAGGAGAATCTGGACTTGCTCGCCATCACCTCATGGAGCTCGAAGTTGTTGGATGCTTCACCATCTTCATCACTGACGATTATGAAATCAGCGAAAATCTAAACCAAACCATCCTCAGATTCTTACCTTCTCCTAAACCAAATCAAATCCCTATCAGTACCAACCTCAACCTAAACCAAATTGATCAAATCCAACAAAGTCCAAATCTTTACAACTCCTCAGATTCTTACCATCACAAATCGGTCCAGCCCGATCCCGATTCCGATATGTCTTTGTAAGGGAGGAGGCCGAAGCGATCCAAGTAGCGGCGGGGGACGTGGAGGTTGTGGTGGTAGTGGTGGAAAGACTAG
Source organism: Rosa chinensis (assembly GCF_002994745.2). Taxonomy (NCBI): domain Eukaryota; kingdom Viridiplantae; phylum Streptophyta; class Magnoliopsida; order Rosales; family Rosaceae; genus Rosa; species Rosa chinensis. Next base: position 32,701,852 of record NC_037091.1, on the reverse strand, counting down.
AGTCACTGATCGACCATTTGCCTAGAGTTTCAGAGTAAGTGAAAGCCTCCTCCTCACCGATCTCGACTTGGAGAAATTTCCGATCCGGTTGTCGTCGTCGTCCTCCTCCTCAACGCTATCTTTCCACTACGCTCTCCAGCCAAACATGTAGTACAGAATCTGGGTTGTGGGATTTGGTTAAGAAAGTGGGTCGACTACTGCTATGTGGATGTTGTTGGTTTTGGTGTTGAGCTTGAAGAGGTCGAATCAAAGAGTAATGAGGTCGAAGTAGAGAGAGAAGAGAACAGAGAGGAGCAAGAGAAAGTCTTGGCCGACGACGTCATTGAGGGTCCTGGGCCGCATGCGCTCTGACAAGGGCTGGTGGTGGGCTGCGGCGGTTGAGGGTTTATTGGAGGTAGTGGGCGGCGGGGTTTTCGGGACGAGAAGTTTGTGGCGCTTGGGGAGTTGGGAGGTTGGGGTGGACTATTGTTCTTCTGGTTCTTGTTTGTCTTGGGATTGTGAATTTGTGGATTGGGAGAGGAAGAAGCAATCGAAATTGGGTTGAGAGGTGGCGGTGGGAGTGGGGTGGTTGTGGAGGAATTGCGGTTGAGAATCCAATCGGTGGCTTTGAGAGCGGAGTTGCCGCCGCTGGCGGCGAGGGCTTTGGCGGCGAGGTCGGTGGGGAAGCCCATGCTTAGCAGCTGCTGCATCTCCATCTCGACATGGTGGAAGAAGAAGGGGTAAAAAGACAAAAAGGAAAAAAAAGAGACAGCGAAATTAAAAAATAAAAAATAAAATCAGTGATGAGGGTAAAATAGACATTTTGACGTGAAATGGATGCCACGTCAGCAATTTAACTGACAATTTGGACGGAACTTGACGGCAGGGACTAATTTGGAGGAAATTGAGAGTTCAAGGGGTTTTTAGGTGAAATTCGAACGTCAGGGACTGAAACGATGAAACCCTATAAGTATAGGGAGTAAACAGTATTTAACTCTAAATATTATATATAGATGGCTGTCCACTGTAAATAATCATTAATTATGTCCTTATGATGTAAATCCTACTCCTATATAAAAGGGTCTAATGAGAATGAAACATACACTTCTACCTCCTCCATATTTTGTTTCTCTCTTCTATCTGTTTCTTATTCTCTAGTTTATAACACATTATCAGCACGCATTTGCTTTTTTTTTTTTTTTTTTTTTTTTCCTTCTTCTTCTTTGAACTCTATGATGATCTGCAAGTCTTATGGTGCAACATAGTTGCTTATACCAAGGCAAATGATCTATGAGTTTCTTTTTTTCTCTATAGATGAATATCAATTTTTTTGTATGCGTTCATATAATTGTTGAAAATTTATATTTCATATACGACAATGAGAACTACATGTTCCATTGCTCAAGACTTGAGTCCTCTGACCGAGTAGTCTTAGACCTATGGCTCTACAGACATCACACGTATGTTTTTCTCGTATTTTCCCTATGGGATCCATTGTTCATATTTATGAACTCTTCGAAATCTTTGTTTCGTATATGAATTTTTCTATCATTTTTTCATAGAACATACTGTTCTAATACTTATGGATCCTGATATATCTCTTCTTTTCTCTTTGTAGAAAGATGACACATCTAACAAACTTGGACATTGATCGTCTTGAAATTTCTAGCAAGAACTATTTGATGCCGAAATTCACCTTATGGCTAACAATCTTGGAAATGCCATAAAAAAAATTGACAATAAGTCATCAGTGCAAAATCAAGCCAAGGCTATGATTTTCTTGTGTCATCATATTGACAATAGCCTAAAACATGAGTACCTTATGGTGAAAGACCCGTTTGAGCTTTTTCAAGAATTAGCTGATCAATTTGCTCACTATTACCACTGTTCTACTTAGAGCACAATATGAATGGACGCATTTGTGCCTTCAGAATTTTAACTCTGTCATTGATTTTAATTCCGCTATGCATCAGATTACCTCCCAGCTAAAATTATGTGGAGAATTTATCAGTGAAGATAACAAGCTCAAAGTCTCTGATTTTTTTTTGTGGACAATGGAAAACTTATTGATTACATGATCAGCGGTGGTTTTCTCGACACCGAATAATTTTAAGCCTATGTTTAGGTGTTTTTTTTTGTCTCTATTTATTTTGTTTAGTCATTTTGAGCCTATGTTCTGGCACTGATTAAACGTAATTACGTTTCCGTATCTTTATCTATTTAATCATATTTATTACATTTAAACTACCTTTATTATAATTCTTTCATAACTGAATTTGTCATGAGAATTTGTTGCAAAAGTTACAATTATCATGATAATATTTCTAATTACCATTATCTGGTAGTTATTGTTATTAATAACTTATTTTATTATCAATTTTATTACCATTCTCCGGTAATTGTTGTTATAAGTAACTCATTCTATTACCATTATTTGATACTTATTATAGTTATTTATTTTATGCAATCATGGCAAGGCAGGGTTAGGGTTTATGGGCTCGGGTTTGGGATTTTTTCCTCAAACTATTGGGCCTCGTTTTTGGGCTTTGCTGGCTGGTTTAGGTCTTGGGTCTGTTCTTAAGGCTTGGGCCTCTTTTAGTAGTGTTGTCTATTTTTTTACTTGAACTTGGGCAAGCCCCCTCTGCGTAGGGAGGTCCTGGGTTCCGTCGAATAAGTTGGGGTTTTTTTCTTTTCTTTTCTTGCCCTAACATTGTCTAGGTTTGGTTCTTGGTCCTATTACCATAATGATTTCATTTGGTTGCTTTAGGGTAGCATGCATGGCTTGATATTGTTGTGTAATCACTTATATTCTAATATTTCAAAAAAAAAAAAACATTTCTACTTATGATTATTTTTGTCATATCTACCTCATATGATTATGTTCTTTTGTGAAAAAAATAACAAAATACATTCCATTGCCAGGACTTGAACCCCAATCCTTTGGGTGAGAACCGAATATCCTGACCAACTAGACTACAACAAATTTTTGATTATTTTGTTATAATGTTATATTAATGCATGTTTCAATTACTGACTCTAAATGAATCTGTCTCTATTTTGGCATATGGTACTTGTACATACTATCAGATATTTGGCACTATCGGCTAGGCCCCGTAGGAGTGCCCAACCACCACACAATGGCCCGGGTTTGCAACCTACCATCGCTGTTCTCATCAGGGACGACACCTTGGACATCAAGGACTTAGGACCTAACCAACACAGGCTATCTGAGTACACATCAGGAGAATGGATATAAACCACAAGACAACCTGCGTCCCACATCGAGAATATGGGAATTACTCTTCACATGCTCGAGTATTAAAGATCAATACAACCACCTTTTAGTGGGTGATAACTCATTTCTCATACTATTACTCTGTCCATTTCTATATCGGTACCTTACTTTGGCATTGGAGAGGTATAAGCTGTCCAGTATGGTTTATCCCTCTGACGTGTTGTTACTGATATAGGATACAGGAGTTGGCTTTGTACCCCAGGTGGTATAGCATTCTGTGTGAGGTACCTGGAGAAAGCCACCAGAAACATTGGTGCGCCAGATAGGGGTACCGAATCATGACTGAGCATGAAGAAACGGTAGGTGAGGGCAGAAGTGTTGCTCGAGCATTAATATTCACTCCGGGCACTTCATCAGCAGGGACACCAAGTGTGGGAAGAGAAACACATGGTCTTGGATTCTTGGACCCGCAGAACGCAAACAACCCACTAGTCATCCAGGACCAATTGGCCCCGGTCTCAGAGTTGGAGTCCATATGAGCAGAGATCGCAGCCTTCCGGAAACAAGCCAGGATCAATCGGGAACAACAAAGATCGATAGGGAGACTAACTTCCTTTCACAACAGAGATTGCAGGAGCTGGAGGATGCTGCGCTTTCCTGGATACTGGACCGAAGGCACCAACATAACGAGGCACTCACCCAGGCCCTCGCTAGAGCATCTCAGATAATGACAGAGTTAAATGCTGCCCCAGTTACTGGGGTAACCGGCGACCCGCCAACTCCGTCCACGGGAAGAGGTCATCGGGTCATCCAGATACCGGTAGATTTGTACCCGGAAAGCCTGAGGCATATGCCACCACTGCCTTTACCCCAGCCAACTCAAAATGAGCCACCGGTAACTGATCCAAACACGGCGTTGCTCTTGCAAGTGAGCAACTCCTTGCATGCCCTTCAGGTAAGGGTAGAGGCAACAGAGAATAGGGACACCTGGCGGCCCCTGACCACTTACGAAGACCGTCCGGGTCCTTTCACCCAACAGGTTAGAGGTGCAATTCGGTCGAACATATCAAAGCCGCTGAAGATTGACTATATGGGAATTGGGGACTCGTACCAACACCTACAGGCTTTCCGGTCACATACAAGAGCCAAGGGACACACGGATGAGGTGTGTTGTAACATGTTCCAGGAGACATTATCAGGGGAAGCTTTGAGTTGGTTCTATGAACTGCCGGCTGGTTCTGTAGGGAATTTCAAGGAGCTCGCGGAAAAATTTGTAGCTCGATTCATCCTTCGTACGGATGGGATACACACCCCGAAGGGACTGCTGAAGGTTCAGCAGGGGGAGAATGAAATGTTGAAATCCTTCGTCAGCCGGTGGCAGGCGGCTACCGCTAAGTGCCGAGACCTTAACAAGGAACTGGTTGAACTGGCTTTCAGGAGGGGCTTAAGGCCCGGGGAGTTCCTTTATGGGATTAATCATCATCCCCCGGCTAGCTATGACTAGCTGATGGCCACAACTATCAGACACGCTCAGGTAGTGAATTGGAGGTCCGGAAGGTAGTGAACTGGTGGAATATTTGCTATGGGTGGTTTGGAGATTCCGGTGGCCGGTTAGGTAGGTTTTCGGCCGGTTCTGGTGGTTCTGCCACCAGTTATGGATTCCTGGGGTCGAGGGCTTCAAGTTGTGTGGCGGAGGCAGAAAAGGTTTCAAGGTTTTGTATTCGGATTTAGGGTTTTAGCTATTTGTTTCAGGGTTAGGGCTTCGTGCTGATAACGTGTTTAAAGAAAACCAAAATTGGGAGAGAATTGAGTTGTGCTTTTATTAATAATAGGGGTCTCTTTATATAGAGGATTACAAGACATAGAATCAGAGTTATACAAGGAAAGATAATCATACAATTAATCGAATATCTATGAATATCTCTGAGAATATCTCTAATTCAAAACCTTGTTACAACTAGGTCAAGTAACCTAGAGTTTGGGCCAGACACATATTCTGGATTTACTTCAACACCAAAAAAATTTTACAAACTTGTGTAAATATCTACTTTATTTGAATAACCTCAAAAGTAATATTGACCAATATAAAAATAATTATAATTAAATAACTTTTGAAAGCTTGAAAAATAAAAAAATTTGTCATATTGCAAAAAATGAAAAATTTCGGATTGTGAATTCCTTTCTAAAAGGGGAAATGAGGAGTGTGGATTGTAGATTTGGGAGTGTGAATTTCCGGAATCGTTGAAAATAAAACATTTAAAATTAAAAAGAATCTAGAACGCCTCTCGCTCTAATCCTACAGAATCCTTTTTGAGTCTCACAAATGTAAATGTTCTCTCGCTGAGTCTTATCAATAAATATGTCTGTGATGACCTGGATTTCCGTTATTTAATTATTGCAATTAATAATTGACCAGTTATACGAATTATTGTTATTATGCTTTATTCGTATGTCGTATGTGAAGTAGAATTGTTTTCGACGAATAACTATTCAAAAAATGTGGATTTAGGGGGGGGGGGGGGGTTCGAGGTTGACTTTTTATACATTGAGATTCTTCGAAAACTTGCTTCACTAAAGTGGTATAGCGCGTCGATACGTGTTCGTGAACATGTGGCACGCGAAAATTGGAGTTCGTATGAGAAAGTTATGTGCGTTTGAAAATTTGGGAAATTTCTATAAATAGGAAAAATTATGGGATTTTTCATTAAACCCTAGAATTTTCTTTTTTTTCATTTTCTCCCCTGACATTCTCTCTGTTCTCTCTCCTCCAACCCAAGAAAGTCCGACGACCCGACCCGGACCCATCGCCGTTTTCCGGCAACACACAACGGAGGACCCGACCCAGATCAATTAGCCCAGCTGTCCTCCGTCGACCCCTGGTGTCAATTTCACCGGTGGAGCAACCCAAAAGGAGATCGGAGACGTGAACAGTGATAGCAGACCGACCCGGTCGGAAATCAACTTTTCCTGCAACGTCTCGGCTGATCCTTCTCAGTTTTGGAATCTCCTGCTTCTCTTGATCATCCTCATACCCGCCTTGAAGGATGATTTTGCGTGTGGAGTGAAAGATCGAGGACATTCTAGAGAGCACAACGAATCTAGAGCTTGATCAGACGGCAGCGATAGGTCGATCTTGCAAGCTTGATCTAGGACATTCTAGACCGATCTAGGCTTAGCTCCAGGTATGAAAATTGCTCAACTCTTCAGGATGAACATTTTTGGATGGCATGATTGTTGTGATTTTGAGTTTGGCCGGTGGCATTGCACCACCGCCCGTGGTAGCGTTTCGGCCATGTAAGAGACAGATTCTGGTTTTATATATCATCTACTCGTCGATACGAGCGTTTTGATATACAATACATAATTTTTGGAGATCGAATGAATATGTTATGATTTTTACGGTTTGGGACCATTTGATTATCTGATCCGTGAGGATTCGAGCATTCGATCGACTTATGGTTTTGCCATATCGATCATAGGAGTGTTCCGAAAACTTTGGGTGGTCTCGGACAAGGTTTCCGATTGGCATTACTTTCGGGTTGTAGTTCGATTTGGGGTTTCGAACTTTAATCATTGTGTTTCGTTGACTGAATCTGTCACGCCCCTGATTTTTAACACAAATAAAAATCGATATATAATCCCATAATTATACATGCGCGATTGTTCAACCATCAATACAAAGTACATGGAGACATCTTCCCTTTACAGCAAGTACATATTGATGCCATGAACCCACAATTTCAAATATTGACCCGCTCCATAGAGTCATATATTACAAAACTTACGAATTGAATTGTCATCACAAAATAAAACGTAAATGCTCCTCAGAGCTTACTACATAGCGGAAGTCATAACAAGGGCAAAGCCAACAAAATTTGCTTCCTACCCGTTCAGCTACCAACAAGCTACCTCAGCTTCAGCCACGATTACCTTGACCTGCAGGATTAACCCCTACACCATAGAATGGTGCACCGGGTTTCCACACAACAAAACCCGGTAAGCTTATGAAAGCTCGTATGAGTAACTCATGAACATCAATCAACAACTCACACACATCAACTTAAAGAAACCATGCAACCATGATTCCTTCTAACACTCCATAACCTTTCCATCGAAAGGACAACATAAATCACCGCTGTGACAATGTTCTATTTGCTAACTTAACCATCAAGAAGCAATTCAAGTCTCATCTAGACAATAAACGAAGAATACTATCGGAACTCTCCTTTAAACTACATACTTATGAGTCTCCAGCAACCTCGACCGTTACCCCTATAATCTATAATGGCAGACAGACTATAGCTATATTGAAATCGTAACCACTCGCCCGGCCACGAACGTGATTATCTATTTGCTGCCTTGGTCACCATCTGCGACCTGTTACCATCTGTGACATGTGATGTTCAGACCCCGTCTGGTCTTAGAATCAACATTAAGGTCACCATCTGCGACCTGTCACCATCTGCAACCTGTCACCATCTGTGACATAAGATCTTCGGACCCCATCTGGTTATAAAATCAAACATCAAGGTCACCATCTGTGACATATAAGCTTCTTAGACCCTGTCTGGTCTTAAAGTCAACATTAAGTAAGTCGCACCCGACCTAAAAATGTTACAAACATCTAGTTTCGGCTTTCCCAATCCCTGCTCACCATCTGTGACCCTTGGTACAAATACCAATACATCTAAAATGAGTCACGCTTGACCCAAAAATGTAACATCAAATTCAATACTTTTCAAACAATAGAAAACATCTTTTTCCACAATATTGTTTCCTGAAAAGTCACATTCAAAAATAATATGAACACCATCATGCATATTATTCATCACAATCATCCACAAGGATATATATATATATTTCACGTAAATATATATATACGTAGCCATTCGCTCAGGAATGTCTACTGATACCAACTATAGTTTGCAGTTAAATAATTAACGCCAAAACAATAATGGTAATTCCGTTCATAATGAACCTTGTGAGATTACTCACCTCGAAACTCCCGCTGTGTCTTCAATATAGTACAAAGCCGCCAATCCACAAAATAACCGTCCAATGTACTTCGTCAAGTACCTAATCACACACGGTTCCAACTTAGTAACGATTCACATTTGATTTAAGTTCGAAACCCATGTTTTGAACTAAAATTGCCCAAGTGGCGCCAATCGAGGCAAAACCACATCCGAGACCTCCCAAAGTCTCCGGAAAACTTTCACGATCGATATGACCAAACCACAAGTCGATCGGACGCTCGAATCTTCACGGATCGAATAAATCGACCGGTATGAAACTGTAAAAATCATAACAATTCCATACGAACTCCAAAATTTGCATATTATATATCGAAACGCTCGTATCAATGAGTAGAACATATAAAATATCAAAAACAGTTCCCTACATGGCCGGAAAGCCACCAGAACGCCTCCACAGGCGGTGGTGCACCGCCGCCTGCCAAAACTCAATATTTCACAAAAGTCCCAACATCAAAGCTGTTCATCTAAGCATGCTTGTGAATTTTCATAACTAGCTCGAAGTCAGAAAATAAGCATAAAGGGTCAAAAAATACCTCACAAGCTTTGGATTTTTGCTCAAACTGAGTTGAACCGATTTCCACGTAAATCGATCAAAACAAACACCATAGATCGAGCAGGGAGCCTTCTCTGAACTCAACCAAGGAAGCATGAAGCCATGAAGTCGCCAGAGCTGCGTTTTCCGGTCGAGTCCGAAAACACCAACTACGCCGCCTTTCTGCGTCGTACACGGTGGGTATCGTTGCTAGAGGATGCCACAGAGACGACCAGACGGAGGAGACGAACCAGCTGACTAAGTTTCATGGCTTGAGATCTCCGGAAACCGCAGGAAAAGTCGGGTCGGGTCGCCGGGTTCGGGTCAGGTCAGGCTGAAAACTCAGACATTGAAGGTACAGCCGAGAGAGAAGAGAGAGAGAGAGGCATTTGTTTCCGGAAAGGGAAAGTGAAATAATGAATCCATTTTCTGATTTTTCTCTATTTATACCAAACTGGAAACTTCTTCCAATGGCCATAACTTTCTCATACTAACTCTGATTGATGCAAACCACATGTCCATGAACTCGTATCGACCCGCTCTACAACTTTTGTGAAGGAAGTTTTCCGAGAATCCCAATGTATAAAAAGTCAAACATCACATGACCCCTTAAACTGTGAAATTCGAATAATTATACGTACGAAAACCATTACACTTCACAAACAACCTACGAATAAAGCACAATAACAATTATTGGTACATTTGGTCCATTATTAATTACCAAAATTAAATAACAGAAATCCAGGTAATCACAAAATTGAGGCTGTACTTTCCTTAGATGCTTGACAGAGTGCGTTATGTAAGTAATCTAGTGGTGTGAAGATGCAGCGGGAATTTCAAAGTGAGTAATCTCACAATGTTCATTTACGAACGGAGTTACCATTATCGTTTTGGGAGTTATTTATTTAACTGCAAACTATAGTTGGTATTAATAGGCATTCCTGAGTGAACGACTAAGTATATATATATATATATTTACGTGAAATATATATGTATTGGTGATTTTTGTTGATTGATGGAAACAATATGCATGAATGAAGCTTTTTATTGTTTTGTGTTGTGGCTTTTCGGAAAACATATGTTTGGGAAATGAAGGATTTCTATTGTTTTGAAAAGAATTGAGAATTGTGTAACATTTTGAGTCAGGTTCGACTTCTTTAATGTTTTATTCCGAGGCACTGAGAGGTCCAAGGAATTAAGGTCAAATGGTGACCTTAGGCAGTGTATCGAGTAATCACCTCTTTGGCCGGACGAGTGGTTATGATTTCAGTTAGATCTAGTCTGTCTGCCTGCCAGTGTAACTCATGGGGTAACGGAGCGAGGTTATATCTAACTCATGAGTTTGTGTTTAAGGAATCAAGGAGTGAGTTGTTTTCCTTCTTTACAATTTAGAAGAAATCAAGGTGTGAGTTGCTTTCTTTATTTCGTATTGATGAAAATCAAGGAGTGAGTTGCTTTCTTTTGTTACGTTTTGAAAGGAATCAAAGAGTGAGTTGCTTTCCTTTATTACATGTTCGTAAGGCATCAAGGTGTGAGTTGTTTTCCTTATTTTGGTGTGAGTTGTTTAGTGGTTATTTTGAGTTACTCATACAAGCTTTCATAAGCTTACCGGGTTTGTTGTGTGGAAAACCGGTGCACAATTCAATGGTGTAGGGGTTAATCCTGCAGGTCAGGATAATCGTGGCTGAAGCTGAGGTAGCGTCTTTGCAGCTTTATGGTAGAAAGCCATTTTTGTGACTTTACCGTTGATAAGACTTCCGTTGTGTAGTAAGCTCCGAGGAGCATTTACATTTTATTTTGTTGTGACAATTTAATTCGTAAGTTTATGTAATATATGACTCTGTGGAGCGGGTCTGTATTGACATAGTGGGTTCAGGGCATCAGTATGTACTTGGTTTAAAAGGAAAAAATTTTTCAGGTATTTTGTATTGATAGCTGAACCATCACGCATGTATAATTATGAGATTATATATCAATTTTTATTTGTGTTAAAAATCAGGGGCGTGACAATGTCGAACGTCCTGAACAAAGTAAATATCTATATAGATGAGCTTTCCCTCAGTAGGGCCAGACCTTTTTAACTTATATAAATAATACAATTAAATTATCAAAAAAATATTTAGTGTCTAATGCATGCGTGAATGAGATGCCAACTCAAGCTCCACTCGGACTCATAGTACGTTTTCCTCTATTGTTAATCATCTTGTTTGCTCATGATATTCAGACCCGAAATCTAGTGAGATCATTTTATCAACACTCTTTGTTGAAAGGGCATACTTTGTGCACTTATGAGCTGATCATAGATCCTGAACGCCTCATGAATCCAAATTCAACTACACAAAAGGATTTGTTTCTTTTTAATTCATCTGGATACCAATGTTGCTCGTATCCTTCCACATACACTACATTCAAATGCATACTCCCCATGCTTCTCTATGCATTATGTATGCCAATTAGAATAGCAACGCTCGCAATACAATATTTAACACATGTTTTTATATACAGCGACAACACCCAATATGTAATTCAATTAATGGCAAACAATTTACAGATTTCACTAATAACTATTTAACATTTATTAGAAAATGTTTCCCTAGAGACCCTATCTAGAATTCAAGCTTTAACCACAATGCTATTCAAGGCTAATAACAATGCGACTCAGGTTTTGAAATCTTAATCCTTCTACTCATTTTTGGTTGGATCACCTAACTTATATTATGTGCAATTGTGTGTGATGTTACCAACTCCAAGATTAGGAGATCAAGTTTTAGTAAAGGAAAAGTAAGAGTATCATAACTAGCCTTTGAAGTTCAGTCCTAAGCACTACTAGAAAAACAACAATTACCCACATATTTTAATCTAAGACTTCCTCACATAGATTTCAGTGTCTGATGGCTTTTACTCACGGTACACGCACAGATTAATTTATCGTGCTGTTTGGAGGGAAAATCATGTATATCATAAATTAGCAATTCAATCAACCTACTTCACAACCGACATTTTTGATCGTTTTAGTTTATATACACAAATATAAGGATCCAAACCATAAATTTTATAGAATTTCATTATTATCTTGAATATCATAAAAATGAATACACCATCAAACCTACTTGCAATAGACATGATGAGATTAAGAGAAGTGGAAATACAAACCTAAAAAGAGAATCAATAACAATTATATGTAAAGCATCAGTAATTGGTTTAAGCTGTGATCAGAAGAATAGAAGAAATATCAAACTTTGATTAATCTGCTAATTATAAGCAGAATTGTCACGGAATTTCGTGCGAAATACATACACATTTGCAACTGATATCTGTGTGTATTTACCTCGGTAACCAATAACTGTCATTCGATTGTTTACACGGAATTTTGTCTCTAGTCTCCTTTCTCACATGGAATTCAATAGCTAGCTAGTTTCTCTTTTCACACAGATATCCGTGTCTACATTTCACATAGATATTTGTGTGTTACTCATTTCACACAGAAATCTGTACTGAAAACTTATTGTCACGAAAATTTGTCTCTCCATAGTTCACATAACATAAAAAATTAACGATTTCTGAATAAACTAATTTATAATACGTACAAAAATCTATGTGAATTGATATTCACACAGATAACCATGTGAAAATATTTTAGCTTTTATACAGACATCTATTACTGTTGTTTATTCACACGGATTTCCGTTGAAATTGTTATTGTATAAATTATTGCGCGCCTAATTATGCTTATTTCACACGGTTATCCATTAGTATTTGTATTTCACATAGATATCTGTGGTTTTTAAATAATCTGTGTGAGTTAAATCTATGTGAATTGTTATTTTGCTAGTATTGAACTAAACTACAAAACATTTGTGTTGTGGAGATCCTTTCATTTATATACAATTTCATTGAAAAGAATATGTAGGGATATCATGTAAGCCAGCTGTAGCGTGTAGGTAATGATCTTTTACCAAGTATCTGATATGTGACCAAATTGCTACCCATTTCATCAAAAATCAAACTAATCCATATTGTGGGTCTACCCACAAAACTCATACCAGTTGGTTTTTCCCTCTATATGTTAAAAAGATCTAAAATTTTGGCTTACTTAAAGTCACGGGTCACAAAGACTTGAAATTTTTTGGACAAAAAAAGACCAACATCGAGATTAGGAAATAGCAGCCAAAATAGTAGAGACAAGAACTTGAATTGAAGAACAGAGTAGGTGAAACTTGAATCCGATAGTGTAACATTAGCTGTGCTGCTTAACAACATATATGAACTTGCCTTATATACTGTGTATATCAAGTACCAGTAAAACATGCTTTTTGAACTTAATATTTGTACATTGCAGTTAACTTATGTATATTGAGTTGTAGGTTTTAACCCGATCGAATTAAGCATATTATGTATGAGTTTATCTGTTTAGAATTCAAATTCAAAGTTATGGTTATTCAGACAAATTGGATTAAGATTACTTTGACAAGGAAGTTCCTTGATGGAAGGAATTGTCATATAACTGTAAATGTCAGTTTATAAAACTGAAGCCTCCACTGATTTTGATCCCTGCTAGAACACATAACCATTCTCATTATGTTTTGTCCCATCAAGAAAATTAGAGAAGATACAATCTATATCTAGGAGAAGACAAAACACCAGCCAACCAAGTTAAATCACAAAATCTGCATTTTCATTCTTATACATTTGATCTAACATCTGTGCTAGTTTTCTTTCATTACAAGTTTCATGTACTTGATTTGTCTAACAAATGGTATCAGTGCACCTATGTTCAGATTTAGATTGACCTATGTTTAATTTTGTATTTGGTTGGTATTCTGGGATTTAACATGCAGTGATGTAAAATTGCAGATAGGTTGTAAACATCATGTTATTTATCCTATGTCAAATTAATGATGAATATAACACTATTTATTGTCAATTGTTTAAAGTTCATGATTATATCTGTATTCATAGTCTATTGCATATTTCATATAAGTACCTAATGTTGCCACAGTAGGCATGTCTATATTGATATATGCAATGGTTCAAGTAACATTCTTTCAAATACACACACACACACACACACACACACACACACACACACACACACACACATACATACAGATCTTATCCAGAGCGGAGCTCCGCTTTGAAATTAACGTGTGAAGTTTAAGTTTTGGGTCACTTTTTGGTCACATATCCAAATCTCGATTGTTCAGGTTTTAGGTACTAGTGTATAGATCATCTCTGCAAATTTTCAGCCAAATTGATGATCGTTAAGGCATTGATAACTGCCTTAAAGCTAGTATGGTTCAAGTTGACAGATTCATTCTGTCCATTGGTTTAAGCGAGTTAGATACCTTAACGATCATCAATTTGGCTGAAAATTTGCATAGATGATCTATACACTAGTACCTAAAACCTAAACGGTCGAGATGTGGATATGCGATAGAAAAGTGACCCAAAACTCGAACTTCACACATTAATTTCATATATATATATATATATATATATATATATTCAGATAAAGATATGATGAATGACTAGCTTAAGTTCAAACCTTCATTCTAGCAATGCATTTTCCCATGAGCATCAATCAAATTGAATTGCTCAATGGACTGAATTTCAAGAAATGGAAGGGAGACATAGAGCTCATCCTAGGTATTATGGATTTTAACCATGTTTTGAAGGAAGATCCACCTACTGAATTACCTGCAACAGCATCCAAGGAAGCCAAAGACATGTATCAACAATGGCATAGGCACAATATGATGGCACTGATCTACATAAAGAAGAGCATGATTGATGCAGTCAAGGAAGGAATACCAGATTTTGAGTTTGCCAAAGTCTACTTTAATTCAATTGCTGAGAAGTACAAGGTTTCTGACAAGGCTGAGATTAGCACATTGCTGAATACATTGACCAGAATAAAATACAATGGACATGGAAACATAAGAGAGTACATTATGAAGGGGATTGACATTGCAGGAAAGCTGAAAGGCCTGAACATGAACATTGATGATCCTTTTTTGGTGCATATGAATTAGCACATTGCTGAATGCACTGACCGGGATGAAACTGAAATTTGATAATGATAAAAGAGGTTAAGGGTAAATTAGGTATGTAAAATTTGAACAGATAGTATTAAGAGCAAATTACCACTACCTACACTTTTAGCCCATAAATTACCATTAGCACACGCCTATTTTTTTGAACTCCCATGCGCTAGTGTGCAAGGCCCATGCACAAGGTCTAATACCTTGTGGTCAGATTTCTTCCGTTTTTAAATCATTTCTATTGACAAATAAATTACGAAAGTGCCCTTGTGGTTTGGATAATGTGAATTAACACTGCTGAATGTCAGTAGCATTATGAAGAAATCATATTCCTACATTCCATCTTTGTTTTTCTTAGAAACAACTCATTTATTTAATAATCCCAAAAACTATTGCCCATTGTAGTTAATGGTAAAAAGCTTTACAGTCAAACATATTTAAATATCAAATTACCACTACCTACACTTTTAGCCCATAAATTACCATCAACAGGCCCGTTTTTTCGAATTCCCTTGCGCTAGTTGGCAAGACCCATGCGCAAGGTCTAATACCTTGCAGTCAGATTCCTTCCGTTTTTAAATCATTTCTATTGATAAATAAATTACAAAACTGCCCTTTTGGTTTGGATAATGTGAATTAACACTGCTGAATGTCAGTAGCATTATGAAGAAATAATATTCCTACATTCAATCTTTGTTTTTCTTAGAAACAACTCATTTATTTAATAATCCCAAAAACTATTGCCCATTGTAGTTAATGGTAAAAAGCTTTACAGTCAAACATATTTAAATATCAAATTACCACTACCTACACTTTTAGCCCATAAATTACCATCAACAGGCCTGTTTTTTCGAATTCCCTTGCGCTAGTTGGCAAGACCCATGCGCAAGGTCTAATACCTTGCAGTCAGATTCCTTCCGTTTTTAAATCATTTCTATTGATAAATAAATTACAAAACTGCCCTTTTGGTTTGGATAATGTGAATTAACACTGCTGAATGTCAGTAGCATTATGAAGAAATCATATTCCTACATTCCATCTTTGTTTTTCTTAGAAACAACTCATTTATTTAATAATCCCAAAAACTATTGCCCATTGTAGTTAATGGTAAAAAGCTTTACAGTCAAACATATTTAAATATCAAATTACCACTACCTACACTTTTAGCCCATAAATTACCATCAACAGGCCTGTTTTTTCGAATTCCCTTGCGCTAGTTGGCAAGACCCATGCGCAAGGTCTAATACCTTGCAGTCAGATTCCTTCCGTTTTTAAATCATTTCTATTGATAAATAAATTACAAAACTGCCCTTTTGGTTTGGATAATGTGAATTAACACTGCTGAATGTCAGTAGCATTATGAAGAAATAATATTCCTACATTCAATCTTTGTTTTTCTTAGAAACAACTCATTTATTTAATAATCCCAAAAACTATTGCCCATTGTAGTTAATGGTAAAAAGCTATGCAGTCAAACATATATTAAATAGCAAATTACCACTACTTATTGTCACGCCCCGAATTTTGAATAACCAATTCAAATCCGAAACATGAAAAATAACAATTACAAAATAACGTTATAAATTTTTTTCTCAGAACAAACACACCACTAGCCACTCGAATATAAAATCTCGAAAACCTCGAGTTCATTAATACATCTCACTCTTACAACGTAAAATTGTAAAGCTCTAAATGAGCATAACAAACCTCACAATAGAAGGAAATAAAGTAAATGCTGCAACTCTTAACCAGCTCGGCCTCCGCCCTGATTATCTTGACCTGTAGGATTATCCGCTACACTGTTTGAATAGTGTACCGGGATTACAACAACACAAAACCCGGTAAGCTTTCTGAAAGCTCGTATGAGTAAACAAGAAATGAATGGTTGATTTATTAAATCACAATTCTTTTAACTCAGGTAAACAACCAACAATCTCAACATCCACAAAGAAGACATCAAACCATCTCACGTAAAACAACAAGGAATACATCCTCACAATCCCCTAACCTCAATATCACATATGTGGTCTTTCCCACAACCTGCAAATATCACCACTGTGGTCTTTCCCACAACACGTTAGATATCACCACTGTGGTCTTTCCCACAGCACGTTAGATATCTAACTTCATTGCTACCTGACACCTTGGCCTAGGTCCAAGTAATCGACATACATCTCGGTTATTATTTAACCGTCGAACCTTAGACCATTTGGCTTTCAGAACCCTACATCATTGGACCTCTATACAACCCATCAAGTCAACTATGATTTTCAAACATGAATTAATCCATCAAAATCATCATATATAAATATGGCACAATACATTTCAATCCATATTATATCTAAAATCATCACAATTCCAACTCCTCAATGTCACACCTTTCCATATAATCATGTAAATATATATACGTAATCATCCACCCAGGAATGACCACTAATACCAACTATAGTTCATGTATAAGAATCGTGAAATTCATTTGTATAGTTAAAATCATTTTACTTACCTATGGACTGTAGTTGATCAAGTCCATATGATTTAAAACAAATATTTATTCTATAAATATTTTCACACAATTATGACAAAAATAAAGTAATTAAATATACTCGGTTCGTAATATGAACCATGTGAGGTTTACTCACCTCCAAATTCCCGCTGTGTCTTCTTAACAGCTCAAACAACAATTTCACTAATCGTCCGGCAAATCAATCCATTGATCACCTAATCCAATATGATCTTAACTTAGCCAACAACTCATAGACAAAATTAAACGATGATCCAACGGTCGGATCGAAATTAAATGATGATCCAATGGTTGAATCCTCACGGATCGCCTTTAGGATCATCCTCCAAAATCATCATGAAGATCCAACGGTCGGATCTTCCTGAATCTTCCTTACTAACATCTCCACAAATTTATACGAAAATCTGATGGTCGGATTCTCATGAATCGCCTTCCGAATCACCTTTTTACACATATACGAAGATCCAACGGTCGGATCTTCGCCCATGACCACACAAAGTCACTGGGATGGTCATACGATCATCATAACAGAACTACCAGTCCATCGGACGGTTCTATCTTCACAGATCATAAATCGAACGATCGAAATCGATCGAAACGTAAAAATTCATAACTTAATCATACAACATCCAAAAATTGCATATAATGTATCGAAATGATTGTATTGAAATATAGAATCTAAAAATGCACAGAAACTGCTCTTGTGATCCCCGGAGGTGGCCGGAAAGGGCCGCCGGAGTTAGTGGCAGAGCCGCCACCTACCACAACCAATGGTGTTGGGGCCGGGCATCTCTTCTTCGTCTCATAAAGCTTAACAACTTTCCTAACTAGTATGTAATCTGGAAATGATTGGAAGGGGTCGAAATTACCTAGAACCCGATGAGGTGGCCGGAAAATTTGCAGAAACCGGCGAGCTCCAGTTCGATGTAAAAACTTCCACCACTCGCCTAGATCCCTTCTGTAGGCTTGTTCAGAAACTCAGGACGAGTTCACTAGGCCAAGAATGACAAGGAATGGTGGTCTGTAACTGGAGATATCTGGATCGAAAGGTTGTTTTTGGATGTAAACGGGTTGAGCTCCGACGAACGTGAAATCGATCTACCCAGGTCCCGTCCTTCTTGGTGCTTGTTCAGAAAGTTGAGGCAAGTCTAATGAGCCAAAGATTAAGAGAATTGGTGGCCTGTAGCTCTAGATATCGAGATCGACTCGAAATTGGCACAAATGGAGCCGGGTCCTCCGCCGCCGTTGCCGACCTTGTTGCGGCACAAGGCTGCCATTGGCAGCTGCGCAAGGTCGAGGCGAAGCTAAGGGAGGTGGTCCGACGTCATGAGGTGGCCTGAGGAGGGAGAGATCGGTAGGCAAAGCTTGCTTTGTTTTCTTCTGGGCTCGGACCCGCGAAAGGGAGAGAGAGAGAGACTTTTCTTTGCTTGCCTACCACCTTCCACCAATTCGCATACAATATAAAAGAAACAAAGCAGAAGCACTACTTCACTGTCGCCCAAACACGCCATACAATTTTTTTATTAAAAGAAATCGCCACTAAGTTTTGCTTAATTGAAAATTGAGGTTATTACACTTATACTTTTAGCCCATAAATTACCATCAGCATGCCTGTTTTTTTGAATTCCCATGCGCAAGGTCTATTACCTTGCGGTCAGATTCCTTCCATTTTAAAATCATTTCTATTGACAATTAAATTACAAAACTACCCTTGTGGTTTGTATAATGTGAATTAACACTGCTGAATGTCAGTAGCATTATGAAGAAATAATATTCCTACATTCCATCTTTGTTTTTCTTAGAAAAAATTCATTTATTTAATAATCCCAAAAACTATTTATACATATTACAATATGAAACTTGGACACTATATTATTTAGGGGAAATGATCATTTACCCAATTTTAGCTTAAAAATTGCCCACTTGCTCCACTAACAATTTTTTAACCCCATTTACCCAAAACACTCTAAGGGATTATTTCCCTAATACCAAATTAATTCTTTTTTTATTCTTTTTATTTTTTTTTGGGACTTTTTTGCCCTCTCCTTCTTTCTCACTTAGAGAGAGAAGTCATCCTCCACCTTGTTGTGCTCCGGTGACCGGAATCCGGCAACCGATGACCGGAATCTCGAATCCGACTGTCGGACTGGTGACTGGATTCCGGCGTCTGATTTTATTACCCCCTAATAATTATATTATTGCCCCCAGTAACAAGTTCATTGGGGATCAATAATTAGTGAAAAATGAAGATGTTTTTAATTTTGAATGTTTTAGTAGGTTTATCCAAATAAATAATCTTATTATTACCCTAATAAATATTTTATTGCCCTCCCCCCCCAGTAATATTATTATTGCCTCCCAATAATCTTATTATTACCATCCAATAATCATATTATTACCCTCAAGTGAATTGCATAAACACCGAAAACCAAAATGAACACGCTACAAATGCATTTGATCAATTTATATGTTCAATTGTACACGTTACTTTTTTTTTCTTATTTTTCCTTCCCCATTCTCGGAGCTCACAATATACCAAAAAACAAAAAACAAAATCACAGTATACTAAAAAAAAAAAAAATTCTCTGGGTACCCAGAAATTGCTCTGGGCACCCACGGAGTGTGACACCGATGCAGGAGCGGTCGGTAGGTGGTTGTGTAAGGGGAGCAGAGTCGAATTGGGCTAGGATCGGAGTCGGATCGGTGTTGGGGCTGAGTTGTGGCAGTGGGCCTTGGATCGGTGGATCTGTGGTTTGGGTGATGGCGATGCTAGAGGTGGATCGATCGAGGTGTTAGCCCGAAGCCGAAAGTGGGGC
This sequence comes from Rosa chinensis, assembly GCF_002994745.2. Classification (NCBI taxonomy): domain Eukaryota; kingdom Viridiplantae; phylum Streptophyta; class Magnoliopsida; order Rosales; family Rosaceae; genus Rosa; species Rosa chinensis. Next base: position 32,681,692 of record NC_037091.1, on the reverse strand, counting down.
GCCGGAGCAGCCATGGAAGAGAGAGAGAGAGAGAGTCTGGTTCGGGTGACGGCGGCGCTCGGAGGTTGAGTTTGAATCCAGATGCAGTGCTCCGATCTTGGGGCTGGCTTGGGGGATGCATGATGATTGAAATCGTCTCTGATGGCGGTGGAGACTTGATGGAGGTGGTGGCCCGAAGCCGGAGGTGGGTCGCCAGAGCAGCCATGGTACAGAGAGAGAGAGCGAAGTCGGAGGTGGGGCGCGGCACAGAGAGAGAGAGAGAGAGAGAGAGAGAGAGAGAGAGAGAGAGAGAGAGAGAGAGAGAGAGATTTTGACAGGATAGAGTTAAATAATAAGTGGTCACGGCCTCTATTATTTATCTCTAGCTTTGCTGCTTTCACATACAAGTTGCTTTGAATTTCACATCTTCTCTCATGGTGAAGAAATTTCTCCAACAGGATTTCCTCATGTGCTTGACGCTCTCTTTGATTTCCTTCTCAATTTGTAGCACATTGTCTGCGTAAACACTTCTATCCCTAACTCCGTGGTCATCTGCAACTTGTTGTATATAGCTTAGGATATATATGCTCCACAGTCAAACTACAAAATGATAAAGAAATCTAAGTGAAGGTATTCATTTAGTTAAAGCTACTGACATTCAGTAAGGTAAGTAAAAAGAAATCTTCCAGATACATTGTTGCAAGCATAGTACATATAGTAGCCAATTACCATTGCGTCCTCTTCTTTTATTGCAGCAGCTTTTCTCTTTGTCATTGCGATTAATCTGTGTATATGATATGTGAATATATGAGTGTTGCTAAAAACTAAAATTATTGACCTTCAGTAGAACATCTTTATGAGTATTGACCCTCAGTAGCTTACACATGAAAGTCATATGTTATGTATTTACACAATCATGCAGTATAAAGAATAGGATTGTAAGGAAATCAAAAGATGCGTCCCACATTTTCAAAGCAATGAATTATATAAATGCTAGAAACTAACAACTTTAAGGAAATTTTGACGTTATTGAAACACACTTCAATAGGGTACTGACCTTCAAAAGCTAACTCAGTTCCACTCAAATATGAACTCTGATGTTGACCACAAAGGAACCAAGATATTAACTGCACATATGTTAGCATAAAAATTTGAACTCTTCCATTTTATCAAGGAAAAGAAGGATACTGATCCTCCATACCACATTGCACACATTGCACATTTTAATGCTACTAACCCTCAAAACTCAGGTTTTACTCACTCCAAACAGACTGTTGCTACTCAATCCTCATTAGCTTTAACTACAATTGAAATTTTAATGCTACTGACCCTCAAAACTCAGGTTTTGCTAGAGCCAAATAGGCTACTACTACTTAATTCTCTCTAGCTTTAACTGCAATTAAAATTTTAATGCTACTGACCATCAAAATGATGTCCTCAAGCCAAAGAGGCTACTGCTACTCAATTCTTACTAGCTTTAACCGAAGTTGAAATTTTAATGCTACATACTGACCCTCAAAACTCATGTTTTACTCAAGCCAAACAAGCTACTGCTACTCAATCCTCACTACCTTTAACTGCAATTGAAATTTTAATATTACCGACCTTCAAACTATTCAATCAAGCCAAACAAGCTACTGGTACTCAATCCTCACTAGTTTTAACCATCTAATTGAAATTTCAATGCTATTGACCCTCAAAACTTAGGTTTTTCTCAAACCAAACAAGCTACTGCTACTCACTCTTCACTATTCTTAACTGCAATTGAAATTTTTTCACCATTTTTAAATATTTTAATGCATCTTCTCATCGTAACCCAGCCTTAACTGTACTGTATCAGAAAGTTAATTAGATCTCAAACCTAGTAACCTAGCCGCATAAATTTGTTATTCAATTACTTTGGATTTCTTAGTAACCAAACCAAACCAAACAATCAATTAGTAATCAGAGACTATATCTATTGACCCTCAATAACTAGAAATTTCTTTGGCTACTAACCTTCAAGGCCTGGCTGCCGGAGCCTTGATTTGTTGCTTCGCACTAGAGCCTCACTTTGTACGTTGCTTTGTCGCGGGGGCCTCTCTTTGTTGCTTCACCGCTGAAATGGAAGAGATGTTTCGATTTTGGGGAGATAGGGATTTGACGGGTTTGGTTTTGGGACAAAACTGAAATGAAGGTTGTGGCAATTATCGTAATTAATTAGAACTTGCTGTGCCTTTTTTTTTTTGTGCAAACTGGCCGTTACTGTGCTATGACTGCATGGGATACAAATTATAAATCTTGCTTGTGGGAAGAAACTATAGCCTATTGTAGTTAATGGTAAAAAACTCTAATATTAATTAAACTCGTTAGCTCGATAAGGAAGATTTGCTGATGTAAATTGGGTGTATAGTGAAAGAAAAATATATGTGGGTTTTTCCTAATACATTACTAGAGAATTGGGCTTATATCTATTTTTTCTAAACTTTATAATTAATTTCTCTAAATAATTTTGCCATTTGTTTTCCCTCCTTGTTTCTTTAGCTTTCTCAATTGTATAAATTCGGTCAGAGAAGTTTTAGATCAGAAGAATTTTAAATTGGACTAAATACTGTTTAGTCCTTGAGCTTTTGACCATAAAACACTTCAGTCCCTGACCTTCTAATTTCACACGTTTAGTTCCTGTACTTCAAAATTTCAGATCAATAGGTCCTTTTGCCGTCTAAAAGTTACGGCAAAATGTCTATTATGTCCTCAGTTCTTTTTTTTTTATAATAAATTTATTCCTTTCTCTTTTTATTTATTTATTATTTTTCTTTACTTTATTATTATTATTTTTTTCAAACAGAAAGAAAGAAAGGGGGAAAAAAAATTCATTTTCCAAAAAAAAAAAAAAATTAATTAATTAAAAAAAAAGAACTGAGGGCATAATAGACATTTTGCCGCGACTGTTAGACGGCAATGACCTATTGGTCTGAAATTTTGAAGTACAGGGACTAAACGTGTGAAATTAGAAAGTCAGGGACTGAAGTGGTTTATGGTTAAAAGCTCAAGCACTAAACAGTATTTAGTCCTTTCAAATTCAAGTTCATTAGCGTTGGCGGTGATACCTAATTTCCAATTTGACAAGACAAAGCCAGGAATCGATTTTATACATGTTAAGTACATATCGCAGTCCATCAAGTCCAAAAACAACGAAAACAAAATAGACACAGACATTTGGCTAGATTATTCTGTTTCATTTGGATATCTCTAGGGGGTACACTCAGAAATGTGTTCTGTTTCATCTTCCCCTTTGATCAAATTGGATGATGTGGATACTCTTGAGGTTACTTCCATAGAAACAGAGAAGTCAACTTGAGCATTGTGACTATTGAAGGAGAGCAATTCCCTAGTATGTTCCCAAATCCTCTCATACACAACGCTCTCATACTTGGCCACCGATGAGTTATCTGTGACGGCGATGACGAGTTGGTAATTCTCGCCGGGGACGACTTGAGTCTCACCCTTCACCACGCTCTGTAACTCCAGCTTCTTCCCGGATTTCTTGTTGTACTCCGACACCGCGAACTCCGCGATCTCCTTCACATGGGGGTCGTTGATGTCCTCAATCAAAGCAGAGGAACAAATATCCTCAATTTTTTTGTCGCCAACGAGAACACTCACAACTTCAGACATGGTAGGCCTCAGAGTTGGCGATATATTGATGCACTTTACTGCTAAATTCAAGATGATGATGGCTTGTTTTGCATCATACTTATTAGACAAGGTTTTATCAACCAAGTCCACCAGCTTTCCTTTTCGCTGTAAATCACAAGCCTGCAATTCCATACACAACATAGAAGTCATGTTAAATGAGATCATAGCCTTACAACATAATTTGGACAAACAAAAAGAAGGCAGAAAAGCATGCGATGCCATTTTTGCTTACCGTGTCTAAAAGAAATTCAGTTTCCTGGCCATCTCGCTTGTGTCCTGCATTTTTCCTTCCACTAACAGTTTCAAGTATAACCACCCCAAAACTGTAGACATCAGCTTTGGATGTCACAACTCCTCGAACATACTCAGGTGCCATATATCCCCTGCAGAAAACAAGAGGTAACTTATCATTACACCAAGTCGAAGATTGCAGTAAGCATATATATAAAGTAGCAGGGAGTAGGTACTGTTCTATAATTTCACTTACTCAGGCATTTCTACTTTGATGAACCTGAATTGATCATCTTCGGTGTAAAGGCTTGCCAATCCAAAGTCTGATATTTTAGCCTTGAGGTTTCCATCGAGAAGAATATTAGCTGATTTAATGTCCCTGTGAACCATCTTCAGCCTGGGATGCTCATGTAGATACACCAATCCCCTAGCTATTCCCAAGCAAATGTTAAACCTAGCTTCCCAATCAAGTTTCAGTTTGGACTTTGGGTCTGCCACCATACAGTCACTACATCAATGTATTTTCTCCAAAATAATTATAATATTAGAACAGAAAAACATATAACAAAAAGAAAGGGGCCTGATAAAATTAAAAATTACCAAATAAGGCGTGTGCAAGGGACTTATTTTGCATATATTCATAGATGAGCAAATGCAGGCCTTTTGTGTTGTAAACGTCCAGCAACTGAACAAGGTTCTCTTGACTCATTGATTTTAAGTTATAAAACTCATTTTTCAATTGAATGATCCTTTCCTCTGAATGAGAGGAAAGTTTTTTCACAGCTACAATTTTCCCTTGCACTTCAGCCTGCACACAATTGCAACCAAACAAATGAAATACATTCTTAATTAAGTCCATTTCTCCTAAAGAACTGAATTTGCAAGTTAAAGGTCGCAAATTTGAAGCTGAAACTCCATAATAAATACAAGGGCAGAGAAAATTAGATACCTTGTAAACGGTTCCAAAACCCCCTTGACCAATCTCGTTCCTCTGGCTAAAATTCCGAGTAGCATCTTTTAATTGTTTGAGGGTGACGGGCTTTTCTAGACCTATATCTATTTCTGTTCCATGAACAAATGATTAGAGATGTAAGCTAAAGTTCAGTAACAATTCTTGAAAGAGCGAATACTTGTCAACTGTTGCTAGCCAGTATACAATATATACGTTACCTTGTAAGTGATCTGTACCCAGCCATCCCATCATCCAGGCAAAAAGCAATAAAAGCAACACAAAAACTATGATTGAAGCCACAGTAATGAGCGCTATGTGCAGAGGTGATAGTTGTTTGTGTAGCTTGTACTCTGATTTCTCGTTTCAATGTTGAATGATCATCCCGACAAGTGAAATAAAATGTAAGTTTGTTATGATTATACCTTGGATATGCATATAAATAGGTAGTGTTACCTTAGGACTAGATATCCAAATATAGATAGGCATGTAAAAGAAGGAAATTAATTAATTAGTAAGTATTGACCTGGAGTTACGGATATAGCAGATATGAGAGGTCCCTGATCAAGCCCTTCTCCAGCCGAGTAGAAGTGGATCTCTAATGTACTATCATTTACATTAACAGCCGTGAAATTTTCTTGATATACGTTATTCGGACCTCCTGCCTTGTCCATAATGTTGAAATCCTTTAGTTTCCTCTCACCCTGCAGCAACCAATCACCATTCATCCTTAGTTGGTTCGATTGACAAAGGATGCAACAAAACTAATGCAAATCGGTGGGTGTTGAGTTACAAAACTAGGAAAAACATTACCTGAATGTATACATCAAATACGCGTTTATTTGTACTTCTGTAATCATTATCCTCCTCCTCAATGATTTCAGCAAAGTGAAGTGTCACACTGTATTTTCCTCCACGTAAACAGAATCCGTAATATTTTAGAGAGACAGGAGAAGTGCGAGCTCTATCGTATAAAGGTGCTTCTGAGGAAAGTCCACATCTCACGCTTTTTAAGTACATACTAGAATTGGAAACATCGTTTTGGTCGACGGTGCTTCCAGCACTACTCCGAGCCCAGTTTCCTTTTGGACTCAGGTAAAACTGCGATGTATCATTATCTTGATCATAAACATTTCCATCAACGATGTCAAATGTTTCTCCACCACCACAATTTATAAACAATGAATGGTCTGAAGATATTAAAGGCATTCACTGTTAATATATTTATATATGTGTACATATATATATATATATAATTGTTAGATATAGATAAACCGAAAGAATTTAATCCAATAAACTTACAATTAGGTTTTTCCGGAGGACAATACTTCTCCTTTATTCGAGTTGGGTCCATCCTGTAAGTATAATCGCCACATTTAACTTGATTGTCAAGTTTTTCTAATAGTATAACAGACAAGATAAGGTCATACGTATCTGGTAGACATGTTGAGGAGTTGCAGCAACAAGAAAACAAATTCCTACGACAATAACAAGAGATATCATGCGATTAATATTTCAAATTAAATATATATATATATATATATATATATAATCCTTACTAATTGAATAGAAAATGCATAGATAATTCCTTACAAGTCTAACTTGGTTGACGGTTTAAAGGTAAGTTTTGAAAAATTATTGTATGAAAGATCCCTGGAAAGAAAAGAAATATAGATGAGAATATTGTACACCGGAGGTACCTAACAATATATCTCCTTAATTAACTAGAAAACATGTTTTTTCTTAAAACATACATCTTACTCCAAACTGCATTTTGAATCCAATTAGGAACTTCCCCAGTAAGCATATTATTTGAAAAGGACCTGAAGGAGAACATGCATAAAAATATGTTATCAGCAAGCATAAAGGTTGATGAAATTTTCTAAATTTGTGGTTAAACATGTTCATGGGATTTTATACTGTAGAGAGGTAGAGAGTAAAAAGTCACGTACAAGTAACTTAAATCTAAGTTTTTCAAAGAATCTGGGATACTACCCGTTAAGCTGTTGAAGCTCAGGTCTCTGCAACACAAAATTAAAAAGGCATAAGACTCAGTTTGGAAGGAGATGAAAAAGGGACGAGAAAAGAGAAATGTTAGAGAATTTAATAAAAGATGACATGGCTAAAACATGTTTTTTTTTTTTTTTTAGTTAAAAAGGTCATCCATTAGGCAATTAAGCTAGTTGTACAATAATGATTCACCCTTGAGGAGCTATAGAAAGAGTCATTACATAGAGCACACTACTAAGCACACCCCTATATAGAATATACTATAAAGAACATTCCTAGCATACCCACCTTTTAGGATTAGGCCCAAGATAAAAAAAACTAGACCTCTGAAGAGGAATAAAATGGAACAAGAAAGTGTCTAATTTTCTTTCCGATCTCCTCACTTAAAAAAGAAAAAGAAAAATAGGCTTGTTATCATTTCGTGAAAAATGAAGAATGACCACAACAAAAATAAAAGACAAGCCCTAGAGCCTTTTTGGACACATGTTACGTCCCGTATCTTGACTTACTTGTTTACTAGTCAATTAAACAGTAAATGATTTAAAATCTTTATTTTTTACTTTCATTTCGAAATTTTTTTTTTTTTTGAATTGAACATTGCGAACTTTTATGTCTCCAAGTTTGACTTTCTCTGTCACGCCCCTGATTTTTACCCAAATAAAAATCGATATATAATCCCATAATTATACATACGTGAACGTTCAGTCATCAATACAAAATACCTGGAATTTTTTTCCCTTTAAACCAAGTACATACTGATGCCTTGAACCCTCAAAGTAAATATACACTCGCTCCATAGAGTTATGTATTACACAAGCTTACGAATTAAATTGTCAACAACAAAATAAAACGTAAATGCTCCTCAGAGCTCACTACAAGCGGAAGTCTTAATAACGGTAAAGTCACAAAATTGGCTTCCTACCGTAAAGCTGCTAGCTCGCTATCTCAGTTTTCAGCCACGATTATCCTGACCTGCAGGATTAACCCCTACACCATTTGAATGGTGCACCGGGTTGGCACACAACAAACCCGGTAAGCTTTTGCAAGCTCGTATGAGTAACTCAAAACAACTCATGCAAAATCACGGGATAAACCCACACGAATCACGAGATAAACTCACACGTTTCACCCAAGAAACAAAGCATGAGATAAACTCACACGATTCACGTTTCAATCAAGAAACAATGCACGGCGGACATACTAGAGCTCTAACTGATCATATTCACTAACCCGGTCAAAGGCGTGAATTCCCGATTTTCCCACCCACGATCACATTGATCCTCAACTCGTAAGTCTTTGGATCCACGGTATAAATACCAAAACATTGAAGGAGTCGCACTGGACCCAAAATGTTACACGAATCTAAAATAAAAGATTCCCCGTAATTGATCCCTATCAATTACTCCCGATACAAGACCCACATTTAAATAAACCACCCGCGAACTAAAGTGTTCCATAAAACACAACACTTTTCAAAACAATAGAAATCACCCTTTCACAAAAGCATTGTTTTCATGAAAAGTCACACCCCAAAACAATAAAATGAACGCACTCACAATTATTGTTTTATCACACAAATCCACCTACACATATATTTCACGTAAATATATATACACGTAGACATTCACTCAGGAATGCCTACTAATACCAACTATAGTTTGCAGTTAAATTAATAACTCTCAAAACGATAAAGATAATTCCGTTCATTAATGAACCTTGTGAGATTACTCACCTCAAAATTTTTGTTGCGTCTTCAATACAGAACAAAGCAGCCCAAACCACAACTAACCATCCAAGAATACTTCATCAAGTACCTAATCACATACGGTTCCAACTTAGTAACAATTCACAATCGATTTAAGTCCGAAACCCTCGTTTTGAACAAAAATCCCCAAAGTGACGCCAATCTAGGCGAAACCACATCCGAGACCTCCCAAAGTCTCCGGAATACTCCCACGATAGATATGCCAAAACCACAAGTCGATCGAACGCTCAAATCCTCATAGATCGAATAAATCGACCGGTATGAAACCGTAAAAATCATAACAATTTCATACGAACTCCAAAAATTGCGTATTATATATCGAAACGCTCGTATCGACGAGTAGAAGATATATAATACCAGAAACAGTCCCTTACATGGCCGGAACGTCGCTAGAACGCCGCCACAGGCAGTGGAGCACCTCCGCTGGCCAAAACTCAATACTTCACAAAACTCCCAACATCAAAGCTGATCATCTAAGCATGCTTGTGAATTTTCATAACTAGCTCGAAATCAGAAAAAAAAACATAAAGGGTCGAAAATTACCTCACAACCCGTGGATTACTGTTCAATTCGAGTTGAACCAAGTTTCACGTGAATCGATCCAAACAACCACCACAGATCAATCAAGGAGCCTCCTCTGAACTCACCCAAGGATACTTGAAGTGCCGTCATCGTCGGAGATTGGAGAACCAATCGGGTCCAAGTGCACCAAAGTTCGCCGCCTTCTAATGCTGCCGTGGGTGAGAATCGCAGATAGAGGATGCCAGAGAGATGACCAGAGCAAGGAGACGAACTGATCTGGAGAGTTTCGTCATCGGAGTTCGCCGGAAAAGCCGGTCGGGTCGGCAGGTTTCGGGTTGGGTCAGCCGGGTTTCTTCGATACTGAAGGTGCAGCCGAGAAAGAAAGAGGAGAAAGCTTTCCGGAAACGGAAAGTGAAATTATGAAATGATTTTTCAGAAATTCCTTATTTATACCAAAATGGAAACCTCTTCCAATGGCCATAACTTCTTGATAAGAACTCCGATTTTTGCGTTCCACATATCCACGAACTCGTATCGATGTACTCTACAACTTTTGTGAAGGAAGATTTTAGAGAATCCCAATGTATAAAAAGTCAACCTTGAGCCCCCTTCTAAAGTCGTACTTTCCGAATAGAAATTCGTCCGATACACTTCCGCTCCATTCACGAGCCACGAAACCGTCCAATAACCCTAAATTAGATTCTGAAAAATCCTCAGAAAATAAATACGAATTTCCGGGGCATCACATTCTCTTTGGTCTACATTTATAGAAAACTTCATTCATGAAAGTTTTAGAGCATGTTAAGCTGAGTCCGTGGACATGCAGATTACAAAAGTTGGAGTTCGTATGAAGAAATTACAATGTAAAAGCAGAAGTTACTATTTCAGAATTTTCATCCTTCCGTTTGAGGAAAGTTTCCATTTTCAGTCAAAAACCCTATTCCCCAATTCTCTCGACACAGACTCGGACGAAGAATTGGGAAAATCTCTATTGCCTGTTTGCCCTAAACTGCCGCTCCGCTACCATTTGAGGCGCCTTCCTTTCCTCTTGTGATCCATCAAAGAATTTCGTGCCATAGAAGCTTAAGAGAGGTGAATCGAATCAAAAATCTCTCCTCGGTGCTGCGTCAAGCAACCCATTCGATCACCATTTTTCAGCCATCTCCAGTGACGCCACCACTTGATTTTTAAAGCTCTTACTTTGTCAATCATCCCTATACCCACCTTACAGCACAAACCATTTAGAAGAGGAGTAATAGAAGACTTGAAGTTTCGGGAGTTCGAAACTTTTGAGATATTTTCTACACTCCTCGTTCATTTTTGGGCTTTGATGTAGCTAAAGAAGATATTGGGATTGTTGGGAGGAACTGATTGGTGTATACATTATGATCCAATTTGCAGGTGGAGGTGCCGGCGCTCAGGGCTGCATCTGGCTACTTCAGTTTTTCAATCTTTTTTGGTCTAGTATGGAGAGTTTAGCGTCATGAACTTGTGGATAGGATTTTTGATGCTAATGGTGTACGTTTTAAAAATGATCAGAATTTCCATAGTTTCAAGATTTGCGGATATTATTCATGACAATCCATGACAGGAACCTCCCCGGATTTCAAGGAATCCGAAGTGGCCTTGTGGGGTCCATTTTCACGGGTAATTCTGTCGAAATTTAGGGTTAGGGTCCCTTCATGGTGAAAATCTAGGGCAGGTCCTGTCAATTCGACAGTTAGATCGACCCCCTCTTTCGATAGGTTGTTATAATTATGGAGTCAAATTAACTTATGAAATTTGAGCTCGTTCCGAAATGATTTTGAGCTTTAGACAAATTATCATTTTAGGGTTTCGATTTCTATTATTGCTAATTTATTTTTGATTCTCGAAAATAATTATTTATAATATCGATTTGTTTAGGACGATGTATAGATCGAGCTCAAGGATGGAATTCGTCGGATGACTACCATTGCCATATTTCTGTGAGTGAACATTTGTTTTTAAATTATTTTGCATGTAGTATTATTTTTTTGAGTATTTAATTTAGAATTAATTCCTGTTTACCTACCTGAACTTTCATTCATTCTTGATGTTAGCCCCTGAACTTCCAATTTCATCAACAACATCCCTGAACTCCCAATTCTCATCAGCTGTGTCCAATTTTGAAGCTCTATCCAAATTGAACGTTAAATATGACAGTCGAGGCCCACTATAAGGGCTGAATGGTCATTTCGAGACAATAAAAAATTAGAACAAAATTCCTCAGCCATGCCTTCTTTCTTCTTCTTTCTTCGTTCTTCTCTGTTCCTTTTTTTTCGTCTTACTCTGCTCCATATTCCAATTTAATTTAATCTAAAACCAATCTCACCCACAAAATTCCTTCACCTCTCCAAATTCACACTCCCAAACCCATGATTAACCCCATACCCAAACCCACCTTGGCCACCTCTTCTTCATCATCATTTCTCCTCCAACTACCATGATTCATCCCAGACCCAAATCCCCTTTCTACTTGAACAAGCTTCATGGTACGCAAAGAAAGAATGAAAATACCATACTTTTAAAGTTACATGCTGAAGAACCTAGAAGAGCTTGTTCAAAGGATCGCCTTAGCTCCCGGCTCCTTCTTTTTCATTCTATCTTGACGATCACCTGCTCGGAGTGAACGACTGCGTCATAAAATTGGCTAGCTCTTTGATGAGGAGTCCCTCTCTGTCGCCGCCAACCAAATCGATGGCTGGCCCTGATATGATTTTTGTTATCAATGGTATGCTTAATTAACCCTTAGCCTATTGGTTGAATGGGTTGGGAAAGTAAATTTCATGTTGGTTTTGATTGTATTGGGTGAGAATTTGACATGGGTCTGTATGGTGAAGCAGATGGTCGTGAAGCGTTGGATCGGTCTGGAAGATCTTGAGGATACAGATGGCGGCGTCGATCGAGCAGCGATAGAGGCTTGTTTCTGGTGGTGTGCTTTTTGATTTTGGAATTTAGCACTGTTGTGGTAGAGGAAGATGTGTTTGGGGATTGGTACTCTAGGATTTGGCGTTATTTGGTAAGGGAGTCTTGGAGGGAGGTGAAATGGAAATTGAGGTCAGATCAGGTCAGACAAGAGAGAAAGAGGACATCGGAGTGGGATTAAATGAAGAAGAAGATATATTTTTTATTTCTGATCTTTTTTGTCTTAAAATGACCATTTTAGCCCTTATAGTGGGCCCCCGAAAGTCAGATTTAACATCCAATTTGGATGGAGCTCAAATAATTGGACACAGCTGAAGAAAATTGGGAGTTCAGGGGTGTTGATAAAATTGGAAGTACAGGAACTAATAAAATTGGAAGTCCAGAAACTAACATGAAGAGTGAGTGAAAGTTCAGGTAGGTAAACAAAAATTATTCCTTTAATTTATCATATTGATTTAGCTTGATAATAGGTGAGCTTGATATTTGATTTTACGTTTTATTGTTGATTTATCAGAATTCTATGAAATTATGTTTACGATAGTTTGAATTTTTTTTAAATTAGTTGAAATATATTATTGTTTCCTTTTCGAATATTGTTATTGGCACATTGAGTTATTTTGAGAACCGAGCCTTCATGGAGCTTTTATAGATTGCATTCGGAAAGTGGATGAGTTAAGCAAATTATACGAGAATTAATGAGTTCAAAACATGTATTTGAGGATATTATCAGAGCATGTATGCATTACCTAGTCGGTAGTACTCTCCAGATAATATTCTGGTCAGTAGTACCCTCCAGTATATTCAGTAGGCAATACCTTCCAATTTGTAATCTGGTTGGCAATACCATCTAGATTGCATGAGATGGTTAGTTGGCAGTACCCTCTAACCATCACCTCATAGTACTCCAGTCAACAGTACCCTACGATGCTTCATTTGGTCAGCAATACCCTCCATATGGTAAGAGAATGACTAATCGGCAGTACTCTCTAGCCAACGCCTTCTCAAATTTTGGTGGATAGTACCTTTCGATTGCCACCTGGTCAGCAATACCCTCCAAATGACATGAAATGACTAGTCAGCAATACCTTCTAGTCATCGATTATCTTATAATGTGAGAATTGGAAATGATTTTGAGTCAGTGCTTATTTTAAAATGAGATGATTTACAGTGGTTTCTAGATATCAGCACCAGAGAATGGTTTAAAAGTATTTTCACAAAACTCATACTACATGCTTGGTTTTATATGAAAATAAATGTAGGAAAGCATTAAATTTTATTTTGTTTCATTTAAATTATTTGTTTATCGTCCGCTCACTCTAACAGTTTTTCTAAATGCTTTTCCGTGGGATTTTCAATTTTTCATGCCCAGTCTACAGATTATTTGAGGTTGGCACGCATAGGAGTCGAGGCATAGTGTCCACTACTTTCCATTTGGTTGTATGTTATATGTTTAACCTACTTATATCTTATTTCAATTGTTTGTCTAGATTGCTCTGATGACCAATTTTCAGTTGTAATAGTGGTAAATTGAGACTCGAGATTTCAATTTCTTTTATATTACTTGGTGGAAGTTGAAAATTTGAGAAGAGCAAATAGGCTCACTGGAGTTGGAGTTGGAGTTGGAGTTGTTGTTGACGATTGTAGCAGTGTTTAAACCTTCGGTTCATATTTCATCAACCAATCCGGCAAAGCAAGCCCCCGACGAGAGGCCCGCATGTTCACATGTTTGAGTAGTTCACCTTTAGGGTAAATTCTGCCAATTTTTTAATAGTATTTCCCTTAGAAGGGCATGAAAGCCCACTTCGAATTTTAGGATGAAATCTAAGCGTGTTTTGTCAACCCATAAGGGCCAAATCCAAGCCCAAGAAGCCCAAGAAGGGCAAACCCTAGGTGAGAAATTCCCCCCGTCCACAATATTGCTACCGCACCTGCCGTTGTGCCTAGAAGGACAATTCCCCAATCCCACACACCATGAGCACCAGCCATGTGCATCGCTCTGGATGCCACCACTACTATCGAAGGCAATATATAGAGATACGACCCACAAAACAAACCAAAAAACTCACCATCAGACCCGATCCTGAGCAAACTAGCCCTGCCTCACCCACCCCAACAGACCAACAAAGCCACCATAAAGCCACCACAATAAACCTTTGATACAGCTTAGACTAAGCCAAGCCCAAATCCAACCACCCAAAACCAAGTGCCATGAACAAAACGACGACCAACTGAGAATACGAGTGGCCAATAAGGCTAACCCGATCCTATCTTGAAACCAGGGGGCACCGTTGAAGCTATCCGTCAATAGCACGAAGGAGGGGAGTAGGGAGGGTGGGAGCCACAATGCTTCTCTGTCCAAGGTACATGACCACCACTTAATAGAGTCAGTCGCAGTCGAGAAACCTCTCTTTCGAGAGTCAAGAAGAGGCGCTGATGGGTTTCACCCTCACTGCCATCTAAAGAAAACCAGAGGAAACGGGAAACTTGCCTGTGGTTGTTGAGGTTGTAGCGTCACCATCGGTCAACACCGATAGCAACCCTAGGTTCTCTCTCTATATCTCTCAAGAGTACATTTTTATTATTCTAGGTTTTGGTTATGACTAAACCATTTTAATATTTTTAATCGGAACTCTACTTAATTAAATGTGGATATATTTGAAGGTTTAAAGAGGAAACTAAACAAAAGAACTTACAGGTTCGATAGTGATGACATATTTCCAATGTAATAAGGAATTTGACCAGTGATCGAGCAGTTTCTCAGTATCCTGCAGATGCACGATAACAAATAATGCTATTAAAAAAGCATGCTGATTATGCTAGTACATGTTACTTTGAAGATGGTTGAAAGTTGAAACCCATGAGTTAATGAAATTTTGATAAACTTTTCCAATTAAGCACTAAAGAAGTGGGGCAGTACCCTTGAATTTCAAATAAATCGAAGACTTAAGTTGCAAAATTCATTATTTTCACCTTTTATATGTGATGAATTCGAATTGTTTTTATAGAAATTAATAAGATCTTATGTGCAATAAAAAATTTACTAACAAAATACTAAAGCTGCTCGTCACTTGTGTAGATGGTGGGAACTGGAAATGAGAGTCTTCCACATCACTTATTGCCCTATGATTAAATAAGCAACAGATCAGTTGAATATATATACGATCCTGAGCTTTCTATCCAAAAGACGAATATAAAGATAGCTAAGCTACTGCCGGTGATGCTGTAAACGGGCACACTTAATCGCTTACAAAATTCGTAGATCTGATAAATTAAAAATTCCAGCAGGTATTTTCCCGTGGAAATTGTTTCCGTTGAGATAACTGTACAAAATTTAATTCAGTTAGTTCATATATATATATATATATATATATATAGCTGCTTGTGTACGTTTGACAGCCGTGCTGTATAAGCTATATATAGAAACCTCAGGTACGTACAGTTCAGTGATTGAAGTCCAGTTGGCAATGAAGTCGGGAAAGGGGCCAGATAAATAGTTACCAGATACAGAACTGCATGCAGTCAAGTGATTATCATATCATAATTGATTGACGGTTTGCTAAATAGTCAATCAGATTACATATTAATTATTATGCACTGGAAAATAAAGATTGAATGGGGGCACAGGCAAATTAATTACGTACAATGTTTTCAGACTTGTAAGGTTGGCAAAACTTTTTGGTAATGTCCCAGTGATACTGTTGGATCCGAGCGTACTGCAACAACAAATAAATTTATATATATATATATATATATATAAATACACACACACACTATACTATACTATACTGTACTATTATTAAGAGAAGAGAGCTTACTTTCCAAAATTGAATTTTTTTACCGATTTAACCTTTATGTATTTAAAAACTATAAAATATAATTAATCAATAAAGATAATATGGTAAATTGCAAAATAAAAAATAAAATAATTTTAAAAAAAAGAAAATGTAGTAGTTATACGAAAAGTTTTTCCACTACCTTTAACTTCTCTTCATACACAGTGGGTGAGCTCTGCTAGTGTGTGTGTGTGTGTGTGTGTGTGTGTGTGTGTGTGTGTGTGTGTGTGTGTGAGGCTCTAATGAAGACCACTATAATGAGAACTAGTTGATGACTTTTCGATTAATAGTTGTGAGACTCATTTTTCGATTATATTTCAGCAGATCAACTGCTAGATGTTTAGATATTCATGAGCATATCACTTCTATAAACTTTCAACCAAATTGGAAATCGTTAAGTTATCGAATTAGATCAAATAAATGGATGAGCTAAATTTGTCAAATTTAAACCGTTCATGTTCATAAATGATAAATCACTATTATAAATGCCTTAACGATTTTCAATTTAGTTGAAACTTTGCATAAATGATCTATTCATGAATATCCAAATATCTAATAGTTGATTTGCCGAAATGTAATTGAACAATGAGTCTTGCAAAAAAGTTCTCAACTAGTTCTTATTATAGTAGTACTCTCATACATATATATATATATATATATATATATATGTGTGTGTGTGTGTGTGTGTGTGTGTGTGTGTATATATATATATATATATTCAAAGTACATACAGCTAGCTAGATAAATTAATAAGATATTCAAGCCTAAATCCAAATTGAGTTTCCTAACTAGTCCGATGTTGTACATGTTCTTTATTTTAAGAATTCAAATTCTCTTTTACATACATTAAGTTATTGAAACATCAATAGCACCCTTACATAATTAAATTGTTTAATAACAAATTAATTATTAGGATACAATAGTAAATTAATTAAAAAATAAACATGCATAAAAATGGTTTTTCAATCTTTTTTTTTTTTTTTTAAATTTATAAAGACAAAAGCCAATCCATACATGATAAGGGGTTAGTATATTTATACTATTATTAAAAGAAGATGTTTTGTTAGCCAAAATTCAAAACTTTGACAAAAATAACCCTAAAAGATTATTCAGATTTTAATTTAGATTGGTCATTGGGATGTAGTGGTATTAAACAAGTGTAGGTACGTAAAGTTACTTACAGAGACTTAAGAAAAGTCACTGCACCCAAAGATGCTGGTATAGAGGCGTTGAGAAAGTTGCCATGCAGATCACTATATACACAAGCAAACTTGATTTAATTTCTTCAACGTGCATAGTGAAACATGATACGATCGAAATGATGACGGTGGAGAAATCGACTTACATAGTATTGGCGAAAGTCAAATTCCCTAAGCTCTTTGGTATAGGCCCAGTCAGTTGATTGTTTGAAAGACTCCTGAATGAATTAATGTACAAAATAACAGATAATTCGATCAGGACGTTCATATATATAATTAACCTGGCACAATTAATGGACTACTCGATCACGTACACGTAGAACAATGAGGTTACATAAACACTGTCATATTGCTTAAGCTTGCCGATCAGTTGGTAGGCTTCTGGATCACTGCATGCATGTATATATCCGGAAAGTAACATCAATTTTCCGATTCCTAAATTTCAGTTTCAAGCCATTTCGTGCGTGTAGATTATTAAATATAAACTTACGATATCCCCGAAGAGAGGGTCAAATTCCCTAAAGTGGCTGGTATGGATCCACTCAATTGATTGCCTGAAAGATCCCTGAGCATACGTATAAACAAATTATTAACACCCCATCAGATTGACTACTTAATTTATGATCCTGTAAATGATGAAATTATTAACATCCATAAGATGGAACGACGAAATTAATTAAGCCAAGATTATTAATGGACTCCATACTCACAGTGTGAATTCAATACCCACGCGGCGATCAAGCGACCATCCCCGGCTGCGTATTGAAGGAAAAAGAAAACTTGAAGTGTGTTGCTAAACGAAATTTTTTTTTTTGTAAAGTAATGTGATATACAACTCACGACAACGCTTGAAATTTCATATTTCCCAAACTCGCTGGAATGGACCCGGTCAATTGATTATTCGAAAGATCCCTAACAAATTGACAGGCACACAAACCAAATTATCAATGTTAATTTCTTCTCAACAAGTGATTTCACTAATAGCCAAATAAGTTTGATGAGCCACATCTCGAGTTCGAGACATAAAAGTTCCGGAACCAAATGCACAGCTATGGATATAAATATTGCAAGCCGGCCACAACAATCATAAATCCACCAAGTGTAGACTCACAGCCTGAAGAGCAAAGATAATTTCCCCAAGCTAGCAGGTATGGGACCAGTGAATTGATTATTATCGAGATACCTGAAAATTGAACCATCTTATAAATTAATTGCATTTCTTGATGTTCTGGAACTAGAAAAAAGATATCAACAGATTCTATTTTCTTTTTCTGAATAGTAATGCTCGAGCATTTAAGAAAGACATTAGATATGTAATGTTGTGAAAGATGAGAGAAATTACAAGCTTCGCAGATATGTGAGGTTGGCAAATTCTTCAGGTATAACTCCAGACAAACCTCTAGCACTTAGGCCACTGTCACTCAAAATGTGAAAGCTAGCTAGCTAATTAACAATTTCGATAACAGATTTAACATAGGATTTGCATATATGTATTGTTAAAATCTAAATTTTCAAACTTTACATATATTTGACGTGGCAAATGGTGCGGGAACTGCAGTCACAGTGGCCGGCAACATCGCTGCTTCCATTGCAAAGTAAGCCTTCATCGAACACTCCTCCTTTTAACTTCAACTTATATGCTATTTCATTAAGAGCTCTCACTGTCGACCAACAATTTATTTTATATTATGAAAAAGAACCTGCATTATGTAGGAGAAAAATACCACTAGACTAATAATGGCGTTAACAAAATTGAGTTTAGTTTTTCTAATGTAGTCTAATTCAGAAAAAATTAAAAAATGCAAAAAACAAAATGTGAATTATAGGTCTCAGCCTATATATTGATTTACAACACAAGTGTAACATATGCTAAATACACAAATATAAATACTTGTTATATAATTTGTTTACGTACCTTGGTACTTAAACTAAATAAACTCGGGCTCCTTTGGTTGAATTAAGCTATATGGACTGGATTAGAATTCTATTCTGTTTGGATTTTTCTGACATTGTGTCTAGTTTTAAGGGAAAGACATATATTAAGAAGTGGATGATAGATTACCTTCTTCATCGGGCATTGGTTGAGCTGTACTCTGATATTTGAATTTAGAGCCAAGCTGCCAAAGAGTAAAGATGAGGCATAGAATTATAAGTTTACTAACAAGTCTTAATGAAGCTTCAGTACCCATTTTCCCTTGAATGAAATCTGTGCATCTGTTAATTCTACTTCTTAAAATATATAAGGCATAACTTTCATAAAGATGAGTTCTTAAAATATAAGGCACAACTTTCCTAAAGATGAGTTCTTATAATATAAGGCACAACTTTCCTAAAGATGAGTTCTTATAATATATAAGGCATAACTTTCATAAAGATGAGGCATATAATTTTAAGTTCACTAACAAGTCTTGCTGAAGCTTCTGGTGCATTTTCCCTTGAATGAAATCTTGGCATTAGTTAATTCTACTTCTTATTAAAGGCATAACTTTCTTTTCTCTCTTTTTCCTTTTTTTTTTTTTTTGGGCCACACGTCCCGCCAAAAAGTACCTAAGCACTTCAAAAAAAAAAAAGAAAAAAAAGAAGTAGACGATCATCGGATCAGCTGGAAAGGGGTGTCTCTTGTGGTTTTTCTTTTTCGTTGTAAGGTTATTTTGTCATAAAAATAAAAAAAAAAAAAAAAAAAAAAAACTTCACAAGAAGAATCTCGATCACTTCCTAGTTTTCACACACCAAAGATATATAGAAAGTAAATAAGGCCAAAACTGATACTATAACCCACCCAAGCCACACCTCACAAAACACAATTTCTTCTTATAACAATTCAAACCAAAGCCCGTCATCATCATCATCTTCATCATCAGTGGTGCACGACTCCCTCCAAATTCGATGTTAGTATTCATATACCCAAAATCTATGACACTAAAATTCAATTATATAGTCCTAAGTGGGAATTGAGACCTCAATTTTTTTTTTTTGATAGAAATGGTGGCTGAGTGAGATATCACTTCGGAGCCTGGAGCAACTTGAGTATGACCCCACCTAAAGGAATGCTTTTCAAAAACTGGGATTCGAACAAGATACCTCCTATTATCAAGAGAAGCCCTGCAACAATATCCTCTCCACTTACAACCTAGCATGCTTCCACTAAACCAATATGTTGTTAATAGAATACTGAATTTTTGTATACCCAAGTTCTTTACCCCCAAAACCAAATATATATACCCTAACCCTAGCTAAAAATTAAAATCAGGAAATAAGTGGAATAAAGAATGAGATGAGGAACTTATCAAACAGGAGCAACAAATTCTCTTGAGGACAAATCAATTGAAAAAACAGAGGAACTGCAACAAATTCTCTTAAGGACAAATCAATGGGAGAAATAACAGAGGAACTTGAATGAAGATGGAGAAGTAAATTTAGATTTTTTTTTCTTTCTTAAATTTAAGGATGATTAGACACACATAGACACACCCCATTTGGTACGTAGATGATATTTGTAACGCCCCAAACTGCATCTCACCAGCTTGAGCTCGTCACAGTGCCGCAAGTTTCTAAAACATAAATCGAAGGCTCGAATTACATTTTAGAAGCCCGCAAGGCATTTTATTAAATTAGTTTTCGTAAAACGCACAGCAAAAATGTTCTAAAACTTTTGGAGGTGAAAACATTTTGTTGTCAATTTAAGTTATTCATCTAAAGTTCATTTTGATTACTAAGTCGAAGAAGACTAGACTTGGTAGATTATCAGCACAAAGACAAACTAAGAGTCAATAGGTTCCGAACAATAACTCAACCCTCAACATAAGAAAACTAAAGTAGAACCTCAGAACCTGACTTTCCATTGAACAACAATTTGTTTGAAAAATCTTGGCAAACCCAACTCCGTCTTCTAATCCCATCACCAATGCACAGTACCTGCATCCACACTATTGTAGGGGTGAGCCTTTATCCTCGTCGCTCAGTAGGCCTTCACCTCAGCTAGGTTTGATGAGAACTATAATATTTAGTGGGGCCAATATGAAAACGTACTTAAACCATTTCATTTATATATATATATATATATATATATATATATATATATATATATAAGAACATCAAAATAGTTTCCTTCTCAAAAACAGATGAATGACTCAAAATTCAAAAACACGTGTGATTTACCTGATGGCCTGGTTTCACATAACCAATAACCAACCTTACCATTTATAGAGCACCAAACTTAACATACACATGCTACACACACGGAATTGGATCGTCATTGCGATCAAAAGCACTGTTTGACTGGTATAGCTTACCCTCCGGAGGTTTAGGGGTGGCTAATCCCCAAGGAAGTCATCGGCCATCTTTCCACTTTCACACACCACCATTAACAAGACTCACACACATGTTAATTTTTAAATATTTCATAAAACAATTGATATTTTATCATGCATCATAATATAATCAAATATGGAAAACCGCTAACCAAAAGTGAGTCTCGAGTCCCTTACCTGAATTCCAAAGCTTTATCTTTCATGTTGTTCGAGAATTACGAACCTTTTGTTTCTCTGGTAAGTGGAGTCCTAGATTCTAACATAATAGACGTCAATAATGTGACAAATAAATACTTAAACTTCGTCGATATGATTGTCCGACATTGCTCTAGTTTGATCAGGATTTGACCAACCATAACTAACATTTACTTCACTTCACGACAATATCCCATTATCACCTTTTTACCAAATTTCAATCAATTACGACCAAATAAGAAATAATCTTGATTAACGTACAGTTACTCGAATATTATTTAATCGAGTCATTTCCATGGTGAACCTCGATTCCAGAATCTACCAATTTAACTGGATGCGGATTGTTTCTCTCAATCACCAACTGAGAGAAAACAATATGCAACAGTTGCAATTTCATACATCATTCAACCCAAATGCTTTTACTTAGATTAAGGATCAAACTCAGATTACAATTTCACCATGGCAAACAACATGTACAGTCAATTCCGTTGAAATTGCCCAAAAAGTGGCAAAATGACCACCGGAATAGTAACCTCGGCGATGGCAGTGCACACTCAAAATACAATTCCTTTTAAACTTAATCTACTCCAAAAACTAATTACAGCATGTAGAGCACGACGAGTAGATCAACTTTTGTATCTCATGCAAGTCAAATCGCCGCTGGAGACGTTTGAAAATGTCACGAAACCGCTAGAGCAGCCGAGTCATTCTCACCGTCGATTCTCCCTCATTGTTCGATGAATGGATGAACTCTGACTAGTGGCATGAAGACGACGGAGAGACAATCAAGATGGCACCCGTGAGCTGGTTGGGTCACGGGTATCAGGAATATATTTTGGTAGGCAATTCAGATTCAACGCTGAGATCACTCAAATGTTCTGGGGCGTTCGATCTGATCAAGCTCTTTATATAGCCTCCTTTTAAATTATTTTTGACGACCCTGATGAAATGGTGGAAGTTTTAACGGTCCAAATTGCACTGCATGATTTTTCATTTTTCTTTAATAATTTTTAATAATTCTAAAACTTCATAAAATCACCATTAATAGCGAAAAATTTTCAATAATTTTCTCAAACTCGTCACGTCACGTACTTTATTACAGAGTCCAAATTTTGAAGATTTCACCTTGTGAAAAATTTTGAAAATTATTCCCGAGCATTCAAATAATTGTCGAGATAG
Source organism: Rosa chinensis (assembly GCF_002994745.2). NCBI lineage: Eukaryota > Viridiplantae > Streptophyta > Magnoliopsida > Rosales > Rosaceae > Rosa > Rosa chinensis. The sequence continues at coordinate 32,658,896 of NC_037091.1, read as the reverse complement.
AAAATTTAATTTCTCAACTGATCTTATTAAGCTTGTTGAATTTTTCCGGAGCTCATAACATTCAAACTGAAAAAAATTGAGTTCAATCACAATGTTCTCACCTAATATTTTGTAGGGCTGTACACAAATTGGGTTGGATTGGTTTTGACTCCAAACCATCTAGATGTCAAATTGAGGGGTTTAGGTATTTTGGACAACTGGTCATCAAAAAAAAAAAAAAAAAAGACTAATCCTATCCTATCCGATCCAATCCAATTAAAGATTGTTTGGTTCGGCCAGTTAGGC